>NC_088684.1:154726498-155976498 GCF_028017835.1 Emys orbicularis | reverse complement strand
AAGCAGCGTTTGAGTCGCCTGCTGGTCTTCCTGCCGCCACCTCTCCTCCCGTTCCATGTGTGATCGGTGCATTTGGGACAAGTTCTCCCTCCACTGGGTCTGCTGGGCTGCCTGGGCTCGGGAGCAGCCCATAAGTTCCGAGAACATGGCCTCCCGTGTCCTCTTCTTCCTACGCCTAATCTGCGCTAGCCTCTGGGAGTGTGATGCCAGGGTAGGTCGGGAGACAGTCGCAGCTGTGGGATGGGAAAAAGGGAGTGAATTCCTCAGAAAGATAAATTTTTTTGTGAACAAAGAACATAGTCTTTCTCTGTGAACAAGACCATGCACAGCACCTATCACATGCTCACTCAGGACAAGGTCGAATTTTCGGCCTTCGCATTCAGTGCCTGGGGTCTTGCAGTGCAGATCAGACAAGCGGGACAGGACAGCGGAATTTGGGTAACAGGCTGACATGGTAAGCCGTAGACTTGTGGCTGCGTAAAACTTTAATAATAGCACTGGCCTCCTTTCACGTTCAAAGCAATGCCAGTCCCTGCTGCCAGCAATCCGGCAAGCATGAACTCTGCCCCTGTCCCACCCCCTCGCGGCTCTCCCAGGGAAAGATCCCTGTATGCTGCTCCTCTCCCGCCTCCATCGCGTGGCTGTAAACCGCCGGTTACAGTTCTGTAAAGGAACAGGCAAGCAGTCCCAATACTAACATTCCCCTACCTAATTCAAAGCAGGTCACCATGAGCGACATCACTCTGATGAGGATTTCAGAGACGGAGAAAGAAAGGATGCTTCGGGAAAGCCTGCAAAGACCAGGGCCGTATGCTGCCATGCTCTGCAAGGCAATGATACCCGAGTACTTGATTGTCTCCTGGCGCGGAAACGTTTCCTACCACGGAGGACCCAATAAGGCCGCTCTCCCCAGGAACCTGATGCAAAGGCTTTCCAATTACCTCCAGGAGAGCTTCGTGGAGATGTCCCAGGAGGATTTCTGCTCTATCCCCGGACATATAGACCGGATTTTACTGTAGCTGTACTGGCAGGGACTAAACAGTAGAGCGCCTAGGGCAAAACAATCATGCTAAACCGGACATTGTTAGATTTTTTTTCAGTAGTTGCACTGCCAAGGACTGAAACGTTATGCGCCTAGGGCAAACTAATCATGAAAAACCCATTGTTAATATTGTTAATATTCCTGTTCTGTTAAAAATAAATGTTTACATGTTTAAAACACTTACTGACTGATCCTTCCCCTGATTCTGTGTCCGGGTTAACGCCTGGGGACGGTTGGTAGGGGATCTCTGTAAGGGTGATGAAGAGATCCTGGCTGTCGGGGAAATCAGTATTGTAAGTGCTGTCGACTGCCTCGTCCTCCTCATCTCCTTCCTCATCTTCCCCGTCCGCTAACATCTCCGAGGAACCGGCCGTCGACAATATCCCATCCTCAGAGTCCACGGTCAGTGATGGGGTAGTGGTGGCGGTCGCACCTAGGATGGAATGCAGTGCCTCGTAGAAACGGGATGTGTGGGGCTGGGATCCGGAGCGTCGGTTTGCCTCTTTGGTCTTCTGGTAGCCTTGTCTCAGCTCCTTGATTTTCACGCGGCACTGCGTTGCATGCCGGCTGTATCCTCTCTCTGCCATGGCTTTAGAGATCTTCTCGTAGATCTTTGCATTCCGTCTTTTCGATCACAGCTCGGAAAGCACGGACTCATCGCCCCACACAGCGATCAGTCCATGCTGGGTCCCTCTTTCTATTCTGAGATTGCATGGCCATCTCTGCTGGAGAGCTCTGCATCGTTGCCAGTGCTGCTGAGCTCGCCACGATGTCCAAACAGGAAATGAGATTCAAACTGCCCAGACAGGAAAAGGAATTCAAATTTTCCCGGGGCTTTTCCTGTGTGGCTGGTCAGAGCATCCGAGCTCGGACTGCTGTCCAGAGCGTCAACAGAGTGGTGCACTGTGGGATAGCTCCGGGAGCTATTACCGTCGATTTCCATCCACACCTAGCCTAATTCGACATGGCCATGTCGAATTTAGCGCTACTCCCCTCGTTGGGGAGGAGTACAGAAGTCGAATTTAAGAGACCTCTATGTCGAACTAAATAGCTTCGTGGTGTGGACGGGTGCAGAGTTAATTCGATGTAACGGTGCTAAATTCGACATAAACTCCTAGTGTAGACCATGCCTTAGACTTTTGTTTCTAGTATATAGAATTTCAATAAATCCAAATATGACCTCCCCCTTCTCACCCCCACTCTGGGTCATCTGAGAAGGGTAATCTCAGTGTAGCCGGTACTGGCCTCTCCAGTACTGATGAATGCTATTGCACAGTAGGAATAGTCATCTCTCATGCTTTGATATGGATCATCCATGAGAGGTGGCTGTTGTGCTATAAAGTCCTCCAGGAAGTGCAGAGATGCCACACTTCCTGTACAGTCTAGAGGCAGTCTTTGGGTTCTTGAGGCAGAAACAAAGCAGCCCAGGACAAAGCAGTCACAGGCTCCCGCTACACAGAGGAGTAGGAAGATTGTTACCTCTTTCTATACAGAGCTCCTGTTCATAATACAAGGTTTACCTTGACACCAGTCTTTTCATCAAAAAGACGTTACAGCTGTGGCATGTGCAGCCACTGTTGCATGTTCTCCTGTCAGGGACAGCTTCTCTGAGACCTACAGGCATTCGTATCCTTGTTTTGTGTAAGAATCCTCTTCCCACATCTTCAGAAATGGAATCCAGGAGTCTGAGCACCCAAAGCACTGGCCTTTACTCCTTTAGCTCAAGTAAATCTCTATTAGCTGCTAGTAGTAATAGGTTCTCATCCCCTGTGGACCATCCGTTAGAGAAGGACATTACACACTTAGCTAGCTTGTTAAACACAGTCTGTTGTGCAATACCAAAAGCATATTTCTAGGCAGTGTAAGAGCTTGTAGCAAGTATGTGCTATTGGACTCAGGTTAAGAGAGTGTGCAGATTGGGAAGGAAATGCTATCCAAATAAATAATTCTAATGGACAACCTCTATCAAATACTAACAAATATACTTTAGACAGCACCTTGAATAGTAATATAGAATGCTCGGAAAACAACAAAACAAATATACGGCTAACAATATAGGACCATATTTCTTCTCTGCAGAAATGTCATTGTGTAGCAGTAGCCTGGTGTCCTTTTTCATAATTCTGAAATATAGCCATGTAAGGCAATCATAGGGTAATGTTCAGAGGGACTATTTTAGGGCTTGTTTACGTGGTCATTCAGTATGCAGCAAGATGAGGTGTAAATCTACAATTCACTAATGTGCCAGTTCCACAATGCACATCACCCCACTCAAGTTTCAAAGGGTATGTCTACACTACGAAATTAGGTCGAATTTATAGAAGTCAATTTTTTTAGGAAGAGATTTTATACAGTTGATTGTGTGTTCCCCCACTAAGCGCATTAAGTTGGCGGAGTGCATCCACAGTACCGGGGCTAGCGTCGACTTTCGGAGCATTGCACGGCAGACAATCGTTTTGCGCCTTTTTTCTGTGCAGGCGCCATACTGCTTTCAGCAGACAGTGCAGTAGGACTGCTAACCATCGTCATCGAACGACCGCTTCTGCTGCCACTCTGCTCTCCTGCTCTGGCCACAGACGGTGCAATAGGTCAGAAAAACTGGTCTTTCAACCACCACTTCCGCTGCCACTCGGCTCTCCTGGTGGTCTCGCAGGTCCTCTATATGACCATCGTCATCCACCGCTTCCGCTGCTACTCTGCTCTCCTGCTCTTGTCTCACCATACCACGGCAAGCGTGCAGCCCGCTCAGCTCAGCTAACGGACACCGCCACCATTGTGTCCTGGCAACAGACGGTGCTGTAGGTCTGCAAAACTGATCTTCCAACCACTGCTTCCGCTGCCACTCTGCTCTCCTGCAGACGCCATACCACGGCAAGCATGGAGCCCGCAAGATCACCGCAGCGGTTATGAGCATTGTAAACACCTCGCACATTATCCTGCAGTATGTGCAGAACCTGCAAAAGCAGGCGAGGAGGCGACGGCAGCGCAGTGACGAGAGTGTTGAGGACATGGACACAGACTTCTCTCAAAGTACAGGCCCTGGCAATTTGTACATCCTGGTGGCAACGGGGCAGGCTCATGCCATGGAACGCCGATTCTGGGCCCGGGAAACAAGCACTATGCATGGGACTGCATAGTGTTGCCGGTCTGGGATGATTCCTAGTGGCTGCGAAACTTTCGCACGCGTAAGGGCACTTTCATGGAACTTTGACTTGCTTTCCCCTGCCTTGAAGCGCAAGAATACCAAGATGAGAGCAGCCCTCACAGTTCACAAGCGAGTGGCAATAGCCCTCTGGAAGCTTGCAATGCCAGACAGCTACCGGTCAGTCGGGAATCAATTTGGAGTGGGCAAATCTACTGTGGGGGCTGCTGTGATCCAAGTAGCGAACACAATCACTGAGCTGCTGCTATCAAGGGTAGTGACTCTGGGAAATGTGCAGGTCATAGTGGATGGTTTTGCTGCAATGGGATTCCCTAACTGTGGTGGGGCGATAGATGGAACGCATATCCCTTTCTTGGGACCGGACCACCTTGGCAGCCAGTACATAACCCGCAAGGGGTACTTTTCAATGGTGCTGCAAGCACTGGTGGATCACAAGGGACATTTCACCGACATCAACGTGGGATGGCCAGGAAAGGTACATGACGCTTGCATCTTCAGGAACTCTGGTCTGTTTGAACAGCTGCAGGAAGGGACTTACTTTCCAGACCAGAAAATAACCGTTGGGGATGTTGAAATGCCTATAGTTATCCTTGGGGACCCAGCCTACCCCTTAATGCCACGGCTCATGAAGCCATACACAGGCACCCTGGACAGTAGTAAGGAGCAGTTCAACTATAGGCTGAGCAAGTGCAGAATGGTGGTAGACTGTGCATTTGGACGTTTAAAAGCGTGCTGGCGCAGTTTATTGACTTGGTTAGACCTCAGCGAAACCAATATTCCCATTGTTATTGCAGCTTGCTGTGTACTACACAATATCTGTGAGAGTAAGGGGGAGACATTTATGGTGGGGTGGGAGGTTGAGGCAAATTGGCCGCTGATTACATGCAGCAGGTCAGTTAGAAGAGCACAGCAGGGCGCGCTGCGCATCAGAGAAGCTTTGAAAACCAGTTTCCTGACTGGCCAGTCTACGGTGTGAGAGTTCTGGTTGTTTCTCCTTGATGAAAACCCGCTCCCTTGGTTCACTCTATTTCCCTGTAAGCCAACCGACCTCCCCACTTCGATCACCGCTTGCAGAGGCAATAAAGTCATTGCTGAATTAATAAAGAATGCATGATTTTGAAACATCACACAAATAGGGGGATAACTGCCAAGGTAGCCCGGGAGGGGTGAGAGGAGGAGGGAAGCACTGGGTGGGGTGGTGGAGGAGGGATGGAGAAGGCCACACTGCACTTCAAAACTTATTGAATGCCAGCCTTTTGTTGCTTGGGCAGTCCTCTGGGGTAGAGTGGTTGGGTGCCCGGCGGGGCTCCTCCCCTGCTGCGTTCTTGGGCTATGGAACTTGGGGGCTATGGAACTAAGGAGGATATGGAACTTGGGGAGGAGGGCGGGCGGTTACACAGGGGTTGCAGCGGCAGTCTGTGCTCCTGCTGCCTTTCCTGAAGCTCAACCAGATGCCAGAGCATATCAGTTTGATCCTCCAGTAGCCTCAGCATTGCAACCTGCCTCCTCTCATCTTGCTTCCGCCACCTTTCCTCTTGCTCATCCCTCCTGTCCTCGCGTTCATTTTCTGCTTTCCTGGACTCTGCCATTGTTTGCCTCCACGCATTCTGCTGAGCTCTTTCAGTGCGGGAGGACTGCATGAGCTTAGAGAACATTTCATCGCAAGTGCGTTTTTTCCCCCGCCTTCTTATCTGCGCTAGCCTCTGGGACGGAGATGATAGGGGGAGCGTTGAAATATTTGCAGCTGCAGGAGGAAAAAAGGGAGAGTATTCTTTAAAAAGACACATTTTAGAGAACAATGGGTAGACTTTTTCACAGTGATCCAAGCTGTTAACATTACATAGCACATGTGCTTTCGGTACAAGGTCGTATTTTGCTTCTTATATTGAGAGCCTGCCGGTTTTCAGAGGGGCTGCGGTTTTCAGGTTAACATGCAGCACAAACCCAACTAACCCCCCGCCACACACCCACACCCAATTCTCTGGGATGATCACTTCACCCCTCCCCCCACCACCACGTGGCTAACAGCGGGGATGGTTTCTTTTCAGCCACAGGCACACAGCCCAGCAGGAACGGCCACCTCTGAATGTCCCCTTAATAAAATTCCCCTATTTCAACCAGGTGACCATGAATGATATCACTCTCCTGAGGATAACACAGAGATAAAGAACGGATGTTGCTTGAATGCATTCCAGTAGCTGTACTGGCCGCGAATGCATCCCAAGTCTTCCGGGCAAATTTAATCATTAAACACGCTTGCTTTTAAACCATGTATTATATTTACAAAGGTACACTCACCAGAGGTGCCTTCTCCGCCTTCAAGGTCCAGGAGCCCGCCTTGGGAGGGTTGGGAGGGTATTGGCTCCAGGGTGATAAACAGTTCCTGGCTGTCGGGGAGAACGGTTTCTCCGCTTGCCTGCTGTGCGCTACTGTCATAACTATAAAGGGAAGGGTAACAGTCCTCCTGTGTACAATACTATAAAATCCCTCCTGGCCAGAGACTCCAAAATCCTTTTACCTGTAAAGGGTTAAGAAGCTCAGGTAACCTGGCTAACACCTGACCCAAAGGACCAATAAGGGGACAAGATACTTTCAAATCTTGGTGGGGGGAAGGCTTTTGTTTGTGCTCTTTGTTTTGGTGAGAGTTCGCTCTTGGGACTAAGAGGGACCAGACATCAATCCATGCTCTCCAAATCTTTCTGAACAAGTTTCTCATATTTCAAACTTGTAAGTACAGCCAGGCAAGGCGTGTTAGTTTTATCTTTGTTTTCTCAACTTGTAAATGTACCTTTTACTAGGGTGTTTACCTCTGTTTGTTGTAACTTTGAACCTAAGGCTAGAGGGGGGTCCTCTGGGCTCTTTAAGTTTGATTACCCTGTAAAGTTATTTTCCATCCTGATTTTACAGAGATGATTTTTACCTTTTTCTTTAATTAAAAGCCTTCTTTTTAAGAACCTGATTGATTTTTCCTTGTTTTTAGATCCAAGGGGGTTGGATCTTGATCCACCAGGAGTTGGTGGGAGAACGGAGGGGGGATGGTTAATTTCTCCTTGTTTTAAATCCAAGGGGTTTGGATCTGTATTCACCAGGGAATTGGTGAAGAGTCTCTCAAGGCTACCCAGGGAAGAGAATTAGCACATTGGGATTGGTGGCAGCGGACCAGATCTAAGCTGGTAGTTAAGCTTAGAAGTTTTCATGCAGGCCCCCACATCTGTACCCTAAAGTTCAAGAGTGGGGAAGGAGCCTTGACAGCTACCCTCCTCCTCCTCCTTGTCCCCAAAATCCTCAACCCTGTTGCATGAAACTCCCCGCTTGCAGGAGTCCACGAACAGGGGTGGGGTAGTGGGGGCACCCCCTAGAATTGCATGCAGCTCATCATAGAAGTGGGATGTCTGGGGGTCTGACCCCGAGCAGCCGTTTGCCTCTTTGTTTTTTTGGTAGGCTTGCCTGAGCTCCTTAAGTTTCACGCGGCACTGCTGCGGGTCCCTGTTATAGCCTCTGTCCTTCATGCCCTTGGAGATTTTTTTTCAAATATTTTGGCATTTCGTCTTTTGGAACGGAGTTCTGATAGCACGGATACATCTCCCCTTACAGCGATCAGATGCAGTACCTCCCGATCGGTCCATGCTGGAGCTCTTTTGCGATTCTGGGACTGCATGGTCACCTCTGCTGATGAGCTCTGCATGGTCACCTGTGCTAATCAGCTTGCCACGCTGGCCAAACAGGAAATGAAATTCAAAAGTTCGTGGGGCTTTTCCTATCTACCTGGCCAGTGCATCTGAGTTGAGAGTGCTGTCCAGAGCGGTCACAATGGAGCATTCTGGGATAGCTCCTGGAGGCCAATACCGTCGAATTGCGTCCACACTACCCCAAATTCAACCCGGCGATGTTGATTTCAGCGCTAATCCCCTCATCGGGGAGGAGTACAGAAATCTATTTTAAGAGCCCTTTAAGTTGACAAAAATGGCTTCGTCGTGTGGACGGATGCAGGGCTAAATCGATCTAATGCTGCTAAATTCTACCTAAACTCGTAGTGTAGACCAGGGCAAAGTGGAGTAGATCAAAGTGCACTAGGAAATTTTCAATGCAGGGTAGCATGGGCCACGTGGCCCATTGGTGCGTGGCATCCTAGTGTGCTGTAGATTTACATCCTTGGTTGCCGTGCACGAGCTCTCTTAGAGAAGCCCTCAGTGTGTTTAACACCAGTTTTCACCCAGGCGCCCATGAAACACAGATTTGAATCCTGGCATAGTCAACACAGCTCTTCACTAACTCTGTAGTCCTGTATTTTCCTGCCTTGAGAAGGTGATGTGGCTTTCAGACCAGACCTGAAAACCAAGCTCTATCTGTCCTGAATGGAAATCCAAGACCACATGGCCTATTTTATAAGAGTAGGGTTTTGTCCTGGTTTCCTTTCCCATTTGTTTTCCACAGTCTGTCTGCCTAAATGCTTCTCTCCTCTCCAGAGATGGCAGCTCTTCATTTAAAATGATTTCTGATTTTTATTTCCATTCCACGACTCCTTACATTATGGAAACTATAATATATCTTTACACAAGTGTGCTGGGCATGTCACAGAAAACACAAAAAGGCCATGTCCCTGCCCCTGACGAGCTGCCATTTTAAAAGATGCAATTGAAAGGCTAGTGTGGCCGTAACACACACCGGGGAAGAGGGTGGAGAAGAAAATATCTCAGTAGATGGTTATTTAGTTAGACAAATATGTCTAGGTGATACAAATTTTGTTTAAATGTAAACAGTCTCCTGAATAAATGTCTGATATGACTGTTTTTGGTGGAGGGCTATTTGGAAACTTATTTTTCAATCTAAAATCTAATCCCCTTCTGTCATGCTGAGATTTGAGTGGAAGAGAGCAGAACTAGCCCTAGCATTTTTGGGGCAGGCTTGGGGTAAGACAGTGTTTCTCAAACTGGGGTCCGTGGACCTCCAGGGGGTCTGCAGGCCCCGCTGATCAACTCCTTCCCCTCCCTCCTGGCGTCTCCTACATGCCAGGGAACAGCTGTTCCCCAGTGTGAAGGAGGCACTGGGAGGGAGCGGGAGAAGCGTGGACTGGGTGTGCTCAGGGGAAGTGGGGGGAAGAGGCAGAGAAGAGTGGGGGCAGGAAGAGGTGGGGCGAGGTGTGGCTTTGGGGGAAGGAGTGGAGTGGGCGCAGGGTGTGGGGCTGAGCAGGGGGTTTGGAGGTCCCTGACAAATTTTAAATCAAAATAGGGGTCCTTGGGATGCTAAAGTTTGAGAACCGCTGGTGTAAGAAGTTCATGACTTCAGGCAGACTTCAGTAACCCACAGAGCACATGGAGGCAGTGTGGGAGAGGTAGAAAGCTGTGTGGATTGGAGGTACTTGTCAGTAAGGGGATGTAGGAGGGTCTTATCTGGCAGGAGGGTTTGGATGCTTGTCAATGGGGGCCCAGATGATTTAGAAGCCTAAATATTTCAGAAGTGATTTAGGCACTTATGTGCCTAAATCCTATTATGGGTTAGGTTTTTAAGTGCCAAATACACTTGAAAATGACTTAGGCTCCTCATCAGGCATTGTAATGATGAGTGCTGCAATGCTAAATATCTTTAAAAATCTGGACTTGGGTGACAGGATAAATTTCAGTAACTGGTGGAGAAAATTAACGAAGTTGCTGGTCAGTATAGTCCTAAATCCATCTTTCAGGGTGGCTATGGGTTGTTGTAGGTGAAAGCTGTATGGGGTACTGACAGACCAAAGCTCTCAGAAATGTAGGCCCTGGCATGGTTTTAATGCTAATGCCTTTTTAAAGTTGGCCCCAGTGCTTGAAAGTGCTGTTTGAGGCTCCTTCTCTCCTTTTATTTCTTCTGATACTGGCAGTTATCCAGCCTCCAATGTGACCCCCCCTCAACAAATTCAGTCAGAACAGGAGTGTGAAAGCAGTTACCTAACTTTTATTTAGGGCTGAATGGACCTTAAAATGTCAAGCCTCCAGATATTTAAATATTCTGGAAAGTTTATCTAAAACAGCTGAGTCTACAAAAACAGACTTTAGCACAAGTAGAGCTGTCTCAAGATTTCCAGCACCACCTGTTCCAATCTGGGCTGGATGTATATCCCATTATATCTTCCCGTTCTGGTCTGAGCAGCAACTGGAGCTGAAAAAATAGATAAGCAAACATTCCAGAACTTTAAAGGTTTGATTATGGTTCCATTCTGTAAACGAGTGAATGTTTGGGGAGGGCAAGGGAAGTACTGAGGGATTTATGGGTACCAGTTTGCTCATTCCTATTGTGAATTCAGCTTCAGCAGCCGCTCCGCTGGCTTGAGTATCTTTCATGTTACTACTTCAGCTCCCAGTTCATCACTAGCCGAATAGGAGCTTTGGGGCTCGTGTCAATAAAGCTGTAGTGGATGAGGAGCAAGGTTGTGAAGTGTACGTGAGGAGTCTTGTTTGTTAAAATTCTCTGGCAAACAGTTTGGGGCACTGGAGGGAAAAAGAGAGATTTAAAATTACCTTAGTAAAAGACATGCTTTAAAGAAACACACAGCTACCAAGATTCCCCTGTGTTGCTGCTGCGGCATTTATCATTTTCTTCTACACTAGTTAAGGGCTTTGTTTCGATAGCTGAGATTTAAAAAGTACTTGATTTAAGGGACAAAGTCAAGCTTTTGTAAGGTTCTAATGTTTCAAGTCCTGGTTTGGGATTTCAGTCTCCCTGCATAAAACAAATGTTTCACTGTTTAAACAAGGACATGTTAAAGTTTTATTTAATAAAATTGAAGTGCTGCTATAAACCAGGAGCTTGGAAGAATTGGCTTTCTCGCAACTGCCTTCAAATAAGCGATCATTCTCTCTAGGCCTAGATTAGAGGTTCTCAAACTGGGGGGAGGGCCCCCTTGCAGGGGTGCGCAATATATTCTGGGGGGGGGGGGAGGGCTGAGACGCTTTAGGGGAAAAAAACCTTAGTGCACACATTTTACCCAAAGCAATGAATAATTAGGAAAGCTGATTCCTCCAGACATATCAGGTCCTCAGATGTGCTGTATGTTTGACTCTAGATGGCGCTGTGCATTTTGGCAGATTTCTGTTAAGCTTATATAGCAATATACAAAGTTGTTGTCATCTGTACGTTGATCCATTTTGCTAGGATGTGGGGTGCACATTCAGTTGTAAGCATCATCCCAGTTTTGCTTTTGCTCTTATTATAATGGATTGTTGGGTCCGTTTGAATCAATGCCTTACTCTTTTTAATATTGAGTGAGAGTTGCATGTTGATTTATTTATCTGTGTAAGTACTTGTGTGGCGGAAGGGGGGAGGGGTGTAAACTACTACTGGACCCCAGGAAGGGAGGCACAATCAAATAAGTTTGAGAACCACTGACCTAGATGTAGCGATGGTGCTTCTGCTATGTGCTGTTTTTTGCTGAACTGTGTGTATAGCTATGTAACGTATACAATTTGCAAGACTATACACTGCACTGCATTAGACAATCAAAGCCTACAATTAGAAATACATGAGGCCTCTTTAAAAGAAAATGGGCCACATCTTCAGCTGGTATAAACTGGCATAGCTCAATTGACTTAAATGGTGCTATCATGATTTACCCCAGGTGAAAATCTGGCCCATTGTGTAGAGCTATACTTAATCTCAGTGGATTCTTGCATCATAGTAAATTAAAGGAGTTTAGGAGTATCCTGGTGCTCTAGAGTTTAAACTCATAACAAATATTACCTCAAAAGGGAGTTTCTGCATGTCTTGAGAATATTCCCACTCACTTGACTCTGTGGCAGTACTTCTGCAGTTTGTATATCACTAGAGCTGATGAAGCCTATTGAGAGAATTTTTTGTAGACTATTTTGTCCTTGTAGAACCTCAGAGTTGCGAACACCATAGTTACGATCTGACCACTCAACCACGCACCTCATTTTGAACCAGAAGTACGCAATCAGGCAGTAGCAGAGACCGGGGGGAGGGGGGGAAGGCAACATACAGTACTGTGTTAAACATAACCTACAGAAAAAAGGGGAAGTAGCATTTTTCTTCTGCAAAATAAAGTTTCAAAGCTGTATTAAGTCAACGTTCAGTTGTAAACTTTTGAAAGAACAAACATAATATTTTGTTCAGAGTTATGAACAACCTCCATTTCCGAGGTGCTTGTAACTTTGAGGTTCTACTGTATATGTATAAAAATCTAAAATCTCTGGAATTTGAGTAATATGTGATTAAACTCTATTGGTTTACTAATGAATGTACCATGTAATGTATAATAATCTTGGCACTGGGACAATTTAAAATACCACTATGTAAAATACCATATAGCAGGTGAGGGGGGGAGACTTTCAAAAGTTGCCTAATTCCTATTAATAAACCTTCATTTGAGCATCTTAAAGTGCTTTAAAAACACTAATGAATTTAGTCTAACAACATCCCTGTGAGGTACTTAATATAACTCTAGTTATACACTTGCCAGATTAAACTGATACAAGTGGCCAAATATGTAAGGTTTCCACTAATTGTGGGTGTCTCCACGCTGTAGGTACTCAAAGGTCATGTTGAAAATGTGTGTCAAGGAGGCTAAGGAAATTGGCTGGGCTTTCAGAGAAGCTGAGCATCTCTAACTCCCATTCACTTTGGTGGGGGTTGCACATGCTCAGCACCTCTGTAATTTGGGGTATTTATTTAGGTTCTTCAATATGGATTTGGGCTTTTCATTCAGGCACCAGAGTTTGATCATTTTGTTGTCAAGATTATTTGACTCATCAGAACTTCAGTGGCCTGGCCTAGGAGCAGGGCCGGCTCTGGCTTTTTTGCCGCCCCAGGCAAAAAAGCCTCCCGCCGCCCCCCACCCCCGGCGGGGAGCGCGGCAGGGGAGGGCGCCGAGCCTGGCCGCGGGCCCGATCTCCCCGACCGGTCGGAGCGCCGGGGGGAGGGCGGAGAGCCCGGCCGGGGCCCCGCTCTCCCCGACCGGCCGGAGCGCCGCGCCGCCCCCCTCCAGGTGCCACCCCAAGCACATGCTTGGTGGGCTGGTGCCTGGAGCCGGCCCTGCCTAGGAGTCCTTGCTTTCAGTCACCTGCTCCGTTCCATAGAGCGCATTACAAACCACTGCCTTCTAGTACCTATTGCTGAGGGTAGGAGTCTAGTACTAATAATTTGGGTAAACATAGTGTTTATATGTCTCTCTTAATACTGAGAATGCGCAAAGCTCAAATGGATAACCTGTTGTACCTCTTTCCCGCTCCCCCCCCAATGCCCCTACAAAGGAGAGAATGGGTAGGGAGTGACTATTAATCGACCCGGAGAAGTATGAAGAGCTCTCTCCACATGACAACACTTCCCCTCCCCTCCCCTCCCCCAACTTGATCACACAATTTTTTTATTGTAATAGTCTGTTTCAGTGGGTAAGCAGTTTTATTGAAACTTTACAAAAAATGAACTGTTAAAGTCCTAACAACCTTTTATTAAAGTAGAAAATTATATCAAACACAAATCTACAGCTGGTTTCTTTTGATTTTTATTTGCAGGAATTCTTTAAAAATGCTTAATTGTATAGGTCTAGTATTTTTCACTACTGTTTCAAGAAGGACAAATTAACTTTCAAAGGGCTTTGTTTTTGTATTTTCCATCACCTCAAACTGTGGTCTTACAAGACAGTAATATAAATCTAGTTCCTCAGAGACTGCTGAGCAGCATTAGGGTCTGAGCATGCAAACACTTATTGCCACTGAAGCAAATAGGTCTTCTCAGAGTATGAAGCACTACACCCAGTAATATGTGTAGAGGGTTGGGATCTAAGAAAATGCATGTAGGTACAAATAGCATACGCTAGTCCTTGTTTGGAGCATAAGTCTTCCATCAGTCACATGGGGAGGTTGTGCCTGGCAGTTAGGTGGGTATCTAGTACAGCTCTAAATTTTGAAACACAGTTTTAAAAAAGTCATAAAACGGGACACTGGTCATATGACAAAATTCTTCCATTTATAATAGATTCAACTAGTCTGAGAGAAATTCCTCTCTTTAAGATAGGAAATTATAACTACAACAAATATCTTAAGATGAAAGAAATGTTTCAAGTGTACTGACTGTGTCTGTCTTGAGAAACAACAGTCTTCTCATTTTGTTCCAACCCCACTGACTTGTAGGAGTTATGTGGAGGTACTAAAAAGTAGAGTTTAGTCCTTAGAATTTGGCCTAACTCGTAAATCTCTGATCTGCATTACAGATCTCTTCTGCACTGCATGTAGAGAATATACAAAAGAAGTTGTCCATGTGGGTGGGAGAGAATTTTGTGGAAAACATGTAGTAACAACTTGCATTTTTGGTTGCAAACCAAGTCATTCTGCTTGGGGCCATTTTTCCATTTAATTTTTTTAGTTTTATTATTACTTAAAGGTCAAGTATGAACTTTGTAACTGAACACTTAATGCATACATCCGATGTATTCTACATGCTTATATTGCTATTTGAACACACTTTTTACAGTATTTGTATCAACTTCTGTTTTCTGTCTAAAAGGATTTAGTTTCTTTCTCCTCCATAATATGAGTCCATATTAGGCTCCTAATCAATAGGGATTTGGAGTCACTGTTTTCTATATTGCCTTTTTTTCCCTCTAGGATTCTTTGACTATCCAGGAATGTTGTGGGTGGAGATGCAGATTTCATGAAAACACAAGGAACTTCCAGTAAAGAGAAAATTGAGGTGTGCTGTGAAATGCTGTAGATCCCCTCCCCAAGGGACTCCAAAGGACTAAGTGCACCTCCTACACAGAAGTATCGGGAGTGATCAGTCCAGACTTACTGATGACCCTATCACTTTCACCAGACTTGATTCTTTCTGGTGCTGCAGTGGTTGCACTTAATTTGTCCTAGCTAGGAAAAAATACTGTTGGCTCAAGAGTTCCTATACTGAAAGTAAAGAATACCCAGAGGAAAAATATGAATGACTGTATGCTGAAACCATATTTTGGTACCTTTTTAAAATTAGCTCAGTTAATATGTTCTGTGGCTTTGAAGACATCTGAGGTCTGTTTTAGCAGACATGCAGTCAATTTTTCAGTGCTCTCTCTTTCAAGATAACTTGTTCCATGTAATCACTCTTATCCAAACACTTTTGCTTCCTGTATCTAACGAATTGGTAGTGGAACAGTAAAACACCCTAATGTAAAGACTTCTGTTGAAATCCACTGAAGGCGTTCAGGGTTGTGTTAAAAACAAACAAAAAGACCCTCATGTGGCTTAGCTGCTATACTTTTTTTCTATTAAATGTCACATAATTCCAATGGTGAAGAAGACAAAGCAGCAAAAGTTTCAATGCTAGTGAATGCATTTTTTACTTGATGGGAATTGGACGCTGTAGTGGTGGTAATTTTTTGTCCCTAATGCAGATAGCATTTTACAGTGCTAAATATTTTTAGAGGAATAAATTAGTTATTGATAGTCAATTAACCTTTTTCTGCTTGTAACTTTATAACAGGACTTAGTCAAAACATACTTTAGAAAAATTATCAATGAGTGGTTAGCAATGTTTGTCCTCGTCTCCTAAATGTAATTTCTCCTAAGGATAATCTCTTATTTTAAAAGGACATAAATGAACACTGGAGTAGTTCCCTTGCACCTGTGACTCTGATTCTTTTGAGTTCATCTATCCTTTGATATGATGTGCATGGCATAGAGAGGACCAGAGAGATGCAGGGTTTTTCCCTTTGACTCATGTAAACTATGTATTTTCCCTGGAATTAAATGACTATTAATATCACATACAACTGCAAAAGCCTATGGTTACTAATCCTGGAAACATTTCTAGGTATGACCTTGTGCAGTGCCATCTGGAATCTGACTACTAGATGATATCAAAATAAGAGGAAGAGGAAATTCTTATTGCTAAAGCATAAGAGTGGTAACTAGAGACTCTTGTATTCACCACTATATTACACTTTCTTCTGTGTGACTCTGGAAAATTACTTATCTCCATTTTCCCACCTCCGAAAATGGAGATAATAAATACTGCTTTGCCATGCAGTTGCATGGTCCTTCTACTTGCAAATGAAATTGAAAGGTATAGAGAAATATTGTGTTCATTTCAATGGAATACATGAGTAAAGAGAATCAAAGGTGTCAACATGACCCTGTCATTGTAAAACACTATTTTTGAAGTTTTGAGTACAGATCTTGGCGTGCTTGGTCCCATGGCAAAGACACTGGAAAACTCAGGTCAAAGGCTTTTTTTATTATTATTATTTTATTCTGAAATTTGATTTTTTTTAATGCAAAACAATCAAAATTTATCACTTATTTAAAGAAGATAAGTGTTTAGTCTCTTATTTTGTCAAGTAATCCTTTGTAGTTGAGAAGAAAGGGTTAATCCTGTTTCATTTCAAGTTGATTACTGTGAATGGTGGCTACTTTTCCTGTTTTTAACAAAACCGACACAAACAGGGAGAAGAGAGAGGATAGCATAAGGTGTAGGGGAAATGTGGCGCTTGCTCTCAGGATGCAAGGCAGCTGGTCAGTTACATACGGATGTTCTGAGCTGGCAGGTTGGCCATGACAGCTGTTGCTCCAGACCCTGGCTTGGTTTGCCAGTCTAGGATGACAACTCCTGGTCCGGTCCGGTCCCTCTCCTTCACTGGACTTTCTCAGGATGGACAGAGCTGGGTGGGACGTCTCCTCCCGTCATACTGGTGTTGTGCAGTGCAGGTTTTTTTCAGGCTAGGTGAAAAGCCAACAGAGGACAGGAGGAAGATGGAAAGGCGCACACAGTGCAATGAAAGGCAAAGCAGGATCTCATGTATTCGTGGTCCTCACTGGTCCAGTGGTTATGGTCAGCTGTCATCAGTGGGCTGCACTGGATGTCTTGATTTGAGGACAAATGAAGGACAAAGTGTCTGGGGCACAGCAGAGCACTTTCCCTAGGGAATCCCTCAGAAGTCCATACCACATGTGCCATTTTTATCCTTGAAGGTCGGTGTCTCTATCTTTTTTTTTTAGGACCCCAAGCGGGAGTGATGGGTGGAATAGCCCATTCACTCATTGTTTTGCCCACCAATTAGGCCTAATTTCTGACTCACCAATTTTGGGCCATGAATTTCTAGTTCCATTCTCATGTTTACCCTGGATCATATCAGACCTTTTGTTTGGAGTAACCCGGCCTTTCTGTCTTCCTCTTGTACCTATTTCTACTGACACTTTTTTTTGTTTTGTTCCAAGTGACTGTAATATTTTATGAATTTCCACCCACTTTCCAACATAGACAGATCTCAAGACTTCTCCCAGTGTTCCTATATTAGTAGGGTGACCATATTTCCCAAAGAGAAAACGGGACACCCGCAGCTGCTCACCTGAGCCCCCCCTGCATTTGGCTGTTGCCTATCACTGGAACCCTGTGCCCCCCGCCATGCTGGAATGCTGCCTCCCCCCATGCATGGGGGCTGGCATCTCTGCGCACCTCCCCACATACACGTTCCTCTGCACCAAACCCCACTTTTTTTGACAAAAGTGGACATTTGTCCCGTTTGGTCTTGCCAACTGATCAAGTCAGCAAGAGCAAATGGGACAGCTGCTTCCTTTTGGAGGGGAGGGGGAAGGGGGAAGGAGGCGGGACAGCCAGGACAAGGCTTAAAAAAGGACTGTCCCGGCCAAAACAGGGCATATGGTCACCCTATATATTAGTGCAGAGGAGAGTGTGGGTAGGGAAAGAGTTGTTAATTGCTAATGATAATCTTTTAGTGTAACAGATTTCTGTCAGAGCACCAAGGGAAAGTGCTTGAGGGTTTTAAAAAACAAACAAAAAACAGTTGGACATTGTAGGATAGATTACTGTACAAGAGTATGAGGAATTTTATTTCACATTGAATGTTTGTGAATAATATGGTTTTAAGAGGCATTCAGAGGCTATCTTTATTGTTAGCATACACTTTATGGCTACATCAGAAGTTGTGGTTGGAAGCAAAGATTGAGCTTTTACATTCCACTTCTGGACTGATGTCATTGTAGCATTGCTGGAAACAATATTACTTCTCTGGATGTGCAGGGTCTTGGTGGTTAAAGCCAGCTGCCTTGATTGCCTTGTTAGAAACTTTTGTGTTGTCATACAGCATATGTAAGAATTTAGTCAGTGATGCTTATGCTGAGCTGGAAGGCTAGCTTATACCTCAGTGATAGTATGAATGGCAGATGCTAGGAAGGGCTATGTGCTCTGTGAATGCAGCTATGTGGAATCAAAGTAATAATGATTGCAATTGAGTAGCCTACTTATTTGGCTCAACCTGATGCAATCTAGGGGAGTGGGAGTGGTTGGCCACTTATACTCTATCAGGGTTGGATGGGGGTAGGAGGGGAACAACATTTTTGAATATTTAGGATCTTTTCTACCCTAAAATAGACTAAAGCATATTTGTATATAGCATCTCTTTCCAGATTTTTTCTAATGCTTTGAGAAATTCTGACCAGCCCTCTGTAAGGAAGAGGGATGAGCGAGACTGTGAGGTAGGGGTGTGTGTGTGCAAAAAGACATCCTGTGAGCCAGAGTAGGGTAGCACAGTTAGGATGTTTTTGGAACACAGGTCTGCTTTGCTAAATAGGAGCAAAGTGCACCCCAATTAGTGCTTGTTGCTGATGCACCATATGCACTAAGTGACTCCACTTAGGCCACAGATCATATTGCAAATGGGATATGACTGTTAAACTCGTACATTAGCTCTCTGTCTTAGAATGCTGTAGGTAGTATTGTCCTACTGGTTGGAGATGAGTCCCATAGGTTCCTTAGTTCAGCATAGGGCAGGCTCTATTTTGTGTATATAGTGCACATTTAATACACAAGTTGCATCACACACTGTTCACAACCAGCCACTGCAGCAGCGAACTTTGGCAGCTGTTTAATAGAGTGCACAGTAATACTTTGTAAAAACTTAAGACAGGAAGGGAAGAATAACTTATACTATTGAAACTACAGAGGGAATTTTAGGTAGGAAGAATGTAATTACGCCAATTGTAATAAATATGACATGTATCTTAACATTAGTGCCAATGAACATAAAATATATTTGATAGAATTAGGACAGATGTTGGATACATCATGGGACAAAAATATATGCAAAGAAACAAGTCAGTTTGGGAATTGTAACTACCCTTACTGTATAGCTGAGCTAACATTGCCAGACGTTTTGTGGTTAGTGAGAAGTTATTGTATTTCTTATAATATAATTTGTTCTCTTTCTATTTTCCCTGCAACCAATGCTCAGGTTCAAATTTGCTTTTCAGGTGGTCTAAGGCTTCATTAATCCTTTTGGTACCTTTGACTGCATTGTCATTGCAGAAAGATAACAAAGGTCATATGGCTTTACAAGAGCAATTCTGAACTATGTACTCATGACCAGAAGTTCCTGCTTTTTCCTCACTCTGAAGCCACAAATGTCTGGTTCAGAACTTGGGATGGCAGTGGCAGACAACATGGAAAAGACGGTTTGAAAAATGTATTCACATACAGAGACTTATTAGATTCAGGATTTGGGACCAAGTGTCACATCTTCAGTTATGGGAAGACCATCTATTCCATTTAGTTTTACAAAAATCCATGTTTTATCCCAGTTCTTGTAATCCCTGCAGGTCGCATGAGGCCTCTGTCGGCCCCCCTCTATACACATCCACAAACCAGCCTTCCACACAGAGTAAAATCCTAAGAGTGATGGAGAAGAGGGGAGGCGATGTTGCATGGCTGAAGAAGGGGGAAAGTGGTAACTCTTTCCCTTCTCCTGTCTCCAGCTGCCAAAATGCACTTCTCCGATCCCTGTCAAAACATCTTTATGCCTGTAACAACTGGTCCATGTTCTCTCATTCAAAATCTGGCTGTTTCTTACTCTATTATGCCTGTGTATTTTGATGTCAGTGGGGCTGCATTGCTCTAATAAAGCACATAATTTGTCTCTTAAGGTGTAAAACACCTAAACTGTAGGCTAACTGGTTTAGGCATGATACAGACAGAAAGGAAGGATAGGCACTGTAACTGCTGCTGCCTGAAGCTCTTCATTGAAGTCTAAACTTTTAAGTTGACAATTAACAATTGCTACTCAACAATTAACTCTATTGATTAGCCAGCAACAGATGTTAATACGTAGCCATCTGTATTTTCCTTCTTGATTGCAAAGCACCTTAGACTATGATTACTCTTAAATGCAGCAAAAGAAATACTAAAAATTGTCATCCTAAGTGTAGTTTTGTTGACATTAGTTATTTGTTGCAAAGGCAAAAAGGTGCTCGGGTACTAACTACAACAGTGGATTCTATACAAGAACCTATAGAGAATCATAGAATATTAGGGTTGGAAGGGACCTCAGGAGGTCATCTAGTCCAACCCCCTGCTCAAAGCAGGACCAATCCCCAGACAGATTTTTACCCCAGTTCCCTAAATGGCCCCCTCAAGGATTGAACTCACAACCACTGAGCTATCCCTCCCCCCAATAAATTAATGGGGATATCCTATCTCCTAGAACTGGAAGGGACCTTGAGAGGTCATCGAGTCCAGCCCCCTGCCTTCATTAGCAGGACCAAATACTGATTTTGCCCCAGATCCCTAAGTTGCCCCCTCAAGGATTGAACTCACAACCCTGGGTTTAGCAGGCCAATGATCAGCTGAGGACTCCGTAGCCCAGTAAAGTACTGTCTGCTATTTCAAAGACTGAACTCACATTCTGTATGGGCTATATATTTGTGGTGATTCCTGTCACAGGATATTGTAGAGATTAATTGGTCAATATCATTAAGTGCAAACACGTCTATGAACTCTAAACAGCAATGGCAGTTAACATTAGGGTAAAAACTACGAAAGCTGCTAATAGTAATACTTCATGTCAAGTTGATCACTTGCAAGGATCAGGAAGGAATTTTCCTCATGAAATATCATTGCACAATTGGTTGAGCGAATCAAGTTTTTCCACACTTCTGTAAAGCTACAATATAGGCAGAGGCATGATACCAGACATGGACCCTTTGTTCTGAGACCCCAATTAAAAAAAAAAAAGTCAAAGATCAACCCCCTCAATCTTTGTGTGATTGAACACCCCTATATCTTGCATGCAGTTACCATAAAAAGGTCCATGTTTAAATATCTGACTTGCCTGACTTACATGCACAAATAAGGATATTCAGTTATATGAACACGTGTCTATGTGGACACGCTTTTCCCCCCAAACTTGGATGCAAGTCTCATCTAAATATCAAGGAGGTCTGGTTTGCCTAGCATCTCACTGATATGATCAATTTTCTGTTCTTTGTTATTATGGCTATAGCAAATGCTTTAAGGAAGTAGAGGTAGAGAAGAATTTATTTGTCCTCTCATAATTCACTTCTCCTACTGAGTGTCATTTTGGTAGTGCCATTGCAGGCTACAATTATGCTGGACAATGCTAAGACCCTTCAAATGTTCCAGAACTCAAATTTTCACACTCTTTCACATATTCAGGTATATGTAGGCTTTCTTTCCAAACTAACTGACTAGAAGAAAAAAAATACTTGCCAACTGCTTAGTGCTGTAGTAATGATATGCAAGCCATAAAGCTGAAATTAAAAAAAAAAAAAAAAAAAAAAATCAACATAGCACTCTTCCTCCTGAGTTTTAATTATCTAAACTTTTCATTACTGAGCAATTAATATTTAAAGTTCTAAGCACTTGAGTCCATTTTGGAAAAGTCAGGAACTGGGGCAGCAGAGCTAGGTCGGTCATGGGAAGCACTGGCCTGAATCCACAAAAGAGCATAGGCTCCTAAATGGCACTCACCTGACATGTGAAGAACCCCTGTGTAATCCAGGAACCCTTTGGTGACAACTGGCAGAGGGCACAGGAGGTACATGGGGTTTTAAAAAGAGACCCTGGCTCAGATATTATGCATAATAGTTCACCAAAGGGTAGCGTGTGAAATCTCTGACCGTCAGTAGCCTGCTGGCTGTCCTAAATATTACCCATATCTACATTTCTTAATGATAATAAGGAGTTACGTATCCATACTAAAAATTATGTTAAGTACTGGTAATTAAGGCAGGTAATCAGAAGGTGACAAACCTCAGAAACATTCCTTTCAGGCAAGATGCAAGACACCTATCTCCCTGTCTGGCCATGTGTATATTTGCATACTGAGCCAGAGGCAAGGTAAGAGATTATACAATCTAGAAAAGGAAATCTACAAGATGAAACAAACAGCAGAGGGGTGGGCCTTCTTTCTGAATAAAGGCAAAGGATGGAACTGGTATATTTTTCCAGAGGAGGTGGAGTAAGAAACACTGAATCCTGTATGTGCAGGGCAAGCTGACAGCATACTTTTTTTTTTTTTGGTCTGTAAAACCCTGCAAGGGTTTTGGGTAAGCAATATTCTACAATATATTAGTATCTCATTAAGTCTAGGCTTTAGAATGCATGTAATAATTTGGTTTTATAGGTAACTATTTATTTGTTTCCAATATTTCTACTTGCTATTGTTTGAATCACTATGGTTTGTTAGATATGTTTATAGTGAAATCAAGTATAAGTGCTATGTGGTAAGTGGAGAGGTGATCTGAGGTGGAACTGGTAAATGGGGGTGTACTGATTTTTGGAAGCAGCAAATCCGTGAATAGCAAGTCTCCAGTGGATTGGGGTGGATGCTTCAGGAGGATGCTCAGAGGGCTCAAGAGTTGGGCTGTGTGCCTGTTGTTAACCTGTAAAGTGACAACGGGGTCTGGGAGATCTAGAAGGGAGTGCTTATTTGTTGCCAGTGGCTGGTGGGGTTGATGGACCCACAGCAGGCACAATCAAGGCTGGTGGTAGGGAGGTGCCTTACAATCCTGGGTATCCCTGGGAATCAAAACACCCTGATCAATTCCCCCTTCTGCTTGACAAAAAGGATTTGAACCAGGGCCTCCCACATCCCAAGTGAATACCATAACCACTAGGCTAAAGGTTATGCGAGAATCCTTCTCTGAAGTGCCCTTGCAGATCTGGGTCACTAAACAGAGGGTTAACTGTAGAGGCCAAGAAGAGCTGAAGCAGCTATGGAAAGGGGTGGTAAAGTTCAGGTATGCAAGCTTGTTTGGCACTTGGTAGAAATACTAGGATGTAATGGAATAGGGCTCACGTGCTGGGGACTTTAGCTGACAGCCATGGGAAAGGTGGTTTGGGAGCGGGGAGCTAGGGCTGGCTGTGAGCCAAGGAGTAAGCTGTGCAGTCAGACTAGCTGATTAGTCAAAGTTGCAGACTTTCCAATTGGGAGAGAGCTGGACTGATGGTTTTGCTGGATCTGGTCCCCAGTTTGCTCAGGGGAAAACCTTTGCATGCCCTGGCCCGCAGGTAAAATTTAAGGGGCTGTCAACCTTTAGCCTCTAGTGCAGAGAACAGTTTGCATAAAGCTGTGGGTGGAAGCCTGGTCTCATAGTAAATCAGACTTACCAGAAAAAACAATGGAAACTCCAAAACAAAAAGGGAAGTTTGCTAAACTTTATTCAAAAAAAGACAACTGTTAAACAGCAACACTCCCAATAACTGTCATCCACACAATTCATACCTAAATGCTCAAAATAATTGCAAACTGTGAATGAATCCTATGCACTCATCACATAGCTTTCTGTCAGAACCGTGCATAAACACTTACTCATACAGGCTTTATAAAGTTTGGCCTTCCACACACAATCTGCAAAATCATATTCCCTAATAGTTAAAAACTATCTAATTGCTCAGCAGTCAGAACTGCAGAATCTAAGAAAATGCAAATTACTATTTTCTACTAAGTAAAATAAGTCATGAACTCCTAATTAGACACTTCATTGGAGATAATATTGTATGATCTATAGGAGTAAGTTGTACAGTTTATGATCATCACAAATTGTCCATTGCATTATAACAGGACCTATTCATGATATGAACCATCAAACACTATGCTGCATGTATATTCAAAAATATATTCAATGTACAGATTTATAATGTGAAACTTACAAAGGCTTGTCTCTTGCCCCCCCCCCCAACCCCCATTGAAATCGAAGGGATGACTACCTTTGGCGAAAATGGACATTTTGTATACAACGCTAAAATGCAAAACCAAGGTAGTCTGGGCAGAGTTCAGAGAAACTGGGTGGAGATGATCATTGAGAATACTGCTGTTTTAGTGATTTTTTTTTTTTTTTTTAAGTGAGTGATCAGGTTGATGAGAAAACAGTTTACATAACCTTACCTTGTGGTTTTCCTTGTTGGCAATTTTTGTGTTGGATGTATGTATTTAATGGTATAGCAACCAGGGCACTGACCCTGTCAATGGGACTACTCACGTGTAAAATGAAGCACATACATACATCCTTTAAAAGGATTGGGGCCAATAACAGTAACCTAACACATTTTTTGTTGTTGTGGAAAATATACAGTATTTTATACCTAGTCTGTTAACTGTTGACCTCTGAGCTATATTTTTCATTATATGAATGGGAGTTCAACACAGTAATGAATGCCTGATGCATTTCAGTGTAATAAATTCTTATGTGGTAGCAGAGTCTACATTGGCACATGTCCTCACAATCTTCTTCCACCCACTGCAGTCTTCCTTATGGAACTGGGCAAGTGCTGTCTGTTGTACTCTGTGTTTGGCACTGTTACCTGAATAACTGATGAACTTTCCTTTTATATAAAAGGACAAGAATCTGAAATTTCAGTGGAGATGTGGAAAAGTAGATTTGAAACTGTCATTAGTGGAAATTTTCAGTGGTGAAGTAACATCCTCAGCTATGGGTATAAAGCCCAACAGTGTCTCAGTTCTGTTCTGCCTCAGGCATTTATACTAATTCAGCATGTTGTTTTTACAGAAGTTAACTGGTTTCATGGAGTGGATTAGAAAGCAGATATAAAATTAGGACAGTAACAACATTTGTTTACATAGTCTATGTTGTGAATATTTTGCTTCCTGTAGTTTGTGTGCACATCCATGCATTAGTGAAGTAGAAAATTCCAGTGGCCAGATTTTTTTTTTTTTTTTAAATGAGAGCAGAGATCCTTATGCAATCTCTCTATTCCAGCAGCTTCAGTTTTAAGGAGGCTGCATGGTTGCGGAGAGAAGTCTGAAAACATGAGGCAAGTGCACCTTAAAATATTCAAACCAGAGGGCAAATATTCAAATATTCAAATATTCAAACCATGCAAAGATATTAAACAAAACCTCACCGCTTTAAAGCAAATCTCATGACTTTTGGGCGGGCCTAATTCATGATTTTTCATGTTGTTGTATCCAATATTGCTGCTGTAGCTTAAAAGGAGATGGGTCACCACTGAAATCAGACAGTGGCACTGTCGTCTGGATTTTGGGACCTATGAGCCTATATTTAATTAAGCATTTCAGAGGAAGATGGACTAAAAGGGGTATTCAGTGAACTAGGCATGAGGAACACACAGGAAACAGTCCAGGAGTCTTCATTTAAATTCCTCCATGGGGGCTGAGTTGAGTCTGATCTTTATATGGTAGCTTTTCAAGTCACTGTGGCTAGTGTATCTGCGACCTTTCCTATTCTGCTAGCACCGTTTCTAAAATACTTCCCATAAACACTCAAATTCTTAGGAATTCATGCTCTAGGTAATTGTAGAGCCTAATGCTTGGAGAGTCCTATAGTGCTCATCTCCAAGCTCATGGTATGCAGAGAATACCACCTAATAGTTCTAGAAGGGTGTGGTGTACTTATAGCATTCAGTGATAGCGTGTGCATTGCTTTTGTTCATTGCAGATCCTGAAACTAGTATGCATTTTATACTTCCTCACTGTCTGTTGGGAAACAATGTAATTGACTTTACAAGTTATTCTCTGATACATGATAGCCTATGTGATAAATGGAGTGTTGAGTTGTAATATGATGTTTGGTGGGGGAGAAATGCAGTTGAATATTAAGAGGACAGTTACTAAGGTCTAGCACAGGCTCCCACTGGCCTGGAGCGGCGAACCTGCCGATGCTGCAGGTAAACAAACTGGCCCGGCCTGCCAGGGTGCTTACCCTGGCGAGTCACGTGCCAGAGGTTGCCGACCCCTGGTCAAGAAATTACGTTGTAGATGCGTATTTGAGGGAACATAAAATGGATTCATGTTTAGGTTTTGTGTGTGTGTGTGTGTATATGTTATATATATATTTCAGCTATAGTGGCATGCATGCTAACTAATACCCAGATATCTATCTCAGTACTGGAAGCAGCAGCAAAACCTATATTAAGGTTGCATAGCACTTACCATTATAAATACATGTGGAGCTCTTTTGCCTCCAAAGGCTTTTAGCACCTTCATGATGTGCAGTTGGACTTTCAGATTTGGCTGGGAGATAGTCTTTGGCATTAAGTTGAGTAAAAAGCACCTCCCTGTGTAAATAAGCACAAACTTGGTGAAGTTACAAACTCTTGAAATCTCTTCTCTGTCAATTACTCACAAAACTTTGTTTGGGGCTTGCTGCCAAAAACTCATCATTCTGTTTACTTCTATGCACGTATCATCCTGGTGTCTCACTGTAGTGTGCCCTTCTTCCCCCCTCTCCCCTTCCCTCCCTCTGTGCACACACAGAACACCTCTAGTTAGGACACAGTATACAGTATACAGAGTGTTTGTAATATTTTAGCTGCAACAATTGTTTAATGTTAGATACCCTAGATATATTAAATGAGAATTGCTCATTCAGAATGCAATTCAGGGAGATACTTTTTAACTACATGAGTAATCCCATTGACTTGACTGGAAGTACTCTCACATGCTCAAAGTTAAGCATATGCTTAACACCTGCCTGAGTTGGAGCTTGTTCCTGAAATGTGCAAAGAGCCCTGAACGCTAGTTGTGATTCAGCACTGAGGATACCTGGCACCTTCCAGGTTTGAGCCCTATTTCCTTAAATGTCTATTAATTTAACATGACTGTCACACTAAATCTAAATTAAATCCTCATGAAGCTTTTAACAGAGTAGAAAAGGTGAATTTTTTTAAAATGCAACTTTTTACCATAGATTAGGGCTACCATATGTCCGGATTTCCCTGGACATGTCCGGCTTTTCGGTCTATAAATAGCCGTCCGGGGGGGATTTTTAAAAATGTCCGGGATTTCCCCCCGGTCGGCTATTTATAGACAGAAAAGCGGCGGCCAAGTGCCGCTGGGCACCCAAAGCACCTTCCCGGCTCCCCCCATCCCCTGCAGCCTTACCACGCTGTCCAGCCCCGCAGCTGTCTTCCCCCTCCTCCACTCCCCTGAATGCTCCGCCCCCTCCCCATCCCCTGCTTCCCGCGAATCAGATCTTTGCAGGAAGTCTGAAGAGAAGTAGGGGCAAGCGGGAGGTAGCAGCAGGTAAGCTGGGGCGGGGGGGCGCGAGGAGGAGAGCTCCGGGGAGGCGCGGCCCTCGCCGAGCGGCTCCCTCCGGCCCGGGCCGAGCGGCGCCCGGCGGCCCCAGCGGCTCCAGACCCAGTTCCGGCCCCAGGGCGGCGACCCCGGTTCCGGCCGAGCACCCCCGGCCCGGCCCGGCTCGGGCCCCAGCAGCACCGGCCCCAGCTCCGGCGGCTCGGGCCCCAGCAGCGCCGGCCCTGGTTCCAGCCGAGCGTGCCGGTCCAGCCCCGGCCGAGCACCTCCGGCCTGGCCCCAAGCCCCGCAACCCCGGCCGGAGTGCAGCCCGATTCCTGGGCTCTTTAAAGCCGGCCCTGGTCAGGGGACAGGGAGGGGGGGTTGGATGGGTCTGGAGTTTGGGGGGGGGCTGTCAGGGGGTTGGATGGGTCAGGAGTTGGGACCGTCAGGGACAGGGAGTGGGGGGGTTAGATAGGTCGGGGGTTCTGGGGGGCTGTCGGGGGCAGGGGTGTGGAGGGGGGTTGGGACAGACAGGGAGCAGAGGGGGTTGGATGGGTCTGGGGTTCTGGGGGGTCTGTCAGGGGGGCAGGGGTGTGGAGAGGGGTTGGGACAGTCAGGGACAGGGAGCGGGGGGGTTAGATAGGTTGGGGGTTCTGGGAGGGGCTGTCAGGAGGGCAGGGGTGTGGAGAGGGGTTGGGACAGACAGGGAGCAGAGGGGGTTGGATGGGTCAGGAGTTCTGGGGGTCCTGTCAGGGGGCAGGGAGCAGTTGGATAGGGCATGGGAGTCCCCGGGGGTCTGTCTGGGGGTGGGGGTGTGAATATGGGGTGGGGGTGTGGATAAGGGTCGGGGCAGTCAGGGGACAGGTAGGGTCGTAGGGGGTTCTCAGGAGGGGGCAGTCAGGGGACAAGAAGCAGGGCGGCTTAGATAGGGGGTGGGGTCCTAGGGAGCAGTTAGTGGCAGGGGTCCCAGGAGGGGGCAGTCAGGGGACAAGGAGCGGGGGGGGGGGGGTTGGGGGTTCTGAGGGGGGCAATCAGGGGGTGGGAAGTGGGAGGGAGTGGATGGGGGTGGGGCTAGAGCGGGGCTCCCCCCCCCCAGTGTCCTCTTTTTTGCTTGTGGAAATATGGTAACCCTACCATGGATGCAGTTTTGTTTTACATTGGGCACCGACATCAGACTGATCAATTTCACATGCTGGTTTTCATCCGCTAACAGTTTAGTTACTCTTTCAAGCAATGTTTTTTTTTGTTTTGTTTTTTTTAATAAACTTTCAACATTCATTAATCCTTCTATTGATACTAGAATTAATGGAACTCTTTTTTTTTTTTTTTTTAAAGCAGATTTTTTTGTAAACTACTCAGTAGTGCAATGTCTGGAATTTGTCAGATTTGGAAGGTTTTGTTACATAATCTATAGATATTCAGTCATATCAGCTTTAGTGGGAGCATCTCAAATTCAGAAGCTCTTTGCTTTTAGAGTAATTGAGTGTTTGTACTTGAACAGCCACATACATCCCTCGATCTGTAACAATGAACTGAGGCCAATGAGAGTTCCATGTCTCTGTCAAGGACAGTATTTGGCTCTTCGACTACAGCTGTGTCTTGTATATCATTTCTTTGTGCTAGCATACTCAAACATGACAAGGGCAGAGAGATTACATCAACCCTCCTCCCTGTGACAGAATTGCTAGTGATGCAACAAAGAACAAAAGTGAAATCTAGCAGGAAAACTAATGTGACTAAAAGGTGCCACTAATTGAAACAAAATGCTGCTTTGATACAAGAGAAATCACCTCTCACAGCTGTTTAGCCTTCAAGCTCTTATAGTTCTGGGCGTTTTGACAAAGACTGACTTTTTATGCCAGGTTCAACCTAAGCCACCCATGTTTTATAGTTTTGCACTTAAATTTACTGTCCAGAAGGGGCAAAGCTGAGGTCGGTACACTGAAACAATATTTGAACATTGCTCAGTTACTATCTGGGTTTAGCTTATGGGCAATCCAGTCTATGGAATTCAAAGACTATCCTAATGATATGGTATCTTTTTGTAGTATTGGAACTTAATTTATCTTCCATGTGACTTACTTTGTCTTAGAACAAGCAACTGTATATTTGGAATACTTAATACTGAGTAAAAGAAAATTTAGTAAAAGTTTTCAAAAGTTACAAAATCCCTTTCTTAAGTGACTCAGGCACTTTGATGTTTAAGAGCTGAAGTCTGACTGTCAATGAAACTTAGGCTTCCGTCACCTAAGAGAATGGGACTTATGTGAATACTGAGTAAAAATTTTTAAAGCTCTTGTCTCTCGTATAGTACCATCCATCACAGTAATATCTGAATGCCTTCCTTATAAAATCAATAGCATTAGTAAAGTACCTAGTAGATTTCATAGGGTCTCTGGATGTTTTCCCTTACTGGGGTAAAAACTCTGATTGGGGTATGGATTTATTTTTTGTTGGGAGATGTGAATATAAGAATGAAATATAAACATCTGTAAAACTACTACAAAGTAGGTATCTTTCATGAGTTTATTAGTTTCTTTTATTGGCATATCAAAATTTAAATGGTTTTATATTTAATAGAAACATTTTATGGTCTTAATAAAGTTAGTGGTGAATCACATTGGGCCATTGTATTATTTTAATTGGAACAGAAACCAGGGAGTTGTGCCTCAAAATTGATGGTACGATATTAGCATGTACAGGGGTTGTAACTTCATTAAGGGCAGGTCTACACTTACTTCCTGGTCCGGCCGTAAGCAATCGATCTTCTGGGATCGATTTATCGCGTCTTGTCTAGACGCGATAAATCGATCCCGGAAGTGCTCGCCATCGACGCCGGTACTCCAGCTCGGCGAGAGGAGTACGCGGCATCGACGGGGGAGCCTGCCTGCCGCGTCTGGACCCGCGGTAAGTTCAAACTAAGGTACTTCGAATTCAGCTACGTTATTAACGTAGCTGAATTTGCGTACCTTAGTTCGAAGTGGGGGGTTAGTGTGGACCAGGCCTTAGAGTATGTACTTCTGAATACATCACATGGTCCTTTTGGTAATAGAGAAGCCATTAGAATTTGAAAGTAACTACTGAACTCTTCTGTTTCCTTGAAAATAAAACAAAACTCTAGAAGAACATTAATTTATAAAGCTTTTGTAGTGATAACTTGTCTTAGAGAGAAGTTAACAGTTGGAACCTATATCCTCTAAAGCTGGATAGCTAATGATAAAGTTTGGTTAGGTTTTAAGTTTTACTTTCCTTATTTTGAGAGCAGTTTATTGTAAAATGAGCATTAGATAAGTACAGAGATTTGCTATTCTGTTCCCACTTAGCCGAATGTTGGTGAACTGTTTGCTTAATCTGTAAAATCATAATTGGAAATATTAAATTGGGGTCACTTTTGAGAGGATTTTCCAGTGCAGATTTAAGAATAGAAATAAGTGACAGCAGTTGAGGATTAATTTGTTTCTGAAACAACCAAATGGCAATGAGCTCAGAAGCTTATTGTGGAAGAGGAACTCCTAGTCAGCCTGGCCATCAAACTGGTCTCTGTGAATAAAGATATATTGTATATCATCTGTTGTCACCCATTTGGTTTTGGAGTTTGATACATCTCCTAAATAGAAGACTCAGTTCTCAGTGAACCTATCAAGTAATATATTAATTAGTGCTTCTGGCTATTGCATCCTAGCATCAGCCAACTCTAACTTATTGCTGACACTTTACTCAAAGACTAGTGTTAGTAATGCCAATAACAATTTGATGGCCCTCCTCGTTGGATATACATGTTCATGAAATACTAAAGTTCCCTAAAGCCAAATGTCCAATAACATCAAGTGTATATTAAAACTATAGGTCCAGCTATGCAACCATCATCCTAGTATAACTTTTTTCTTCAGATTTATTTATTCAGATATCTCACAAATACTTATATCAATTGCTGTGTTATGTTCCTGTTTAGGCTGTTGTTAGAGAATAACAATCCATTGAGAGAAACTTAGCAGCCCTGGAAAAAATTGCTGGGGCCATTTGGGAATATGAATATATGTCGAGTCTCTCAGTAACACTAATGAGCTGTTGCTTTACATTGTTTCTTAATATGGTGATTTTTACAGTCTGTTTTACACACACAATGGACAGTGAAAGACTTACTACTTGTAATATCAAGTAAAATTAATTCTATATTGATGCATATGAAAAACAGTTTTACATGAATATCCATGGATCTTCTAAGAAAGGTATAAAGCAAACCTGTTGAACTGATTACCAGTGCCATCTTTTTCTTAGTTTTTTTTTAGATTTTGATTGCCTAGCTAGAGAAAAGAACTCCAGCTGCATTTAATAGATTTATTAACTATCCTTAATAGCAGCTAAGAGTATAGGATATAATAAGGCAAAAAAGTATTGGACTATGATTTTGCTAACAAACTAGAAAATTGGTCAGTCCATCCAGGTCTTAAGAGTCAAATAACACAACCACAATAGAAAATGACACTTAGGCCTGGTCTACACTAGGAGTTTATGTTGAATTTAGCGCCGTTACATCGAATTAACCCTGCACCCGTCCACACCACGAAGCTATTTAGTTCGACATAGAGCTCTCTTAAATTCGACTTCTGTACTCCTCGAAAACGAGAGGAGTAGCGCTAAATTCGAAATGGCAATATCGAATTAGGCTAGGTGTGGATGGAAATCGACGGTAATAGCTCCGGGAGCTATCCCACAGTGCACCACTCTGTTGACGCTCTGGACAGCAGTTCGAGCTCGGATGCTCTGACCAGCCACACAGGAAAAGCCCCGGGAAAATTTGAATTCCTTTTCCTGTCTGGGCAGTTTGAATCTCATTTTCTGTTAGGACAGCGTGGAGAGCTCAGCAGCACTGGCAACGATGCAGAGCTCTCCAGCAGAGATGGCCGTGCAATCTAATAGAAAGAGGGCCCCAGCATGGACTGATCGGGAAGTCTTGGATCTCATCGCTGTGTGGGGCGATGAGTCCGTGCTTTCAGAGCTGCGCTCCAAAAGAAGGAATGCAAAGATCTACGAGAAGATCTCTAAAGCCATGGCAGAGAGAGGTTACAGCCGGGATGCAACGCAGTGCCGCGTGAAAATCAAGGAGCTGAGACAAGGCTACCAAAAAACCAAAGAGGCAAACGGACGCTCCGGATCCCAGCCCCACACATCCCGTTTCTACGAGGCACTGCATTCCATCCTAGGTGCGGCCGCCACCACTACCCCACCACTGACCGTGGACTCTGAGGATGGGATATTGTCCACGGCCGGTTCCTCGTCGGAAATGTTAGCGGACGGGGAAGATGAGGAAGGAGATGAGGAGGACGAGGCAGTCGACAGCGCTTGCACCGCTGATTTCCCCGACAGCCAGGAGCTCTTCATCACCCTTACCGAGATCCCCTACCAACCGTCCCCATCCGTTACCCCGGACACCGAATCAGGGGAAGGATCAAGCAGTGAGTGCTTTAAATATCTAAACATGTAATTTTAACATAACTGGAATATTTATATTGTTAACAATGGGGTTTTCATTCACTCATTTAAACATAGAAACTTTTATTTATAACACAACAGGAATATTAACTATATCAGCAATTGGGTGTTCATGATTTCTTTGCCTTAGGCAACTATTTAGTCCCAACTATTTATAAAAAATCAAATAATGTCCGGATTTTCATGATTAGGCAACCACAGGACGCTCCACTCTGTAGTCCCTTCCAGTACAGTTACACGAAAAGACGGTCAATATGTCCGGGAATTGACAGAGAGTCCTCCTGGGAGAGCTCAGCATAGCTCTCCTGGAGGTACCGCTCAAGCATGCGCATCAGGTTCCGTGGCAGGGCGATCTTGTTCGGTCCACCGTGGTAAGACACGTTCCCACGCCATGACTCTATTAAGTAGTCCGGGATCATAGCACGGCAGAGCATGGCGGCATACGGCCCTGGCTTCTGCATGCTCTCCCGAAGCATCCGTCCCCTCTCGCTCTCCGAGATCCTCATCAGCGTTATGTCACACATGACGCCCTGCTTTAAATTAGGGAGGGGAATGTTAGTATTGGGACTGCTTTACAGCCACGCGGTGGAGGCGGCAGAGGGGCAGCATACAGGGATCTTTCCCTGGGACAGCCGCGAGGTGGTGGGACAGGGGCAGAGCTCATGCTTCCCTGATTGCTGCCAGCAGAGAGTGGCCTTGCTTTCAGTGCGAAAGGAGCCCAGTGCTACTATTAAATTTTTAAGCTGCCACAAGTCTACGGCTTACCATGTTTTCCTGCAACAAAAGTAGAGGTGTCCTGCCACGCTTCTCAGATCGCAACTGCAAGACCCCAGGCACTGAAGGCGAGGGCCGAAAATTCGACCTTGTCCTGAGTGCGCATGTGAAAGGTGCAGTGCATGGTGTTGTTCACAGAGAAAGACTATGTTCTTTGTTAGCAACTTCATTTATCTGTCTCAGGAATTCACTCCCTTTTTCCCATTCCAACAGACACATCTGCGACTGTCTCCCAACCCAGCCTGGCATCACACTCCCAGAGGCTAGGGCAGATTAGGAGGAGGAAGAAGAAGACGCGTGAGGACATGTTCTATGAACCTATGGACTGCTCACGAGAGCAGGCAGCCCAGACGACACAGTGGAGGGAGAACTTGTCACAAATGCACCGAGCAGTCATGGAACGGGAGGAGAGGTGGCACCAGGAAGACCAGCAGGCTACTCAAACCCTGCTTGGACTAATGAGGGAGCAAACGGAGATGCTCCGGCGCCTAGTGGATGTTCTGCAAGACCGGAGGCAGGAGGACAGAGCCCTGCTGCAGTCTATCTCTAACCGCCCTCCCCCGCCACCAAGTCCCACACCCCCCTCACCAAAAGTCCAAAGATGGAGGGGCGGCAAGGGCCGTTAAAACTTTCAGTCAGCCCCTGCAGACTGCTGCAGCAATAGAAGGCTCTCGTTCCACAAAGTTTGAAAAGTCCTTTCCTACCCATCTCACACAAGCCCCCGTCCAAGTTTCCTCCCCCCCCTTTTCATGTGCGGTTCATAATAAAACATCTGTTTCTGTTAAGTACTGTTTCTGAGAGTGTCTTTTAGAGGGGATTCTGTCTGAAGGGGGGGAAGGGGTTTGTTACTTGGACAGGACAGTCACCTTTAGCAGGCTACAGAGGCGGGGGCAGGTCCAGCATCAGGACACATACACAGTGCAGTCACCAGTTACCCTGGTCAGTCTGGGAGGTGGTTTTCATGTTCTGGGGGGCGGGGGGGGTTGATCTGTGACTTTGTGGCGGGGGAGGGCAGTTACAGATCTTATGCCGCGGTCCTTATCCTGGATCACAGAGCCACGCAGCAGGGGGTCTGTAACCCTCCGCCCCCTGCCAGAAAGTCACTTGGCCGACACATACACGCAGTCCCGCCCAGGACTGCTGGCAGGCTCCGTTGAAACAACCAATCCAGCACTGCGGAGCCTGTCATTCCCGGAGTTTAGAAGCATCATTTGCATCAAAACACTAAACCCGCCCCCCGCCACAGTCTGCGTCCCCGGTTTAAAACATTCCCGCAAAAACAGTAAGAAAGAGAACCTTGTTCATTAACAAAACGGAACAGATTTTATTTGTTGGGAAGGTGGTGAAGGGGGTATGTAACTTGGAAGGATAGTCAACAGTAACTGGGTAAAGAAACGGGGGCAGGTTCAGCATCTGTGTCCACAAACTAAACAGTCACTGGAGACCCTGCTCAGTCAGGAACCTGGCTTTCAAAGCCTCCCTGATGCACAGCGCGTCCCGCTGGGATCTTCTAATCGCCCGGCTGTCTGGCTGGGCGTAATCAGAAGCCAGGCTATTTGCCTCAACCTCCCACCCCGCCATAAAGGTCTCCCCCTTGCTCTCACACAGATTGTGGAGCACACAGCAAGCAGCTATCACAATGGGGATATTGGTTTCGCTGAGATCACAGCGAGTGAGTAAGCTTCTCCATCTCCCCTTGAGACGGCCAAAAGCACACTCCACCACCATTCTGCACTTGCTCAGCCGGTAGTTGAAGAGTTCTTTCCCTGAGTCCAGTGCGCCAGTGTAGGGCTTCATGAGCCAGGGCATTAGCGGGTATGCAGGGTCCCCGAGGATCACAGTAGGCATCTCCACATCCCCAAGAGTTATTTTGTGGTCCGGGAAGTAAAGACCTTCCTGCAGCCGTCTAAACAGACCAGAGTTCCTGAAAACACGAGCGTCATGAACCTTGCCAGGCCATCCAACGTTGATATTTGTAAAACGTCCCCTGTGGTCCACCAGTGCTTGCAGCACCATAGAAAATTATCCCTTTCTGTTTATGTACTGGCTGGTCTGGTGGTCCGGTCCCAGGATAGGGATGTGAGTCCCATCTATAGCCCCACCGCAGTTTGGGAATCCCATCTCGGCAAAGCCATCTCTGATGAGCTCCACGTTTCCCAGGGTCACTACCTTTGATAGCAGTACCTTGACGATTGCCTTGGCTACTTGCATGACAGCAACCCCCACGGTAGACTTGCCCACACCAAAGTGGTTCGCGACTGACTGGTAGCTGTCTGGCGTTGCAAGCTTCCAGAGGGCTATGGCCACTCGCTTCTGGACAGTCAGGGCTGCTCGCATCCGGGTGTCCTTTCGCTTCAGGGCAGGGGACAGCAACTCACACAGTTCTAGGAAAGTCCCCTTCCGCATGCGAAAGTTTCGCAGCCACTGGGATTCATCCCAGACCTGCAGCACTATGCGGTCCCACCAGTCCGTGCTTGTTTCCAGGGCCCAGAATCGCCGTTCCACAGTATCCACAAGACCCAGTGACACCGAGATGTCCTGGGCGCTGGGTCTCCTGTTTTCTGAGAGGTCGGAGCTGCTCTCCGACTTCATGCCCTCACGGTGGTGCCGTAGCCTCCTCTCCTGATTTCTCTGCAGCTGCCTCTGGTAAAGGTGGATGAGAAGCTGCGAGGCGTTGAGAACTGCCACAACTGCAGCGATGGTCGCAGTGGGATCCATGCTCGCACTGCTGTGGCGTCCGCACTGTCAGTAATCAGAAAAGTGCGCGAACTGATTTCCCGCCGGCGCTTTCAGGGAGGGAGGGAGGGCGGTAGTGACGAACGGATGACGACAATTATCCAAAAGCACCCTCTACCCTTTTTTTTTACCCAGAAGGCATTGGCGGCTCGACCCAGAATTCCAATGGGCAGCGGGGACTGCGGGAACTGTGGGATAGCTGCCCACAGTGCACCGCTTCCAATGTCGACGCTTGCCCCGTTAGTGTGGACTCACAAAGTCTCACAAAGTCGAATTACTGTCCTTAGTGTGGACACACACGTTCGACTTTGTAATATCGATTCCACATATTCGAATTAACTAAAATCGAAGTACTCTCGTAGTGTAGACATAGCCTTATACTTAGCCACCACTATTCTGGGAAGATGACTTTTGTTTAGGGTTTTTTTTTTTTTAAGTTCCTCAGAATAGGGCCTCATTTGTGACAGTTGGTTATCAATTCTGGTGATGTGCTAACACAAGAGCAAAAACAATCCAAAGCTAGAGCACCAGACAACTCAATCTATTACTTACACACCAATTCACCAAGGTCTTCTTGCCAATGAATCTATAGTAGTCAACCCTTTAACTTACTTCCCCATGAATTATATTAGCCCTGGGATCTGATTAATGCTCCTAACTCTCTAAAACATGAACTCCTGTATTTATGACAAACTGTATGGACTGAGTGCAATTCAAGAGGCTTGCCCACTTGGTCTCACTTTTTGTCTGTACACAGCTAGAGCTTGGAAGGCAGTATGAAACCATTAACTATGGTAGACCCATGTACAGTGCTTCACAATCTACAACAGTAACTTTGTTCAGTTTCGAAGCTACTTCACGACAGTCTGCATTGGAACCTGTGACGGGCTGGGTGACCGAGACCACCTTGGGACTGCCACCTGATGTGCTGAGACTACCTCTGAGCCAGTTTTCCCTGGCAGCTGGGGCTTCAGTACTCTGTCTTGTTGAGCCAGACACGCTAGCCTGCTGCAAACACAGATCCAGGTCTGAACCAGGTCCCACAAAAGCTGCAGGCTTAACTGAAAACAGCTTAAGAAATGCTACTGTCTCTAGCACCCAGACACCTAGTTCCCAATGGGATCCAAAACCCAAATAAATCCGTTTTACTCTGTATAAAGCTTCTACAGAGTAAACTCATAAATTGTCTGCCGTCTATAACACTGATAGAGAGAGAGAGATGCGCAGCTGTTTGCTCCCCTGGTATTAATACTTGCTCTGGGTTAATTAATAAGCAAAAAGTGATTTTATTAAATATAAAAAGTAGGATTTAAGTGGTTCCAAGTAATAACAGACAGAACGAAGTAAATTACAAAGCAAAATAAAACAAAAACACGCAAGTCTAAGCATAATACAGTAGGAAACTAAATGCCGGTAAATCTCACCCTCAGAGATGTTCCAATAAGCTTCTTTCACAGACTAGACTTCCTAGTCTGGGTCCAGCAATCACTCACACCCCCTTAGTTACTGTCCTTTGTTCGAGTTTCTTTCAGGCATCTCTTTGGGGTGGAGAGGGTATCTTTTGAGCCAGCTGAAGACAAAATGGAGGGGTTTCCAGGGTTTTTTATATTCTCTCTTGTGGGCGGAAACCCCTTTGTTCTCCTGTGCAAGATCACAGCAACAAGATGGAGTCTGTAGCTACCTGGGCAAGTCACATGTCTATGGATGATTCAGCTTTTTGCAGGCCGACGCCATTGTTTACATGTTAGTTTGAACGTTCCCAGGAAAGCTCAGATGTGGATTGGCATCTCCCAAAGTCCATTGTTAAGTACTCCCAATTACTTGAATAACCCCTTCACACTATGTTGACCAAATCTGCCTTATGTGCTTCCTACAGCAAACACTTTAAATAGAAACATAGAGCCAACACTCATAACTTCAGACAAAAAAAGGATACATGCATACAAATAGGATGAATATATTCAATAGCTCATAACCTTTGAAAAGATGTTACATGGCATATCTAGCATAAAACATATTCCAGTTATGTCATATTTACACTCATAAGCATATTTCTATAAAGCATTATGGGGTGCAATGTCACAGAATCTATTACGCGATAGGGACACACCTACTTTGACTATCTGTAAAGCATATACACAAGCATGTACACTTTTTCACTGAGTACCAGGTTCCAGGAAGAAGTCAACTGATTGATTTGGGTTATTACCCAAGAGCAGGTCTGTCTGTCTAATCACCAGATCTTTGCTCAGCTGTCCACTTTCAGCTCAGTTACTGTTCCCAGCAGGAGTTGATACTGCAAACACAGGAGGAGTGAAGGACAGACATGACTATAGTCTCTTCCTGGTGTGCTAGTGGGCAACCCAAATTGCTGGAAAATAGAAGCAGACAGTTAAAGGTGTCTATCTGAGTTAAGTTCTTGATCTTGATAGGAGGACTCCCAGGTAGCTGGCCAAGTACCTCCATCTTCTCCCTTGCACACGTCTTTGGCTTTCAGGAAGTGAAAGGAGTGTGCTGAAAGATGTGCTGAAGGAGACAGGCCACTTTATCCCGTTTCTGCTGGGTGGTCCAATTTGGTTCCTGTCTGTGGTGGTGCTGGCATGAACCGATCAGATGGTGACCCACACTTCCAAAGATCTGAAACGTCCAATCAATATAAGAGTTCATCTCTCCCACCATCTAACCAGGGAATGAGGTGTAACTTTTGAATTATCACAATTGGGGCTGGAATTTTCCAGTGTTTGTGCATCTTATTCCAGCTTGCATAAGACAAATTAGGCTATAGCTATCATAAAAGGCCTTGATGCCTGGGCAATTCTTAAACAGTAATAACTCATAACTTTGGGGCCTTAGTTATTATGACCTGCAAAAATATGCATGGAGTAGATCTCCCCTCCCCCCCCCACCATAATTGAGGAGACCTAGACTTTCTTTCCTCTACCTGTGGCACCTTTAAGACTAACAGATGTATTGGAGCATAAGCTTTCGTGGGTGAATGCCCACTTCGTCGGATGCATCCGACGAAGTGGGCATTCACCCACGAAAGCTCATGCTCCAATACATCTGTTAGTCTTAAAGGTGCCACAGGACTCTCTGTTGCTTTTTACAGATCCAGACTAACACGGCTACCCCTCTGATACTTTTCCCCTACCTGTCATCCTTTGAGTTCATTCCCTCTTCTGGAGTGCTGCACTTGTTCCTTTTATGGACACAATGCCTCTGCCTCACAGCTCCATGTTGTCTTTAGCCACTCCCAGTGGCTTCATTTCTGTGTGTTTGCTCCTTTCTGTGCTGTGTTGCAAAGAGAATAAAGGCTGGTCTACACTGAAAAGTTATATTGGCATACCTATGTCTGTCGGGGGTATGAAAAATCCACGTCCCTGAGAGACCTACTTAAACTGACCTAACCCCTGGCATCGACAGCACTAGGTTGATGGAAGAAGTCTTCTATCGGCCTAGCTACTGCCTCTCGGTGAGGTGAATTACCCACAGTGCCAGGAGAACCCCTCCTGTTGCTGTAGTAATTGTCTGCACTGAAGCGCTGCAGCCGTACCTCTGTAGCATTTTTAGCATAGACATAGCAGAAGGCTTTGTTTTTCATTTCAGTACTGATCAGCTGGCATCTGTTTCCACATCTGAGGCTTTCTACCCTGTTGACTGACTTTATCAAAGGCAAGGTTTTGGGGATATTAAACCTATCAAGCAGGTTTTGGGGGTGTTTTGTATGTATCCCTTGACTCAGAGCCACAGAGTTCTTTAAATGTGTTTCTTTAGAAGGCCCATTCACTTACAAATAGCCTAGGTTTGTAAATGTGACAGAACCATACTTGTCTGCCTCCTAAAGGGCAGATATTGAGGAGGCAATCACAAAACAGAATTACAGTTACAGGATGCAGTCAAGGGAAGTGAACTATGGAGGAAAATGGAATGCTCTCCTATGACCTTTCAGGCATCCATTTACAAGAGAGAAGTTCTCATGGTATTTATGACCTTAGGGCTGTTTTTATTTCTCTTACATATCAGGATGAAACCCTTGTCATTCATGAGTATCTGTTCCTACGGACTTTTACTTAAAGTATGTTTGTAGCAGTTTCTGCTACTCTGGCTTTAATCTCACTTTCTCTTTTTGTACCATTACTTCACTTTTCCCAGTGTTAATTTACCTTTTCATATCCTATTTTGTCTTGATCTTTTGATTTTCTTTGCTTTTATGGTTCTACTCTTCTCCTGTAATGGGATCTGCTTTTTCCTCATCTATACATTCTGTTCTTTTCTTGGTGATGAAACACACCCATGCTTTTTCTCACTCTGCCCTGTTTGTACACTCTGTTCTGATATTATGGATTCCATTCTTTATTTTCCTGTTGTGTTCTGCACCTATTATCTTTGATTACAACATGATTTTTTTTTTTTGACACACTTGTCTGTTGCATGCAAGGCTGCATCACTCAGTTATCATTTCCACCACTCATCACTCCACTTTGCTAATTGGTCCCTAGGGCGAAGGAGTTAAATAAGTGGCAGTTAAAATTTCAACAGTTCTATTGGAAGTTTTACAAATAAATGTAGCAAAAAAGGAGGACTAGATGGCATCTGAGCAGATACCCCATCCAAAGATCTTAGATTTGGAACATCTTGAAAACTGGCCCTAGTTTTTGTCACTGTGCTTATTGTTTATCCTGTTTTTTGTTTGTTTTTTCTATGAGAGAGTGGGCAATGCGTCTAATTATCAAAGGAACCATCTGTCCAAGCAAGGCTCAATACAATTCAGATCTCACTTATTCCACACAAATCCTGTTAATCTAAATGCTGCCACGTGAGCTCAGTTATGAACTGTTGAAGTTGATGTTGGCTACGATGGTGTAAGAGACTGGGCTTTTTGAAAATTACTGAATTGAGGCAGAAAGTGCCAAAGCATGATCCGTGAAAAGGGAAAATGAGCACCAATCAACCATCTGTAGACTTCAACAGCAGTTCTTACTGTGTTTCTCATAATTAATACTTTATTTAAATCAAATAGTAAGGCACATACCAAGGATTCTGTAACACTTTTGCCATGTGGACCATATTATAATACCGATTGTATTGTGGAAACCTCTCAGTATTCATGATTTCTGTGACCATCTCCCTTCTCATTCTTGATTACACAATACCCCTGTGGCAACTACAGTAACTTCTTATATGGGAAAGTAATACTAGGAAAGTATTTAATGTACTTGTAGTTGTATTAACTGATTTACCAGATGGTAATGAGCCAGCATCATGTGACCATCTCGCTCTCACCAGGGCACCAGTAGCCCATACATTATATTCTTAGAACCTCCAGGGTATACACTGTAGCATCTGTGTATTATATTCTTAGTATGAGTCACAGTACAAATTCACAATGTCACTTGTGACCTCTCATATATACAACAAATGTAACAAATTCAAAGCCCAATGTGATATAAAAAGCAGTGACTGAAAGAAAAAAAAAAAAAAAAAAAAAGCCAGAACAAGGAGAGGGGTAAAGTCATAGATCAGTTTTGTAATTTCCTGTAACATGTATCTTAATACCATTTAAAGGCCAAATCCAGAAGCCCTCAAAGTGGTAGTCATGACTGAGTAAGAACTTCAGCTTTTGATCTACAATGAAGATTTACCAAATCTTGGAAACTTTGTGTAGGAAAACTTGCCCTCTGGTGCCAAATACTCAAAAAGGGTCAGCAAACGAAACTTCATAAATACAAATCTGATCTGGTGTTGTCTCTGAAACAAATCATTCATGAATTCATCTCCAATTAGATTAATTTGATCACTTCTATAGCTGGACCCATCCTAATATACTAACAAATTATTTAATTAGCATTCTTTCTTAGGTTGAAGTTTTGAGCACTCTTCAGAAATACTTCGTAAATTTCCTAGATTTTTTTTTTTTTAATTACAGAAGCAATTAGTTTGATCTTAGCTTGTCCTCAAGTCTGGTTTTTGTTCTGATTTCCTCCTCCTTTGTATTTCACCTGTTTTGTCTTAGGGTTAGGAGTGTTGATTTATGATCCTGTCTCATGTATAAACTTAACTTGCTGTAAGTATAGTGCCACTATGGGGTATAATACTTATAGTTTAATAAGGTTTAAGTAGGAGAACACAAATAATTGGGATTTCTGGCTTTGCTATAATAAGAGGCCTATTTATTACTACGAGGACTAGTGTGAGAGACTGGATCTTAGTCATACTAAGGCTGGGTTTTTAGATGAAATAATCCTCGCCTGAGAGTGTAACTCCAGGCCATGATTTCTGCTTTCTCATTCTGTGTAATGAACAAGTGATGTCACAAGCTCAGGGGCAAGCACAAAATTGCAGAAGTCATTTTGCCAAAGCCCCCCCAAACCTCCATATTGCAATGTGGTAACTAAGCAGCAATTAGACAACGTTGACATGTAGGAATTAAGAAATAATTGGTGCAAATTATTCATATTAATGATTAGAAGTTTGGTTATGGACACCAGCATTGCCACATATGGTTGATGGGCAGGCACAAACCTTATTTTTGGTCACAGAAAGGGACTATGTAATTACTTGGATGAATATCCATATTTAAAGGATGGGTATAAAAATTTGGTTTAGTTCCCTAAATTTCAGGTTCCTATTGCTACTGAAACAGTGTCGTCTAATTTGTGGCCTTCTAAGGTGGTCCACTAACTTTTTGTACATCTTGGTTTCTTTCGATTCTTTAAAGTGTAAGTATGCTATGATGCCTTCTGGACTGAAACCATTTAGTCTTTGTTGTTTAGGTATAATGAGTACACTCCTTTAGGGTCTGTTTAAAGCATTTGTTTGGATCTGTTGTGAATTGTGCCAATATCATAATCAAATAGAATCTTCTGTGTTGCCAAATTTGGGAAGAATTTATGGTAATCAATAAATATTATGAGGATGTGGGATCAATCAATAAACATTCAAAGCGGGATAAAAAATTTAAAGGTTCATTCTTTATAAAGGATACAGAAGGGACATGTGCGTGTTGGGAAGGAACAAATGAAAGCTCTGTTTTGAAATATTACTGAAACTGAACTTCTGTATATTTTTTATACATAGATGAATGTGTAAATATTACTCTTTAATTCAGGTACGTTCAAGATAGGTCAGATACTTCAAGAAAAGAATTAGAGGCACCTCATTTATTAAGTAGAAGTCTAATAAGCAATAGAGTTAGGGAATGTAACCCAGCCAATTCTGTAGTATATAATCTCCTTGGCATAAAGGCAAAGTGGTTGTTTTTGTTTTGATATTAGAAAAAGATAGTGGTGTGTTTTCCAACACCAGTTTTACTGTACTTATTCATTTATTCAAAGTACATTTTCTGTAGAAATAGAAGCCAGATATTCCTTCAAATCTAGCTACTACAGTGGGTTGTCAGTTACTGTAAAGAAACTTATAAAAATAACACTTCTAAAAGTAAAGCACCCATGTAGGGCAGCGCTCTGTGCAAGAAGATACCAGAGAGTTTTTAAAGACTGAAAGACTGATCAGTTTAATGTGTATCATTAGAAATGAGAGGTGGAAAAGACATTTGTTTGCTGTATGTCCTATAGGTTTTAAGTTTTATTATTTCATACCTTCTTGATGTATCAGATATATATACCATGCCTTAAAAACCATATTTTGAAGAGTTAAGAGGAAAAATTAAGCTGCATTTGGGGAAAGATCAATGAATGCATGTTGATCTAGGAGAAAGGAAAGTGGCATTTACAGGTAAGCATCATGGTTCATACTATTAGGTAGATCAGACAAGGAAAATTCAAATCTATGCTAAAGATATAGATAACAGTTCCTTGTTTGCAGTGTTATAAATCACATCTTTTCCAGAGAGTCTAGCGTCCTATGATCTGGACTCCAGTTACCAGTAGAGCTTGGCAACTTTTTTGATGGTTTTTCACTGGAAAATGCACTTTTTTTTTTTTTGTGGTGTGGAGGGGGCCTGAAACTATTTCCCTAAAGTTCAATCCCCTCTTTGCCCACCTGTGTGGGAGGGGGAATAATGCTCCTCTGGAAGCTGCTGTCTCCCTTCACTTCTACCTGTGGTGCACATAACATACACCCGTCCCCATATTTCCCTGCACAGTTTTGTAAAATAGGTCCTAATTTGTCCGATAGTAATCTTAAAGCCTATTCTTATTGGCTTGAAAACATCAAACCTCTGATCACTTGTCATTCCAAAATGAGCCAGATATCCAGTCATCTTCCTGTTTATCTTAACTCCTTTTTTTGTTTAAAGTATCCTGTATTTTTGTTAAACATCAATATTTCCCCCCGGTGGATGATAATAGCACACCTTTCTCTTACTAAGAAGTGTGGAATTAGTTGTCTCCTGTTACTGGATAGATTTCCTCAACTTGTCATGCTCTTGTGCAGGCTGCACTCATGGTGTGCTTCCCCCTCTAAACCTGTGTAAGGGTCTGTAACAATCTGGCGGTGTCTGTGGCAGTGGGATATTTATGTTGAAATATCAAAAGGTTCCTCTTAATGCAATATGTATTTTTAATTGAGAGAGGGATAGGGCATCATGTAAGAATCTGCTTTTGCTTGCTGTCTGTTTCATTGAAATTCTCTGTGGTTATAGACTCCTCCCAATGCTGCTTTTGAAATAATTTATTATGGACTGTAGGACTTTTACTGTCTTTTGTTTGGTTTCGTTTCTGGTTTTTAAATCAATACATGCAATTTATGATTGTTGGCATGTGGTGGCTGCTGCTGCTCATTACCAGTCCAGGCTTATAAGCAGGGTCGGTTTTCTCAGAGGCAGAGCGAGGCAGCTGCCTAAGGCACCAAAATATTAGGAGCAGCAAAATGTTTATTGGCTGTTTATTTGGGAGGGACAGACCTTTTTCTAATTTGCTTAGCGAAGCAAGAACTCAAGCCAGCATTGCCTACAAGACACTGAATGGCAAAATTATTGGGGTGAGTGGAGATGGGCAAAAATTTTCAGATTAATAGCATATTTGCTGAAAACTGCAATTTCAATTGCTGCAAAACGAATTGTAAATTAGTGTCCTCATTCACTGAACAGTTTGGACCAAAACATTTTTGGTGGGGCTCTAAAGTCAAAAGGAGACTTAGCTGCCATTCGCCAAGTGGAAGAGGCAGTGGTGGCCCCCTTATACCCCAAAGCCCAGGATTATGGACTCACTTGGGATGAGGGAGACCTGGGTTCAAATACCTGATCTGGAGCAGGGACTTGAACCAGGTCTCCTACAGCCCTGGTGAGTTCCGTAAGCACTAGACTATTGGCTATCTGGGGTTGGGGCATCATCTTTTCTGCTGAAATGGCTCCATTTTGTGGGAAATAATTATAAAATATTAACAGAACAATAATGTGGCAAAATTGGTGTCTGGCTACAATCATTCTGTATAATTGGATATATATATATATATTTTTAGCTGTTAACAAATATTTGTAAATTACATGCACTATTGGAATTTGTCAATGTTAAAAGTACATTTAAAGTGGGTAATATAGTCTGGGATTTCAAGAGCATTACAGAAACATACTATCCTAAGTAATACATTGCCATTAGCTGCTCAGTTTTCTGCTCCAGTGGCTTGCCTGTAGAGGGACAGAAGATTTACTACTATTGACAGCTTTCGCTCCCACTACAAGACCTTGTGCTCCAACAATGCAAGTGTATGTTTGTTTCATGCATGCAGCTGGCAAGTGTGGCTTGTCCATGGTTTGTGTTACTGATTTCCTTTCCCCGTGAAAGAATTCACCACATTGGATGAAATGGTTCCAAAGACTATTGTACTGTTAATCAGATCTTGCCATCCTATCCTCTTAATCTGTTTAGTCTTGTCGTTTCTATGCTGCAGCAGAATGTGACCATGTTCTATGGAAATGCTGCTCTGCTTTTAGAGGTGAAATGCCCAGTATATGGGTGCAGTGTTAGATGTGATTTGACGCCTTATGCGGCTAATACCTACTGAGTTATTTCACGAGCAAGGACAAATCCCAAACCTTCCGGTCTCTTCCTGAAGCTTGTGTTTAAAAATAAAATCTAACACCTCACCCCCAAAACAAAACTTGGCAACCCTATACCTTCTGTACTCTGTGCACAACTTGATTTCTCCCACCACAAACACTGACACCTAAGCTGGTTGGCCTATTAACTTGGGACGGTCTTGTGAAGGACTATGAGTTTCATATACCTCCATTCTCTCCTTGTCCCCGCATCAGAGCAGTGGAAGCAATGCGCTAGCCAAGTTACTTTTGGTTTAATATTCTTTTAAGTTTAAAGGAACCAAACTGGTGACTCCTTGAGAATATGGGCTCTGATGAAAGCTTTTGGTTACCTCCCCCTGACTAGCTCAAGTGTTTCTTTTTAATTCTTCCTGGTCCCTTAATATACCCCCACTCCATAGCTCATCTCACATATCAGGGAACATATCAACTTGAGCAATTTTATGGTGGAGACTGCTTCTCTGGGACTGACCTAAGGCATAAGTGGCAGTACCTGGTTTGAGAAGGCCCTTAGGTTTGCATATTCAACAGTCATTTCCCATTAAAAAAACGTTAAATTCTCATTTTGCTGTGGCACGTTTAAAAGAGCAGACCTCCTTACATCCAAATTTATGAAAACCAGGCATACTTTAATGCAGAACCCCAAGGAATGCTTGATTGAAATAACAGATCAGAAAAGTCTCTTGCTAACATTCCTATGATTATAGGTTTACTCAAGTGACAGAAACATGGTGTCAGCTAGTTTTCTGCATATAATGTAACTTTATTAAAAAAAAAAAAACCCACCATAACTTTAAACGGCTTTGCTTAACATTCTTCAGCTGTAGTTAATTGTAATATACTTGGGATTTAGGACACTTCTTAAATGTAACTGTATTGTACAGCCTTCATTTCCTTAGAACTATCAAATGCATTGCTGATTGGTTGATCTTTGTTACTCACAGTTGTGGCTGTAGAAAAGTCAGCGCTTGTTCTTTGGCAATACATAACAAGTGTGAGTACCAGTCTGTGCTTGCAGGAAAAGTCTTTGCTATAATGTAGATATAGTCTGGGTAAGGATATGCTAGTCTAAACTGAATCAGGCCCCATAGTGCTGATTCAGTTCTGCTTTTTTTTTTATGTCAACCTCGCTTTTAAATTTGGTTTGTTCTTTTAAGTAACCGCCCTATTCTACACTGTCGATTTTAAAACCCTCCCCTCTTATCTTCCTTCACTCTCTAATCTTATCTCCTCTTACAAGCCTAGATCTTTCCCATTGCACCTCTTTCTCCTGCTTTTGGGTCCTCGGACAAAAAACAAGGTAAGAGCACTAGGCTTGACACCCATCTGGTTTTTACCTGGACAGTCTGGTTTTTGGCTTTTGTGTCTGGGTGCCATTTAGGGTTGCAAGGTGCCCAGTTTTCAACTGGAAAGTCTGGTCAAAAAGGGGACCTGGCAACCCTAAATGGCACCTGAACCAAAACCGCGGTTACCACGGGGTGGGGAGAGGCACTGGATCATTAACCCACACCAGCCCCCGCTCAGTTGGGGCCACCTCCTACCTGCAGGCAGACTCCTTGAGATGATCCAGCAAGTGATGGGAGTGAGGGGGAGGGAGCAGTGAGTGATGGGGGCAGGGCTGGGGGAAGAGGCAGAGTTGGGGTGGGGCCTCGTGGGTCTGGTTACCAGGAATTAGAAAGGTGTTAACCCAAAACAGCACTCCATCTTGTATATTCTAGCTCTCTTGAGGTACTTAGCCTTGGTAATTTTTCCTCACCACCCTAGCTTCTTTCTGTATTTTTACTTTGTATCAGAATACAGCATAACTGTTCAGATGGACCCAAGAGTGTTGGTGTAGTGCAGTGGCTTTCAACTTTTTTTTTTTTTTTTTTTTTCATTTTGCGGACCCCTAAAAAATTTCAAATGGAGGTGCAGATCCCTTTGGAAATCTTAGACGTAGTCTGCAGACCTCCAGGGGTCCACAGACCACAGGTTGAAAACCACTGGTATAGTGGAATGTGGCAAGAGATTTGAACAAAGCTGATGCAAAGTAGCATTGCATTGTCCTGGCTTGTGGTAAAAAGCAGGAGAAAGCAATGATAAATGGTGCTTAGTTCCAGAATAATGTGTCACTTCAAGCAATATGTCAAGGTGAGAGGAAACAGTAGCTGATTTATTTTCCTGTTTAGGTGATATGACCCATTGACTTGAATTTTTTAATTACTCTGAGCCATGTGAAAAGGAAATACATTAACTATTTTGAGGAGTTTTGTCTGCCAATTTAACCCTTTTATTTGTAGGTGTTCTGGAAATTGTTTTCTGTTGGCTAACAGTCCATTGAATCATAAGGCTGCCAGGTACAATAGTTGCCATCAAAATGTCCGTCTTTGGCAACAGTTTTCTCAGAGTGCTATCTGAGATACCACAGCTTCACCCTCTGATGTAGATACCAATGGTTCACAGATGATATTGCTGTTTGGTAAATGTTAAGTTAGTAACCATAAATTTTCACCTACACTCTTTACCTTGTATGTTGTTCAACACTGAAGAAATATTTAACAACTGTGGTTTTAGTGGATGTGGAGGAGGGTGAACTAGTCATCTGGATGTACATCTTCAGAACAGATCAAGCCTGGGATGCTGGCAAAGGTGCCTTAATCCTGTTCTGGAGGGACCATGCCTCTGGATGAAGATAGTTCAGTGTCCGTGCGAATTGATTGTTGAGGCTGCCAACAATGTTTCCAAAGTTAAGTGGTCTGTCTAGGTGTTTATATGGCTTCACATAACTATAGTATCTACACACCTCATAGTTAATACATTTTATTCTCTCATACCCCATAAGATAGGTAAGAATCTGGCAAACAGGGAACACCAAACAATGTATGCCATAGGCATTACTTACACTACATTAATATGTATTAAGCGCACAGTATGAATATTGTATGTATGAATGTTGAGCAGTTATGCCAGTGTTTCCCAAACTTGGGACGCCGCTTGTTTACGGAAAGCCCCTGGCGGGCCGCGTCGGTTTGTTTACCTGCCGCGTCTGCAGGTCCAGCTGATCGCGGCTCCCACTGGCTGCGGTTCGCTGCTGCCCGCGCCGCTTCCTGCAGCTCCCATTGGCCTGGAGCAGGGGCTTTCCCTAAACAAGTGGCATCCCAAGTTTGGGAAACACTGTGTTATGCCAACTGAATTGTCTTGTTTTCCCCACAATGCTGTTCACTCTTGTTCACTACTATATCCCACAATATCTTGAAACAGGACAACTCAGCATTTGGCCTAAGTGGATAGTAAACAGATCAAAGGCAAAATACATTAATATTCTGCAAAGATAGCTTCACAGAACAGGACCTGGAAGGCTAGTATCCAGACCCACACGTTAAAGTGCTGGTACAAACTGGGGGGTTGGATCTTACGTGATGTATGAAATGATTTCTAACTTGTAAGGAGCCATCCTACAAATACAAATGGTCTTGGGAAGGTGTACCTTCTGTGTAAGGTAAATATGCTGAGAGATAATTACTTCCTGGAAAATGGGTATGTGTATCTCCTTTTTGTATTGTACAGTTTTGACTTTAGATAATAAATTTTGGTTAAGTTTGGTTATTTGGTCTCTTGAACATTTTTCATAACAAACCATAAGTGTAGTCAATCAGCGATACAATTAAGCAACTTACTAATCTGTGAAATGTGAGTATGATAAAGGCAGGTGCCCAATGTTGCATTGAAAGTCAGTGACAGAGCTGGGCAGAGTTTTAGTGCAAGGTCTTAACTTCAACACCATGCATTCTCCCTCCCTGGTTATTGTGCTTTTAGTGATATAGTCAGATATAGACCAGTCTGTTAGAAATTTTGATTCAATCCACATGTTCACCAAGCAGGGTCAATACCTATTTTCCTTTACCTGGGCTACCTTTGCATTAGTAACCTTTGGTGAAAGTCCAGTTCTTCTCTTGCAATTGCTAATGACAAATTAAAATTTAAAATTCATTATGGAGCTGTGAAAATCTGCAGTGGGAGCCTCCCCAAAGCAGGTAAGACTTGCAACCCTAATTAAAAGGATGCTTATTCTATAGGCTATAGTGCATTTATTTCTTGCCCCTTCCCAGTACAAACTGAACATCAGCCACTGAGCTTGGCATTGTCCCAAGGTCTGATATTGAGGATTCTTCTCCTCTGCTGTTAATATTCACGCTGTTTCTCTCCCACACCTTTTCTGTAGGCAAAGGCAGCTCAAGCATCTCATCCGACGTGAGTTCAAGTACAGATCACACACCGACCAAAGCTCAGAAGAATGCGGCTACCAGTGAAGGTAAATGCCTGGTGTTCATTATTTAGGTTATCCCTCCCCATGTGTAATGTTGGCGATTTTCAGAAGATTAACTCCCCCTCCCCAAACCTACCCCACGGTTCCTTGGGAGCATTGTAAATTTAAAATGAAACTCCTCTTTCAGACATCTTCATTTGTACGATTTTAGCTTTAATTGTGTAAGGGTTTAAGTCAGTTCTGCAAAACATAAGTGCAAGGGAGTCGCTGAAAGGAATTTGTTCAAGACATTTATTACAGGAGGTGGTTGTTGTGTATTAAGATCGATGTGATCAGACTTCAAGCTTATTTCCAAGGAAAATACTTCATGAAAACACAGTGGGTGGAGTTCTAAGTTAACTTTATTGCTCTACTATGAATACCATGTGATAAATATTTAATGATGTGCTTGGAAGTTTGTGCCAAGGATTCAAAAATAAATACAGTTATAGACCTAGAGAGTTGACAATGATTTGGCCAGACTGATGTATTTCACCTGGAGTGATTAAGGTATGTGTCAACTTCAAGATATGGGCTTTTTTTGGTGTCTTAGGGGGAGAGGGAAGATTTTATGTCTGTATTAACACCTTGTAGAAATCCCTGGTTTATTAATGCATTTCAGGGAACTATAGTATGGGGAACCACCAATCATTTCCTGCTGGGAATGAGAAATTAATAAAATACATCTCATAACTGGTGAGCATTCAGGGAAAAGTGGTGCTGGTTACGTATTTTGTTAGGACGCAATAATATTGGCTCTAGACCTTACAATAATGCTCTTGGTAGCTGATTGGGAACCACCAAACTCCTCTGTCAGGATTAATGATGCAGGCTGCAAAGTATCTGATCTTTGGACAGTATGTTTAGCTGATGACTCAGACATGAAGATGTCCACTTAATGGTATGTAATCTGGTTAATTAGTGAACAGATTATTCTAATTTCTTAAGTTTTTCCTGTCATAACAAATTAAGCTGCAAGCAGTCATTACTCTCAACCTGCCTTCGTTTCTGACCCATCTTAATGGTTTAAAAAAACAAACAAAAGTGTGGATTCAATAAAACAACGCTGTCTGGTTACAGCTATTTACCTTTTAAACTGTAAGTACGGTAGAACCTCAGAGTTACGAACACCTCAGGAATGGAGGATATTCGTAACTTTGAAATGTTCGTAACTCTGAACAAAACCTTATGGTTGTTATTTCAAAAGTTTACAACTGAACATTGACTTAATACAGCCTTGAAACTTTACTATGCAGAAGAAAAATGTTGCCTTTAGCCATCTTAATTTAAATGAAAGTTTCCTTAGCTTGTCAAATCTTTTTTTAAACTTCCCCCCCTTTTTTAATAGTTTACATTTAACACTGTACAGTACTGTATTTGCCTTTTTTGTTTGTTTCTGCTGCTGCCTGATTGTGTATTTCCAGTTCCAAATGAAGTGTGTGGTTGACTGGTCAATTTGTAACTTCTGCTCATAACTCTGAGGTTTTACTGTAAGTCAATAGATTTACTTAAGAGTGATTGACCCCAAAATACAAATTACCGGAGATGGTCCCAAAACAAGAGCTGGGTGTAAATTCTAGGAAATTTTGGGGAAATTTCAGTCTGGATCCAAATCCTGCTTTGGGCCTATTTCTAGTAGCAATAGATTTTATCTCTCATGGTGGGTGGTAACCTTTAAGGTTCCAGTTTCACCTTAGAGAAATTTTGTCAAGAAAAATGCCTTGATGCAAAAATGAAGGGCTTGTCTACATTGGGTGGAGGGAGGAGAGCCTAGAATGACTAATGTGGAATAGCTGAGACTGTGTTGATAAATCCTAAAATTGAATTTATGAAGTATAAGGTAACACTTAGAGAATGCTGCTGTACTAAATCCAGGGAAATAAAGAAATAATTAATCAATGCTGCAAACACTGAAGTGTTCAGTAATCAAAATTCCTTTAAGGATAACCAGGGGAACATCACATATTTTCAAAATAACTTTTAAAATATTACGTGTAGCTAATGTATGATGTAAATTTTCTCATTGAAGTCTATCAGCTTTACACAGTAGTCCTTAAATAGTGGTGGATTAATACAATAATGCTGAAAACTTCAGGGCCAGCATAGTAATCAGGCGCACACCAGCAAGTGGAGTTAAACTGTGGCCCAGCAGAACTAAAATAGTGGACAAATGAATTTCCTGAATTGTCATGAAGGTTTGGAAGGAGTCCAGAGTAATGGAGTCTCATAGCTTTTTCTATATCTTGTTTTCTTATTTAAACTACCTCAAACTGTGTAAACCTATCTCTCATCATAGGTGTTTCCCAACAGGCAATGCATGCTGACACCTCTGCTTATTTATTTTGTGTGTGTGCCTGTGCTGCTTTCATCTCCCTGTATATCTTGTTCCCTTGTGATTGTCAGCCCACAAAATACCAGTGTTGTGCCCTGCTAAAGGACTCATCCTGTAGACCTCAAAACACTGAAATTGCCGTTTCAGGTCTCAGGACCTTTTAAAACTCATTTCTGTTCTGTAGGGTGAATTCAACTGAATAGCACATAGTCCTGTTGAGACTCAAGATGCGTCCTTCCTGCGGGTTGAATGGAATCTTAAGGTTCCAGGTTGTGAGAACACTTTCAATTATTTCATTATTAATAATTAGTACAATAGTGCCTAGGGACCAACCAAGAATGGAACCCCATTGTCAGGCACTGTACAAACTGTAGTAGTTGTTGTGCCTTTTTATTGTTATTTACAAAGCATTCTACAATTGTTAGTCAATTTATCTTTAGAATACTTGGTGCTTCAGTCTTCCATAGAATCGGTGTAGTAGTCCTTACCACAACAAAGACTGTATTTTATACTTTACATGGCCCCCATCACCATAGTATCTGAGCTTCAAGTGATTTTTCCAGCTCACGCAGTAAGTCTATGGCAGAGCTGGGAACCTCTAATTCTATCCTTTACTCTTATTAGTAGGCACAGTTCACAGTACCATAAATCGTCCTGTGAATGGACTATGTGCATGTGTGTGTTGAGAGGAGGTTATGAAAGGATGCCAACAGAATTGTTCCACTTGACCTTGAACGGTATGCAACATGCTACACCAGATAAGTGGATGACTGCTTTTTAAAAATACCATTGCGTCTCTAGTGGCAGCTAAATTCTATGCTCCCTGTAGGGTTAGGAAATCAGGAACGTAAGTATGTGAAGTTGCAGGCCTTCTATTCTTACCCTGCCTCCCAAACTGAATTCCAGCTTTGCAAACTGACCCTAATTCTTTCCAGTTGTGCTGTGTGCTCTTTCTCCCTTCTTTCCTTTGAGGCTGTTGGTACAAAGCTGTTGCTGAAGTTATAGCACTGAATTTCCATGAAACAGCTAGGAAGGAAATCTATGGGGCTGATTCACTGTTGCCCTACAACTCATGTAGTACTTCACACCAGAGCAATGTGAGCACTTTACTTCTGCCTTGCAGTGGTGCAAATGACTATAGGCAGTTCAGGGCAATGGCAAATTGGACCCTACCACTATAAGGGGGCAAGGCAACATCAAGAATAGCCTGAGAGCATATCAGCTTGCCATCAAATCAAATGGACAGTTCCACAAAATGGAAATACTGTCTAAATCCTATGTACTACATTAACATTGAAACCTGTTCTCTGTACAGATATTTAGTGCTGTAATAGTAATTCTACCGCGGCATGAGGACAGCAAATGGATAGCAGTTTCAAAATGAAGTCTTTCTTTTTTTTCACCCTCATGAGATCTCAAACCCCGGATGGAATGACGTATGGCTTACATCAATGGAATTGCCATTGTTGTGAATGGCTGCTGAAGGTGAGGCTTAAGGTCATATACTGCACTCAAGATCTGGAAAAACTCTGACTAAATTGTGGCTTTTAAGCCCCAGTCCTAGGGTGGGGGATGGTGGCACAGCTGCACTACACCTGTAGGAGCTATGGGTGGTTTTGTGACTCAGTGAGACAAAATGCATACCAAGCTCCCAGGTGCATTGGGAAGATTGCTGCTGCTGCTCCACCACTCAGAGGGGTGCAGCATACCTTAGTCTCCATAGCTGAGCAGCTTCACTTGCTGAACCAAAGGGCAAGGAGTCGTGACCCCAGCTCTTCCCTGTTTCCTTTTCAGACTAGTGCCAATACTAGTTAGTCCTCAGTCTCTGAGCACAAGAGCTTATACTTAACCCACCCCTTGCATGAGGAGTATAAGGTGGGGGAAAATGCCTGGGCACTCTCCTAAACACTTTTCTGTGTAGGATTGGCACAGTATTGTTAATCCAGAAACAGAATAACTGTAGGCCATGAATACACGCAGCTTAATGTAGCACAGTTCCACTTGTTGGTATGCCACCATTCTCTGTCTAACTCTGCACCTATTGTATTTCCTTCCCTCCCTCCCAATACCAGAGGTTGGCTGAAATTTGTTCCCCATTAACCAATTAAAGTTAAAGAAATTAAAGAACATGTTATGTCTCCCTACCTCGGTTCTGTTTTAGGAACCAAAGGATGAAACTTCTTTGTCATGGATTGTTTAAATGCTCTAAGACCCACACTGTCGGTTTACTAGAGATTGTCTAGGCTGAACAATCATCTCATTTAAAATTTGGCTCTTAATATGAGGCTATTGTAATATTCTTGCACTGCTTGTCCCTGGGCATCCAGCTGTAGTGGGCACCCTGTACAAAAAAGAAGTTTTGTTTTGGTTTGGTTTTTCAGCCTGGATCAGTGACATTAACTTGATTCAGTTTTCAATGGGAGATGAATGCTGTTTGATCTGTGTGTATTTTGTGATAGTTACCTGGTAATGTGGAAGCAGCAGTGTTACTGGCAGTGTTATTTAGTCCTTCAACCATTTCTGTTTATGTGAGTTCCAGCAAACACATTAATGGCTTATTTTTTCCAGGCTGGTAAAACCAATTTTGAAGTCCATGACTGAAAAGAAAAATATTCTCAGGGAAGGGCTAACCCCTGAAATGCTTTGCACCTGTGTCCTGTCTCAGGAACCAAAAACCATGCTATAGCAGTGTGATTATTTTTTAAAAAAGTTTGTCTTAGAAGGACCAGTTGAGATTGACTTCTAATTATAATTATTTTTGCAATATTCAGTTGCATTTGGCTTTACTGTAGCTGATTTATACAAGCAACTTGGTAGAAGGGGAGATTTTTCTCTTGAGGTAACTTCTGAATTCGAGCCTACATTTTTCTTAAGAATCCATCTCCATGGTATTCTCCACAAATTACCTTCAGTGCAGTAGCTGAAAATGATCATTACGTTACAGAGAATGTGTGCATACAAAAGAGGACATGAAAAGAGCAGAGAGGAGTTTCTAGAGGTGCTACCTGCAGTGCTGTTTCACGTGTGCTATGATTGAATTGCACACTGTTTCAGTGTGAAAATCTAATTGCTTCTGTAGCATCCATTCATACTTGTCACACCAATTAAGTGGCAGTTCTTTGAAAATGACATCTGTATTGTGTATGCAGTGCTAGAGGGCTGTGGCTCTGGTAGTCATGATCTGACCAATACTTACTGCTGCCTTTTCTTTGGCAGTGTACAGTTTCTGGGTTCATCATCTGCCCTTACCTGGGTAAACTGGATTGCACTTCTAGGAAGCATATCTGTGTCTGTGATGTGAAATATAACTTTTAAAGAGGCGCTTTATAAGGTGTTTGTAAAGGTGATTTGTAATATGGGTGTTATGCCAGGCACTATCAGATGACTTCTTCATTTTGATGGAGAGTTTTAAGCATCTGGTTGAGATTCAACCAATAGTGTTGCTATCAAAGTCCCTACGCCCAGCTATCCCTTTTCCTGCTATCACAGAGAGTTACACAGACCAGAAGATACTGGTTGAAAAGCTGACATTGACTGTGATTAATCTTGCTCTGGAATTTGCTGTTGCCCTCTCCTCACATGTAGGTTCCTAGCCCCACAGAGTTTGCAGCAGAAATGAGGGCTGTAGAATGGGCATTTCTCCCTTTTTCAGACTAAGAACTATAGTACTTGACAATCAAGTCCTACAGTATGTGAAATATTGGGAGAGTCCCACTTGGTTGTGAGTTTTATGCATTCCTAAAGGTGTCTGTCAGTGGGACTGGTAGGGTTCACCTACACTGCAATTAGACACCTGTGCCTGGCCCATGCCAGCTGACTCGGGCTAAGGAGCGCCGGCTAAGGGGCTGTTTAACTGTGGTATAGATGCTCAGGCTGGAGCCCAGACTCTGGGAACCTCCCACCTCGCAGGGTCCCAGAGCCCAGGCTACAGCCCAAGCCTGGATGTCTACACTGCAGTTAAACAGCCCCTCAGCCTGAGTCCCATTAGCCCAAGTTAACTGGCATGGGCCAGCTGTGGTTGTGTAACAGCAATGTAGATATACCCTTAGTTTTTGTTCTGAATGTAGATAGCCAATGTTAGAAATGATGAGTGTTTGTTTGGATATGGAAAGGCATACAGGTACATACTTTGGGTAACTTGTCTTTTGATTATGGAAATGCTTGAGGTACTAAAGTTATCTATCCAATTCAAGCCCTTATTTAACCAAATAGCAATAAGAGTCCTTGAAAATAGCTGGGGAGAGGATAGTCGTAGGAACTAATTTTAGCAAAGCTTGTAGCTTTCCCTAGAATCCCAAGAAAGTGACTTCCCTCCAACTTTTTTGTTCTATGCTTCAGATCACTGCTTGTGATGTGATAAGATACTATAGTGTATATATATTTTCCGGTGTCCTTTAAAAGTAACCCTACAGCTCAAATGATGAAGCTTTTTTGGACTTTTTAAATTATTAAACTCATTAATGCATAACAACTCTCTGCATATTTTTCCCAGTTAGAAATCGTACACACTTCATGTACCTTTCCCTTGCTGTATCTAAAACATTTTGTGGTGTTTGTTTTAGAAGGTTCCAATGAATAATGGCATAAGCAGCCAACTTTCAGATAATTTTTATGAACCATAGAGACAAATTAAGTTAACAAATATAAATGAAATCTGTAAAAGCAATATGTTCACATCCTTATACATTTTCATGAAACTATCTCACAATGCTTGCTAGCAGTAAGAAAGAGTAAATGTTTGTCCTGAGTACCTTATGAAATATGGGCTATTTGACTCTCTGCATATAACCATCCTTTCTTCCCAGAAAAAACTGAGATCTAAAACAAAGTCTTTATCACTGCTTTACATAGGAATGTGGTAGGTGACATTGTTTGAGTTTCAGAAGGGTAGGCTAATTTAGTCAGGGTATGTAAAAGTATAAATGGACACAAATCAGACATCCGGAATGGTAACATACAAAAGCTAGTAGGAGAACACTTCAGTCTCCCTGGACACTCAATAGCAGATTTAAAAGGAGCTATTCTTCAACAAAAAACTTCAAAAACAGACTTCAAAGAGAAACAGCAGAACTACTATTCATTTGCAAACTTAACACCATTAATTTGGGCTTGAATAGGGACTGGAAGTGGCTGGCTCACTACAAAAGCAGTTTTCCCTCTCTTAGTATTGACACCTCCTCATCAATTATTGGGAGTGGACCACATCCACCCTGACTAAATTGGCCTTCAACATTGGTTCTCCACTTGTAAGGTTACTCCCTTCTCTTCATGTGCCAATATATATTTATGCCTGTATCTGTAATTTTCACTCCATGCATCTGTAGAAGTGGGTTTTTTACCCACGAAAGCTTATGTCCAAATAAATCTGTTAGCCTTTAAGGTGTCACCAGACTCCTCGTTTTTATTGTTTGAGTTGAGCATAGAAAAGTTTTATTTGGATCACTTAAACATGCATTTCATTTCACCCTACAGGTGCATGCATGTTGGAGCACTAATAAAGCATACAAAATACATTTAGAATATGGGCTCTCTTCACCTGGGGCATCATTTTATGTCCGCATTAAAACTGCTTATCCCTGTTTAACCTACTTGTATGCTCCCTAATCCATAGCCTTTTCAAGAGACAGGAGGGGGGAGAGGGTTGGAGGGAGGATGCCTTGCAGATTAACTGACTTGGGCTCTCTCAAACCAAGGTGGGAAATAAGTTCAAGAGTAAAGGACTCATCACTGAAAATGTCCTTCTATCAAAGCACTGCTTGTTAACACAGGAGGGCTGGCTCAGGAGCCTCCACTTACCTCCTTTGCTGTCTTCCAGAGAGAGAGAGAGAGAGAGAGAGAGATGGTGTTACTGGTTCGGTCACAGAGATCCCCTTGGGACTGTCACCCAATATACTGAAGTTACCTCTGAGCCCGTTTTCCACTGCCAGCTTGGGACTTCAGAACCCTGCCTTGTTGAGCCAGACATGCTAGTCTGCTGCAACACAGACCCAGGTCTGATCCACACCCCCAAAGCTGCAGACTTTAACCAAAAACTGCTCAGCAGGTCACCTATCTCCAGCACTCAGACACCGAGTTCCCAGTGGGATCCAAACCCCAAATAAATCTGTTTTACTCTGTATAAAGCTTATACAGGGTAAACTCAAATTGTCTGCCCTCTATAACACTGATAGAGAGATATGCACAGCTGTTTGCTCCCTCAGGTATTAATCACTTACTCTGGGTTTACTAATAAACAAAAGTGATTTTATTAAGTATAAAAAGTAGGATTTAAGTGGTTTCAAGTAATAACAGACAGAACAAAGTAAGTTACCAAGCAAAATAAAACAAAACACACAAGTCTAAGCCTAATACTGTACATTTAAGAAACTGAATACAGGTAAATCTCACCCTCAGAGGTGTTCCAATAAGCTTCTTTCACAGACTAGACTCCTTAGTCTGGGCCCAATCCTTTCCCCAGTACAGTTCTTGTTAGTTCCAGCCCACATGGTAACTAGAGGATTTCTCATGACTGGCAGCCTCCTTTGTTCTGTTCCACCCCCTTTTATATCTTTGGCACAAGGCGGGAATCCTTTGTTTCTCTCTGGGTTCCCACCCTTCCTTCTAAATGGAAAAGCACTAGGTTTAAGATGGATTCCAGTATCATGTGACATGCTCACATGTCCTGTGAGACTTCATTACTCACTGGTTGGCATCCACGTATACAGGAAGGCTTACAAGTAAACAGAGCCATTTACAACCAATTGTCCTAGTTAATGGGAGCCATCAAGATTCCAAGCCACCATTAATGGCCCACACTTTGCATAGTTACAATAGGACTTCAGAGTAATACTTCATATTTCTAGCTTCAGATACAAGAATGATACATTCATAGAAATAGTTTGAACACACTCAGTAGATTATAAGCTTTGTAATGATACCTTACAAGAGACCTTTTGCATAAAGCATATTCCAGTGACATTATATTGACACTCATAAGCCTATTTCCATAAACATATGGAGTGCAACGTCACATATGGTCTCTGATAGAGTGTACTCAAGGTAGTTAGTGTTTAAAGAACTAATAGTCCTCAAATGCATCACTGATCACAAGTGTAAAATAGGCAGCTCATGTTCTGCTTTAACTGAAGCTTTTGAAAAGTCTAGCAGTGTATCCCCTTATAAGTGCTTTTTACACTAATCCAGTGGTTTTCAACCTTTTTTCAATTGCAGACCCCTACAAATTTTTGAATGTCAGTGCAGACCCATTTGGAAATCTTAGACATAGTCTGTGGACCCCCAGGGGTCCGTGGACCACAGGTTGAAAACCGCTGCACTGATCCATTCCTGAGATGACAGAGAAATGGATCAGTGTAGCAAGGTTCAAAGCTGAAAGAAAGGATGTAAACGTTTAGCCAAGTGAATTTGCTGTAAGCACTTTATGACCTGCTTCTTAATCTGATACTGGCTGAGGTATTTTCTCATAAACCCAGCTCTTATTTTTTACATCACTTTGTGCAATGTTAGAAGCTGATTCTAATATGAATGCTGAATATCCAGATAACACACATTCTGGATGTTACATGAGTATATGTGTGATCCCTGGCTCCTTTACCGGTGAATCCCTCACCCCATCTCTCTTTCTCTTCTTGCAGCAACAGCATTTAGCAGGGAGTGCAACTCGTTGTCTTGGGGCCATGCTGCATATCTGTTCTCTAAGTGGGTCTTATTGCATTCAGCAAATTATCTGGTTTTGATGTGAAATCCTAAATCTACCCCCGTTCATTTGAAATTAGGCCTATGTTCAGTTGGCTGTGAGTAAAGTGAGGGCTGTTTTGAATTGGTTGTGAAACTCAAAACCATTGAGTTTCCTGTAGTTTCTTGAGTCTTTGCAAACAGCAGAACTCTAGATGACTTGTAATGTTACTTTTTGGTACATTCAGCAACGCATCATTGAAGCCAAAAATCAGGGTGTGGGGCGGAAGGCATGACAGTCAATAAATCCAAAACTATAAACACTTTGGCACAATAAACAGCATTCACTATTTATTTAAACTTGTTGTAACCAACATATCTGAATGCATACGCAAGTGTAATCTGTTCAAGCAGCATGTAGAAATACAAAGTAGTTAGGCTTGGCTGAATATGATTTTTAATCACTTAGGTGGATAATACCGGTTTTATTTTTGAGTATTTTTTAATTTAATTTTCACAGTTGCAGGAAATTATGGAGGCATCAGATGACTATTTAATAACAGATGTTGAGAGTAAAAAAGTTAAAGCTTTATAACCGTTAAAACACAAGTTATCAACATCCCATGTCAAAATATAAAAAGTAAATTTCCTTAAATCACTGTAGCAGATCAAGCACTCGCAGCCACCGCTTCTCCTCCGGGGAATTAGCTCAATTCCAGCACTCGGAGCGCCTCCTGCTCTCCTGCCTCAGCCTCTTGTGTCCCTCCTGGACCCCGGTGCCCTCTTTCCCTTGGGGTTCTGCACACCGCAGTACCCCCACACACTGGGTCTCCCCTCCCAGGGGAACCCCCAACCCTCTATGCCCACCTTACCTCACTGGCTACTGCCAGTCGTCATCTAGCCCCCACTCACTGGGGCAGACTGCAGTCTGTAATGGCCACTCACCACTGGCAAGGGGGTTGGACCAGCTGCCTCTGCCTATCCCCGCTGTCTCCCTGCAGCCCCAGTACCCCCTTTGGCCTTCAGCAAGGCCTTAGCCTGGGGACTTGCCAGGCTGGAGCTCCCCAGCTCTTCTTGCCCTTCCCCAGTACTGCTCTACTTCAGGTATCCTGTGCTCCTTCAGGCAGCTAGGTCCTTCCCACTCCAAGGCTGGAGTGAGACTGACCCAGCTCCTCTCTTAGCCCTTACATCAGGGCCAGCTGCTGCCTGATTGGGTGTGACCACAGCTGTGGCTGGCTCCTCAGCCAGCCTACCTTTTTCCCAGGAGCGGGGTAACTGCCCCACTACAATCACATTGTAAGTTCTCAGGCCGCATTTTTGATCTTGCTAAACTTTGATTATTATCATTGTAAATATTTTTTTGTTGGTTTGTGTACATGAAGTGAAATTGGCATTTACTGATTTGAAAAAAGTCTAATCCTTCAAACCTTAAGAATAGTCCGTAGTGTTGGATTTAGGTATTTTTATTTTTAACCACATTGTGCTATGCATTTATCTAATAGGCTGTAGTCCTAAAAAGCTGCTCCGCTAATTATAACAATACCACTGCAATCAATAACTAAGGCTAGGTCTACACTACCCGCCTGAATCGGCGGGTAGAAATCGACCTCTCGGGGATCGAATTATCGCGTCTCATCGGGATGCGACAATCGATCCCCGAATCGACGCTCTTACTCCACCAGCGGAGGTGGGAGTAAGCGCCGTCGACAGGAAGCCGCGGAGGTTGATTTTGCCACCGTCCTTACAGCGGGGTAAGTCGGCTGCGATACGTCGAATTCAGCTACGCTATTCGCGTAGCTGAATTTGCGTATCTTAAATCGACCCCCCCCGCCCCCCCGTAGTGAAGACCTGCCCTCAGAGTCAGAGTTCAAATACAAGACAAAAGGTGGTTGGGACATTAGCAAGAGTCAAGCTGCAAATTGAAACCTTACATTATTCTAGCTAATTTGGATTGAAATTCTATAGCCAAATGTTTAAAACTCTCTTACCCCAACAATACTAAGGACAAATTGGAAAGGTACATAAAATTGTAAAGCTGCAGATCAAACAAGTTGAAATGTGAGACTTATCAGAGAAAATGCATTTACATTATACTCAAAAGCAGAATAACTTGCTTGGGGGAGAAAACAGCCTTTTAGAAAGCTGGTTTTTAGTTAAAAGCTAGGTCTGATATTTTGTAGTAGAGACCACACTTACATCTTGCAAGGGAAGAGGTCTGAATTATTTTAGAGAGAGAGAGAGGTCTTATTTTAGAAATAGAATTGATAACTAGGTCCCAAATGTAGTTTACTGCTGTAAGTCACTAACAAACAGGTACGTGAGTAATTGAGTATACTTTTGTACAGTGCCTAGCATAGTGGGGGCCTGGCCTGGATTTTGCTCCTTTCTGTTGCTGTTGTGACGAGGCTGCTTGGCCATTGCTGGGTTTCAGGGGCTGAAGCTCAGGCTCTGAAACCCAGCAAAGTGGGAACATTTGCATGGCTATTTTTAGTACCATAGCAAGAGCCTGAGTCTGTAGACCCGAGCTCTGCAACTCACTGCTGCAGGGTTTTTTTGTTCTGGGTTGTTGTGTGTGGTTTTTTTGCAGGTTAGACATACCCTTAGAGTACTACGCACTCATGGCTCTTCTTTTGGAAAAGTGGAGGTTAGGGAAAAACGCTTTAAGCTCTCTGGTGATTCAGAGATTTCCCAGAGTTTACCAGATTGGAAAAATCAGCTTGCATGCACAATTAGTCTGTTCTAATGCAATATAACTCAAGCCAATGTGTTAAAGACTAATGAGACACGAAACGCACTGTACATCATGTTCATCTATTTTATAAAATACATAGCTGGGACTCATTGTCACTGAGTGGCTCCAATTCTGCTGGGGTAACATCACTGAAATCAATGCAAATAGCTTGGAATAATGTAGTGGTGAATCAGGCTCATGATTTTTAATTTGCCAATCTTTCTTTGAGCACACAGTTAATATTAATTTATAATGCATAATCTATACTGACTCGACTCTGCTCTGTTCCCTTTTGTATGTCCAATGTGAAATTGCAGAACTACTAACTGTAGTCTGCAACAAAGAGTCCTGTGGCACCTTATAGACTAACAGATGTATTGGAGCTTAACCTCAACTGCTAGAAGAGGGCCTCATCCTCCCTGATTGAACTAACCTTGTTATCTCTAGACTGATTCTTGCCTGCATATTTATATCTGCCTCTGGAAATTTCCATTACATGCGTCTGACGAAGTGGGTATTCACCCACGAAAGCTTATGCTCCAATACGTCTGTTAGTCTATAAGGTGCCACAGGACTCGTCGTTGCTTTTTACAGATCCAGACTAACACGGCTACCCCTCTGATACTTAACTGTAGTCTGTAACCCAGGGATCGGCAACTTTTGGCACGCAGCCCGCCGGGGTAAGCACCCTGGCGGGCCGGGCCAGTTTGTTTACCTGCCGCGTCCGTAGGTTCGGCCGATCGTGGCTCCCACTGGCCGCGGTTTGCTGTCCCAGGCCAATGGGGGCTGTGGGAAGCGGCGGCCAGCACATCCCTCGGCCCGCGCCGCTTCCCGCAGCTCCCATTGGCCTGGGATGGCGAACCGCAGACAGTGGAAGCTGCGATCGGCTGAACCTGTGGATGCGGCAGGTAAACAAACCGGCCCGGCCCGCCAAGGTGCTTACCCCAGCAGGCCACGTGCCAAAGGTTGCCGATCCCTGCTGCAACCTATCATTTAAATTAGCTTCTGTACCAGATGACTGGAGGATAGCTAATGTGACGCCAATTTTTAAAAAGGGCTCCAGAGGTGATCCCAGCAATTACAGGCCTGTAAGCCTGACTTCAGTACCAGGCAAACTGGTTGAAACTATAATAAAGAACAATATTGTCAGACCTATAGATGAACATAATTTGTTGAGGAAGAGTCAACATGGTTTTAGTAAAGGGAAATCATATCTCATCAATCTGCTAGAATTCTTTGAGGGGGTCAACAAGCATGTGGACCAGGGGATCCAGTGAATCTATTGTACTTAGATTTTCAGAAAGCCTTTGACAAGGCCCCTCACCAAAGGCTTTTTCGCAAAGTAAGCTGCCACGGGATAAGAGGGAAGGTGCTCTCATGGATTGGTAACTGGTTAAAAGATAGGAAACAAAGGATAGGTATAAATGGTCAGTTTTCAGAATGGAGAGAGGTAAATAGTGGTGTCCCCCAGGGGTCTGTTCTGGGACCAGTACTATTCAACATATTCATAAATGATCTAGAAAAAGAGGTAAACAGTGAGGTAGCAAAATTTGCAGATGATACAAAATTACTAAAGATAGTTAACACCCTGACTGCGAAGAGCGACAAAAGGATCTCTCAAAACTGGGTGACTGGGCAACAAATTGGCAGATGAAATTTAATGTTGATAAATGCAAAGTAATGCACATTGGAAAGCATAATCCCAACTGTACATATAAAATGATGGGGTCTAAATTAGCTGTTACCACTCAAGAAAGAGATCTTGGAGTCATTGTGGATAGTTCTCTGAAAACATCCACTCAATGTGCAGCGGCAGTCAAAAAAGCGAACAGAATGCTGGGAATCTTTAAGAAAAGGATAGATAATAGGACAGAAAATATCATGTTGCCTCTATATAAATCCATGGTACGCCCACATCTTGAATACTGTGTGCAGATGTGGTCGTCCCATCTCAAAAAAGATATATTGGAATTGGAAAAGGTTCAGAAAAGGACAACAAAAATTATTAGGGGTATGGAACGGCTTCCGTATGAAGAGAGATTAATAAGACTGGGACTTTTCAGCTTGGAAAAGAGATGACTAAGGGGAGATATGATTGAGGTCTATTAAAATCATGACTGGTATAGGGAAAGTAGATAAGGAAGTATTATTTACTACTTCTCATAACGCAAGAACTAGGCGTCACCAAATGAAAGGTTTAAAACAAGTAAAAGGAAGTATTTCTTCACACAACGTGCAGTCTACCTGTGGAACTCCTTGCCAGAGGATGTTGTGAAGGCCAAGACCATAACAGGGTTAAAAAAAGAACTAGATACATTCATGGAGGATAGGTCCATCAATGGCTATTAACCCAGGTGGGCAGGGTTGGTGTCCCTAGCCTCTATTTGCCAGAAGCTGGGAATGAACGACAGGGGATGGATCACTTGATGATTACCTGTTCTGTTCATTCCCTCTGGGGCACCTGGCACTGGCCACTGTTGGAAGACAGGATACTGGGCTAGATGGACCTTTGGCCTGACCCAGAAGGGACGTTCTTATGTCAATCTCTCTACTAATCCTTACACAAAAGGGGGTGAGGGGTGGGGAACCTTGTATTCTCAACAATTCTTCCTAGTTTTAATAAAGCTAGCAACTAACTTTAGAAACATTTTGCTTTGGATTTATTGCCTGATTACATTCTTTTCCTTTTGCCAAACTCTTTTCTTAACCCGTTAGAGTTGGGATTTCCCAGCTGTCTGCTAGCATTGCAGAAATTGTGTATTACTTCTCTAAACTCTTCCCTCCAGAGGCTTGTATGTTGTCAGAATTCTCTGACGATGAATTCGTAGAAGACTAGTGAATTTAGTAGGTTTAAATAGACTGGACTGACTGGCCTCATAAACATAAATGTACTCTTGTGAGTGGCAGCTCACACTTTCCTTTAGTCTCAGCCTCACAGCTTAACATTTAATCACTGTCCTTGTGGCTTTGGTGTCTATTGCATATTCAGCAACTATCTCTGTTTTGATTATTTTTCATGCTAATTTCTTAAGGCTCCTTTTGCTCTTAATTGTAATACCTGATGGATTGAGATATATTTAGAGGCTCCCAAACCTCTAAGTAGTCTCAAAACTTTAATTTCTGAAATATGGGGAAACTTTCTGATGAGAAAAACAGGTAACTCTCCCAGCCTGTTGAAGTATTGAGCTCGGAGGGCCAAGCTGCCCAGACTTAGTGGTGTGGTTTTTTTTTTTGCTTTGTGTGTGTGCAGAGTCCCTTCAGAATGCAGCTAGAATTTCTTTTCACAGATAACTTTGAAATGTTAGTAATAAGAGTTTGCAGTAAGTTTTGTAGTGAAGTCAGATTCAAACATTCTCCAGTGAAGTGAGGTCTGTGGGTTTTCATCCTGCTTGGGATGGAATCAGACCTGTCAGTCATTTGCAGCAGCTAGGCTCCTCCACTAAATATCCTGCCAATTTGTTTCTGCCTTCATAGAAGCAGATGGGCAGATCAGAGCTTCCTGGTGCAAATACTTCAGGTTATCTATGGCAAAATTACCCCAAAAGCATTTTTTCTTTTTCTAATTTGGGTGTTAAATAAATTGAGGAACAAGAATGGAAGGCTAAGACGAGCAAGTTTGAGTGTTTTTTTTTTTTTTTTTTTTTAAATCCAATTTCCCAATGATTCGTTGTAGTTGTCGCTTTGAGGTAGTGGGGTGGTGCACAATTGCGGCCTTGGGTAGAAAACAGCATGGAAAAGAAGTATGCCTAAGAAGGTAGCTGAGAAGAACTGCTTCTTGCCCCTCATTCTGTGTATGGAGTGGGACTTGCACCCTTGTAGTGTGGCATTGGCCACAATGACTTTGCTTAGTCTTTCCTCCCTTAGCTCTGACTCAGATACAGAAGCAGTAGAGAAGTTGGTCTCTAGTCAGGACAAAAGTCAGTTTGAGTTGTTCTAAAAACTGGGATTGGAACTCCCAAATTCCGACAACTGTATTGATCTCATGCTCAATCCGCTAGCCCTGCAAACTGAATATGGAGACGAAGATGGAAGAGAACTTTCTACTGATCTTCTCATTTTTATTTTGAGATGCATGTGGACAGAGTACACCAGAATGTTAGATTTAATATACATAGGTGTATTCTGTGAAGTTACAGCTGGAATTCCATCATGAATACAGGAAAATGTGTGAACTACTTTTATGGGGGAGTTTTTATTCCCTTACATGAATGAATGAAAAATCTCTCATCAGTTTTCTGGAAAAGAATTAGCAAGTGTCCACATAAGGCATCAACTGGATAAAATTCATCTCTGATGTTATCCACTGATTTCAATGCAAGTCAAGCATGTGCTTAAATCCATCCTTATTCAGGCAAGTACTTATGCACGATCTTAAGCATGAGCTTAAGTACTTGGTTGAACCATTTGCTGGAATTCAGATTCAGGCCCATTGGGGGAGTTGCATGGCTGCTGCAGTTTGTAATGTCTGCTCCTCCCCTCAATACAGGAGCTGTGCCTGGTGTAAGATCACAGGCCTGTATGCCTCCCAGTCCCGCCCACTTTTTGGGAGCACTTGTGTACAGGGAAGTGCAAGGATTTCAACTGTGCCGGCACTGTGACAATACTCAAAAGGGAAGAGGCTCCCTGTGCTCTCCAACTGTATTCCTCATACACTTACGCAGGCCTGGGCAAAAACTAGCCCTTCCCACATGGGCAGACATTTCTTAAGAATAATATATCCGTGCATTAATGAGGACACTACAAAATTCATAGAATAGAATCTCAGGTCATCTAGTCCAACCCCCTGCTCAAAGCAGGACCAATCCCCAGACAGATTTTTGCCCCAGATTCCTAAATGGCCCCCTCAAGGATTGAACTCACAACCCTGGGGCCAAGGCTCAAACCACTGAGCTATCCCTCCCCCCAGTTGTTTAAGCTCCTGCCAGTGCTAGCCTGGTTTTGATATTCACTGATTCTGAGAATTGTAACCTTGGCACTTTTATTTTACATTTGCAATGGCCTTGTCTGAAAGAGACATATTTCAGCAAGATGACAACCTAAACAGCTCAGAATTGTGCTGAAAAGACATTTCCTTGTACCAGGATATGAAAAATCTTTGTACATGATGATGCTGTGACTAGAGTTGCCAACTTTCTAATAGCAGAAAATCGAACACCCTTGCCCCGCCTGCTGCCCTGCCGCTGACATGCCCCTTCTTTGAGGCCCCGCCCCTGTTCATTCCATCCTCCCCCCTCCCTCTGTTGTTTGCTCTCCTCCACCCTCACTCACTCGCTCATTTTCAGTGGGCTAGGGGAGGAGGTTGGGGTGCAGGTAGTGGTGTGAGCTCTGGTGTGGGGCCAGGGATGAGCGGGTTGGGATGTAAGAGGGGGCTCCAGGATGGGGCCAAGGGGTTTGGAGTGTGGGGGGGGACTCAGGGCTGGGGCAGGGGGTTGGGGTCTGAGAGGGAGTTTGGGTGTGGGAGGGGGCTCAGGGCTGGGGCAGGGGCTTGGGGTGGGGGCTCCAGGAAGGAGTTTGGGTGCGGGAGGGGGTTCAGGGCTGGGGCAGGTGGTTGCGATTCCTGGCCAATGGGAGCTTTGGAGCTGGCGCTTGGGGCGGGGGCAGTGCGCGGAGCCCCCATGCCTAGGAGCTGGAGGGACATGCCAGCTGTTTTCGGGGAGCCATGCGGAGCCAGGTAGGGAGCTTGCCAGCGCCACACCGATGGGACTTTTAACGGCCCAGTCAGTGGTGCTAACCAGAGCAACCAGGATCACTTTTCAAGCAGGTGTTTTGGTCAAAAACCGGACATCTGGCAACCCTGGCTGTGATGCTGACAGACCAGCTCAGATCAGAGCAATAGGCCAATTCACTTGTGTATGAATATAAAAAAAGTTAAATTCACTCCAGTGTTAATTTAGTTCAAAGGAAATTTGAATAATATTGTCTTCACTTATCTGTAACCTGTTGAGCACTATCACATTACATTTTGTATATTCCTGTACTTATTTAACCCTAGATCAAAAGTGTGTGTTAGTAGTAAGATAAGAATTTACTTGATGTGTAAACTGCATGAAAACTAATGAAGCTTTACTTGTATTGTTTTCACTTATCTAACCCTATTATAATGTAATGGCAGGCAATGGAATTCTATACATCCTTGTAACTCAATAACCCATTAAATGCAGATGAAGCCTTGGCAGATGTAAATGAAGAAGCTAATTTCAAAGCAAGGGCCCTTAAGCAACAATGGGAATTCAGACTGTCTGCGTTGCTTATTCTTCGGAAAGAGCTATATGGGTGAAGACACTGTTCAGATTGTCTTCTGTGAGCAGGATCTATAAATACTGGTTTAAGGGAATGATTCTGCATCTCTGAACTGTTTTGGATTCTAACGGTGAAATACTGAACAAGTGGACAGAGATCCCCAGAATTACACTAAGTAACCCTAGGAACTTTTAGAAATCTAGCAGATTACTACAACTCTGTTAGGACTTTAGACTTACAAACTTGGACTCACCTGTTAATGTATTTTACCTGCTTTAACCTCTCAATAACACTTATCCCTTTTTTCTTAGAATCATAGGGTTAGAAGGGAATGCAAAGACCATCTAGTCTAACCACCTGCCAAGATGCAGGATTTGTTGTGTCTAAACCATCCAAGATAGATGGCTATCCAGCCTCGTTTTGAAAACCTCCAGTGAAGACGCTTTCACAGTCTCCCGAGGCAGTCTGATCCATTTTCCTATTTTTCTTACAGTTAGGAAGTTTTTCCTGAGATTTAATCTAAATCTACTATGCTGTAGTTTGAACCCATTGTCTCTTGTCCTGCCTCTGTGGCAAAAGAGAACAACTTTTCTCCATCTTTTTTTATGGCAGCCTTTTAAGTATTTGTAGACCGCTATCATATTCTCCCTTAAATCTTCTTTTCCAAACTAAACATACCCAGTTCCTTCAGCCTTTGCTCAAATGGCTTGCATTCCATCTCTTTGATCATCTTCATCACTTGCCTCTGGATCCTTTCCAGTTTCTCTGTTCTTTCCGTACATTGGTGACCAAAATTGGACACAGTACTCCAGCTGAGGCCTAACCAGCATTGAGTAGAGCAGTATTATCACCTCCCATGACGTGCATGCTATGCTTCCGTTAATTCAATCTAAAGTTGCATTAGCGCTTTTTTTCAGCATTGCATTGCTGACTCATGTTGAGGTAGTGATCTACCACAACTCCCAGATCCTTTTCAGCAGTGGTGCTGCCAATCCAGTTTCCCCCCATTTGTATTATCACCTTACATTGTCTTTGCTGAATTTCATTTTGTTGTCTGTAGCCCAGTTAGCTAATAAACCTTTAGTTAGTTTACTAGAGAAACTGGCTTCAGCGTTGTCTTTGGTGGTATCTGGAGTACAAATTTAACCTGGGGTAAGTGACTGGCCCTTTGGAGTTGGGATTAACCTAATGTGATGTGATGTTTGGTATAGTGACCGATATCATAAAGTCTAGTTTGTCTGGGCAGCAAGATGTGCTGGAGAGCCTAAGGGGACTCTCTGTGACTCCATGATGAGACTAATATAGTAATCCAGGGGTACACATTTTGTTACTGGCTTGGTGAAATCTAATTATAGAATATGCCACTAGTTTGGGGGTGTCTGCCCTGTTTTCTGACAATCTGACCTGAAATTGGCACACTCAGTTGTGAGCTACTCTAGACAGTGTGGCAGATGTATTAAAGGATGTGTTGTGAGACTGTCAACTTTGAGCAAACAAATATGCTTGAAGGAAAATTACTTACATATTTAAATTCTAATAATAATATCCATTAACTGCAAGTCTATTAAAACTAACAAAGTAAGTCCAGAAAATGTCTGTAAAAATGTCTGATAGAGAATATATGATTCTGATGAGGTTTGAAGGTTTTATTGGCACTTGCTTAGGATGACTTGCATAACTCACAAGTGGCAAAGACTTGAATTACACAATGCAGCCATGCTGATAATATCTCTAGATCACACCATACCAAGTCCATTATCTAATCTAACCTATGGTCTGTAAGGTTTTTCGGCTATAGGTTCTGTTGTACTGGGATGACAAGCAGCTCATTCACTTGATTTGATTTGGATGGATGGAGAGAGAAATTCTAGCCTGGGATCCTTAACTCTTAGGCTTCCATTTCTCAGGCGAATTTTTCTCCTACAGATCTTAACAAAAAGTTACTTCTGCTTGTTACTGCTAAAGAAATTAAGTCACTGCTGGTCACATAAAGGATGGGGGGTTCTATAAATGAGACTTTAATTTTAGTAAGATATAGTTAGGTTTGGAAGGATTAGATGTCTATTGGTAATTGTTGGTGAACGTTGATTTCACCTCACACACACAAACTGATGAAAAATGTTTCCATTGATTTTAGTAATCAAAATTTACAGATGGGCAAAGTAAGAAAAATACTGCATAAGAACTAATTAGAGTTTGATTTAAGGATATTTACTTTGTATATTTTGACATGGGATATTGACAGGGTTTTTGTGTGTGTTTTAACTGTTTTTTAAAGCTTTAACTTTTTGACTCTCAACATCTGCTGTCATTAAATAATTCTTAACCCTACCCCCCATTGCCTGACTGCTCCATAATTTCCTGCAGCTGGGGAACTTTAAATAGAAGAATAAAAAAAAAATGCTTAAACATTGATATTATCTGCTGAAATTATTTTTTTTTAAAGAATTCTGTCAAGTCTAGATTTAGTAGGGACATCAATAATAGCAAGAGAGTCCTGCTCCTAGCTGGAGAATTTGAGACTTGCCTCATAGGACTGCACATTCTCAACTGTTGTTCTGCTTCACTGTTGGGATTTTTGCATTTGAGACATGCACATTTTGGAAGTGTTGCATTTTTTTAGCCATGTAGCTCCCATTTAACTAAAGGGAATTGTTTGGCACCTGAAACCTCAGCAGCTCTGTCAAGCTTTACTCCATAGAGGAGTAGTTTGTTTTCTTGGCATGAGGAGGAACTGCTAGCATAGTTAGCTTTCAAGAATAGAAACAAATGTGGTTGAAAAGACAGAAATATAATTGGACTGTCTTTAGAGGGCTCTAGCTTGGAAGGCTAATGTTTACTTAGTGTTTTTTTTATTGTGGGCTGGGAGAGCATGTTAGCTTGAACTCTGCCTCCTGAACTCATCTTGTTCCAGGTTGTGACCCTTCTGCCATTCAAACAAGATTTTTAGTGATCATTTGTAATCTGAAGCAGTGTGCAAGACTGCAGTCCAGTGTGATTTTGCTGTTCAATTCCAGCAGACTCATAACTACTTATACTGATTTCTACACCCTTATCTGAGATTCAATTGCACTAAATATTTTTCTTCCCTGTTGTATACTAATATTCTTAAAGAACTCATGGCATTCAGCATTTGAATCCTTTACTGAGTAAGAATTGCGCTTGCCTGGATGTAGCAGGAGATTCAAATTAGCATGATCTGACTCTGCTCTGTCTACTTTTGGTATCAAGTATCAGAGGGGTAGCCGTGTTAGTCTGGATCTGTAAAAAGCAACAGAGAGTCCTGTGGCACCTTTAAGACTAACAGATGTATTGGAGCATAAGCTTTCGTGGGTGAATGCCCACTTCAACATGCATCCGACGAAGTGGGCATTCACCCACAAAAGCTTATGCTCCAATACATCTGTTAGTCTTAAAGGTGCCACAGGACTCTCTGTTACTTTTGGTAGGAATTTATCATCCACTGTACTGTGATTGACAGTGTGATGTATCATTTTGACAAATATGCTCTCTTGGGACTAATTTCTCTTTAGAAGAATAAACCGATACTCCTCCTAATATGGGCTAGAATGAGCAGAGAATACCCTTAAGACACTTTGGATATTCAACTATGATCCTTCCCCGCTATTTTTGATGGTTGTGGAAGTCCAAGTTCCTATGACTCTCTGAAAAATAAGAGATAATTTGGGTGAATCTGCTAACAGATCCCTCTTTAAATACTTTGTTTCCAATAAAACTGTTACACTTCAACATATGGGACCAGATTTCCAAAAAATGGTGTCTGATTATACATGTGCAAACACCTGCATGCACACCCTTTGAGTACTAACATTTACACAGTCATTGGACTTTGCATGTTTAAATTATTTCACAAGCTATTCTCTGTCTACTGCATAGAGGTGTTCATGCTTAAGTGTGTCTGCAGATGTTTGTGTGTCAGCATGTGGAGGCTGGGTTGAAACCCATTTGACAATCTAGCCCAAATAGTTGCTGCTTACTCTGTCTCCCTACCCAGTCAACAGTAACCCCCCACTTTTACGCTGCCTCCCTGAGGCTCAATGGGCGATGTCAACCTTTCCAAAAAAAAATTGGTTATGGTGAGAAAATGGAAGAAGCTCTAAAAATCAATGGTGTAGGAAACTCTCAGCAATGGGGAAATATTTCCTGCTACATAGGTCCATTTGGAATTAAACGTTGGCAGAAGTCAATGGATATGATTGGATTTGAGATCGGAATTGTGGTTATAATGCAGTATAACTGAGGGCTCAGAATTAGAGACTTGTCATTTCTGGCCTAACACTACCACCCTTAATCATACTGGGCTGTTACCTTCCCCGGCTCTGATTCAGCAAGGTACCTGCTCTGAAGCACATAAGTAGGCCCTTGACTTCTGTGATATTACTTAATAAAAGGTTCAGTTCTACCACCCTTATGCAGACTAAAAATTAATATGCTGAGAAAAATGGTAATCCAACATATCCTGATTTTAGCATCTACTCGTAACATAAAGGGAAGTAACTCTTTGAAATACTGTAAAATTGCAATAAAGTGCATGTACTGCATGTCATACATATTTAAAAAAAAAAAAAAGTTTCTAAACTATGGGGCTAATACTCTCTGCATTTCTATATCACCTTCTGTCCAAGGATATCAAAGCATTGTAAACACACGAATGAATTAATCCTCTCAATACCTTCTAGACAGATGCGCTGGGGCTTGGTGTTTGCAGGGAGAGGAGTTATAGTTTGGGTGAAGGTGTCTCCTACACTGCTGAGATGGGTTATCTCTGTGTGTGTGTGTGTGTGTGTGTACATGCACAATAGGGAGCAAATGGCATTGGAATTACTCATTATTTACATCAGTGTAAGAGATGTTTCACTTCCTGTGTGTTTAAGAAATATGATAAATCAGAACAGATGCACAACAATACATGAACTATCACATCTTACTACTTAATTTAACACTTATGGGCCATAAAGTGTAGCATAACCCAATTTTAAATATGCATAGCCAGGTGTGCCACACTTCAGGAGGAAAAATAATGGAAAGATTGGATTGATTTTTTTTTTTTAATATAAGAAATTAAAAACTCAGCCAGTCACAGGTAGCACAGTTTTATATAAAGGAAAAAGAATCTAAACAAATGGAACATTCTCTTACACTGTATGGATTGGAATCTTGGGTGACCACACTTGTGAATTCTTACAATTTGTTGTGCTTATGTATGGTGCTTAAAGTAAGCACATGTTGGGATTACTGATGATGTGCTTTTGTCAGGGAAAGAAGTGGTTAAACATTTCAGGGAGGGGGAGGATTTCCCAAGAGCAAAGGATAAATTGTAGGAAATAAGTGAATTATTAAAAGCAAATAATCCTGTGAACTTTTTCTGGAAATTGGTTGCTGCTGGGAAAACTGATGTATCACATTACATCAGGAAGCAGATTGGTAATATAGTAGAGTAACTCATCATATATTCTATATATACTAATCATCCCAGAAGATAGAGGTACTAACAATGTATGGAATTTCATGATTTACCTTGGGATTGTGACTATAGTTTAAAAAAAGTGAAAGAGACAAAACATGATTCCTTTTTTCTTTGTGGACTGAAACCTACTATAATCCGTTCCCCTAGTCACAAATCTGCAACAGATATGAACTTCGGATAATCTGAGAGCCCTACAATTTATGCAGGGGTATTATTGTTTTCATCCTATCATTCAGAAAGAGTCAACTTTGGAATAAAAATCTCTTGGGTACCCAAAGAAAGTTCATTAAATTCAAGTTCTCAGCATTTGAGCCACTGCTTTGCAGACCCACCTAGTTCCCCTGGGACAGCACAGAACTGTTCCCTGATCTTGCTTACAAACCCCTTCACTTTGCCAGTCATGGAAGCTGCCACAATACTGCAAACACTGATACAATTTTTCCAGCAAAGTTCACTTTCCTCAAGGTGGGTTGTTGTCACACTGAATATTTCCTCTCCAGTCGTATGACCTGACAGTTCTTTGCAAAACAATTTTTTTTCTTTGATACTGTCTCCATCAACGTACCTTATATTAGCTAAGAGTTGAGCATAGCTACTGATATCTGTTGATTAATCAAGCTGCGATGCTAATTTTTGGCTTGATTTTAATTTTTCTTGGAGCACCACCTCAATATCACCTGACGTCATCAGTGTGGTGACTTATTGAAAGGGGAACTTTTTCAATTCCTTGACTACACATGCACCTACCATTACTCTCAAAATTTTTTTGCATGTTGGTAAAATTAATATTTCTGTAATTGTATGTGACTTTTTTGCCTTTGCTACAAGCTCAGTGACCACCACGTAGCTTGCTTCCAGTGCATTGTCAGAAACAGTTGCACAGTCTATTGTCAATCACACTTGCTTTTCGTTCTGATCCCTCAAATGCTTTAAAAAAAAAAAATTGTCCTTCTTGGCAAGGGATGAATGTCTGCTTGTAAAGATGTCATTTTAACTTACTTGGCAGCATGGCCTGGTTTGAGATTTTTCTCCCCATGCACGAGACGTTATGAAAGAGAGCAAGATGGTTCCCCTGTAGATGAAAATCCATATTGCAGATAGCCCTCAGAGAAGTGTTGGTTTACCACTTTCACTTTCTTAGTTTTATGTTCAGCTTCATCACTGCAAGTAGAGGTGGAAGTGCCAAAATCTTTTTTCTTCAAATATTTGTCCATTTTTGGGTCATAAATTCGCAATTCACTGCTGTAACTTCTGAGATTTGTAAAATTTGAAAAATACACTGACCACCATGGGACTCCCGTAAAGTCAAGTTCATATGAGCGTAGCGTAACGTTGCATCTATCATGGTCTCTCCTAATTTTGTCTCATGAATATTCATGAGCCAATCCAGAATGAGGCTAGTAGGGCTAAAATCAAAACCACCATGGTGGCTAATGTTAGATCTGTCTTTTGTACTGTAATTAACATTTTCAACAGTGAAAACGAACATTAAACCTAAATATAAGAGCTCTGGACAAAAGCATGCTCACTGGAGAAAGTGACATGCACTTGAGAATAATATTTTGGAATGACAAGCAATTAATGTTTCCTTTTCATTCCCAAAATGTTCTTCCCAAGTGTGTGTAACTTTCTCTGCTGTTTATAGTTGCAATATAATTAATAATAATGCTGTTCTGGGTCTGGCTCATTCTGGCTTTTACCCCCAAGTCAAATGTAAATATAAAACTTAGTCTTAAATTCTATGTCTCTTTTATGTGCATCATCATCAAACGCTCATTGCAGCGCATTGCATTCATTGGGGCACATCACGTTGTTTACTTTTTATTGCTCTTATCTTCGCTTCGCAATGGAAAGTGATGCATGCATAATATTTGAAAGGGGCCTTGTCCTGGAGAGCAGAAGTACATAATGCAATCCAGCTCTGACACTTATTAAAATACAGGGGAAGGTGTTTTTGTTCTCACGTGTAGTTTTAAAAAAAATTCCTTGGCATGCCTGTAAAGTCCTGACAGCACACCGGTTGGGAAACACTGGTCTTGGTAACACTTTGTAAACGTGGTTCATTGTGCCTCCAAAGTACGCTACCTATCTAGCTACTCAGTTTCACCATAGCCACACTTTGCAGTGTTAAGTTAACGTTTGATTGCTCAGCTCAGGACCAGACCAGTTATGTGGTTCTTCTTCATCAAAATTTTGCATTGAACTGGGTAAAACTTTTTTTTCCCCAACAAAAAAATGCAGATTTGGGTTGATCAAAACATTTTGGCTAACTACTGTCAAATCTGCAGAATTCTTTTGTTTGGAAAAATCTAATAATAATAATTAATAAAGAACTCATCACTTTGCTTTGACATGTTTAGAACAAATTTCATGTTGATTTGAATTTTAGTTCAAACTTATTAAATTTTTTAAAAGCTAAAAAATCACTCTTGGAATGGAATGTTATGTTTCATATAAAACAAAATGTATATAAAATGTTCATATAAAACAATTTTTTTAAAAACTTTTTTTTGGTTTGCCAGAAAGCTGGAACATTTTCATGTCAACCCAGAAGTCATTCTCCCCTCCCCTCCACCCCTTTTTAAGCCATCAGACTGAAAAAAAAATGGGTATGGCTTTACTTCTGTGCTTTTCTTATTGAGAGGCTGACTTAATTGTTTGCATACAGTTTGCTGGATTCAGTTGGACCAAGTGTCTTGTGAGTCCTATGCTAGCAAGACATGTTTTTTGCCCATGCTAGTATGCCATTTTCTCTTGTGGTGCTAGGCATTGAAAAGTGTCTGAAGGCACCGAGCACTGCAAATTTGTGAAGGAAGAAAGTAGCTTTGGTAGCTGTGCTCTAAGTACAGTGCACAATGTATGCCTGTAGCCTAGTGTCTCATTTAGGATAGTATTTAGGCAGAGATATGAAGACCAAAGTAAAGTATATGTCGAGTAAGAGATCCTATTAGTGAAGACTTCCAAAAAATAAAAAATGTAAATATAGATTTCTAAGTCAATATTTAAGCACCTAAATAAATGATCTGATTCTCAAGTGATGAGCACCCACCAGCTCCCATTGCTGTTTGAATATAAATAAGCCACTGGCCTGGATGAAATGCATCCTAGGGCTTTAAGGGAATTAGATGTTAGTTAATTCATGAATTTGATAAGCTAATTTTAAGGGTGGGATTTAAAATGGGATCAGATTTAAACCAATCCTGAGAAGTTTTTGAAATTCCCATTGTATAAGTTTTGTACTGGAGAAAAGTCTTGTTACTGCAAAATGACACTCATTGAGTTCTATAGAGTATTTGATTAGTTCTGCCAGGAATTAATTTGGCTCTATTACAGATTAAAAATGATGGTTGTCAAAAAAGACTTTAAATTGGAAAAATGCAAGTTAAGAAAAATTGTTTTGAGAGGCTCACTGGGAGAGAGAAAGCAGTGGAGCAAAAAAGATTTAGTGGTGATAGTGATCTGGAAGTTAAATGTGGAATTGTAATACAATATGACAGCAAAAAAAGACCAATGCAGTTTTGGGCTGCCTATGCAGAGGCAATATGTTGCTGAGCAGTGTGGTGATAGTTGAGTGATACATAGAGTGACTGATAAATATGAGAAGAGCAGAATAACAAATGATCAGGGAGAAGGGGAGACTGACTTCTGAGCAAAGATAGATCAACACCTCTCTAAATATGAGTGAAGTAGTATAGTCCACAAATATTAGAAGGTGTAAATGCCAGGCAATTGGGGAGAAAAACTGAGAGGTACGGAGGGAGATTAAAATTAGAAATATTTCTGATGTTTTGGCAGAATGTTCTATGACAGATCTATCAGGTAGTTGAATAAATTCCCAAAGAGAGCAATGAAAGTTTCATCATATGACACGTTTAATGTTCCAATCTAATATTAAAGCATTAACACTTGACTTGACCTGAAACCAGAACCATTACCTGCTACCTCTGATCCCCAAGTTCTTGGACCATGTAGGAACTGCCTGCATATTTGCAAAACTGGATCTCTTGGGAGCTTACAATCTCATCCATATCTGAGAAGGTGACGAATGGAAGATCACCTTTTGGACCCGCAATGGCCACTTCAAATATTTAGTTATGTCATTCGGACTGACTAATGCTCCAGCAACTTTCCAGCATTTCATTAATGATGTACTATGAGAGCTACTGGACCAGTTCATGTATTTATTGTACTTATATGATCTATTGATATTCTCACACAATCTGGACCAACCCACCACTCATGCTGCACAGTCCTGGAGAAACTATGACATCACAGTCTGTACACTAAACTAGAGAAGTATGTATTTGATCAGACCTCAGAAAAGTTACTGGGTTTCCATCTTGTCCCTAGAAGGCATCAAGATGGATCCATGTAAGTCCAGTCTCTCTGCAGCTGGGTAGCCTCCCAAAATGTGCATGACCTACAGTATTTTTTAGGCTTTGTGAACTTCCATCAGAGGTTCATTTTGAATTTTTCAAAACAAGCTGAGCTCCTCACTGCCCTATTCTGAAAAAAGCACCAATTTCTATTGGTCACCTAAGGCCCAGCATGCATTTGAACAATTGCCTTCACCATTGCTCCGGTATTGACACATCCTGATATGGCACAAGCTTTCATTGTGGAAGCCGATGCCTCTAGTATGGCAATTGGGGCCATTCTCTCCCAAAGGCATGGACCTGAGCAAATACTGCATCCCATTGGATTCTACTCAAGGAATCTCACACCTACGGAGCGAAACGATGAGATCCTGGACAAGGAGCTCCTGGCAACTAAGACTGCCTGTGAAGAGTGGTGACATTACTTAGAAGGGGCCTGTCATCTGATCCAAGTGTTTACGGACCACAAGAACCTGAAGTACCTGTGCAAGGCCAAGGCTCTGAACTGTGGGCCCTATTCTTCTCCCGGTTCAACTTTACCTTGACCTACCTCCCTGGAATCAGGAACAGCAGGGCCAATGCCTTGTCCCGAAGATATGGCCCTGACCCCGAGGCTCCAGTTTGGAACCAGCCCACAGTCTCAAATGCCGTAACTTTCTTAATGCAGCTTGCCACCAGGCCCTGCTCGCACTCATCCACTCTGCCTCTGTCTCCGGAATTCCATCTGATGAGCTGGCCATTGCCAACTGAGAACTGCACGACGCCCTGGAGGGGATCATGTTTGTGAAGGTAACTAAGTGCCCCTCCCCCACGGACCTGTGAGGGTGGAGGCTCTCCAGCTGTACCATGACTCCACCATGACAGAACACCTAGGGTGACATAAAACCCAACTATTAACATCCATTTCTTCTGGTGGCCCTGAATGTGCTCCATGATAAACACCTTTTATAACTTCCTGTCAGGTGTGTCTGCACCAAGATCTCTCACCAGAAACCCTGCAGTCTCCTCCAACCTCTGGACACCCCGTCTTGGCCCCGGGAAGACATTTCCTTGGCCTTCGTGGTGGAACTACCAGAATCCAGTGGTTTCACCACCATCCTGACTGTGCTAGATTGCTCTTCTAAAATGGATCACTTTATTCGCTACACAGGTTTACCCTCTGCAGAGGAAACCGTCTGGCTCTGGATAAACAACATAATCTGTCTTCATGGCCTCCCAGATCATATCACCTCTGACCGGGGACCACAATTTACTGCCTGCTTCTGGCATGTGGAGCTACATTTAGTAGAAATCCATGTGTACCAGTCCTCTGCCTACCATCCACATTCAAACAGCCAGACAGAAAGAATCAACCAGATCCTTGAACAGTACTTATGATGCTACATCAACCACCACCAGGATGACTGGTCTTCACTGTTACCATATGCTGAGTTCTCAGACAATAATGCAGACCATGCATCCACAGGCCACAGCCCCTTCTTTATCAACTATGGGTACTACCCCAAGTTCACCTACAATTACCCACATCCTCCCCCAACCCATCTTCCTTGAACCTAGTAGAACACATCCATCACATCCAAGAGGAGGTGAAGGGACACCTTGAAAAGGCAAAGGAGGACTACAAAAGGCATGCAGATAAACATAGACAAAGGGACCCGCCTACTCGATAGGACAAAAGATGTGGCTTTCAACAGAACACCTCCGCATGGACAGACCCTCCCAGAAACTAGTCCAACCTGCGTTCCACGTCTCACTTCTGAAACCATACACTGAACACATTTCTCTATAGAGCCCAATCACTACCCCCACCGGTACAGGTACAGGATCAAGAAGAATATATTGTAAGTGAAGTCTCAACGCTAAAATGAAATGGGGCAAAATATGGTACCTGATCAATTGGGAAGGTTATAATCCCAGAGGAACTCATTTGGGAGCCAGAGGAAAACGTTCATGCTCCTTCCCTGGTTCAGGTCTTCCATAGGAGCCACTCTGAGAAACCTGGACCCAGGTCACTCAGAGGGCGCCACTAGGGGAAAAGGTGATGTCATGACCCATGGGTCTTGAAGGTTTATAGGAACAGCTACGCTCTAACCCTCCATCTGGCAGCCTGCTGACACTTGGGTACCTGGGACACATGAAGTACAGCCCGTTTTGAGGCTCTGTTCCTGCAGTCCTATTGACAGAGTTGCAGAGCAGCTGATTGTCCTGCTTGCCCTCCTTAAGCTAGTGGCAGGAGCAGGAAGCTGTCTAAACAACTGGGTTCCACCCTGTTCTGGATTGTGTGCCTTGCGCTTCCTGCTCCCATGGCTTGATTTCCTGGCATCCTGACCTGGTGTGACTCCTGGCATCTGATTCGTGGTTCTGATCTCCAGTTTGTCTCCTGGTATCCTAACGGTCCTGACTCCTGTCTTGTGACTGTGGACTCTGTCTCTGACTACTAGGTCTGGCTGGCTAAGACCCAGCCGTGACAGCTCCTTAAGAGTAGGCACTGTGACTTCTTTTGTGCATCCAACCCTCAGTGACTAACTTGGATTGAAATTCTACTTAATCCCCTTTTTTGGACCACAAGCTCAACACTGTCAACAATAAATGATTACCAGAGTTGGGGATTAGAGAATCCGTGAAAGACAGTAAATTATAAAGCAATAGTTCAGTATTACAATGTATTTTTATTCAACTCACCAAAATGAAGTCTTTATGCTTCCTTGCCAAACTATCCTTGATGCAATTTTTGTCCCTGATATTTTTTTCTGAATGCAGTCGCAGGTTCCATTATATAAGGGCTGAAAGTTCTCATGATTGGAGCCCCGTGTGGATACAAAATTTATCTCCATGGATGCGGATATCCGCCAGGGTAAAGTAGATATGTGCAGAGCTGCAGGGCTCTAGTAACAACGAGTGATACCAGCAAGGCCATGGCCAGCGACCGGGCCAGGAACCTCAGCAGCGAAAGCAGCAGCGTGTTGGGCAGTCTCTCACAGGAGCCAGCGCCCAGCCCGAGCAGCTCCTCAGGTGTGGCTGTGACCAGGGACAGCTGCTGGTGAGCCTGGTGCCTGGGGCAGGGCTGGGGGCTGAATAGCCACTCCTGAGAGGCTGCCCGGGCTGGGCACTGGCTCCTGTGAGAGACTGCCCAACATGCTGCTGCTTTCGCTGCTGCAGTTCCTGGCCCACTTGCTGGCCATAGCCCTGCTGGTCTCACGCTGTGTTGCTAGAGCCCTACAGCTCTGTGGATATCCACTTTATATCGGCAGATATAAATTTTGTATCTGCGCAGGGCTCTACTAATGGTCGTATGTTTATGGCCAATGTGCTGTAACTGGCTATGTAAGAAATCTGTCTGTCCATACAGTTACTCCATTATGGGATTAAGGAATGTTCTTAATACTCAAAGAAGCCACAGTTAAGTGTGTTAATGTGCTGACTGTGACTGCCAAGAAACACATACTTACCCAGCATTTGAATTAAGAGATGAATCAAATACACTTCAGTTATGAAAAATTACATAAACTAGCAGCAAAGATCCAATGAATGCTGTAGAAGTTGCTTGTCGCTGTGCACAGTGCAGTTACTGGTTCAATATTTCAACTGCTGTGGTGCTCCATCACTTTTCTTTTCAAAATGCAATGGATGGGTTAAGATTCAGATTGTTTGTTTATTTTATAAACTTGTAGCATTTATTAACTGCAAAAAATAATATTGGATGGCAAAGCAGTTCACATTTCATCCAGAGAGCTGTAATTTAAAACTAAGAAAGCAGTATTCACACTTAAACTGTATGTGGAAAAACTTGCTACTTTAATTCTTGTAGTCTAACATGAGACTCGTATGTGTCCATTCCCACCCTGATCGTGCCGCAAACAAAATCCACTTGCTCGATATACTTTTTGAATTGTGACCAATGATGCATCTCTCGGCCCAGCTCTGCTTTCAGCATCTTCCAGTTTTAAAAGATACTAATTGCAAATAATTAAACTAGCCCCATTGGATGAGCGGATTTTATTGATTTTAAACAACTTTGATGTGCCCCTTCCTTCTCTTTCCATGACCGAAACACTATCTGCCAGGTCTTGTAATGTCGTCTTTACTTGGCAGCTGGAATATATCAAAGCCAGTCCCTCTAAAATCCAATGGCTGGAAATGGAATGTCCTACCACCTCTGTTTCTAGACCACAGTCTTCTGCCTCCTGAATATGAGATGAAGCTGTCCTCACTGCCTGCTCATTGTTTTCCTTGAAGTGCTGGCCAAGTTGGCTGAGTGAGGCTGAAGTGATATACCTCATATTACAGTCTGCTCGCTGCCAAGTTCTAGTCAGCTTCAGCAATATATGTGAAAACCTCCAAAGCAAACACAGAGAGGAAATCAAAATTAAATTAATCCTCTCCAAGGATGCATAAAATATGGCTGCAGTGCTCTGAGTGTACAACTTGGGGATGAAGAAGACCTGTGGTTTTGCAGGAGTCAAAATCGGCTGGTATTCACAAACTACTTCTACTGCAGTGCTGGTCTGGGAAGGAGCTGCCTGGTGTTTAGACCCCTGGATGGGATCTTAACTAGGAAAAGAGCTAAATTTATAAGCTGCTTTGCAGAAGTCTGGTTAACTCTGGAATGCTGGGTCATGCTCGGCACTTCATATTCATAATGCAAATGGCTAATAGGAATCAAATATTCCTTTGTATATTAAATCTTCTCACAGCCATGCAGGCCCTCTTCCTTGATGCAATCAAACAATCTTCCTTGAGGCTGAACAAAAGTCTACAGGCTCAGATTTGTATGTCATAGGCTATGTCTACACTTGCAACTGTACACGGTTCCATAACCCCCCTGTTGTCCACATCTGAAGCCCTGAAGGAGAGCACACAACAAATAAACTAGCATGCAGGAGGGATTTAGGTGTGTGTGTGCCTCCGTTGTGTCATGGCCCCATAACCATTCTATAGTGCAGTGTGGACACGAGCAAGGGGTGTGTATCAGTAGTACTCCAGGGCTATTCACACTATGCATTGAGCCCTTTGCTTCCTGACGCTGATCTAAATATGTGAAGGTCCTTGATGCATACACCTGATGTCACCCCGTTGCCAGCAGTTGGGCGCTGAACACTTCTGAACAGTTCATTGGTGAACTCTGTTGATCAGCCCAGGCAATCATGGATCATGTACCAAGAGGTGCCACCTGGGCTCTGGAGTACACCCAGATTGTCATCAGTGTGTGATCAGAGTACACCATCCTCCATGACTTTGCCTGGAGCAGCAGGAACATACATGTACCAGGAGATTTCATGGAGGCTGGAGGAAATAGGCACCTGAGGCTCTTCTACTGGAAGGTGAAGGACTCAGTCGCTCTGCCCGGGGGCTTTGTGCGTACCCCTGGTATGATGAGCGGGACCAGATGCTCTCCAGGGCTGCTGGTACAGCACTTGAAGTGACTCTCAACCCCCGCTCAACCCTGCTGGCCTCATCCTATGACAGGATGCTGATGAAGGGCAGGGCGAGCAGGTACTGGGGACTGCCGAGGGAGACTCAGAGGAAGAAGAGCATGTGATTCTGCTCCTCTACCCAGCGGATCCCATTAAGGAGGACCCCGAGCTGCTATAGGAACCAGCACCCAAGGCTGGTAAGTTTTTAAAATGGACCCCCACACACGCTCCCTGGAAATAGCCCCCCTTCCTCTGGAGATAAATGGTCCCTGAGCAACACACAGCTGTAAATCAATGATTTTTTTTTTATTGAAACCCCATGAACCACTATAATGTATGTAGTGGAAGCTATAACAAAGATTAATGAGCAGTCGCTGTGCCCCTAAGTCTGTACATTTCTCAACCAGAACTTGGGCAGCAAAAGTCCCTGGGCCATGCGGACTGGCGAGAAAGGGAGGGAGAGGGCAGGTTAGGAAAAGGCCCTGGGGAGGAAAGAACAGTTTTGACATTTATGATCAAAGACTGGAAAACACCCTCCCCTCCCACCACTCATCTTTCCTTCCCCTTAGGAATAGGAGCTGTGCCGAAGGGGGTGGGGGTGCTTGCTAGCTTGGGTGCAGGCCTGCCCAGGGAAAGGGAACACTTTTTGGTTGTCTGAGGAATGTCAGAGTGGTCCTTTCAGCCTGAGACACTTCAAATGTTTGTTTACTGTTCCCAGCCTGGGAATCCCAGGTCCTAGTGTCTGGTCTCTCCCTGTGCTGAGCTACTGTGCAGAAGCTGGGAGAAGCAGGGGTGGATGAAGGATCTGCTCTCGTGGTTGCATAAACACAATGCTGTGTCCTTTAGCAGTGGAGAGAGGTGACTGGCTTGTGGAGTTAATCCCAAATTATGGGAAGAAAATACACTTGCAAGGTGACCCTTTCCTTGGCCCTTTCAGTGCTGCTTGCTTGATACAGGGGCTGGACTTTCTGGTGATGCAGGTTAGATTAGGGGGTGGGTGAATGTTCTTTGTGGTTCTCTGTTCCTCTTCCATGGGAACTCTATCTGGTAGCTTACAATACAGTCAATTTTCTCTCTAATTGCCTCCTAGTCCTGTAAGCATAATTCAGCACATTTTTGGTGTAGCAGAAATTCAAGCTGGTTCTTCAGGTTTAACGGGAGGGCAAATATAGTTAGCCCACCTTCGTAGCTCACTAAATGCCTCCACTCAACAATCTGTAGAGGGCTGACCATTAGCAGAAACATGTCTCTGGCATAGGTGGGCAGTTCTCCTCCCCAGGACTGGAAAGGTACCTCTCTTCAAAGCCCTATGTTCTCCAAATGGTGGCCACCAGCCTTTAAAAAACAAATAGATGTCATTAGTAACGGTGCCCCTGAAAGGAACTGAACCCCACCCTAACTGGCCCGTTCATGCACTATAAACATTACAGCATTTTAAGCACTGTACTGCAGGTCTCTTACCATTATTATCCTCAGTTCTTCTCTTGTGGGCTGCAAAAGCTGTCTGAGAAGGAAGGAGGTTGCAACAGTTGCATTCCTGAGATGCTAAAATGTATCAATATTGTGACCTTCAGCAGCACAGTTGCCTTTGGTGGCTGGATGCTTTTGGGGCCTGCCTGCCATCTCCTAGTGGCCGTACTAATACTCCAGCTACCGCCAAGGCTGCTGCTGAGATGGTGAAGCCATCTCACTCCCGTGACAGGGAGGAGCATGCTGGATGCCTGGCACAAAATTCTCCACTGGCACTTGAAACCCTCTGAGGGGAATCCCCACCAGAGCATGCAGGAGGGGATCAGTGAGCCTGAACCAGTCCCTGTAGCCCAGCTTGTGTTTGGCCCCCAAACCTCTTTCCCTGTTTGTCCCCATGCACAATATTCTGCAGCAGTTCCCCCCCTGCTTTCTCAGGGAACCGGGGAGGAGAATGGTAAGGCGATCGGTCTACAGACATTGTACATTTCTCGGGGAATTTGACCCTTTTTTCCCATTAATTTCCAGTTCCCATTAAAAAATATTTTATTCTGTGTTCCATGGTTCTCTTTAAATAAAGGTTAGTGTTCACTTAAACTGCATACCTTGTTCTCTGAGTATGATCAACAAAATATTTCCCACATTTTGAATGGGTCAGTAGGATTCAGAACACATCACCGTGACTGATTTCTGTAACTGTGGTGCCCTAAAAATGCAATGAATTCTCTGTTCCTCCTCTCCCTTCTGTCCCTCCCCAGGCACAGCCATTAATTTCCTAATCATAAAAAAATGGGGGGGGGGAGGAGTTATGACAAGGAACTAAACTTTGAAATAACTAATGCTGTCCCCAGCACCGGCATGCACAACAGAAGAGATGCGAATGTGAACATCTTTATACCTTTGTAATTTAATGCAAGTGACAATACAGAGAAAGGAAACAAAACTAAAAAATTAACCGTGCGGCTATCTGACACTAAGCTACACTTTAACAACCCCTCATCCCCATGCCAACAAGCATTCACTGCTTGCAACCTTGGGAATACTCCTGCATAACAGTCTATGTGCTGTGAGCAGGGGTGTCAGAAAACATTGTGGAAAAGGAATGTGAAGCCTCTCCCAAAACTACTGTTTTTCAAGTGCTTTAATAATGATTAAGTGCTCTGCATAAAGCGCCCTTAAACAGACCTGTTAACAGATAACAAAAACATTGCTCAGTTCTGGCATTAAACAACATATACACCTTCCCCAGCACAAAACCACAGCAAAAGGTGTTAAACTTGTTTGCTTTCAGTTGGTACACTTACTTTGGCTGCCAGGATCAAAACCCTCCATGTTATGTCACAATACCACTGTGTAGCAATTCTCTAATGAGCATTTCCAGCAGCACCACAGTATCACATAGTGTCCATCGGCACAGTGCAAGTAGCCTTCTGGCTCCCTGCTGTTCCATGATGTGTGAGCAAATAGCATCACAAATTCTCCTTTCCCACCGGGAACCAGGAGCAGTGTGCACATGGGTGGGATCCGGCTGCTTGTACAGGGTTTGCAAAACAAATCTGTCTGGTGACCACTTGTTCCTGAAGTATTCCCTTAACTATGTTGTGCAAGGCACGGCACACCACAAATCTGTGAACCGCGTTAGCCCCATTGGTATCCAGACATGTCTGCAGGCATCTCCAACAAGCTTTCAGCTGTCCAAAGGCACACTCCTCCACCATTCTGCAGCTACTCAGTCTGTATTTGAAATCCGTTTTTCTTGGGGCAGCAATGTCAGGGTATGGCTTCATGAGCCATGGTAGAAGCGGGTGTGCAGATCCCCCAAAATAACTAACTGTTGTCACAGAAACATTGTACAGAACCATGTATTGGGGAATAAAGTCTTATTCCCTTCTCAAGTACAATTCTTATCTCCTGAACATTCTGGCATCATGAATTTTTCCTGGGTGTTCAAAGTTGGTGCTCATGAACTAACCCCTGTGGTCCACTAAGCTTTGGAAAACGAACCTTTTTGATTCGCGTATCACTGGCCCCTTTTGGTGGGTAAGGATTGAGGTGTGTGTTCCATGGATGGGCCCTGCACAATTCAGAAAACCCATCCTCTGAAATCTGGCTATAATTCCAGGGACTTGGCAACCACCTGTGGGCAGATAACAGTATTGACAGTGTGGCAAACCTGTACAACCACCCCCCCAACAGTTGACTTCTCAATCCTGACATGGGTGGCAACTGACTGGTAATTGTCAGGTGTTGCCAGCTACCAAACAGCAACAGCCACCCACTTCTGTATGGGTGTTTGGTTTCCGAAATTGAATGGCGTGGTGCTGGAGGGTTGGCGTTGGCATAACTCCATGAAGGTCTGCTTCCTCATTCAGAAGTTAAGCAGCTGCTAGTCATCATCCCAGGTTTCTAACACAAAGGGGTCCTTCCACTCCATGCTAGTTCTCTGGGACCAGAAATGCTGGTCCATCCATGGGGATACCATTGCAATCCTGGCATTCAGCACATCTTTTCCATGTGATCCCAGTAGATTTTTCATTCACCCTCTTGGTCCACTGTCTTCAGCTTCCGAAATATTTGTGGACTCATTCCATCCAGTATCCAGTACTGCACTGCATGAACATGTGTCCCAGGAGCAGGAGCAAAACCACATCATTATGGACTTGCTCCCTGTCCCTCATGCAATTTGGCAGAAGGAGGAGATGAGGAGTAACTTCCATCACTAAATGTGTGAAGGCGGTGTACTGTAACAGCAACATGCAGCAAAGCAATTCCTAGAGTGTCTCCTTTGAATTCTGGGATACCAGGAAGGACAGGCGGGGGAGAAAAGGTGGGGGAGTTGCACTGTATGTAAGAGAGCAGTATGATTGCTCGGAGCACCAGTATGAAACTGGAGAAAAGCCTGGTGAGAGTCTTTGGGTTAAGTTTAGAGGCAAGAGCAACAAGGTGGTGTCATGGTGGGTGTCTGCTATAGACCACCAGACCACAAGGGTAAGGTAGATGAGGCTTTCTTTGGATAACTAACAGAAGTTTCCAGATCACAGGCCCTGGTTCTCATGGGGGACTTCAATCACCCTGACATCTGCTGGGAGAGCAATACAGCAGTGCACAGACAATCCAGGAAGTTTTTGAAGATTGTTGGGGACAGCTTCCTGGTGCAAGTGCTGGAGGAACCAACTAGGGATCATGTTCCTCTTGACCTGCTGCTTACAAACAGGGAAGAATTGGTAGGGGAAGTAGAAGTGGGTGGCAACCTGGACAGCAGTGACCATGAGATGATCGAGTTCAGGAGCCTGACAAAAGGAAGAAAGGAGAGCAGCAGAATACAGACCCTGGACTTCAGATAAACAGACTGACTCCCTCAGGGAACTGATGGGCAGGATCCCCTGGGAGGTTAATATGAGGGGGAAAGGAGTCTAGGAAAGCTGGCTGTATTTTAAAGAAGCCTTATTGAGGGTGCAGGAACAAACCATCCAGATGGGCAGAAAGAATAGCAAACATGGCAGGCGACCAGCTTGGCTTAACTGAGAAATCTTGGTGAGCTTAAACATAAAAAGGAAACTTACAAGAAGTGCAAACTTGGTCAGATGACTAGGGAGGAGTATAAAATATTGCTTAAGCATGCAGGGGTTTAATCAGGAAGGCCAAAGCACAGTTGGAGTTGCAGCTAGCAAGGGATGTGAAGGGTAACAAGAAGGGTTTCTACAGGTGGTACATTAGCAACAAGAAGGTGGTCAGGGAAAGTGTGGGACCCTTACTGAATGAGGGAGGCAACCTAGTGACAGATGATGTGGAAAAAGCTAATGTACTCAATGCTTTTTTTGCCTCAGTCTTCACAGACCAGGTCAGCTCCCAGACTGTTGCACTGGGCAGCACAGGATGGGGAGGAGGTGAGCAGCCCTCAGTGGCGAAAGACCAGATTAAGGACTATTTAGAAAAGCTGGACATACATAAGTCCATGGGGCCGGATCTAATGAATCCAAGGGTGCTGAGGGAGTTGGCTGATGTGATTGCAGAGCCATTGGCCATTATCTTTGAAAACTCATGGTGATCGGAGGGAGGTCCCAGATGATTGGAAAAAGGCAAATATAGTGCCCGTCTTTAAAAAAGGGAAGAAGGAGAATCCACAGAACTACAGACCGGTCAGCCTCCCCTCAGTCCCTGGAAGAATCATGGAGCAGGTCCTCAAGGAATCCGTTTTGAAGCACTTGGAGGAGAGGAAGATGATCAGCAACAGTCAACATGGATTCACTAAGGGCAAGTCATGCCTGACCAACCTGATTGCCTTCTATGATGAGACAACTGGCTCTGTGCATATAGGGAAAGTGGTAGATGTAATATATCTTGACTTTAGCAAAGCTTTTGATATGGTCTCCCACAATATTCTTGCCAGCAAGTTAAAGAAGTATGGATTGGATGAATAGACTGTAAGGTGGATAGAAAGCTGGCTAGATCATCAGGGTCAACGGGTAGTGATCAATGGCTCGATGTCTAGTTGGCAGCTGGTATCAAGCGGAGTGCCCCAGGGGTCTGTCCTGGGGCTGATTTTATTCAACATCTTCATTAATGATCTGGATGATGTGATGGATTGCACCCTCAGCAAGTTTGCGGATGACACTAAGCTGGGGGGAGAGGTAGATATGCTGGAGGGTAGGGATAGGGTACAGAGTGACCTAGACAAATTGGAGGATTAGGCCAAAAGAAATTTGATGAGGTTCAACAAGGACAAGTGCAGAGTGCTGCTCTTAGGACGGAAGAATCCCATGCACCGCTACAGGCTGGGGACCGACTGGCTAAATTGCAGTTCTGCAGAAAAGGACCTGGGGATTACACTGGACGAGAAGCTGGATATGAGTCAACAGTGTGCCCTTGTTGCCAAGAAGGCTAACGGCATATTGGGCTGCATTGGTAGGAGCATTGCCAGCAGATCGAGGGAAGTGATTATTCCCCTTTACTCCAGATGTGGCTGAATATTGCATCCAGTTTTGGGCCCCCCACTACAGAAAGGACGTGGACAAATTGGAGAGAGTCCAGTGGAGGGCAACAAAAATGTTGGGGCACATGACTTATGAGAAGAGGCTGAGGAAACTGGGTTTATTTAGTCTGCAGAAAAGAAGGGTGAGGGGGGATTTGATAGCAGCCTTATATGGAGATATACCTATCTCATAGAACTGGAAGGGACCCTGAAATGTCAGTGAGTCCAGCCCCCTTCCTTCACTAGCAGGACCAAGTACTGATTTTGCCCATGATCCCTAAGTGGCCCCCTCAAGGACTGAACTCAACCCTGGGTTTAGCAGGCCAATGCTCAAACCACTGAGCTATCCCTCCCCCCTGAAGGGGGGGGGTTCCAAACAGGATGGAGCTCGGCTGTTCTCAGTGGTAGCAGACGACAGAACAAGGAGTAATGATCTCAAGTTGCAGTGGGGAAGGTCTAGGTTGGATATTAGGGAAAACTATTTCACTAGGAGGGTGGTGAAGCACTGGAATGGGTTACCTAGGGAGGTGGTGGAATCTCCATCCTTAGAGGTTTTTAAGGTCAGGCTTGACAAAGCCCTGGCTGGGATGATTTAGTTGGGGTTGGTCCTGTTTTGAGAAGGGGGTTGGACTAGATGACTTCCTTAGGTCTCTTCCAACCTTAATCTTCTATGATTCTATGAAATGGTAGTACTAACAAGGTGCACTGAAAAGGGGCACCGTGGATGTGGGCATAAGCATATACACAGCATGCACCTGTGCACAGCATGGCATAAATGGACACTCTGTGTGGGTATGGAGTACATGTGTTAGCAGTTCTTAGACCAGCAAAAAGTTTTGAAACTCTTCGTTTAGTGCCTGGCTCCTATCTTCCTCCACAGTTAGCTTGAGAGGTCTGGTAGGTGAGAGAGACTTTCCTGTTGTGTGCTACATGAGGGTCAGGGGAGGTCTCTGTCTGGTTTACCTGAAAATCCTAATGGTCCTACCTGTTGTGCACCCTCCTTCTCCTGAAGACACAGGATGAAAGGAATGATCTGTTCTCAATTGAAGACAGAAATGGTAAGTAGGGGGCCTCTCAGGGCTGGGTTTTACTGAACTAGAGAGTTGGTTTGTATGGTGATGGGTTGCCAGGAGAGGAGAATTTTGTAGCCAGGGAAGTGCTAAGTGTATCAACCCAGGATCGCATACATTCAAGAACCTGGGCTGACTGCTCACTAGTGTACAAGGTTTCAGCAAAACACCTGGACTACTTGCATAATCCCAGCCATAATGATACCACCTATGGTACGTATAGAGTGAGCCATTGGAAATGGGGCGGAGAATACACTGAACTTCCCTATTTTCCTCCTCTTTCATATTCGAATTGTAAGACTGAGGGTATTGTGTACTTGGCAGATAATATTGCCTATCACTTGATCCAGAGCAACACTTTCCACCTCTGATAGCCGCAGGCTCTGTAAATTCCTAAATGGATTTTGATGCCCACCTGAAAGGGATTGTGGATACCCCACTGTGCATAATTCTCCTGACAATGCACAATGGGCAGTGGCAGTCAAAAAGTAACTGCCTGCTAATCTAATTCCGTAAACAGAAAGAGTTTTGATTGCATGAAGTGGAAACCTTGATTATTTTTCCACCAAACCCCCTTCATAGTAAGAATGCAACACAGAGTTCTGATTGTTTGTTTGTTTTTGTTTTTAAACTAACAAGGCTCCAGAATTGGAGACTTACAATGCTCATTGTTGATAGATAATTATAAATGCTTTGGATACTTCATGATTTAGTTTTAACAATTCTTTTTGAAGGGGGTTAAACTTCTAACATCTATCTACAGTAGAACCTCAGAGTTATGAATGCCTCGGGAATGGAGGTTGTTCATAATTGTGAAATGTTTGTAACTCTAAACAAAAGTTTTACAACTGAACATTGACTTACTACAGTTTTGAAACTTTACTATCCAGAAAAAAAAAGCTGCTTTCCCTTTATTTTTTTGTAGTGTAACACAGTACTGTATGCTTTTTTTGGGGTGGAGGGAGAGGGCTCTGCTGCTGCCTGATTGTGTACTTCCAGTTGCAAATGAGGTGTGTGATTCACTGGTCAGTTCGTAACTCTGGTGTTCTTAACTCTGAGGTTCTACTGTAACTTTTTTTTTTTTAAGTGCCTCTCTGAACCTTAAGTGTTTGTAGAAAGCAGAAGTTGCCACTGAACATCACCTGAGTTTTCCTGGCAAAGAGGTGACGCTGGAAGATGAACAAATGTAGGTACTGTCAGACCAAGAAGAGGAGCAGATTCCAGAGTTGTGGGTTGCTCACAAAGGATGCCCCGCCAGTCACATACTGGCATTTACATCAAGAGAATATACTAACTCAAGCACCTCTGATCTCAGGTGGTATAGCAGAGCACTAGAAGAGAGGTGATCTGTCAGGTTGCTCTCATACCAAAGATCATACTATTCCTGTTTGTTTCTGTGTACAGCAATACACAGTATTAGGGGGGAGGGATAGCTCAGTTGTTTGAGCATTGGCTTGCTAAACCCAGGGTTGTGAGTTCAATCCTTGAGGGGGCCATTTTGGGTTGGGTTGGGGTGGGGTGGAACTGTCAGGGACAGTACTTGGTCCTGCTAGTGAAGGCAGGGGACTGGACTCAATGACCTTTCAAGGTCCCTTCCAGTTCTATGAGATAGGTATATCTTGCTATATTTTTTTTTTTATTATTTTTAAGTCTCATTTTAGCTGCAGTGATACTGAAATTTATTATGGGGCAGTAGAGATGAGAAACATGTCTTTGTAATAAGAGGCTCCCAATTTATTGCTGTGACAGATTAGCTAGGTCTGATTTTGTTGTTCTGCAGAAACTTAGCCTTCATGAATGTGGACCCTGACTTGACAGTGTTAAATGCCATATAAGACTCTCCAAGACCAAGATCTGTCTCAGGAACTTGGAATCTAGCTAGAAAGACAGTACAAGGATACTAGAATTATGATACATTAATTTTCCAGTAGTACCTAAAAGCTGTCTTCTCACTGGGCATCACTATGCTAGGTGCTATATGAATATGTGGATGACTGCTCCTTCCCCAAAGATCTTACAAACTAATTGTTACTATAAACATTCATTGCCATTACTAGGAACATTGAGAGTGAGAAGTCAAAGGCAGAGGGTTGCTCTGATCTCTACTGCCTCCATTTTTCCTTTCCCCATTCTTAGTCCTTTGGTTTCCTAGCCCCTCATTTCATGCTGTCTTGGTCTTTGCCACCTTGTATGTGGGTGTTATGGAACCAACCTAGCAGAGATCTTCTGATAGTCAGCTTACCAATATATTTTGGGGACTTAAATCTGAAATATTCCTATTGCTGCATCCTAGTTACTTGATGAAGAACACATTGGATTGTTTGACTAACTTGGCACTTTTGAACATGTTTATCCATAATTCATATGGACTTGAACTGAATAGAGTTATATGTGGCAATACCACCAGACTGGAGGTATATAGTACATTCCTGGCAGCCCTCGGGCCTACCTGTATCACAGTATTGCCCATATCTCAAAGTGCTTTGTGGAAGTTCCTCACAATATATTAATTCATTCTGTTGGCTTTGTGTGGCATGGTAGTCTGTCCCTTACAAGGTAGTGGGGCCTAATGGTCAGCTCAACCCATCACGTGGCATAGCTCTTTAGGAGGCTGAAATGGTCTGACTATATATACAGGGATCTGGGAGACACTGGAGGAGAGAAAGCGGTCCTGGGAGTAAAAAGTGCTTGGCAGGAAATCCCGTTAATGTTTAAGGGCCTGGGGCCAGCAGCCTTGCAGAGAGGGCAGGGCAAGGCTTCCCTCTCACCCAACCAACTGGGGATGAACTGCATGAAGGTGACCAGCATAAAGGCTTCCTCCTCTCTCACAGCAGAGCAGGCACCAGGAGATACCAGTTGGGAGAGACTGGCCAGTTGAGAAGCCTGAAGGTCAATTAAGGAAAAGGGGCCAGCTTGGGGGAGAAGCTGCTAAAGGCCCAACAGCTGGCTAATCCCCAACTCCTGCTTAGGAAGGACTAGAAAATATGACTAACAGAACTCAGCTCTAAGGAGAAGAGATGGGAGATTCCTGATTAAGGAGAAAGTGTGGAGCTAACTAATATAACCCAGTTTCAAAGAAAAGAGTAAGGGATTCCTGCTTAAGGAAGGACGAAAAAGGGGTAACCCTGAGGAGGAACTGGAAAGGGTTCCTGGACCCCAGATTGTCTTCAGGCAGAGGAAAAAAGTCTCCTGAAGGAACGAGCCAGAGACTCCTAGTTGGATGATGCCCAAGGTGATGAATGTATGTGGGTGTATCCGATTGAGCTTCTACTGGTGCTGATGGCTGTCGTTAATAAATGAGATCCTTGACGGGGGTGCTCTCTGATTAAAAAGGGGTCTGTCTGGACTTGTTCATAACCCAGGTGAAGGGAAGTGAGGCAGGGCTCACCTGCGACACTACTCCTGACCAAAAGGGGGCACACCAGCATGACCTTCATGCCATCACACTTTGGTCTCTGTTCAAGTCTGATTGTATTGCTCTTTGTATTTGACCTTCCTTAAGAAAGCAAGTGGTTGTGTATGCTTTTTAAACTATGAAATGTGAAAACCCTTCACTTAGAAAATATTACTTCAGTTTCAGGTTTAAAGAAAAAAGCACAAAACAACCTCAATGACTGATCACATTTCCTAAAGGAAGAAATATCTCATGTGTATATTGCATGCAAATACCAGCACTTGCTGTGCAGGTGTTAGTGCTGCCAAAGTGTACAGGCAGGTGTTAGTGCACAAAGCTGTACCTGCTTGAATGGAGGCCAGGTTGAGGCCCCATTGAAAATCAGGCCCAGAATGTGAGGCTTATATTTTCATAATCACTTGATTCAATCAAAAGCTTTAATATTTTAGGCCCTGACTCAGAAAAACATCCTTATTCAAGAAAGCACTTGAATACGTTTGAATCATATTGAACTCAGTGGAACTTTAGCGCATGCTTAGTGTCATGCAGGCACTTAAGTGCTTTCCTGAAATGGGGCTTTAATGATGAAATGTTGGTTGATAAATCAGATTACAATGGAATACACTCACAGAGCTAAATTAAACATTTGGGCTTTCTATTGTATTTGGAAAACTGTAGGCTCATAGTTCTCAGAACCTTTAGAGAATTGTTCATTAGCATCTTCTTATTGGCACCATTTTCTGTCATTCTATAGCACACGAAGGGTCAAAACATCTCTTGCCCAATTAAATGAAACATTTTCTTTATATGGAAAGTGTGTTTCCCTTTTATATGTGTTGATGCACCAGGGTGTCTTATGTTTGCTTGTTAATTTCAGAGGATTTATCAAACATGCATATAAGAATATTTATCTTAGAATTAATGTCAAAATAATATTGTCAGTTTCTTTGGAAAATATTCAAAATACAAATATTCAATAGCCATATGTTTCTACATATATTAGGACATATAAAATTATTCTACATCCTAACTAATGAATACAGGGCATCTACTGGCTATGAAAATTTCTACTGGAAGTGCTTCAGTCTTATCAGACATTCAAGCAAAGTTAAGTTACTGTCAACTTTCTTTTGATTGTTCCAAATAGTAATAATAAAACCCTGCGAGACACACATGGAGTATGCAGAAAGTGCATGTTTTCATTTCCTAGCATCACCTAAAAATTATCTTGAAGCATTATTTTTATTTTAGGGTTAACCCGAGAATTTATTTGAATGCACAGAGTTATCAAATGCAGTTTTATCACTTCAGAAGCAGCAAGGTTTGAAACCAGCCTTTGGAGACTTCAGACTTCACTTTTTTTCCTTCTACCTTTCACTTCTATACCACATACATAGAACTATAGTGAGAGAATTGTTAACAGTATTGAATTGCGTTACTCCTTTCTCCTTTTTCTTTTAGAGGCTGATTTGATAAATGGAATTGTTCCAAGACTTGTGTGAAAGCAAAGCTAGGGTAGACCAGAGAGTTGAATTTCTGCCCAAACAAACTTCAGTGTAACTGCTTAACTCCTGCATTGCTGAACCCTCTGATACCATAGGGCCTTGTGCTTTTAAGGACATTTCTGTTTTCAAACATGCATCTTCATGACAAACAGCATACACCCATTGGACTGTACATATGCCCCTTTTAATGGATGTATTTCATGTCCTAGGACACTCGGGTGAGATTTAACTAGTATTTGGCAAGGAGAAAGATTGCACCAAACCAGAAAATGCATAACTTAATGGAATGAATAACTCTAAAATACATTAAAAAACATCATATAGTTGAATATGCAGTAGCCAAAGATGAACTATGATGATAATGTAACTTGTCTTATTAAAAAAAATCATTTAAAACTTTAAATGAAGTTCTTGTGTACCAAGATGTATGGCATAATCCTCTGTGGCAACTCACTTAAATGTGAGAATTGAGGGCATACAGCACCTTGGCAAATGGGGTCCAAAGTACTATGCAGTTAATTTAAATTCAGTATTTGATTTTTTCAAAACCACCTGGGAGATGCTTTCTGAGCACTAAGCTTTTGCATTCCATAAATTTATATAGTGTATATTTTAGGGCTGGATGTTAGGTTCTTTATTTAGGCTTTGTGTGTTAAATCCATGTATAAGATTTTTCATTTAGTAACACATCACAGCATGGAGAGAGAATCATTTATGGGAATATGGTTAGATTAATCTTTTGAACTGAATGTATATTTTCTGTTTGATATTTCAGACTCCAACCTCCATTTTTTGTGTCTACAACTTTGCACATGTACTCTTCCAGCACTAACAATGTCATGAGTGTATAGAATTGTCATACACAAAACCTATTTGTCCTGTTGAGGTCTATGCATCTAAGTTTGATTGCTGTAGAACTGCAAGGGTAGGCTTGGGTAGCTGTGCTTGTATAAATGGAGGCCAAGTTGAGGCCCCATTGAAAATTTTTAGAAAGGGATTTTTAGAAATGCTTTGCATTGGGCTAATTTTGCTCCCACCTTAAAAATGGGAGCCTCCTACTACTCTCTGTTATGCATTTTGCGTCTCTTCATGATAAAATATTCATTTAATAGAAGCTTAATTAAAAAGTATTGGCTGCAAAATAAGAAAGCAGCCACATATACTCTATTAGTCAGTGTTTGCATCTTGGTTATCCACAATCAAATACTTTGTTTTTTCTATCAGACCAAAACATTTGAACACTTGTAAAAGTAGCAGGTTGATGAGATCTCTTAGTCGTCCCTAGTTCATCCATACTGAAATTCTTTTCTAGTACATAACTCAGGAATAATTATAAACACAGTAGCTGTACATGGTGAGAAAAGTATCAAAAAATATAGAGGTATGTCTCAGAATCTGGAGTCCCTAGATTAGCTCGCTAAATCTATTTATTGGGTGCTTCTTCCAGCGCTATGAAGGCTCGGCAGAAAAAAATCAAAAACGGCACCAGTGTGTTCCTGGCACTGTAGACACAGTAGATGAGGGGTGGAGGCAAGCGGGGTTTGGGGTGGAGTTTGACAGCTTGCGACCCCCCACATAATAATCTCCCGACCCCCAGTTTGAGAACCCCTGCTCTAAGGCATGTTTTCTAATCCTTTAATCATTCTTGTGGCTTTTATCTGAACCCACTCCATTTTATCGAGATCCTTCTTGAATTGTAGACACCAGAACTGTCATCTGCAGTCACACCACTGCCAAATATAGAGGCAAAATAACCCCTTGTTTATGCATCCAAGGATCACTTGACATCGATTCCTCCATGTGTCCCTTTGCTTCCCTTATCCATTTTCTAGAATTCCCAGCTTCTGATTTATATTCATTACTATCAAATTCCCCTTTCTTCCATTTATTATATATTTTATTTTAGCTGCCTTCATTGCCCCTCTAAATCAGTATTTTAGTCAAGATTCGGCAAAGCAGCCCAGAGGACTTGGAAGCTCTGCAGTGTTTCAAAGATGGAAACAAGATTATTGGTGGAAGACCGTGGAAATCATTAGGAGGGAAGTATGTGCAAGCAACAAACTCAGAAGGCCTACCACCATGGTGGAGACTCAGGCATCACTCAAGATGATGAAACGGCGGAGGGTAGTGGGACCAGACAGTATACCAATTCAGGCATTTAAAGTATTAGTCCATGATGGAATGGTGGTGGTGAACTTTTTCAATTTAAAAACTAGACACAATCAACTCAGGATTAAATAAAGACTGGGAATGGCTGAGCCATTACAAACATTGAATCTATCTCCCCTTGTAAGTATTTTCACACTTGCTTCTTATCAAACTGTACTGAGCTATCTTGATTATCACTTCAAAAGTTTTTTTTCTCTTACTTAATTGGCCTCTCACAGTTGGTAAGACAACTCCCACCTGTTCATGCTCTCTGTATGTGTGTATATATATCTCCTCAATATATGTTTCACTCTATATGCATCCGAAGAAGTGGGCTGTAGCCCACGAAAGCTTATGCTCTAATAAATTTGTTAGTCTCTAAGGTGCCACAAGTACTCCTGTTCTTTTTGCGGATACAGACTAACACGGCTGCTACTCTGAAATTTTTCAATTTAGTCTCCGTACTGGAAACAATGTCCGACAAGAGGAGGAAGATAACATTAGTCCCTATCTTCAAATGTAAAGATGTGCAAGAATATAGCAATTATCAGCCCATCAATTTAATGAGTCATGTGAGGAAACAGCTGGAAAGTATTATTGAGAAGAGACTTCAGGAGGAGCTGGAGCATCCTGTAACCAATGCGGGTTTATACCAGGAAGGTCAACAATGGATGCAATGTTTGCAGCCTGAGGTACAGGGGGAAATGCAAGGATTTGCACTTAGTGTTTGTGGATTTAGAGAAGGCTTATGACAGAGTTCCTAGAAAATTGTTATGGTTGTGCCTGTTGTCGTGCAATCTGCCAGAGACGCATGTTCAGACTAGCATGCACGTATATGAGAGTAGCACAGCAGTAGTGAAAAGCAGCTGCAGCTACAGTGAGTCATTCACTGTGAGAGTAGGACTATATCAAGAAACAGCCATAAGCCCATTGCTATTTGTGATTGTAATGGACACCTTGACACAGGAAACTAAGTGAGAGGCTCCATGGAGCTTGCTTTTTGCTGATGACATCATGTTGTGCTGTGAAGATAAATATGAATTGGAAAGTGACCTATATCTATAGACTTATGCATTAAAGAACATGGCTTACATATCAGCCGACAAAAGACAGGATACATGTGATGCTTCGTTGAGAGGGACAATGAAAAGCCAGTAAAACTAGATGGTATAGAGTTAGTCTGTGCAACAATATAAATACCTCGGTTCAGTGTTGAGCCATGATGGGAATGGGGATATGGATGTTAGGAGCTGCATGAAGAGTGCTTGGTGTAAAGGGAGGGTGTTGACAGAAATGCTCTGCAATAAGAATATGCCAAGTAAACAGAAGAGTAAAGCGTAAAAGATCATGATTAGGCCAACCACGATGTAGGTGTCAGAATGCTGGCCAATGAGGAAGAGAGAAGAATTAGTACTTCACTCTGCTGAAATAAGAATGCTCCAAGAATGCTGGGTAAGGCACTGGGTCAGAGAGCAGATAGGCTACACAATGAAACTGAATGAGCCATGTTGCAGCCATCAAAGAACAGCTGAGGGAGTATTGACTGAGATGGCTGGGTCATTTGAAACGACAAGTGGTAGGATATGTTGGTCAGAGAGAACAAGAGCTAGTAGTCAGGGAGCTAAGACCATGAGGAAGACCTAGGAAAAAGGTGGTTCAAGGTGCTGAAGGAGGATATGAAGTTTGGTGTCGGCTTGAAAGACACACTTGGCAAGAATGCTTGGAGACTAACAAGAGCCACCAATCCCAATTGAAGGGACAAAGAGGAAGAAGATACAAAATCCTTCCTAATCCTTGATCCCTTACTCATGGGAATAGAAAAAAGATTATCTTGTGATTGTTGTTAGGCTGAGGCTCATGGAGCTGGGTTCCATTCCCTGTTTCCTACCAACTTCCTCAGTGACCTTTATACAAGTCATTTAATCTTTCTGTGCCTTGGTTCCCAGTCTGCAAAATAGGGTGGACATGAGCCATTCAAAGGGAACATAATAGTCAAATTTTCAGAAGGGCTTTTACCTAGCTCTAAAATTTCAGGACCCTTTTTCCATATCTGACTTTTTTTGGTATCTGTGGTTCTACACCTAAGATTTTGGCCACTTGAGTTTCCATGTCTTCCATATTTCGATTATGTAAAAGCTGATCTGTAAACAAAAATATGTGGATTCATTACTGATGTTAGGTCCCTGACAAGTGTACATTCTGTGCCTAAAAATGTAGATGTAGAAACTTGGATGCTTAACAAACTTGGCAGTTTTTGAAAATGTGTTCTTATATTGGGCAGCAGCTGAACTGATCCTCACTTCCTTCTTGGTGTTTTGTTTTTTTTTTTTTTTAACTTCCATTTAGGTTGTTTTCCCAGTAAACCATGTCTGAAAGATCCAATTCGTTGTGACTTTGGTGGGTGAGGGAAGAAAGAATCAACTGTAGTCGGCAAGTCTTATCTGTCTGCCCTACTCAGGTCAAGTAGTGACTAATGAGCCTAGCAGATGTATCTACTTCTGAAGGCTGTTTTGGAAGCAACCTGATTAACCAATTTCTCCTTTCTCCCAGGAGATAAGATAATGGGAGAGCAATACAGCTGAGAATTGACAACTCATTACATAGCAGAAGAATATATTGTTGACCCTGGGTTTGTCGACATTAGGATTTGAATCTGATCTTTTGCTTTTTTACTCTGAAGAACAGCATCCAAGTAGAACTTTCTTCAAATCTTTCAGCTACTGTAATAAGACACATGTTGGCCAAGAATACTTGACACAACTTTGAATATAATGAGCCAGATTTTGTTCCCAGTTGTGCTTGTGTAAATCCGGGGTAACTCCATTGACTTCAGTAGAGTTGCTCTAGATTTACACTGGTGTCACTGAGATCATAATCTGGCCCATGACTTCGGTGAACAAGCAGCCTGCCTTTTGTTTGTTCCCTGTTGGGGGTAGGGGTTATGCCAAGGTTCTTCTCCCCCGCCCCCTCCTTTCACAGCTCTTGAAGGCATTTATCTGTAACTAATTATGTTAAATGTGAATAGATGGATTGCAATGTTTCAGTCTTGCATTGGAAAATGAGAAGTACGTTTTTTTAGGCAACAGCACCCCCTCAGCCCATGATTTAATGGATAACATCCTAGTCTCTTTCCTTGGCAACAGGGCACAGGATAGCAATTGTAGTGATTTGTGTACAAGATAGTTAGCAGGAGATGCTCAGTGGCCAATTTGTCATGTTTGTTTATATCTGGGATTATATGGGAGTGGAAAAATACAAGTGGGGAAGTGGCATTAATACTGTATACTGCATAAGGAAGACTACTGAAATACTGTGTCCAGTTGAGAGCGGGCTGAAAATTTTTTGACACGGCAATTTTTGTCTAAATTGAAATGTTTCATGAGAACATGTCAAATTACATGAAATTTTCAATGATAAAGTGCTGAATTATTTTTACTTTGTTTCCTTTTTTCCTTTTTGTATTATAATAGGAATGATACAAGAATGTTAACATTTAAATTATTATTTTGACATCAATTGAAACATTTTAATGTTTCTGAATAATTCATTTATTTTTTGAATTTCTGTTCTTCAAGGAAATTTGAAATTTGACTTTTCATTTTGAGTCAGAATGAAAACAAGTTTTGAAGGGTTTGGAATGCCTGTGGGACAGGAATTTCATTTTCCGAGTTCTAGTGTCCACATCCTAGAAAGGATGTTGATACATTGGAAAGGGATTAGGAAAGAACTACAAGAATGATCTGAGGTCTGGAAAATGTGCCTTACTCTGAGTCTAAAGAATCTCTATTTTGTTTAATTTCACAAAGATTAGATGCAGGGCCGGCTCTTGGTTTTTTGCCGCCCGAAGCGCCAAAAAAAAAAAAAAAAAAAAAAGCCAGAGTGCCGCCATCAAAGCAAAGGTGCCCCCCAGAGGGCCGGAATGCCGCCCCATGAGAAGTGCCGCCCCAAGCACATGCTTGGGAGGCTGGTGCCTAGAGCCGGCTCTGATTAGATGTATTTATCACAGTCTAGAAGTAGCTGTATGGGGAGAAGGCTGCTAAATTAAAGAGCACTCTACTATCACAAAACAAAGAGGGTGGCTAAATTTAAACCTTTGAAAACCAGGAAATACAAAGTTAAGGTATGTGCCACCCCCACAATGCAACATTAACTCTGCCCTCTGGAGCTATCAATGGCCACTGGGAACCGTTGAGTAAAAAGGAGGTGGCATAATAAGTAAACATGAGGAAATTCTAAGAGAATGTGCCATTATTTCTTTTGTGCTCTACAGATTTGAATTCCAGCATTTATTTGCATGTACTCCAACTGCCTTTACTGTGTTAGCTGTAGCTGTACTGAACCGAGGGATTAGTGGGAGCTGCTTGTCAGAGCTGTTACCATGATATGACAAGATGTGCACATGTACTTCAAAGGATCAGCTATGCCTCATTTCAGTGCTGAGTTTTATAGGTTGTGTCTGCAGTGGTGCACAAGGGTGTTTTGCCATGGGGATTGTCAGCAGTCTGGCATACATCACTGATCTCCAAGATTTATAGAGGGTTAAGTGAAGGCCTTATCTCAGAAAGAATCCTCAGGGCAAGGGTGAAGGGTTGGTAACAGTTTGCAAGTCTGGGGTGCTTTGTGTGAGGTAGGCTCAGTGTTTGAGTGCAGGCCAGGCACAGGTAGCTCCTGTTTGCTACACCTAGCTTAAACCTGAGCTTTACTTTAACAAACAGAAGGTGGTAGACTTCATCCTGCAAGACCCATGTGCTGTGTTCCTAATAGGTTCTGTGGTGTCTGTGAGGGCAGAGTGCTAGTACGTATGATGTTTGGCATGCTGGGGCATTGGTCTAAGAGGGCAGAGTTAAGGTTGCATGTTGAGGGGTAGCATGTATCTTAACTCTTCAATTCCTGGTTTTCAGAAGTTTTTAAGTTTAGCCACTCTCCACATTCTGGAAAGCCAGAAGGCTCCACTGGGCAGACTTAGTTCTGTCAATGAAGTTTTTGGGTATTTAACTTCCTTGGTATATTTTTAACAAATTTAATTTCAATTTTCATTTTTTTTTTAATTATTGGATTCCCCATTTACCACAGCCCAGCTCTCCCTTTCCACTGCCTCTGGCTCTTTGGCAATGGTTACCCCGGCCACAGAATGCTCTGGCTGCATGTTGGTCCCTTCACTGCCTCTGCATCATCTCGTCTCCCATTTTTTTGTCTGTCCAACACAGGCTAGTTCTTCTTCCCTATGGAGAGGTTGGTGTCAGCATGGGACATGGGGGTTGAAGAGCTGGGGAGAAGATGCTGGGACAGTGCAGGAACTAAGATGGAGTCAGTGGGGATACTTTTGAAGGGGTGGGGGAGAACAAAAAGGAAAGATGGTCCAGTGGTTAGGACTTGGGAAGCCTGGGCTCAGTTCCCTGCTCTGCGACAGACTACCTGTGTGAGTCAATTAGTTTGCCCATCTGTAAAAAAACAAACAAACAAAACAAACCCAGGGGTGGTAATAGTAATAATACCTAGTGCTTTTTGTCAATAAATCTCAAAGTGCTTTCCCACCTCACAGAGGTGAAAATAGATACATTAATGATTGTCAAGTATCAGGAGGTAGCCGTGTTAGTCTGTATCCACAAAAACAACAAGGAGTCCGGTGGCACCTTAAAGACTAACAGATTTATTTGGGCATAAGCAGTGAGGTTTTTTACCCAAGAAAGCTTATGCCCAAATTAATTATTGTGAGGCACTTGGGTACTACAGTCATAGGGGCTATATAAGTATTTATGATTGGATGGATATTGGGATTAGGGGAAGAAAGGTGGTCTCCTCCTTTTCACCCCACTCTTCCCTGCACTGTCCCAAAACTTCCTTCCAGCTGCTCAATCTGCCTACCGCGGCTTTGATTGCATCCCTGAATGGTGACCACTGTCTGGTAACATGTTTCATGGGGCTCATCAGATTGTCAAATATGGGGCTGGTAAGGAGTTTTCCCCTTTCCCAAGTTTTGAGCAAAGAATCTTCTGAATATCATGTTGGCGTTGTGTGCAGGCAGGCACAGGTAGATGGGTATCAGTCCTACCAATCTCCTAGTCCTATGGAAGGATGTGCGGCATGCACAGAAAATAGCAATGAGCCAGAGATGTGAAGTTTTAGACCTGTTCTGAACTCTGGCAAAGTTCAGACATATTTGAATCTGAGGTTTTGGTTTGAGTCCATTCTAACAGAAGCTAACCAGTTCTGCTAATATCCTGTCCAATAAAAGTGTGCCTGGAATTGGACAGTATATATTAAGGGTTTTTCACAGCTTTACTCTTTGATTCCAAAATGTTGCACCTCTTCAGAGGTGGTCTGATACTAGAGTAGATTTAACCATATAGTTTTTCTCCCTGTTCACCCATCCAGTAGACTGGATGCTTATTGTTTATGTTGCAGAATTCCTAAGGGTCTCCAACTGAGATCTGGGCCCTGTTGTATGATGTGCTATATGTACAGAACACAGTAAGTGACAAGCTCTGCCCTTAAAACCTTGCAGTCTATTGCTATTAGTTTATATCTTGTGTGTGTCTCGTATTACATCAGCTGAGAATCAAAGTGGGATTCTAGAGAGAGGTTTCTCAAACCGTGGGTTATGACTCAAAATTTGGTTGCCAGAAAGGGTAACGGGATTGGCTGGGCTCAGCTCTGGTCATTGCAACATCCTACAGCACCAGTCAGGTTTGGCCCAGTCATCCTTCCATCATGGGAGGTCAGCCAGGCCAAATTTGAGTGAGTGGTGCTCTGATCCCCATGCACCTGGTTTCTTCACGCTCTCAAAATTTGCCTTAGCTGGCCCCCCACCAGTGTGGCTGGCCAAACCCGAGTGGCACTGATGCCCAGAGTGGAGAGCTGAGTTCAGCCAGCCCTATGGGACAGGAGCCAGGAGGGAGTAGTTGGTGTCACGTTCTCTGTTAAGTACCAGCCCCCCAATGTGTCTCCCTTTGCCCTGCAGCTGGGCGAAACCCCATCTTCCATACACATTGTCCAGCCCCTTTCCCCCACTGCATCTCTGACTCTTCTGCCCCCAACTCCTTTACCCTCTGCCTCCCATGCGCGTGTGGGGGGGGCTGTCTCTCTTTTGGGAGCTGGAGGCTCTCTGCCCCATCCCCACCCCTCTCTACCTCCATATCCTTCTCCAGCTCTCCCCCCCCCCCCACCTCCAACTCTTTCCTCACTATGCTCTCTGATCCCCTGATTGCCCCACTTCATCTCCAGGCCCCCAAATTTCCCCACCCTACTCTCTGCCCCGTGGGGGAGGAGGGGAGCTGTGTGTTTTGGGGGGGGTGTCGGCTCACCATTCCTTCCCACTGGGGGCATTCCCCAGCTGTTCAGATCTGTCTGGAGCATCTTGAATCTTACCTCTGAGCCCCCCACCCCATTCATCTCAGCAGTGGAGCTGGGGGTTGGCAGATACATCAGGCCTGGGGCAGTGCTGGGGGTCTCTGGGTTGCAACCATCAAAGCTTACAGATGAATCCAGAGCCTGAAAAGGTTGAGAATAGGGTGACCAGATGTCCTGATTTTATAGGGACAGTCCCGATATTTGGGGCTTTTTTTTATATGGGCTTCTATTACCCCCCACCCCTGTCCCGATTTTTCACACTTGCTGTCTGGTCACCCTAGTTGAGAACCACTGCTGTAGAGCTCGTACTGTGTTAAACCATCAGTTGTCCTGCTGTTGGGTGTATTCATGAGGCTGTAAGGAATCCCTGGAAGAACAGGAAAGGTTTAAAGATCAGAGCACTGCATTCTGGCATTGTTTGCCTGAGCCTGGAATATCTATTTCTGAGAGCAAGGCAGAGAAGGGAAGAGTAGGTGAAAGAAAAGACTGCAACTGAAAAAAAAATTGCTGGATGGGTTTTACAACCATAAATGGTAAAAGTAACCCTACTCCACTGCCAGCAAGTAGAACGATGGAATAAGGTTTTGATTTAGAGGAACAGCTCAGCGAGGGTCTTGTAGAGCGCTTCATGCCTGTTATAAAAATGTGATTAGCTATTAAACAGAGAAGTTTAACAAGAGAATTTAAGTATCAGCAACAGCCTGCTCTCCAAGGATTGTGGATCCTTGCTTTATGGAACTCTGGAAACTGATTACATGCAGTAGAGAGTTAAAGAAATTATTTAAACTTGGGGAATTAATATCCTCTTTTTAAAAAAACTGGATTTTTCTGATCTTTCTGACCATTTTAAATTTTTACCTCCTGCCCATTCATCATGAAACAGACACATCTTCTGTACTAAATCCTTGTATCTAATTTACCTCTTCAGGCTCTTGTTCGGAATCACGCAATGTCTAGATAAAGCCGAGGAACTAAAAGAGAGCACCTGAAGCGTACTTGTACACCTTCAGGAAGTCTTGTTCTATACCTAAATATTCTCTCATTCCTCTTTTTTTTTTTTTTTTTAATGTTACAGTTTTTCTCTGCTCAGGAGGGGTGTGTTGAGCGGCTTTAAACATCCGTGCCACTCACTTTGTTAGCCAGTAAGCTTGACTAATGGTGGAGGGGTGGAAGCCAACTTTCCCCCCATCTCTATACTCTGTAAGATGACTGCACAGTTCTTTGTCAAGCATCCAGCTTCCTCCATTACTAGAATATGGGAAACCTGAATATGAGCTTTTCTCTTTGGAATATTCAGGGATAAATGACCTCAGTTTTCAGAAATGCCTAGTTTTGGTGCCTCAATTTTTATATATCCAACTTAACACTGTAAAAGGGCTTAATTTATGGATTGTGGGTGCTCAGTATTTCTCTGAAAATTGGGTCTTTTTAAGCTGTCTCAGACTGGGCACCCAAAATTACATCTTGGAATTTTAGGCCAAATGTTTCCTAATAAGGGCACCTCCCCAGCTCCAAAGACCTAAATAGAAGGAACTCAGTTTGGGTAGTCTTATACCCCTATGTGTGGATGAAACCCAAACCAAACTTTGATGTTGCATAATTTAGATTTGATTTCCTGGTTTTTCTGAAACTGTTTGGCACTTCCCTAACATTATCAAAGTTTATTTTTGAAATATTTGAATCAGTTCAAGGCAAAATAAATCCCTCAGCAGCAGAAAAAGTAAAGCTCCATTATTACTGTCAATCATGTTCTTTATTCCTAAATTGGGAATTAGCCTGGGGTTATGAGGGAGGAATGGGGGGGGGGGGGGGTAAGGAGACCACTGAAAAGCAATTAATGTGCCTATAAAGACATGGGTTTTTGAAATGTATCGTTCTGGATTCTCTTAAGGCTTCTTTCTTGACTGGAGTGGAAAATTAGGCCCTTATAGTCTTCATTATTTGTGCCATTGTTCCAAAGAAGATTGATGTGGATGGGCATGTCAGAATGGCAGAAAAACAAATACTGACTTGAGAGGAGAGAGAATGTAAAAAGTGACTATCTAATCTAATACTCCATGTATTAATCCAGAATTACAGTACACTTTTAAACATGTGTAACTGAAAACTAATAAATGCTGCCAGTGACTTACATTTAAATACTTTATTTTTGCTCCCTTAGTTATGGTTCTGCCAGTGTTTCATTTATAAACCCTTAGTTTCAAGGATTTATAACTGTATATAGTCTCAAATAGTCACTCTGTCTGGGAGCAATCTTTTTTTTTAACACACATTTTCAAAAAAATCAGTTTGCTCATTTCAGGACAGAAGAGCCAAAAACAGTAGTACTTTGCTATTTCTGACATTTTGGAGTGTAAAATAAACAAATTAATAGAAATCAAAATTCAAAGGTCCTGAATATGGTTTTATGCACTACACTAATTTGATTTCAAGGGTGTTTGCCATCGATTTGATCAAAGCTGAATGGTTTAAAACCTCCCTTTGGTATATTTCCATAACAAGGTCAATGAGCAATGTTCTTTTAAGTCACTAATGTGTGTGTAACTCTTTGGCTACTGAGGGTAATTATAGCCTTTTGCACCAGAGGAATTCTGTGTTATTTGTTTGTTTTTGTTTTTTTGTTTTTTCAGAATACTGTAACTGATATGGTGCTACTGTGAAAAACAATGTTTCTTTCTGATATCCTGGGCAAACTATATACTGTTTTTTCCCCATACGCACTCTGCATTTTATTGATATTATACCAAAGATTTATGGATGTGTGGTCACATTGTAACAAATCTGTGATACTCTCCCCCCCATATATAATATATGTGTATGTCAGGGTCAGTAGTTAAACTGCAGATGCTTTATGGGGAATCAAACTGAAGAGGACCCGTTCCCCAAAGAGATTAACATAGGGAGATCAATTAATTTGTACAGCATAATCCTATGACACAAGAAATCCCGCACAACATTAGGGAGTGGCTGCAGGCTAGTTACTTCCTAGAAATCAAAATGAAGCTGATGTATGCAGGAGCTTATTTGCTAAGTGGGGGGAAATGTCCTCATTAAAGAATGGTATTGCTTCCCAAGAAGAAAAGTTTAATTATGTAAAGTTTAAACTCCAAGTTCAGTGATATTCCTCTTTGTGCTGTTTAGAAGCAGGACCGAGGTGAAATGTAACAGTTCTCTCAAGTCTGCAGGTTGCAGCTTCTTACCTTGCTCCACCATTGGATTCCTTTGCTGGTTGTGAGGCTGGTTGAGGTTCCATACAACTGGCTAGTCATCCATCCATGGAAGTGATCCTTGGAAACAGGAACCCAAAGCAGTAATGGAACAATACGTTGAAAAGATCATGTGGCTTGTGCACTGAAGAACTTGTCGTGGGTGTGTGTGTTGGGCTCCCAGTGACTTGAGGCTCAGCGTTGGCACATATGGTGGGTAATCATTAAGCCTTGAAAGTGTGGAGTGGGTAAAGAAAAAGTGGATGCATCTACTTATCACAAATTGTGGCAGTATAACGAATACAGTGTGTGAATTAAGTGGCTTAGGGAGAGAGTTAGGCCTGGTTTACACTAACCCCCAAATTCGAACTAAGGTACGCAACTTCAGCTACGTGAATAACGTAGCTGAAGTCGACATATCTGAGTTCGAACTTACCGCGGTTCAGACGCGGTCCACACGCGGCAGGCAGGCTCCCCGTCGACTCCGCGGTACTCCTCTCGCCGAGCTGGAGTACCGCAGTCGACGGCGAGCGCTTCCGGGATCGATTTATCGCGTCCAGACCAGACGCGATAAATCGAACCCGGAACTTCGATTGCCAGCCGTCGAACTACCGCGGTAGTGTAGACCTGGCCTAAGTCTGACAGTGCTTTCTCCATCCCTTCTCTCCTGCTCAGAAACACACAAACCAACGCACCATGATTTCTTTAATCTGTACATGAAAATGCATCAGGAAGAGGTACTAACTGTAATTCTGTCAGCAGAATTCCAAAAGATGACATACATTCCTTCTATTATAAGCTAAATTAACAAGGGAAAGGACTGCCTAGCTCACCTGGAGTTACACTGGCATTACATCAGACCTAATAGTATTCCCTTGTTTAGATCTATCCTTCCCCAGGCTGGCAAAACACTTAGATCCATGTGGGAGAAAAAGCACTTTTTGTTACTGAACAGTGACTGCTTCCCTCCCTCTAGCTCAGTGGTTCTCAGACTGGTTTGATGGAGCCCCACTTCTTTGTGTCTGTAGACATTTACACCCACACCCCTGCCTCCTAAGTACATGTACCACCACCCATCTCTGAAGGCAGAGTGGAGAGCAGCGTGGCAGAGAGAGGGTGCCCAGCTCTGAAGGCAGCGACATGCCAGCAGCAGCATAGAAATAAGGGTGGCAATGTGAAAAGTGATGTTTGTCAATATCCATCTTCACAGCAGACTTAGTGCCCCATTGCCACCCTTACTTCCGCGCTGCTGCTGCCACCCTGGGGCTGACAGCCGGAGCCCCTCTTCCTCCAGGTGAGGGATTGGGGCGGGGGAGAGCTCAAGCCTGGACTGCCTCCTGTTGAGGGATTGCGGCAGGGGGGAAGGAAAGCCCGAACCTGGGTGGTGGGGCTCTGGCTGTCAGCCCCGGGGTGGCAGGGCTCCGATTATCCCCTTTATCCCCACCTCCCAGGTGTGCATGGCCCTTCTGTATGAGCTCCAGCCACCCGCGGCTGACAGCCAGCGCTCTAAAGCACACAGCTCGTGCCTCCCGTGACACATTCCCACACCTCTCTTGGGAAGCCCACCCCATAGTTTGAGAACCGCTGCTCTAGCTGATGGAGAAGCATTTACAATGTTCTGTATGGACTTATGTACAATGAGTGGGATCACTGTGCGACCAGTTCATGAGCTTCAAGATAGGGGTGGAGGGCTGTAAAACATGGGCTCCCCATGCTCAGGAGTTCTGACAAGTACATAAAAGACTTTGGGATCGGGGCGGAGACAACTGTCAGTTGTGGTAACATCTCAATCTTGAAGTCCTTGTGACACCTTAGAGACTAAAAAATTTATTTGGGCATAAGCTTCCGTGGGCTAGAACCCACTTCATCAGATGCATGCAAGAAAATGGGTGCCACCAGGATTCCTCATTGTTTTTGCTGATACAGACTAACACGGCTACCACTCTGAAAGCTATCTCAATCTTGGTATCTTTTGTGTCAGTCACTTAGCTTATAAAGAAATCAGAGGATCTATGCAGTTCAAAGCCTGGTATCAGTGCTTGCTGTGTGCTATCCTACTTTCTTATCTTTGCATGCATGGATCCTGAAAGACTTGTTGCCAGCAACATGGGCTGTCTGTGCAGTTTATACATGCACCAAGATATTAATTAGCTACTTGATCCTCTGTATAGGATGAAAACTGACAGTCTGTAATGAAAGGGCTTATGGTAATGTAACTTTATATTGATGGTTACTGTCTCTCTTGGGAGTAGAAAGGGTTGTTGTTGTTTTTTTAACCTAAGAAGGCATAGATTCAGTCCTGCTCTAAGGAGATGCATTTTCCCAGCCTTCATTTATACTAAATGAAATTGAACTCATTTATTTACACTAGAACTGAATCTGGCTCTTGCTGTACTATATTGCATGTTATACATGAACAGAACATAAGCTGTAGGTCATAGTGGGTGGGTAGTCACTTTTTTGACTGTAGTGGAAAACGAGGCCCTTATAGACACCATTATTTGTGCCATTTTATCAGAGAAGATTGACATTGGGCGTGTCAGAATGGTAGAAAAACACATACTGACTTGAATGGAGTGATAATGTAAAAAGTAGCATTTCAAAGAATGTTCAAAATTACCATGTTGGTACCTTATGAGTGCTAATATTGCATTTGAGTTCACATGAAGGTATTCGTTTTGACCTGAATCCTGTATCACTCTAACAAAGGCATAAATGGAAAAATCTGTGCTATACCAATAATTAACACATACCCCATACTCGCCAATCTTAAGCTTGGTCAGGTTCCTGGAGAGTAAATGTTCCTTTGACGCTGCTCCTGCATGCCCTGCTGAAGATGTTCAGTACTTTGTCACTTCTGATAAATGTGAGTTAGTGGGAATGTGACTTTATAAACAACACTTATCTCTCAACTAACATTAGCACTCAAATTTTACCTGTCAGGAACTCGAATCATCTATGCCATCACAGATATTTTGTGTCAGACTCGTTGGCACTACTCACCAATTGTAATTCAGTCTCCAATTTCCAGTTCAGAACTAATCTATGTAGACATGGGATTTGCCAGACTGGATTAGACCATTGGTTTAGCAAATTTAATATCTTGCTTCTGCAGTGATGCATTAGAGGAAGATAAGTTCACTTCTCCTTTTACTAAATAAAGAACCTTGCAAGATGGAAATTTCTGTGAGAGCAAAAATGGCTTCCTGAAATATATAGCAGTGTGTTTGAGCCATGAGACACAATTCATATTATTACAGCCATGTTTTCTTAAAATTTTGTTTGGTCATGAAATTATCCAACCCTTTAAAAAAATCCAGCCACTAATAAAGTATCTTTACTCTGTGGGGCAAAATATTATAATTTTAGTAAGTGGTATTGTTTTATTAAAAGTTTCTACTGCAACAGTTCTAACTGGACAATTGGAATCATTGCCTCCAGAGGAAAATGGCATAAGACGGTCATGATGTTTTATGAAACTCCACCTAGTGGGCTCTTTCTCACTGTTAACTGTATCATTTATTTCTTTAGTTGTCGTCATCTCATGGCTATAGTTGAAATGCACAACAGTGTGCAATGAGTTTCTCTAGAATGCTGCATGCTATTTCACAACGTAACATATTAAACTACTTAAAATACTTCATGAGTGATATCACATGCCTGTGGTGGGGTGTAAATTACTGCAGTGCAGTGAGGGCATGGTGAATGCTAATTCATTGGGCTGGTCTACACTAACCCCCCCACTTCGGACTAAGGTACGCAAATTCAGCTACGTTAATAACGTAGCTGAATTCGAAGTACCTTAGTCCGAAGTTACCGCGGTCCAGACGCGGCAGGAAGGCTCCCCCGTCGATGCTGCGTACTCCGCTCGCCGAGCTGGAGTACCAGCGTCGAAGGCGAGCACTTCCGGGATCGATCCGGGGCACTTCCGGGATCGATCCGGGATCGATTTATCGCGTCTTAACCAGACGCGATAAATCGAACTCAGAAAATCGATTGCTTACATCCGGACCCGGATTTGTGTTTTGTCTTGCTCAGGAGTTAAACTGAGGGACAGCAGTACTTCCTCCATTGCTAAAAGCACTCCCCACTCTCTGTGCTCCTTGGCTAGCTAAGGGGGAGGGATCCTTGTCAAGTAAACCTTGCATTACGACAACATTCGATTTGTCTATGCACTTTGAGGACTAGATTTAAGTAAGTTTATTTTCTATCATTGTGCAAAAGGCTAGGCAAAGATATTTTGTGCCTAGGTATGTCAATTTTCATTACAACGTTGCACAGCTGAACTTAAAAGCAGGTTATCCTCTCCTTTTGTAAGAATGTTTGGGATCCTGCAGAATTTCTTATTTTGGCTTTGGTACAGTACAGAGAAAACTAGGGTCATTACTTTTTTCCTGCCATTGTCAATTTCAGTGTCTTAACTAACACAGATACTGCTCTTAAGGACTTAGAATCCCTTAAAATCAATTCAAAACTCCCATTGAAGCTAGCGCCTGAATAAAGGTTAGATTAGCACAAAGAACTTGACCTTTTCTGAAGAATCTTGAAAAATTATTCACTTTTTTTCTTAACAGCCTTGGACTGGCTGTCAAAAAGTGCATAAAACATATTGGGCACCAACTCGCTGGCTGCAGGACTTCTGGTTAGGGATAAAAACTGGAAATGCCCCATCTTATTTTTTTTCACTTTGGTCAATACTGCTAACTGCAAATATTCTGGAATAAATACTCTGACTAGAGGCATATCTCTGGGCAAGGTGCAGTCCATCTGTACCCTTGACTCCTAAGAGATGCTCTTGTGCTGGCTAAAGCATCAATCAGCAAATCCACTCTCCTACAAATTAAAAATCAGAGAGGGCAAGTGCTGTAGAATATCAGTATTAGGTAAATGGTGCAGGAGATGGGGAAGGGAGCTGCTCTTCTACAGAGCTTGGGAAGAGGGGGTTGGGGAGGATGGAGCCTCTCTTGGAGGGCTTGGAAGCTGAACAAGAGAGCTTCCAGAGATGAAGGGGGAGACATCTCTCCCTGCCCAGGACAGTAGCTGGAAACCCTCTACTGATGGCAAGTAAGATAAATCTTCTGGCTACTGACCTGCTGGCTAGTTTGTGGAAGCTAGTCTAAAGGAATTAATTCCCTTGGAACATGCCATTATCAACCATGCAAAAATAACTGAATGAATAGCTCCATATGATCACACTTCCCATTTTCTTTCACAGTACTATCTCAATAACTCTCATAAGTGCATTGCTTTCAGATGTTTTTAGATTTGGCTCTAGGAAATGTGATCTGACTTGCTCTTCATAGCCTTCAGGTTCTTGCCCATGTTCTGTTTATTTCTAAATCTCATTTGTTCACTGCACCTCCCTGTGCTCTTTTGGATCCCTAAAACTTGCATCTTCATTAGTTATTGTAATGAGTTTGTCTGCCACTTTCTGCACATAGAAAGTAATTTAATTTCCTGCACGTACTAAGAGCAAGGCAAGGTTTTTTTTCTCATTATTCATTGCTAACCTGTGAGGTTTGTGAAAATCTACAAAAAGGGCAAATGTTTAATTCCCCCTAGCCACACAAAAATTCTTGAGCTGCCATTTAGATAGCTGACTCTGATCTCAAACATTCCCCCCTGCCTATGCTATTTTTCATTTTGTTACTTAAGCCTGGAGCTTAGTAAACATTGCTTAGTCACCATTAGAAGTTTTTCTCTGTAGGTACTTACCTGTTTGTTCCCCCTAACACATTTTTATATTGGCTACTTTGCAGGACTTGCTGGACAGTACCTACCCACATACCGTATTATCACTGTTCCACCTCTGGGATCTTTCATGGTGAACAACTCTGCGTTAAACCAACCATTTTCACTTCATACATTTTCTCATAATGGAGATTTTAGTTATTTCCAACTGGTGGCTCAATCTCCAGTGCTTATTTGGACTTTGAAGTCTGCAAAATTAATCTGTAAAACTCATGTAACTTTCAGTTTAAGGACATTAAATTGGCATTTCTCACTTATGATATTTTGGCACTTCTGTTTTCTGCCTAGTTAGAGAACCAGAAATTCACAAAGTTTTAAATAGTTTAACCATCTGAACAATCCAAAAAGGCTTTGTTTGGGTTCAGTTTTTTTGGGTGTGAAAGATTCGTTCTTTAAACCAAAATGGTCCCACCTATCCAGAGTTTTTTTTTTTTTTTTTTTTTTTTAAGGAGTACTCAAATGGAAACTGGTAAACTATAAGATCTTTGGGGGCAGGCATGCCCTTAATATGTGATTGTACAGCACCTAGCCCAAATGTAATAAAAGTAGTAATATTGTTCTCCTTGGTGTTTCATCCAATGAACTCAGTTCCATAGAGTGAAAGATAAACTTTCCAACAGTATGTTCTGCTTTACCAGGTCATGCAAGGTCTTGAGGAGAGGAGGATGTACTGTATGGTCCAATGAAAGAGAATGGCCAGTTCCAGCGGTAGTACTTTTTATTCATTATTCCCTCTGTTTGTTGAGTTTGGCAGCCTCCGGTGTGTTGTCGCTTCTCTTCTCTTTTTTGGCTCCACCAGATTTGCTGGAAGAATCTGGCTTGCCAGCAGCTTTGAGATTTTTGATGTGCCATCTGCTCTTCTGTGGAACACAAGCTAGTGTGTCTGGAAGGATGACATTAGAAACTGCTGAAAGGACAAAATGTGATACTGGCCCCAGGGAACCAAATGCTGTCAGAAGATCAGACTCCCCATTTGCCACACACACAGAAGCGGATTGAGATAGGCTAACCTTGAAGTTATGCTCCCTGATGAATAAGGCATTGGGATAGTTAAATCTTCCCAGTGTCTGAAACCTCAGCAGAGGGTGAGTCATTGCCTGGCAGGCACGCTGCAGCAATATAACCAAGATAAGCCAGTTGTTGAGGCATGGAATTATGGAGATGCCTTCCTTCCTAAGGGCTGCTTCTGTCACCTTTGCAAAGGAATGGGGAACTGAAGCCAGAATGAAAGAAATTACTTGAACTAAAAGTGAATGCACAACTCACTATTAATCTGAGAAACTTCTGATGAGAGGGTGCTTGAAACCTGACTGTTCTTGGTCCTGGTATGACTTGGTTTTGACTTGGGGATTTATGAAACAGCTATTAGTGGAACTTCAACTGGCTGGGTCTGTACTTGTGGCCTGTGGATTTTGGCTTAAGGCAATGTGAAGCCAAAGTGGGGAGAGCTTTTTGTCTCCATAACGTCTTTAAGAGCGGAATACAGGATACTACCAAATACTCTGTATCTTCAAGGAAAGGTCTGAAAGCCTCCACTTGTCTCCTTTTCAGAGATGAATCCATAGGACTTTGCATATCACAATGGAGGCACGCGAAGTCACTGGCTCCTAGGCAGATGAAATCCTCAGTCATGTCATTAAGAGTGTTTATGGCTTAAAAAAAGAATAGTCTCTTGTAGTCTGGTTTCAAAAGAATTGTGCACACTGTTTTGTTGGCCTGGGTTTTGGAGAACACCAGGGTGGCTCCATGGAGAAATAAAGTGCATAGATCACTACGGCACTTGGGGCTCTCTAATTTTAAGGTGTGCTTATGTTCCACTCTGCCCTGCATCCAGAGGGTTCTTCGGGGAAATGAGGAAGAACTTGCTTTCCTCTGTACTGCACACTGGAGTGGGGGAACCTAAGCTTTCATAGCACAGGATCGTTGGTATCTGGACTCCACAATTAAAGCCGAACAGCAAGCCAGTATACATCTGCTTTCTGCTATTTATCAGCCTAACTTGAGAGAAACATCAAGGGCACAATGGGGGAGGAGGGGAGGGGAGGGAGGGAGAAAGAGAGAACAAGAGCAAGACTACCATCTAGGGGAAAGGGTCAATTTCAGTAAATAACTATACCCATAGGCATTCCTTTTTACCAGTGTAACTTCGGGAAAAGCTAAGGGGTTGCACCAATTTAACTAAACCTATATATGTAAATAATTCAGAAACGGTATAGACAAGCCCTTGGTCTCAGAGCAGATAAAGACTATCTTTTTCTCAACTGAGTGATGTAAGTGAAGGAAGAGGGCCCTGTTCACCCAGTAATGAAGATCTGAAAAAAACATGGTGTCAACAATGTAATGAAATGAATAACTGTTTCTTGAGAGTTCAAGGAGACGAGCACAATGGACTATCGGTGGAGTTATTTCAATAAGCCATCTGCAACTTATTTCCTTGTATTCATTTACATAGTGTAATGCTAGGTATGCTTGAGAGGATTCTGCTTTTCTGTTCTTGCTAAAGCTGTTTCCTTTGTGCATAATGAACAGCATTAAATCACACTGGCCTGATGGGCTTGAGCTAGAAGATAATATATTCATGTTTTACCAGAGAGGCCTGTCTTTAAAGTACTTTGGACTGTGCACTGCTGACTGCTTAAAGGAGTATAATTCATCATTTGCAGTAATACAGCTTTGTATAACAATATGCAAAAAATAAAATACCCTTAGCATGGTTTTGCAGCATAAGGCTGAAATCCTCGGTTAGTGCACACAGTACAGCAGTCTATGTTGGCATTGTATTTCAAATTGCTCCCTGCCTACATGTCCCATGAGACATGTGTTTTTCTTACCAATATAGTCCAATCATGAACTGTGTTGGGTCTTCCCTAATAGCTGGCTGCATGAAATGACTTGATTAGCTGTTTTGTGTGCAACATGCTGACTGAACATTTGTATGAATGGTGCACATTAAGGCCCTAATTCTACAGCCTGTACTTATATTGAGTAGCACTTATAAATGTAGCCAATTTAATTCAATAGAACTTTGAGTAAGTGCTACTACAATCAAATGCTAAAGTAGTACTCTAACTGTGCCACTTCAAACATACTTCTGTACTATCAGTAAAGGATAATCTTTGTATTTCACCTTGGTAAGAATTTTTCAACAGTGACTTTTTGAATGGAAAACACAATTTCTGCAACATCAAGACTTTTTCTGTAGGAAAATTTCAATTTTCCTGAAATTTTTTCATTTTACATTGGTAAAAATCAACAAAATATTTCAGTTTGTTAAAATGTCCCTAAATGTTCAGTTTAGGGTCAGTTCAACATTAGATTGTGTGTCTCTGGTGCATCATGGGAGTTGTGTTGTTGCAGTTGTATTATGAGATGTCTCACCTGACAGCACAGCAGAGGAGAATGGGGGCATGAGGTGCCTGAACTGCTACTACCATGAGGCAATGCTGCACCATGAGGAGATGCAGTTTAATGTTAAATTGCTTTGAAATGAAATGTTTTGGCATTGCTGAATCCAAAGGTAGTTTGTTTTTTTTCCAGAGCTTTAGGTTTTGCAAAATTTCAATATTTCAACTTCTCATCCCAACTTGAGACAAAAACAAATGTTAAAATATCGGAATTTCCCCCAGGATAGAAATTCTGATTTGTGTTTTAAGCTATACTTCGTATACCCAATGCCCTTTTGATAATCTTTTCTGTGGGTGATAGTATTATTTCTTTTAGACTGAGATCCGGAGGGGGAGGGGGGGAAGGATTTGATCAAATTATTGACACTGTCTACTTTTGGTACATCACAATTCTCCCTATCAGTATCCTTTAGGTGTATTGTGTTACACGTTGTACATCACACAGCTGTCAGAAAAGGAAGAAATAACTTTCTTGTATCCCACTGACGTTAATGGAAACTTTGCCTGTGTAACAACTTCAGAATCAGGCTGAAAGTGAGGAAAAATAAGATCAACTTTATTTTCAGTCATCACACAAACATTTTGCAATCATGGTAAATTATTCCCACTGGAAGAGGAAGTATGGTCCAATCCAGTGGTCACAGTGCTAGCTTGGGACTCTGGGGACCAGCATTCAATTCCCTGCTCTGCCACAAACTTTACCACTTGATGCTGGGGAAGTCACTTAGCTTCTTGGTGCCTCAGTACCCCTTAAGTAAAATGGGGATAATAGTACTTTCCCCTACCTCACAGGTAGAAATCCATTGGTGTCCAAGTATAGTTGGACTTAAATGTCTTTTAGTCAAAATGAGGTGATGTTCTTTACATAAATTACTTGAATGGAATCATTCTTCAATTATCCCAACTCCTTTTTATATTAATTAATTCAGTTAACCATCAATTCATTCACATAGCCTTAAGAAAATAAAGGGTGATCATAGTCAAACCTCAGCTAAATTAGATTTTGCTAGTAACTCAAAGAGCAAAGGGTTTAAAACACCGAATAGTGCTGAGGAGAGAAAAGCCTGTAAATAGAATCTAAACTATTTATACCAACTACTTATAACTTCCAGAATGGTGCATGTGCTATCCTAATTATTCTTGGTTCTCATTGATCTTTACTTAAATTTGTGATCCTCTTTTAGGTACTTTCCTACTACAATAAGGTTCTCTTCTTCCCAACCTCACCCTGGCTATCGTTCTCACACTAGAAAAGCCAGTACAGCTTAATCTAAACAGCTAAAATTCTCCAGCAGATGTAGCTCTTATCAAAACATTTTTCAGTGTGTGTTTTATATCACTGGAGTTTCAGGATTTATGAGGAAGCTGGGTGACTTTACTCTGTATGATCATACCCAGAAGTGACTGCATTTCAGTGGTGGTGAAGTGCCTTGGGATCTTCATGAGGGACAATGCTACATAAAAGTAAAACACGACTGCATTTAGCATGTAAAATTAACCCTTTAAAGGGCCTTTTGACAGACAGCATCAAACTTGTGCAAGTTGTAAAAGTTCATCGAGAAAAGTATGATGGTTGTTGCCATACAGTAGGTACCATTACAATGTTCATGTTGCTACCTCAAGTATAGCACTTGTAGTAACAATTCTGTCTTCCTGTATTAGGAAGAGGAGAGCACAATACTACAATCATTGCAGAGTGGCAAATGTGAAATTTATAATGATGTGTAAATGCTTAAGTACTTTGAATACCCACCATTATGTACACAGATACCACGTGTGTGCATCTGACCTTCTTTTCAGGGGACTGTTTGTAATGAAAACAAACAATAACAGCAGAGATGCTTAGTGATAATCAAAAGTTTATCATTTGGAAATGTTTGCCAGTTTGGAAATTATTGCCTTCAGCTGTGAAAATAGCAGGCTTTTCCTGTGAAGAAGAAAAACCTGTCACTTTTAAAACAAATATCAGTTCTGTTTTGCAAATACACCTCTATCCCGATATAACGCGACCCGATATAACACGAATTCGGATATAACGCAGTAAAGCAGTGCTCCGGGGGGGCGGGGCTGCACACTCCAGCGGATCTAGGGTGACCAGATGTCCCGATTTTATAGGGACAGTCCTGATTTTTGGGTCTTTTTCTTATACAGGCTCCTATTACCCCCCACCCCGTCCCGATTTTTCATACTTGCTGTCTGGTCACCCTGGGCGGATCAAAGCAAGTTCGATATAACGCGGTTTCACCTATAACGTGGTAAGATTTTTTGGCTCCCGAGGACAGTGTTATATCGAGGTAGAGGTGTATTGAAAAAGAGTGACTTTGTTTTAAGATCACACTTAGTTCTATAAATGTTACTTGCAATAGGGATGAATTATTTCATTATATCAAGTAAAAGAAACAGTGGTTAAAAATGGCATTTCAGTGTTAATGTTAATATTGAGCTGCACTGAGATCTCTTTATGTGACTTTTGCACAAAGAAAGTGCAAGCCTACAACTGAGAGACTTGGTTTGGTTTATATGAGCTGCCTGGACTTTGGAAATTGATTCACATTCAGAATGTGATTGCTGCACTAGAAGACAGTCCACCATTAACTGTTATACCAGGATTGATTAACCCCAGTATTTCCTGGCTGATGTGATATGCTCAGTCATTGCTGCTGGTGTAGTCTTGAGGAGATTGCTTCTAAGGAACTATGTTTCTCTGAATGAGATGTTTTGAAACATTGGAGATAAAGGGGCCTTTTGATGGGACTCCACCTTATCATTCCTTTCCTTACAAAACGCTTTGGGGTTTGTTCATGGTACCTTTGTCAACATTACATGACCTGCCTGTGACAGGTATTGCAATCCCCTGCAATATCTTTGGGAACCATATTGTATTAAGTTATGTTTCACTGTAGGCTAAGGATTGCATGCAACTCCAGGGGAGAGGGTCACCACAGCTTCTCCAGAAATCAAAAAACAGTTAGAGGCGATTAAGGCAAATCACCCAGGTTGTAACACATCCAGAGGGGAGCTCACATATACTTGTTCAACTGGATTTCCAGACACCATCAAACAAATTTAAAGGACTTCTGGGTAAAAAGCTGGGTTAACACTGACTAAGGACTTCTTTCTGATCCAGCAAACGGATAGGACCTTCTGTCCAACAGGGTTGCAGAATGAAAGATTTTGCCTACTTGTGTGTACATCCTTTTATTGTTTTTTTGTTTGTTTGTTTGTTTCCCTTTAATGCTTTTACCCTTGGAATAAATGCAGTTTGCTTTGTGCAGAAGGCTGGTTGGTAACTAGAGTGTGCCATTATAGCCCCTGGAGAGAGCTTAACCACAGGTACTGGACCCTGGTCAGACCTGTTGGGGAAACTATAGTTAGATGCAGAGAGACTGTAAGCCTAAACTCCCGGTTTGGAGCGGGAGAGATGCAGGTCCGTGCCTGAGAATAGTGACAGCTGGGATCTGGAAACCTTAAGAGGGTACCCTCAAAACTGGAGGTTGAAGGGGAGCAGTAAAATTTAACCCTAAATTGTGACAGCACGAGCCTTCTCTGACCGGAACAATTCCATTTTCTTTGTTTTTTGATCGTTACTAGATACAGGGACATAGAACATGGATCCAGAATCAAAATATAAAAATTCAATATCCCATTCTACGTGCATGTGAATCATCCAGCTGGTCAATTAAGCCATTGGATGGTCTGTTTATTTTCCTCTGAAAACCTCAAGAGGTATTTGAGTTATTTTGAAAAAATGTAGTAGGTCCTGGATAAAAGTACCATAGATACCACCCAATGAGTAATATTTGAGGTGACTGCATTTTTTCACACAAAGGTCATAGCACAATTTAACCAGTTTCTTTTCCAATTTCCTTTCTTCCTCCGAGACAGATGAGTTTCAGTTTTTGAGAGCTCTAGTGTTGATACTGTAGTTATCAGACGGGTATATGTAGTCAGTGCAGTGATGGATCATTATCTTCTGTGTCTCACTGATGATGAGTAATAACTTCTCCAGGATTTATGTCAGGGTAAGAGGTTTGGGGTGAGAGGCTGCAGTGCTAAATCAGTCTTTTTAAAAGATAATTTCAGAGGATATGAGAAACTGTTATGCTGTAGTGATACTTTAAATTTTTTAAACAACAAAGTACTGTGTGATAGGAGGTTAATCATGGCCTTGCTTAAAATAAAGCATGAAGGTAAAGCTTTAGAATACATTAGCTAAAGGCTGGGATTAAAGTATGGCTGTACTGTGAAAATGATGATGTAAAAAGGCATCTTTATTCAGCAGATCTGCTTTCTTTAATTAAAATAGGTTGATATTACTGCTTTTAATTCTCTAGAGCCAGCACAGCTGAGGGAGTGGGCTGGTTCTGTTCCTTCTTTGTATTGTTCACAGAACTGATTTAAAAGTTCTAATCATTATACCTGTGCAAACCCAGTGCCTTCAATGGGCAGCAGTGATGTTGCTCAGCATAATCGGGCCTGCAGACATTTTTGTTACTGGTCATGCGTGATAAGGAAAGAATGCAACTTGATTCTCAGATCCCCAGCAGAGTTTGCAGGTCTGTCAGTTAGAAAAAAGTATGTTTGTCAACTGAATGTATTTGATATGGAAATTGAGAGACTCTAAATGTGGATTTACCTTTTAGTAACTCTTTTTTGGAAGTGTTTTGGAACCAGTAACAACACTTCAAAACAAAAAAGACACCCAAAATAAAATAAAACAAAAGACGTTACTGCATTTAGGACAATTTGCAAGCCAAGAGGAGGAGAAGTAGAGAAAGTAACGTTAAAAAATTATATAGTACACAAGTTAAGAAAAGAGTGTCTGTACATCTGGGTATAGTGCTTAGATTATCCACAAATACAAAGCTTGTTTTTAAAGTCATAAGATACATATAGTGCATAATCAGCAATAACCCAAATTTAGGTGAATAAATTTAAGAATACAGTTTAGATATTAGCATCCAAGTATTTGGGTACATCACTCATGAAGAAGTTATACAGAGAACATAAGAACGGCAGTACCGGGTCAGACCAAAGGTCCATCTAGCCCAGTATCCTGTCTACTGACAGTGGCCAATGCCAGGTGCCCCAGAGGGAGTGGACCTAACAGGCAATGATCAGGTGATCTCTCTCCTGCCTGCCATCTCCACACTCTGACAAACAGAGGCTAGGGACACCATTCCTTACCCATCCTGGCTAATAGCCATTAATGGACTTAACCACCATGAATTTATCCAGTTCTCTTTTAAACGTGGTTATAGTCCTAGCCTTCACAACCTCCTCAGGTAAGGAGTTCCACAAGTTGACTGTGCGCTGCGTGAAGAAGAACTTCCTTGTATTTGTTTTAAACCTGCTGCCTATTAATTTCATTTGGTGACCCCTAGTTCTTGTATTATGGGAATAAGTAAATAACTTTTCCTTATCCACTTTCTCCACATCACTCATGATTTTATATACCTCTATCATATCCCCCCCTTAGTCTCCTCTTTTCCAAGCTGAAAAGTCCTAGCCTCTTTAATCTCTCCTCATATGGGACCTGTTCCAAACCCCTAATCATTTTAGTTGCCCTTTTCTGAACCTTTTCTAGTGCCAGTGTATCTTTTTTGAGATGAGGAGACCACATCTGTACGCAGTATTCAAGATGTGGGCATACCATCGATTTATATAAGGGCAATAATATATTCTCTGTCTTATTCTCTATCCCCTTTTTAATGATTCCTAACATCCTGTTTGCTTTTTTTGACCGCCTCTGCACACTGCGTGGACATCTTCAGAGTACTATCCACGATGACTCCAAGATCTTTTTCCTGACTTGTTGTAGCTAAATTAGCCCCCATCATATTGTATGTATAGTTGGGGTTATTTTTTCCAATGTGCATTACTTTACATTTATCCACATTAAATTTCATTTGCCATTTTGTTGCCCAAACACTTAGTTTTGTGAGATCTTTTTGAAGTTCTTCACAGTCTGCTTTGGTCTTAACTATCTTGAGCAGTTTAGTATCATCTGCAAACTTTGCCACCTCACTGTTTACCCCTTTCTCCAGATGGATCTGACGAAGTGAGTATTCACCCACAAAGCTCATGCTCCAATATGTCTGTTAGTCTATAAGGTGCCACAGGACTCTTTGTCGCTTTCCCCACTGTGCTTCTCATCGGCACTCCTGGTATTGCCCATGTCCGGTGATGTGTTCTATGTAGATGTCCCTCAACCACCGGATGGCGTCCGACACCATGAGTTGCCGCAGCAGCCGAGCGTAGCGCTGACCGATTCTGCATTCTCTCAACACTCGCTCGTGGGTTCTATGCAACCATGCACTCAGGGCTGTATGATCAGCACGTGTGTCTGAACCTGGTAACCCTTCGCTCTCAAGGTGTCGGCCAGAGGTCCGTATTTCTTGAGCTCGGGCATCGCGGAAGGCTGGGGTCCTGTTCTCGAAGAGCACTGTGACATCCACCATCATGATCTTCTGGTCCTCGCTGGTGATGACGATATCCGGTCGCAGCTGGCTGTCAGTTCCGGGTATGGTGGAGTTACGGCAACCTTCCCTACAAGTGGCGGGATGGCTCTGACCAGGCAATTTTAGATGGCATTGTCACAGCTGCCAGGCTCTGGAATGGGGCTTGCAGCTACACGGGACGTGGGGTAGTATCTCATTGGCATAGCCGCACTTCCTGCATCTCTTGTCCCGATTCCCATGGCGGACGGCTCCGTTCAGCGGAACGCAGTTGAGCCGGGCCCTGTGAATGAACCTCCAGTCAGCAAATCGGGTGAAGCTATCCCCGGGGAGGAAGTGGTTGCTGGTGTCCCACTTGCCCATCACCTCAAACGCCTTGCCCTGGTCTGGCATCCGTTTCAGGTTTTCCACATACCGGCAGTGGGTTGCATCCTTCAGGGTCCTCTCCGGCATGGTTCTGGCTCTCAGAGTGATGATTGTATGTTCCGTGTTCTTCACCTGTGGCACCAGGACTCCCAGCTCCTAGCATTCCTTGCACCAAGTCCAGCAGCAGTTGATACGCTTCTCCAGTCATCATGTAGCACTGCAGGCGCAAGTCCAGAGAGAAGCAAAGTCTCCCCCATCTCTTCGAAATTCGCCTTCCAGGGAGCTGCTCAGGTAGGTGGCAACATCTTGGTTGGAGGAGGTCCTGGCGATTCGCTTCTTGATGACATCCCTGCATATGCTATAGTTCTCCCTTGAACCCATGTGTTTTAAAGGGTAAAGGAAGTAGGTTTTTGTAAATTTGTGTAAACCAGTGTGTGTTCTTGTTTTAAATTTTAATATGAATGAATAGCAATAATTACTGATTTTCTTTGAGCACCTCTAAATCAACCATTCAAATCCAGCCCAGGTCGTTAGTGATCAAAAGTTGTTGCTACCTGATGTTTTGGTGTTTAGTGTGAAACATGTTGATGGTTTCAGTGGACAGGTGTCTATTGCAAGAAGCACCAGCAAAGTTTGCAGAAACTAGCACCTTGCCTTGTCAGCAACTTTGGCAGAAAGGCCCTGGATTGAATAGTTCTGGAAAGTGAGCTACTTCTTTAGCCTTAGAGATGGTTCTTCCAGTCTAGGGCTTAGGCAGGTGAGTGGGCCAATGTTTGGGGAAGCTTGTGCTGCTGCTGCTTCTGTGGATAGATACTTATTTAGAGCTATAAATGGGAGTGGCAGCAACTTGTATATTTTTAGGTTGCTGATGCTTTCCATTATGAATCTTATATTTTGATTTAAATAGAGAATTTTAATATCTATGGATGAAAACTCAGGAGCTTTTACAACAAAATCCATCCAGATACAGAGAGTGGAAAAACTGGCACTGACTAGCAAATTTTACGATTATCTACATATGTGCTGGTTTTCTCTAAATTGTCGACACAATAATAAATTCTGCAATTATCACTTGAGTTTTACTAGAAAAATATTTACCTATCATTATCCCATTTAGGCTGGCCCAGTACTCTGTAAGTGCTCCAATTCCTGAAATAATAACAATCACCTTCTGTTTCCCTCTGGTTCCTTTTGGGTTGGGTTTGTTTTGGAGAGGGAACAGGTTATAGTAATTACACAATCACACTAATTATTGGGCTCCAGTTATACTCCACATTGCGATTAGACTCAGATTCATGGGTGTAACGAAATAGGAAGTTTCCGTGCCAGGAAATATAAAATTCTGAGTAGCTCTTACATTGGACAATAGACTATTTTTCTCTTAAGTTTCCTATATAAGGGACAAAAGGGATTCAACAGAACAGTAGACTGATTGGGCTGGTTCTTAAAGCCATTTACTCAGGGCCAGATCCCATTCTTATTGAAATCAGTGGGAGTTTTGTCATGGATTTCAATAGGATCAGGATCTGGCCCCCAATTTGTACATGGACTCCTGGGATTTGCAAAAAAATGGACTTTTTTCAAGATAGAACTTGAAATTATTTAGTGGAATTTGATCATTGCTACAGAGTGATAGTAAATCTGCAAATGGTAGCTTTGCTGACAGTCGCTATGACTGAGGTCCTCAAACCTGCAAAAATGTAAACAGAATCACCTGTGTAGTCCTAGTGACTTCAGTGGGAGTACTTGTGTAAAGTTCAGTACATCTGTAAACCTTTGCAGGACTGGGGCCAAAGATTACAGACCGGTAAGTCTAACGTCGGTACCGGGCAAATTAGTTGAAACAATAGTAAAGAACAAAATTGTCAGACACATAGAAAAACATAAACTCTTGAGCAATAGTCAACATGGTTTCTGTAAAGGGAAATCGTGTCTTACTAATCTATTAGAGTTCTTTGAAGGGGTCAACAAACATGTGGACAAGGGGGATCCGGTGGACATAGTGTACTTAGATTTCCAGAAAGCCTTTGACAAGGTCCCTCACCAAAGGCTCTTACGTAAATTAAGCTGTCATGGGATAAAAGGGAAGGTCCTTTCATGGATTGAGAACTGGTTAAAGGACAGGGAACAAAGGGTAGGAATTAATGGTAAATTCTCAGAATGGAGAGGGGTAACTAGTGGTGTTCCCCAAGGGTCAGTCCTAGGACCAATCCTATTCAACTTATTCATAAATGATCTGGAGAAAGGGGTAAACAGTGAGGTGGCAAAGTTTGCAGATGATACTAAACTACTCAAGATAGTTAAGACCAAAGCAGATTGTGAAGAACTTCAAAAAGATCTCACAAAACTAAGTGATTGGGCAACAAAATGGCAAATGAAATTTAATGTGGATAAATGTAAAGTAATGCACATTGGAAAAAATAACCCCAACTATACATACAACATGATGGGGGCTAATTTAGCTACAACGAGTCAGGAAAAAGATCTTGGCGTCATCGTGGATAGTTCTCTAAAGATGTCCACGCAGTGTGCAGAGGCGGTCAAAAAAGCAAACAGGATGTTAGGAATCATTAAAAAGGGGATAGAGAATAAGACTGAGAATATATTATTGCCCTTATATAAATCCATGGTACGCCCACATCTCGAATACTGTGTACAGATGTGGTCTCCTCACCTCAAAAAAGATATTCTAGCACTAGAAAAGGTTCAGAAAAGAGCAACTAAAATGATTAAGGGTTTAGAGAGGGTCCCATATGAGGAAAGATTAAAGAGGCTAGGACTCTTCAGTTTGGAAAAGAGAAGACTAAGGGGGGACATGATAGAGGTATATAAAATCACGAGTGATGTTGAGAAAGTGGATAAGGAAAAGTTATTTACTTATTCCCATAATACAAGAACTAGGGGTCACCAAATGAAATTAATAGGCAGCAGGTTTAAAACAAATAAAAGGAAGTTCTTCTTCACGCAGCGCACAGTCAACTTGTGGAACTCCTTACCTGAGGAGGTTGTGAAGGCTAGGACTATAACAATGTTTAAAAGGGGACTGGATAAATTCATGGTGGCTAAGTCCATAAATGGCTATTAGCCAGGATGGGTAAGAATGGTGTCCCTAGCCTCTGTTCGTCAGAGGATGGAGATGGATGGCAGGAGAGAGATCACTTGATCATTGCCTGTTAGGTTCACTCCCTCTGGGGCACCTGGCATTGGCCACTGTCGGTAGACAGATACTGGGCTAGATGTACCTTTGGTCTGACCCAGTATGGCCTTTCTTATGTTCTTATGTTATTAACACCATAGAAGTCACTTTTCCCCTCTAAACTCTGCTATATATGAGTCTTATGGACACTGACACCTGTGTGAATATAAAGTTTCAGAACAGTTGCTATTCCTCATTGAGAGCAGCCTATAAAATCTCAAGACACTCTGAGAAATTTCAAATGGGGTCACTTCTAACTTTTTATAACTAGAAATTGAGTTTTTCTTCCCATTTTAATTGCAAGTAATGTTGGAGGGAAATATTACTTGTGGAAAAACTATGCAAGAGAAAGGATACATGGCTTTGCATGGAAACCTGGTTTCAGCCTCAGCTGCAAAATTGGCCAAAACTTCAGGTTCATGGCATACAAATAAAAATTAGACACATTGCAACCTTCCAGAAAATGTGTTTTAACACTAAATATCTTGCAATTCTGAGCCTTAACACACAAGAACCAAAATCCGGCTGCTCCCTGCTGCAGAGAGCTAAAACGTACCCTACATTGCTCTAGGATGGCTGGCTCTTTATAGCCTGACTGCTGCTAGAGCCAGGTCACACACTTCCCTACAAAATCTCTAGCCTTCTGTGCTGCTGCTTGCAGAGCTGTACCCTTAGTCAGCAGCCGCCACTCTCCAGCCGCCCAGCTCTGAAGGCAGCAGCACAGAAATAAGGGTGGCATGGTATGGTATTGCCACCCTTACTTCTGCACTGCTGCTGCTGGCAGGGTGCCGCCTTCAAAGCTGGGTGCCCAGCCAACAACCACCGCTCTCCAGCTCTAAAGGCAGCACAGAAGTAAGGGTGGCAATACTGCGCCCCCTTCAAATAACCTGTAAATTCTGAAGTTGGAAAACAAACAAACATTCTAAAGTGAGTAGAAATCTTTTGGCTGGGTTGGGCTGGGCTGGGCTGGGCTGGCTCTGTGATGAAGAAAAATACAGAGCAGTTGTATAGGTCTCACTCTTCTCTGAGATCCAGTTAACATCTGTAATAGGGTTACCATACGTCCGGATTTTCCCGGACATGTCTGGCTTTTTGGGCCTCAAATCCCCGTCCGGGAGGAAATCCCAAAAAGCCGGACATGTCCGGGAAAATAGGGAGGGAGGGGTCGTGGGGCTTGGGTCCGGGCCGGAGCCGCTGGGGCCGGCGGTGCTTGGCCACTGTTGGAAGACCAGATACTGGGCTAGATGGAACTTTGGTCTGACCCCAGTATGGCCATTCTTATGTGCTTACAAGTGATTTTGATGAGTGCCCTGGTAAACATAGTTAATGTCTCTTTTTACCTTTACTACAAGAACTTACAAGACATTGCACTAATTCAGTTTACTCTGTTATTGTGTATTGTGTCTTGATATATTATGAAATGAGGTAAACTGAACCCTGATACCAGATGGTTTACCTTTAGGAATGTGTTTCTTGTAGATTCCTTGCCAGTACACATAACTGCAATGAGATTATTTTTGAAAAGATGATGCAAAGTCCCACATTATGAAGTTCAACTTGCTTCCGTTGTTTAATGTAGAGAGCCATAATACTAAATGTGCCCTTGAAGAATGACAGTTGGTAAATGTTCTGCCAATGTATCTCAGCTTGCCCAAGAAAATCTGTTTTCTAGCAAAACAAGCACAGTGGTTAGCTAACCATAATCCTTTGGCTTCAGGAGTCTTGTAGTCTTGCACTAAGAATACATGCATGAAAGAAAAGAAGCAGATATTTACTTCTATTGAGGTTATAATGAAGATTTATTTACCTTTTTCTATAATCATTGTAGTTTGAGGGACAATAACTTTGGCTGGTCACCAAAATATAAATAATTTGAACAAAGTTTACTCAAACTCTCTTGGTAACTCTAAACTGGGGAGTTACTCTGCTTACACCAGTCAGAGCAGAATGTGGCCATTCATGTGTCATTGCAGTGGTTCTGAAGGATTTGTTAGAAGTATCTAAGCTTTGAAATTTCTCAGTTTTGGCAATGAATTTCATAAATGTAAAAGTTAAAAACAAAGTTTGAAACAAAGGACCTGAAATTTAGGGGCAAAAAAACCTACTGACCTCTGATAAAGCAGAGATCTGTATCAGCAATCTGACTGGCTGCGACATGAATTGAGGGGGAAATATTCACTACCGAGGAACCAAGCATGAAGCAGTAATCTGCATTAACAATCTAATGAATATATTTGTCAAGAACCCCGTGGAAGTAAATGTTGAGATAAATGATAAAAATATGACTTTTTACCTCAGTCGTGAGCCAAAATCTTTTATTTAACAATAAATATATAACTTATTATCAATGGCTTTATTGTGAGAGGGCAATCCCAAAACTGTATAAAACTTCTCATTTGATAGTTTTGTTAATTCATAGTATTCCCAAAGAAATGCTTGTCTATTGACAACCCACATAAAATGGGTCTGATTCTTTACTGCCTTCCACCTTGTTGGAATCATTCACACCTGTGCAAAGTGGATGTAAAACAGTGGCACTAATTGGGCAGCATCTTTTGCCCATGTTGTACAGGTTTAAAAGAGTACGCTGGGTCCCAAGGAAGCATGTGTTAATGAAGTGGTTATTGAGCACTAAGACTGAGTAAAACTTCAAAAATGATTTTAAATGACTTTAAAGCAGGGGTCTCAAACTCAATTTACCTTAGGGCCAGTGCCAGTCCTCAAATCCTCCCAGCGGGCCAATGATGTCACTGAAGGTGGTGTTCAGAAAAGAAAACGTTTATATTTTTTATTTAGAATTTCTTAGAAATAATAAAACTGTCATACAACTTTATACAATTCTTCGCCTGCCAGAGAGTGTTTACTGTTTGCCAGACACCTGGCAACGCTTCAGTTCTGTCAGTTTGTTGATGTTTGGCCTCTGTGACTGAGCAGTTGAAACCTTCAGGATTGCAGCAAGGTGTGCATCCGATAGTTGTGTTCGGTATTTTGACTTGTTTATATTCATTGTGGAAAAAAGTGACGCTGACTCTGCCCGGCAACTAATAATGCTGCCTCCATGGCTGACTCTGCCCTGCGACTAGTGATGGTATCTCTGTCTCTCTCCCCTACCAATGGGCGCTGCAGGGGGCGGCACCTGCAGACGACATTGCCGGCAGCGTGTTTGCATGCGTCTCTCCTCTGTGGGCCACAGTGGGGAGGTTCTTGGGCTGCAGATGTCCCGCAGGCCGGGGCTTTGAGACCCTTGCCTTAAAGACCTTCCTGAACAGGCAGTTCTTCAATGGCCATTACTCTTCAGTTCATCATCATCACTACGTCCACTCACTAGTGTGAATAGTATGCACACTGCAGGATTTGTGCTAGCATTGTTTTATTTAAAAAAAAAAAAAAAAGCATACAAAAAGGGGTGAAACCAAGCAAATAAAAAGTTGTTTGATTTCTTCTAGGGCTGTCAAGCGATTAAAAAAATTAATCACGATTAATCATGCTGTTAAACAATAATAGAATACCATTTATATAAATATTTTGGATGTTTTCCACATTTTCAAATATATTGATTTCAATTACAACACAGAATACAAAGTGTACAGTACTCACTTTATATTTTTATTATAAATATTTCCACTGTAAAAATAAAAGAAATAGTATTTTTCAATTCACTTAATACAAGTATTGTAGTGCAATCTCTTTATCGTGGAAGTTGAACTTACAAATGTAGAATTATGTACAAAAAAACTGCATTCAAAAATAAAACAATGTAAAACTTCAGAGCCTACAAGTCCACTCAGTCCTACTTCTTGTTCAGCCAGTTGCTCAGACAAACAAGTTTGTTTACATTTGCAGGAGATAATGCTGCCCGCTTCTTGTTTAGTATCACCTGAAAGTGAGAACAGGTGTTCGCACGGCACTGTTGTAGCTGGTGTTGCAAGATTTTTACGTGCCAGATGCGCTAAAGATTCATATGTCCCTTCGTGCTTCAACCACCATTCCAGAGGACATGCGTCCATGCTGATGATGCTTTCTGTTCGATAATAATCCAAAGCAGTGCAGACCCACACATGTTCGTTTTCATCATCTGAGTCAGATGTCACTAGCAGAAGGTTGATTTTCTTTTTTGGTGGTTCGGGTTCTGTAGTTTCTGCATCGGAGTGTTGCTCTTTTGAGACTTCTGAAAGCATGATCTACACCTCGTCCCTCTCAGATTTTGGAAGGCACTTCAGATTCTTAAATCTTGGTTCGAGTGCTGTAGCTATTTTTAGAAATCTCATTGGTACCTTTTTTTCGTTTTGTCAAATCTGCAGTGAAAGTCTTCTTAAAACGAACAACATGTTGGGTCATCATCTGAGACTGCTATAACATGAAATATATGGTGGAATGCTGGTAAAACATAGAGTAGGAGACACAGAATTCTCCCCCAAGGAGTTCAGTCACAAATTTAATTAATGCATTCTTTTTTTAACAAGCGTCATCAGCATGGAAGCATGTCCTCTGCAATGGTGGCCAAAGCATGAAGGGGTATACGAATGTTTAGCATATCTGGTACGTAAATTCCAAAAATGTCATGCGAATGTCTGTTCTCACTTTCAGGTGACACTGTAAATAAGAATCGGGCAGCATTATCTCTCGTAAATGTAAACAAACTTGTTTGTCTTAGCGATTGACAGCACAAGAAGTAGGACTGAGCGGACTTGTAGGCTCTAAAGTTTACATGGTTTTGTTTTTGAATGCAGTTATGTAACAAAAAAAAATCTACATTTGTAAGTTGCGCTTTCACAATAAAGACATTGCACTATGGTACTTGTATGAGGTGAATTGAAAAATACTATTTCTTTTATCATTTTTACAGCGCAAATATTCGTAATAAAAATAATGTAAAATGAGCATTCTGTGTTGTAATTGAAATCAATATATTTGAAAATGTAGAAAAACATCCAAAATATTTAATAAATTTAACTCGGTATTCTATTGTTTAACAGTCCAATTAGAACTGCGATTAATCACAGTTAATTTTTTGAGTTCATTGCATGAGTTAACTGTGATTAATTGACAGCCCTGATTTCTTTATTCTGTGTGTCTTGATCCAAATGTTTCATGTGTTTTAGAGGGAAAAATTCAATTTTTCATTCAAATTTAACTGATTTTCCCCCAGATTTTTTGGTTCATCCCCTATACCAAAAAATAAGTTATTTGCTCAGCTCTACTTAAGACAGCCCTGCATTTTGAGTGAGTAGATGAGCCATGCTGAATTTGGAGGAATGCCTACATAGGCCATGATCTAACAGGATCTCTAAAGGAATTATGGGTGACTCCACCACTTTTTTTTTTTTTTTTTTTTTTAGGTTCCCATAGGAACACATGCTCTCTTGTTCTTTAAATAGGTGTAGCGCATCTTCCCATAGTGCTTGGCCAGCTGTGATAGCCTCAGGGTCTGTGCAGAAGGGGAACAGGGCTACCGTTTCTGGTGGTGTGAAAATGGAGGATGGCTCTGCTCTCAGCTGATCTGTGGATGTCTGCTGCTCAGGGTCACAGAGGAAGATTTTGTCCCTTCTCAATAAGATTATGCAGATCACTTTTTAACTTTGACATCGAAAATTGCTTTGAAATTCAGAGCTAAAAGGTAGGCACTCAAATCTATGTGCAACTTCAAGCACCCACTTGAAAATTCTGGCCTGTGTTGTTTTAATATAGTAAAATATTTTTATGAATGGAAGGTTTGTAACTCATATTTGATATAAAGGCTAAATGAAACACTTGAACTACCTGACCACCTGCTTTACAACAATGAAACATTCTAGATGTAGTGCTTTAAGGCTCGGATTTGATTACAGTTGGACGGCTTTGAAAATTCCTGTTTAAATGTAATGTGCAAGCATGGAGTTCTCAGCTTTTTTACAAGCTCCTGTAATTCCCCTTTTGTCCAAATAGTTGAAACTTGGTAAAGGAGAATGGGAAGCAAATCGTAATGAAGGGGGCAGCTTCACTCCTGAGTTCAGCTGTTTGGCCAGATATGGCTTTGGGGAACTTAACAACTTTCTCTTTAGTTGCTAGTGTTGTAAGAAAGAGGGAGAAGAGTCTAACTTGCTGAGCAGGATCCTCGGTTCTGTCATTCACCGAAGTGCTGAACGGTGGATGATCTGAGACCTTGTTCTGCCCAAAAGAAGTTATATGGCGGAAACGTGGGTTCAGTCCTCTGCTCTTCCACGGTACCTTGGGCACGTCACCCATTCTCCCTGTGCTACAGTTCAGCTGTAAAACGGGGGTAATAATACTTCTGCACCTCATGGGATGTTGAGAGTTTAACACATTAAAGATTGGGATCTGCTTAGACACTCTGATAATGGAGGCCATATAAATAGCTCTCTCTCAGTGGAATTAATAACTGTAGTGAAGGCAGTAGGGCTAGGACTACTGTACGCATGGCAGCAAATGAGATGAAGGATGGCGCAGAGTATTCTGTACAAAGTCAGTCAATTCCAGCATTTCCAGTACTAGGTGCAGTAGAAGAGCCAACGAAGGGTTGGAGTACTCGTAGGGGCACCAAACACTAGGGTTACCATACGTCCGGTTTTTCCCAGACATGTCCGGGTTTTTGGTAATCAAACCCCCGTCCGGGGGGAATTTCCAAAAAGCCGAACATGTCCGGGAAAAATACTCCCAGCTTCCGGCATCCCTGGCTTACCTTAGAGCGGGCTCCGGCGGCTGCTGTGCTCCCTGACTCCTCAGCTCTGTAAGAGCCGAGCTGCTCGAGCGCTACCGGCTTTGGGCAGCCCCCATGCCTCCGGACCCTGCGTCGCCGGCCGGGCACTTCCCCTCCCGGGCTCCGGTGGCGGCTGCTGTGCTCCCTGACTCCTGGGCTCTGTTTAAGAGCCGAGCTGCCCGAGCGCTACTGGCTTCCGGCAGCCCCCATGCCTCCGGACCCTGCGCCCCCGGAGCCCGGGAGGGGAAGTGCCCGGCCGGCGGCGCAGGGTCCGGAGGCATGGGGACTGCCCGAAGCCGGTAGCGCTTGGGCAGCTCCGCTCTTACAGAGCTGAGGAGTCAGGGAGGGGAAGCGCCCGGCTGGGGGCGCAGCGGGTCTGGGGGCTGCCCGGCAAACCGTGAAGCCGGTAGCGCTCAGGCAGCCCTTTTCGCGTGGCTGGGAGGGAGGAGGAGGGGGAATGCGGGGCGCTCAGGGGAGGGGACGGAGTTGGGGCGGGGCCTTTGGGGAAGGGGCGGAGTTGGGGCGGGGAAGGGGCGGGGCCAGGGCCCTGTGGAGTGTCCTCCTTTTTAAAACCTTAAATATGATAACCCTACCAAACACGCTTTAGCAATAAACAATATGTAAACAGTTTTCATTGATACAGGACTTTATGGGCTGTGAGACAAAATCAATGGATACAGCTCCCAGTGAGAGAGAATAAACTTGAGAATGTCTCTTTAGTCAAATTATGGGGAATGAAGAGTTTCATAGACATGGAATTGCATTGTCACTGTTAATGTTTTGCCATCAGTTAAATTCAGGCATTTTCCCCCCTGACAGAGCTGTTAAGTGTGTTTAGAGAAGTGAGGGAGAGCAGGACAGGACAGTATTTCAATTTATAATTGGCAGAAGGCTTTTTCTGTTACAACAGCATGTGCTTTACAACGCTTGTTGCTGGAAATAACCCTCATGTCAAATAGCACTTCATGGTTGACAAAAGTTATCTTTCTCCAGCACTCTAAGATAGTTAGTGGAAAAAAATGAATAGATGGCTTAATTTAGTAATTGTAATCCTCTTTGGTGAATCTTTTGCCCATGATATGCTTTTATTTTACTCTTTAGAAATTGCAGATTTTTAATTCAGTATTTGAAAGTAGGCTCTGGCAAATGGAACAAAATACTCTTTACATTAATTCTACGAATGTTTTTCATCTCCAAAACACTTCATTTTCTTAAATGTCAGCTGTGCATGTTCTAACCCAGTCAATAGCCAGCTGTTCTCTTGTCTCATGAATACATATTTGTGAAACATTTTTAACATCCGTTTTTGATGGTGTGGAGAAAATCATCCTCTCTTCCCTGAATGGACAGATTCAGGTGACAGAATCCACCTGGCTTTGGAACCCAAATGGCCATTTGCTTCTGTGAAGCACTGTCACACTTCATAATGTTGACTAATAGCTGCTACTGTATCTGGTGGTGGCTCACGGCTTCAGCACCTTTTCCTGCTCTGCATCGACAATGGCTTTTCTGATGCTTGGCCCTTTAGAGCTCAGTATTTTTCAGTTTGCCATGGCCTGCTGTGAGTTAAACATACTAATCTCTTTTACACACAGCATTTAAGTTTTGTTTGTGCTCTGCAGAGTGTTTCTGAATAACAGCATCATGGGGCTTTGTGTTTGTCTGAAGCGGAGATTTTCAAAGGCATAAATACCAGTTAGCCACATAATTCCTATTGAAAAACCGTTCAATGGGAATTAGGTGTCTAACTACTATTTGTGCCTCTGAAAATCTTGCCTTCAGTGATTTCCAAGCAATTTTTTTTCCAATTGCCAGTCCTACGAATTAATTTTGGGATCTGAAAATCCAGCTGGGTTTTTTATTTCTCCTACATTACCAATAATAAAGCTTTTGCTGGCTAAACTTATTCTCCAGTTACACTTGTGCAGTACCACAGTGTTTTACTAATGCCCCCAATGACAACTTTTCCTGTCCTTCCATATGGGTCTATAGGTGTAACTGATTGGAATTTAGTAAATAACTTTTGGTGGTGAACAGGTTGGTATATAATTCAGCTCTTTTCATCTTGGTTGTGTTGACTTTGCAGTGTTCAGTTTTACTGCTTTTTACTCCTGTCCTTTTTGTCATTACAGTGTTGAAAGTGTAACAGAGCTTATCTGAATAAGAAGGGACCAGTTTTACATAGAAACTTTTCAGAATAAAATTGCACTTCAATGTTCTACTTGTGTTAAGATCACAGATTCTTAATTTTTAAGAACTCTTAGACAGGGAAGAAATTTGATTGCTGAATACATGCTTAGTCAAGCGGTGGCTAAAGCTTATCAGATCCTAATCCTCTCCTTCACAATTCTGAATTGATACATGAATGAGCCCTGATACAAACAACTATTTTGTCATGGAAACAAATGAGCCTGCAGCAGTTTCTCACAGATTAGCTAATATAGTGAATAGATGCTGTTGCATGTCACTTTGAAATGGGGGTGGGGAGGAATAGTAGCAACCACAAAAACTGTAATTCTGCCCAGCTAGTAGGGGTGATTCAGCCCCTTAGTCTTTCAAGTTAAGTACATGGAACAGTCTGAAGTTGACTTTGTGCAGGTGCCGTCTGCTCTGTATGGTTCGTAAACATCTTGTGACCCTCTTCATAGGGGTAAGAGTTTGTACTTGGCCTCAGAACACATTGTATCAACAGCAGAAAATGACATTGTCCGTTTTTCTTCTGCTTCCAGTTCCATATTTTCACAATCAGGTGTATTTTATGAAATGAATGAGACAGAGAGAGAGACTTTCATCACAAGAGAGGAGTCTCTGGTTTATTTCCCTGGCACATTTCCTCAAAATGTGTAATGTTTCTAGCCCTCAACTATAGGAATTTTGCTCTCTAATAGGGTGTTTTCTAGACAGTAGTTGGAGCTGGGGTCCTATGATGGACTTTGGATGGCTGATTACTGGCCCCTATAAAGCCAAGAATATGTTAATAGAAAATCCTGATTTTCCTTAGTCAGACCCAGTCTGTTTGTTTGAAATAGAACAGCTGTCTGGAAATGTGCTGCTCATTGAAATTTTCCTCCACTGTACACCAGGTCCCTTTATTTATTTCTCTTTCTGGTGAGTTTATGTATAAGTGTAATATGGAGTTGCTTCCAAGCTTTTCTCCTTTATTCATTCCATATTTGGGGGGGGGAGGGGTTGTAAGAGTGGTTTCATACTATCTTTTTCTGTAAAACACCATAAAAATGCTGTGGTGTTGACATGGAGTCTATCTGCATAATTTCTACAGGAAAAACTGACCTAATCCAGTGCAGTATAACCTGTTTTAAATGACCACCCAAGGGACCAGCAAAACTATGCGGTCTAGTAAAGGGTGGCTTTGAACTAAAGGTCAAGCCAAATCGTGGAAACAAAAAATATGCTGGAAACATGTATCATGCATACTTGTTGGGAAGCTTTGAGTCTAGACTGTGATGATGACACTATGTATAATACTTGTTACCTATTGAATTTTGTGACATTGATACAAGAAAACACCTTTTCATTATATTGCCAGTGGTATGCTTAGACTCCTGTCTGCACTGTATGACACTCACAAGCCACAAGGGAATATCACTCCAAGGGAGGTCTGAAGACTGAGAAACATGTCTATATTTGAGACATTTTTAAAAAAAAAGTCTGTTTTGTATATACATTCACTATGGACCAATGGCAAATATCAAGTCCTGTACACACTGCTGATATCAGCAACATTTGGTTCTTATTTATCAATAAAGATAATTCCCAGTGTATCAGCTAACATTATACAACAAAACAAGTAGAAGAGCTGGAGGTTCACTAGTATGCAATGATAAATTGTTACAGGAGAAAGAACAGGAGTACTTGCGGCACCTTAGAGACTAACAAATGTATTTGAGCATAAGCTTTCGTGAGCTACAGCCCACTTCATCGGATGCATAGAATGGAACACACAGAAAGAAGATATTTATACATACAGAGAACATGAAAAGGTGGAAGTAGCAATACTAACTGTAAGAGGCCAATCAATTGAGATGAGCTATCATCAGCAGGAGGAAAAAAAACGTTGGAAGTGATAATCGAGATGACCCATAGAAGGTGTGAGGATACTTAACATGGGGAAATAGATTCAATTAGTGTAATGACCCAACCATTCCAAGTCTCTGTTTAAACCTAAGTTAATTGTATCTAATTTGCATATTAATTCAAGTTCAGCAGTCTCTCTTTGGAGTCTGTTTTTGAAGGCATTGCTGGCGCACGATGGCATATATCACGTTGGTAAACGAGCCCCTGATGGCGTCGCTGATGTGATTAGGTCCTATGATTATGTCACTTGAATAGATATGTGGACAGAGTTGGCATCGGGCTTTGTTGCAAGGATAGGTTCCTGGGTTAGTGTTTATGTTGTATGGTGTGCGGTTGCTTGTGAGTATTTGCTTCAGGTTGGGAGGCTGTCTGTAAGCGAGGACTGGCCTGTCTCCCAAGATCTGTGAGAGTGAGGGATCATCTTTCAGGATAGGTTGTAGATCTCTGATGATGCGCTGGAGAGGTTTTAGTTGGGGGCTGAAGGTGATGGCTAGTGGCGTTCTGTTATTTTCTTTGTTGGGCCTGTCCTGTAGTAGGTGACTTCTGGGTACTCTTCTGGCTCTGTCAATCTGTTTTTTCACTTCAGCAGGTGGGTATTATAGTAAACAAAAGCTACAAAGGGTGCAGCAATTACCTCTGCAGAAGTACGTTTTTTACTGATTTTTAAAACTTGGCCAGGAGACACTTATGCTTTTGAAAATATTTTGCACTTTTCCTTTGTACATGTCAAAGTTCTTCACAAAACTGAGTAAACCTCATTACTCCCATTATAAAAATGGGGAAACTGAGATAGAGAGGTTAAAGACACAGTGTTGAAATGTAGGCTACTTGTAGCACTCAAATATTGGAGGTAACTTCAGTGAGAACTAGGGCTGCTTGGTCTCTCTGGAAATGGGGCCATTATTCAGTGCATACATATGTGTTTGCACAGTTTCTTGTACATTAATAAACTGTCAATGTTGCTACACATAGCACATGAATCATGAAAAAGAAATGAACAGTTGTAATTCACTTTACCAATACATACCCTCTATTCCTGCACCCACAGGCATGTACTTTTATCATTGCCACACACCACAGATCATTCACCACAACCTTAACTATGCCCCATCAAGAATGCCAGCTTTCCAGCACCTCCTTTAACAATTGATCCCCTCCCAAAACACCAGACTACCTCATGACCTTACCTTCTGCATGCCCTTTTCATGACACAAGTTACCACCTTCACAACACAATTAGCTGTGAATTTTGGAGGGATTAGTTTGGTAAAGAGGGTGCTGGAAATTTAGCATTTCTAGGGGGTTAGGAGGAAGAGATACAGTTGACATGTAGGTCTTCGGTTTATGGTTGTAGTAGCAGAAAGATGCATGCCTCTGGGGATGGAAGAATAGAAGGTGCATATTGTTGGATGACTTAACTTTTCCTTTCCTTTCCTTTGTGGTTTTGTATCAAGCATGTTGCAGCCTAAACCATTTGACAACCAGGGCTCTTGTGCATTTTCCTACGCATTAAATGTCACAACTGCAGACGTATCTTCATGATGCCTACTTCTCTCTTCAACTCTTAAATTCCCCAACTGAACAAATTTGGCTGGTGGCCGTCACAGGCCAATAAAACTTGCCATGGGTTGTCGCACAAGAGTTCCCCCTAGAGAGATCTAGGCAAAACTTGTCATGCCCAGTGACTGACTTAGTAACAGAGCTTGGAGTTCCACAACTTGGAGAAGTTACTCAACCAGTTTCCCACTGCCCTTGATCTCTCCAGTTCATATGGACTCGGGAGAATAGAATGGAGAAAACTGATATGTAAATTCCAAAGAGCAGAACTTCATTACTGAGCGAGACCCTTAGTCTAACAAGCTTAAAGTGGCTGCTGCATTGGGAGCTTCTCTATGTGAAGGATTATGAAATTTCTCTTGATTTACTGAGACATACTAGAGTACAATCCAGACTGAATAGCTGTGTCACTCGTGCCCTGTAACATGGGGTGCCCTTTACAATACTTTGCTACAGTAGCCTCCAGACTGGACTGCTCACAAACACCTTCCAGCCTCCAAGTCACTTCCAGCTATGTCTCTGTGTGTGTGCTGAAGCCAGCCAGCCACACCTTGGCTCTTACCAGCCTTGGTTATACTGCAGGGTGACCCCAACACACCCTCTACTCTTAGATTTTCCTGCAGATATGTATGTCATGTACTGCCCGGTTCTCTCCTGGACAATACAAGTTTATATAAAGTCCATTATTACTCTAATAGAAATAATATTCACACAACTTGCCACTCCAAATGGAGTTTCCCAGATACTTCAATTTAAACACACTGGATTAGATAAAACAGTAAAACAAGTTTATTAACTAAAAAGAGATTTTAAATGAGCACAAATAATGAGGCATAAAAGTCAGAAATGGTTACAAGAAAAAAAAAGTTAAAATGCTACTGGCATCTTACTTAACAAACTATATCAGAGTCAAGCAAAGTTTCTCACCATATGCTTTCAGTGGTCTCACTGACTAAACCCTCTAAGTCGGGATACTTTCTCTCAGAATCCAATGAAACTTCTGTTGCTTCAGGTGCTGAGAATCAATGGGCAGAGAGAGACGGGGTGCCTTGGAATATTTGTTCCTCCTTCTTATAATTTCAGTCCCCCTCTTGAAAAACATTCCCAGCTGGGTCCCAAGAGACAGAGTCTATGGGGAAGGATGTTCCCTGCTGCTTTTTTCCCCACCTGGTTAAGCATCCTTTGTTTCCCTTCATGTTTGATGACTCTGTTTATTGCTTAAATGCAAATTAAGCAGCGCATACATTCCTTTGTTTGACAGACCTGTTTGCCAACTTCGGATTGGAATATGTGTTATTGCCACCATAGAGTGAAATCTTATAACTTTACATACATTGCTGCCACACCTATTTTATCAGGATGATACTGATCAGTGAAGTACACTTTTACCCCGATAAAACGCGACCCGATATAACACGAATTCGGATATAACATGGTAAAGCAGTGTTCCGGGAGGGCGGGGCTGCGCACTCCGGCGGATCAAAGCAAGTTAGATATAATGCGGTTTCATCTATAACGCAGTAAGATTTTTTGGCTCCTGAGGACAGCGTTACATCGGGGTAGAGGTGTATAAGTTTTCAAATAATACCTTACAAGGCATACTTTGTGCAAAGATTATTACAGTAGTGTGTTGGGTATAAATACAAGCGTACATTCTGTCACACTTACACACACACTGTAGCTGCATTCAGTACTATGGGGCTGAACAAGGTGTAAATCAGAGGAGAGTCTGGCCCATAGTTGAAACAATAACCCCATAACTGGCCAAACAAACCACGGGCTTGATCCTGTGGTAAAAGTGCCATTGACTTCAGAGAGAGCAGCACCAGACCTCGAAACTAAACCAATCTGGGTTCCACAGAGCATTATCAACTTACTTTGCAAATGAGAGGGTGTCATGGGAGCCAGAATGTCCTATGAAGATCGCTTTAGTGTCCAGTAGGGGCTCCCTTCCTGCTACTGGTTCTAAACTCTGCCCTCCTTGTCCTGGGTTGGAGTCCCCTTCTACTGCCTTTGGGGCGGGAGGAATTCACCCAGAAATCACTCCATCAGTGTCAGTAACTCAACTGTATCAACAGCAGTCACCTTGTTCGATATGGGTCATGGATCGGGACGCTTCCCAGTCCAGAGCTCCAACTCTTAGTCTGTTGGGTCCTAGCAGTAGCCGCCACCACTGCACTCATAGGGACACAGGAGGCAATGTGCATCTGCCCCTGTATCTATCACCTCTTCTTCCCCTTGGAGATCTGGCTGGTTTTTTTGTGCAGTGTAGCACAGGGTCATGGGACCACACACTCAGCCAGGCTGCCTACTGGGCTTTTCTCCGACCTGGAGCTCATTCTCAGCCAGCTCTTTCCCTGCTGCTGCAGTCACCTCACTCTCACACAGCAGCCTTCTTCTCAGGAGAGTTTGCCACAAGAAATTGGTTGGGGATTTCCTGCCTTTTCTCTGCCCAGCTTCGGTTTGCTTGTCCCCACACCAATCAGGCTTCCGAGGGCAGAGGCAGCTTTCACAGCACTGCTGCTTCACATCTCCACACTAGATTGCTGATGCAGTGGATTTTAATTTTACTCCCATAGACAACCTGTAAATCTGTGTGGTTTTGTAGATATTCAGACTACATTTTTGTTAAATATTTTGTGCCATGGGTTCATTTGATTAGTGTTGGCTGAGTTGTGTGTGCAGTTGCCTAGACATCAGTATTAACTGTTTTGCTGTGATTTATAGGGATTGACATATCTAAGCAAAGAATGTAAGCCACAGAAAACTGAAGATGAAACCAAGCAGGGACTATAAAACTGGTAGTAACGAACAGCGTAGTAGCTGCAGTCTGGAGTAATATTTAATTTATGGAGGCTTGAATTATATTGTTCCCCTTTCTTGTCTGATACACCACCAGTTGAAAAGAAGCAATCAAAATACATGTTGTAAATCCCTTGGCCCAACTATTCCTGTTCCTAAACGTGCATCGTAAATGTGCAGGCGTGTACTTTGTTGCTTCAAAAGAAATAAAAGCAACACATTGTTTCAGAGATGTCTTCCAATTCAATTTCTTTTACATCCTGTGTTCAGCTGTGACTTAGCATGTGAGAACCAAGTTTCTTCAGGTGGGAAACTGCAGTTCTGGTAATCATTCTGTCTGGGTTTAATTCCAAATGTCTCATTGCTATGCTGAGTTCATTTTGATTTAATATAGCATTCTTAAACATTTTAGCTTAATTTTTGACATGGACCTGACATGATGTGAGACTTTTTGTTACATATGCCAAGAGCTAGACTAATCAGATTTTGGGGATGATTGACAATTAGCTATTTTATTTAGTTCCAATGACATTCTTTATATATATCTTAAGACCATTCAGGATAGAAGGAATACATCTCTTGAGGAATATGATTCCATAATAAGACTAGATAACTCGATTAGCAAAGCTGTATGGCAGATGGGAAGTTCAGTTTCACAAAGAATTTTGAGATTTTGAAATTTGCCTTTGTTATGAATGGGAATGAAAACAAAAAAAAATGAATTTCTCCCAAGGAAAACTAAAATTTTTGCGTTGGAGCCTTGTGTTTTGATTTTTAACTTTTCTATTATAATATATATAATTTTAAAATGAAACAGTTATTTCAGAACTGAAAATTGAAATGTTTCATTTCAATATTGTTGGATGTTTGGACACTGTTGGCACTTTCTTCTGGTTTTCTTCCAAAATGAAATTCAAATAAAATTGACTTGAAGTGCTTAGATTTCAACAGAACCACCTATTCCAATGGACTCTGGTTCCATCAAAGTTTCCCCAGATAGCTCTAATGACTATTTCTGAAGGACTACCCACTTTAGCTTTTCTGTTCATTGAAATAACATGAACTTATATGTTGAAGGAACTGTGGATCTGCTGGGAGCACGTCTCAGGATTGGGACCATTACTAGCTTGTGATGTGTGATGAAGAAATACATTTCTCTCTCTCTTTTCAGCAGCTGAATGTTCTGGGATTTCAGTAAAGTCACTTTGAGGCTATATGGTGAAAAGCATCTACATGTAAACAGTGGGTTTCCAGAGAGCCAAAATTCTCTCTGGAAATAGCTTACTACATAAAAAGGAGAGAAGACTTTCTCAGAGTAATTCCCTATAGGTCTAGTTGCATAGCAATAACACTAGGGCTATCTCTTCAGTTTTCCTTGAAGTTTTGTATTTATATATAATAAAATAGCAGCACTCGGAGGCCAAAAAGGTTTGCAAATCAATACAGCAAAGGACAGTCATACAGGTTATTGTAATAGAGGTAGGCAATGATTTAACAGGAGTTACTTGGATGTCAATCCAGATTAAGTTTAGGTTAGGGTTTGAAGTTGACTCTGGAGTAATACTTTGGTTAAGATTCAGTGTAATGAAAATCACATGAGATTTTAGCCCCCAGTGATGAACTTTCATGTAATCAGCTAATCATATGCAATTTCTGCCAATTTGAGACTACAAGATGTGTATATCATGAGTAGCTGTATGATCTTATTATTGTAACTCTTCCTTACTTCTCCCTCCCCTGCTTTTTGGTCTATTGCCCTTACTTGTTATGTTGTGTCTAACTTAACTGGCAAGAACTCTTGTTCCAAATAGCTATGTTCTTTAATGTTATGTCTGTCAAAATGACCTTTCTTTTTTTTTTTTTTTTTTTGGTACGATTTTAGGTTTCGTGTTAAACTTTTTACCACTATGACTCTTTACCATTAAAGTATCTCCAAGAGGATTAAATTTGTTCTAATGAAATGTTTTGTTTTATCTGGGTTTTGACAGGACACTAGGTCTTTTCATAGATCTGAGGTAGTATACTCAAAGAATTTTGGCTCTCTGGAAACCCACTGTTCACATTTAGATCCTTTTCATTAACTTTATCTGCATGTGTCTAAAGTTCTTTATTACATTGATTCAGATGGCTTCTTTCTAAAGATAAAATTGCTATTTCTAATTTTGTAGCTCATTCTGCTAAAGATGCAAATTCTTTCAAGGTGGAAAGTTTTAGCCTTAACTATAAACAATGCTAATAATAATATTTGTATTGTAGTAGTGTCAAGAGCCCCAATCAAGGGCAAGAACTCCATTGTACTCCATCTGTACAAACACAGAACAAAAAGATGGAACTGCTCCCAAAGAGTTTACAGTCTAAGTGTAAGACAAGAACCATGAGGATACAGACAGAATGGAAAGCACAGGAAACAATGCGACGATACTGGTCTTCATGATAGGTAGTGGTCACAGCACACTAGTTGCCGAAACATCATCAAGTTATTTGTAGGCATCGGGGCAAAGGAGAGATTTGAAGTCACTTTCTGCGCTGCCTATAATAAACTTTAAAGAATAAGTTAAGCCTTGTCAGACCCTGCCTTATACATGGTATCCACTGTACTGCTGTCAAATTTCCTTCAAGTTTACCAAAATGAAGCATGAAATTAGAGTGAGTAGAATAAGAAACGTGTGTTTTAAACATGGCTTTTTGCACTTCATCCCCCGTTGTTTGATGAGCTACAAAGGGAGCCAGCCAAACATGGTATGTTTCAGTCTCTTAAAAACAAAACAAATCTACAGCACAACCTTCACTATGGACCATCTCTAATATGCAACCATTTGGAAGTATCCACAGTGTTTCAAGTACTTGTTTTGACCTTTAATTAACAAGGCAACAGATTTTTGCTGGCTCTTTAGGTGGTGGTTTAAGTCTGTTTCACTGTACAAGCGGTGACCATAATATAGTAACATTTAACATTCCTGTTAAATGGGAATGGGAAAAACACCTCAACAGCCCAACACTGGGGCATTTAATTTCAGAAAGGGGAACTATGCAAAAATGAGGAGGTTAGTTAAACAGAAATTAAAAGGTACAGTGACTAGAGTGAAATCCCTGCAAGTTGCATGGACACTTTTCAAAGACACCATAATAGAGGCCCAACTTAAATGTATACCCCAATTTAAAAAACACAGTAAAAGACCTAAAAAAGAGAAACCGTGGCTTAACAACCATGTAAAAGAAGCAGTGAGAGATAAAAAGGCATTTTTTAAAAAGTGGAAATCAAATCCTAGTGAGGTAAATAGAAAGGAGCATAAACACTGCCAAATTAAGTGTAAAAATGTAATCAGAAAAGCCTAAAAGGAGTTTGAAGAACAGCTAGCCAAAAACTCAAAAGGTAATAACAAAATGTTTTATGTACATCAGAAGCAGGAAGCCTGCTAAACAACCAGTGGGGCCCCTGAATGATCAAAATACACTTAAAGACGATAGTCATTGAGGAGAAACTAAATGAATTCTTTGCTTCAGTCTTCACGGCTGAGGATGTTAGGGAGATTCCCAAATCTAAACCATCCTTTGTAGGTGACAAATCTGAGGAATTGTCACAGATTGAAGTGTCATTAGAGGAGGTTTTGGAATTAATTGATGAATTTAACAGTAACAAGTCACCGGGACAAGATGGCATTCACCCAAGAGTTCTGAAAGAACTCAAATGTGAAATTACAGAACTATTAACTATGGTTTGTAACCTGTCCTATAAATCAGCTTCTGTACCCAATGACTGGAAGATAGCTAATGTAATGCCAATATTTAAAAAGGGCTCTAGAGGTAATCCCGGCAATTACAGACCGGTAAGTCTAACGTCAGTACCGGGCAAATTAGTTGAAACAATAGTAAAGAATAAAATTCAGACACATAGAAGAACATAAATTGTTGGACAAAAGTAACATGGTTTCTGTAAAGGGAAATCATGTCTAACTAATCTATTAGAGTTCTTTGAAGGGGTCAACAAATGTGGGTAAGGGGGATCTAGTGGACATAGTGTACTTAGATTTCGAGAAAGCCTTTGACAAGGTCCCTCACCAAAGGCTCTTACATAAATTAAGTTGTCATGGATTGAGAACTGGTTAAAAGACAGGGAACAAAGGGTAGGAGTAAATGGTAATTTTTCAGAATGGAGAGGGGTAACTAGTGGTGTTCCCCAAGGATCAGTCCTAGGACCAATCCTATTCAACTTATTCATAAATGATCTGGAGAAAGGGATAAACAGTGAAGTGGTAAAGTTTGCAGACGATACTAAACTGCTCAAGATAGTTAAGACCAAAGCAGACTGTGAGGAACTTCAAAAAGATCTCACAAAACTAAGTGATTGGGCAACAAAATGGCAAATGAAATTTAATGTGGATAAATGTAAAGTAATGCACATTGGAAAAAATAACCCCAACTGTACATACAATATGATGGGGGCTAATTTAGCTACAACTAATCAGGAAAGAGATCTTGGAGTCATCGTGGATTGTTCTTTGAAGACATCCACGCAGTGTGCAGCGGCAGTCAAAAAAAGCAAACAGGAGGTTAGGAATCATTTAAAAGGGATAGAAAATAAGACGGAGAATATATTATTGCCCTCATATAAATCCATTGTACGCTCACATCTTGAATACTGCATACAGATGTGGTCTCCTCATCTCAAAAAAGGCATTAGAAAAGGTTCAGAGAAGGGCAACTAAAATGACTAGGGGTTTGGAACGGGTCCCATATGAGGAGAGATTAAAGAGGCTAGGACTTTTCAGCTTGGAAAAGAGGAGACTAAGGGGGGGATGTGATAGAGGTATATAAAATCATGAGTGGTGTGGAGAAAGTGAATAAGGAAAAGTTATTTACTTGTTCCCATAATATAAGAACTAGGGGCCACCAAATGAAATTAATAGGCAGCAGGTTTAAAACAAATACAAGGAAGTTCTTCTTCACACAGCGCACAGTCAACTTGTGGAACTCCTTGCTGGAGGAGGTTGTGAAGGCTTAGTACTATAACAGGGTTTAAAAGAGAACTAGATAAATTCATGGAGATTAAGTCCATTAATGGCTATTAGCCAGGATGGGTAAGGAATGGTGTCCCTAGCCTCTGTTTGTCAGAGGGTGGAGATGGATGGCAGGAGAGAGATCACTTGATCATTGCCTGTTAGGTCCACTCCCTCTGGGGCACCTGGCATTGGCCACTGTCGGCAGACAGGATGCTGGGCTGGATGGATCCTCGGTCTGACACAGTATGGCCATTCTTATGTTCTTTCCTGGAGAATCAGACCAGAGTAGTAGTTTTCTGGGCAAAAAACAGATGTTTCTTTACACCTGTGTTACACTTTCAGGGATGGGGGTCGGGGATCTACTGAGGATGGAGAGAGAAGTGGGACTGCATGAGAGAAATGGAGAAGGGTGCGATGAATGTAGGAACTTCGGTAATATTTTTAAGGTCCAGATGTGCACCTCGTTTTCTCTCTGCACTTTGAACACAAACATTGAGTGTAAAGGGGAATGACTGAGGACTGGGAGAATGTCAGGTAGTCTGACTTGGTATGGAGGCACCAATCAAGAGTTGAATAGAACCTACACAAATCAGTGGAAGATCCTAAGTTGACCAGGGAAGTGCCATGGTCTGGGCCATTAACACTTAACAACTGGGAAGGCAAGGCTGAACACGTGAACACAACATGGTTGGAGCTGGAGACAGGGCAGGTGAGAACAGACTGGTCAGGTGGGGCGAGACTCCAACACAGAGAGACAGAGAGAGAAGATGGATCCCAGAGAGAAGCATGGGCTGATGAAGCCATTGCTTCTTCCAGTATGGACGCTGCCTTAAACTGGGTTTTGCCTGCTAACCTAAGGACTCTTATGCTGTATTACAGGTGACTAATAAATACTATCTTGCTTTAAAAAGGCTGCTTTGTTCATTGCACATACTCTGTGCATAGCTTCCAAAGGTAAAACCTCTCTGAGACTGTTTTTAGTTGGACTTGCTATTGAGAGGCTAGGTGAGAAATAGGGCACTGGAGCCCAAAGGCTCAGTCTAGGAGTCTTTTTGGGTATGTCTACACAGCAGTTAGACATCCATGGTTGGCCTGGGCCAGCTGACTTGGGCTCAGGCTAAGGGGCTGTTTAATTGCAGCCCTAGGACTCTGCAAGGGGGGAAGGGTCCCAGAGCCTGGGCTGCAACTGGAGCCCGAATGTCTACAGTTTCCCTTGGCTGTTAGCAAGGAGGGCTCTGTTCACACTTTCATAATTCTTGGAAGTGGGAAATGTTGCCATGCTAACCTCTCTGGATCCGTTAGGCTTTGTCTTCACTTTCTCTCCCCCTGCCCCCCCCCCAAAGTTTGTTTCCTGTTTGGGGGTAATAAATGCCTGTTAGCTATTCTGCTGTATAATCCTGTTGGAGACCAGGCGCTGTAGTTCTTACTGCAAGATAAACTAGGATGTCAGCCATGGGGGGGGGGGGGGAGGGGGAGCATAGTATTAGTTATCCCAATGTAAAAACAAAAACAACCCCCCCACGCACCTACCTTTTTTGCAGTGAAACCATAGCCTTAGTCACATTTATGTACACCCTTAATCATGAGATTCAGCTTTTCAAAAAGATCATGGTTTGTTCTGGAAATTCAAACCCTTTGTTTTAGGAGTTTCTTGCAGACACTTTTCCTTGCCCAGCTGTAGGCCAGCCTCCTCTTGCAGATCCAGGCACAGCACACCCTGTAGCTCATTCACCCTGCCCCCACCATATTCTTAAAGCGGCAGCTTCCATTTCTCATATTCTATAGATATCACTAATAATAAAAATATGTACAATAACAATTATTGAAAAGTATTGCTAAATATTAAAAACAGTTTCTCATCGCTTATTGTTTAATCTCTCTTCTAGGGACATTTGTGGGCCTGCCTCTGCCTGCGAGGTCACGCTGCATGGGGGGATGCCATTTTCAAAAGTGCGCCGCCCTGCTCCTGCCAGCCTGACCTCGCACGCAGCATGTGTCCAAGGTCACGCTGGTGGGGGCAGAGCAGTACACTGTTTTGAAATAACATCTCCCATCTGATACTGGGCAAAACCACATCTGGTTTTGTCCCAGTACCGGTGCCAGGGGACAAACCAACCAAAAAGAGGATTGTCCGGTATATGGGATGAGGACCTTACATTTACATGGAAAGCAATGTAGTGATTAGAAACTGAGAAACAAATAGCTTTAAAATGAAGTATAGTAATAGGTCTATCCTCACTCTGCATTTTGTAAAGTTATTTTTCTTTATCTGCTCTGGTAGTCTTTTCCTCTCTCTGATTTCTCTATTAACAAGATATCAGTTGGCCATTTTGGTTCAGCAGGAGGTATGGAGTTGGGAAAGGCGTACATACATCTTAAAAACTATGAAGTTAGGCTGGCTGGAATTGAGGAAACCAGGATGGGGAGTGGAAATAATTAAAAGCAAACACCTAATGGTTTCATATGACTTTTTTTGATTGAATGCTTCAGATTTTTAACATGCTGCTCTGAGACTATCAAACTTTGGAAGCTGATCCCATATGGAGGACAAAGGTCATTAATGTCCAAAGGGAAATATAAAAAACTGAAAATAAACCTTTGGTAGATTAATTTGCTGATTCAACTATCAAAATGACTAGGGTGTGTTTGCTGTGAAGTAACATGGTGAGTAATATAGAGCTCTGTAGCCTCTGTTTAGAGACAACTATCCCTCTGACTTTATGATGGGTGTGCATTCACACATGATATTAACAAGACAGGATCTGCATACACTGCATACGCTGCCTTGCGCCTATTTAATTTGTTCATTAGAACATCCAGGCAGTGTTTTGTGGTGTGTGTGGGACTAACTGTCATGGTGAGATTTCTTTTTTCACACTAACATAAGCACCTAGTTTCATATAAAATTAGCTGCAGTTTTTTCTGTTATTACCCTAATGTAAGGTGCTTAGTAACAGTATCAGCCAATATAATAAACTGAACCATTCAATTAACAGCATGTGTATGAAATATATAGAAACTGTGGTAAAATGTGAAATGCAATGCATGTATTAACTAATCAAATCTCCAGTATCAAAATCTCTTTTTAGAAAGCCTTGGATTGTTTTTTTGTTACTATTTTTCATATCACACTGCCTTTAATGCCAGTTTGCCTTACTGCCATGACTCATAATTGTACCTGCCTGGAAAGCAAGGAAAAATATCAGTGTTACAATCAGGGTCCAGACACCGCATGGGGAGAACAGGGGCTCTAAACCCCAAAGAATAAGCAATTGACTCAACTACTTGTGTATGATGTTGTTGTGTGTAAACATATGTCAAGTAAGAGCTTTTATGAAAGCTTATAATGTTCTGAACTTGATGGTCAATAGGAGATGTGCATACAGGTTATGGTTGTGTATATGTGTAGAACATTTTAAGCGATTTCACCAGGACATTGCAACAATGGAGAAACGCTCTCAGGGCAAATGGAGCCCATCAATGCTTGCAGACTATTGCTGGACAGTGACAAGAGATGCTCCATTTAATGAATACAAGAGACAAGCCAAGAAGCGCCGAGTAGACACTGAATAGGACTAAACTATGTACAGAATAGTTTTTTGCCTTTTGTTTCATAATAAATTTTATTTATATAACCCTTTTGCTGATTTTTAAAGTGTTACATAAACAGGACAGGTGAAATATTATCATGTAAAGCAACCATAAACACATGAAAAGACCTAGGTTTACAATTTATGATTAAAACTCTACTATCTACACAATATACATAGACATAAAATGTAAAAACTTAAATATCTTAGAAACAGTAGCCAATCAGTTGTTTTAATTGTCATATTTGAATTCAGCACATCAAAATACATAATAGCACATTTTATCTCTGAAGCAGACGACTTCTCAAAAATTGTAGACCAGTGTTATCAAACTGTCTGTACTGAGCTATCTTGATTATCACTTCAAAAGTTTTTTTCTCTTACTTAATTGGCCTCTCAGAGTTGGTAAGACAACTCCCACCTGTTCATGGTCTCTGTATGTGTGTATATATATCTCCTCAATATATGTTCCACTCTATATGCATCCGAAGAAGTGGGCTGTAGCCCACGAAAGCTTAGGCTCTAATAAATTTGTTAGTCTCTAAGGTGCCACAAGTACTCCTGTTCTTTTTGTGGATACAGACTAACATGGCTGCTACTCTGAAACCGACGCTTTTGTCAGTGAAACCTATGTCAGTCAGCAGGTTGTTTTTCACACCACTGACCGACAAAAATGTTAGCGTAGACAAGCCTTAAGGAAGGAGGGAGTCCCCCTACCCACCACAATTCTGCTTAACTGTGAATTACCATAGTCTGAGGGGAACAAACAAACTGCAAACCCTGTTAAAAGGGAAGAGGTGTGAAGTGAAGGCTATCTGTGAAGCACTGGATCTTCTCTATGACAGAAGGCATGCTGGGAAACTGTTCAGAGGCAATAGGTAACTTGTATTAGAAAAGGAAACTTAGCTAATATAGGAGTGTAAAGATTGTGTCATTATGTTTATTTTATGTGTCAGTTGCGTGTTTGCTTTTCCTTACTATTTCACTTTTGAATCTGTCTTTGTTTATTTTTACTCCAAGCATGGCTCTAGTGTGCAAACTGGAGTGTCTCCCCCTCACAGTAAGTAGGGGATAGGTTTAACACCTTCAAGGTTGACAAATCAGAGGAGAAAAGTCCCAGTGTTTGGTAGTTAAGAACTTGGGGGATGGATTAGGGGGGCGGGGGGGAGAATTTAGGACCAGAAGTGCTATTGGAGTCACTCTGCAAGGGTGAGACCTTTACAATTGTAGTCTAGCTATTGGTGTCAGGGCTCTGAGCTATAGTAGCATATCATTAAGGCACCCAAAGTTAAAAGGCAGGTGGTAACAAAATCCCATACTGCTCTGGGTGGTCCCCACAGCATCACAATCATTAATGTTTAGAAGTTTCTAAAATACATCCTCTCCAACAGCTTTTCAATAAATCATAATTTTGTGATTTTTAAGGTTTCACATCTCACAATATACCAGTGCTAGAAACATATGGCTTGTAACATTTAGACGGGGGAGTGACATACTTCCTGGTAGTATAAAATGGCCTTCATGTTTCGTGAGACAATTGGATCTCAAATATTTAATTGACCCAGGACTAGGTCAAAAATAATTTTCAGAGGAGATTACCTGGCAGTAGGGACACCAAATTGCATGCATTTATACTATCTCTGTATCACAGTCATTATTTGTGAAATGTGTGTCAAAAAACTTGTCTCACTTCCCTGGATTATGTGATGTTAGTGAGGTCTAGTCTACACTAGAGTTAGGTCAATGCAAGGCAGCTTACATGAGCCTAACTATGGAAGCATCTACACTTAAATTTCACTCCTGCAGATGTAACTGGCCCACTAGACCAACTTAATAACTCCACCTCCACAAGCGGCGTAGAGTCAAGGTTAATGTAGTTAGACTGACACAGTCGATGTAGATGCTGCATGGCTTATGTCGACTGTTACTGGCTTTCAGGAGCCATCCCACACTGACAGAACAATCGATACATACGCTCCTGGTGAGGACGCATACCGCCGACACAAGCAGCAAAGTGCAGACATGCACAAGCTATGTAATTACTGTAGCGGCTATATACCAGTGTAAGTTAGGTCTAGGGCGACCAGATGTCCCGTTTTTAAAGGGACAGTCCTGTATTTAAGACCTCCTGCAGGTGTCCTGACTTTTTCTTAAAAACAGGCAAAGTGTGCCATATTTTCTGCTGCTGGCCGGATCCCTGCTCGCCAGCTTCCTGCCCACCAGCAGTGAGTGGGGACTGCGGGGGGTTTCCAGTGGCCGACAATGGGGGTGGGTGTGCAAGATTGGTGGTGGGACAAAGCTGCAGCTTGCAGGGCTGGCCACTCCCCCTGCTGGTCTGTCAGTGCTGGTCTGTCAGTGCAGTCCTCGCTGCTTGCCAGCCCTTGGCCAGCAGGGCCCTGCCCCCCTTCCCGTTTCCGGCCAGCAGGGCCCTGCCCCCCTTCCCATTTCCAGCCAGCACTGTCTGCTCACTGCAGTGGTTGGTGAGTGTGGGCAGGCGCTAGCCCGGGGCGGGCAAACATTTGGGCCTGAGGGCCGCATCGGGTTTTGGAAATTGTATGGAGGGCCGGTTAGGGGGAGGAGGTCGTGGCCTACCTGCCCCCCATCCCCTCCCCCCCGGGACCCCTGCCCCATCCAATCCCTCCTGTTCCCTGGATGGCCCTCCCGGGACCCCTGCCCCATCCACACACCCCCGCTCCCTGTCCCCTGACCGCCCTCGGAACCCCTGCCCCTGACTGCCCCCCGCCGCCCCATCCAACCCCTCCTCTCATTCCTGACTGCCTCCCCCCAGGACCCTGCCCCCATTCAACCCCCCTGTTCCATGCCCTCTTACCACCCCGACCCCTATGCACACCCCCACTTCCTGACCACCACCACCCCAAACTTCCCTGCCCTCTATCCAACCCCCCCGCTCCCTGCCCCCTTACCGCGCTGCCTGGAGCACCGGTGGCTGTTGGCGCTACAGCCGCACCGCCCGGCTGGAGCCAGCTACGCCGTCGCCACTGCGCAGCACAAAGACTGGGTCAGGCTGGGCTCTGCAGCCATGCTGCCCCAGAAGCTCAGAGCCCCATCGCCCAGAGCATTGTGCTGGCAGCAGAGCGAGCTGAGACTGCAGGGGAGGGGGAACAGCAGGGGAGGGGCCAGGGGTAGCCTCCCAGGCCAGGAGCTCAGGGGCCAGGCAGTTGGGTCACACGGGCCACAGTTTGCCCACCTCTGCGCTAGCCAGTTATGTGTCTCCTCTGCTGCCCACCCAGCGGCCCTTTACATGCTTCCCCTCTTGCTGTCCTTGCCCTGCTTTGTCCCTTCACACACCCCCAGCCCCGCTGCTCCTCCATATCCTCCCCGGTGGGATGCATCCCACTCCCAGCGCTGTGCGGAGAACCAGCCCCGGTTGGGGTGCTCAGCTCACCAACAGCCTGGCTGACAGGCTCCTTCCTTCCCCCACTGCCTCGGGCTGGGCTGGTGTCCTGGGAAAGCCCAAGATGCTCCGGCCCGGGGCGCTGGCCAGGAATGGCCAAGCCCTGCATGTGCCAAAGCCCACACAGTCCTGTCACAGGGAAGCCTCTCCACCTCTCAGCTAACCTCTGTAGTAGCGGGGGCCGGGAATAGATTTCCAGCATCTCACAGCATGTTTACGCCCTGACCCTGTGGGCTCCACAGCAGCCCCCCCGGCAGGGGCTTAGCACCCTTTCCCGTCCTCCCCCACCCTCGGTCCTGCCCCCAGGGAGTGTGGGGCTGCCCTACGCCCCCTCCCCTCCCCTTCTGAGCCACCATTCTGGCCAGGTTCCCTGAAGCCCCTGCAGTCAGGTTCACAATGCTTAGGGCTTACCCCCTTCCTGCCCGTGCTGTAGCCGGTAGACAGGAGGCGGCTGAATTATCTCAGTGGTCAGCAGCAGCCTTGAGGTGTTAGCTGCCTTTCAACACTGTGCAGGCAGGCAGGCACAAGCTGCTTCCAGCCACAGGGGAGCACGCTGGCGGGGGGCGGGGGGAGGGAAAGGGGGGGAGAGGGGAAAAGATGAGCTCTGCAAAGACATGGGCCAGGTCATCCCTCTTCTCGTCTTCCCCGCCCCCGCCCCCCCCCCCCCCCGCCTGTGTCTGGAAACAGCTCTCATGCACAGTTGCCAACTTTCACACAGTAAGCACCCCGACTTTCACAATAAGCCAAAAATCAAGATAATCCTATTTCAAAACAATGCCAAAACAAGCCAATCTCTAAGAACCCCAACACTCTGTGACTAGATCCCCCCGGTGTGCAGTCTGGGACTGTGGTGGGCTCACTGTGCACCCCTGACTCTCCCCCCCCCCTTGACCCTGCATACCCCAAGCCGATTAAAAAAAAAAAGAAGCAAAAGCTGCAACAAGCCTGTCATAACTATAAAGGGAAGGGTAACAGCTCTCCTGTGTACAGTACTATAAAATCCCTCCTGGCCAGAGACTCCAAAATCCTTTTACCTGTAAAGGGTTAAGAAGCTCGGGTAACCTGGCTGACACCTGACCCAAAGGACCAATAAGGGGACAAGATCCTTTCAAATCTTGGGGGGGAAAGGCTTTTGTGTGTGCTCTTTGTTTAAGGGGTTGTTCGCTCTGGGGACTGACAGGGACCAGACATCAATCCAGGTTCTCCCCATCTTTCTAAACAAGTCTCTCGTATTTCAAACTTGTAAGTAAAAAGCCAGGCAAGGCGTCTTAGTTTTACTTTGTTTTCTCAACTTGTAAATGTACCTTTTACTAGAGTGTTTATCTTTGTTTGCTATACTTTGAACCTGGGCTAGAGGGGGGTCCTCTGAGCTCTTTTAGTTTGATTACCCTGTAAAGTTATTTTCCATCCTGATTTTACAGAGATGATTTTTACCTTTTTCTTTAATTAAAAGCCTTCTTTTTAAGAACCTGATTGATTTTTCCTTGTTTTTAGATCCAAGGGAGTTGGATCTGTATTCACCAAGAGTTGGTGAAAGGAAGGAGGGGGGAAGGGTCAATTTCTCCTTGTTTTAAGATCCAAGGAGTTGGATCTGTATTCACCAGGAGTTGGTGAAAGGAAGGAGGGGGGAAGGGTCAATTTCTCCTTGTTTTCAGATCCAAGGGATTTGGATCTGTATTCACCAGGGAATTGGTGAAAGATTTCTCAAAGCTTCCCAGGGAAGGGAATGGTGGCAGCGGACCAGAACTAAGCTGGTAGTTAAGCTTAGAAGTCCTCATGCAGGCCCCCACACTTGTACCCTAAAGTTCAAAGTGGGGATACAGCCGTGACATGGTGGCAGAGCGGTGGAGATGGTTTTAAACCCAAAAGCCAGTAAGATTTTTTTTTTCCTTCTAGCTGCTTGGAAAGCAGAGCTGAAGGTAGATGCATATCTTATCTCTCCTTGCCTGAAGGCAGAGGTGTTAAGTTTTTTTAACAAGGGCCTTTGTTAAGAGAAGGGTTCAATTAATGAGCAAACTTTGACTGGTAAAAGGAATTTACAAGCTGAATTGTTTTTTTTTTCTTTTTACATCCTCGGGAGTAGCTAGTTAGAAAGTCTCTGTTAACTCAGCAGCAGCCAGAGCTGAGTGCATCCCAGTTTCAGTCAACTGCAGGGGGGTGTGACCCAGAACAAGAAAACAGGAAAATGACTACCAAAGAAGAAAAAGCCAAAGAGGAGGCCCACAAGAGAGCTATGGAGCTGAAAGAAAAAGAGGTAGAGCTGAGAGAAAGAGAAGAGAAAGCCAAAGAGGGGGCCCACAAGAGAGAGATGGAGCTAAAAGAAAGAGAAAAAAAAGCCAAAGAGGAGGCCCACAAGAGAACTATGGAGCTGGAAAAAGCCAAAGAGGAGGTGAGAGAAAAAGAAAGGGAGGAGAGAGAAAAAGAAAGGAAGCATGAACTGGAAGTAGCAAGGGCTAGGGCGGATACAACAGCCCATTCTAACAACCCCTCTCCAGGTACCACTTCCCATCCCAGAAAATTCCCCACCTACAAGGCAGGCGATGACACTGAGGCCTTCTTAGAAAATTTTGAAAGGGCCTACCTTGGATACAGCCTCTCTGCAGACCAGTACATGGTAGAGCTGAGGCCGCAGCTCAGTGGACCCTTAGCAGAGGTGGCGGCTGAAATGCCTAAGGAACACATGAACGGTTATGAACTTTTTAAAAACAAGGCCAGAATCAGAATGGGGCTAACACCTGAGCAAGCCCATCGGCGGTTCAGAGCCCTAAGGTGGAAACCCGATGTGTCATTTACCCGACATGCCTACCACATTGGGAAGAATTGGGATGCCTGGATATCAGGAGCAAATGTTAAATCTACGGAAGAGTTGCCCTTCCTAATGCAAATGGAGCAGTTTTTAGAGGGTGTTCCTGAGGAAATAGAAAGGTACATCCTAGATGGGAAGCCCAAAACTGTAACCGAGGCGGGGGAGATTGGAGCCAAATGGGTGGAGGTGACAGAAAAGAAAAAAGCTAGTAGCAGTTGGAGCGAATATCAGAAGGGGCAAGCCGAAACAAAACCTTATCACCGGGGACAACCCAAGGCCCCACCCACATCCCAAGGGAAACCCCAGACGCCTTCTCACCCCACCACACCAGTCTCCATCAACCAACATCGCCCCGGTGATACCTTAGCAGGACGATGTTTTAAATGTAATGAACTGGGACATATAAAGGCTCACTGCCCCAAGAACCCCAACCGATTACAGTTCATTACACCCCAATCACACCAAAGATCCCCAGACCCAAATGCCTCTCTCATACCCTCGGAGCGAAGGGAAACCTTGAGAGTGGGCGGAAAGAAGGTTATCGCTTGGAGGGACACTGGGGCACAAGTGTCAACTATCCACCAATCCCTAGTGGACCCCAAACTCATCAACCCGGAGCATCCAGTGACCATTCAACCCTTCGTGTCACAGTCTGTAACCTTGCCTACAGCCAAGTTGCATGTCCAGTACAAGGGCTGGTCAGGAATGTGGACTTTTGCAGTCTATGACAATTATCCCATCCCCATGCTGCTGGGGGAAGACTTGGCCAACCATGTGAAGCTAGCCAAGAGAGTGGGAATCGTCACCCGCAGCCAGGCTAAGCAAGCTTTCACCCCCATCCCTGTTCCTGAGCCGTCCACCAGGGCCCCGTCTGTGTTACCGGAGACCCAAACACAGGTGGTGGAACCGGATCCCCTGCCAACGACTGCAACAGCCGTAGTGGATCCAATCCCAGAGACCCAGCCAAAGCCAGTCCCAGAACCGGAACTGGCAACGCAACCAGCACCAGAACCATTGCCAGCACTGAGTCCAGCGCTTGCAAACCCGTCTACAACTCCAATGCCAGAGGGCACCAGCGAGCCTAAACTGGCGGAAGCAGCAGATAACCCTACCCAAGAGGCTCAGCCAGAGCCTGAAATACCACATAGTGCACCAGCGGACAGCGGTTCACAGTCAATGGAAAAAGCCCCAGCACCTGCATCGCTTCCAGAGGGACCAAGCCCCAGTCCACAGTCCAAGGAGGAACTGATGTCTCCAGCATCAAGGGAACAGTTCCAGGCCGAGCAGGAAGCAGATGACAGCCTTCAGAAAGCTTGGGCGGCAGCACGGAGCACCCCACCGCCTCTCAGCTCTTCTAACCGATCCCGGTTTGTTGTAGAAAAAGGACTTTTATACAAGGAGACTCTTTCTGGTGGGCACCAGGAAGACTGGCATCCTCAAAGACAGTTGGTAGTTCCCACTAAGTATCGGGTAAAGCTCTTGAGCTTAGCCCATGATCATCCCAGTGGCCATTCTGGGGTGAACAGAACCAAAGACCGGTTGGGGAAGTCCTTCCACTGGGAGGGAATGGGCAAGGACGTTGCTAATTATGTCCGGTCTTGTGAGGTGTGCCAACGAGTGGGAAAGCCCCAAGACCAGGTTAAAGCCCCTCTCCAGCCACTACCCATAATTGAGGTCCCATTTCAGCGAGTAGCTGTGGATATTCTGGGTCCTTTCCCAAAGAAGACACCCAGAGGAAAGCAGTACGTACTGACTTTCATGGATTTTGCTACCCGATGGCCGGAAGCTGCACCCTTAAGCAACACCAAGGCTAAAAGCGTGTGCCAGGCATTAGCAGACATTTTTGCCAGGGTAGGTTGGCCCTCCGACATCCTTACAGATTCGGGAACTAATTTCCTGGCAGGGAACATGAAAAACCTATGGGAAGCTCATGGGGTGAATCACTTGGTTGCCACCCCTCATCACCATCAAACCAATGGTCTGGTGGAGAGGTTTAATGGAACTTTGGGGGCCATGATACGTAAATTCGTAAATGAACACTCCAATGATTGGGACCTAGTGTTGCAGCAGTTGCTTTTTGCCTACAGGGCTGTACCACATCCTAGTTTAGGGTTTTCACCATTTGAACTTGTGTATGGCCGTGAGGTTAAGGGGCCATTACAGTTGGTAAAGCAGCAATGGGAGGGGTTTACGCCTTCTCCAGGAACTAACATTCTAGACTTTGTAAGCAACCTACAAAGCACCCTCCGACACTCTTTAGCCCTTGCTAAAGAAAACCTAAAGGATGCTCAGGAAGAGCAAAAGGCCTGGTATGATAAACATTCCAGAGAACGGTCCTTCAAAGTAGGAGACCAAGTCATGGTCTTAAAGGCGCTCCAGGCCCATAAAGTGGAAGCGTCGTGGGAAGGACCATTCACGGTCCAGGAGCGCCTAGGAGCTGTTAACTATCTCATAGCCTCCCCCACCTCCAACATAAAGCCTAAGGTATACCATGTTAATTCTCTTAAGCCCTTTTATTCCAGAGAATTAAACGTTTGACAGTTTACAGCCCAGGAAACAGATGACGCGGAGTGGCCTGAAGGTGTCTACTACGAAGGAAAAAGGAATGGTGGCGTGGAGGAGGTGAACCTCTCCACGACCCTTGGACGTCTGCAGCGACAGCAGATCAAGGAGCTGTGCACAAGCTTTGCACTCTCCCGGGAAAGTTTCCCAGAGTCAACTGGTTAAAAATTGTTCTTGGACTGGAACATATTGTTAGTTTTTATATAATCAGTAGTATGTCTAAAGGTACATGTGTCTTATTAACCCTGTTTTCTCCTAGAGCTCCAGGAAGGAATCACAGCCAGTGTGGAACCGGACGTCCAACACTATCTGTGATTTGGGGGGCGTGTCATAACTATAAAGGGAAGGGTAACAGCTCTCCTGTGTACAGTACTATAAAATCCCTCCTGGCCAGAGACTCCAAAATCCTTTTACCTGTAAAGGGTTAAGAAGCTTGGGTAACCTGGCTGACACCTGACCCAAAGGACCAATAAGGGGACAAGATCCTTTCAAATCTTGGGGGGGGAAAGGCTTTTGTGTGTGCTCTTTGTTTAAGGGGTTGTTCGCTCTGGGGACTGACAGGGACCAGACATCAATCCAGGTTCTCCCCATCTTTCTAAACAAGTCTCTCATATTTCAAACTTGTAAGTAAAAAGCCAGGCAAGGCGTCTTAGTTTTACTTTGTTTTCTCAACTTGTAAATGTACCTTTTACTAGAGTGTTTATCTTTGTTTGCTATACTTTGAACCTGGGCTAGAGGGGGGTCCTCTGAGCTCTTTTAGTTTGATTACCCTGTAAAGTTATTTTCCATACTGATTTTACAGAGATGATTTTTACCTTTTTCTTTAATTAAAAGCCTTCTTTTTAAGAACCTGATTGATTTTTCCTTGTTTTTAGATCCAAGGGAGTTGGATCTGTATTCACCAAGAGTTGGTGAAAGGAAGGAGGGGGGAAGGGTCAATTTCTCCTTGTTTTAAGATCCAAGGAGTTGGATCTGTATTCACCAGGAGTTGGTGAAAGGAAGGAGGGGGGAAGGGTCAATTTCTCCTTGTTTTAAGATCCAAGGGATTTGGATCTGTATTCACCAGGGAATTGGTGAAAGATTTCTCAAAGCTTCCCAGGGAAGGGAATGGTGGCAGCGGACCAGAACTAAGCTGGTAGTTAAGCTTAGAAGTCCTCATGCAGGCCCCCACACTTGTACCCTAAAGTTCAAAGTGGGGATACAGCCTTGACAGCCAAACAAGCTACAGCCCAAAAACTAGCCAACAAGCAACTCACAAGCCAATTAAGCCAAAAACAAGCCCAATTTATACGTTTTTTCTGTGGATTTGGCATGTCTGCTCTCGTCCCTTCCCTCCCGCACAGTGCCAAAAGGCTGCTGCTGGCCACATTCTGGTGTGAACCCTGGCAGAAATCTAGGGATGGGGGCATGTGGCCCTGCATGCCACCCCCACATGTTGCCTCAGGAAGACGCGTCGCCAGGTATCAGGAGAGGTGTGTCCGTCCCGGGGACCCAGCCAGGCATAGAGGGCAGAGAGCACCAGGCAGGGAGGAGAGGGTTAGGTCAGTCGGTCACCCTCCCTGTATGAGAGAGGTGTATGGGGGAGGGGTGTCTCACCTCTCCCTGTGTGAACCCTAAAACCTTAAAGATAAGAAGGTAAATAAAAAGACTCCAACTATGCAGTATTTCTTTTTAACAGGGGCCCAATCAACTTGATGTTAATTTGAACATTTGTACTGCATAGTTCTGATTGATTGCCATTGAACTTGCTTGAATACGAGTAATTTTACCACGTGTCCTGTATTCAGCATAGGGAAATATGGTTACCCTAGTTATGTCAACTTAATTTTGTAGTGTAGTGGTGGCCTTAAAGAGCTTGTAATATATTGGACCGGGAGGTTGAATTCCATTTCCTATATAGGAACATTGTGAAGCTGTCCTATGACATGCTGAGTGGCCTCCACTTCCACTAAAGGCAGTGGGATTTGAGAACTGTCAGCACCTAGCCAGGAGGCACTGAGCCCCTGCCAGGACTGGGTCCAGAGTGACTGACTCCTTCTCTTGCCTTTTTCTTCTACCCCTTCTGGAGCAAAAAAGGATGTGAGATGTACAAAACCAGCCAGGGACATGATGTACAGGAACACTGTCTTGTTTTTTCAAGGTGACTCTGGAAAGCACACAGCTGCAAGCATGTTACAAACAGGAGAAGAGAAGAGAAGGGGAGAGTGTGGATCACGTATCCTTCCTCCAGAGAGTTATGACCCAAAACTAGCCTGCATTGTTCATTGTCTTGGATAGGTGCAGTAGAAGTGCAAAAGAGGGGAATGAGATGTTATGAGAGGTAACATATTACGTTGATGTTGGAAAGAACCTGCTTCTTCAATTTCCTTTCCTCTGCTTCAGTGTGTTGTTGAGTAATCTGTAGCATTAATCTTCTGAGTAGGTAATTTCCTCCTCTCTCCTTTTAAAAATAATTGTTTGTAGCAGTCTGTGTGCCAAAAATATTACTGCTTTATGTCCAGGATGGAGATAGAAAATAGCAGGGACACCGCAGCCATCCGGCACTGTGGCAGTAAGCATTGCTTATATTGTGTGTACATGGAATTGGGTTAAATGGCTGCTTTTCTACTTAAGAAATCATAGCAAGAAATGCACAGAACACTTGTACAAAGCTTTCCTTTCATAAACAGTGAACTAAATTTATCCCTGGTGTAACGCCACTAACTTCAGTGCAGTTATACCTAGGCATGAATTTGGCCTGCTGTCCAAGGTAGAGGGGAGACCCATATAACTAGTTACTTCTGTTTCTTGGTGTGCTAAGCAGTACAGTAGGAATTTCCACTACTTCATTTATCTGTGTCAGTTCTCACAAGACCTTGTACAATTAAGTCCTGACCCATTTGGAGGCAAGCTTGTAAGCTGATGATAAAAATAAGGAATCAATCTACTCTTTTACTGCAGATAGTATACAAACTGCATATCTGACGTTTTTGAAGAAAGTTGTGGGACACTCATTGCTAGATAACTTTGTTGAAATTCCAGGTGCTTTTCCTCATGTAGATCAGAGCCAGGAAGTTTATTCATTAACAACCTCCCCACCCCCCAACTCTTTGCTTTTAATTTTCCTGGGTATTGGAAGGAAGGTAGAATCTGGCTAAAAGAGGGGTTACTTGAAAAGTTGCCCAAAATGAATTGATTAAGAGATTGGGTGATTTGCTCCCCCCATTGGTCCTTTTCATCTCAACGAATGACTTGCAGTGCTGAAAGAAACTCTCAGATTTGAAGTCTCTCTCTCTCTCTCTCTCTCTCTCAATAAAGCATCCCAGGGGCTGTTTTAAGGAAACAGACTGAACAGCTAGTAAAAATGCTGAAGATGACACAAGATTAGGAGTAGACATGTCCAGAAGGTAAAAGTCATACATAGCACTGTAGGACAAGATGAACTCTCCTCTATTACATAACATATTTACTTTTTGAATTAATAAAAAGAGTCTGTCCTAACTTTGAAAGTATCATCAGTACCTGTAGTTTATAAGGAATCTCTCTCAAGTGCCGCTGAATTAATAGCTGAATAAATGGGGCTCCTTCTGAAATGCGTTAAAAATCTCTTCCTATTCCCTCTTCTTTTTCCTATCTCCAAGCCATCCTGTGTTCACTTAGAAGTTCATCAAGAGAGACTGAGTTAACGAGCATCTTCAAAAGTAAGAAGGCAGGCTGAAGGGTTGAGGCATTTATGTCATAGATATTTTAAAGGGCATGTGTGTGGACTTGTGCTCTCACATGTGAAATTGATCTGAAAAACATAAGACTTCAAAAGTCCATAAATCAAGTTATCAAAGCTAGAATCTGTTACCCTTTTTTTACTTAACAAATGTATTTTACTTAAAACAATTAAAATTCACCCCAACCAAAGCTCTGCATACAAACCTCAGTAGTATATCAAAGCTAATTTGAAAGATTATTGTTGTCAGCATCTGAAGGTTTCTCTTTACATGCAGGAAGATTTTTCTCTGCACCAATCTTCTGTATTCTTGTGCAGCATTGATTTCTTAGTATGTACCTAAAACCACTTATGCTTTTCCGCAGCATGAGGGATGACTGTATTTGGAACAGTGCCTGCTATTAGATGTTCTAGGGAAGCAGGCCCTTTATCTAAAAGTATATTAGATGGTCTTATTACTGACCCAAAAGTCCCAAGTTGGAACCCCTAATCTGCCTTTTAGTAGGCTGTGTGTGCGCACATTTACTGGGTAGATAAGAATTGCTGCATGTTTACTATGCTGAATTTGCATTTTTTTAGAATCTGCTCCAAAAAGAGGAGGCATATTACTTTGGGTGGCTTTTGAACGATCATTGTACTGTGTCCTTGAAAAGAGGAACACATTCTCAGTGAATGACATTCATTGTGACGAGAGAGAGGAAACAAAGCTCATGCGTCTCACACTGTAAGTCCCTTTTCCTGATGCACAGCATAGAAAGATCTACTTCCAGAAAAGGCAAGCATCACACAACTCCTGTGGCTTGGACAGGAGGCTCATTTTTGTTGCACGGTTACATGTTGCCTCTATGTAACTATAATGGCTTAACACCACAGTTTACAGTAGTTTTGCTATAGCATTGTAGAGTACTACAGCCTTATCTGACAGCCTGCTGTAGACAGGAATCATAAGCAGTCCAAAAAACTTACAGTAACCTCTCAGTGCATGTATGTCTGGCAGACAGCAATCTGAACCATATCCCCAGTCTAAGAGAACCATCCAAGAAACTTTCTTAACGTGGCAGACAGTGGGGCTGGTTTTGCTGCTTGTGTTGTTCTCACTGCTGGCTGCAAGAATTGTATTTTAACTGTGGAGACGATGTACAACAAAAACACCACCATTCCCAACCACCAAATGTATTAGAACCAGATGGTACATTTGGAAGTGATTCGTTAAACTAAGAATGTTACTGATTCACTGAAGACTGTTTTATTTTTCTCTATTCATCACTGCACACCTTGTCCAACTTGATATTAACACTAACATCAATATATGATGTCAGTGTACTCAGTACTGTATACAATAAGGTCATATCAAGAACTAATACACACACACACACACACACACACACACACACACACACACACACACACACACGTGTGGTTGCAATCACTGACCAAAATGAAAAATTAATGGGGTGTGTTTTAGGCAAATGTTCTGCCTAATAGATATTCAGAATCTAGGACAGAATAGCATGACCTCTTTGTCTGAAGAAGACATTGGGGCCGAAATGCAGTCTTTTATCAATACATATTATCGCAATCATGCTATTTAAAAATTGTGCAGCCAGCTCACTGCTTCTCCTTTCTTTAGGTCTAGAAAGGTAGTCTCACTGTAACCCGGTCTATATCACTGTGCTGTTATCACTGGAGAAATGGTGCACAAATAATTCTACAGTGCTGATGTTTTTAAATACTTTCACAGTGGAGAATCCACCTTTTAAATAGAGAGATTCTCATGGACATCTCCCCTTTATCTTTCTTCAGTCATGATCCATTTACAATTGCTTACATAACGCATGTTGGTATTTTTAATTGTTTAATACAAAATGTTTTTTCTGCTTCCTGAGGTAAAATAATTAGTCTCCTCTTGTTCATTTCCTCTCTCTTTCTCTCCCTGACCCAAGTCTGGTTTGATCCTCCCCTGTTTCCTGGTCCCCTGTTCTGACTCATATATGCATGCTTCCCTGATACTTGGCCTTCATCATCTCTTCCTGTACATGCAGCCCAGCATCCTGGTTTCTTTCTTTTGTTCCCAAAGAGCAGCTGTTTTCTTTCCTCCCTTTCTCCATACATCAGTGGCCCACTAATGGAGTCAGATAAGCTGACTACTCTTCCTTGTTTCCAGTCTTGCAAAGAGGAGCCTGGAGGGAAACAACATGCTGAAGCAAGTTCCATGTGAACTGCCAGCTCTCCAGAGCCCACTACTGTGTTCCCCCAGTTTGAGAACTAGTGCTCTAGTACTATTGCTGTAGGACTGCTGGGAATATCCATTGTGCATCACACAAAATATTGCTTTGAGCATTTATCAAACGAGCATTATGTGAAAAGATAATGTCTCAGTCTTCCCCACCAAGCCCCACTGAGTGCCGGGAATGCTGTGTGGGTGCACAGCAAGGGAGCCAGTTATGGCTTCCTGATCCAGTGGGTCAGTCTGCACACTCTCTGGCCTGCTCTAACTTTTGCCACTTGAATGAAGTCTCTAAGGCCTGGATGCACAAAAGGAGTTAGGCCTTGTGATGCTGAGTGTTACAGCACCTATCTTTTAGGTGCCTAGAAAATTGCTGCGATTCAGAAAGCCCAAGTTAGGCGTGTAGGCTCCTCTCCAATTAATAGGGAGAGATAAGTGCCTTAGGCTGAAATTCACAAAAGCCAGTGTGCTAGGTGGGGAAGTGCCTAAATTAGCCAATGGGAGATCCTGAGAAGAGGGATGTGTGCTAAGCCCCCCACACTGAGAGATAAATTCCTAAGTCCAGGTTGCAGGGAGGCACCTATGTCTGCTTGGAAGCCACAACCTGTAATCCTTCTGCTGGAGTCAGGCACCTATGCCATATTAGCAAGAGACATGTAGGGAACAGGGGGAGAGAAGGAGGAGCTCCTTCATAATTTTTAGCCTATTGGTTAGGGTACTCACCTGGGATGTGGGAGATCCCCAGTTCAAGGCCCACCTCCACCTGTGGGGGAGAAAAGATTTGAACTGGGATCTGCCATCTCCAGTGTCAACATTCTAATCAGTGTGCTATGGGATATTCTGATGTGGGGTTCCCTCAATCTCTCCTAATGAAGCTGTTGCTCTCTGGATAAATACCTGACAAGTCATTTGGGCCAGAGAGAGAGAGAGAGAAAGCGAGAGAGCATGAGCATGAGAGACTCAGTAACCGGGTCGTTAAAGCAACCACCTGGGATGTGGGAGACTCAGGTTACAGTCCCCTTGCTCCAATGCCTCTTTAATTATTTATCCAATTGATAAATAATTTGTTCACCATAAAATAAATTAATTGTTCTATACAAATTGGTAACCCAGTTCTGCTGCCCAGTACAGTGATGCAACTGTGGTGAAGAGTGGAGCTACAATAATGTAAATTATAAGAGAATTTGGTCCTGAATCTGTCAATTTTCTATTAATGTCCAATGTGGCCCCAAACTTCTGAAATAGAACTGCTGAGAAGGCAAGGAGATGAAGTTACAAGTTGAAAATAAACTAGTATTGACCTCGGAGGCAATCACTGGCAAATGCAATCTGAGTGGTTAATATTTGTGACTTCTTCTTTCTTGGCCTCAGTTAAGTTTCCTCACTTCAGCATTTTCTTAACTCCTTTTTCGTTTGAGGGCTTATACCCGGTCCACAGTGGGGTCATATTATGCATTTAAACATTTTTTCTAAAAAACATGCTATTTAGAACTGCTGTAGACTGGTCCACTGGATATCCCAGAGCAGTGGTTCTCAACCAGGGGTATGCATACCCCTGGGGGTACACAGAGGTCTTCCAGGGGTACATCAACTCATCTAGATATTTGCCTACTTTTACAAAAGGCTACTTAAAAAGCACCGGCGAAGTCAGTACAGACTGAAATTTCATGACAATGACTTCTTTATACTGCTCTATATACTATACATTGAAATCTAAGTACAATATTTATATCCCAATTGATTTATTTTATAATTACCGGTATATGGTAAAAATGAGAAAGTAAGCATTTTTTCAGTAATAGTGTGTTGTGACACTTCTGTATTTTTGTGTCTGATTTTGTAAGCAAGTAGTTTTTAAGTGAGGTATAACTTTGGGGGTATGCAAGACAAATCAGACACCTGAAAGGGGAACAGTAGTTTGGAAAGGTTGAGAGCCTCTGGCCCAGAGCATGGCTATATAACAAGATTTTCATACAAAAATTCCTTTCTGTCAGACTTTTCTACCAAAATCCCTTACTAGCTTCCCTCTCATCCTTAGGACAGCATAAAACCTTCAAGTTTACATTGCAAGGCAAAAACTCCTTGGCTTGTCTGGAATATAAAGCAGGGGATCTCTTTAGTGCTGAATGTGTGATTCAAACATTCTCCTATTTATCCCAGCTAAGTAGGATGAACATTAAGGCATATTACCATATCACATCCCTCACAAATTAAAGAGGTACACCCAGAAATAATGCCCTTTAAAGTACTGAGTAGTTGAAAGATTATAGGGACAAATTCTGCTCTTAGTTACACCTGTGTGACCCCATTGAAGATTGTGCACTTACTTGCTGGTAGCTGAGAGCAGAACTTGGTAGACAGTATTAGTTCACAAGTGTTTACAAGGCCAAAATTCCATGAGTTTCCAATATAAAACATGCAAAGAAAAGCACTGCTGGAAAACAAGCTGTAAGATTTTGGTAATACATACACTTCCTTCAAACCTCCATCTTAGATTATTTGGGGTATAAATAACAGGAGTACTTGTGGCACCTTAGAGACTAACAAATTTATTAGAGCATAAGCTTTCGTGGGCTACAACCCACTTCTTCGGATGCATAAAGAGTGAACCTCTTGGGGTATGTTAGGCATTTCCAAGGTTGTGAGAGAAAGCTGGCAGACAAATATTAAGATATTTCTTATATTTTCTGAAAGAAAGGAGGGATGTGAAGATCCAAAGAAGTTAGGTGCCCCTCTGTCATACTGTCTCTGGCCAAGATTTAAAAACACAAAAGCCTAAAGTTGGGACTGTAAATCCAGTTGGGTAACAGAATAAATGCCTTGATATTTAAGAATGCTGCGCACCTGGCAGCCGAGCTCCCACTGAAAATCCGGCCACGTAAGCTCTTGAGTCCATATGTAGGGCATTTAAGATTAGGCTTTTATTTTTTAATAAAACCTTGGCTTATACTTCTAAAATAACTTCTCTGTGTGACCCTCCCATTGTGGAACATATGGTGAGAGAACATTGTAATTATATTAAATACATTAAACATTTAATACTTTCATCCCTGATGAGGTCGTGCATCACCCATTCATTTCTAGATAGCAAATTTAATTGATTTGCAATAGGTTCAAGCTCTGAGGTTATGGAAGATGCTGTCATTGCATCATTCATCTTTATGTGGTAAGTGGTCAGCTACATGCTGAGCCATGCATGATTTCCTGGCACATTTAGACCATTTTTTTCCTGTCCCAGCTTCATGCAGAATGTGCCTGTTTGACATGGCCAAGTAAAACAGCGTTAGGTCCTGCTACCTTTAACTCTCTTTGTTCAATATTTATTTTTTTACATACAGTAGAGGAAGAAAATGTAGCTCATGAGTGACTAAAGCCAGTCATGTAATGGTCAGCAATTCCATTAACTCATGGTTAATCTCTATCAAGAGTGTTTTATTAAATAACAGGTAACAGTGCAGCACTGGCTCTTGCTCGCTCTTGTTTTTATAAGTTAGCACTCTTCTGAGACATGGAGATGGTGCAGAAAACAATTCCTTTGAGACAGACTCGCACAGAGTGTAGACAGCACTCATGGACAGAGGGTCCATCGATGCATTGACCAGTCCACCATATATCATATCTCCTAGGACCTAGATAATGTGATCTGGGAGATAAGGGTATGTAAGATTGGTAGAATTGGATTTTGATTTTTTTATAATTTCAATGGATAACATCCCTTTCTTTTTAAGCATTTTTATCTATTTAAATTTTCAGACTGCAGGGGGCTCAGACAATAATTGTGTAATGACAGTAAACCTGGAGATTCAAAAAATTAAATCTTTATAGCCATTAAAACACAAATTGTTAAAAATCACATGTCAAAATATACAAATTAAATATCCTAAGTTCTCAGGCAGCATTTTTTTTACTGTGCCTATCTGTACAATTTGGTCATTATTGATGGAAATTTTTTGTCAGTTTATGTGCATATGGTGGAATTGACATTTACTGATAAAAATCTAATTCTTCCAAGCCTAGGGATTTGTCAAGACAATTGGCAAATATTTCAAAGTCAACTGCATGCGTAACCAGGGCATGCACACTACTCCTTTGCTGAGAACCAGGGAAGTTCACCAAGCCAGCTAACATAAGGTTCTATGAGCTCTCCACTCAGCAGGATTTGTGCAGCAGACTACACATACTACTGGGTTATCCCTCTGCCCCATCTCACTATCAGTCAGATCATGATTTGCCCCTTTGTGTCAAACTCAGGTTTTTCAATTTCCCATTATTAGTGGGAGGATTTTTTCCAATATTTTAGCTCCTCCACTCTTGTTTTTTCCCATGACACACCACCTATTTTATAGCTCTTCAGTAGAGAGAGATTGTATTTTAAGGTCATTGTTTCCATGGACATACCCAATTAGAAGCACAATCTGAAGAGATGGAGACATCTGCCAAAACTCCCAAAGAAAAAGGAAAAAAGTTTTAGGCTTTCAAAAATACAAGAAACGTTGCCTATTGATGTCTCTTGCCAGGTCTTCCTACTGCTAGCCTGCATGTTAGTATCTGAGCACACATCTTGCACCAATTTGGTAGGAGCTCCATCTGTAATGAATTCTACAAAGATACTTATGTCTGGTGCTCAACATATGTGATATACTCAGAATGTGAGAATTATTTTTGTTTTGCTTCTCTCGTGTTTTTATAAGGTTACGGCAATGGCAATTGATCCCAGCCTGGTGTCATCTGCAATTTTTACAAGCATACTCTCCACTCCATCATCCAAGCTATTTATGAAAATATTGCAAAGTACTGGACCCAGGACTGACCCCGTGGGACTCCAGTAGATACATCCACCCAGTCTGACAATGAACCATCTGAGAATATGGTCTTTCAACTAGTTGTGCACCCACCTTATAGTAACTTCATCTAGACCATATTTCCTTGACTTGGGAATGGAATAATAATTAGATCTATCTAGCGCTTTTTATCCAGGGGTTTCAAAACCCTTTACAAAGGTGTGTGTCATTGTCTCCAATGTAGAGATGAGGGACAGAGATGCACAGAGAGGTCATGTGATTTCCCCAAGATTATTCCACTGTTCAGTGGCAGAGCCCCAGACAGAACCCACTTTGCCTGAATCCAGGACTGCCACCCACCTAAACTAGAGATTGGTGGAGGGGATGCTGGGAATGAATAGAGAACTGGCAGTTACATGGATTTGATTGTATATCTGAACATCAACATTAGTCTGCAGAAAAGAAGAGTGAGGGGGAATTTGATAGCAGCCTTCAACTACATGAAGGGGGGTTCCAAAGAGGATGGAGCTCAGCTGTTCTCAGTGGTGGCAGATGACAGAACAAGGAGCAATGGTCTCAAGTTGCAGTGGGGGAGGTCTAGGTTGGATATGAGGAAAAACTATTTCACTAGGAGGGTGGTGAAGCACTGGAATGGGTTACCTAGGAAGGTGGTGGCATGTCAATCCTTAGAGGTTTTTACGGCCCGGCTTGACAAAACCCTGGCTGGGATGATTTAGTTGGGGTTGGTCCTGCTTTGAGCAGGGGGTTCGACTAGATCAGGGGTTCCCAAACTTGGTTCGCGGCTTGTTCAGGGTAAGCCCCTGGCGGGCCAGGAGATGCTTTGTTTACCTGAGCTTCCACAGGTATGGCCACTCGCAGCTCCCAGTGGCCACGGTTCGCCATTCCCGACCAATGGGAGCTGCAGGAAGCAGTGCAGGCCGGGCCACCGCTTCCCGTAGCTCCCATTGGCCGGGAACGGTGAACCGCGGCCACTGGGAGCTGTGAGCAGCCATACCTGCAGACGCTTAGGTAAACAAAGTGTCTCCCAGCCCGCCAGGGGCTTACCCTGAACAAGCCGCAAACCAAGTTCGGGAACCCCCGTATTAGATGACTTCCTGAGGTCTCTTCCAAATCTAATCTTCTATGATCAATGCTTAAATGTTAACATACCTAACATGTATTCCCAAAACTAGTAGACACAATATATCACACATCACAGCTTCAGCTCTGCCAGGTTTCCTGCAACCCCTTGGCCAAAGTATCCTCTCCAAATATACCAAACTATTCCATTATTCTCTATGTGGAAAAGTAGATAATATGTACTGTAGAGATACACTCCTTTCCATTACCACAACTCCCACACACTGCTAGCTTAACTTACCCCCCTCGCACCCACAGATGCAACCCTTTATGCCCTCCCTTTTACTAAATACCCTCCAGATTAATCTTCAGCCTTCCTTTCTGGCACCCCCTTCACCCCACTGCCACCTCCCAGTATTATTAGTGGAAGAGTTTGGTGTATTTGGAGAGGATACTTTGCCAAAAGGGGTACTGGAAGTCTGGTATCTCTGCCCGGGAGTGTGATATGTGGTGTTTACTACTTGTGATGATGATGATAATACCTAGTTCAGTGATACTCAGACCTCAGTGATTGAGGAGCCAAATTAGCGATCAACATTACCCAAAAGAGTGACAGCAGTGTGAATTCATTATTTCATTTATTACAGTGCTATATATTCATATTTAAACTGCATACCGGGAAATATTTCCTTTTTATTGGTTAATAACTTAACTTAATTGGTTAATAACATAGCAAAAGCATCCTGATTGATTAATAACATAGATTGGTTAATAATTAAATCACACAGTGTTTTAATATCATGTGCTGCAAAGAGCCACAGGAGAAATATTAAAGAACCACTTGCTGCTCTCAAGCCTCAGTCTGAGTATCACTGGCCTAGCTCTTATATAGTGCTTTTCATCAGCAGCTCTCCAGGCACTTTACAAAGGAGGTCAGTATAATTATCTCCATTTTACAGATGGGGAAACTAAGGCACAGTTTCCCCATCTGTAGTGGTAGGGTGTCTCTTTGTGGATGGAAGAACAGAGAGTGTGTACTGCTAGGTGGCTGAAACATTCATTTCCTTGTTTTTTTAATTTTGAGTATCGTATGCTGTGTGTAAGAACTTCAGCTGTTTCACAAAGTTTTTTGTCTTTTCTTTAACAAATATAAAGTGAGCTCTACTATGGCTCAAGGATCCTGAAACATGCTGGAATGATCAGCAGGCACTCTCTACCCAAGTAGCCAGCTCCATTTAGTTTGCATAGTGCAGGAACGCTCATAATGACTGTAAAAGTGCTGGTAAAAGTGTCTTTTACTGAAGCAGTGAATGCGTGTGTAGAATAGGAGTAGCTTGTATGGCCTCTTGGAACTAGCTAGCACCCGGAAGATGAGGCCATGGCCATATCTCCTCCCCACCCTAATACATGCCCATTCAGTGGCAACTGCCTTTCTCCTTCACATTACAAGAGCATTTAGTGTGGCGGCTAAATTATGGCAACGAGCTCCCTACATAGTACACTCCACCCTCGTGTCCTACTTCTACATTTTCAAGATGATGTGGTGGCTTAGCAATCTATTCTGAAAAAGTTGTGTTTACCTTTACTCAGGAAGCACTTAAGCTTGCTTACTAGTAAGAGAAGAGGAGGGTATAATAAAAGAGGCGAGGCATAATAATATAGAGGAGTGCTTATCTTAATTGTCTTAATTGTTTCCTTAACTCTGAAGTTGAATTAGCTAACCAGAACACACCTGAACAACATGTGAAATAAAATGGGAAAGTATAATTTGTCCTGTGTGGCTGGTGGAGAAGCAGAATAGTCTAGCAGTTAGTGAAGGAGACTATTTCCCCACCAGTCAGATGGATGTAATAGAACTTACTGGTACCTACCTCTTACAGGGTCATGCATGACACTTAGCTAATATTTGTATAAAACATTGAAATCTTTCAACAAAAGGCACTTGTGTCTGGGCTTCTCAATGCTTTTTGTATTGTGGACCATGTTCTGAGAGAGTCTCTTGTGGGCAAACACCCACCCAATTGTACAACAAGCAGGACCTGTTGCCATTTGAAGACTGACAGATGTTTCGCAACTGGCACAGAAGCACCATCAGTAGAGAGCCACTGCACTATGTAAAAGCAATGTAGAGTGAGCCTTGAAATTCTGTTAATTTGAATGGATGTCCCATAGGAAACTCCTGTCTAAAAATGTATCCGTACCAGCAATAGCAGCATGTTTTGCATCTAACCTGGAGATACGCACTCTGTGACTTACTCAATTCATCAAACTCAAGAAAGCAAATATTTTGGAATACTATTGATTTGGGTTTAATGTATATAGTATTTCGAGGGGTAGTTTATACTATAAAGTTGTAGTTAACTTTTTTCTGTAGAAAAAGTAGAGCTCAATCCTGGCGATTCGCACACATCTTCCCCATAGACTGATAACGCTTGAGAAATTCAGAGTGGAATGGGGAACCAAAAATCTTCCAGTCCATTTAATAGGCGCTACAAGAAACATGGAGCAGATTCACTCAGTTTATCCAAAAATCTGCTCTTCAAGCAGGATTGATGCAGTGTCATCTGGGAATACCGTATGTTATATGTGTGTGTGTAGGCCACTTATCCAGCTGATCCAATTATAGAAACATAGAAATGTAGTACTGGGAGGGACATCGATAGGTCGTCTAATGCCGTCCCCTGCACTGAGACAGGACTAAGTATTATCTAGACCATCCCTGACAGTTTAGGTGTTTGTCTAACCTGTTCTGAAAAATCTCCAATAACAGAGATTCTACAACTTCCCCAGGTAATTTGTTCCAGTGCTTAACTACCCTCAGAGTTAAGAAGTTTTTCCTAATGTCTAACTGTGATGGAGTGTCTAGCCCACAGAAGGCTTGAAAGGATAGGCGAGTTAACTCCTCAGGACACCCGGGGTTGATTAAATGAGGCTCAGCTGGGCAGGAAGAGGAGAGAGCTGTATGAAGCCCAGGAGCTGAGAGCAGAAGGGGGCTGCAGGGGAGCTAGTCTGCAATCATTCCCTGAAGGGAGGTGTGTAAAGAGAGTAGTCCATGGTTAATCCTTGAGAGGATGCAGTTGGGAGTGTGGCTTGGCAAGCCCAGAGGAGAGGGAGAGCCAGAGAGATAGGCAAGGCTCACAGGAAAAGCAACAAGGTATGGAGAAGGTAAAAGCTGAGGAGAGGGCCCCTGAGCCAGGACCCAGAGTAGAGGGTGGACCCGGGTCCCCCTACTAGCTGCTGAAGAAGGGGCACCGGTGAGGCAGTGAGCAGGCAGACTGCCAGAACCCATTTTTCAAGAGGGACTTTGATATTCTGGAATGGGGGAACACGTATGGTGACCCAACTGGAGGGCCACGTCATGGAGAGGAGACTGTGATTTCTGGAGTGTGAGGGCTCTACAGGGCAAGAGGATGACAGGAGAGACACTGCCAGAGGAGGGTGCAATGCCTGACTGGAGCAAATCCCCAGGCCGGCCAGCAGGAGGCGCTGCCTGCGGTGACACTAACCTAATCTCTCGGTGTAATTTAAGCCCGTTACTTCTTGTCCTGTCCTCAATGGTTTATCACCCTTCTGTTTATAACAACCTTTTATGTACTAAAAGACTATTATGTCCCTCTCCCCTTCCCCCCCGTCTTCTCTTCTCCAGACTAAACAAACCCTGGGGGGGTGGATTTCAGTCTTTCCTCATAGATCATGTTTTCTAGACCTTTAATAATTTTCCCCCTCAATTCTTGTTGATTTTGTTGATTCAATGCTTGAGCAAAGTGACTAATGTGAGTAGTTTATTAGATGTCAACATCAAATAGGTCACTGTCAACAGTTGCATTATATTGGATGATTTTTATTAAAGAGGCATATTGCTTTAGTTTCCCTTCAACAGATAACAGAATTACAATGTAGGTGCTAACACTGTATGTGTTGACAGAGATTCAGGAATATAGTGCTATATTGACTTTTAGAGAATGCAGGAAGACAACTGGAAGGTGTAGTATTACTTTTCACAGCCACCTCCAACACTAGTGTTTCAAAAATAAATGTCTTCCCCTTTCCTCCATGCAGCTATGGCTGAAGTTGCTTGACTTAAGCTAAGTAGCTACCATAATGCCTAGCCTATAGAGTCCTGACTACAATTCAGGAGACCTGGGTTCTCTTCCTGGTGCTGCCACTGGCCTGCTGAATGACCTTGGGTGAGTCATGTCGCCTCTGTGCCTCAGTTTCCCCATCAGTAAAATGGGGATGATACTGATCTCTTTCATGGAGCGCTTTGAGATCTATGGATGAAAAGTGCTATAAGAGGTATTAATAATAATTGCATATTTTGCTGATAAAACAATATTTCAGATTCATCCATTGGGAATTATAATCTTATTTGTTTATCATTAAAACAACTATAGAGGAAAATGATGTAGAGAAAATAAGGCGCATAATACTTTTATCATGTTTAGAGCTACTCTGAATTGTACTAAGCAGTTCTGTTTGAGGAAAGTATTGGCTGTTACCATTACTTAGGAATGTTAGGTACTCATCTTCATTTCAGGTAGAAGGTAACAGGGAAAAGAAAATTTAATTGTTGAATTGCTAGTTGAAAAGAGTGGCATCACTGAGAGGAGAAAATACCCAAAAGTTATCCTGGAACTGATGAGGTGATTGTACAGTGGTAAACAATTCAGTATCTGGCCTTTTTGCTGTCATTCTTCATAAGTACTTGCAAAGTAAACTGACAGGAAAAATAAAATGTAGGCATCGACACTGCACCTGTGGAGAGACAGGAACTGAGCAATTATTTCTGCTGCCACAGGATGCTAGAGTTCGCAAAACACAGCATCAATTGCCATGGAAACAATTGATAGCCTAATAAGCTATCAAGTATTTTTTATTCATAAAAGTCAACATGAGACACTTTTTAAAAATGCAGGTGTTCTTGATTTATTGTATATGCTTGATCAGTGAGTTTGTTTCTTTGTGATTGTAGATCTTTAATTCTTTGCATCTGTACGGTCTATATGTTACATTGCTTGAACTGCCTGCTTCCTCTTTTTCCATTTCTACCAACATATTGTGCCAATATTAGTCTTCCAAATGCCCATTTTACTTTCTTGGCGCTCTGATTAACTGGCGCTCCACTGGGTTTATTACAGGAATATTGTTGCTGTTTTTCATAGAGGAAAGTGAACTGCATTAAATTACTCAGATTATATAGTGGCAGTGATGCTGAACAAACTTTCCACATGAAATTTTGGTAGCCACAAATATATGTCAATTGTGTATAATTTTACTACGTTCATGAATTGCTTCTCCATGTAGTTTTGTAGTGGGTGTCAATCATTAAGGAATTCATGGTTTTTTTAAAAAAAGGCAATATATTTAAACAAAAAAAAGCTACTTTCTGTAATGTTACATTAATTAACTTTTAACTGTATCTGTAAAATTATTTCACAACATGAGGTATGGCATGGAAGATAGATGAGAGAGTAGGGACAGGAGCTAAATGTTGTGAGCCCAATATTCCCTTTTGTCCTGTATACCCTTTAGGGCTTGATTCTGAAACACTTATTTGTGGGATTTTCAAAAGCATTCAGTGTTGACCTAACTTTGCTCATATTGAAGTAAACAGTAAAACTCCCATTAACTTTAGTGAGACAAACAAATGCTGGCTACTTTTGAAAATTCTATCCTACACGAATAGTTATCTAATTTCAGTGGGACTGCAGTTCTATGAGTAATTCAACTGTGAGTGGAGGTAGTAGAATCAAACCCTAAACAGTATCAAATTCAGTATCAGTTTTTAGCATTGTATATACACACTGACTTACCCTTAGGATAACTGTACAGTCAAACAAGTGTCCATGGTTTGCCCACAGACAAACAATAAGGAAAAGGGTGAATACGTCATAAGTAATGGCAAAAATTACTTTGGTGATTTTTGGATTGAGGTTAGCATTCAAGAGAGTAGCAAGTTGCAATGCGGTAGGTTTAAAACAGAGTCTAGAATAGCGACACTGTGAATTCTGAGGGTAACATAAAACTGTCTCGACGCTTGCTCACTCTGTCCTGGAAACATGGTTCACGGGTGATGGAAGAGAATTTGAGTTCACCATTTGATGAGTGATACTTGTTACTTAGTGTGTTTAGTTAGAAAAGCAGGAGACACTAAACAAGAGGACTTGATGGATCCATCTGTAATGTTTTCACTGGCAGAGTAAAGCAGAAGTCCTTCCAAGGTCTGTACAAGGCACACTGCAAAACCTCCAACACTGGAAAGAACTTGAGAGTTTAATGTGTGCTGGCTTCATGATACATAAACAGAAGTCCCTATAGTCCAATATTGACTGGGCTTGTGTTGCACCACTGTTTTATGTGGGTATATGCTAACCCATAAAAACACATTTTGGTTTTGTTTTGACCTGCCAACTCTCTTCAGTTGCTTTGTCTATTAGGTTGCAGTGGTAAGCACTACAGCTGGTGTTCTAAAAGATCGACTGTATAGAATAGTGAGGTGCCACTAACCTGCAGTCTGGTTGTTCATGTGTCCATGAAATTTTTTTGCAATTTGATATTCATTGTACCATCTTCCACAAGGACTAATATAAATCAGTCTTTTCTTGGGCAAACATGAGTTGTCTGAATTGCTTTTTATAATTTTTGTTGAGTACGACTACACACTGCTTAATGCAGACTAGCAGCAGAAGGGCTAGGAATATTTTGTAACATATCTTTTAGCAATATATGTCACCAGAAGCCTATTATACATAACTCAGATGAAAACAGTCAGGTAGGGAGAAGACACAGAGATGAAAACTCAGGTCTCTGGTATCCCCATGCCAGTTAGTACAATCACCCTTTAGCTAGTCTGTAAATTTCTCAGTTCTCCCTATAGTTTCTTATATTCAAAGATATTTGGTTAGTTACCACAATTTTCGTTTATGAAGATGGCATTTCTTTGCAAATATATCATCTCTGGATTTCATGTTTCTTAGGTGAAACTATTTTACTCCATAAGAATTTCAGAACTGTATTGCTTTTTCAAATATTAACCTTATCATATTTATACTAAAGATGTAGATATGTTTCTCTTCCATCTTTTTATTCTTTTTGGTACTTCTACATTAGTTTTCTTTTCATCCCCTTGTACAGGACTTATTCTGATCTCACTCAGGAGTTACCAATGTTTGTAGTTATTCTCTATTTACAAGAGATTGAAATCAGGCCCATGGTTTGCTATTACTATTTTTACATTTCACATTAATGTGGATCAGGACTAGGGTATATCTGGAGATGTACATTTCACAGTTCAGGGCACCTGCACCTGGGGGGGGGGGGGTTTCAAGCTGCACAATTCTTCCTTTGCTTTGATTTCCCCAGCAAGCCACACTGTCTAAACAGGCTGTTGTCTGCACTTCGTTTTTCTCCAAAGGCTGTGATGGGCAGTAATTGCCAGCAGTAACAAGTGGATGCAAGAGCTGTGGGGCCAGAACATGCTGTCTGGGCTTGTACCTGTGGCTTGAGGGCTGCATTCTGGTCTTATAGCATGCGGGTTGAGCCTGCAGTTCCTGCAGGACCCATCAACATCCGAGTAGGTGTGTTGGGCTCCAGCTGGGGCCAATCCACAAAGGAGCTCCATGCCATGGGGTGAAGTCCCTACATATCTTCTTGTGGGCTGCTCACACTATCACACACCAAGGTCTAGGTGGTACGATCTACTGGTCAGAGCAGGTGTCTGGCCTAGTGGTCAGAGCAGATTCAGAAGGCAGAACTGGAGTCGCAGTCAGGAGACAAGCCAATGGTCAGAGCCAGGAGTCAAGAATTAGGAGTTCAGAGGTAGGTAGGGACTAGGTCTGGAATAGAGCAGGCGAGGGCTGGAGCAAGGGCTGGACCAGCAGCACAAAACAGGTCTATGCAGCTGCAGCTGTGGAATGCATTGAGTAACCAGTGTGCTGGGCTTACATAGTGATCTGTCGGCTTTTCTGACCAATCAGGGTGGGTTTATTGGGCCTAGCTGTGCTCATTGTGTTGTGAGGGTGCCTTTGAGCCTAGAGGCAGCTGAATTCCTGACAGGCATGGGGCCTCGTACTCCCTGGCCCTCCACCTTGCGTGCAGTCATTTACATTGGTTCAAAATCAGTGTAAAATTATATCATCCTACCATGATTTTTATACCCGTTTTGCATGCACTTTGCACAGAGATACACGCACAAGATGCAAGATAGAGGAAAGTCAGGCCTGTGGGTCCTACCAACCTCTAAAATAGTGCTCCTTTTTTTCTCTTTCCAACCTGCTGTCACAATTATTATATACATTTTCCATTTGAAAGAAGGAGAAGTAATTCCAGCAAATACTTGGTTCTATACTTGTTTCCTGTCCTCTGTTGTCTTAAAACATCAGAGCTTTAAGACCTGTGACCTGTCTTGCTGTAGTGCAGGGGTCGGCAATCTTTCAGAAGTGGTGTGCCGAGTCTTCATTTATTCACTCTGATTTAAGGTTTCGCATGCCAGTAATACATTTTAACATTTTTAGAAGGTCTCTTTCTAGAAGTCTATAATATATAACTAAACTATTGTTGTATCTAAAATAAATAAGGTTTTTAAAATGTTTAAGAAGCTTCATTTAAAATTAAATTAAAATGCTGAGCCCCCTGGACTGGTGGCCAGGACCCGGGCAGTGTGAGTGCCACTGAAAATCAGCTCACGTGCTGCCTTCGGCTCGCGTGCCATAGGTTGCCTACCCCTGCTGTAGTGCATCAAGTAGCAGGCACTGCAGAATGAGGAGAATGTTACCATTATGATTTTTTTGTTCTTTGCACAAGCATGCATGACTACACAAGGTGCAATGCAGTGGATAATCAGGCTTACAGTGCACAGTTGAGCTAGGTTTTGATGGGTGTGTGTGGGTGTGTGTGGGTGTGAATTCTTGTCTTTTTTGTTTACATTTCTCTGGATATTGTTAGTGTTCATGCCAGCATGATACTGATAGCACTAGCTCAAGCACAGGGGAGGGGTGATAATAGGCTCATTTTTTCTTATGCAGTGAAGTCATCTATTTGCCTTCAGCTGTTTATGAGCCATAACTTACCATGACTAAATAGTTGTAAAAACTTTCTCAAATTCATGATTCGTTCCATGATTGCTCCTTGCCAGTCTCACTAGGCCATCTTCCCAAAATAATCATTCCCCTGCATCCTGTTAAATTGCAGAAAATATAAGGGTCTGCAAATAATACTTTTTGCTTAAATGTTAGCAGTTTCTTCTCCTAAAAAGCTCTTTCTCTCCTCTTTCAATTTCCGAGAGCATCAGTTTAGCATAATAGTGAATGACAGTGACTGCTACCAGAACAGAGCTAGTGAAAATTCAACACTTTGCTCTGTGTCAAAGGGTGAGATGGTGATTAGCCGAATGTTAATTGTGTGTGACTGTCTCAACTACAGCCTTGAAATAATTCAAAATAAACATTAAAAGGGAAGGGAGATGGTTTGAATAATGTTGTTAATATTATTTTAGCATGGTATCTCTGGTCCTTTTTCCCCTTTATTCTCTTACTTGAATGGTAGACAGTCCATTAGGATGTCTTAATTTAACAAGATTCTACTTTGCTATTAGGAATTATGAACTTCCTTTTTTCTTATATTTACACCACTTTAATATCAGTATAACCATTGATTCAAATAAAATTCATTTGGATCTACATACGTGTGAGTGAAAATGGAGAATCAGACCTTACAAAACTGAACCAAACGGAAACTTTGGCTGGATACCAGAAATTATTTCTTAACAGTGATCTCTACTAAAGAGTTTCCAGTGTAGAGTGTGGAAGCCCCAATAATAGTGTCCCTTAAAACTAGACTGGACAAAGCACTTGAAAATGTACTGTAGGAAAAGCTGTATTTGCAGCGGGATGGACTTGAAGCTATGATAAGAATAATTCATCTGTAACTTCCATGTGTATGGTTCTAGGACAGCTGACAGTAAATGATTCAAAGGTAGAGCACAGCACACAAAACACCTGATCTGTTCTATTAACCTACCAGAAGCACCTATTATTGTATTTATACACCACATTTAGGTGTATTTTTGTATGTCCCGTATAAGTTAAAAGAAATATAAAGCTTAATTTGCAAGACTAGTAGTAATTCCTTCAGGCTGATGTTTGTTAGAAACATTAATCCAACAGTTTATTCCAGAACTATTTCTACCTTTTACTAACTACTTGGGTACCAAGGGTGCCATTTGTGGAAGGTATTTATAAGGATCCTGTCTGCTCTCCAAGTTTCTCTTTATACCAAGGATAATGACATTACATGAAGTTTTGCAGTAGTTTCTACAATAATGGTCCAATATCACTAGTTGAGAGTAGGGTTATTCCAGTATTTTTGACTTAGTGAATTCTGTTTTACAGAAATATACAAGCCCATAGTCTCAGGAAGTAGCCAATATTGAATACTGTGAGATTTCTATCTAATCTTGCTTTGCTGCACTGAGTGTATGAGATGGCTTAAAACTTGATCATTTCATGCTAGGCATAATTTGTGTCTGTGCACAGGGCAATCTGGAAACTTTACTAAAACAAGGACTAACAAATCCAGGGTGAGTAAAGGCTTACCTGTTAAAACTTGCACCTCTATAACTATATTGGTGTAGTTGAGTTATATAAATGCAATCCTCAAATGTACATGTGCCACACCAGTGCAAAGCAGACTATACACCAGTGCAGCTACATTTGGTAACTTACCTGAGTACATCAATGTAGTTATACCAGTGCAAATATATCTAATAAGGATGGGGCCTGATTCACCACTGGCTTACACTTTGCATAGTTATTTACACTTGTACAAAGCGGGCGTAAAAATGTACAAGTGTAAATAAATGTTCTGATTTAAACAAATGTTAATGACAATTCGAGGTACAGGTTGCTGGAGATTCAGGTCTTGAGGGCTTATCTACATTAAGGATTTTTGCACATAGGAAACCCCTAGAGTAGATGCACTACACTGGTGTAAATTTGCAGATTTTATGCTAGTAAAACTTGGGTGAAGCAATTAACTTCTAACCAAGGAATACCAGGAGTGTCTTCGGTGCTATATGGAACAAAGATAAAGACATTGGGCTAGATCCTGACCTGGTGTAAATCGGTGTGGCTCCATTAGATTCAGTGGAGCTATATCAATTTATACCAGTTGAGGATCTGAACCAAAGTCACTATTCCAGGATTCTTCCAATCTACACCATTAAAGCTCTAAATATATTATAACAGGTCAACCACTGGATCCTAGAAATTGGTTTCCTTCCTAGAATGATGCTTTCTACATGGTTTGACAGTTCTGTTAGATTCTGCCCCTTCCCCGCCTCCCGTATTTAAGCATCATCCACAGTGACTGGGAGAAATGGTGACTAAGGGCTTGCACCTGTGAGACTTTGAGCATTATTTCTGAGGTGCCGAGCATCATCTGGTTCTTGGCATTTCTCAAGTGTGGCTCATCTCATGTAATCAGGCTCCCTTTATTGTTACACATGCAGAGGCATGAAGTTAGCACGATTATTATAATATTTATAAAAAAACAAAACAGCAGAAGTTTCTCCTGGGGCCTGTCAGAGCTCTACAAGGCCTGTATTTTCATCCCTCCCAAGAATATTTATATTCAGAATAATACATCGCTTAAACATGCAGAGGTCAAAACTAATATCACCTATTTAACGGAGAGTAGAGCATGAACAGGGAAAGGAAAAATTGGCAAGCCTTTGTGGGAATACAGAAGTGGCCTTCTGCATTGTACAAAGTGACAATCTTGTTCATTGTTTCCCTGGGACTCTCCTTTATCTTTTCAGAAGTCAGTCACTTGGCTTTGTGGCTGAAGCATTTCTAAAAGGTTGGGATGCAGGCCTGTGTGATGATCACACCATTGTGTGCTGAGGTTCGGCTCCTGTACTCCTGCCCCAGAACAAAAAGTCTATTGTTTTCAACATCATAATAATACAGGAAAAAATCACAAAGGTCTTTCCTCTATAGATAGAGATTTGGCGTAGCAACAGGCAAGAACTAACAGAGGGATTAATCTCTGGGGAAAGCTTTTCTCTTTTGTATTTTCACTTCAGCATACAGTCCCAGTGATTGCTAGAGAAGACATTTAAAAATGTGATTGCAAAATCAAGCAAGGTGGATGAATTTTTCTGAGTCAGTGATGTCAGCACTGGCACTGGAAATCTGAAACTAGTTGGCTGTGCTACAGCGTTGTTTTTAAAAGGAAAAAACCCTGTCCTGCCCTTCATATGCACACATAGAAGTATTAAGATCAGTGGATCAAGGGGTACAATAGACCTCTTTAAGAGTATATCTCAGTAAGAGAATGCTTAATGGTGTGCCCAACAATGCAATAAATACCTTGAGCCATATTCATCTCTGGGATGCATCAGCTTCTGCTGCAGTAAACCAGGACATAAGGCCACCAGTGGCAGAAATCTAGCCCTGAAGATGATTGTGATAACACAAAGTGGCTCCAATCCCAAATCTAATTTGAAGTCCCAAAAATGGGTCTCTCAGGAGCCGTACTGTCATGAATATTTCTCCACTTGGGGTGGCTGCACCCAATCCTGTCCCCTCCAAAGGGTTTAACCAGCATTACTTGTGGGTAGATTTCCTCTTGGAAATTTCCTGGTTCCCAGAAAGCATGTAAACTCCAAAGTTGCTGCTTGGCTCTACCCCCAGAGCTCTGGAATCCTAACTTCATTTTGGATTGCTTAACACTTTCCGGGACCCAAGAGATGCTAGGGCTATCCTACAATCAGAGGCTTGGCCCATAATCTACATAGTAAGATTCCAAGATTGTCACTCTGAAGTCTAGAATGTCTTAGACAGAGTGAAGTGATGAGCTTTTATTGGGTTTTTTGGGGGTTTTGTTCAGAATATCACCAGGTTCAATCATCCCTGGAATCCACAGTTTGTTACCATCCAAGTTTTAAGTTCTCAGACATTTTCCTCTTTTTTACACTTTTGCGAATGATACCCGTACAACAGTATGGGCTTCCAGCTAGTATGGCATATTTTGCTACCCTCTGTGTTGGCCCAGTATTTGTACTTGCAAATTGTGTGCAAATAGTATTTGCATGTATAAATTTTGTTTGTCCACATTCATTTGCACCTGCAAAATCATGCCAAGGCTAAAGTCTCTGAAAATTCCCCAGAAATTATTACACATTTTGATATCCTCCAGCTTTGTAGTATCTGGACAACCTTACATACGTTAGAAATGCATACAATTTCTTTACCAGATCAGACCAGCAATGGTCCTAATCCACTATCCTCTCTTAAACAGTGTCCAATATCAGAATATTCAGAGGAATGATTATTTAACAGGCTGAAACTCCACCCTTCTAGCAGGCATTGATTTTGCTGGAGGAATGTTAAATGGATAGTGCTGACACAATGAAACAGGTGATTCATTACCCAAACTGGAAATAATACAATACTGTACAAATGGAGGTGGGTTTGGTTTTCTAGAGAGAGGATCTAGGACAGTGGTTCTCAACCAGGGGTCCAGGGCCCACTGGGGGGGCCGCAAGCAGATTTCAGGGGGTCTGCCAAGCAGGGCCGACATTAGACTTGCTGGGGTCCAGGGCAGAAAGCCGAAGCCACACCGCCTGGGGCTGAAGCCCAGGGCTCCAAGCCCTGCCACCCGGGGCTGAAGCCAAAGCCTGAGCAACTTAGCTTCACAGGGCCCCCGTGGCATGGAGCCCCGGGCGATTGCCCTGCTTGCTATCCCCTAATGCTGGCCTTGGCTTTTATGTGCAGAAAAATAGTTGTTGTGGCACAGATGGGCCGTGGAATTTTTATAGCATGTTGGGGGGGGCTCAGAAAGAAAAAGGTTGAGAACCCCTAATCTAGGGCACAGGTTGAGCAACCCAGAGGAAGGAAACTAGGAGCAGCCAAGCCTTGGGGAGAAGGTTGGAGCTGAAATTTACATTAGATCATTGAATATTTCTGTGTTACTGTAACTGAGCTCAACAAAGAGGGTGAGATTGGACTCTTTATAGTGAGTGAACTGTTTGAGAGCAGATTTGGAAAGGCACCAGCTCAGCAGTGGTGCTGAGGTAAGTTATTAATCCCTGCTTCTATGGAGGTATAAAAAAGAGAAAATGAAAGCTATCCTGAAATTGTGCTGGAACAGCAGCAGTAGTACAGGTTTTGCGGAAATTTTATGAAGGATCTTCAAGCCTAGACTGCACTCCGATAACAGCAGCAGTGACAGGAGCCACCGCAATCCCAGAATATGTCTATACTGCAGTGCAAGCCCAGGGTTAGTAGAACTCGAATTAGCAAACCCTGAGTTTGTTAACCTAGAGGTTACGCATCTACGCTCATTTTTAATCCCAGTTTAGGAATTGTTAAACCCTGGGTCCCAACTGGGGGACCAGTGTCTACACTGCATTAGGTGGGCCTGAGTCCAACCACCCATATCCCAGACTTCCTAGAGTCCTCACAAAATGTGACTCTTCTAGCCCTTTGGTCATGGTGCAGTGTGGGAAAACATGACTGTCCAGAGGACAAAGAAAGTCAGCTCAATGAATTGTGGGAAACTTTTGGCAGACTCTGAGACCACAAGTCCAATGGGGCTTCATCTACACTGCAAAGCAATAGGCGTCAACCCTCGGTCCCAGCTTGATACAGGCTCAGACCCTTCTTCCCCATGGGGTCCTGGGATCCTGGGTCTGAGCCATGGGTTTGTGCAATTTGTGTGTAGGTGGGAAGAGGGTTAGGCTTGAGTTCTAACTTCGGACAGTGTGTATTTATTGCATGCAAACAGTTGCTCTGTTAGGTTTATTCTCCATTTTACTATGTTAAAGACTGAGGCCAGTCTTTTTGCTTCTCTGCATAATGTATTTAATAATCTACATCTATTGTGTGCAGGTGGTGTTGATACTCTACTCTCTTTGGCAGTTGGTTAATATTCCAGACATGCTCCCAATGTTTCATGATTAAAAGAATTTAAACAGATTGGTAGGGGCATGGCAAGAGTTACCTGTAAAACAAACAGCAAGAGGATTCACATTCAGTGAGATATGGGTGAACTGGGAAACTAATTTTAAATTATTGGTGAATTGCTATTGGTATCTCTCCATAATTAATTTGAAGATAACACTGTAATTGCCATATTAATTTCTCTTCCCCTTGTCTGTTGCAAGTTCTAGCAGGCAAGGATAATTTTGAAAGAGTTTTCAACAGAATGCTACCATCTACAGTAAAGTGACATTTGAAAAATCAGGTAATTGAAATCAACTGGCTGTGCTGGCTTATAGCTGGAGCAAATCAATGTGCAATTTCTTTCTGCCAAGCTCCACTTCTGGAAGCGGGATGTTGATCTGTGGTGATGATAATAACCAGGAGAGGATTTTTGGAATAATCTTTCAGAACATTCCACTGTTGTTCTGCTGTGTACACATCGGTAAAAGCTAGCTGCTTTGTGCTGCCATTGAAAGCATGAGGAGTAGACTTAAACGTGTCTCCCCAAGATATATGTTTTCTAGTAATGTATGTGAAAGATTGGTAGGTAGGTTAGTACTGCTATACTATATTGGATTAGAAAGGATTACTGCCAGTTCCTGACTAAACCTGTAAACAGGGCCGGCTCCAGGCACCAGCCCACCAAGCTTGTGCTTGGGGCGGCACCTGGAGGGGGGCGGCGCAGCGCTCCGGCCGCCGGGGAGAGCGGAGCCCCGAGCGCCGGGGCTCGCCGCCCTCCCACCGGCGCTCCTCCCAGGGCTCCCGGCGCCCTCCCCCCGGCCGCCGGGGAGAGCGGAGCCCCGGGCGGGGCTCACCGCCCCCTCCCCCCCCCGGCTCCGGCCACCCTCCCCCTTCCCCCCCCCCCCCCCCGCGCTGGGGGGGGGGGGGGGAGGGAGGGCGGCCGGCCGGAGGCTTTTTTGCCTGGGGCGGCAAAAAAGCCAGAGCCGGCCCTGCCTGTAAAGCAAAGTTATACCCAAAAGTAATTTCAGTGTTGGTTTTTTTAAACAGGAGTTGTATTTTGCTTTTGCAGAATTTGTTTAAAGTTGACAAATCAATAAAGTATTTAGAGTTCAAAGCACCTCTTTTGTAAGTACCCTTCTTCCCAAAGGTGCCATTCAAAATTCAATAGGATCCAATTTGAGCCCCGCCAGCCTTTTTTTCCAGCTTAATTGAAGCCTGAATGTGGCCTAATTAACCTCATGTGTACGGGTGCAGTAATGCTGCCCCAGGTTTCCTTTCATGCTGGCTTTCAGGAAGCACTTTTGGCAGTGTGTGAGTGAACCACTGCAGATTGATACTGACCACTTGCTATACTGCCACTGGCAGGCTGTTCACTCTTTTCGTTCTGCTCTAGTTCTATTAGGGTTTAAACATGCTTTCGCTCACAGGGGTAGGATATTCTCCCTGTCATGCTTCATTGTAGAATCCAGAATGCTCTTTAATGGTAAACTCTTTGCCATCTTTCACCTGTGCATGGCACTGCAACAAAGTTTATCTTGAGGAGACTAGCACCAGTCCCAGGCCTGCTAGTCATTTCTAGTCTTTCAGTTTCTGAAACTGATCCTGTACGTGTTTGCCATCTGAACCATGTAGAATATATGTGAAAATTTATTAAACAAGAATTAACTGTTTCTCAGATTTTAATCATAAGTGTAGCCATGTGTTAACCTGCTTTTTATACCTGAATTCAGTATTGTTTGGGATGTGGTGACCTGACTGAAATCTTTGTCTTTTTATCTGTGGAACAACACGGGACATATACCAACTTTCTGCTCACCAGTTGATATCAATAGATGTAGTTCTTAGCACCACAATATTTGAATGTCCCTCATGATGGCTCGTACCTTCCCAACTGCCCCAACTCTTTTGATATGGTTTCATTTATGAACTTGAGAGATGGTGTGTAGGGTTGGGTAGTTCATCCACTATCAGTGGTTTCCCAACTGTGGTACGTTTATCACTGGTGGTTTATACATTTGATGTTCCATCAGTTCACTTCAGAAAAAAAATTTAAGTAAGTGTTGTGGATCCAGTGACCCCCTGGAGCCAACTGGCAGAGGGCATATGGGTGCATAGGGTTTTACAGGGTTCTTCAAGTGATGTCCCTGTGGGTGCTCCACTTCAGGTGATTGTGCACCCCTGCACCTCTAGGTGGAGAATTTTGACAGCAGTACCCAGTTGGGCCGCACATGCTGTCTCCCTGTCTCGCGTCTGTAGTGGCGGTTAACTAGCGCTGTGCGACCAACTGCCCCTCAGTTCTTTTTCAACCGCTCTTGGTCCAAGTTGGAGCTCTGGCAGTGCCTCTACACGACTTACCTTATATCTAGATTTAGGATTAACTGTATAGTAGTAGGTTTCAGAGTAGCAGCCGTGTTAGTCTGTATCCACAAAAATAACAGGAGTACTTGTGGCACCTTAGAGACTAACAAATTTATTAGAGCATAAGCTTTCGTGGGCTACAACCCAGACAGAATAGTTAATTAGAACTTGTATTATCCCTTTTCTTTCTCCCAATTAAAAAAACATATATTATTTTACCTTACGTTTTGTTCATCCCTTTCGGGAATAACTTCACCTGAGAATTCCCAAGATCTCCAGGTTTTAAATGTTGCCTCTCCTGCCGAGAGGCAATTTCAGTTTCAGACGGACATTCCCAGTGTGTCTTCTGCTTGGGGGAAATGCACGTACCCAGAAATGCTCCCATTGCCACAACCTTAAGGCCCACACCAGAAAAACGAGGGACCTTAACATCAAACTTATCCTTATTGAGAAATCTCTCTGCCCGGCCTCAGACCGAGGACCACAAATTCCTCCTGGTCATCGGTCGCCTACCTCAGCTTCTGACAGACCTCCCTCGCCGACTCTGCACAGGAGGGACTTGTCCCCTAATAAAAGGGGCGAAGAAGAAAGATACCACTTCTCCTACAAAGACAGCCTCAAAAAAGAAGTGTTCTCCAACTCTCTCCACATCATAGGTACCATCTGCACCACAGCTCGGTACCTATGAGTCGGCAGGATCTTCCGGTACCACTAAAGCCGAAGACCCTAAGCAGGCAGGCTCTCAGAAGGACGGCAGAGACAAGACTTCCCCTACCATGGCACTGACTGCAACAGCGAAACATTTGGTACCGAGCACCTCTGCAGCGCGTCAGCTGATGGTACCATCTTCTTGCCCTCTGGCGCATAGCGCAGAGACATCAGTACTGAAGTCTACTTTACCTCCTTCAGAACAGACATCCTCAGTACTGATTTTCCCGGCACCGCAACACCTCCCACTACCACAACAATTCCCAGTACAGCAATAACTACAGATGCCACCATCGGTACCAAGACCTCTTGGAATGTAACAATTCCTCTGGCATAAGGACTTAACAGTTGCTGTGGCACCGGAGTCCCAATACAGTGTGGTACCGCTTCACACACCGACAAACAGATCTACCCCCTCCTTTTTCTAGCAAGGAGGAAGACGATGAGGACAGTGAGATTTTATCAAAACACTCTTCACCCATACAGGGGAGCATCAGATCAGAGCTACAGGAACAGCTAGGACACTGTTCCAGAGCTGGCACCCAGAGGTGGTATGGACATCCATGGATGCCATCACCAATGCCATTCCCGCTACAATGGCCATACTGGGACCTATGGGCAGTATATAGGCAACATTACTCCAAGCCCCCCAGTACCTCCAGGGAAAGACAGAGACGCTTCTCATCAACGTCAGAGGCAGGACCCCATGAGCCCCCTGAAGAGACTTTTGAAGAAACAGAGGAGGCTCTAGATCAGGAGGCCACCCCTGCAATTAATACCTCCTCCTCTCAAGGCAAGACCATCATGACTCCACTGCCTACAACAGGAGATGATTTTAAGCAATTTCAGGAGCTGTTTAAAAGAATCGCAGACATGCCCCTGGAAGAGGTTGCTGAGTCCCAACACCAGTTGTTGGACATACTGCACACGTGAGCCTCATCCAAGATTGCTCTTCCCCTCTGCACTTCTGGCAGACCCCCGCTACAATTCCTCCTACCTGTAAATGGGTGGATAAAAAGTATTATGTTCCATCGAAGGGACTAGAATTTTTATTTTCACACCCCTAGCCAAACTCATTGGTGGTAGAGGTGGTCAACGAATGGGGCAGGCAACACTATTCAATGATCAACCCATATGATAAAGAGTGGAAAAGATTGGATCTCTTTGGTTGCAAGGCCCGTTTGTCAGCAACATTACAGTTCAGAATCGCCAACTATGAGCCCTTGATGGCAAAATACAATCACACCAATTACTCCAAACTGTCTGAATTTATTGACTTTATATTGGAAGACAAGAAGGAGCAATTTAAGTCAGTCATCTCTGAAGGTCACCTCCTGGCATGAACGACTCTCCAGGCATCCTTAGACTCTGCAGACATGGCAGCGAGATCCATTGCGACCTCCATAGTGATGCAATGGGCCTCTTGGCTTCACCTGTCTGGATTCCCAAGGGAGGTGCAATCCACTGTAGAGGATCTCGCTTTTGAATGTCCAAAATTGTTTGCAGGTAAGACCGACGAGTTCCTCCATACATTGAAGGACTCTAGAGTGACTTTTCGGTCTTTAGGCATCTACACACCTGCACAAAAATGAAAACAAGGCAGATATTACTCAGTGCAATGCTCAAGACCGGCGCCAAACACACCGCCACAGAGGCAGTATGATACCCAGAGGCAGACACAAAGACCCACAAGATGTAGGCCAACACCATCTCAACCTCCTACATTGTGACAACCAGCATCAGAACATCAAATTTAAAGGTTTGGTCGAGGGCTCAACAGACCTCCCCCAATTCCAGTTGCTGAAACCACTTTCTATGAACCATCCATTTACAGATCATTTAACACCATTCTACCCAGCCTGGTGATTTTTTACTTTGGAAAAATGGGTACTGGAAATTATCAACACTGATTATTCTATCCAGTTCACCTCCATTCCCCCAACCCACCCTCCTGCCCCATCCATCTTCAGGGACTCCTCTCACAAGCACCTTCTGAGACAGGAAGAAGACCATCTCCTGCAATTGGGAGCAGTAGAACCAGTGTTGGTACAACACAAAGGGAAGGGGTTTTATTCCGATTGTTTTGTAATCCAGAAAAAGACTGGGGGTTGAGGGCCCATTCTCGGTCTGAGAAACCTAAAAAAATTCATGAAAACACAACGGTTCAGGATGGTCACTTCAGCAACTGTAATTCCAGCACTGGAACAAGGAGACTGGTTTTCGGCTCTTGATTTGGAAGACGCATACTTTCACGTTGCCATACGTCCATTACACAGGAGGTTTCTCCAATTTTGTTTTGGGACAAGATCATTATACTAATACACGGTACTGTCCTTTGGTGTCTCCATGGCTCCCAAAGTTTTTTCCAAAGTTCCAGCAGTGGCAGCGGCCCACATACGCAAGCCAGGGGTCATGCTATATCCATATTTAGATGAGTCTACTCAAGGCCTCCACTTGGGAAGAAGCTGTCCTAGCTACACAAAAGACAATGTTACTCTTTACAAAACTCAGCCTCCAAATAAACATTCAAAAGTCAACAGTGACACCAGTGCAAGAACTAAAATTCACTGGGGCTCACCTAAACGTATTGGAGGCAAAAGCCTCACTACCACTACACAGATTCTCCACCCTAATGAACCTGATCAGTGCTACAGTGAACAGTCCACAAACATCTGCCAGGACTTGCTTCCAACTATTAGGCCGCATGGGGACAACCACCTATGTTGTAAAACATGCCAGATTATGCATGCACTGCCTGCAAAGGTGGCTCAGGACAGTGTACATCCCACACAAACATAGTCTGAGTAAGCCTCTCAACGTGCCACAAAAGGTCAAGGACTCGCTACAGTAGTGGACCCATTCGCACAATGTATATGTAGGAGTTCCCTTTGTACAAATTCCCCCTGCAATGATAATCACAACGGACACTTCCCTAGTGGGCTGGGAATTTAAACCAATTTAAACAACCAGACAGTACAGATCAGGTGGCCTCCTTCTGAATCAACACTGCACATAAACATTCTGGAATTGCGAGCAGTTCGCACAACATGTGCACACTTCCTGTCCGTGATCAAAAACAAATCCATACAGATCCTGATGGACAACATCAGCTGCATGTTCCATATAAACAAACCGGGGAGCGAGGTCACACTCCCTTTGCACCAGGGCCTTAAGACTGTGGAACCGGTGCATCCAACACAACATCACCGTATCAGCCGCCTATCTACCAGAATGTCAGAACACCACAGCGGACATATTAAGCAGAAAATTCTCCCATGATCACAAGTGGCAAATAAACACCTCAGTGATACAAGACATATTCTAACAATGGGAATTCCCCACAATATATCTATTTTCCATGTGTCAGAACAGCAAATGTCCAACATTTTGCTGCATAGCAGGCTTGGGACCGAGATTCAGAGGCAACGCCTTCCTCCTCGAGATGGGATGCTCCTCTTCTTTATGTTTTCCCTTCTACCCTGTTGTTGTCCAGGATCAAAAGATCAAGACCGACCAATCCAGGCATAGGTGCTGGAACTAGAGGTGCAGGGGGTGCTGCAGCACCCCCTGACTTGAAGTGGTTTCCATTATATACAGGGTTTACAGTTTGGTTCAATGGGTCTCAGCACCCCCACTATAAAAAATTGTTCCAGCACCACTGAATCCAGGGTCATCCTGATAGCCCCCACATAGCCCTGGCAAACTTTGTTTCCATACCTACAACAGATGTTGGATGTCCACCATGCATCCTCCCACGTCCCAAGTGTCCTCTTCATTCCACCTCAACCAACCCATCCAACTTCCTGCATTCTTCCCTAAACCTCATAAGAACAGGCAAAAAGCGTCATTCCATATTCTGGATGTCAGAAGGGCACTAGCCTTTTATCTCAAATGGACTAAACCATTCAGGAAGGCATCAACGCTGTTTCTTTCAAATATAGCTTCTCCTTTAGATCTCTCCATATCTAAGCAGAGACTCTCCAAATGGATTTCAGAGTGCATTTATCTTTGCTACAATCAACACGAACTACAACCCCCATCAGGGGTTAGAACGCATCCTACCAGGTCACTCTCCACATCAGTAGCCTTCCTTAATAATGTACCTATTACGGACATATGTAAAGCAGTCACTTGGGCATCAGCCCATAAATTCATTCACCACTCCGCAATTGAGCAGGACTCAACATCTGATACTTTATTAGGACGCAGTCTTATCAATCATAGACCCAACTCTGAAGCCCCTCCTTTCCACTGAGGGGAACTGCTCTACAGTCACCTGAAGTGGAGCACGACCCCCCATGTAATAACCTCCTAATCCCCGAGGGGTCCCGACCCCCAGTTTGAGAACCCCTGGTCTACTAGAAAGGAAATCTATAGGAGGAAACAAACGGTGGGGTGTCCTGTTTATGAATAAAGACAACAGCTTGCATGTCTCATAAACGAAGGGTCTCAGCCTGCCTGGCTGTAAAGCACTGATGGGATTTTGGGTGAGCAATACTTTATAGACATGAGAGTGAGAGTATCTTGTTGTTTAAGTCTAGGCTTTAGATTGCATATTGTGATTTTATTTTATATGTAACCATTTGTTTCCAATATTTCTACTTGCTACTACTTGAGTCTCTATGCTTTGTTAAATAAACTTATGCTTAGATTTGTTTATAGTAAAATCAAGTGGTGTGAGTTAAATGGAGAGGTGATCTGAGGTGGAACTGTTAAACTGGGGTGCACTGCTTTTTTGGAAGCAGCGGATTGGTGAATACTGTGAGGGTCCAGTGGATCAGAGGTTGGACACTCCAGGGAGACTCTTGGAGGAATCATGGGAGGGGTGTGCCTCTTGCCACCCTGCAGTGTGACTATAGGGCCTATGTGGCCTAGAGGGCAGTGCTTGTGGAGGAGCAGACCCATGGCAGGCACAGACAAGGCAGGTGATAGTGAGGTGCCTCACAAGCCTGGGCACTCCCAGAAACCATCACATACTTGAACCAATAAAGTTTGAGAATCACTGGTCTATGTCCATGGGACTCCTTAACCATTCAGATTAAAATGTCCAACCCTGATGGTGGCGTTGTCTGCCTCTGCTGGGAAGTGTACAGATGCATACTGTGTTTCACTAAGTCACCACACATTGGCAGATAGTGACTATTTTGATCACTGCTGACATGAGTTGAATTTTGATAGGTGACCTAGAGGTTAAAGGCTGAATAGTTCATTCTTCTTTTGTTTATTTTGTTTATTTTTTAAATAGGTAAACGATCTATTGTCCCAGAGAGAGCAAATGAAAACGCAGTGGCTCAGTTAAAAACAACTGCTATCACATGGCATAGCTATCATGAGCTGTAGCAACATTACTGAGACCACTGTTCTGTATGCTGCTGGAATGATTTTGCTATTTGTGATGGCAGATAATCAAAACATCTGTGCTGCAGCACATACAGCAGTCAACTAGCCAAACTTCACACACACTTCTCCCTTGAAAGTCTCTCTCTCTCTTTCCCCCCCCCCCCCCCATAAGGACAGTTTAGAAAAGAAACAGTTCAGCTTAGGCTTCTCTTTCCCCTATCACATGCTCTCCTGTTTCTGTGGGGAGAAAAAATCCCCTGAACTTGGGAACTTGTCTACTGATGACAGATCCTGGAGTCTCTGCATGGTTCAAGTCTTAATGAAGTACTGCTGTTACTTTTGTTTTGGCCAGATGTGTTAATTTTAAATATTTCTCAGCATCTCTGCCCCTTTAGAATAAAATATTTTAAGAGCCATTAGTGACATCGTTATAGTAGCAGCAGCAGCAACTCTATAGCACGGTAACAGGACTACACCTTTGTTATTTCTGAAGTAGTAGGAGTCTTTAGGGTCAAATCAAATGTAATGAAAAATCCCATGTTTCACAACTGAAATCCTCCTGTTTTATTTTCCTGAGACAATACTGAGTTTGATACAAAATGAAGAAAAGATTTTGCAGTTCTAATTGTATTGTAAGACCCAAATAAAGGACCAGATTCTGGTGCCCTCTGACTCATCTCAGGTAGAACCTGACTCCAAAGGTATTCTGTTGACTTCAGTGGGATAGTTTATGTGGAATAAAGCATTATTGCACGTGATTAAGGGGTATCGGAGTCTGGCCCCTTAGGAAGTTCTGAACTCTTCTTAGGGTCTCAGAACATTCACCAAATTTCTCCAACCAGGATCAATGTGTAGGGGAGCCTAGGCCAACTTTAGAGTTCACTTAGGGTGATACATGGTAAAGATGGAAACTAAATGAAACCCCATGGTTTTCATCTCATTTTGACCCTTAAAGCAGGCAGAGGAATTTTCAGATGTGTTTTGCTTTGTTTGTAATTTAATTTAGATCAGACATGTAAAACAAATAGCTGCGGGGTGGGAAATACACTCAGAGAAATGCCACCAAGTTTCACACAGCTCTAAGTAGTGCTGTGTACATGTACATTGGTGAGGTGAAAAAAAACAAGAACTTCTGGAATGATTAGAAGTTCACCTGCTTTGCATAGCAAGGGAGAGGGTTACCTCTATGAACAAGAAACACTTCTAAACTGTATTCGATTAGTTCTTTGAAACAGTATGCATTCAAACCTTTGCATTCTAGAGGAGAGGGGAAGAAAAATAAAACTCTAAATAGAAGCATGCAACCTGAAAAACTGAGGAAAGTGTTCTGGTGCTGAGTAACCACATGTTTAAGATCATGGAAAATGGTCATATTTAAAAAAAAATCTGGCTAGCCTTGGCTCCTCAGCAAATTACACTGCATTAAACTTCTATTCATCTAGTCCCTCGACAGTTCACAGGAGCTGCACACACCAGCTTGTCTGGCACTGGTTTAGTCATAGCCCAGCTCTTGAATAAGCTACATCTTTGTCTTCATCTTAGTGCCCATAAAAATGCTAAAAATCAACCTTCACTTCATCTCAAAAAGAAACATTAGCTTCACTATGTATATAATTTGTTTTCAATTGCACTCATCATTGGTATCAGCATCATGTTGGTGTAAATTTGCATCCAGATGAAGTGTGGGATTTTCAAACCCTGTTCAACATTTACCTAATTCTGCTCCCATCAAAGTCAATGGCAGAACCCATATTGACTTCAGTGGGAGCAAAGTAGGTCAAAGCTCAGAACTTCAGATAGTGTGACACTACCCAGGGTTGTGAGGCATCTCATTACTATGTTCTCTTAGCATGAGGAAGTCTTGTCTGTGCCTGCTGTGGAGCAGCTCCCTGAAACCACTAGCCTCTGGGAACAAAAGCACCACCTCCCAGGCCTTGCTCTCTCTGTACAGGTAGCAATAGGCACATATCAACCCCGTAGTCTTTGAAGCATTCCCTGTAATGTCCAGCCTCTTATCCACTGAACACTGAGAGAATTACCAGGCCTGCTGTTCTCAAAGGAACAGAACACACCAGCATGTAAGATTAAATTTAGGACCACCACTTTGCTTAACACCACAGCACTTAGATATATTTATAGTGAAAACAAGAATAAGTTTATTATCAAAGAACAGAGATTCAGGAGATATTTGACCTGTGTCTGTTGGCCCACCGAGCCTCTAGGGGACGGTGGGGAGCTACTGCCTCACTGGCCGGCCTGAGTCATGCCGTCTGTCACTAGGGAATTAGTGGAGGGAGGGACACCGGCAAGAGTCTCTAGCGTGCTCCTCAGGCAGGGGAGCACCGGCAAGGGTCTATAGCATGCCCCTCAGGCAGGGGAGCACCGGCAAGGGTCTATAGCATTGTCGGGATTCTGCTACCGAGGCGGGTTGGCCGGGGTAGGGGAACGCAGGCCCACCCAACGCCACTGCATTCCAGCCCCAGGCCCTGACAATGGTGGGGCGAGGGTCCCGCCACTGGGTCAGCGGGGGTCCTTCCGCAACATGCTGACCAAATAGACTCACCACACTGTGCAGTTCTGTCCCTGGGCTACTTCGTACCCGGTCGCTTGAGCAAGTCCCTCCCGTCCCTCCAACTCCTCTGGGTACTCAGCTGCTGGCAGTTCCAGGTCCCCCCCCACCCCAGTGTCAGGCTCTTCCAGTTCCTCCGGGTACTCGGTGGCGGGCAGTCCTGGTAGCCCCAGTCCTTCCTCCAGGTCAGGTTTCTCCTGGTCCAGGGCCTCCCCTGGCGTGGCAGCAGGGTGTGAAGGGAGCAGCCCGCGGTCTGTGTCTGCCTCCCTCCCTGGTGCTGCCCTGACTGGGCTAAGGGCCCCGCCTTTTGTACTTCCTGTTCCACCCCTCCCCTTCCAGGGAGTGGAGTAAGCTTGGCCTGGCCCCGCCCACTCAGGCTGAGAGAGTCGCTCTTTACTCTCAGGTTTGGAGGGAAGCCACCCTGGCTCCCTATATACCCCACCCCTCAAATGCAGCTCCCTACCCTCGGAGCTGGCGTCCTCATCCTCCCCAAGGTGGGATAGAAAGTCCACATCCGCGTTGTCCCGTCCCGCCCGATGGCGAATCATGAAGGCGTAGGGCTGTAAAGCGAGATACCACCGCATAAGCTGGGCATTCATGTCCTTCATCTTATTGAGCCACTTCAGGGGTGCATGGTCCGTAACTAGTATAAAGGGGGCCCCGAGGAAGTAGTAGCGGAGGGCGTCGACCGCCCACTTAACAGCTAGGGCCTCTTTCTCAATGATGGAGTAGCTCCGTTCCCTGGGGAACAGCTTCCAACTGAGGTAAACAATAGGGTGTTCCTCCCCGTCCACCTCCTGTGAGAGGACTGCCCCAAGCCCTACGCCGGAGGCATTGGTCTGAATGATGAAGTCATGACGAAAGTCCGGGCTGAAGAGTACTGGCTCGCTACACAGTCGCTCTTTGACAGCTTGAAAGGCCTTCTCGCAGTCGTCGGACCAGCACACTCGGCGGGGGGCTATCTTTGGTCACGAGCTCCGTCAGAGGGGCAGTAATGGTTGCGAAATGGTCTACGAACCGCCGATAATAACCAGCGAAGCCCAAGAATTGACGCACCTGCCTCTCTGTGGTCGGCGCCTGACATTCCTGGAGTGCTTGGACCTTCCCGATGAGGGGGCGTACCTATCCCCGGCCCAAGGTGTACCCCAGGTAAGTGGTTTCCTCCCGCCCGATTCAGCATTTTTTTGGATTGGCCGTGAGCCCGGCAGGCACAGAGCTCCTGGAGGACAGCCGCTACTTGGTTGAGATGTTCCTCCCAGTTGCTGCCATAGATGACCATATCGTCCAGGTAGGCCACAGCGTACTTGGTGTGCGGTTGCAAAATCCGATCCATCAAGCGCTGGAAGGTTGCCGAGGCCCCATAGAGGCCGAAAGGCATCCCAGTAAAATGGTATAGCCCTGAAGGGGTGGCAAATGCTGTCTTCTCCTTGGATCGGGAGTCCAAGGGGATCTGCCAGTACCCCTTTGTGAGATCTAACGTGGTGATATAACAGGCCTCCCCAAGCCGGTCGAGGAGCTTGTCATCGCGGGGCATTGGATAGGCATTAAACTTCGAAATGGCGTTGACTCTCCTGAAGTCAATGCAAAACCGCCGGCTCCCATCTGGCTTTGGGATGAGGATGACAGGGCTCCGCCATTCGCTCTGGGAGCACTCAGTAACACCCAGGTCCAACATCGCCTGGACTTCTTCCTCTACGGCCTCCCGCATTCACCTAGGCAATGGTCGGGTCGTCTCTCGGACCACCACGCCGGGGTCAGTCTGGATCGCAATGGTAGGCGAGCGTAGTCCGCCCGGGTTTTGTGGTGAATGTCTTGGGGAATGCCCTCACTAAGCAGAGGGCCTGTTCTCGCTGCTTGGCGGTGAGCGTCTCTGCTAGCTGGGGCTCACTATTATCTGACTCCTCGGGCGGTTGTGGCCCAAGGTCTGGTTCGGGTGGGTATGGGGCAATTAGTAGTCCTTCCCGTTCCCTCCAGGGTTTTAAGAGATTTACATGATAAATCTGTTTTTCCTTATGGCGACCAGGTTGCCGGATTTCATAGGTGACAGGTCCCACCCGGCGGAGGACCTCATACGGGCCCTGCCAGCAGGCAAAAAGTTTTGATTTCTCTGAGGGGAGCAGGAGGAGGACTTGGTCCCCTGGCGCAAATGATCGGACCTGCGCGCCCCGATTATAGTGCTGCTCCTGGGCTCTTTTGGCTGTGTTTAAGTTCTCCCTCGCGAGCTCGCCCGCCCGTGCCAGCCGCCCCTGCAGCTGTAAGACGTATTGTAAGAGACCCTGCATTGCGGACGGGGTGTGTTCCCAAGTTTCTCTCAGGAGGTCCAACACCCCGCGGGGTCGTCACCCATAGAGGAGCTCAAACAGGGAGAACTTCGTGGAAGCCTGTGGAACTTCTCAAATTGCGAGTAGTAAAGGGGGGAGCAGTTGATCCCAAGGCAGTGGTCCTGGGTGGGGAAGCGTCGCAACATTCCCTTCAGGGTCCAGTTAAAATGTTCGACCAACCCATCAGTTTGAGGATGGTAGACTGAGGTCTGCAGTTTCTTAATCCCTAACAGGGCACATACCTGACGGAACAGCGTAGAGGTGAAGTTGGTCCCTTGATCAGTGAGTATCTCTCGAGGGAGGCCCACCCTGGCGAAGATCTTCACGAGCTCCGCCACAATAGTGCGGGCGGTGATACTTCTTAAGGGGACGGCCTCGGGGAAGCGGGTGGCATAGTCCATCAGGACAAGGATATATTGATGGCCCGCCTTACCTTTTGGAAAGGGCCCGACCAGGTCCATCGCTACCCGCTCAAATGGAATGCCCACGATTGGTCACAGGCCCAGAGGGGCCTTCTGGACCCCGGCCGGTGCGGCATGTTGGCAGTCCGGGCATGACACACAGTAATCCTTCACCTCACGGTGGATGCCGGGTCAGAAGAACTTGGCTAGGACCCTAGCCGCGGTTTTCTCTGGTCCTAAATGGCCTGCAGCCAGGATGTCATGTGCCAGCTTCAGGACAGCCCGCCGATGAATGCGGGGAACCACGAGTTAGGTCTGGACCTCTTGGGTTTGAGGGTCTCGATCAACGTGGTAGAGCCGATCGTGATTGAGTTCAAACCTAGGCCATTGGAGAGCCCGCTGGGCCTCCATGACCTCCCCATCCACCCGTGCCAGCTGCTCATAGGCAAACTGGAGAGTAGGGTCCTCCCTTTGATCTCAGCTAAAGTCCACAATGTCCGAAGGGGGGCCCTCCGTCTCCTGGCCGTTCTGCCTGGGTGTGAGAACTGGGGCAAATCTGGGGTTGGCCCTCGCATCGGGGCCTGTGTCCGTCTCAGGGGGAGCTCCCTCGAATGCCTCTTCCAGGGGTAGTGATGGAGCACCTCCACGAAGTCTGGCCAGTCGTGGCCCAGAATAACTGGATAGGCAAGGGATGGGGCCACTGCCATGTTCATTAACTGAGTTGCTCTGTTCACCGTGATAGGAACCTGAACTGTGGGGTACGGTTTCATGTCTCCATGTTTACACTGAATCCGTACCTCCCCAATGGTCCGCTCGGTGTCCGGGAGGAGCGCCTGGCGGACAAGAGTCTGCCCACAGCCTGAATCAATTAGACCAATAACGTGGGTCCTGGCGACTTCCAGAGGAGCTGTCAGTTTGGCCACGGAGGGCGGACGGGCCCGGCGCTCCCCGGTGTACACCCGGCCAAAGTCGCAGTCCATCGCCATACAGTCCCGTTGCAGATGACCATACTCGCCACACCGAAAGCAAGGTCCTATGTCTGTGCGCCCGCAGGGTTGGCTGGGGCCCGGTGGTCGGTTCAAGCGTCCAGACGCGGTGGGCGGTGGGCCCTCTGGGCATCGGGAAAAATCTGTCCCGCCGCCCTCTGGTCATCGGGTACGGGGTGGCGCGTCAGCTTTGGAGGTGGGCCCCCTTTCAAGTTTCTGAGTGCCTGGTCCAGAATTTGGGGGGCGGGCTGCCGGTTCTACTGGGGCCTCTGCCTCTAGAAAGTCCTCCATAAGCATGACGGCCGCACTCAGAGTTTGAGGTCGGTGCCGTAAGACCCACGCCCTCCCCTGAGTCGGGAGGATGTGCATGAATTGCTCGAGGATGACCTGTTCCGTCACCTCAGCCACTGTTCGACGCTCGGGTTGTAGCTATCGGCAAGCCGCGTCCTTTAATTCCTGGGCCACAGCCCGGGGCCAGGCACCCAGTGGGTAAACCTTTCCCCGAAACCGTTGCCGAAATATCTCCAGGGTGATGTCGAAGGCATCCAAGATAGCCACTTTCACTCAAGCATAAACGTGGGCCTCATCATCTGGGAGCCCCCGGTAATCCTTTTGAGCTGGCCCCATCAGATAGGGGGCGAGGAGGGTCACCCATTGGTCCGATGCCTAACTGGCCACTGCGGCAACCCGCTCAAAGGTCACCAAATAGGCCTCCAGGTCATCCTCAGGCCCCATCTTGGCCAGATGGATTGGTGGAGCAGGGGGGGTTGGCGTAGCTGCCCCCACCCCCACCCCCGGTTGAGCCCCACCGGGGCCTGGCCACAGGGTGGCAAGTTGCTGGAAGCATTAGGTTTGTTGCTCACAGTGCTGGGCCCCCAAGGTTTGAAGTAACTGCTGCTGGTGGGTGCCCAGCTGCTGTATGAGTTGCTGCTGCTGCTGCTGCTGCTGCTGCTGACTCTTGGCCAGGAACTTGATAAGCCTCTCCATCTCCATCTTCCAACTAGAGGGCTTCAGAGGCCTCCTCGCTCTAACCCCTATCCCTGCGGGAAGGGATATCTGCCCGCATTCTCCACCACTTGTGACCTGTGTCGGTTGGCCCACCGAGACGCTAGGGGATGGTGGGGAGCTACTGCCTCACTGGCCAGCCTGAGTCACGCAGTCTGTCACTAGGGAATTAGCAGAAGGAGGGGCGCCAGCAAGAGTCACTAGCGCGCCCCTCAGGCAGGGGAGCGCCGGCAAGGGTCGATAGCATTGTCGGGATTCTGCTACCCGAGGCGGGTTGGCCGGAGTAGGGGAACGCAGGCCCACCCAACGCCACTGCGTTCCAGCCCAGGGCCCTGACAGTGGCGGGGTGAGGGTCCCGCCACTGGATCAGCGGGGGTCCTTCCACAACATGCTGACCAAATAGACTCACCGCACTGTGCAGTTCTGTCCCTGGGCTACTTCCTACCTGGTCGCTCGAGCGAGTGCCTCCGATCCCTCCAACTCGTCCGGGTACTCAGCTGCTGGCAGCTCCAGCTCCCCCCCGGCATCAGGCTCCTCCAGTTCCTCCGGGTACTCGGTGGCGGGCAGTCCTGGTAGCCCCAGTCCTTCCTCCAGGTCAGGTTTCTCCTGGTCCAGGGCCTCCCCTGGCATGGCAGCAGGGTGTGAAGGGAACAGCCAGCAGTCTGCGTCTGCCTCCCTCCCTGGTGCTGCTCTGACTAGGCTAAGGTCCCTGCCCTTTGTACTTCCTGTTCCACCCCTCCCCTTCCAGGGAGTGGATTAAGCTTGGCCTGGCCCTACCCACCCAGGCTGAGAGAGTGGCTCTTTACCCTCAGGTTCGGAGGGAAGCCACCCTGGCTCCCTATAGATAGCAAGTCAGAATATTGGAAATACATGGTTACATATAAAACAAAATAATAATACACTTTCTAGAGACTAAACTGAACTAACAAGTTACTCGCTGTCTAAAGAATTTAATCGCACCCAAAGTTCTCAGAAAGTTTATCATTTTTCTGTAAAGACAAGCCCCAAATGTGAGTGGTTAGTTCACTTCTCCACTTCCAATGATTCATCCATCTCTTTCTGCAAAGAATGCAATGAGTGAGACACTTAATTTCAGATTTTGTGATGCAGTGAGATCCCTAGAAAACTGGACTGAGATTCCCCCAACTCACTTTACATTTATCACCAAACAAATATCACTTTTCACATCAGCTGAGTTTTTTCTAGTTTGCCAGTTGTTAAAAGATCTGCATCCCATTACCAGCCCTTTGAGCATCTCAGTCATCTTACTTATTTTATGGAGAATCCGTGGTTGAATTAAAGTCACTGTTGTCATTTCATGTAGTTGTCATAATCAAAAACTATAGCAATGTAGGTCATGCTGTTCCATATGTTACTGGTAGGTTTTTTGTTCAAACAGCAAATAAACAAGTGTACCTGTGTCCATATAATACAGCAGCAGATGCTATTGTTAAGTAACCATATAATCTCACTGCTGCAATCACAGTCATTCTTCCCCATATCCATCCTATTGTTTCGTTGCCTCCCTTCATTGTGTGTTGTCTGAAATCAGATGATAAATTCTTTGTGGCTGGGCCCATGTGTACTTTCTCTACTGTGAGTAGAGCTGGGCGGGAAATGGTTTTCCTGTCCTGAAAAAAAATATTTAAACTTTTGAGATTTCAGAATTTTTCCCATTTTACAGTGGGACAAAACAGACCTTTGGAAATTTTTCAGAAAGAAATAACCCAAGGATAGCCAACAGTCCGGTAAATCAGGCAAGTTTGGACTTGAACCTGGTTCATCCTCATCCCAGGTAAGTGCCCTAACCACTGAGCACTCTCTCTCACTCTGACCAGAGAGTCTATCCTAGACCTGAAAAAACTTCTTGATGAATTGGCAATTTCTGATGGAAAAAATATTATCAAAAAATTCCTGACCAGCTGTAGCTATGAGACACCTAGTGCACTTGAGTGCTGTACAATAAATTTTAAAAAATGAATGTGCTGGGATCAGGGGCTAGGTGGACTAATGAAATGACCTTTTGTTCTTGAATACATATTGGACACAATCTTTCTACTGAAAGTTTTGGTGAGATAATGATGTGTTAAGGGCTAGTATTTGTGGGTGTGGTGAGATCTGTTTGAAGTCTCCAGCTGATCCTCTTCTTGTTTGGGTGTTCTTGTTAGATCCAGATAAAATGGTGTTACCTCTTATAAAGATCCCAAATCACTTTACAGACCATAAAGGCCAGATTCATCACTGCAGGCACAGAAGGTGCTATGGGCCTGCTTCAGTACCGATATTGTGCATGATAAGGTATTCACCCCCAAGGGTAGTGGCATATCCCCCACCTCACTCTGCTGGCCCTAACAGCTTCCTATGCCAATCTATGCCAACAAGCCCTCAGCTTCCCAACCAAGTGGAGTTTGCAGGCACCTTGCACCGCTGCAGCAATACTTCTGGTGGAATTCCCAGTTAGGGATCTGTACCCGAGGTCCTAGTAACAGAAACCAGTGAATGAATCAGGCCCTACGTACAACTCTCAAATGGAGCCATCTGTGACTATATATACAGTACAGTAGTCTGCTGTCTTTCACAACCATTTCATCTTCAACATCGCTAGAAACATAAATTGTCGATACTAACATAAAATATATAATTACTTATATAGAGAGAGCTTTAATTTTCAGTTACAACATGCTTTTGAGACTTTGGTGCTAGACTTGTCCTTTTCCTTCCCAGTTGTTGTTGGAGAAACTTTCTCAATAGCCACCCTGTCCTTATTGGCATTCGATAACATTATTGCAGCTACTTATCTCAGTGTGTGAATGAATAGAACTAAATGATGAGATGCCCCTTAGAGAGAAGAAAACATTAATTAACAGCACTAAGCAGGGCTTGGATGGAGAATAGCTCTGCTCCCTCCATGGAAACAAAGCTCTTTACTAACATATTATACATGCAAACTTGCTAAGCTCTTTAAGGGCCCCAATCCTGGAAGATGCTTAGTTCAATTAACTGCTACTGAAGCCATAGCAAGTTAAGGGTTCGCAGGAGGCACTCAGGATCCCACAGGATCAGACCCTCAGGCATTGGTGTTTTTGTTAAAGTGGTTAACAACTTCCATTTAACAGTTGCACACTAAACGTGAGTTTTTAGCAAAGCGGGAGACTGTTGCATTAATCTCTCTTTAATTAGAAATGCAGGAGGTGAGAGAGGCAAGTAGAAGGTTTTGTTTGTCCATTGACTAACAAGATATTTCATTAGCATAAATTTCTATTAAAAAAATCAAGGCAGTTCACTCATTCAGATAATGGAAGGGACAATTAAGGACAAAAATGAAGGAGACAGACTGTAAATCCCAGTTTTTTCACTACCACAGGATCAACTGCACGTCCTCCTCATTTTTTGAAAAAAAATCTTTCATTTTCCAAAATTTCTGAAAGCTTGATTGCTGTGTTAGTCAAATGTGTAGTAAATGAATCTATTGACCAATGGTGTTTTTTACATAAAACAACTGCTGGCAAATAATGGGAAAAAATGGGGAAATTAATTGGGTTTGGAGGTATGACAACCAATATGTCTAAGGTGATGGACAGGCTAATGTCACCTACCAGTGAGAAGAGAAAGTAAGGGTGGATTCAAAACATTCTCCTTTTTTCCCCATGCAGCTCCTTTCCAAATATCAAACATCAGTAGTCAGATCCAGAGCAAGTTCATCTGCTGCCAGGTGTAGTTTTGCTTCCTTACTACCCTTCAGTATGGCAGCTGGAATTAAGGAAGACATAAAATGTTTATAATTTTTGGGTGATAAAGTGAAATCCTCAGATACCTAGCCCCTCATCATAAAACCTGTGTGACCAAGAAAACAATCAAAAGCATACAAATACCCCAAGAAGAGATTTCATCCTAAAAAGGTAAGGGAGCCAGAGACTCTGAAGTGATGCAATAAAACTGATGGCAATAGCAGATACCATGGTGATTGGTGGCATTTTAAAACCCTAAAACAGATAAAATTAACTGGCCTAGATTATCAAAGCTGTTGAGCACCCACAGAGCCTGTTGTTTTCAGTGAGACTTGTGGGTGCTTAGAGAGGTAAGGAAGACTTTCTTGACAGGTGGCAGAAGTGGAACCGAGCCTTTTAAAGAAGAAGAATTAAAACCACTCACTGATCTATTTTAACAGGAGGAGTCTTTCTCTATTAAATCCCACCATCAGTAGAAACTGGAATTTCAATGTAGAAGTCCTGATTTACTGTTAATACATATTACTAGAATGAAACTGCTCCTGAACCAGTCTGGTAACAAGAGCTTTAAAAAGCTGTATATTCTTTCTGGCAAATAACTAAGACATACAGTCCAGCATGATGTTCTCAGGCGTTGAAGAATTTTGTCCACTCATTGAGTCTTTTCTAGGTAACTTTGATGGTGTAAATGACCTAAATCTTGATTTGCTTGCAAGAAAAATTTGACAAGTGTAAGAGAATGCTTTGTGATCACTAACATCACAACTCAGATTTTGACTCATCCTGCCTGATCTTGGAGTGGACATGTAGAGCTGAAATATTTGGGGCTAGGTTGTAAATTCTGCTTTGTTTTCTTTCCTTTGAGAGTTCACTATAGTACTGTGATTTGAAAGGACTGGGAATTTTGCTGATCTGTTTTACTAGCCATGCAGCATTCTTTTTCCACACTACAGTTGTTGTTCATCTGTATCAAAGAAGGTTGCAAATCAAGACCCTCGAAGTGAAAAAGTTCTTCCTGATCAGGGACCAGCTTGTTCTTTTTTAAACACCATAACAACTACATATTCTTAGAGGGGTTCCGAAAAGAGGTTAAAAGCCACTCTTGTTAGGGTTGGTTCTTTCTGTATCACAGATGTCTCAAGTGCTGTACCTTAAATCCATTTAAAACTAGAGCATAGTCCACTAAGGCTCAGTCAATATCAAGGGTAAACAGAGAGAGAGGCAGTCTTGGTAGGGTCTATGTACTTAGCTTCTTTTACATCTGCCAGAGACCTTATACTCTAAATTGCATGAGTACGCATCATACTTAAATGACTAATGCATTTTTTTTTTTTTTTTTTTTGGCCTCCATCTTCATTACGTTAGCTGCTATTCAGAACTGGGATAGTAGGTCTGAGAATTCAAACAGTATTTTGAACACAAAATTAGATTGCTGAAATGTATCCACCCAGCTGATATGCAGCCCTTGTTACTTTATTTATGGTGGCTTATAGTGATAGTGCTGCTGCCCAGAGGCCCCGGTCAGAGATTGGGGGTCCTGTTACATGAGGTGCTGAGCATGTATAATGGGGCAAGAAACACCAAGGGCCACTTTTTGCTCTGTACTGGAATGCTCTCTAGAGAGGAAATTTGGTTTCCTCAACACTTTCCAAATTCCTCAAGGGTTTACTCTCTCATTTTCTGATCTTTACCTCTGCCCTCTCTACCCTTCCCCTTCTGCCCTCTGTAGGAGAAGCAGTTTTTTCTTAAACCACAGGTCCCTCAAGATTCACTCAGATTTCACTGAAGTCAAGAAACATCCCTGTGGATGCTCCTCTGTTCTACTACCCTGTTTTGTAAGTGGCTTTTGCAGAAACCATGATTTTGCAGAAGCTATGCCTAGAGCGCTCCCTCAGAAAGCAGGAAGGCAAAACTTTGTGTAGCTTCACACAAACTCACACTATATTAACTTACACTGTGTATCTTAATGGCTTGAGTGAGGAGATTCCAGAGGACTCTATTTTGTTCCCCCACCCTCTTTGTGAACATGGAGGGAAATGTTCAGCCCCTAAGCCAGATAGATCCTATTACAAAAAATATTTTTCTCTACCTTACCATTAGTAACAGGCTAACTGAGGAGCAAATGGCAGGGAACAGGTAGACAAGACCAGGGAGCACAAAAGTATATTCTCTCAATGGTAGCTGTATGTGGTTGACAGAGACAGGGATCTTTCTGTCTGGGATGGTGCATCACATGCGCAAAGTCCAAGGTTTTCAAAAGTGACTAGAGGTTTTTTATATGACCAACTTGACACACCAGAATGGGCCTGGTTTCCAAGGGTGGGTGGTCAGCACTTTCTGAGAATCAGAGTCTGATAAGGTGTGTCAAGTTAGATACCCAAAGTCCCTAGTCACTTTTGAAAATGGTGGTCAAAATTTTAGGGTGAGAAAATTAGTCACTACAGTATGCAACCCCTTACTCCAAGTATGAGGAATTCCTTTAAAGAAGGGGCTGGAGGAGGATTTTAGTTTCCACTGATTGTTCAAAGCTGTAACAGCAAAAAGAAGTTGAACGAAGAAGCTTTGTTTATAATTCAGACCACCAGGAAGATTTGCAATGATCTAGACAACTTGGCTTCTACAAACAAAACAAAAATCTTTCCTCTACCCTAGCTGTTTGCATTGAGATCTCAGAAAATGGCACACTAAGCAGCTAAAGTTTGGCAAGGAGTAGCATACTGCTGTAAAACTTCTAAATGCACCATTGAAGTAAGTAACAAAGCTGCTGCTATCAATCAATAACAGTCCATTGAAGATGGGTGGAACATGTTGTCTTAAGCAGGAAGTTGTGGGCTTGCAGTGCTGAAAGTTTGGGTTTTTCTTTACAATCACTTAAATAAAGAATACCTCACTCTTCCAGTTTTCTACTTTCTGTTTGGGAAGTGACAGCAGAGTATACTGTGGAATTATGATGGGAAGCAAAGAGCTATTAAAGAATCCCTCAAAATGAAAATCAGGGAGACTACCACTTCTGGCATTCTTTACAGTGAACTAGCGTAGAAAGAAGAGTGCATGACACCACAATGGTGACACTAGCTAACTTCTTTGTTATCCTGCAGAATGCGATGTTCCAGTTAACTGTTGGCTTGATCCAGAACCTGTAAGGAATGGTAAACACTTTTGGTAGCCATTTCACAGGTTGAACAAGTCACCACCTCACTGCTTGCTGATGGTTTAGAGTTTATGCTCTACAGGGATGCCATATGCATTGCATATTCCTGCTGTTCATATCTTAAAGCAGAGCACCAACAGATCACATGCCTTCCATTTGCTCTAGGATGACCAGATAGCAAGTGTGAAAAATCGGGACGGGGTGGGGGTAATAGGTACCTATATAAGAAAAAGCCCCCAAAATCGGGACTGTCCCTATAAAATCGGGACATCTGGTCACCCTAATTTACTCAGAACAATGTGGTACAGGCCTTTGACCTATTTCTTCTTAATTCAAAAGCAGTATTGACTAATGGCACACATTCTAAAAGTAATGCTTGCTTTGTGCATAGCAGTGGCATATTTCTATAGAATTATCCACTTGCAGGTGATAATCAAAGTTAATTGCGCTTTTTTTTTTTTTTTTTTTTGGCCTATCCAGAAATATTCAGCAGGATAGCTGCATGGAAGACTGAATTAGAAAATTTAATTTATTTCTAAACTGGAAAGGCTTTTGTGTGTTTTCGCCAGACAAATATGCTAGTTTTATTTTTGATCCTCTTTCCGGGCTGCAGGGGTCAATTCTTGGAGGGATTAAAAATGTAAATACTGTACATAATGGGATTTTCTCAATGGGATATTATCCTTATTATACATTATAGTAAGGTATTGTGTTCATGAACAGTGGTGAGCTGAAAATGGGCTGGTGGAACTCTGCTTCTTGGAATTTGCACAGTAACAGATTTTGAAGTAAAACAAAAACAGTGTTTGTGGATGTGGTGAGAAGTTAACTGTAATCATAAATTGGGACAATTTATTGATACCTTCTGTAGCCCTTCCGCAGCAGTTAATTGGAGTAACATACTTCAAATCATTAGTGTTCCACTGGAGTGTCATCACTTGGGCCTGGTCCACACTACCCCCCCCACTTCGGACTAAGGTACGCAAATTCAGCTACGTTAATAACGTAGCTGAATTCGAAGTACCTTAGTCCGAACTTACCACGGGTCCAGACGCGGCAGGCAGGCTCCCCCGTCGATGCCGCGTACTCCTCTCGCTGAGCTGGAGTACCGGCGTCGACGGCGAGCACTTCCGGGGTCGATCCGGGATCGATTTATCGCGTCTAGACAAGACGCGATAAATCGATCCCAGAACATCAATTGCCTGCCGTCGGACCCGGAGGTAAGTGTAGACATACCCTTGAAGTGGAGATGAACTGGGTATGCAGGTGGAACACTAGAAGTGTTATGCCCCATATACAGGTGGTATTAGAATAATTATTTCATTTAAGCTTTACTTTGATTTCAAAGAGAATTGAGTGTGGGGTGTGAGTAGCCTGCCCACCCATCAATAGAGGGTGGGAGACTAGTTTGATAGTGCTTACCTTGATGATGGATATTTGTGAGTCTCATGAATATTGCACCAGCGAGTTTTGAAGACCATGGTCCTGATTCTGATCTAACTTGCTCTAAGATAAATCAGGAGTAATTTTGTTAAAGTCACTATACCAGCATAAGAAAATGGATGCAATATCACAGTTTCAAAAAGTTGTCATAGATGGCAGAAAGACAAATGGAGAGTAATACATGATCACTCTATTTTTCATTGGTTGTTAGCAAAAGTGAGGGAATAGAATGACTGTCAGATGGTTGTTCCTAGATGAGTAATTAATAAGAGGTTCAATTTGAACAATGATGCAACAAAGGACTTTTTTTATTGCAGACGTTTTACAGAACCTCTTTGTGAGTTATTCTTCCTAAAAAAAAAAATACTGGGGAGTTGGATAAGTGAGTGCTTTACATAAAAGATCACAATTAAATGAAATGAGACAAGATTATGGTTTCGGCGTCTCTTTGCTACTAAAAATTCAGGGCCTGATTCTCCACTCACTTAAACTGGATTTGCACAATCATGAGAGTATTATGTTAATTGGAATTACCCCAATTTAAACCAGTGAGAGAGGAGAGGAGCCTATTCTGTTCGCAAAATCAAATTTGCATCACAAAGTGTGGGTGTATGTTAGTGTTTGCATTATAAAGCTGCTTTTCCACCCTTTGAAAAATAATATGACTCCGGGCACTCGTAGCACTCTGATAGGGTGACCAAAGTTTTGAAATAGAAAATCAAAACCCTTATAAAATAGACGCACTTGTCACATTGGCAATGGGCAGAACTATAGATGGTTTTGATATCTGGGGAAGAGGGGGAGTTCTTGAAACCAGGAATGGGTGACTGCTTGTAGCTTGTACCACTTCGTCTGACCACTTGTTGCCATTCCAGCCACTAGATCCTAATTCCTCCTTCCCTGCAACAGGCTTACTACCTTTATAAGGAAACTTGAGGGCCAGATGCCTCAGTCTTGAATTGTTCCATACTCTGGGACATAATTGTGTTTGAAGAGCACTAGCAGTTTTCTCAGTATTAAATGAGGATTTTTCCCTAAGAAAATTGCCCATGAGATTCAGTGTTCATCACGTGGAAATCGATGGTTTTATGGCAAACTGTATTGTTTGGGGTGATACATGTTATTTAGGTGAGTGTCCAACCTAAAGTGTAAAGCACCAGTAAGGTGAAGAATGCAATCTGTCTCACTAATAAATTAATCCAGAGTTAATGGGTCTAATTATTCTCTCACTTACAGTGGAATTGGCAGTGGCGGCGATTCCTCAAGGTCAAGGATGATCGCTTTCACAGGTTTTATTTTTTATGGGTCCTTTGGTGACTGAGGAGTCCGATCCTTGAGCCACCGGCTCATTGGCAGACGTTGCAGGTGGTGTTGGAAGTCAAGGTTGGGCCACAATTGCTGTGTGATGGTCGTCTGTCCTTTCTTGTGTTTTTCTGCAACCAGAGTAAGGCAATTTTCTTCAAAAGTGAGTGGACGTTCCTTCCCTGACAAGTTTTCACCAGTTATCCCTATCCTGGGCTACTGACTCCCAGTGTGTGGTGTCAATGCCACATCTCTTGATGTGTATCTTGAGGGTGTCTTTAAAGTGTTTCTTTTGGCCTCCCCATTTCCTTTCTCCTTTGGTGAGTAGGGCATACAGCAGTTGTTTTGGGAAGCGTACATCAGGCATGCGCACACAGTGCCTGCTCCCCCTCAGCTGGTGCTAGATAATTAGGGCCTCAACACTGAAGATGTTGGCCTCTGTGAGGACACTGACGTTAGTGCGGCGATCCTCCGACTTTATGTTGAGGATCTTCTGAAGAAAGTGCTGGTGCTGACGTTCCAGGTTTTTCAGGTGTTTTCTATAGGTCACCCAAGTCTCACAGCCGTAGAGGAGAGTTGGGATTACCACCACTTTATGAACTAAAAGTCTAGTGTGTGTTCTGATGTTGTGATTGTTGAACACCTGGTGAGACAGTCTGCCAAAGGCAAGCTGGCACAGCAGATTCTGTGCTGAATCTCGATGTCTGTGTCTGCTCTCTGTGAGAGATGACTGCCAAGATAGGCAAAATATTCTACTAAACTAGGAATAAATCCATGGCAATCAGTTACACCAGTGTAAATGTAGGGAGAGTGAAAAGAGTAAGGGCTGATAATTTTTTTGAAACCTGGAATGATAAAATACTGTCAGGTTTACGTTTTTCAGTCATGAAGGATGCAAATGAAGATGCAAATCTGGGGTTGTATTTGTTTTACTGTGGATTATAAGGTAATGGGGATGTGGTTTGTTTTATGGAAATTGTTATATCCCCACAATATGGTCTAGGTCTATGCAGGTAAATCAATGCATGTGTCTTGAAAATTACACTGAATAAATGCTTTTTGTAATGGGTAACATCAGCTCTACAGTGGAAGCTAGAGGTATTTTCAAATAGACATGGGCACCCTCTGGTCTATCTAGAATTAGGAATTGTTGACATTTCCATTATAAACCTCAACAATAAGACTGTTTCTAATATACCCATTAAGATCTGCTGCAGGCAGAAACCTGTCATAAGGTGCCATGGTTTCCTTCTGAAGCCATAAATCCTTTCCTGATATTGAAGACCTGGCAGACTTTCTCAAAGCTTTGGGTGAACCTGACCCAAGCTTACCACTTTGTTTATGATAGTTTTGCATAGCTCTTGGTGTAAATGATTCTTTAAGCAAAGAGTATCCGGTGCATACTAGATGAAATGGTTGCTGTAACCAGGCCCACCGACAGTGGGGGGGGGGGGGCAAAGGGAGCAATTGCCCAGGGGCCTGGGCAATTTAAAAGGGCCCGGGGACCACCGGCCGCTGCCGCAGTAGTGGCAGTGGCGGCCAGGAGCCCCAGGACCTTTTAAATTGCCCGGGCAGGCCGCAAGGTTCCTAGGCATGCGAGACCACTCTGGGCCCTGCGCTTTGGAGGGCCTTGTGGGCTAGCGCAATTGGCCAGCACGGGCGGTACCAGAAGTGACGTATTCATCACTTCCGCCCAGGCCCTGCCCCCTCTCCCTCCCCCTCCCAGGGATGGCCTTGGTGCCCGGAATTTTTGTCAGCGGGCCTGGCTGTAACACAGTACATATTTACAGGGGGCTACTTGAAGTTGGAATTCAAGATCCTTGTAAATACCGAGCCATTGTTTAGAGAGATGTTTGAAGGCATTTCTTCAAAGATGTATTATGAGCTTGATCAGCAGCAGCTTTTTTTATTTAAAAAAAATATTTGAAGTACATTTTGCAATGCAAGGGAAATAAAAAAAGATAATATAATTATAAACCAATATTACTGTACCTGCTGATGATGAATATGTCAGGTGTTTGGGCTTAATTATGATCTGTACGCTGGCATAAATCAAGATTAACTTCATTTCTTTAAAGGGAGTTTCACCATTGTGAGATCAGAATCAGGTTCTTTGTCAGCCAGTCCTTTTTGTCCAAATTTTGCCATCTTTAATAGTCACATTTGGGCACATTCTGTTACCCTTGCTCATGTTGAAGAGATCATTCACTTATGAATGACCCTCTTGACGTTAATGGGACTAATGTAAGATAATTTTACAAATAACAATGGGTAGGGTGGCACCATGGGGCTCTTTATGGCTAGAGTAGTGTTCCCCAGGGGTCTGTACTGGGACCAATTCTTTCAACATATTCATAAATGACCTGGAAAAAGGGGTAAACAGTGAGGCGACAAAATTTGCAGATGATACAAAACTATTCAAGATAGTTAAGTCCCAAGCATACTACGAAGAGCTACAAAAGGATCTCACAAAACTGGGTGACTGGGCAACAAAATGGCAGATGAAATTCAATGTGGATAAATGCAAAGTAATGCACATTGGAAAACATAATCCCAACTACACCGCTACCTCGATATAATGCGACCCAATATAACACGAATTCGGATATAACGCGGTAAAGCAGTGCTCCTGGGGGGGCGGGGCTGTGCACTCCGGTGGATCAAAGCAAGTTCAATATAACGTGGTTTCACCTATCACACGGTGGTTCCCGAGGACAGCGTTATATCGAGGTAGAGGTGTATACATATAAAATGATGGGGTCTAAATTAGCTGTTACCACTCAAGAAAGAGACCTTGGAGTCATTGTGGATAGTTCTCTGAAAACATCCACTCAATGTGCAGTGGCAGTCAAAAAAGCAAACAGAATGTTGGAAATCATTAAGAAGGGGCTAGATAATAAGACAGAAAATATCATATTGCTTCTATATAAGTCCATGGTATGCCCACATCTTGAATACTGCATGCAGATGTAGTCGCCCCATCTCAAAAAAGATATATTGGAATTGGAAAAGGTTCAGAAAAGGTCAACAAAAATTATTAGGAGTACAGAACGGCTTCCATATGAGGAGAGATTAATAAGGCTGGGAATTTTCAGGTTGGAAAAGGGATGACTAAGGGGAGATATGATAGAGGTCTATACAATCATGACTGGTGTGGAGAAAGTAAATAAGGAAGTTTTATTAACTCCTCATAACACAAGAACTAGGAGTCATCAAATGAAATTAATAGGCCGCAGGTTTAAAACAAACAAAAGGAAGTGTTTCTTCACACAACGCACAGTCAACATGTGGAATTCCTTGCCAGAGGATGTTGTGAAGGCCAAGACTATAACAGCATTAAAAAAAAACTAGGTAAGTTCATGGAAGATAATCAGTCCATCAATGGCTGTTAGCCAGGATGGGCAGGGATGGTGTCCCTAGCCTCTGTTTGCCAGAAGCTGGGAATGGGCAACAGGAGATGGATCACTTGATTACCTGTTCTGTTCTTTCCCTCTGGCATTGGCATTGGCCACTGTTGGAAGACCAGATACTAGGCTAGATGGACCTTTGGTCTGACCAGTATGGCTGTTCTTATGTTCTTATAACTAAACGAGGGCAAACTGTCACCCTTACTCAAATTGTATAGTATTTTACTCTGCAAGACACCACAGTTATGTCAGTGGGGCATCCCACAAAGCAAAGTTCTACTCAGCATGGGGACTGAATCTGGACCTCTGTTAAGAACATTAGATTGATGAGGATTCTGTCTTCTAGTCTAGAGCAATAAGATCAAGGCTCCTGTATTAATATTCTCTTTATTTTAAATTTCATATTTGGAAAAAATAGCAGTTACTAAATTATTTTGTAACATTATTGCATTTATATGTAATTTGGCAGTGTTTGCAATTAATTGTTCTGTTGTATTTATGCAAATTGATTTGACCATGGAAAGGGTGAAAATAAATATTACATCAACCAGTTTAATTAATTTTTAAAAGAATATATAAAATGAACTTCACACAGTCGGGTGGTTGTCATGACATTTACAATCAAAAACAACCTCAATTTATACTGTTCAGAGCAAGAAATCTTAGGACTATTTCTTTCTGAAGCTTCAGTCTCCTCTCCTATTTGGCCAAGACACTGGTGATGGGCGTTATCCAAAGCCCATTGAAGTCAGTGGAAAGACTTTCATTGAGTCTTTCCACTGACTTCTATTTAATTGACTAGAGAGCTTTGAATCAGACCCTAAATCTGCAATTAGGGAAATAAAATAGATTATAACTGTCCAAGATATGTTTACCTACATCCCCTATGCCAGGCTCTAAATAATTCAGGGGCTTCAAATTATTGTTGAAACAAGTATTAAAGGTGATTTATGGGAAGAATTAGATTTACTGGATGAATTAGAGCTATTACATTAACCTATTTCAGACTGCACTCATTTAATTAGTTTGTAATTTCATGGGATCAAAGAGAAGAGCCTGCATCAAGATTTATGAGATACTGATGCACTCTCACTGGCAACCTCGTTTATTTACTCAAGAAAAAAAAGTTTGTGCCAGACCTGCATTTTGTGCGACACATTTACCATGACTGCCAAGTCTGCCTGGATTTCAAGGGAGAGACTTTCCCTTCAAAATGTCCTATGTCTTAGGGGAATGTGCACTTAGTTTGAGACAGGAGAACATGGTTCCAATTGTCTCCTCGTCCACTGACTGGTATTTTCCTGTGCTTTTCACTTACCCTTATTAGAGCTTGTCTACATGGCACGTTATTGTGCAGCAAGCCAAGGTGTGAACCTACAGCAGAGCAAAAATCCTGGAGTAAGCCAAGCCGCACTCTGAGACTTTCACTGTGCTATAGCAGTGTCCACAGGGGACATGACAGGGCTTACAGTTTGGTTCAATGGCTCTTAGCACCTCCACTATACAAATTGTTCCAAGCACCCCTGGACACAGGACTCCCAAGTAGCTGTGATGTTGCTGTGAAAAGGATCCATTCCTAACAGAAGGAACAAGAGGAAAAACTAATGGCAGCAAAGCAGGGAATGAAAATATTAGCATAGTGGGTCAAGCTGTAAATTAATCAAACCTAAAGAACTTTAAGGGTTAAACTTGATATAAACCCACAAAAGTAAGGAAATAATTTAGAGGTAAGGGCCTGACTGAAATTGCTGAGGTCACCTCACATTTAAAGCAGGAGTCTACAAATTTTGTTTCCAGATTTACAGTGTCTTGCCATTATTTCTTTTACTTTGTTCTGGATATATCTATATTATTATTGTGGTGAGTGGAGGTGGTTCATGGTGTTGGGGTTGTTGTTAAATAAATAATAGGCTTGATTAATAATTAAATATTTATATTACCGTAGTGTCCCAAATGTGCTAGACACTATACAAGCATATCCAACTCTAAAGGCAGGAACTGTCTTCTATGTTCTAAGTCTCTAATCCAGTGTCCACTGAAGTCACATAGACATGGGTAGAGAGGAGTCCAATGCTAAATGAGCTGAGGAAGCGAAAAAAAGAGAAGGAATGTTGATAGTCTCTCAGGCCCCATCTATACCGGCAAGTTTCTGTGCAGTAAAGCAGCTTTCACTCCTCTTGCCTTTGTAGTTTAAGGAATAACTCCACTGCCACTTGTGACATGTTGGTCAGAGTGAGCAGCATACTTGTCAGCAGTTCGGGATCCATTCCTGCAGCCTGAAAGAGGCAGGGTGTGCAGTACAGATGGTGCCAAATGCGGACGGAAGTACAGGGATTGCTGGGATGTGAAGCAATGCATCATGGGGCATTGGAACTGAACCCAGGATGCCCCGCGACACCCTCCGTCTTCCCACAAGTCTTAGCAGCAAAAAAGAAAGAGATGCTCTATGGAATAGCCGCCCAGAGCGCACCGCTCCAAATAGCGCTGCAAGTGCCGCAAGTGTGAACATGCTATTGCTCAAGCAGCTGTCAGTGTGAATGCACAACAGCGGTTTTCCTTCGGCTCTCTCTGAGCGGCGCTGTAACTGCCGGCACTGTAACTTTGCCAGTGTAGACATGCCCTTAGCTTCATGAGCCAGTAACTCAGTTTCCAAAGAGGTAAACTGCTAGTCTGTTATGTTCCAGTGTATCCCATTAATAACATTTTGGACTTTTATAGACTCTTTCATCTAAGGTTCTCCACACAATGTACAAATATTAACTATGCTTCACAATTTCCCTGAAAGACTAGGTAAAAATAAATACTGATTATTACACCATGATGGGTAAATCAAGTTACATTTGCTCAAAGTCGCACAGCAATTCAGTTCAGAAAGAGAACTCAGAGCAGGGGACTGGGAATCAGTTCTCCTGATCACATATAGACTCTCCTTCAGTCAAGGACATTGATGATTGCAGAGAAAACTGAGAGTACAGTTATCTTTAGTGTAATTGAAATTAATCAAAGAGAATCTATTTTTAAAACCATTTAGCTTTAACCCACTGGTCTGAAGAAAAATGTCTGTCTTTCTGCCATTATTCCAACTAAGTCTCCGCCTTTTGCGGATGAAAACCACTCTTACATTCAAAGATAAAATGAACTGGGAGGATTGTAAATTAATTCCTTTTCCCCCACAGATTTTGTTTCCTTTGTCTGTAATGCTGCATACATACATGCTGCATTGCCAGAATGTGTTCTTACCATGGCCTTGTCTTTGCTAAAATTCTTATTTATAACTTAAATCACTTTTATTGCAATCATTGTTTCTTCTTTCTTCTTAAATCTTATTCTGAACATCAGAGAGTCTAGATCAGTTTCATCAGACTCCATTCTCACTCCAAGTAGTCTTTTATAAGTCCTGTTTCTCTTGCCTTCCCTGGTTTCACATCCATCTCTGGAAAAGTTGGTGAGTTTTTGGCAATTTTGAGTTACTCCGTAGACTTGCTCCATCATGCCCCTCTGGCCCCTAATGCACCTGTTCTACAGTCCACTCGTGTAATAGAGGATGCCACTTGATACTTCACCACTAGGAGTCATTGTGTGCTTCCTGTCTTTGTGCTGTGCAGTCTGTCTGGAGCTCTCTCCCTTCCAACCATTGGGGCATTATATCTCAACTGAAAAACTGCCTTTTCTCTTTAGCTTATGACTGGGGCCGTGTAAGTCATTTTGTGATGGTCTGAATGACGAATGCTACATAAAAGTAAACTCTTAACTGAGCAGTCAAAATGATTCAGCCCCTTGTAGTACTATTTCTAGCAAAGAACAATTTTACTGGTCCAGCTGTGGCTTTAAAACTTCAGAGTAGTGGTTTTAAGTATCATTCTTTAAGTTGTATGCAACATGTGGCAGGGCGCTGCAGGGGAAGCCCTAATCAGCTCCTGCCACTACAGCCCCAATCAGGGGAAATGGGTTGGGGCTGGAGTGGCAACTAGCTAGGACTGGCCTGGAAACTGGCCACACCTGCCAGCCTCGTTAACAGGGGCTAAAAGCTCAGGAGGAAGTGAGTCCAGGGGGGGGGGCGGGGCAGGGGGCAGGCACAGAAGGAGCCTGCTACCTGGTTGCTACTGAGGCCTGTGCTAGGCCAAACCTGTAAATAATCTGTAAATAGTTGAAGCTTGGTGGTGGGGACCAGACACAGGAATAAAGAGCACGGGTGTTGCACCAGCTTGAAGTGGTCCTGACTCATTGGGGAGTGGGGCCAGGAGGCTGAACCCAGCGAGGTGCGGTGAGCACCCTGTTACACGTGGAGGCTTGTCCAGGATTTGAAAGCCACCACCAGGGAGTGGTAACCTGAGAGAATGGAGGGCACGGTGTAGTGGCTGGCTAAGGAGCAGGAGGAGCTGCAGAAGACCCTGCAGGCTTTCCAACAGTCCCACCAGGCTGAGAGGCAGGCCTTACTCGTGTGGCAGGCTGAACACCGAAAAACCCTCCAGGACTCTATCTGGGAGTGGGCCAATATACAGCAGCGGCTCCTGCACCGGGTGGTGAGTCCCCCGAGCGATGATGGAAACTGCGCAACAGGGCTGGGTCTCTGTAAAATGGGTCCCACCAATGACCCCGGCGCCTTCTTATGTACTTTCAAACGGGTAGCCATGGGCGCGGGCTGGGATAAGGCGACATGAGCCCTAGACTAGCTCCTTATCTGGCTGGCGAGGTGAGGCGACCTATATGGCCTTAAGCAACGACCAGGCCAAAGATTATAAGACAGTGAAGGCGGCTGTCCTGGACCAGATGGGGCTGTCGGCCGAGAAGTACAGGCAAAACTTTTGGGTGGCCTGGTGGATGGGGGGTTTGCGGCCCTGAGCTTCTGCCCAAAAATTGACCGACTGGGCTACGGCCCAACACCCAGATGGTGGGAGAAATAATGGACCAGGTGATTCTCGAGCAATTTGTGCAGGGCATCCTGGAGAACATGTGGGTGTGGGTATGGGTCCGGAGCCACCAGCCGACGACTGTGGCGGCCACCGTCAAAATGATGGAGGAGTATGCCGAGGAGGACTTTCCCCGAAGGGAGGTGCGGACAGGCCGCAACCTGGACTGGGGGAAGAAGCCCTGAGAACTTCCCCCCGGAAGAAGCCTGGAGAAAAAGGAGGAGGAAGCTCAGGGGGCCCCCAGTCACCCAGGTCAACTGGTCTGCTAGCGATGCGGGCAGCAGGGACACAAATCCCGGGATGGAGTGCAGGCTTGCCGAATTTTGTGGTTGGACGGGTGAGGGAGAGAAGAAACAGGGGCAAGGGCTAGCAACCATCCCCATACGGGTGGGGAGGAAGCCCCAGAGGGGTTTGGTCGATACGGCCTCAGCCCACTCCCTCATTCAGTGTGGGTTGGTGAAACCGCACTGGTTCATCCTCGGGAGACAAATGATGCTAGAATGCATCCACGGGGATTGGAGGCCCTGTCCCGTGGCGCAGGTGCATGTGGAGGTTGGGGGGCAGATTCGCCTGGCAATGGGTGGGGGTAGTAGATGCGCTGCTGTACTCTGTTGTGCTGGGGACAGATTGGGGGCCCCATCCCAAGGGGGAAAACAGCCATAGGAAGAGACCCTCGGGTGGGAGGAGGGAGGAGCCCCCAGGAAAGGGGGGGAACCCTATGCCCAGCTGCCCCGGTGGGTTGGGGGGGGGCGGGACCCAGGTCTCCAGAAGACAGAAGCAGGTACTAGACAACAGAGCCAGAGAGAAGACAGGAAAGAAGGGGAGAGCGAGCGACCGAAGGGGTGCCCTGCTGTGGAAACCTCAGGAGAGGAGGTCCAAGGTTTAAAGGGGGAAGGCCCCGGGGAATGTCTGCAGGGGGATCCTCCAGGCAATGAGGGCCAGGCCCCCTTGGGCTTGGTACCCACACCAGAGGCCCAGGACAGCCGGTGGGGAGGCCAGGCCCACGCGACTCCCCTGACAAGCAAGAAGGAGGAGCAGCCAGGAGGGCAACCATCCGGTTGTGATTGGTGTGCGGACCTCTGGGCAGAAGTAGAGCTGTGGGGCGGTCCACCCCCCCCCCCATGACTTTTGTGGGTGGGCAACAGACAAACCCCGTGAGGAGGATCCAGGGGACCTCCCAGCGGAGGGCAGTAGGCTGCCCCAAAATCACCTCCCGGGTAGGGGGAGAAGGAGCAGAACCAAGCCCTGTCCCTTCCCTGCCCTCCCCTGCAGTTACTTAGGTGGGGAGGTAGAGGTATGTGGCAGGGCACTGCAGGGGAAGCCTGTATCAGCTCCTGCCACTCCAGCCCCATTCAGGGGAAATGGGTTGGGGCTGGACCACTAGCTAGGACTTGCCTGGAAACTGGCCACATCTGCCAGCCTTGTTAACAGGGGCTAAAAGCTTGGGAGGAAGTGAGTCGGGGGGGGGGGGGGGGGGCACAGAAGGAGCCTGCTACCCTGTTGCCACTGAGGCCTGTGCTAGACCAAGCCTGTAAATAATCTGTACATTGTTGGAGCTTGGTGGTGGGGACTGGACACAGGAATAAAGAGCATGGGTGTTGCACCAGCTTGCAGTGGTGAGCAAATTGGGGAGTGGGGCCAGGAGGCTGAAACCAGTGGGGTGCAGTGAGCACAACACTTAAATTAACTCTTTAATTCTTTAGAAAGTAAAAGTAAGTGAAACTGAGCCTGCAAAGGTGCTGTGATACTACTGAATGATGGACAGGACCCCTTCTGGACTCTGGTCTGATTCTCCAGGACAGAACATAAGAATGGCCATACTGTGTCAGACCAAGGATCCATCCAGCCCAGCATCCTGTCTGCCGACAGTGGCCAATGCCTGGTGCCCCAGAAGGAGTGAACCTAACAGGTAATGATCAAGTGATCTCTCTCCTGCCATCCATCGCCATCCTCTGACAAACAGAGGCTAGGGACACCATTCCTTACCCATCGTGGCTAATAGCCATTAATGGACTTAACCTCCATGAATTTATCCAGTTCTCTTTTAAACGCTGTTATAGTCCTAGCCTTCACAACCTCCTCAGGTAAGGAGTTCCACAAGTTGACTGTGCACTGTGTGAAGAAGAACTTCCTTTTGTTTGTTTTAAACCTGCTGCCTATTAATTTCATTTGGTGACCCCTAGTTCTTGTATTATGGGAATAAGTAAATAACTTTTCCTTATCTACTTTCTCCACATCACTCATAATTTTATATACCTCTATCATATCCCCCCTTAGTCTCCTCTTTTCCAAGCTGAAAAGTCCTAGCCTCTTTAATCTCTTCTCATATGGGATCCGTTCCAAACACCTAATCATTTTAGTTGCCCTTCTCTGAACCTTTTCTAGTGCCAGTATATCTTTTTTGAGATGAGGAGACCACATCTGTACGGAGTATTCAAGATGTGGGCGTACCATCGATTTATATAAGGGCAATAATATATTCTCTTTCTTATTCTCTATCCCCTTTTTAATGATTCCTAACATCCTGTTTGCTTTTTTGACTGCCGCTGCACACTGCGTGGACGTCTTCAGAGAACTATCCACGATGACTCCAAGATCTTTTTTCTGATTCGTTGTAGCTAAATTAGCCCCCATCATATTGTATGTATAGTTGGGGTTATTTTTTCCCATGTGCATTACTTTACGTTTATCCACATTAAATTTCATTTGCCATTTTGTTGCCCAATCACTTAGTTTTGTGAGATCTTTTTGAAGTTCTTCACAGTCTGCTTTGGTCTTAACTATCTTGAGCAGTTTAGTATCATCTGCAAACTTTGCCACCTCACTTTTTACCCCTTTCTCCAGATCATTTATGAATAAGTTGAATAGGATTGGTCCTAGGACTGACCCTTGGGGAACACCACTAGTTACCCCTCTCCATTCTGAGAATTTACCATTTATTTCTACCCTTTGTTCCCTGTCTTTTAACCAGTTCTCAAACCATGAAAGGACCTTCCCTTTTATCCCATGACAACTTAATTTACATAAGAGCCTTTGGTGAGGGACCTTGTCAAAGGCTTTCTGGAAATCTAAGTATACTATGTCCATTGGATCCCCCTTGTCCACATGTTTGTTGACCCCTTCAAAGAACTCTAATAGATTAGTAAGACACGATTTCCCATTACAGAAACCATGTTGACTCTTGCCCAACAATTTATGTTCTTCTATGTGTCTGACAATTTTATTCTTTACTATTGTTTCAACTAATTTGCCTGGTACTGACGTTAGACTTACCGGTCTGTAATTGCTGGGATCACCTCTAGAGCCCTTTTAAAATATTGGCGTTACATTAGCTATCTTCCAGTCATTGGGTACAGAAGCCGATTTAAAGGACAGGTTACAAACCATAGTTAATAGTTCCGCAACTTCACATTTGAGTTCTTTCAGAAGTCTTGGGTGAATGCCATCTGGTCCCGGTGACTTGTTAATGTTAAGTTTATCAATTAATTCCCAAACCTCCTCTAGTGACACTTCAATCTGTGACAGTTCCTCAGATTTGTCATCTACAAAAGCCGGCTCAGGTTTGGGAATCTCCCTAACATCCTCAGCCGTGAAGACTGAAGCAAAGAATCCATTTAGTTTCTCAGCAATGACTTTATCGTCTTTAAGTGCTCCTTTTGTATCTCAATCATCCAGGGGCCCCACTGGTTGTTTAGCAGGCTTCCTGCTTCTGATGTACTTAAAAAACATTTTGTTATTACCTTTTGAGTTTTTGGCTAGCCATTCTTCAAACTCCTCTTTGGCTTTTCTTATTACATTTTTACATAGTTCCCCTTTTTGAAATTAAATGCCACAGTGTTGGGCTGTTGAGATGTTCTTCCCACCACAGGGATGTGAAATGTTATTATATTATGGTCACTATTTCCAAGCGGTCCTGTTATAGTTACCTCTTGGACCAGCTCCTGCACTCCACTCAGGACTAAATCGAGAGTTGCCTCACCCCTTGTGGGTTCCCGTACCAGTTTCTCCAAGAAGCAGTCATTTAAAGTATCAAGAAATTTTGTCTCTGCATTTCGTCCTGAGGTGACATGTTCCCAGTCAATATGGGGATAATTGAAATCCCCCACTATTATTGAGTTCTTAATTTTGATAGCCTCTCTAATTTCCCTTAGCATTTCATCATCACTATCACTGTCCTGGTCAGGTGGTCGATAATAGATCCCTAATGTTATATTCTTATTAGAGCATGAAATTACTATCCAGAGAGATTCTATGGAACATGTGGATTCCAATTGTAACATTCAGTTTTAAGATATTGTTATGGATACAAGTATTTATAGTTATAGCAATGCTTATAAATATGATGTAAAATACGGTGTATACTAAAGGATTGGCAAGAGACAGAAAGAAAACGGGCATTGGAATATGCCATCATACTTTGTCATGCAAAATGATGACAACACCCTTTGAAATATTTTATTCCCAAGAGTGCTGAGTTGGGGAACTGCTAAAACACCTATGTCCTAACTGACTCAGCACTTCAAAATGCAACAGGCAAAATTGCTGACAAAGCTTTCTAATGATTTCTAAATATTGATGCTAAGCTTTGAGCAAAAGTCCCTTGAAAACCCAGATAAAAATATGCTGACATTAGGACATGGTATTCCCCATAACCTTCCTACTCTAATAAGAAAAATAAAGTTTATGTTAATGAATAATTTAGGATGCTACACATGTGTTGAACTATGGTACTAAAAGGTGGAAAATTGCTAATGATAAATATAAAGGCTACATTTTATTGGTTTAATGTTAATAGTTCATGACAGTGAATGTTGAATGGTGAAAGGAGAACTGAGTTGTGCTGATGTAATATTAATGATTTGTAATATAGAATGGAGAATGAAAAACAAGTTATGAAAGTTCGGGTAAATATATAACTGGGTATGTGCATTGATAGATGATGCAGAAGGACAAATTAATATATAAAATACAAGTGACCCATGGCCCAAATTGGAGACCACTGGTCCAGAGACTGAGATGAGCATTATATGCCCACTCTAGATCTCTTCTCAGGTGTCTATCATAGCCTGGGACTTTCCCTCAACATTGGGAAAACCAAGATGCTCCACCAGCACAAGTTGTCTCTTTTCTCCCACAACTTGTCATTGGTGGTGACATTTCCCTTATCTTGGTAGCCACCTCTCCCAGACAGCCAATCTTGATGTGGAGATTGAACATAGAATCAGTTGGGCCAGTGTATTCTTCAGAAAGTTGCTCTGTCATGTCTTTATCAGCAGAGATCTGTGGATGGAAATGAAGATCCTGGTGTACAATGGAGTAATTATCCCCATTCTTCTTTATGGGTGAGAGACATAGGTGACATATTGAAGTCATCTTAAGCATCTGGAGTGGTACCAACAGCGCTGCCTTAGGAAGATTCTCCGTATCAGATGGGAAGACTGTTGCATGAATGCCAGCATTCTTTCTGCATCTAACATCACCAGTGTTGAGGTGAAGATTATGAACCATCAACTTCACTGGGTTGGCCATTGTGTGCAGGTGGCTGATACTCATCTTCTGAAGCAAGTCGTCTTTTCTCAATTTAGTCATGGTAAGAGGACACACGGGGGACAGAGGAAATGCTACAAGGACACCCTGAAAGTCTATCTTATGGAGTGTAACTCTGCCTTAGTGGGTCATAACTGAGGATGCCAAATTCAGGATGAACTGCTGAGAAATAGGGCAAATACAACCCAAAACTGGTGGTTATTCTTTTATAAGATATACCAAACCAGCCACAAAAGTAAACTCCTGTTTCACCACACTGGCTAACAAGAACACATAAAGGCAGGTTCCTCAGGCATTCCAGTTCTTATATCACCACCAAAAACACTGGATTCAGAGATGAGTGGTTCTTTACAACCAGTCTCATCAAATAATAGGTTCTTCTGATCCCAAAGGACCAGTCACACACCCAGGACAATATATAACTTAGCTCTTACCCAAAAATCACTCTGATGATAACCCTTTAGTATCTAAAATCTAAAGGTTTATTCATAAAAAGAAAGAAAGAAAGGTGAGAGTTAAAATTGGTTAAAGGAATCAATTACATACAGTAATGGCAAAGTTCTTGGTTCAGGCTTGTAGCAGTGATGGAATAAACTGCTGGCTTAGGTCAAGTCTCTGGAGTACATCCACAGCTTGGATGGGTCATTCAGTCCTTTGTTCAGCGCTTCAGTTTGTAGCGAAGTTCTTCCAGAGGTAAGAAGCAGAATTGAAGACAAAATAGAGGTGTTTCCAGGGGCCTTTTAATAGCTTTTGCCATGTGGAGGGCATCCTATTGTTCTTACTGTGGAAAATTACAACAACAAGATGGAGTTTGGAGTCACATGGGCAAGTCACATGTTCATGCCCAATTTCCCTCAGTCATTGCAGGAAGCCATTACCTACACTCCAGACAGCACATTTACATGACAGTCCAGTCAGTGTAGATGGGCGTCTCCCATGGTCCATTGTCAACCAAGTGTTTCTTGATGAGCCACTTCATTTGAACAGTCCCTCCAAGATATGCTGGCTAGCTACCTTATGGGCATTACCCCAGGAGCAAACATTTGAAATCCAAGTATAGAGCCAATACTTATAACTTCAAATACAAAAATGATGCATGCATACAGATAGCATAATCATAACCAGCAAATCATAACCTTTTCATAGACACATCACTCAACAACCTTTGTACATTATTTGCTGCAAATATAGAATAGTGGTTGCAACAATGATCTATATGGTCATATTTTAATCAGATAACATCACAGGGAGGCACTATCCCCACGAATTGGGAAGAGCTGGCTGGCAATAGACTGCAATGGTGTCACATCATACATCAAGCCTCAGCCCATTTTGAAGAGAATCGCCTTGTTCAACAGGCTAAGAAACGGCAGAGGAGGAGGGAAAGGGTACAGCATCCTGGCCAGCAGTTGTGCTCTCTCCAAGCAACCACTTGTCACATATGTGGAGAAACCTGTAAAGCACAAATTGGACTTCTCAGCCATCTTAAGTTTCATCAATGACTTTTCTCTCTGGCAGATATCATCCTCATATCGAGGGGTAGCCGACGATGATGTGTCCTGGGACTATGGAACTTTGTAACTTGGGTCCCCTACCTTATTTATCTTATTATGTGTCATAGGTATATTATTAGAAACTATAAGTGACAATGATACTGTCTGAAAATATATAAATAAAGGTGAAAAATTGATTAAGCTAAATTGAGTGGAATTGTGCCTCGGTTTCTCAGCTTACAGGGTAATGCTGTTCTATATTTCAGCAAAATAGCCCATTTGGGCCTGATTCAAAGCTCACTGAAATCAATGGAAAGACTATCAGGGGCATTGGATCTGGGCTTTTATCTAGGAATACTGGGGATGAGCATTCCCTAGAAGTGTAACGAATTTGAGGGTCAAATACCATTTTTTCCCATTGCTATCTACTATCGTTCCATTCATTGCACATCCCCATTCACAGGGGTCGTGAGAGAATCCCCCTTCCCCTCCTTGCAGCATTGAACAATTTGCCAGACCTTTAGTGGCCACTGTCGGAGAGAGTTTGCTGGACCCGTGCTGTTCCAGTATGGCAATTTCTAACTTCCCTTATCAGTTGCTTACTACTTCACAGTATTCTTATGGACTGTAATGTGTATTGGAAACAGATTAAAGTGGGCTTTTATTAAATAAAAATAATGAGCTAGATGATGGCAGCAGTTTGAAACTGTAGTGGTTGCCCTTGCAGAACAAATTGCTGGTTGAAACACAACAGGGCTGTTGGAGATGCAAAGTATTTTTATTTTTCTTGGGCACTCTTTCAAAGCATGCCTGTGGTGGAAGCTTTGTGGGCACTGTGCCTGTGAAAAAAAGGTTGTTGTTTTTTTCATTCTAAGATTACTGTTACTGGGGTTTTTTTGTTTTTGGTTTTTTTTTTTTTCCCCCAAGCTAATCAATCAGACGTGAACTGGATGGCTCGGGGAGTGCTAATGAGCTACAGAGCCTTTCATCTCTAAATTCTGAGTTAAAATTCACCCCTACATTGGAACAAAAGTTGTTGCTGTCTGTGTGATAGCCTGTGTCCAATGTGTTGTGTATCATATTTGTTGGCTGATCTCTATCCTGTCTGGTTTTTGGTAGAAACACAGGCAGCCAGAACTTGGAGAGTGCTCTAAGAAAGTCTGCTTGCTGGGTAAACTGGAGGGAAAAAGAGAGATACATAAATGGTGGATGATGCCACAGTCACACAGGACTACCCAAAATGCTGACAGAAATACCACTTCAGAACTTTTAGTTATAAATCATTATAATCAATCCTCTGATTCCCTGATGAAAATCCATGAAATCATGAGTGCCTCACAAAGGCTTCCAGCTTTACTCTTTTAAAGAGACCTTTAGTCCCAGTTAACATACAGCAAGCAGAAGTTACCTCTAAGGGCTTTTCTGTTTTTTCTGCTCAAAATGACAGGCATCCAGCTGCCATATTTTGGCCTCTGACATAACGCTGTAATTGCTGATCTAATTGCTCTTACACTTTTTTTTTGTTCATAAATGCCTTCCATTGAGTAATGAAAGGTTGGAATTTGTATGTTAATAAGGCAGACAGTACAAAAATGATGTAATGATTGAACATGCATTTTTCATAGTAAAGGAGTGAAGTCAAATCTCTGTTACCCAGTGATTGCAAATGACACCCGTTCCCACTGAGCCTGCCTCTTCAAGGTGCTGAGGGCCTGCAATGGGGGACTGGGCATCATTAGCTCCCATTGAAGAGTTGACTCTTGACTCTTGGAAGGTTAGCCCTTCCTTCAATCAGCAGTGCACTCGCTATCACTTCAAACAGGGCCGGCTCCAGGGTTTTTTCCACCCCAAGCGGCGAATAAAAAAGAAAAAAAAAGCCGTGATCGTGATCGGCGGCAGCTGCACTGCGCCGCTTTCTTCTTTGGCGGCAATTCGGCAGCAGGTCCTTCCCTCCGAGAGGGACAGGGACCCTCCGCCGTATTGCCGCCGAAGAGCCCGACGTGCCGCCCCTTCCCCTTGGCCGCCCCAAGCATCTGCTTGCTAAGCTGGTGCCTGGAGCCAGCCCTGACTTCAAAGCCTGCAAAGTTCCTTAGGCCAGGAGTTCTCAACCTTTTTCTTTCTAAGGCCCCCCTAACGTGCTATAAAATTGCATGGCCCACATGTGCCACAACTGTTTGTCTGCATGTAAAAACGAGGCTGGCATTAGGAGGTAGCTAGCAGAGCAACTACCCAGGGCCCCATGCCACGCGGGGCCCCGCAAAGCTAAGCTGCTCAGGCTTCAGCTTGAGGCTTGGTTGGCAGGGTTCGGGCTGGTGGGCCTTTGGCTTTCTGCCCTGGGCCCCAATGAGTCTTAATGCTAGTCCTGCTTGGCAGACCCCCCGAAACCTGCTCACAGCCCCCCCCCCCGCCCCGGAGGCCTCGGACCACTGGTTGAGAACTGCTGCCTTAGGCAACTAATTTATCCATGTTATCACCTTTTGGCTGGGAGTTGTTTGAATCACTTGAGAAATTAAGAATAACAATATGTTGCTTAATTTAATCATTTTCTTCTGCAGACAGCCATGTGGGTTATATGAATCAATGGGACACAGTAGGCCACAACACAAATCTGAAGGACTTGACTCGGCTGCTAAAATACACAAGTAGCACAAAGGGACAGAAAGAGCTTGCAGATGCAGCAGTGTTCATTAACTGGAGCTCCTGGCTGCCCAAATTTATTTTCAGAGTTTGATATATCTGAAACAACCAAGTCTCAATTGTGTTTTCTCTACTCTGGATTGACGCTGTGCGCCTTTCCTTTTCTCCAAGTTCAATTATCATTGTGTGGTTCAGATTCACTTCTAATGTAGAACCAGTTGTGACCACTCCAAGAGTTCACAGATGTCTGGATTGGGTTTTTGGTTCAGGCCTGTTTAATATATTTATTGATAAGGTTATTTATATTTTGGGAAGAAGAAAGTTGTTTAAAACATAAGAAAATGCATATTAAATTGGGAAGTACATAAGAACATAAGAACGGCCGTACTGGGTCAGACCAAAGGTCCATCTAGCCCAGTATCCTGTCTACCGACAGTGGCCAATGCCAGGTGCCCCAGAAGGAGTGAACCTAACAGGTAATGATCAAGTGATCTCTCTCCTGCCATCCATCTCCATCCTCTGACAAACAGAGTCTAGGGACACCATTCCTTACCCATCGTGGCTAATAGCCATTAATGGACTTAACCTCCATGAATTTATCCAGTTCTCTTTTAAACGCTGTTATAGTCCTAGCCTTCACAACCTCCTCAGGTAAGGAGTTCCACAAGTTGACTGTGCGCTGTGTGAAGAAGAACTTCCTTTTGTTTGTTTTAAACCTGCTGCCTATTAATTTCATTTGGTGACCCCTAGTTCTTGTATTATGGGAATAAGTAAATAACTTTTCCTTATCTACTTTCTCCACATCACTCATGATGTTATATACCTCTATCATATCCCCCCTTAGTCTCCTCTTTTCCAAGGTGAAAAGTCCTAGCCTCTTTAATCTCTCCTCATATGGGACCCTCTCCAAACCCCTAATCATTTTAGTTGCCTTTCTCTGAACCTTTTCTAGTGTCAGTATATCTTTTTTGAGATGAGGAGACCACATCTGTACGCAGTATTCAAGGGAAACAAAGTAATGGCAAATTCTACTTCCAAAAGTCAGGGAGTGGGAGCGCTCGTTTTGTCACATACATGGGTTTGAAACCAGAGCAGTTCTAAGTTATACTCATTCTTAATATATACAGAATAATTAAATTTAAGTGAAAACAAAGCCCTATTGCTCCTTCTTTTGTTTGTAGACACTGGCTACGTGTGAGAAGCTGTTTTTCCCCCCTTAACTGCTTCAATAAAGAGCAGACTGCATTAACGAGAAACTAATTTGCTTGTGCATCATTGGCACTAGTTGAAAATGGGCCTCTGTGAACACTCTGGCTGTTGTCAAGGTACACAAACAATATTAGCTTGGTGATGTGCCTCAGTGTGATTTGTTTGGTGTTTTTCTGGCAGTGGTATTATTACTCTGGGTTTTTTATTTTCTTCCTGCCTATCTTTTAAGGTATTTTCATGGCCCCTACCATAAAAATATCTGAACACCACCTTAGTTGTGTGTGTGAGTTCTAACCAGTGGGCAAAAGACAGATTGCATTACATAAAGACAGAACCTGACAGGGTACTGTATTAAATATGGAAATATGTTAAACATGATACAGAAGGGTCATTCAGTTCCACAATGTGCACACTTCTTTATGCCACGTTCTTGGAACAGCAACACATGTCCTTATAGTCAAAATTCAGTTACTGAAACTTCCTCTACCCATGGCTGCTCCATCATGTACAACACATTCAAAATGTAGAGACTGGCTCTCACTGCTGTGATCACAGTAAGACTTCTTTCCATTGGCTGCCTCTGAAGTGATGGATTGGTTGATGAGATGGCTCTATTGCTATTTAAAGCCCTTGTTGATGCAGCTCCTAGCTACATCAGAAACCACCTCTGTGGGCCTCAGACGCCTCCCAAGGTGGTGAGTCCCATTATGTGGCCATAGGGTGACCAGATAGCAAATGTGAAAAATCGAGATGGGGGTAGAGGGTAATAGGTGCCAATATAAGTAAAAGCCCTGAATATTGGGATATTACTGAATATTGCCAACTGCTGTGGTGGGAGCTGGAGGGGGGGGAAAAAGGACTTTCACCACCACTGTGTAATTCCAGTCATAATTAAGTCAGTGGAACTATATTGATTTCAGTGGATTTACACGGATGTGAAAGTGGAATAATATAGTGTTGAATCAGGTCCAGAATGATGATTGATTTATTATTTCATTGTAAACACAGGATTTTGTTTCCCTAGCAGATCTTTCTGGATGGTAGCTGCCAGGGCCGGCTCCAGGAAGCTGGTGCTTGGGGCGGCCAATGCAAAAGGGCGGCATGTCCGGGTCTTCGGCGGCAATTCGGCGGCGGGTCCCTCAGTCCCTTTCGGAGCAAAGGACTCTCCGCCGAATTGCTGCCGAAAAATGAAAGCGGCGCAGTGGAGCTGCTGCTGAAGTGCCGCCGAGCGCAGATTTATCATTTTTTGTTTTTTTGTTTTGTTTTTTTTCCTGCTTCACCGCTTGGGGTGGCAAGAAAGCTGGAGTCGGCCCTGGTAGCTGCACAGAATATTAGTAGAGCCCTGTGCGGATACAAAATTTGTATCTGCATCCAATCTGTGATCTGCAAACATGGTCCGTGGATATAAAGTGGATATCCGCAGATTTGCAGTGCTCTACATTTTAGACTTTACTTTAACGCTAGTTATCGAAAACATTCATCAAAAGCCAAACCCAGCTCAAAAATACTTTTGATTTTAGGGTTTCATTATAAATCCAAACCTTGGACCAGAGGCTTCCTAACCTTCGCAGCGTCATTTCAGTGAATCTAGATTAGTTCATGGTTATAGACGGAAAGCACACAAAATTAGATATTTGTCACAAGGCTGAATCCAGGCAAAACTTAAAAGTTAAATGAACCTAAAGCTGGTAATGAAGCCAAACTGAGGCTTTCTGTTCCTTACACCTCACCCACCCAATCATCTCCTTCGCTCATTTGTGGATTCTGGATCTTTGGATTGTCTTACCTGGGTCCCAGGTATGGTAGGACAGTAGTCAAGAAACAAATGATGGCCGCAAGCCAACCTTACATGTGGAAGAGGTGAAATTTGCAAATCTGTGATTAGGGGCATATTGCAAATGCCCAAGATAATTCGCTAGCTAGACTTAACCATCTCTCTGTTAAGCTAAATACATTTAGTTTCTTAAATCTATCACTGAACAGCATGTTTTCTAATCCATTAATCTTTCTCGTGGCTCTTGTCTGAAACCCTCTTCAATTTATCAATATCCTCCTTGAAGTGTGGACACCAGAACTAGACACAGTATTGCAGCAGCATTCGCAGCAGTGCCAAATACAAAGGTAAAATACCCTCTCTACTCCTACTTAGGAGTCCCCTGCTTATAGATGCAAGGATCACATTAACCCATTCAGCCACAGTGTCATACTGGGAGCTCACGTTCAGCTGATTGTCCATCATGACCCCAGATCTTTTTCAGAGTCACTGCTTCCCACTATAGACTCCCCCATCCTATAAATATGACCTGCATTCTTTGTATACATTTACATTTGGCTGTATTAACAGCATATTGTTTTCTTGAGCCCTATTTACTAAGTGATCCAGATCACTCTGTATCAGTGACCTGTCCTCTTCATTATTTACCATTCCCTCAATCTCTCTCTGTTGTCCGAAAACTTTATCAGTAATTTTATGTTTTCTTCCTTTTCACTGATTAAAAATGTTAAATAGCATGCTGAGAACCAATCCCTGCAGGACCCATTAAACACCCACCTGCTCAATGATGATTCCCAGTTTACAATTAGATTTTGAGAGCGATCATTTAGCCAGTTTTTAATTTATTTCAGGTGTTCATTGTTAATTTTGTATTGTTCTAGCTTTTTAATCAAAATGTCATGTGGTACCAAGCCAAATGCCTTACAGAAATCTAAGTATATTTCATCAACAGTATTACCTTTATCAACCAAACGTGTAATCTCAACCAAAAAAAATAAAGTTCGTTTGACATGATCTATTTTTCATAAAGCCATGTTGATTGGCATTATATGAGTCTCCTTTTGTTCTTTATTAATTGAGTTTCAGCATCAGCCACTCCATTATCTTGCCTGGGATTGATGTCAGACTGAGAGACCTGTAATTATCCAGGTCATCCCGTTTACGCTTTTTAAATATTAGCACAACGTCAGTTTTCTTCCAGTTTTCTGGAACTTCCCCAGTGTTCCAAGACTTATTGAAAATCATCATTAATGGTCCAATGAGCTCCTCAGCCAGCTACTTTAAAACCCTTGGATGCAAATTATCAGGACCTGCTGATTTAAAAATGTCTAATTTAACATCCTTTTGCGGAATGGAAGGAATGTTATCCTATAATATGATTACATCATACATGCACAACCCTCCAAATACTATGTCTAAGATAATGGCCACTGTGGTATCTGGGTACAGAAGTACAATTAAAAGTAGCATTGTACTTGACCCAGTGGTCTAGTCTGTCAAGTTAATTTTTTTTCTCTTCATCCTTGTCATGGTGCTGCTTTTCTTCCTCTTTCCCCCATCCTTTCTTTCATGAACTGGTGATGGGGGAATATCACTAATAAGGAAGGAGCTTACTGAAGAGGTGAATTTTGCATTTAGATCCCAATGCTGTGAATCTGTTACTGGATCTGGTGTAAAGGTGAAAGGTGCTGAATGTGGAAAGCTTCTCTTTATCCATGGAACAGATACATTGTGGTGTTTTAGGCTTCTCCACATTGTCCTCTGACTTGGAAAGATGATCTCTGGGGTTGAGGGTATAGTTAATCAGATAAATCTGTGGTAACTATCTAGAGACAGTTGGCAAATGCTAACTTCTTAATGGCTTCTTTTGTAGACCATTGACTCCTTGGACAAACTGAGATTTTTAACTAGGCTGCCAATCATGTTACAAAGGTACTTGTCTGGTAGGCTCTGGACTGAGACCACTAACTCATATCCTATATGTCACCAAATAGCCAGCAGAAAGTAAAAATAAAAAAGCCTACATTCATTAATGTGCAGAACTATTTTTACGCTAGCATCCTGGAGTTGTAAGTACTCAGTTTCCTAAACCATCTGATTCCCAGGAGTCATGTTTAACTTTAGTTTCATTCCAAACTGAGACTGGTTTAGGAATTATGGGTAGAATTATTGTTTGCAAAATGGAAAATGGCAAAAAAAAAATGACAATTAGAAATGTAAATAAAGGAAAGTACATGTAAAAATATACTTGTTTAAAACACTGGCAAGTAGATATGTATATTTATATTTTAGTTAGAGATACATTTTGTATACATAATATTTCAAGTTTTTTCTCCCTACCTATAGATAATAATGAAACACTCTTTAAATTACTTTGATTCTCTTACGTAGTTCTCAGTACCGTAGGAACTCATCTGTAACTGAAGAATGAATACAAGAAAATTCAGAAGATATAAATTTCTGTCTAGTCTCTGCAGGCAAATATTACGGGAAAATAACTTACATCTGCTTTGCTTGCATTCCAATTCACAGTTTAAAGCAGCTAACCACAGAATTCAGTTCTGTTTCGCGAGGATTAAAATGGTTTTAACAAGGCCATTTTTGCCTAATTGGGATTGACATTTAAGGCAAGCATGCTGGAAAAAAAGGCAGCAGTGATGATAAACCCAGCCAAATACTGGAGTCCTGACATTACTTTTGGAAAAAATAATAGAGCTGATTGTCATTCAGCCTCTCAAGCTAATCTGTGATTTAATTGCTTCCTAAGAGCCTTATTCTTGTATGGAGAGTCACAGTCAAAGCCAAACTACAAATAGGGCCTCTACAGAACTAACCTTGATGGAGAGTTTGGGGTATTACCGTTACCAGACTGCTAGACTTTTGTTTGCACCTATTTAACCATTCCAACATCACACTTTTAGTTAAACATTTCATGAAAATGAAGATTAATTTATGCTGGAAAATCCCATTATGAATGCAAAAATGCATGTTTGAATTCTCCTATCCTTTTTAAAAACAATTGTAGCTTTAATAGTTCTTTGTCATTTGTTTCATTTACAGAGTAGTATGGGCTCCCCCTGCTGGCTACATTAAGAATTGCAAATTCACAGAATTGATAACTAAAAATTGTGTAGTGTTGTTATCAGCTGAAACCCTGTTTATTTTTGTTAGCAAAACTGGTATAAAGCATCTTTTTTTTTTTTAAATCAAGTGGTGACTATTTTTCTAAATCTAAAAGCAACACACCCTTCCAAATACAGGATACCATGCATGGGTGTCATGTAAATGCTTCTAACAAGGAATGTAAAAAAAAAAAAAAAAAAAAAGGCTCCTAATAAAAGAAGCAATATATCATAAATAGTACTTTAATTTGATAAAATTGTGGTTGCATGTAGATTTAGGTATTAAGCATTCAAAGTGCATTCTCTAACTCCTTGCTGTTGGCTTATCCCCTGTCTTTCCTCACTCCTTATGCCTTCCTTCCTGTGTGTTTCTGTATTACTGTGTTGTTTTGACACTTTTTTTCTGTCATTAATATTCTGTCAGGATAGAACTATAGGCATGTATAGAGGCATAAACAGTGTGTGGATTTGGTTGTGCTTAGTGCAGCAGCAGCTAAGCAATTAACCATTTGACGGTGCCCAGAAATATACTTACGCTGGCAAAATAATTAATGTCAAAGTTCTAACTTTGCATTGGATTTTTATGTAGCTGGGTGATTAACATTGAAAATAAAACTCAGCCCTAGAAATGTGCCTATTCACATCAGGGATGAATTTGTGCAATTGATTTTTATAGGAAGAGTTGTGGGTACGAGCTGTTTTAATTGAAAAAATATTAATTATAACTGTTATAACTATACCAATTTTGCTTTTTGTATGGAAGGATAAATTCTCATTTTTCCTAAGCACAAAATGATAAGATCTAAAACATTTCACAAGTACAAAAAAGCTTGTTAGGAAAAAGTTTAGCCACATAAAGGTATGCAACAGAGATACTCAACCTCCTCAGAAGACAGGTTAGTATTTCAGTGGTCTGGTTAAATCTTGCTTAGGTAGCAAAAACCTGGCCACTTTAAGGTTCCAAGGCTTTCACACCTGGGAGGTCTGAGTGCTGCTGTAATTGCCTGGTTAAATATGGCTATTTAGGGCCAAATTTTCCAAAATGGCCTCTAAACTTGGACTTGCCAAAGAACAAATGTGCATGTGTTAGTGTTATCTGTGCATGCAAACCAGGTTACGTCTGTCAAATTAAGGTGTGCAATTTTAGCCACTTAATGAACAAGAGAGGCAAGGTCTCTGAAAGCATTCTATTATGGGGGTTTTAATTCTGAATCAAGGCTGCAATTATAATCCGCATAAGGGTCCTCAGAATACCATAATTCTATAGGTTATTGGGGAAGGGAGATGAGGAAAGAGCCACTCAGAAGAACACTTGATTAGGGTCTCCTCTCTCTTCTGCTCACCAATGTGTTCCACTGTGCTTTAGCATCTTCTGGAAAGCAGCAGAATGTATAGAAACTGGTACATTATAACAAGCAATTGATACCTGCAATTACAGTAGAATGCATAGATCTGCTCTGTTCGGCAATTAGAGATACTCTGCAGATCTTTTTGGAGGTTACACGTAGCTCATATTGCCCACTTCTGCCTCCTTGAGTTATATTGTATACCACCTTACTACACAACTAAACTGATTTATTTTAATGATACTACTCAACATAAGTGAGGGTTGCAGAACTTAGCTCGTAGATAGTTCTAATATAATGTAAGATAGTATGTAACTTAAAACGTTACACCATTTTATCCCACCCTGTGGGAAGCAGTGTGGCTTAGTGGATAGAACACTGGACTGGGACCCAGGAAACATGGGTTACATTCCTGTCTCTGACCCAGGCCAGCTGTGTGATTTTGGGCAAGTAATTTCCTTGCTCTGTGCCTCAGTCTTCCCCATCTGTAAAATGGAGATACTGGCCACCTTTGCAAAGTGCTTTGAGCTCTAACAATGAAAAGTGCTATAGAAGAGCTAGGCATTAATAATACAATTTCTACAGATATGACATTTGAGGGCTCCTACTGGCCTGGGACTGCTTCATTTTTTCCACAAACATCAGAGCCTCTGCCATTGTTGCCACATGTTCCCAAGCTGTTCTGAGTCAGTTTTTCCACAGGCATAAAGAACAAATTATTTTGTTGTTAAATTTAAGAAGGATTAGGACTCCCATTTTATTCATCTGCTTTCAAATGTGAACAAATAGTCACTAGAATAATTGCAGAATTTCTATATTTAGAAAAAACTGTCATGTAAATAATACCACTACTTAATATTAGTGGATTTTTGGCTCCTCTATTCATTTGTTAATTAATTTATATTACTATCAAAGTATGAACAGATAAATACAATGTTCAAATGTGTGGTTTTTTTAAATGCAGAAAATGAGTATTGCTAGAACTATTTGTTAAGATTCGAAAGTAGAGCCATTACAAATGGGAATTGCTATTCCTTTGGTTGCATGGGTAGTGGTTTTTCTTTTTCATTTTTAACTTGGCATTGGTCACCTTGTCCAATTCTAATATATATTTTCTGGGAGGGGAGAGCAGAACTGCACACACTATTAAAGGTGTGAGCGTACCTTGGATTTATAAAGTGGCAGTATGATATTTTCTTTCGTAATAATATCCTAACATTCTGTTCGCTTTTTTGACTGCTACTACACATTGAGTGGATGTTTTCAGAGAACTGTCCACAGTGACTCCAAGATCTTTCTTGAGTGGTAACAGCCAATTTAAAACCCATCGATTTGTATGTATAGTTGGGATTTTATTTTCCAATGTGCATTACTTTGTACTTATCAACATTGCCATTTTGCTGCCCAGTTTTGTGAGATCTCTTTGTAATTCTTCGCAGCCAGCTTTGGACTTAACCAGCTTGAGTGATTTTTGTATTGTCTGCAAATTTTGCCACCACACTCTTCACCCCTTTTTCCAGATCATTTATGAATATGTTGAACAGCACAGGTCCCAGTACAGATCCTTGGAGGACCCCACTACTTACCTCTCTCCCTGGGGATTGGTAATTGTGAGAGAAATGTCATTCATCCAAAACAAAAACAAGCAAACAAACAAAAGCTACCTCTATCCCTTTGGCGAATCAGCTTCATTGTTGTGCTGCTTCCAGCTGTGGCAGTTCAGTACAGGCTCTGGACAGTCACAGGGACATCCTCATAGATATCAGTGTAAAAGACTCTGCTGAGTAGGCAGCAGGATGGCCAGTTGTGAGTAGGAGCTTTTAATTACATTCAGAATGGTTTTATTTTGATTTTCTTTCTTTACCTCAGTTCTAGTGCCAAGGACAGGAAGAATGTTACCTATTTTTTTTAAAAACACCTTGTCTGCTATCCCTAAACTGTCAACCCTAATAGCAATCCAGTTGAAAATCTTCAACTGATTTCATTTGGCCAGCATCCTTTTGGAACAGAGCAACAGATCTATTAATTGACTAGTTTCTGAAGCTTTTGATTTTCCAATGGCGATCAGCAGAGAACAGTGAAAGGATTTTAAAGGAGTTTGGATATGCTTTCATTAAAGACCATTTGATCAGTTATTTTCTAGAAATCCATACAAATAGAAGATGTTTTCAAGCTTCTGCATCTATTCAGAAGTACCGCTTTCAAAATGTGACCTGGCATACAGGGCTGAACAGCGGTACTCAACTCTGTGTGCCATCAGGGTTCTGCTTTGTGGGAGGGAGCAAATCATGAGCAGCTTAAAAGTAGGGCTGGTTGGGAAAACGTTAACAGAACCCTTTTCTGATGGAAAATGAAATTCCAGCTAAATCACACTGTTTCACGGAATCATGTTTTTGCCAAAATTTCATTTTGGAGTCAAAAAGGGAAAAAGTTCGAACACCACTGAAACATCCCATTTTGACATTTTTGGAAGGGAACATTTTGATTTCTGGTTTTGAAATGCTTTTTGTTTTGAAATTTTTGAAATTGAGTTAAGTAATAAAAAATCTAAATCAAACCAAAACATTTTGATCAATTCAAAATGATTTTTTTTCAGAATTTTCCTTCAGATAAATTTTAAATTTGAGGGTTTTGTTCTTCTTTGAAATGGAACCACATTTTGAAATGATAAAGTCCTTCATGAAATGGAACTTCTGTCTTCTGCACGGCTCTAGTCAAAGCATTGAATAGTAATCAATGATGTCTGTAGTGAATGAGGTCTTTCAGGTCACTGTGATTAAGTAGTTAGCATTATGTAATGTTTAATCATCAAAGAATAATTTATGCCTCACAACACCCCCACTTCTCCTGAGGTAGGTAAATTCTGTACTGTTATCTCCCTTTTATTTCAATGAAATATTGGCTTGACTTATCTAAATGAGTTGGCTGAAGTACAAAGGGATGTCTGTGTCAGAGCTGGGATTAGAATGTAGTTCTTGGCTTCAAACAATTTGACTTCACCCCAATCAGAGGACCTCCTTCAGCTCAGTTGATGGTTTGTTTTGTTCCATGTCAATATGTCTCAGTATTCACCTCAACTGTACTTAGTGTGTGTACCGTATTTTTATAGTTTGGGTTTATATGATACGTTGGATCCCATTTGATAGCGACAGTAGGTAAATTCACTGTGTACTGCAGTATTTCTGACTCTACGGGCATAGAGAATACCAAAAAGACTTTGGAACAGGTAGATGCCATGGTAAAGGAAATGTCTGGTTTTTAATAAAGCTTATTGTATGTGTGTATTGGCCATATTTCATGTAGCAGTGCATATGTCTTACTTCTATAAATCAGGTCTTGACTTTTTTTGCTCCTTTGTAAAAACAGACGTGCATCATTCCAAAAGTGCTTAATTAGAGAGCTGTTTGCAAAAGAAAAAAGAAAACAAGGTTGTCCTGTACAGCTTTGTTTGATATAGAACATGGCTTTTGGAGCTATTATACACGTAATCAGCAGGGATATACATTCCGCAGCTATTTCCTGAGGACTAAGTTGCCAGGTTATTTCATAGTCGCTCCTTTTTATATTATATTCTTCAGCTATATGTATGTTTTTAACTATCCATAAGATTTTTCAGTCCATGAAGTAATTTCCAGTTGCAGATGGTTTGTAGATTCATAAATAAATCATTTTTGTCTTGGACTTTTATAAGTAATTTTAAGAAACAATGTAGGTAGCCAATAACCAGCAAGTAATTCACTAAATCCTCACGTTCTCCAAATGTATGCTGCTTTGTTCTGAAAGTTGCATCACAGTCTGTTCTGCATCATACTAGAGACAAGGTGGCTGAGGTGATATCTTTTATTGGACCAACTTCTGTTGGTGGAAAGGGAAAACTTTTGAGCTTCATTGAGCTCTTCAGATCTGGGGAAGGTAATTGGAATGTCTAAGCTAAATAACAAGTTGGGTCAGATTGTTAAGCATAAGGGATTCACATGTGCTGTTGGAGACCACTTAAAATGAAATGGGCAATTAAGGTTTAACAGGCAGTAGGGTGTGTTACAAACTGTTGTAATGAGTCATAAAACCAGTGTCTTTAAGTCAATGATTTTTAGTGTCTAGCAGAGTTAGGAATTTAAGTTCCCAGGCTCATCTTTTGAAGGTGTTGTGCAGGTTTCCTTTGAAGATGAGGACTGAGAAAAGTCTTCACCTAAGGGTGACAGGATGTTTTTGTCTTTCATCATTTTTCAATGTGAGATCATTTGAGAGCATAGTGACTGTCTCATTTCACCCACATAGTTGTTGGGGCATTTGATCCACTGGATGAGGTACACCACATATTGTGATAGGCATGTGTAGGACACTTGGATCTTGAAAAGTGTATTGTGGGGGATGTTGATAATCATAGCAGTGGAGGTATGTCTGCAGGTTTTGCACCTGTTGTTCTCGCAGGGTCTGGTGCCACTTTTGAATTGGTGTGTCCGGGTCTCCGGGGACCTTACTTCTGATGATGAGTTTGGTGGGTTGTTTGAAGACCAGAAGAGGCAGTTTATGAAAGATTTCATTCTGGATGTGGGTCCCCATCAAGTATGCATTATAATTGTTTGATGTTACCAAATACGGGTGTGTGGTGGTAGGTGACGAGTAGGGGTGTGCAGTCAATAGGGTTTTTCCCCCCTATATTGAAGCAGGGTATCTGGGTGGCCTATTCTATGATGCAGTCTACTTCTATGGGGGAGTGTTGTCGTTTAGTGAAGGTAATTTTAAGTGTATTTAGTTGTGTATCCCAGACTTAGACTGACTTTGTATAATTCTCAGTAATGGTTCTCACGGATACATATTTCTTAGCTTGGTGCTCTATAGCTAAAATTATAACATTGCGTGTTTTCAAAGAAAGAACCCCCTCCCCGAATCTAATGTCATGAATGGAAAAATTGTCTAACATACATGTCTGGAAATCAGGATTCTATACCCATCTGTGATACACACTCTTTTGACCTTGGGCAATTGGTTAACATCTTGTCAACTTCCTTACCAGTAAAATTCCTACCTTACATGGGTGTTAAGTCACTGGGTATTACTAGATCATAAATGTTTGTGGTCAAATAACATCTTCCATCCAAGGACCTCAAAGAGCTTTACAAAGTATAATATTGATTTTCTCTTTCTGGTTTTCTCATTTATTGTGTGTGGACATGATTTTTTTTTTTCTTTTGGTTAGTCTGGTATCCTGGTGTAATATTAGTAAAGTCTCTATTTTAAAGAAGTGCAGGGAAAAGGAAGTCAGTAATTAAACTTAACTGACATTTAAAGAACTCAGGCAGGATACCATTGCTCTTTCACTGTCCATTGTCACAAAGTTAATCAGAGTCCTCTCCAGAGTGTCACTGACCTCTCAGCTTCATGCCAGTGTGCTATAGTCAGACTTCAGAGACTGGTGAGATTCTATGTGAAAACAACTTCACTTCAGAAGTTCTTGGCCATAGCAGGAGGATTGGCGTCTCTGGGAGATTCCCTCGTGTTTCCATTTGTTAAGGGTCATTTTTACATTGATGAACTTTAAACAGACTTCAGCTGTTGCTACTGTGCTGTTTGCCTCTGTTTATGCTAATATAACCCACAAACCTTCTGCGTGTGGTGTTCTGTCCCATCTAGTGGCACTGAGGCCATTTAGAGAGAGAGAGATAAAATGAGTCTGCTCTACAGCCTTAGCTAACAGCCAGTTGGCTTTTAGCTCATGCGGTAGAGGGCCATGCACTAAGCTTCAAAGGTCCCTGGTTCAATCCCGTCCTCCGACAGGTTGTCGACATTACACTAATAACAGCCAGCAATCACCCCTCCCCTGTGGATGGTATTGGATGGATAGTATTTGAAGCAGGAAAATAGGACAGGGAGAGGCTGTCAACATGCATGAGAGAGGAGAAGTGACAGTTAAAACACTCATGAACGCAGTGCACCAATCACACTATTCCTGGTCACTGACCCCTATTAGAGCCCATATTTGTTCCATAAATGGATGACACTCCTTGTGTGCTAGTCACTAAAAGGTGACATTTACGTGTGCGCACAAATGAAAAAGTGAGTGCATTACACTGAGTACATGACTACTAAGATGCTGTGTAAGTGCAGCAGCAGCCTTTCTGAGAGGGTGCCAGTGCGACATTGAACAGCCTGGCAGCCACACCAGGGAACAAGGAGACACCTGGAAAAGTGCACGTCGTTGTTCATTGGCTGCACAGTCAGTCATTAAGGAGATTAGGAGATAAGAAAAAATGTGAATGTTCTAATCTTATATATATATATATATATATATATATATATATATATATATATATATATATATATATATTAATTACAGGCACAGAAAGTGGCAGTTGCTTTCGGTTCTTGAAATTTTCAGCAAATGAAATGATTTAGTACTGGGGAGGATGCCCTCATGTGCTAAATTTTACATTAGGCTTTTGTCTCAAAGATCATAAATCACTCTTTCCAATGTTTCATTATAATTCTTCATATTAATTCAGATACATTGATTTTACTAGTTACAGTGATGATAGCAGCACAATAATATTTCCTAAAATTAGAAACCAATTGTGACTGGGTACCTGGATGGGCCACACTGAGAATGCCACATTCAGGGCAGGCTGCAAGAAATAGGGCAGAAAATCCCCAAAAGTGTTGGTTTGTTCTATAATTAGATTCAACGAGCCAGTAACAAAAGAGCTTCTGTAGCACCCCACTGATTAACAAGAAGCCAAACACAGTCCCCTTTAGGCATTCCAGCCCTTGCTCCCATCTAGACAATCAAGTCTAATGTAGTGAGAGGTTACTGAAAACCCTATTCTCCATACTTAAAGTTCTGCCAATCCCAAAGGATCAGACACTTACCCTCAGGTCAATATGAATCTCAGATCTTTCCCATATACATGCGTACAGCCAATCCTTAATAACTAAATCTAAGATGTATTAAGAAAAGAAGAGTTATTAATGGTTAAGGAATCATACATACAAGTGATTTTCAGTGTTCATAGATCAGGATCAGAGCAGTGATGGTATATCTCAGTGTCTCTCAAACTTTTGTACTGGTGACCCCTTTCACATAGCAAGCCTCTGAGTGTGACCCCCCTTATCAATTAAAAACACGTTTTTATATATTTAACACCATTATAAGTGCTGGAGGCAAAGTGGGGTTTGAGGTGGAGGCTGACCGCTCACGACCCCCCCCCCATGTAATGACCTTGCGACCCCCTGAGGGGTCCCTATCCCCAGTTGGAGAACCCCTGGTATATCTGCTGGTTTGGAAAAGTCTCTCTGGAATCAATTCAAAGGGTTATAGTCCAATAGGCAGTTCAGGTGTAGAGCCTGTTAGAGTTTTTCCAGGAGAATTCCAGGGTAATCGAAGTAACTACCTGGAGATCTCTGTCCTGTGGTTTAGACCTTCCCTCTTACAGTTTAAGCAGATCTGTGATGAAAGGATCAGGCCTGGGGTTTCTCTTTTGTAGCTCTCTGTGAGGCTAACAAGCGTCCTCACAGAAATTGTCACAGCAGGGCTTTCATCTAAGGAAGAATAGGCAATGCAGATAGATTATGGACCTTTTGCTTTGAAGGTAATCCTCTATTTCCTATGCATATACAGGTAAACTAGTTACACTTATTTACATAAGGCAATTAACCAGTCCTCCATTATAACAAGAGACAGTTAAGATAATGTAGATAATATTATTAGTTTCCCACAGAATCTCACATTTTTCATCTTAAGGTTAACTGAACACAGACACATACATAATATAAGGCAATTAAGACATGAAAGGGAATTAGCATCTAAAAGCTAATTAGTTTACATTAGTAAACGTCTAACAAGATACAATGGATTTTTCACCTTCAGTCCATTTGGTATGATGTCCATCCGTTTGCATTTGGAAAGGAAGATGATATCTATCTGTACTTGTGCAAGTTTCTTCATGAGGTTGATAGATTTCCATTCCATACGGCTAAATGCAGTACCTTGCATGGTGTCAAGTATCAGAGGGGTAGCCGTGTTAGTCAGTTAGATCAGGATTAAACAAAGACTGTGAATGGCTAACCAACTACAAAAGCAGTTTCTCCTCCCTTGGTGTTCACACCTCAACTGCTAGAAGAGGGCCTCACCCTCCCTGATTGAACTAACCTCGTTATCTCCAGACTGATTCTTGCCTGCATAGTTAAACCTGCCTGTGGAAATTACATGCGTCTGACGAAGTGGACATTCACCCACGAAAGCTTATGCTCCAATACATCTGTTAGTCTTTAAGGTGCCACAGGACTCTTTGTTGCTTTTTACAGATCCAGACTAACACGGCTACCCCTCTGATACTTAACAAGATACAGGTAAACACAGAAAAATACAATTAGCAACTATTGTTTGAGTCTTATCAATACAAAGTGAATGAGTTGGGGGTTGCTAGCCTAATTAACATTTCTTTGATACCATTCATAAGTGGATTGTCTTGATTACAATTGCAGTGCCTCTTGTTAAATTGTTATGAGTTATACACCGGTCACCTGGTCTGCCAGTGTCACACCAATAAACCAATTCATCCACCAGATTACCTCCTGATGGTAATAATTTGCAGACTCAGCTAAATTTTTCCAAATTAAGAAAAGTCATTTTTTAAAAGTTCCAAAAAGATGATGATCATTAAAATATTTGTGAATTTATACATAGGTTATAAGGGACCATTGTGATTATCTAGTTTGACTTCCTGTTTAACATAGGCCATGGGGCTTCTCTGAATTAATTCCTGTTTTAACTACAGTATGTCTTATAAAAAACATCCAATCTTGATTTAAATATTTGCAGTGATGGAGATGGAGATTCCATCACAATCCTTGGTAAATTGTTCCAATGGTTAATTACCCTCAGTGTTAAAAATGTATGCCGTATTTCTAATCCGAATTTGTCTAGTGTGAGCTTTCAGTCACTGGATCTTGTTATACCTCTGTCTGCTAGACTGCAGAGCTCTCTGTTCCCCATCTAGGTATATTGACTATGATCAAGTTCCCATTAATCTTCTCTTTGATAAACTAAATAGATTGAGCTCCTTGAGATTATCACTATAAGGCACAATTTCTAATTCACTGATCATTCTTATGAACATAAGAACATAAGAATGGCCATACTGGGTCAGACCAATGGTCCATCTAGCCCAGTATCCTGTCTCTGACCATGGTTGGTACTCGATGCTTCAGAGGGAATGAACAGAACAGGACAATTATTGAGTGATCCATCTATCGCCCAGTCCCAGCTTCCAGCGGTCAGAGTTTAGCAATACCCAGAGCATGGGGTTGCGTCCATGACCATATTAGCTAATAGGTCATGGACCTATCCTCCAGGAACTTATCTAATTTTTTTATTGAACCCTGTTATACTTTTGGCCTTCATAACATCCCATGCCAACAAGTTCCACAGGTTGACTGTGCATTGTGCGAAGAAGTACTTTCTTTTGTTTCTTTTAATCCTGCTGCCTATTAATTTCATCGGGTGACCCCCTAGTTCTTATGCTATGTGATGGGGTAAATAACATTTTCCCTATTTCTACATACCATTCATGATTTTATAGATCTAATCTATCATACCCCCCGTTAGTCATCTCTTTTCTAAACTGAAAAGTCCCAGTGCTTTTAATCTCTTCTCCTATGGAAGCTGCTCCATATTCCTAGTCATTTTTTGTTGCCCTTCTCTGCAACTTTTCCAATTCTATATATATCTTTTTTGCGATGAGGTGACCAGAACTCCATGCCATATCCATAGGTGTGGCCATACCATGGATTTATATAGTGGCATTATGATATTTTCTGTTTTATTATCTATCCCTTTCCTAATGGTTCCTAATATTTTGTTAGCTTTTTTGACTGCTGCTGCACACCGAGTGGATGTTTTCAGGGAACTATCAACAATGACTCCAACATCTCTTTCTTGAGTAGTAACAGCTAATTCAGACCTCATCATTCGTATGCATAGCTGGCATTATTTTTTCCAATGTGCATTACTTTACATTTGCCAACACTGAATTTCATCTGCCATTTTGTCACCCAGTCAAGTGTGATCTCTTTGTAACTTTTTGCAGTCAGAGTTGGACTTAACTATCAAGTAATTTTGTATCTGCAAACTTTGTCTCCTCACTGTTTACCCCTTTCTCCAAATCATTTTTCAATATGTTGAACAGCACTGGTGCCAGTACAGATCCCTGGCTATTTACCTCTGTCCACTGTGAGAACTGACCATCTATTACTATCCTTTGTTTCCTTTCCTTTAACCAGTTACTGATCCATGAGAGGACCGTCCCTCTTATTCCATGACCGCTTAGTCTACTTAAGAGCCGTTGGTGAGGGACCTTGTCAAAGGCTTTCTGAAACTCCAAGTACACTATATCCACTGGATCACTCTTGTGGCTCTTCTGGCAGGTTTGGCGCTTCATATAAATCCATGGTAAATCCATCCCCTCTTTCCACACAACCTATGTAGAAAAGAAAGTAGTCTGGTAGCCACCATCTTAAGTGACACCAGGGTTTTGAGGTTTGTAATAGACTCTCACCTGTCTGAGTTCCAGTCTGCTCTGCTGCAGACTTCGGTGCAATTTGGGGCAAGTCCCTCACTCTTCTATGCCTCAGTTTCCCATCCCATCTGGACAAACGTGGATTATTCTTCCTTGTTCCCACTTTGTGTGTTTTGTCTATTTAGATTGAAATGTGAGGGCCACCATGTTGACAAGCACACTTTGGATTGAACTTGGGACTTCCATAGCTAAAATCATGGGCTGCTACGTCATGAGGGGGAAAGCAATGCTCTCTAGCTAGGACTGTAATGGACTCTCAAACATTGTGGCTCCGACACAGAGGAGTACCTGTAATACACACACACACGCACTTCCCAGTAGGTTACATAAGCTTTACAAAGTAGTAACTGTCTTACTAATCACGTAAAGCTTAGCACAATGCCACTCCATCTCATTTTGGGTCTCCCAGTTTATCTGCAGTCTGTATCCTTTCACTTGTCAACAACTACAGAAAAAGAAGCTTGCACAGTATATTCATTTTTCACATGTTGAGAAATCCGCATTTAATCCACCAAACTGCCTTTTTAAAAGGGTTAAAGAAACCAAGCAGCCACACAATACAGCATTTCTCAAAATATTTACTGGATGTTTGGGAGTGTAGAGCATACTTTGGGATAAGCGATGTCTCCCTAAGGGATCTGAAATCATTCTGACCACACTCTTATTTGACAGTTCAGTCAGTTTGGGGCACAGTCTGATCTGTGTGGTAAGCGTAGAATACCACCAGCCTGGAGGACATCACTGATAGCGAGGACGTTATTTGATGCCTTAATAAACAGTCTGGCGGCTGTGAGAGGACATATAAACAATAGAGAAGTTTTCAGTGTAAATATAGACACAGAAAATAGCCTGCAGTTCTTAAAGACTTTGGGGATGAATCACAATCATGGGCTTCTGCGTGGACAGTAAATCACATGGAGTTGAGAAGGGCCTGGCCAGCAGTATAAGGAGCTTGACTTGGAGATAGAAAACAATTTAAAAGCGGATTGCTAGCAGACTGCATGCTTAACCCTGAACATTTCAGACTGAGTTTAACTACAGTCTTGGGAGCAGACCGGGGATGCCCCACCCCATTGGTACTGTGGGAGGCCTCATGCTTTGAAAGCGGCAATGCCTCCCTGATCTCTTAGGCACACACAATGAGTACGGTCACTGCTCCATCTCCTAAGGGTGTGCTGCCTATGTGCCCTTCTGCTAGTAGTGAGTGGGAGGCTAGGTTAGGTCTTGGCCCATTAGCACATTTTGGGGGAGGGGGGAGTGTACAGGCAAGTCTCATCTTACGCACATTTAACATGCGCGAATTCAGCTTTGCGCGGTCGGCAAAAACAAAAGAGAAAAATAACAATTTAAATACTGTACCTGTAGTGCGGGCGATTCCGCCCACCATTACACTCAATGTAATTTTGATTATACGCGATTTTCACTTTACGCGCTGACAGCAGAACGTAACCCCAGCGTAAGAGGAGACTCGCCTGTAGTAGGATGCATAAGGACTGTAACAGTGGCATGCCCCTGTGCAGGAGGCATGGGGAGAGGATCTCTACACCCTCACTTCCTCCCCCTCTGTGCACCTATGTAAGGGGTAGGGTGACCAGATGTCCCGATTTTATAGGGACAGTCCCAATTTTGGGGTCTTTTTCTTATATAGGCTCCTATTACCCCCCACCCCCATCCTGATTTTTCACACTTGCTGTCTGATCACCCTAGTAAGGGGTGACCACAATTTGGCCCTGAAATTGATTATTTTTATTGTGTTTATATTTAGTACACATCTTTTTTAAGGAAAAATTACTATATGTGGCTCTAGATAATCTATTTTGCGCTTGTATTATGCCTTCCATCAGAGGATCTCAAAACACTTTATGAACAGTAATGAATGAAGCCTCACAACAACCCTGTCAGGTAGATATTATCTCCATATTGCACATAGGGACACTGAGGCACACAAAGGTGAAGTGACTTACCCAGTGTCACAGCGCAAACATAGAGGAGATGAGAACAAAATCCAGCTGTCCTGACTCCTAGTCCTGTGCAATAGCCACTAGACTGTGTTCCCTTTCCTTCATCCCACACAAGTATGTAACTCTGCAGATAAATTAGGTAGGCTTACAACCTAGCAACTGTGACACACAATTCTCATAACAGCTATATGATCACGTTACTCTTATGGTATCTTGTTGTTGTTTTATATACTGCGACTACATTGAAATCGCTCTGAATAGAATCTAATTGATGTGACAAACGTTAGTCCCTTTAATCAGTAACTAATGTGCTACTCCTGCACGTGCATATGGCCATATGCCAAAGCTGCCTACAACGGGACATTGAAAATGCTAACATTTTCATCTCTGCTGCCATATGCCGACCCCAGGTCACACATGAATCACATGTGTTTCTCTCTGACACATGAAAAGAAAATTGGCATGCATTTTTGAAAAGTTTAAATGGAAAGATGATATATAACCTACTTAAAGTCAATCAGCTCAGTTAATAGGGCTCAAGACATCTATAGCTAGCTTCTTATGCAACCTGGCTGGAATGGCTTCCTTTTTTGGTATTCTGTTCAATAGTATTTTCATAGTGCTATTGCCCATAGCACCATTAAAATAAAAAGCTTTCTGAAATAGTCCAGAGTGCCTGAGAAATCTTCCCAAAACCTGATTGAAACTCAGACCAAAAGCCTGGTATTAGTCACTTAGGCCACATAAAATATGTGGGGAACCAATGCAACAGGCTTGGAAGTCAGTTTCCTCTACCCCTTCTTCCTTGGGAGGGCAGGGGGGGAGAAAACAATAGTTTTTCATCCCCATCTCTTGTGAATGGAAGAAGGATTTTAAACCCCCTTGTGAAGAGCTGCATTTCAAATGCATTAGTACAATGGGACTCACTTATTGTGGTGTAAATATTCACTGTAAGTAGTATGAAGCATCACTCTGGCACCAATCCAGCAACATGCTTAAGCACATGCTGAGCTTTAAGCATCTGATTATAAGCATGTGCTTTGCTGGGATGGATTTAAAGATATGCTTATCTTTTAAGCATGTGAGTAATCCCCACTTAATTCAGTCCATTTAATTCCACTGAAGCTATTAGGACTTTGAGTCCATTTCAGTCTGTGCGGAATTTTATTATATGTGAATTCAGTTTAAGCTTATCCCACTATAATAAGAACACGACACTTATTCTTAGGACATATTCAACATGCAAGTGTGTCGTCGTCTTCTTTTTAATTTGAGTCCTATGTTAGAAAAATGTCAAGGATTAAAAAATAGGAAATAGAAATAAATGGATTAAATAACTATTCCTAGCTGTCATGCTAGCTCAGTGGACAGTAGAACTAATCAATGAAACATTTTGTTTCCCTTCTCAGGGTACAAGAGAGGTAGGAATGGGAATAGGGGTGTACTTCACACACCTTCTGACTCTGCAGAGAGAGGTGAGGACTGTAAATCAAACCCACTTCTCCAGACTAGTTGAATCAGCAGGATCCCCTTCTTTTAAGCAACCAGGTTTAAGCTCTTGCAATCTTTCATGAGGCTTCTAGATCATGAGTTTATAGGCTGCAGTCATTTTGCTGTCTGCATGGTTTCTCCTTGGAACCTCTCAAAATTAGGTTTTGCATCCCACCACTCTCTATATCGTTCTCCATTCCCGAGACTTCTCTCTCATTCCTTTCACTCTGTAGACCCCATTTCTCAGTACTTCCCACCACAATACCTCTCATTTATATTGAAGGAACCTCAGCTCAAATACTTCTGCTGATCTCAAGGAGAGAGGCAGCCTCTCAAATAACTTGCTACTGAGGCTCCCCAGATAATGTGACTCTAAACTCCAGAGAAGCTCAAACGATCCCATGATCAGTGCCACCTGCTTATTTGTTCATTGGCAGTAGGATATGTTCTGTGTGTAGGAAAAAACATATTGGAAGGCAGGCTCATGCTTAAGCACATGCTGAGCTTTAAGCATCTGATTATCTCTGCTTTCTCTGTCTTTCTCTCTGAATCTTCATCTCGGGGAGCTTCTGCTGCTTTGAGTTGGTTCCCTCCAAACATTTGTCTATTTTTTATATCTTCTGGGTTTGGGATTAATACTAGAAGTAGATGTCCAGCTGCATCCCCGTACTCTGCATCTCTCCATGCATCCCCCCGTCTGAAGAATCTTAGGAAAAAGCATAAGCCTTTGACCATGGCAATTAAATGAAAGAGGGTTAAACACTGTTAACATATGCCAGTATGCTAAAATTGTCTACAACCTCTAAATGTTGCTGGGTGGATTTGATTGTGCCAAGAACTGGGCATGTGAGGAGACAACAGGAAAAGGATGGTTTGCACATATGGATGTCATGGCATCCTTTTTAGACTTAAACAATCAATGAATTATCCTCTGTGTTTATATAGGAAGATCTCAGACGCATTTTGGACAACACTAAACTTTAATGAACGAGAACGTAACTAATGGACTTAATAAAACAACACATTTCAAAAAATCACAACATTTGTAAAGGGATTGTATAGGTGGGTTTCCTTCATATCAGCCTGTTTTTTCTTTTCTACCTTACTTTTCTTCTTGCTTTATTTCCTTCTTGAGTACAATATTCATTCAGTCATTAACATATCTGTTATAATTAACTGAACTTCTTGTATAGAAGACTAATTTTACACTTATTAAAAATTCTACCACACTTTACACTCACCAAAAAGCTCAGCAAATAAATTAGATTTTTTTTTAAATAGAAAATTCTCTAAAATTTCTAAATACCGAGTTTAGGAATGGTTCATAGAACATAAGAATAGCCACGCCACAAGAGACAACAGGTACATCTAGTCCAGAATCTTTTTCTCAATAGTGACCATTACCAGATACTTCAGTGGAAGGTGCAGGAAGGCCCCATCATGGACAGTTTCTGTCCACAGGAAAATTTCTTCCTAACCCTTCATCAGTTAGTGATTGGCCTTATGAATGCAGAGCCTGTATCCTGATAGCCAAGACATTGGTTTCCCTTTTGTGGTAAACATTTTACATTGTGCTAAACATTACTTTAATTTTGTGTGCTTTATTTTTTTTAAAGATTGGCCTGTTTATTCAGTATATCTAGCATTAAGGGTCAAATGTTTAACCTGGGATCCAAAAATTGTGACTAACATTTTCTATTTTAAAGTTTGTGTGCACACATAACTCAGACTTGTGTCTGCAAATTGCATTTGTGGTTACAAATTGGGTAGACAAATTTCTTCATATGCTGCAAATCCACTGTTTATTCAGCGGAGCCAAACCGAGCAAGGAGAGATAGCATAACTAACTTAATTTTTGTTTTAGAACTATTAAAGCCAAAATATTGCAATAAGGTAACTGTGACTATAAATGTACACAAAATTCTACCAAAACTGTCCTCAATTTGCCAGAAGCTTTGGGACCACATTGTAGCTTTTCAAATTTGTAGCTACTTGTGGGCAGTACCACACCAGTAGTCAGAGGCATTAACCAAAATGTTGTGATGCACTGTGGCGGGTTTTGAACCTCGTCAACCCCTTTGATTCAAGGTGGGGGCGAGGTTAACCCTGCCTCCCTGCGTCTATGTCGGTCTTACTACCTCCCCGGTAGTCAGGGTTGAATGGCCCAATGGCCAGAGTCCGTCTAAATCCGCTTCCCCTGGTAGGATAGCGCGGCCTAGCGGCCGGAGTCCCTATAGCGTGGTCCTAAAGCAGCAGGGCCCAATGGCCAGAGTCTCTCTAAATTCTTTTCCCCTCAGGGAATAGTGTGGCCCAGTGGCCAGAGTCCATCTATCTCCTTTGGGGTGAGAGAGGAGTCAGTGAACTATGTCGTCACAGTAGGGGAGCCCGGGCCCACCCGCCTTCACCAGGCTCCGACCCAGGGCCCTGTCATTAGGGTTGCCATACATCCAGATTTCCCCGGACACGTCCGGGCTTTTTGGTCTTTAAATAGCCGTCCGGGGGGAATTTGTAAACATCTAAAAATGTCCGGGATTTTCCCCCGGACGGCTATTTAAAGACCGAAAAGCGGCTGACAGCGGGGCCAGGCTGGACTGAGCCGCTCGGATTGGGGCCTCTCCAGCAGCCAAAGCCCCTCCCTGGCTCCCCCCCTCCCCTGCAGCCTCAGATCGCCGCGCCGGCAGTGCTGGGGGGGGGGGCTGCGCGCTCCGTGAGGGAGCGGGGCTGGCAGCGGCAGCCAAAGCCCCTCCCCCACTGCCCCCCCTCCCCTGCAGCTTCAGATCGCCTTGCTGGCAGCGCCGGGCGGGGCTGGGCGCTCAGCCAGACACGCTGCTCTAAGCTGAACGTTCGTGGGGAAGTCAACTGCAACCTTGCAACGGTGAGGTAAATCACTCCCTTTCCCCCTCCCCTTGGAGCAAGAGGAGAGTGCGTGCATGTGGGGGAATTGTGATTCTCTGAATCACACTTCCTTCCTGGGATGTTCCTGGGATGGTGCAGCATTTTAATGCAAAGACCCTTATTCACAGCTATGCCTAAGGGCACAATCTATCTCTAATGAACAAATGCTGTGATAAATGCAAAACACCAACCTAGACTTTGCTTTGCGAATGAATGAATTCTAGCATAAAGGAGCTGAAGGAGCACTGTGATTGGCAGCATATAAGAGCACAGATAATGCAGTTTTGCCACTAATCACAATTTTATTGCCAGTCTTGCTATGTTTGGTGTTTTTCTCAAAGTCCCAACTTCTGAAGTTATGGGATTATGTGACAATCTCAGCTTTTTTTTTTTTAAAGGCAAGTTTTTAGCTTTCATAGTTGTGGGGGCCGGGGAGTTGGAGAAGGGGCATGGGATCCCGGGGGGGCAGTCAGGGGACAGGGAGCGGGGGGGGGGATGGATGGGTCGGGGCAAGGACCGGGGGGGTAGATGGGTCGGGGGTTCTGGGGGGGGCTGTCAGGGGGCAGGGGTGTGGAGAGGGGTTGGGGCAGTCAAGGGACAGGGAGTGGGGTGGTTAGATGGGTTGGGGGTTGGGGGGGGCATTCAGGAACAGGGAGTAGTTGGATAGGTGTGGGAGTCCTGGGGATCTGGCGGGGGTGTGGATAGGAGTTAGAACAGTCAGGGGACAGGTAGGGAGTGGGATCCTAGGGGGGCAGTTAGGGTGGGGGGGGTCTCAGGAGGGGGCAGTCAGGGAAAAGGAGAAGGGAGGCTTAGATGGGGGTGGGGTCCCGGGGGGCGGTTAGGGGCAGGGGTCTCAGGAGGGGGTGATCCAGGGACAAGGAGCGGGGGGGGTTGGATGGGTTGGGGGTTCTGTGGGGGGGCAGTCAGAGGGCGGGAAGTGGGAGGGAGTGGGTAGGGCAGGGCTATCCCCCCCGTGGAGTGTCCTCTTTTTTGAAAGTTCAAATATGGTAACCCTACTGTAAGTAATGGCATGATCCACCACGGGTCAGGGGGGAATCCTACCACAACACGCTGCCCTCAGAGTGGTGGGAGATACCACTCCCTTCCCTTCCCTGGGTCACTTCCTATGTAGCAAATCCCTGTAGCATCATGGTCTTCAGGTTCCTCAGCACCCGGCGCTCCCTGGGGTTCCAACAGCTGCCAGTCTCTGGGCCCGTTTCCTGGCTCCTCAGCTCCCTCCAGTAAGGGTCACAACTGCTCCTGGGCTGGAGCTTCCACTGGGCGTCGTCCTTCCCCAGCTGCCAGCCCTGACTGAGCAATTCTGCAGGCTTTTATGCTTGACTCCCGGTTGGAGCATGTCCAGCAGACCCTCAGGGGCGTGGCTTTCTCTGCCAGCAGGGAAGGGTTAACTCTCAGTCCCAGTGCGGGGCCAGTCTGCCCCGTCACACGCACCCTTTGATTTTTGGGTGCCTTAATTTTTGTTTTCCCAACTTGAGACACTTTGGGTCCAACTTTTCAGAGTTGCTAAGCACTTCAGTGTTCCACTTGAAATCAGGGGAGCTGTGAGTGCTCAGTGTCTCTGAAAATCAGGGCCTCGGTGTCTCAAGATGAGCACCCAAAAATGGAGACACCCCAAATAAAAGGCTACTTTTGAAAATCCATTGTACAGAGATCATGAGCAGGCAGAGTATCTTCATATGCTTGCTGGGGGAGGGGGAAAGGGTAAATAGCAGCCACTGCTGCAACCCTGTTGATTACTAAATGAACTGATATATAAGAGTAGCATGTGAGAGTGTAGAATTGCTGTTAAATGTGCTAGAAACATTATGGCTTGGGAAGGAGAAATAAGTATCTACTAAATTAGAAGCTTGCCTGTGAAGGACAATAAAGCCTTAAATGATCATAGAATCATTGAAATGTAGGACTGGAAGGGACCTCGAGAAGTCAAGTCCGGGCCCCTGTGCTGTGGCAGGGCCAAGTAAACCTAAACCGTCCCTGACAGGTGTTTTCCAACTTGTTCTTAAAATCTTCCAATGATGGGGATTCCATGACCTCCCTTGGAAGCCTATTCTGGGGCTTTAGAATCATAGAATCATAGAATATCAGGGTTGGAAGGGACCTCAGGAGGTCATCTAGTCCAACCCCCTGCTCAAAGCAGGACCTAATCCCAACTAAATCATCCCAGCCAGGGCTTTGTCAAGCCTGACCTTAAAAACTTCTACGGAAGGAGATTCCACTACCTCCCTAGGTAACCCATTCCAGTGCTTCACTACCCTCCAAGTGAAAAAGTTTTTCCTAATATCCAACCTAAACCTCCCCCACTGCAACTTGAGACCATTACTCCTTGTTCTGTCATCTGCTACCACTGAGAACAGTCTAGATCCATCCTCTTTGGAACCCCCTTTCAGGTAGTTGAAAGCAGCTATCAAATCCCCCCTCATTCTTCTTTTCTGCAGACTAAACAATCCCAATTCCCTCAGCCTCTCCTCATAACTCATGTGCTCCAGCCCCCTAATCATTTTTGTTGCCCTCCACTGGACTCTTTCCAATTTTTCCACATCCTTCTTGTAGTGTGGGGCCCAAAACTGGACACAGTACTCCAGGTGAGCCCTCACCAATGTCGAATAGAGGGGAACGATCATGTCCCTCGATCTGCTGGCAATGCACCTACTTATACAGCCCAAAATGCCGTTAGCCTTCTTGGCAACAAGGGCACACTGTTGACCCATATCCAGCTTCTCATCCACTGTAACCCCTAGGTCCTTTTCTGCAGAACTGCTGCCTAGCCACTCGGTCCCTAGTCTGTAACAGTGAATGGGATTCTTCCGTCCGAAGTGCAGGACTCTGCACTTGTCCTTGTTGAACCTCATCAGGTTTCTTTTGGCCCAATCCTCTAATTTGTCTAGGTCCCTCTGTATCCTATCCCTACCCTCCAGCGTATCTACCACTCCTCCCAGTTTAGTGTCATCTGCAAATTTGCTGAGAGTGCAGTCCACGCCATCCTCCAGATCATTAATGAAGATATTGAACAAAACCGGCCCCAGGACCGACCCTTGGGGCACTCCGCTTGATACCGGCTGCCAACTAGACATGGAGCCATTGATCACTACCCGTTGAGCCCGACAATCTAGCCAGCTTTCTATCCACCTTATAGTCCATTCATCCAGCCCATACTTCTTTAAGTATTCTTGCTGGCAAGAATACTGTGGGAGACCGTATCAAAAGCTTTGCTAAAGTCAAGGAATAACACATCCACTGCTTTCCCCTCATCCACAGACCCAGTTATCTCCTCATAGAAGGCAATTAGGTTAGTCAGGCATGATTTGCCCTTGCCCTTGCCCTTTACTACCCTTATAGTTAGAAAGTTTTTTTCTAATATATAATCTAAATCTATTTTGCTGCAGATTAAGCTCATTACTTCTTGTCCTACCTTCAGTGGACGTGGAAAACAGTTGATCACCATCCTCTGTGTAACAGCCCTTAACATACTGGAAGACTGTTATCAGGTCACCTCTCAGTCTTCTTTTCTCAACACTAAACATGCCCAGTTTTCTCCATAGATCAGGTTTTCTAAAACTTTTATCATTTTTGTTGCTCTCCTTTGGACTCTTTCCAATTTGTCCATGTCCTTCCTAGATTGTGGTGCCCAGAACTGGACAAAGCACTCCAGCTGGGGCCTCACCAGTGTCAAGTAAAGTGGGGCTATTGCCTCCTGTGTCTTACATACAACACTCCTGTTAATACACCCTGGAATCATATTAACCTTTTTTTGCAGCTGCATCACAAATTATGATTCATATTCAGTTTGTGGTCCACTATAACCCCCAAATCCTTTCCAGCAGTACTACCACCTAGACAATTATTCCCAATTTTGTAGTTGTGCATTTGATTTCTCCTTCTTAAGTGAAGTATTTTGCTCTTGTCTGTATAGAATTTCATCTTGTTGAATTCAGACCAATTCTCCATTTTGTCTTGGTCATTTTGAATTTTAAACCAGTCCTCCAAAGTGCTTGTAACCCCTCCAAGCTTGGTGTCATCTGCAAATTTTATAAGAATACTCTCTACTCCATTATCCAAGTAATTAATGAAAATATTGAATAGTACTGGATACAGGAATGACCCCTTCAGGACACCCACCCAATTTGCAAGCAAACCATTGATAACGACCCGTTGAGTATGGTCTTTCGACCAGTTGTGCACCAACTTACTGTAATTTCATCTAGACTGCTTTTCCCTAGTTTGCTAATGAGAATGTCATATGGAACTGTGTCAAAAGCCTTATTAAAATCAAGGTATATCACATCTACTGCTTCCCCCATATCCATGATCAAAGAAGGAAATTAAGTTGGTTTGGCATGATTTGTTCTTGACAAATCATGTTGACTATTCTTTATAATCCTATTATCTTCCAGGTGCTTACAAATTGATTGTTTAATAATTTTCTCCAGTATCTTTCCAGGTATTGAAGTTAGGCTGACTGGTCTGTAATTCCCTGGTTCCTGCTTGTTCCCCCCCCCCCCCTTTTTTTTTTTTTTTAAAGATAGATACTATGTTTGTCCTTCTCCCATATTCTGGGACCTCTCCTATCCTACAGGAGTTTGTTCTCAAAGATAATTACTGAAGGCTCCAAGATTGCTTCAGCTAGTTCCTTAAGTACCCTCAGATGAATTTCATCAGGCCGTGCTGACTTGAATATATCTAACTTATCTAAATATTCTTTAACCTGTTCTTTCCGTATTTTGGCTTCCATTCCTTCCCCCTCATTGTCAATATTAATTGTGTTGAGTATCTGGTCATCATTAACCTTTTTAGTGAAGACTAAAGCAAAACAGGTATTAAGCACCTCAGTTTTTTTGATGTCATCAATTATTAGCTCTTATTCCCAGCTAAGTAGAGAACCTTCACTTTCCTTTCTCTTGCTCCTAATATATTTAAAGGACCTCTTCTTATGGCCTTTTATGTCCCTTGCCAGGTGTAACTCATTTTGTGCCTTAGCCTTTCTGATTTTGTCCCAAAATATTTGTGCTATTCTTTTGTACTCCTCCTTATCGATTTCACCATGTTTCCACTTTTTGTAGGATTCCTTTTTTATTTTCAGGTCATTAAAGAGCTGCTGATGAAGCAATATTGGGCTCTTACTATTCTTCATATCTTCCTTTGAATTGGAATAGTTTGCAGTTGTGCCTTTAATATTGTCTCCTTGAGGAACTGCCAGCTCTCCTCAACTCCTTTTTCCCTTAGATTTTCTTCCTACCAGTTCTGAGTTTGTTAAAATCTGCTTTCTTGAAGTCCATTATCCTTATTCTGCTGCTCTCACTCCTTCCTTTCCTTAGAATAATGACATCTATATTTCATGATCACTTTCACCCAAATTGCCTTTAACCTTTAGAGTCGCTACCCTGTTGCTCAAAATCAAGTTTAAAATGAATGTCCCCCTAGCTACTTCCTCCATTTTCTGGAACAAAAAGCTGTCCCCGATGCATTCCAAGAACTTACTGGAGATTTTGTGTTTTGCCATATTACTTTTCCAACAGATGTCTGGGTAGTTAAAGTCCCCCATTACTCCCTTTTGTTCCTACCTGTCCTTTCTGAACAAGCTATACCCCTCTATACCAACATTCCAGTCAAGAGACTTATTCCCTCCAAGTCTCTGTGATGCCAATTCAATCATAATTTATCTTATGTACTAATATTTCCTGTTCTTTCTGCTTATTCCCAATACTCTGTGCATTTGCATACAGATATTTAAAATGTTGATCTGATTCCCCCACTGAATTCCTTCTGGGGATTTCCTTCTAGGGTGGAATTACTGGAAAATCTAGCAAAAGCCCATGTTGTTATCTTGGAAGTGCTGGAACAAATACAGGGTATAAGTACATGAGAGTTTTTCCAGAAATGGCTGTCAGAAGGGTATGGACCCTTGTATGTATGCATACTATAGTGCAGTAGGGAAGCCTAATCTCAAGGTGGAAGAATGGAGACCTGTGACCTGCTTGGTGAACTTACATGACAACAATCTTGCCATTGCTAGAGTGACAGAACTTGGATCAAATTATTTTCTCAGTGACAGTATGAAACACTGAAGGAAGTCTGCTCTTTTCAGTGCAGTTATACCTGAAGTTCACTGTTGTATGAAAACAACATTTGGCCCTTTTAACTTTTTTAGGGGCTGAAGATTTTGATATTCTCAGATATGGGATTACAAAAGCAAAGATGTGCTTTTCTCTCCTAAGGCAAGTTTTTCTGGACCAAAAAAGGGAAGGCATTATTCCAATATTCTGCAGAACATAACATTTTTATTGGCATTTTATTTTGTCTTTTTGGGGGACATGGAATGTTCTAAGACTCTATTGTAGAAATGGAATAAAAAATGAAAATGAAACACCTGTTCTCTGTGATAGAATCTGATTACAGGTTATTGGTCTTGTAAGAAACTTTACTGTTTAACAGACCTATTAAAGGTAAAATTGAATTTCATTGTAAAGTTTATATGATCAAGTTTATTAACATTGTCCTCCCTAGAGATGTTTGAATTTTGTATAACTGAAAAATATATGTTTGGCTAGCTAGGACAGTTATATGATATGGTCCTTTCCTTTCACTGACATTTTTGCTAGGATCTGGAAGATTCTGATAGATCACATGTACTGTTCTTAGACCTATCTTCAGCAAAACTCCCACAGACTTAAAATCAGAGTAAAAATTGAATGAAGGCTTAAGAATTTGTCCCTTTTTTAATATAAAAAAATGTATGCAAGAATGCTGCATTGTGTAAATGTAAACTTTCATCATTGGAAAAGAATTGCAAGTATAAATATTGAGTTAAATTTCCAGATCAAAAAATTTTACCTTGGCATACAGCAGGTCTTGTGCAGACATCATAAATTCTCTTCTGGTTAATATGCATTTCCAGTAATTCTAGACTGTCAGGAAAAAGCCTTAATTCCCTGAAAACAAATAAGGACACAATGCAGCCCATACTGTCTCAATTCCCAGCTGCTCAAGAGTTTCTTCAGTTCCATTTTATAGTCTCAGTTGTCTGTCTCAAAATTTTCCAGTATTGAAACTTGCAACTCCCATAAGTGCTAAACCACAGAATCTTTATGCTCTGTATGCAAATAAAGACTCAACAAATGAAACACATTTTTTTCTAAAGACAGGCAGAATCAAGTAATTTTTCTCACTTTATGGTGTTCATACCCTCAAATTGTGCAGAAAATATTGTTTAAAAGTTTGAATAACTTAAGTGTAACTTAACTTGAGTGATAAAGAAGCAAAACCATTTGTCCAATACATTATAACTATATAAACTTAAACTATTGCAAAAGGTTACCTTGTACTAACCAAAACTACTGTTCAGCACCATCTAGTCATATTGAGAAGCACATATTAGAACCAAACTTCCAGGGTTTACACAATAAATGTGGAATATGCCTCTTTTTAGAAATAGGCAGCTACTTGACTTTGAATCCATAGTATGGGCTGTATATATTATTACTGGTTATATTATTCTTTCCATTTTTCTTTCAAGGTGAACTCAGGGTGAACATTTCTGTTTTCCTGACCACTTTATGGCTTGGCTTAACCTATGAAGTGGTTTGGTAGACTGTTATCAATATGTTTAGTACCTGTAATTTTTCCAAGCAGTTACACAGTACCTTGTTTATACTGTTTCTCTGTTCATGATAGAAAAATACCAGGACTTACTACAAAGAGTGGCTACTACAAAGAGTGGCTAGTGATCTCGAGATATCTCTGGGAGAAAGTCCAAGACCCACACCACCAACCGTTGGACATTCTGCAGCCTCAGGGCCAAAGTAAGGTGGCTCTCACAGTTAACAAGGCCACAGTGGAACTGACGAGATTGGTCTGGCACACCCCAGCATCCTGCACCCCCATATCAAAGAGGGGTGAGAAGGGTTCTCGCACCCCTCCCAATCCCTGGTGGTACAGGCTGCCACAGAATGTAATACGTCTTAATATCTAATGACTACCCCATCAGACAAGGGATCCAAGAGACTGGACCACCCGGGGAGAAAAGTCTTGTCCTATGCAGGCTTGCAATTCCACATCACCAATTACCAGGTCCTGTTAGCCAAGAATGACTTTAATAACTACTCTAGGCTGGCGGCCTTTCAGGACAAACTTTCCTCTGAGGAGAGAGCCCAGTTCCTCTCCCTTCTAGAGGAGGGCAATCTGGTGGCAAAACGGCTCTTCAGGCCACAGTTGATGCAGCTAATACAGCATCCAGAAGCTTGGCCGCTGGTATTGTTATGAGGAGGGATTCGTGGCTGCAGCCCTCAGGCTTCTGCAGGGAGGTGCAGAATACTATCCAAGAACTTCCCTTGGACAAATCCAGTCTCTTTAACAAGAAGACTGGTGACTGTCTCCACTCATTAAGGACTCAAGGTCTACCCTCTACTTCCTGGGGATCTACACCCCGGCCCCAAGGAGAAAGTACTAGAGGCCAGGGCCGGCTCCAGGCACCAGCGCAGGAAGCAGGTGCTTGGGGCGGCCAATGGAAAGGGGCGGCACATCCGGGTCTTTGGCGGCGGGTCCCCCAGTCCCTCTCGGAGGGAAGGACCGGCCGCCGAATTGCCGCTGAAGAATGAAGTGGCACGGTAGAGCCGTCGCCGAAGTGCCGCCGATCACGGCTTTCTCTTTTCTTTCCCCCCCCCCCCCCCCCCGCCGCTTGGGACAACAAAAAAGCTGGAGCTGGCCCTGCTAGAGGCAGACCTATAAATCAAGACTGCCGCCGCCTTCTCATCCATTCTACTATCAGCATCCTGCCGAGACTCCCAGCAAGAGACAAAAGACTCAGAGGCTCCACTTTTCAGCCCCCTCTACCACCATGATTGCTACCCATTCTCAGCCCATGGCTAGGAGCCATTTGTGACATTTTTGTCAAGACCCTCTCACCATCGCTAGTGCCACCTGCCCCTTCTTCTGTCACTTTTGGAGGCCATCTGACTCTATTTGCCCACAATTGGGAGCTAATCACAATGGACAGTTGAGTCTTGGATATTATCCATCAGGGATACTCCAGAGAGTTCATCTCCTTCCCTCCCTACAAACCCCTTTTCTCCCCCCCTCTTCAGGGAACACTCACACAAGGTAATTCTTCAACAGGAAGTGGAATCCCTATTATGTTGAGGGGCAATAGATTCTGGCCCGCCTCAGTATCAAAGAAGGGGGTTCTAGTCTCTGTATTTCCTGTCCCCAAAAAAGATGGATGGTGGAGACCCATTCTGGATCTTCAGTATCTTCATACTGAAGTCAAAATTCAGGATGTTCATACTGGCATCAGTAATCCCGTCTCTTCAAGAAGGAATGTGGTTCACAGCTGTCAACCTGAAGGACACATATTTCTATGTAGACATTCACCCCTCCCACGGGAGATTCCTATGGTTTATCATGGGCCAGGAACACTTCCAATTCCGGAACCTGCCCTTCACACTAGCGAGAGCACCCCCAGCGTGTTTGTGTTTTCTCCATGGGGGCGGCCCAGATGAGACATCAGAGCCACACAATTTTTCTGTATCTCGACAGTTGGCTCCTGACAGGTTGATCTTGACAGGAGGTCAGGTCAGCTATTCAATATCTCATTCAAATCCCCACAGCCCTGGGGGTCTGCAAGAACAGAGAAAAGTCTGCTTTATCCCCCTCAAGGACAATAAGCTTTGAGGGCAATGTTGGACTTTGTTTGCACAAGAGCCTTCCTCCCTGCAAGAAGGTTTCAGATGATGCACAACCTAATTTCTTTGATTTCCCACAGACCAAGGACTACAGTGAGATGTGCCTGTCACTGTTAGGCCATATACTTTACACCCTTTGACAGGCTTCATCTATGTTTCCTGCAGGCCTGGCTCAATTCAGTTTAGTCACCCAACAAAGACCACAACAGTTCCAGGGTGACTGACCCCACCAGGATCATCACCTCCTTCGCTTGGTGGTCAAACCCAGGCAAGGTACAAGTGGGAGTTCCCTTCACCATTCCTATTCCCAGTGCCACTATTGTAACAGATATGTCCCTACTAGGATGGGGCCAACAGAGACTGCTTGTTAAAATCTTCGGACTCAGATGCATAGTGCACATGTATACCCATGTGTGGAATACAGATAGGGACCACACATTTCAAAGAACCTCCAGTTACAATAAGTAACCTCCACGTCTTTCACTAGCCTTCAAAAACCTTTCTGCTAGTAGCAAGAAAGGTTTTTTCACCTAATTCAGGGTTGTTGGTTATCTCACCTTGCTGTCTCAATTGACTTCAAAATGTATGTTTTAATCTTCATCTCAGTCTTCCAGTGTGTTTGTGTTTGATCTTTGAATTGCAGACAGGATATTCCTGTTGGCCTGTATTGAAAGTCAGGACATGGGATTTTTGTTCCTTGTTCTGCTTCTGATTCAGTGAATGACCTTGTCCTAGGACAATTCACTTAAACTTTGAGTGTCTGTTTCCCTGTCTGTAAAATGGAAGTAACATGTATCCACCTTTTGTAAAACTCTTTGACATCTATGAATAAAAGGGGTTATATACAGTCAATGGTAATGCATTTCTTGTACTCTGGGTTGTAAACTCTTTGAGGCAGGACTGTGGGCATGTTTGATTCTAATGAAAACATGCAGGGATATAATTTAAGACCACTTTAAGTAATTATTTTCTTGCTGTGGCCAGTGAGGTGCATCAGTGAGTCTTTATATGCAGTATTGTTCTGCTCTGTATTTCAAAAGGTGTAAAGTAAATCGTAGAGATGCTGTCATCCACATTTTAGGGAACCTTATATCTCTGGGCTCTTTCCAGTGTCCTGATTGTTTCCAGAGCATATCAGAACCATGGGAGAAACAGCAGAAATACTGAAATAAACTATGCATGAAAAGGAACCTCTTTTTTAAAACTGTCATTTATGGCTCAAAATATTACTTCCTTTCCCTCCGTGTTTTTACATCAGAAATCAGTTTTACTCTGCCCTCCTCTGACTGTGCCTGTGAAAACATTCTAAAAGGGTTTTCTTGGGGTTTTTTTTTTTTTCCGTTTTATGTAATTTGTATCCAGAGCACTGCTCTTAAAATGTTGTTTTTGTTGAGAGTAAGTCGCACATAATTGAAAAGGTGACCTTTCTGCACTGGTAAATCAGAGCTGCCTTGAAGGTCAGCATGAACAATTCACTGAATGCCTACTGCCAAGTAAACTGCACATAAACTGACTGCTCCCTTCCTGGGATTAAAACAGCTGACTGGACTGTGTTCCCTTGAATCTACACACGTCTGTCTATTCTTAGATGACTTCATCCGTAATAAGTTCCAAAGAACTCAGTTCCAAAGAAGTACTCACGCTCATAGTAAAACAGCAAGTGTTACATTCCCCACCTTGCTTTCAGGAGTGCTCATACAAGGTGTGTGGCCAGTTGATAATGTTATTACATATGTATTGGAAGACCTATTAAAATAAGTGCATTTAGGCAAGATTTTTTTGTGGGGGGCGGGGGGAAGATGGCAAAATATTTAGTGTGTGTCTTATACTTATTTACAAACAATATAGGGTCATAAGATCTTTCTGGAGCACTCTAGAGCTTAAGTTCTAGAAGGTTCCCTAGGTATTTATTATTTGTATTAGAGTATTGCCTAAAGGGCCCAAATGAGATCAGAGCCCTTTTGTGCCCGTTACTTAACTGCACAGAACAAGCAGTTAAACACACCCAGGGCAGTTAGGAACCCAGAAGCCTCTAGGCCAGGGGACGGCAACCTTTCAGAAGTGGTGTGCCGAGTCTTCATTTATTCACTCTAATTTAAGGTTTTGCGTGCCAGTCATACATTTTAACGTTTTTAGAAGGTCTCTTTCTATAAGTCTATAATATATAACTAAACTATTGTTGTTATGTAAAGTAAATAAGGTTTTTAAAATGTTTAAGAAGCTTCATTTAAAATTAAATTAAAATGCAGAGCCCTCCGGACCGGTGTCCAGGACCTGGGCAGTATGAGTGCCAATGAAAATCAGCTCGCGTGCCGCCTTCGGCACGGGTGCCATAGGCTGCCTACCCCTGCTCTAAGCAATGGTCTTACGTAGAGAGGTCTGGTAAGTAGCTGGGTGGCTGCTCTCACTACCAAACAGTAGCACCTGGAGCAAAGCGAGAGGAAGCTCAACCAGGCCATGCAGCTACTCTGAAAACAGTGTCATTGCAGTAGCAAAAGAAATCTGTGTAGGAGACGGCTGCATTGGCCTTTTAATGAGGCATGCAAACGCCTCTGCACCTGGTGATGCCCTGTCTGATTCCTATGGATGAACCAATTGGAGCTATGTGGAAATCTTACAGAAGCTGGTCTCCTGAGGTCAGTTTAAGATGGTAAAGTAACACTTCTAGGTTGAAGCAAGAGTATCCTTAAGTGTATCCTTAACACAAGTGCAGGCTTGCACTGAAGCCATTATGCCCTTGCCAAGGACTATCCTTGCCCCTTCCTCCCCATCCCCTTCCCCTCCCCAGTACTAGTTCAGCGTGGTTCAGGAAGGCCTATCACTTTCTCAAGCATTTCCATACAATCTGCAAAAGCCTCCGTTTCCAGGTGCTCAATAAACCCCGAATGCTATAACTTTCTGTACCAGTCAGCCTGCAGTAGCCATCCCCAAGGATTATTTGTTCACCTATAGGGTTACCATATTTCCACAAGCAAAAAAGAGGACACTGGGGGGGGGGAGGAGCCCCGCCCCATCCACTCCCTCCCACTTCCCACCCCCTGATTGCCCCCCTCAGAACTCCCAACCCCCCCCGCTCCTTGTCCCCTGACTGCCCCCTCCTGGGACCCCTGCCACTAACTGCCCCCTAGGACTCCACCCCCTATCTAAGCCGCCCTGCTTCTTGTCCCCTGACTGCCCCCTCCTGAGAACCCCCTACGACCCTACCTGTCCCCTGACTGCCCCGACCCTTATCCACACCCCCACCCCATATTCACACCCCCGCCCCCAGACAGACCCCCGGGGACTCCCATGCCCTATCCAACTGCTCCCCGCCCCCTGACAGGACCCCCAGAACTCCTGACCCATCCAACCCCCTCTGCTACCTGCCTGCCTCGACCCCCCCTCCACACCCCTGCCCCCCTGACAGTCCCCCCAGAACCCCAGACCCATCTAACCGCCCCCGCTCCCTGTCCCTGACTGTCCCAACCCCTCTCCACACCCCTGCCCCCCTGACAGCCCCCCCAGAACCCCAGACCCATCTAACCCCCCCTGCTCCCTGTCCCTGACTGTCCCAACCCCTCTCCACACCTCTGCCCCCCTGACAGCCCCCCCCAAACTCCCGACCCATCCAACCCCCCCTCCCTGTCCCCTGACCAGGGCCGGCTTTAAAAAGCCCAGGAATCGGGCTGCACTCCGGCCGGAGCTCCGGCCGGGGTTGCGGGGCTTGGGGCCGGGCCGGAGGTGCTCGGCCGGGGCGGGGCCGGCGCTGCTGGGGCCCGGGCCGGGCCGGGGGTGCTCGGCCGGCGCCGGGTTGGTGCACTCGGCTGGAACCGGGGTCGCCGCCCTGGGGCCGGAACCGGGGCCGGAGCCGCTGGGGCCCGAGGTGGGCTGGAGCCGCTGGGGCCGCCGGGCGCCGCTCGGCCCAGGCCGGAGGGAGCTGCTCGGCCAGGGCCGCGCCTCCCCGGAGCTCTCCTCCTCGCACCCCCCCGCCCCAGCTTACCTGCTGCTGCCGCCCGCCTGCCCCTGCTTCTTTTCAGACTTCCCGTGAAGATCTGATTCGCGGGAAGCAGGGGAGGGGGAGGAGCAGGGGGCGGAGCGTTCAGGGGAGTGGAGGAGGGGGAAGACAGCTGCGGGGCCGGACAGCGTGGTAAGGCTGCAAGGGATGGGGGGAGCCGGGAAGGGGCTTTGGGTGCCCAGCGGCGCTTGGCCGCCGCTTTTCTGTCTATAAATAGCTGACCGGGGTGAAATCCCGGACATTTTTAGATTTTTAAAAATCCCCCCGGATGGCTATTTATAGACCGAAAAGCCGGACATGTCCGGGGAAATCCGGACATATGGTAGCCCTATTCACCTAGGAATTGTCAGTTCCGAGTACTGGGGCCACAGAATAAAGAGCAATACAAAAGCAGCTGGCTTTCAATAGTAAAACTGTGAAACTGGAAGAGACCAGGAAGTAAACACTAAAAGGATTTACAGATCTAGCATCCCCTTGCACCAAAAGGAGCTTGACCCTTTTGCTACTAAATATACTGCATGAGTTACATATCAATCACATCGTGCTGAAAATGAACAAGGATGCCAGTTACCTTATTGGACAGCAACACTCCCCTATCTTGTTGGGCTCTCTTTCTGCTGATCTCTTTTCTGTCCTGGGTCTATTCCAGATCTGTTTTTTAAAAACTTTCTTTTGGTAATTTTTGAAAGATTTTTTGTTTAGGGCGCCTTCCTGCAGGGGTTTTGTAAAATCTGTTTGTCAAATTATGAAGAATTCCTTGAATGCTTTTCAGCTTTCCAGATTTTGGACTCTTGCTTTCTGAATTCTCTAGAGCCAGACTGTAGATCTGCATGCTGCACCGTATGTATAAAGGGATTCTTACTGAATGCATTCAAGGCTCGTTGGTACAGCTTGTAGTTGGATTCTTACCTCCACCAGGCTAGCTGGTATAGTTTGCATTTTATAAATCATCTTCTGAAACCACATAGCCTAAAAACTGTGGAGCTGCTTATCAGTATCCACACTCTGCAGTCCAGCAGGACTATTCAAACTGATATCAATGGGAACAGTTCCAGGTTAGCCTCTGCAGCACAAAAGACCTACTGTGAGCCTGATCTGTGTCCAAGATGTATTCACATTATGCAAGTATTTCCTGTTCAAGATGACCATTAATCAAACCAGACAACTATTTTTACAGCAAAAGCTTTCTATAAAATCCATGTTTAGGGCCTGGCATAAAGTTACTTCATAAAAACAGTTGTTGATGGTAAAAGGTACATAAATAAATTGAGGAACAGGGACTAGATAGACTGCTTCTGGAAAGTAGAATGGTATTTAATACTACTGTGATCTCATCTGGATATTTTTCAGGGTTATTCTCTTCTCTTTTGCATTAAAACTAAGCTGCACCCATTTAGCTTTGCTCTGTGATTTGAAAGTACAAAGTAAAATGGGAACTGCTAGTATGATTTTCAGAGGTGCTGAGCACCTGCATTGCTAAGCCAGTGTGATCTGTTGGTGCTCAGCACCTCTGAAAATGAGTTCATGTGTTTCGATGTGACGTGTATGTCCCACAACAAGTGTCACAGACATCCACTTTACAAGATGTCACCGATCTCCCATAAACTCAGGAATGTTGGTCATATATATATGTGGTATAGGTTTTAATTTACAAAAGACATCAAATACTTTCAACTTAAAAATGAGGGTTCATTCTTGATTTCCTTTAAAATAAAAAAGTATAGTCTTCATGAAAGAGCACAGAATGAGTGTCTCCTGGGTGACAGGCTGCCACCACACTAAGAATAAAATGACTACTGACTCTTGCACAAAGGCATTGGTTTTCCTGACAATATTATGTCTCACTACACCCTAATTCTGAACTAGATTTCAGAGTTTACACATTACTCCTGGGGGAATTCTGTGCCAAACAATTACAAATTCTGCACTAAAAAATAACAAATTATTCACACATTTTAAAATTCTGCATATTTTATTTGTCAAAATAACAACATAATATTGTGACAGGTTTCAGAGGGGTAGCCATGTTAGTCTGTATCAGCAAAAACAACGAGGAGTCCTTGTGGCACCTTAGAGACTAACAAATTTATTTGGGCATAAGCTTTCATGGGCTAGAGCCCACTTCATCAGATGCATGAAGTGAAAAATACAGGAGCAGGTATAAATACATGAAAGGATGGGGGTTGCTTTACCAAGTGTGAGGTCAGTCTAATGAGATAAATCAATTAACAGCAGGGTACCAAGGGCGAAAAAATCACTTTTGAAGTGGTAAGAGAGTGGCCCATTACAGAGAGTTGACAAGAAAGTGTAAGTAACAGTAGGGAGAAATTAGTATTGGGGAAATTAAGTTTAGGTTTTGTAATGACCCAACCACTCCCAGTCTTTATTCAGGCCTAATCTAATGGTATCCAGTTTGCAAATTAATTCCAGTTCTGCAGTTTCACGTTGGAGTCTGTTTTTGAAGTTTTTTTGTTGAAGAATTGCCACTTTTAGGTCTGTTATTGAATGACCAGAGAGATTGACGTGTTCTCCTACTGGTTTTTGAATGTTATGATTCCTGATGTCAGATTTGTGTCCATTTATTCTTTCGCGTAGAGACTTTGGCCAATGTACATGGCAGAGGGGCATTGCTGGCACATGATGGCATATATCACATTGGTAGATGTGCAGGTGAATGAGCCCCGGATGGTGTGGCTGATGTGGTTAGGTCCTATGATGGTGTCCCTTGAATAGATATGTGGACAGAGCTGGCACCGGGTTTTGTAGCAGGGTTTGGTTCCTGGGTTGGTGTTTTTGTTGTGTGGTGTGTAGTTGCTGGTGCGTATTTGTTTCAGGTTGGGGGTCTGTCTGTAGGCGAGGACTGGCCTGTCTCCCAAGGTCTGTGAGAGTGAGGGATCATCCTTCAGGATAGGTTGTAGATCCTTGATGATGTGCTGGAGAGGTTTTAGTTGGGGGCTGTAGGTGACGGCTAGTGGCGTTCTGTTACTTTCTTTGTTGGGCCTGTCTTGTAGTAGGTGACTTCTCGGTACCCTTCTGGCTCTGTCAATCTGTTTCTTCACTTCACCAGGTGGGTATTGCAGTTTTAAGAATGCTTGATAGAGATTCTGTAGGTGTTTGTCTCTGTCTGAGGGATCGGAGCAAATGCGGTTGTATCTTAGAGCTTGGCTGTAGACAATGGATCGTGTGATGTGGTCTGGATGAAAGCTGGAGGCATGTAGGTAAGTATAGCGGTCAGTAGGTTTCCGGAATAGGGTGGTGTTTATGTGACCATCACTTATTAGCACTGTAGTGTCTAGGAAGTGGACCTCTTGTGTGGTTGATGGTAGGGTGGAAATCGTTGAAATCTTGGTGGAATTCCTCAAGGGCCTCCTTCCCATGGGTCCAGATGATGAAGATGTCATCAATGTAGCACAAGTAGAGTAGGGGCGTAAGGGGACGAGAGCTGAGGAAGCATTCTAAATCAGCCATAAAAATGTTGGCATACTGAGGGGCCATGTGGGTACCCATAGCAGTCCCGCTGACTTGAAGGTATAAATTGTCCCCAAATGTGAAATAGTTGTGGGTGAGGACAAAGTTACAAAGTTCAGTCACCAGGTTTGCCGTGATGGTATCAGGGATGCTATTCCTGATGGCTTGTAGTCCACCTTTGTGTGGAATGTTGGTGTAGAGGGCTTCTACATCCATAGTGGCTAGGATGGTGTTTTCTGGAAGATCACCAAAGGATTGTAGTTTCCTCAGGAAGTCAGTGGTGTCTCGAAGATAGCTGGGAGTGCTGGTAGCGTAGGGCCTGAGAAGAGAGTGTACATAGCCAGATAACTACATAGCCAGGTAGCAGGTAGAATACCCCTGGTCGGGGCTCTAGGGGTGTGTCAGTGTAGATTTGTTCCTGTGCTTCTTTAGGGAGTTTCTTGAGCAGATGATCAAACCTACACTTGAACAAATCTACACTGACACACCCCTAGAGCCCCGACCAGGTGTACTCTACCTGCTACCCAAAATCCATAAACCAGAGCAGCCTCTTCTCTTCCCTATCACAGTTGGGGAGGGCCCGGAAGCAGCTGCTCTGTTCTAGCACCAAAGTGGTTTCTGGTGGGCAAAAGGCATAACTGCAGCAACTTTCCGGCAGAAGTTATTTTCTGCAGAAAAAAATATGCACGGCACAGTGGCATATGCAGTAGCGCAAAATTGCCCCAGGAGTAACACATGAGAAGTGCCTTTAACCAAGTGTGTTCTCATCATGCTGAGCAAATCACGCACAGTTTTCCTTTAAATCTTCCTTCATGCTGTGTTTACATTCTTTGTCCCGATACTGACTGGAGATTCTCTGTCTATATCACAACTCTCATAATGCCAGCTAGCCATGTATTTCTTTGCATTTATTGATTGAACTATGCAATTCTGGTTTTAAAAACTCCCCTCTAGCTTTTCCTTTTTCCAAGATGGCCACTCCACTACTCCTAATTTGTCCTCATCTCCCTTCTGAGACCCTCTGCAGGATCATATGCTTGTAAGTGTTGCAGTGGGTCTCCTCTACAAGGGCATATATAGTGATGAGAATGTAGAACTTTCATCCACACTAACCAGAGCTACATGCATATGAAAGAGGAGAGACTAGATCACACAGAATAGCAAAGCAAAGGTGCTGAGAAGGGTAACTCTATTCTCCTAACTTTCCCAGCTGCTGAATTTGCCTTGTAAGTTTTCTTTTTCATGAAATTGAAGATTTAAGACTTAATCTGGGGGTCCCTTAAAGCAGAGGGCTTGGGATGCTAGTCCCTCTAAGGGAGAATGAACTGCACTCATAGAAGTAAATAGCCTATTGGCTACCAGCCACACAACTCTTCAAACAAGTGCTTCAGGCTCCGAGTTGTAGAAATAATACTGCTGGTATCTAGGATCTTGTTTTTGCAATATGTAGTGGAAGTCTGTGTCTGTTAGACCAGGATTTGCATATTTTTATCCCTGGCTGCGAAGACTATCCAGAAAGACAGGCAGAGTGGGTGGTACGTATCCCAGTAACAGCCTTCAGATGCATTTGCCACCATGAGCAGTAACATACAGTAGAGCAACATTAGAGAGGCTTATTTCTCCTTTTGAAAATGGGTTTTAATCCATCCCATCAAAAGTCTTGTGCCCCCTTTATTCCATCCCTTCCTTCAATCCACTGCAAAATTCAATTTAAAGGGATACATTCCCAGTCATACAACTCTACCTCCAGACCTGTCCTGATCATGAAGACAAAACTATCACTACCAACCCACCCCTCAAATAAAAAGCATTCTGGTTTCTGTCATTCACTTTGCGTGGTTTTTAATGCAATATTTCCTAACAAAACGATCTCCTCTTTTAATGAACTTGGATAAAGAGGTTTAAAAATAAAACCCTTATGTATGCCTGACACACATATGCTCATCATAAAGGAACATTCCAGTTCTAATGAAAGTTTATCATCCCCCAATAATTTTGAAAGTAATAGAGATTTCCTTGCATTAAGTGAACTTTGGATGTAGCCCACCCTCAATTAAAAATCCAAACATTATTTTGTTTTGCTTTGGGCAAAAAAAGGAGGGGAACCATTTAAAATACAGGAGACAGACAAATAGCTTTTCTAAACAAACAGACTAATTGCTCTCATAAACGTAGGATACTCATAATTTAACAGCAACAGTTTATATACTTGGGAAGCCATATAAATAGGGGGGGGCTGGTCAAGGTTATGGTTCCGTGCAATAAAAGGGCTGGACTCAACAAGGCCCTGAATTGTTTGGTTGTGTATTTTGTGAGCCTCCGCCAAGTTTACATTCTAGCTGACGTTTCGCTCCTTGTGTTTATAGCAGACAAAGGAGCTGGCTCTGGGAATTTCTCAAGAGGAAGTCATAGTGGCAGGCGTAGTTACGGAGAGACAAAAAGCAAAAGGTACAAACTGGCTTATGGAAGGGCAAATGTGGGTGTTGCTATTATGTGTATCGTCTGATCTTCTGTGAGTGTTGTTCACCACTTAAGGGTCATCCCTAAAATTATGTATAATAAATAACATTAATACTTTGTACATGTCATTTTTTTGGTATAAATTAGTGTTATATCTGCTATCTGCCAGTTGCCAGAGAGGTGTAATTTAGTGGTCTGGACACAGGGCTAGGAGCTTGAAACTCCTGACACTGTCTCTGTGGTTTAGGACAGGTCAATTCATGTAGCTGCATTGTTTGTTTTTTCATCTATAATATAAAGGTTAAGCCACCTGCTTCACTAGGGTATTGGGAGAATTAATTAGTGAATGTTTGGAAAGCCTTTTGAAGAAGAAAAGTGTTAACTTTTATTGACCAATTAGCAGAGTTCATGTGGTGACTGAGCTTGCTGTGTATGCATTACACAAATTACTGCAGCTGAAGCCCCAAACAAAGCCCTTGGAAGCATAAAGAGCATCGTTACCAGGTGTGTGAATTAGGGAGCGTTCACCTGATTGTGGCTCAGCTAGAAGTTGTTCTCTATGTAGCTTGGATTTAATTTAACAAGGTATAAGTATTTTGGAATCCAGTAGAAGTTTTATTATTTAGCAGCATATCATCTCCAATTACTGTACCATACTGTAGTAAACTGCCCTAATTTTGTATTGCACCAATGAGCAGAGCAGTATTGAGGAGTGCTGCAATGAAAACTATATAAGTGCGTCTTCATTATAAATATGTCTAATGCTTGTTAAAAAAAAATGTGGGCTGGTTCAGTCTGTGATTGTTTTTAGGACTTAACATTAACTGAGCTTAAAAATGGCCTGACCCCAGGAAAAGTGCCTCTGACTCAGACTGAGTTTTGGGAACGCTACAAGACAGTCTATTGCTACAGGCAAATTGTTGCTCAGAAACATTTTAGGTAACTTTACAATGAAACAGTGAAAGGGGTAAAACTGATTTGCTAAAATGCTATGTGTATTTTATATAGGGAGACCATATTTCCCTATGCTGAATACAGGACACCTGGTAAAATTACTTGTGTTCGAGTGAGTTCAATGGCAATTAATGTAGGGTTGCCAACCCTCCGGGTTTCTGGGAGTCTCCTGGAATCAGGCCCTATCTCCCGGAGGCTACTGAAGCCAAACTGGGAGATTTTAGGCCGCTAAAAGTCTGGTGGCGCAGCAGGGCTAAGACAGGCTCCGTGCCTACCCTGGCCCAGCACCGCTCCGGAAAGCAGCCAGGTCTCCAGCAGAGGGGGTCTCCGCTCGCTGCCCCCGCCCCGAGCACCAACTTCACAGCTACCAGTGGCCGGGAATTGCAGCCAGTGGGAGCTGCATGGGCGATACCTGCGGGCACGGGCAGCACGCGGAGCCTCCTGCACTCCCCCAGGGCCGGAGGGCCGTGCTGGCCGCTTCCAGGAGCGGCGCGCAGAGGGGGCAGCACATGGAGTTCCTTGGCCCCAGTTACCTCAGGCAGCTCCCGGTCGGTGGCCCAGCGGGGCTAAGGCAGGCTCTGTCCCTGCACTCCAGTCCCTTGCCCCAGCCCTGAGCCACCTCCCAGAGCCTGCACCCCATACCCTCTCCTGCACTCAAACTCCCTCCCAGAGCCTTCACCCCCCACCCTCTCCTGCACTCTACCCCTGCCCGGAGCCCCCTCCTGCACCCAAACTCCCTCCCAGAGCTTGCACCCCAACCTCCTGCCCCAGGCTCAGCCCAGAGCCCCCTCCCGTACTCCGAACCCCTCAGCCCAAGCCCAGAGCCTGCACCCGTCCCTCACCCCAACCTCCTGCCCCAGCCCGGTGAAAGTGAGTGAGTGTCGGGGAGAGTGAGCGATGGAAGGAGGGGGGATGGGAGGGAAGGGGGTGGGGCCTTGGGGAAGGGGCGGGGCAAGGGTGTTTGGGTTTGTGTGATTAGACAGTTGGCAACCCTAAATCAATCAGATCTGTGCAGTACAAACGTTCAAATTAACATCAAGTTGACTGAGCCCCTGTTAAAAAGAAATACCGTGTAGTTGGATCTTTTTATTTACTTTCGTATCTTTAAGGCTTTAGGGTTTACACAGGGAGCGGAGACATACAAACACTCCCATACACCTCTCTCACACGGGGGGGTGACCAACCGACCCAACTCTCCCTGCCCACGCTCTCCACGCTCCAGGTCTGGCTAGGCCCCTGGGATGGACCCGCATCTCCTGGTACCTGGCACCGTGTCTTCCCAAGGCAACACGTGTGTGTGGGGGGGGGGCACACAGGGTCACATGCCTCCCCTCCCCAGATTTCTGCCAGGGTTCACACCAGAATGAAACTGTCTCAGATAGAGGTGTAATTAGAGGAGGTTTTGGAACAAATTGATAGACTAAACAGTAATAAGTCACCAGGACCAGATGGTATTCACCCAAGAATTCTGAAGGAACTCAAATGTGAAATTGCAGAACTACTAATTATAGTCTGTAGCCTATCATTTAAATCGGCTTCTGTACCAAATGACTGGAGGATAGCTAATGTGACGCCAATTTTTTAAAAGGGCCCCAGAGCTGATCCTGGCAATTACAGTAAAAAACTTGACTTCAGTATTGGGCAAACTGGTTGAAATTATAGTAAAGAACAAAATTGTCAGATATATAGACTAACATAATTTGTTGGGGAAGAGTCAACATGGTTTTTGTAAAGGAAAATCATGCCTCACCAATCTACTAGAATTCTTTGAGGGGGTCAACAAGCATGTGGACAAGGGGGATCCAGTGGATATAGTGTACTTAGATTTTCAGAAAGCCTTTGACAAGGTTCCTCACCAAAGACTCCTAAGCAAAGTAAGCTATCATGGGATAAGAGGGAAGGTCCCCTCATGGATTGGTAACTGGTTAAAAGATAGGAAATAAAGGGCAGAAATAAATGGTCAATTTTCAGAATGGAGAGAGGTAAATAGTGGTGTCTCCCAGGGGTCTGTATTGGGACCAATCCTATTCAACATATTCATAAATGATCTGGAAAAGGGGGTAAACCGTGAGATGGCAAAATTTGCAGATGATACAAAACTACTCAGGATAGTTAAATCCCAGGCAGACGGTGAAGACCTACAAAAGGATCTCTCAAAAGTGGGTGACTGGGCAACAAAATGGCAGATGAAATTCAGTGTTGATAAATGCAAAGTAATGCACATTGGAAACATAATCCCAACTATACTTATAAAATGATGGGGTCTAAATTAGCTGTTAACACTCAAGAAAGAGATCTTGGAGTCATTGTGGATAGTTCTCTGAAAACATCCACTCAATCTGCAACAGCAGTCAAAAAAGCACACAGAATGTTGGGAATTATTAAGAAAGGGATAGATAATAAGAAAATATCATATTGACTCTATATAAATCCATGGTAAGCCCACATCTTGAATACTGCATGCAGATGTGGTCACCCCTTCTCAAAAACGATATATTGGAATTGGAAAAGGTTCAGAAAAGGACAACAAAAATGATTAGGGGTATGGAATGGATTCTGTACAAGGAGAGATTAATAAGATTGGGACTTTTCAGCTTGGAAAAGAGATGATTATGATAGAAGTCTATAAAATCATGACTGGTGTGGAGAAAGTAAATAAGGAAGTGTTATTTACTCCTTCTCATAACACACAAACTAGGGGTCACCAAATGAAATTAATAGGCAGCAGGTTTAAAACAAAAAGAAGTATTTCTTCACACAATGCACAGTCAACCTGTGGAATTCTTTGCCAGAGGATGTTGTGAAGGCCAAGACTATAACAGGGTTCAAAAAAGAACTAGATAAATTCATGGAGGATAGGTCCATCAATGGCTATTAGCCAGGATGGGCAAGGATGGTATCACTAGCCTGTTTGCCAGAAACTGGGAATGGGCAACAGGGGATGGATCACTTGATGATTACCTGTTCTGTTCATTCCCTCGGGGGCACCTGCCATTGGCCACTGTTGGAAGACAGGATACAGGGCTAGATGGACCTTTGGTCTGACCCAGTATGGCCATTCTTATGTTCTTAATGTGGCCAGGAGCAGCCTTTCAGCACTGTGCGGGAGAGAAAGGACGGGAGCTGCTTCCAGCTGCAGGAGAGGAGGGTGTGGGGAAGGGATGACCTGGCTCGTGTCTTTGCAGAGCTCATCTCTTCCCCACTCCACTGTGGTTGAAAGCAGCTTGTCCCTTCCTGCCCGCACAGTGTCGAAAGGCTGCTGCTGGCCACCGACATAACCAAGAGGCCAGCTACAGCGCAGGCAGGAAGCGGTTAAGCCCTAAGGATGCATTGTGCACCAGAGCCCAGGGAACCCAACTGCAGGGGCTTCAGCAAACCCGGCCAGAGAGGTGACTCAGCAGGAGAGGGTGCCTAGGCCCGTGCTCCCTGGGGGAAGGTCCTGGGGGAGGGGGAGCAGATGAAGAGGGTGTTAAGCCCCTGCCCAGGGGGCTGCTGTCGAGCCTCCAGGGTCGGGGCACGAACAGGCTGGAAATTGCTTCCTCCCTGCCACTCCACAGCTTAGCTGAAGGGCAGAGAGGCTGCCCCATGCCAGAGCTGCACAGGGCTTTGGCACATGCAGGGGTTGGCTCCTCCTGTGCCAGCACCCTGGGACTGAGAATCTTGGGCTTTCCCAGGGCGCTGGCCCAGTCAGAGGTAGTGGGGGAAGGAAGGAGCCTGCCAGCCAGGCTGTTGGTGAGCTGAACCCACAGACCAGGGGCTAGTTCTCCAAACGGTGCTGGGATCAGGACATGCCCTGCCTAGACAGATATGGAGAAACAGCTGGGCTGGGGGGGGCGGTGAAGGGGCAAAGCAGGAAGAGGACAGCGAGAGGGGGAGCACGTAAAGGGCCGCTAGGTGGGCAGCAGAGGCAACATGTAGCCAGCCGCTGCCTGGCGCCTGCCCACACTCACCAGTCACCGCAGCTCACAGCGCGCAGCCAGTGCCGGCCAGAAACAGGACAGGGGATGGGCCCTGCTGGCTGAGAGCTGGCATGCAGCAGGGGCTGCACTGAGGGACCAGCAGGGGGAGCGGCCAGTCCTGCACGCTGCAGCTTTGCCCTGCCACCAGCCTTGCACACCCACCCCCATGGTCGGCCACTGGAACCTCCCCTCCCACTCACCACTGGTGGGCAGGTGGCTGGCAAGAAGGGATCCAGCCAGGAGCAGGACCCGCCAGTACTGGTGGGGAGAGACAGATAATACGGGACAATTTGCCTATTTTTAAGAAAAAGTCGGAACACCTGCAGGAGTGCTTAAATATGGGACTGTCCCTTTAAAAACAGGACATCTGGTCACCCTAATTTTTTATGAGGAACACAGCTGAAATGGTGTAGACACTAATTCAGTATCATCAACTCCAAGCATTCAAAAATTATGACTAAGAATCTCCCAACAGGGATGCTCTTACAGATTTCAGTGGGGGGGTGGCAACTTTCAGAGGGGGTCTGGCGTCACTTAGGCCCCTGGAAATTCTTGGATTTTTTTGAAGGATAAAATATAAAAATCAGGCTATTTGAAGAACATTTGTTGTGATTATTTTCTATATATTCAATAATAATTCATTTAGGTTTACTACAACCAAATTATCAGCAAAGGGCAAATAGGTAAGTTTTAATTTTAGCTTTAACATGCAGTATATGAAGCCTGGGGTGTGGCAGGGGACCCCCGCACACACACACACCCCTAAATCGTGCCCCTGCCTCCCAGACACATGAAATTATTTTTAAGCCTATTTTGGGTTCTTTTTACATGCCCTCTGGGCTAGAAGCATTGCTATAAATGAAAGCTGAGATTTTCATGCATTCATATGACTCTAGGCACCGGGGATTTAGGAACAACACCAAATGTCATGAGACTTATGATAAAATTCTAAAAGCTGACAATGCTGCTGAGTCAACTTTGGGTGTCTTTAATCCCAGTATTCTGTCTGTATATGTATTCCATCCAGGGCCGGCTCCAGGCACCAGCTTGTCAAGCAGGTGCTTGAGGCGGCCACTCCGGAGAGGGGCGGCAATTCAGCGGATGGTCCCTCACTCTGGCTCGGAGCGAAGGACCTCCTGCCGAATTGCTGCCGCAGATCGCGATCGCGGCTTTTTTTTTTTTTTTTTTTTTTGGCTGCTTGGGGCGGCCAAAACCAGAGCCGGCTCCAGGCACCAGCTTAACAAGTAGGTGCTTGGGGCGTCCAAGGGAGAGGGGCGGCACATGCGGCAATTAGGGGGCGGCAGGTCCCTCACTCCCTCTAAGAACGAAGGACCTGCCGCTGAACTGCCGCCGCTGATCGCGGCTTTTTTTTTTTCCCCAATTGCCGCCGCCGGTCGCAATTGCGATCACGGCTTTTTTTTTTTTTTTTTTTTGCTTGGGGCGGCAGAAATGCTGGAGCCGGCCCTGGCCAAAACCCTGGAGCCGGCCCTGATTCCATCAACCTGTGTAGTATCTGAGCACCAAGGCCCTGATGTTAGAGTGCTGAGCAACTGAAGTCAATTGCAAGTACTCAACACTGCAGAATATCGGGCCCCAAATGCAGTTTTAAGTCTTCGTATTGGCCTTGGTAGAACTATGTGTTCTCTGTGGGTATGTCTACACTGCAATGTAATTCCAGGAGTAGTAGAACTCGAGTGAGCAGACCCTGGGCTTGTTAACCTAGGGCTTGAACGTCTACACTCATTTGTAATTGGAAATGGGGGCCATATCAGCAAAGGCTTTTCTTGGGTATCAATAGTTGTATTATACCTCCTCTTTGTTGTATTCTAGGGATGGGAGCAAGTGCCGGAATCACAGTAACCATGCTTGCTTAGATCAGTGGCTCTCAGCCTTTCCAGACTGCTGTCCCTCTTTCAGGCCTCTGATTTGTCTTGCGTACCCCCAAGTTTGACCACATTTAAAAATGGTTTACTTACAAAATCAGACATAAAAATACAAAAGTGTTACAGCACACTACTACTTAAAAGGTGCTTACTTTCTCATTTTTACCATATAATTATAAAATAGATCATTGGAATATAAATATTGTACTTATATTTCAGTGTATAGTCTATAGAGCAGTATAAACAAGTCATTGTCTGTATGACATTTTAGTTTGTACTGACTTCGCTGGTGCTTTTTATGTAGCCTGTTGTAAAACTAGGCAAATATCTAGATCAGTGGTTTTCAAAGTTCAGGTCGCAACCCAGTACTGGGTCGTGGAATGCAAGGCACTGGGTCACCTTGCTCAGCACCCAGGGATCCTGGTGGCCGGCCAGTAAAAACTAGTAGTCCCTGCCTGTTCTGACACTGCACTGCACCCCGGCAGTGACCAGCAGCAGGTCTGGCTTGTAGCCAGGGGGGCCCCGGGGCTCCACACGGTGGCCCAGCCCCGAGTATCGGCTCCGCACTCCCATTTGCTGGAAGCGGGCCAATGGGAGCTGGGGGGGTGGAGGTGGGGGGTGCCTGCAGGCGAGAGCCTCGCGGAGCCACTTGCACGCCTCCACCTAGGAGCCGGACCTGCTGCTGGCTACTTCCAGGGCGCAGCACGGTCCATGGTGCCAGGACAGGCAGGACGCCTGCCTTAGCACCCCTGCTGCGCTGCTGACCGGGAGTCGCTAGAGGTAAGCCTGCACCCCAATCCCAGCCCCCCCCAGAGCCCGCACCCCCAGACCACATCCACGACCCCCTTCTGCATCCCAATTCCCTGCCCCAGCCCTGAGCCCCCTCCCACACTCTAACCCCTCATTCCCAGCCCCATCCCACAGCCCTCACCCCTGCACCCCAAACCTCTGCCCAGCCCTGAGCACCCTTCCAGACCCCAAACCCCTCATCCCCAGTTCCAGTGGGTCGTGGGTGTCAACAGTTTTCTTCAATTGGGTCGCCAGAAAAAAAGTTTGAAAACCACTGATCTAGATGAATTGATGTACTCCCAGGAAGACCTCTGATTTACCCCCCAGAAGTACGTATATCCCTGGTTGAGAACCACCGGCTTAGACTTGCATGTCTTGGTACCAGTGCTAGCAATGATTTTATTATACTTAGGTGATGTACAGAAGGCACACATGCACCCCCAATGTGTGTGCACACTACCCAGGATACTAAAATCAGTGCTGGTGACACAAGGATCTTCATCCCTCTGTATTTTCAAAATTATGATGGATTTGAATATAACCAAACCAAAGTAATCTAAAAAATGTAAAGCTTTAAATAATCCTGAGCTAGCTTTGTTCTAGCTAGATCAAAGCTATCTCCAGTAATAATAGCAGTACAGCTAGGCAACATGGGTATCAACTGCTCAAGTATGCATACAGGGTCCTGTCTGAGCAGGGCTAGTTCTACATATGAGCTCAGGTGTGCTGAGGCAGAATTCACTTTCTGGGTACCTCTGAACAAGGTAGATTCATTTAAGTCAAAGCGATTTAAATCACCAATTTTAATAATAATTTAAATCAGCAAGCAGGAAATCTTGATTTAAATAATTGATTTTAATTGTGTTTTACATTTGTACTTTTTAGTTATCTTCCTAAAGGAAAGTTGCTTCTCTTTGGTTGGTAACCATTAAAATATGTTGATTTGCAACTAAATACAGTCTTTACACCAATTTGGTGCTTCTTTTTGCTAACCAGAAGGATACACAGTTTCTGTACGCATTTATTTAAGTACTTGCTAGCTTACTTAGTACTTAATTAGCTTACTTATTCAGATTCATAGTTTCTTTTATTTTAGAAAATGGTGATGGATGCATTTCTTATTTACTAGATTATTCATTTTTTTACATGTTACACTGCTCTACAGCCAAAATGCTTCTGAAATAAATGTAGTCAAACTTTACTAATTCTGGGTCACTGAGAACGAAAATGATGCTTAAAATTGTTGATTGGCTCTAGTTTTCAAGATATGCTATTGGGTCAGTATATACGACCCTTGACTTGGGAATGGCAGAGGATAAGTGAGTTATAAAGGGAAGGGATCTCAATTTAAACCAGAAATGACTAAAATACATTTTTGACTGGATCTATGAATAAATCTATGACTGGGTTTGGACAGTACTTGCTTTTTAGGCAAAACAATGAATGATGCAATCTGAAGCTGGTATTGCGTCATACGTGATATGAATTGCATCATGTTATTCCTAGAAGTCATGGAGGATGCAATCATAACGAAGCTTACATCACTCTGCTGAACAAATTGCCCTATATCAGCTCTAGAAATCATGCAGTGTCATGCTCTCTTATTTGTCAGTGTTTGATTTTGCAAAGGGACACATTTCTGTTTAGCCAAAGTGAGCAGAGATGCCTCGTACTTGTGTGAACAGTGCAGATAACTTCTGCTACGTTTGTGGTGAAGTGACTTTTGCATCACAAAAGCGCAGTATAACCACTATGGTTAAGAAAGCCTATCACCTTTATTTTGGCTGCAAAATTGGAGATCAGGACAAGAGGTGGGCCCCACACATATGCTGCAACACTTGTGCAACAAATCTTCGCCAGTGGTTGAACAGGAAAAGGAAATCTATGCCTTTTGCAGTGCCAATGATTTGGAGAGAGCCAACAGATTATACCAGCAATTGTTACTTCTGCATGGTGCCTCCAGTTGGGAAAGGTGTGTCAAAGAAGAAAAAGTGGACTGTGCATTATCCAAACATTCCATCAGCTATACGCCCAGTACCCCACGGAGAAGGACTGCCGGTTCCTGATGCACCAGAATCATTCTCACTTGAGTCCGACGAGGAAGAGGAAGAGGATGAAACTTCTGGTCCTGAACCATCAATGTCACAGGACCCACATTTTCTCCCATCCTCCTCCTCTGAACCACACCTCATAACACCAGGTGAACTCAATGACCTTGTCAGGGATTTGGAACTACCCAAGAGTAAGGCAGAGCTGTTGGGCTCCAGACTACAGCAGTGGAATCTCTTGGCAGGTGATGTTAGGGTTTCCATGTTCCGTGACCGTCAAAAGGATCTTGTCCCATTCTTCTTCCTGGAAGGTGATCTTGTAGCCTGCAACAACATCGATGGTGTGATGGCAGCCCTCAACATCGTTCACGATCCAGATGAGTGGAGACTGGTCATTGATTCATCAAAGACGAGTCTTAAAGCTGTTTTACTGCATAATGGCAATGTTTTGCCATCAATTCCAGTTGGTCATGCAGTCCATATGAAGGAAACCTATGACAACATGAAACAACTTTTGAGGTGCATAAACTATGACCAACATCAGTGGCAGCTTTGTGGCGATTTGAAAGTTGTTGCTCTCTTGCTTGGTCTGCAGACTGGATACACAAAGTACTGCTGTTTTCTCTGCGAATGGGATAGTCGTGCAAGAGATTCCCACTACATCAAGAAAGATTGGCCACTCCGACAGTCATTGGAGCCTGGGAGGAAAAGTGTTCAGCATCCACCACTTGTTGAATCAAGGAAGATTTTGTTACCACCCTTACACATCAAGCTGGGTCTGATGAAGAACTTTGTCAAGGCCATTGACAAAACACAAGCAGCTTTCAAGTACCTCCGTGGAAAATTTCCAAGGTTAAGTGAAGCTAAGATAAAGGAAGGTGTCTTTGTTGGTCCTCAGATTCGTGAACTTCTTCGAAATGATGCATTTGACCATGCACTGCGTGGCAAGGAAAAGACGGCATGGAAAGCCTTCCAGTTAGTGGCAATAAATTTTCACGGAAACAACAAGGCAGACAACTACAGGTTGTTGGTGGAAAACCTCCTCAAGGCATACAAAAGCCTTGGTTGCAACATGTCACTAAAGATACATTTTTTGCACTCTCATCTAGATTTTTTTCCACCGAACTGCGGAGCAGCGAGCGACGAGCACGGCGAGCGATTTCACCAGGACATTGCAACAATGGAGAAACGCTCTCAGGGCAAATGGAGCCCATCAATGCTTGCAGACTATTGCTGGACAGTGACAAGAGATGCTCCATTTAATGAATACAAGAGACAAGCCAAGAAGCGCCGAGTAGACACTGAATAGGACTAAACTATGTACAGAATAGTTTTTTGCCTTTTGTTTCATAATAAATTTTATTTATATAACCCTTTTGCTGATTTTTAAAGTGTTACATAAACAGGACAGGTGAAATATTATCATGTAAAGCAACCATAAACACATGAAAAGACCTAGGTTTACAATTTATGATTAAAACTCTATCTACACAATATACATAGACATAAAATGTAAAAACTTAAATATCTTAGAAACAGTAGCCAATCAGTTGTTTTAATTGTCATATTTGAATTCAGCACATCAAAATACATAATAAATAGCACATTTTATCTCTGAAGCAGACGACTTCTCAAAAATTGTAGACCAGTGTTATTTGTGTCATGCCCTATTTGGATGGAAATTCAAATCCAATTAAATGCACAAAAATAGCACTTTAATTTTTTTACCTTTACTGTGCTGAAAATATAAAGAAAAATGTATCCAAGTTTACCAAAACATGTTTTTCATTTAAAACTCACTGATTTATTAAAGAAAGAAATATTATCTGTAGTTGGTGAATTGAACTGATGATTTCTGGTCACCGTGTCCTTCAAGATTTTAAAATTAGCAGATCTCATTCTCTCACACCTAGTTTTTAGTCATAGATTGGAAGAGGAAAACAAGCTTTTCTACTTTTTCAACTCCTAATTGGTTTCTTAACTTTGTATGAACTAGTCATTGAACTAAACTAGACAGAAAATGTAATGTCACTACAGATGCTCCCCGACTTAGGCAAGCGTTCCGCCGTAACTCGAATTTTGCGTAAGTCGGAAACGTATACCCGACAATGACGCCAAAAAAAATACAAAAAAAACCACTCCTATTTCTAGCTTACGGAACTTTTTCCCTAAGTGCGGATTTGTGTAAGTCAGGTTTGCGTAACCCGGGACCGTCTGTATATATATCCATGGTACACCTCCACCTTGAATACTGCATGAAGTTCTGGTCACCCCCACCTCAGAAAAAATATATTAGAATTGGAAAAGGTACAGAAAAGGGCAACAAAAATGACCAAAGGTATGGAATAGCTTCCATATAAGGAGAGAATAAAGACTGGGACTTTCAGCTTGGAAAAGAGATGTCTAAGGGGGAATATGATAGAATATAAAATCATGACTGGGGTGGAGAAAGTGAATAAGGAAGTGCTATTTACTCATAACACAAGAACCAAGAGTCATCCAATTAAATTAATAGGTAGCAGGTTTAAAACAAACAAAAGAAAGTACTTTTCACACAACACTCAGTCAGCCTGTGGAGCATTACCAGGTTATGGCGTGAAGGCCAAAACTCTAATTAGGTTCAAAAAAGAACTAGATAAGTTCATGGAGGATAGGTCCATCAATGGCTATTAGCCACGATGGTTAGGGTTGCAACCCCATGCTCTGGGTGTCCCTAGCCTCTAACTGCCAGAAGCTGGAAGTGGACAACAGAGGATGGATCACTCAATGATTGCTTGTTCTGTTCATTCCCTCTCAAACATCTGGCATTGGCCACTGTCAGAAGACAGGATACTGAGCTAGATGGACCATTAGTCTGACTCAGAATGGCCATTCTTATGTTATGTTCTTAACTAAAATGAAGAAAAAAAATTTCTGCTCCTGCAGAAGCAACTGCTGGTCTCAAAAGCGGGTTTAGCACTTCTGCAAACTCTGCTTAGCCAGGTGCTTAGCCAGTGAGTTCCACCAGTTCAGGGGTTTGACTTACTTTAAACCTTGGCAGCAAATATGTACTGCTTAATATTATTTTTTGTTTTTAATTTAAATGATTTTAGTATATTATAGTAAGTTTAGGTTGCCAATTTCAAAATTAATTTTAAATAGGTTTATTAAAAACTGTATTTAACTTAAAGTCTTTTTATCAATTTTATCCATCCTGCCTCCTGAAGCATTTTCTTATCATATGCTTTTCAGATGGTGTCTAGCTGGCTTGTAGAGAACGAGATCATTTGGGAATACAAGCTTATGTTCTTTAAAAGGTAGTGAGGCAATAGAGACGACTGTAGAAATAAACAGAGAGGCAATGCAATATTAAAGCCTGGTTGATTTTAACTACAGCTACAAAAAGTGGACGAGGCTAACTACCTACAAATAGCCATTTTCCTTAAGGGAAAACTATTATTCAACAAGAGCAAAAGCCATTCCACCAACATAAAGCTCAAATAATCTGCCTCTATGGAGGTACTTATCCCAGTCTGCCCTCCCATTAGTATTCTGCAGCAGCCTATGAAAGGCCAGCATGGACAGGAATAAACTATACTGGTATGAAAACCTTAATACTAGTAGAATTGTGTCCATACAAATGTGTTGTACCACTTTAACTCTGTTTCTAAACCAGTATTTCTGTGGACAAGCCCAAAGATTTCCAGGCATCTCTTTGACACCTCATTTCCCAGCTTCCAATTCATTTTAAAGTGTTCCATTTTACCATACTGCAATGTGCAAGTGAACGGGTAAAGGTTCACAAAAGACCTAAGCCTGTTCTCTCACTAAGTCCATGGAGTTGAATCATCTTAAAATTAGAAAGCCCCTGAATTACACTGGTGTGAGATCAGAATCAGGCCCAAGAAATTCAACACCATGGAGCTGCAAGGTCCTCTGTAGCATGTAAGCTTCCGTGCATTTCCTCACCAACAGAGGAAGGGTGATGCTTTGGTCTGTTTGGTTACTCTTTCCTTGGTTTTTGCTGAGACTGTCAACCGGCATTCCAATTAGTGGTGGTTGTTTGTGATGCAGATACCTATTCACATAGGTTAAGGAACAGCCAGGAGGTAGTGAGTGAAAGCTGTTACTTTCAAATTAGATGCGATTTTAAATGGTGAAAGATTCCACATTTCTTTATCAATCCCCCTCCCCAAATTGCCCAGTTCCCTCCAAACTGCAATAATAATTTCCAAAATGGTGTCTAATACACAAAAAGATATGGTCACCAACTGGCATTTGAACTGGATGTTATCTAAACTGAATCAAAGATGAGGGAATGAGTAAATGCAACTGAAACCACTTTTAATAATAATGGACCAGATTTAGCAGCCTCTCTTCTTTCCTTAACACAGGAGTTCACTTACTGATGCTTTTTCTGTGTTGTGTTACTGTATGTGCTACATGCTTCCTGGGAACTTGGCCTATGCTATAAATAGACACAAACTTGGCATTTGTGGAATCTAATTCAGCAATGTAAAATGAGAGGTATACTTTACAGGCAATTATCAATAATGTTAGCAAAACATGACTCTTGCCATAAATAGAATATAGCAATGAGACTGTACCAACACAGTAAAAATTGCAGACTTAACATAGACTAAGAAGTTCTGATCCTACTGGATGCTGAGGGTGCTCAATTTCCATTAGCCAATGGCAGTGAAAGTTGCTCTGTACCTCTCAGGAAGCACTTAGCACCCTACAGGATTGGACTCTCAGCTTGTAAATCAGGAGTTTGGAAAATATGAAGTCACTGTGGGTCTCTGAAATATTTCCTAATATAAACTATTTTTAATCTCCTCATTGGATGAGCTAAAATTGTGACTATTTTACTTTATGATCACATGGTGCTGGCTCTCCTCCTTGTTTCCAAATACATTAAAAGCTGCTAAAAATACACTGACTATTTTCTTATGTTACTTTTCTCTGTAAACTATCACTTTAGTTGCCACGGGGATGTTATGTGATTGTCACTTGGAGGGGAGGTGGATTGTGCAATTGTGAATGAGAGAGAGAGAGAGGAGGGGGGTCCACATCACTCTAGTGGTCCACACGAAGGAAGATTGAGAGTTCCTGTACTAGGCCCCTGTCTCCTTCACTTTTAAGTCCCTCCTTAAAACCCATTTCCCCCATGCTTTGTATATTGAACCTTGTTGAATTGTCTAGAAAGTCCCCTTTGTTGTACTCCTTGGCTGACCTCGCTCTATGACTGTGATCACCAAAGAGTCAGGAGCGGTGGTCCATTCCTGTATATCTGGAAAGCTCCAGCACTAGCTAGAGTCTGGTTCTAGGATCCAGTGAGGTGGGAGGGTCCCAGAGCTCAGGCTCCAGTCTGGAAGTCTACACAGCAATTAAATGGCCCCGCAGCCCGAAGAACAATGCAAGAGAATCTGTCACTCAGAAGTTTCTGTGAACCAGTTCAGAATTGGTCAAACATACAACCATTCAATAAATGATCTCTCAGCCATATTTGTATCATTGTTATTTATACAAGAATTATCAAAGTGTTCAGCACACTCCAGCCAAAGTGGGGGAGGAAAATTAGGTAAAATTCACACAGGGGCAGAGGTTATCTTGTACCATTTAACTTGGGTCTTTCAATGTGTGTGACCTTGTGTGGGCCTTGTACTCTGGAGTAAATTTCACCTTCTGTCTACTTTAGAGGGGGAATCATTTTAGATGTCTTTGAAATATGATCTGATTATGGAGGTTATAGAAGTGCATTCTGAAAGGTACTCTACTGATCTTCGAAAGCTGTAACCATTGTGTCACTTTCTAGCTTAAAATAAATATTTATGCAGACTAGATGAGGAAACAATGGACCAGATCTTGAGCAGGTATAAACTGGCATAGCTCCATTGGGGAAGAATCTGGTTCACAGTATCAGTGTTCCTTTGGGTACATAGTTTGATTAGCTTATCCCTGCCCCTTGCTTTTCCTACATCCTACCTTTATGTGCCAACATTTTTCAACGAAGAGTTGCATTTAAAAAAATAATAATAAAAGCTTTGTGTGTACTGTCTGATAGAAAAGCTAGGCTGGCAGAAAAATAGTAATCTCTTGTTGATGACAGAGCATGGGAAAGACTTCTTGGGTCATCTTGTCTAAACAGCAACATAAAGCAGGATTTTCCTCATAGACTGGTTCCTCATTTGTTTTATCAAGCTGCCTGCTAAAGAGCTCCAGACAGCCCACCCCAATTCCCCCTTTAGGCAGATTGTGCCTTTGCCGAGTTGCTCATACTGCTGATAATTTTAACATGTAACTTTTAGTTTGAAACTTGTTGCTACTTGTTATCTCCATTTTCAAGCATGGTAAATAATCCCTCCCCTACCTCATATCTACAAATATTTGAAGCAATAATGTGAGTTAGCACAGTCCTTTTTAATCACCTTTCCATCAAGCTACGCATAGTAAGTTTCCTTAGCCTTTCAACTTGGTTCATGTACCCTAATCTTTTTATCATTCCTTTATCCTCCCTCTCTGGATTGTCTCAAATTTATCTACAGTGTATTCTTTTCTGCAAGGTTCCCAGGAGAAGAGATTGGAAGGCTCTTTGGATTATTAATGGCTACAGAGCCTTTCACCTTGGGGTCACTAGTTTAAATCCAGAGCGAGTGAATGCTGACCAAAAGCCAGTATCATCTGAAGACTGTTCAATGGCATCTGTGAAAAGTTTTGATGATCATTAGATGCTCAAATACTATAGCAGTGAGAGCTCTATAAGTACCTAGATGGATGGACAGATAGTAATTAGACTGAAAATTCCAGTAGACTGGTTGCTACAAATAAAATAAAATGCCACAATTGCCATTCACAGCAGAGCATCCAAGGCCCAAACAGTAACCAAAAGACCAGAGACTTGAACCACCCTTTTACCCTAGGAAGTATCCCGTCCAGAACAGAGCTAAATCATGTTGCCAGGGCTGTGTGGGGAAACTTGTACTACTGTGGATGGTGTTGGGCCCGTTCTGTTAAGTAATCATGAAGGTTGTCATCCTGGCACCTTTCACAAGCTTTAATTTTTGTGTCTCCTACATTTTCAAATGCACGATTCTGAACAGCTGCTGAGAGTAGGCCTTCACTGCAGAGTTAACCGGAATTGTCTACACTGTGAAATAACCCTTGAGTTGCTGTGTCCTCACTGGAGCTGCACTCACTCATGTGTGGCACTAAAACTTATAAGGGCAAATCCCATAATTCTTTGCACTGTAGTAACCTGAGATGTTTTATGAATGTACACTATGAATTGTGGGAGAACTTGTTTGGCCACATGGTAGGAATAATGTGAAGCCATTGGAGAACCAGCAGCATTCAAGTGCACTAGCCTGCATCCACACTGCAGAGTTGTTTCGTTAACAGCTCGGTTGTGCTCACTTGAGTTTTAACCTATTCCCCCAGATGGGTCAGCTAATTCGATTACCAGCCCCATCACACTCAAGTTAAGGAGTTCTGTGTGTGAACAGGATGCAAGTTAGGTGCAACACTTGAGTTTCAACTTGAGTTAAGTTTGCGGTGAAGACTAATCTTGTAATGCCGCACTAAGAGCCTTCCTCTCCCACTAGGGTGACCAGATGTCCCAATTTTATAGGGACAGTCCCGATTTGTGGGTCTTTTTCTTATATAGGCTTCTATTACCCCCCACCCCCCGTCCCGATTTTTCACACTTACTGTCTGGTCACCATATCTCCCACTGCAGTCAATGGGAACTGAATGAAAGTCATCCCTGGAGGTGCTTAGAACCTTTTACAATCAGGCTCAGAACTATAGTGCAGTAGTTCCAAATAATGTCATACGCATGCTGTTCGAAGAGGGTAATTACTTTGCTTTTCATTTCTGGCGGGCTGGGGACATTGGCGAGTAAAGTTATGCTGTATGGAGGATCTTTTCCTCTGGCTCAATAAGGAAAAGAAACCTTGCTTTTTATTTTATCAGGATCCCCAAACTGCGGGCATGCTGATTCCGCATGCCCGCAGTTTAAACCTACTTGTTAAGATGACTCCATGGGTTGGTAATACTACACCTCAGGCCATATGTAGCATCTAATATTCCAGCAAACATCTGTGGTGGTGTTTGATACAGTTGTAGCTCCAGCGTGGATTAAATTGACATGAAAAATAATAGGCTGACACATATGCTCAAGGATATTTAGATAATAATGTTTTTTCAAACTTTTTAAGTGATATGCACCCTACTTGTGGAAATGTTCCTTAGTTTCTAATATTAATTTTTATTGAATGACATCGCAATAGCATAAAATCAGTTAAGACAAGACTAGAAGAAAAATCCATATACAGTTTTGATAAATCAGCATCACAATGAGTTATTTTTAATTGCACTCATTTAATATTTGATGTAACATAAAGTAAATAAACTTGAAATTACATGTCATGGCTTCTGAGAGGTTGAGAAGCTACTGAAATTCACACAAATACAGGATACTGTTAGTCTAATTTGGCATGTTAAGAAACTGGTATTCAAACTGCTTGCACCTACACCTTTTTTTGGGGGGGGGGGGAATTCAGACACTTGGAAGGTGGTAAGGTGATAGGGAACAGCCAGCATGGATTTGTAAAGAACAAATCATGTCAAACCAATCTGATAGCTTTCTTTGATAGGATAACGAGCCTTGTGGATAAGGGTGAAGCTGTGGATATGGTATACCTGGACTTTAGTAAGGCATTTGATACGGTCTCGCATGATATTCTTATCGATAAACTAGGCAAATACAATTTAGATGGGGCTACTATAAGGTGGGTGTATAACTGGCTGGATAACCGTACTCAGAGAGTTATTATTAATGGTTCCCAATCCTGCTGGAAAGGCATAACGAGTGGGGTACCGCAGGGGTCTGTTTTGGGACCGGCTCTGTTCAATATCTTCATCAACGACTTAGATATTGGCATAGAAAGTACGCTTATTAAGTTTGCGGATGGTACCAAACTGGGAGGGATTGCAACTGCTTTGGAGGACAGGGTCATAATTCAAAATGATCTGGACAAATTGGAGAAATGGTCTGAGTTAAACAGGATGAAGTTTAACAAAGACAAATGCAAAGTGCTCCACTTAGGAAGAAAAAATCAGTTTCACACATACAGAATGGGAAGAGACTGTCTAGGAAGGAGTATGGCAGAAAGGGATCTAGGGGTTATAGTGGACCACAAGCTAAATATGAGTCAACAGTGTGATGCTGTTGCAAAAAAAGCAAACGTGATTCTGGGATGTATTAGCAGGTGTGTTGTGAGCAAGACACGAGAAGTCATTCTTCCGCTCTACTCTGCTCTGGTTAGGCCTCAGCTGGAGTATTGTGTCCAGTTCTGGGCACCGCATTTCAAAAAAGGTGGAGAAATTGGAAAGGGTCCAGAGAAGAGCAACAAGAATGATTAAAGGTCTTGAGAACATGACCTATGAAGGAAGGCTGAAAGAATTGGGTTTGTTTAGTTTGGAAAAGAGAAGACTGAGAGGGGACATGATAGCAGTTTTCAGGTATTTAAAAGGATGTCATAAGGAGGAGGGAGAAAACTTGTTCACCTTAGCCTCTAAGGATAGAACAAGAAGCAATGGGTTTAAACTGCAGCAAGGGAGGTCTAGGTTGGACATTAGGAAAAAGTTCCTAACTGTCAGGGTGGTTAAACACTGGAATAAATTGCCTAGGGAGGTTGTGGAATCTCCATCTCTGGAGATATTTAAGATTAGGTTAGATAAATGTCTATCAGGGATGGTCTAGACAGTATTTGGTCCTGCCATGCGGGCAGGGGACTGGACTCGATGACCTCTCGAGGTCCCTTCCAGTCCTAGAATCTATGAATCTATGAATCTCCATGGTTGTCAATCCAGCCCTTTTTCAAAGCATTAAGTTCCCTTCACTTTCTTTTCATTTTTAGACCCACCATTGTGCAGTTTGTATATAAAAAATGAAATTAAGAGAAAAATACATCTGAATGAGCTAGGATATATTGGAGATTTCTGTCTCTTAGCAGAAAAAGTTAACTTGCCGAACCAAGCAGATTTCTAGTAGTTGAGTTCATTGGTCAGGACAACACGTGCCTTCAACCTGAGGGGCTTTAACAGGAGATCCTTTAGCCCTTATGTTAAAAGGGAGGATCCCTGATATGCAAATCCTTTCTTTGTATGTTGTAATTGCCAAATACACATAATGAAGAGGGTGAGTTGAGGACTAAGGGCCCGATTCCACAAGGTTCAGAATATATCATGAAAGGTGCCGAGCACCCTCAATTTTCACTGAGTACCCTCAAAGTTCTGATCTAGGCGCAATAACCCCAATTCAGTATTCTCTGGTCAGCAATCAACGCTGCACCAATACTGACTGCTAAATATACACAAGGACACACATAGATCAATTGAACTAACAGAGACTTTCCTCTGCTGCACGCTCAGTTGGTCCAAGCCCCAGCTTGTCCTTGTCTACACTTAGCGCTTGATGAGCTACATGAATTGCTGGCCACCAATGCTGAACTGGTACTCCCAAAGGCAGACATGGCCTGAGGATGCCTCACAGGAGGTTCTCAGCACTTCGAGCAGTTTTTGAGACAGAAGCAGAACTCTAGAAAAGGAGCTCCATCTTCAAACCCTCAGCCTAGTAAACCAGACCCTGTGGTCTGGCTGAGAGTTTGAAGATGGAGGGTCTTTTCTAGAGTTCCGGGGTGCCACATCTCTGAATTATAATGCTTAAGCTGCAATTTGCTCTTGGCTCTTGTGTACCAGTCAGACTGGAGTGATACCCTGACCTGCCATACTGGAGAGTCTCTTAATCCCTGGATTGGAAATTTAGGAGGTAGCGTGCTTCTCTCCTGAAGAAGGAACTTTTATCGTTAGCCATGATGCCTTCATCTCATTAAGGATGGCTTTAAAGACTCTTAAAACAGTCCTATATAATTCTTTGGCTAGAAGGGGTAGGGGTGGCATTGCATGGTTTTGAGGCTGGAGACAAAGAGTTAAAATTTGGAAAAATTGTGGTGTCTCATAGCTTGTACAAAGTCTCTAGAGACCTGCTCCGCTACCAGAAAAATCTCTATTCTGAAAGGCTTTTGCAATTTGGCCACATTTCAAAAGGAAGGGGGAAAGAAACAACAACCAGAAAAATATGGTATTTGCTAGCTAAAAGGAGAATACTTGGCAGCCTACTAGCAGGTGTGATGGATCAGTTTCAGAACTGAAAAGGAAAATAAACTCAGGAAACTGCAGTATAAATAGATCTGATATAGAGCAGGTGCCCCGATTTAGCTTTCAGTTACAGCTACGCCTCTCAAATTGCAGGGGTCTGTCTGTAGTAGTGTCAGGCAGGAGGTGAATACCTTTTGTTAGAAGTCTGGAAAAACCTTACTTGGTCAGTAGCCTCAATTGTAGTCTCTTATGGTTGTGGTTCAGGTGCTCAGCTACCATGGTGATGAGCATAGGATAAAAACCTGAAGAGCTGCTTCTCAGAATAAGGGTGTATATATATTTTTTCCATTGTAGGTACTATTTCCCCTTTATCATCTGCCTTACAGGCCTGGCATATACATTCATGTGAATAGTAGGAAAGATGGTGTCTGGAGATTAAACCAATCCACTCAATTACACTGCTGGTTTAAGGCATTAAAATACAGACATTACACGGGTCAACATTTCTGTTCTGCATGTCACGACCACTGCAAAACCACCCAGGTCACCTGTGGGCTACAGGAAGCAGCTGGACCAAATAAGCCAAAATAGTCTTCCTCTAGTCAGACCACTACAAGTTGGGCTGTTTGTCTCACATGGAACTCACTTTCATACCTTCCTCTCCCTTTATTTAGAGAGCCTTGCTCTGGGCATCTGCATTACCGTACCCGAATCTGGAGGGCTCTTTTTTTCCAGAATTAGAGGTTAATCCTATGTTTACTAAACCCTAGGCCTATTTCAAGGAAGGCATTTAGACTAAGCCAAAGTCAACTAAAATAATTCTTTGCATCTAAATATCACAGTGTTTAGGGTGGAGCACAACAATTTTAACTGTGGCTTGACCCTTAGCTTTAAGCCTCCTTCAGCCTTTCCATCTTCCACTGTTTAGCTTACTCCTTTCCACTAATCTCCTCTTTCGGTATTAAAGTTTTGAGGGCCACATTCTGCTCACCCTGTTCATTCAACAGTCCCCATAACTTCACTGAGTGTTTTGTGTTTTAAAGCAGGCAGAATTTGATCCTGGAAGAAAACACTACATTTCACACAGTATGATTTTCTGATGAGGAAAAGTGGAAAATATGCTGGAGGATCCATTCTTGGGGAAGTTGAATGTTTGCTGCAGAATACTGTTTGCAGCCAACTGGGCATAAAATTCATCTCAGTTGCACAACCATGTGATCACATCTTTCCATCGTTCAATGTTGCTAAGACACAAACATTCCTCTTCCTTCTGGACTGCATCCGGCTTAGGGCTGTGCAAACTCTGTATGTTTAATTTGCATGAGCCTGCAGGTTCACTTAAAGTTTTGGGTTTGATCCACATGAACAAACTGGAGATACTTTGAAAATGCATCCCTCCCATAATTTAATGTCCAGTAACTTGGCTTGAAGTTGTTCGTCTGTTGTAATCTTAAAAGGTGAATCCTTATTCCAAATTCTTAGATTTTTTTTTTAATCCACTACTTCATCTCTCAAAAGTACAAGAATCAGAAATACAATGGTAGCCACTAAGGACCTGATCCAGCTTTCTCTGCAAACCCCAAACTCCTACTGATGTTAGTGAGAACTTTATGTATGCAAGGAATGCAGCATTGGCCCTAGGTAGCTAGATGCTACAAAAATGCAGCTTATCTAAGTGGCTTTGCAGCAATGACAAACTACAGGGCCGTCCCTACCCATACACAAAGTACGCAGCTGTGTAGGGCGCCAGGAAATTTGGGGCACCACATTTCCTGGTGCCCTGCGCAGCTGCGTGCTGCTCCGCCTCTTCCCCATGGCCCCTGCCCCTGCTCTGCCCCTTTCCCAAAGCCCCCGCCCCTGCTCTGCCCCCACCCTGCCTTTTCCCACCCCTGTTCCACCCCAGCCCCACCCCCACTCCCTGGAGGACTGCTGCGGGGGCCAGGCCTGCACTCACCTTGTGGTAAGTGGAGCAACCCGGCCCCATCCTGCTCTGCTTCCCTGGCTCCCAGCCTTGCCGCTGGTGAGTGCTGTTGGGCGGTTCCCCCCTGTCCCCAAGGCAGGGGGGCTGTGTAGGGCACCAAAATGGCTAGGGACAGCCCTGCAAACTAACAAACTCACCCATAGAGCTGCTGAAGATGTTTTTTGTGTAGATTTTTATGTAGATTATTGTTGTGTTTTAACCAACAACAGCCATGGTATTTTTAGCTCTGTTCAAAATATGGGAAGAAAAATCAAGCTAGCCAAGTGGCAAGGGACAAAGTCAGTGGGGGAGGGAGAAGAGTGGGGAATTAGTTCCAGCTTTTCACAAATGCATTCTCAGAAGGAAAAATTTATTTGCTTAATAAAAACTATAGCAATTACTTCACTTTCAATGCCATTTGACATTAACTATCTGATTCTGATTGTGCAAGGAATGCTGGATCAGTTCTTAATATATTTAGAGAGACAAGGTGGGTGAGGTAAGGTCTTTTGTTGGACCAACTGCTATTGGTGAAAGAAAGTGCAAACAACAGTTAATATATTTAGAGCAGTTTATGAATGAAAAAAACTTGTCTTATACTAGTATATCTTAGATGAGCCCTAAGGTGTGAATTTTAACCCAGAGAGTTATAGCAGAATGACTCCTCATGTGCACCGGCGGCTCCAGGCACCAGTGCTCCAAGCACGTGCCTGGGGCGGCAAGCCGCAGGGGGCGCCCTGCCGGTCCCTGCGAGGGCGGCAGTCAGGCAGCCTTCGGCGGCATGCCTGCGGGAGGTCCGCCAGTCCCGCGGATTCGGCGGCAATTCAGCGGCGGGTACGCCGAAGCCACGGGACCAGTGGACCTCCCGCAGGCATGCCACTGAATCCGCGGGACCGGGGACCTCCCGCAGGCAAGCTGCCGAAGACGGCCTGCCTGCCGTGCTTGGGGCAGCAAAAAAGCTAGAGCCGCCCCTGCTCATGTGGACACTTTTTTTTCCAGTATAAGAGTGCTTTTTTCAATTTAGTTTATGTCACTTGGAAAGGGGTTTAAACTAAAGCAAAAAAAAGCAACTCTTATTCTGGAATTCAATCGGAGGTAGCACATATCGATTTTAATTATACTGGTATAAATGGTAAAACTTTCCCATGTAGACAAGCCCTTAAAATAGAGGTTGTATTGTTATTGTTATGGTAAAAGTTGCTAATGGCTTGCCCATTGTGGATCACTGACATAAGCACTCAGGATGAAACTCCCCATAAAGAGAACTAAAGATGTCATGCAGTAACTGCACCTAAAGTAACATTGAGTTAGCTCAAAGTAACATTGAGCACCCTTATTTGTCTGGCAGCTGAAACTCTGAAACGTAGGCCATGTCTAAACTACAAAATTATGTTGATCTAAGTTACGTCAGCATATAGCCTCTGGAGTTATTACGTCGCTTGTGCGTGTGAACACTATTCTTTTTGTGTCAGCAGTGCATGTCCTCCCCAGGAGTGCTTGTATCAGAGTGCAGAGGGTAATGCACTGTGGATACGTATCCCATTGTGCAACTCGTCATCATCCAGCGCAGTGTGTTTTGGGAATGCCTCATGTGACCAAAATGAGTCGCACAAGGGGGATTGGGAACATGGGGGTCAACCTGCCATAATGCAGTGTTCTCCATCCCATAAATTCATCTGCATCCCATAATATTTCACACCTCTTTTCAAAATCCCTGTAAACTCGCATGTCCCTCCTTGCTGTCCGCCATCTCTGACAGAAGCCTGGAGCTTGCACAGCCCTGCACTATTGCTATGAGCATTGCAAGCATGGAGCGCCTGATCCTGCAGTATTTGCAGAGCTGCAAGAGGAGCCGAAGGGAACATGACAATTCCTTGGAGGCTAGATTGCTGTGGGACATAGAAGAAACAATTCAAGGCTGTAGGTGATGTTCATACTGGGGCAGACCCAATGGTCCATCTAGCCAGCCACTAGTCTTCTGACAGTGGCCCGTGCCAGGTGCTTCAGAAGGAGTTAACAGAACAGGGCAATTTCAAGCAATCCATCCTTTGTCATTAAGTCCCAGCTTCTGGCAGTTGAAGGTTTAGAGACACCCATGGAGTATGATGTTGTGTTCCTGACCATCTTGGCTAAGTCGTCTTATCAGAATAGGGGCACATTGTAAATGTAGAGAGAGAAGCTAGATTTCAATGATCGCATATTTGGGGATGTCATGCTTTGGTTAGATCCCAAATGCATCCTCTGTGTCTAACTGACTAAAATTCAGGGATTACACATCCTCACTAAAGCATGGGTGTTCAGACACTAGATTTTGATTTGGTTCATCTCTATTTACATATATTCCCTACAACTTATAAATTAATTAGGAAGGAAATAAAAACCAAAAACTTTTTGAAATAAAACAGAGCTTCCTAATGAACTAAGAAAATTCTCCCAAAGTGCACACCCGCTTCTCCCCCCACTTCATGTCAGCTTTTATAGCTCTGCTGCTGGCCCAGCCTTCCTCTGAGATTTTTTTATGACCATTAAGAAACTTCATTTTTTTTATGGCAGCAAACAATCCTTAGGCTCTGAACAAGGCTATAATAAAAAGCATCTTGCACAAAAGCATTGGTAATCAAAGGGAAAAAGTGCAGGGCTGCTTTGTAAATTTTGACTTTCTAAGGTCACCAAAATGTAAATATGTATTCCAGGACTGTAACGAACAGTGCATTGAAAAAAATGCCTGTATAAAACAGCCAATTATCTAGTTGGAGAGAAACTGTTGAAAATTGCCATGTGTGCATTAAATTGCCCTTTTGGAATTGTATTTACGGATGCCACACTGTCATTAAATCCTATCTTAGAGTGACTCAAACTGTAGGCCAGCACTTAGTAAATATTGGAGACTAGAAGTTTTAGAAAGCTGCTGTGGGTTTAGATAATTCTTTAAGTCCCTCCCTAGAATACTGTAAAAAGTGGAGGGTATGTGATTACAGTGAAGTGCTTCATTAGAGATTAAACTCGAGTGAAAGGCTCTCCACGTTTTTACTGGCAAAAAGCTCTGGGACTCACCTGCTTTTTCTGCCCCCTCATCAGTATGCAATGAACAGTGGGCCTGAAATACTGCTGTAAAATGTGCCACTAAGCTGCCGGAAGAATTCCAGTCTAGTAGAAAATTTCGTTATGAGTTCAATAGCATGGTAATAGCTCTCCCGGCTCTCATGTCTGAGCGAGAACACAATCCTGTGATCTCATTCTGAACTACTCTAGGGGATGTAGGTGTGTATGTGGAGGCTTCCGCACCAGAGGTGGGGAGAAGATCTGAAGATGAAGAATATCAAGTTTAGGTGTAGGGGTATACTCTATTCAGGAGACACGTCTGGAACTTCCATTATTGCAAATGATTTAAGAGGGCATAGCAAGCAGAAAGGGTGCCCATAAATGAAAGGACAAAATTTTCAAACTTAGAGGCCTAAAGTTAGCCCCTCCCCATTCATATTTTGGCACTTAATTAAGTGACTGGATTTTCAAAGGTGTTGAGCAGTCAAAACTCCCATTGACTTCAGCAGGATGATCAGCATTTCTGACTGTTTCATGTAGATGCCTAAACATGAAATTAGGCACTTAGTTTTACACATGCAAGCTTGAAAATTCTAGCCGCAAGTTCTGCGGGGGGGTAACTTACATTTTTTAAACAAACCTTTGAAGAATTGAAGTCTCTCTTCAGGATGTGTTGATAACAGGCAGGAGAGCAGAGTCTGAGACATACTGAAGTCCTCAGAGCGGTGAAACAGTGATGTAATCAATACTCTCAAGTACCATTTACTTGCCTGCAGGGCACCTACAACCCTAGCAGAGCATGCAGGTGGGCCAGTGCTGTCACCCAATGCACTTCACTTGGGACACAGTGCTCTCCTTCCATGCATCAACATAAAGAAAGAGAGAACTTGCAGTCAAAATTCCTGGTTTCTGGCCCCCAGCACAGTGAAACTTGCCAGCTCTGATTTTCAAGTTTTGAACCAAATGGAAACATAAAGCAAAGCTCAGGAGATGTGAAACTACATGAACCAACACTGAAGGAAATGAATCCCTGTGAACTGAAACTACCAAGTGCCACACAGCTCCAGCCAGCAGTGAAAGATTGGCACGTGTGTGTGTTCAATTATTTTTTACAGTTTAGAACACCAGAATATGAGTTGCATTGTTGTGTGGGACAGGAGAGGTTTTACACCATGGGTTACATTTAAATGGCATCCAGTGTTGCTGATGTATTGCATTTAGATGTCTAACCACTGACCCTGGCTGTACCTGGAAATCACAGTGTGCCTCAGAGAGGTGCCATTAATCATGCTCACAATTTCTTGCCTGCAATATTAGTAGGTGGGACAAGCCTCCCTAAAAATCAGGGTCAATTTATTTTTCAAAAGAAACACTGTAATTGCTATTGAATGTTATAAATGGACACTGTTCTGTGCTTTGGTATCTTTCAGATTCCGACCTGAGCATGCGGACACTCAGCACACCCAGCCCAGCGCTAATATGTCCGCAGAATTCTCACGGCTTCCAGAATGGCCGAGGATCTTCCACTTCTTCATCCTCAGTCACCGGGGAGACAGTTGCTATGGTCCATTCACCTCCTCCAACCCGCCTTACTCATCCTCTCATCCGGCTGGCATCCAGACAGCAGAAAGAACAGGCCAACATAGACCGTCTCCCAGACCACTCCATGATCCAAATTTTCTCTTTCCTGCCTACCAACCAGTTGTGCCGTTGTGCACGAGTGTGTCGCCGCTGGTATAACCTTGCCTGGGACCCACGGCTTTGGAGGACTATTCGCCTGACAGGCGAAACAATCAACGTAGACAGGGCTCTTAAAGTGCTGACCCGGAGGCTTTGTCAGGACACGCCAAATGTATGTCTCATGTTGGAGACGGTAATTGTTAGTGGCTGCAGGCGGCTCACAGACAGAGGACTCTACACCATTGCCCAGTGCTGTCCAGAGCTGAGGAGGCTAGAGGTGTCGGGCTGTTACAACATCTCCAATGAAGCAGTCTTTGATGTGGTGTCGCTGTGTCCAAACCTTGAGCACCTGGATGTGTCAGGTAAGTGAAAGTATTTAAATAATATAATCTGGGTTGACAGAGACAGGACAATCCTGTGCAGAAGTGAAAAGGGGGAGATAAGGCACAGAGGGGCAGAGAATAACCTGGCCCCTATAGCTGCACCGAGAAGACAAGCCCCTCCTCCTGCCCCTTTTGTCTTACCTATCTAGGTGTTAATACTCCTCATCACATTGTATCAGTGCACAGGGTGTAGTGGCAGTCTTTGTACTGCAGGAGTTGTTTCTGCACCCCTCCCTCTGAACCAGCCAGCACAGCTGGCCCTCTACAGTGAGGAGTGCACACTACACTCTCTTTAAGGGTGGGTAGCACAGCAACTGGGCTTTCTGGGAGCACAAAAGCTATATAGCCCTGAGTTAAGGACAGTGAAGTTTGGAAGGCCAAGACCCACAGCTAGGGATACATTTTGACATCTAGGCACTGCCTAATTTTGTCTGGGACTTGACTAATGTACATTAGGCCTCCTTAGCTTCTATGTGGTGTTGCAATGGTTTAGAGCAGCAGAGATGCCTTTGCTGATGGTCCCCAGATGTTCTGTCTGGAGGCAGGAGGTTTTCATTAGAGGTCAACCATAGGGAATTTTGCTCCCCCTGTGTATTGATCAGAGCTTGAGTTGGAGGATGGGCCTCAGTGGAGGCACTGGGATTAAATTCAGCACTGAGTTAGACCCTCTGCATGATCCCACAACTGCACTGGCTGTAGTCCAGGGCTGAATTAAGTTAACTGGTTCTGCTTACCCATTGCACAGACATAAATGACTGCATAGGGAGCTGGGCAAAATGGTGTAAAGTGCTACCCCCTCAGAATGGCAGTTCACCCACTTTCCATAGGTATAAATGACTGCACCAGGTGCGTGGCCGTGGAAAATCAGGCCCGTTGACTCTCTCTGATTTTATTTCACTCTGGTGTTCTGGGTTATAACTGGTGATTTGAATGTTACTGCCCTTCTCACAGATGAAATCTGGCTCCAGGGTAGCAGGGTGTCTTGATGGCATTCTTTTGACCTGTGGGTGAGCACAGGACTTGACTCCCTGTTGCCCTGCGCGTTGTGCAGTTATTGACATTGCTGCTAGTGGATCAGAATAGTAGTGTGTTGGGCTCAGTTTGCAAGAGGTTCAGGGCAACAAAGAATCAGACCCACACAGCCTATTGGCAATGACCTTGCTGAAAGGCATGCATCCTTTGCAGATACAGTAACTCCTCACTTAAAGTCATCCCAGTTAACGTTGTGTCGTTATTATGTTGGTGATCAATTAGGGAACATGCTCGTTTAAAGTTGTGCAGTGCTCCCTTCTAACGTCGTTTGGCAGCTGCCTGCTTTGTCCACTGCTTGCAGGAAGAGCAGCCTGGTGGAGCTAGCTGGTGGGGGCTTGGAACCAGGGTGGACCGGCAGCCCCCCTATCAGCTCCCGGCTCCCCTAAGTTCCCTGTGCAGCAGCTGCCCAGCAGGCTAGCAATTGCAGCTGTCCTTCCCCCCACTGCCATGTGCTGCTCCTGCCCTCTGCCTTGGAGCTGCTCCCCGAGACTCCTGCTTGTTGTGGGGGGGGGGAGAGGAAGAGGGGGGCTAATGTCAGGGTGTCCCCATCCCCCCTGCTCCTGCACCCCACTTACCCCATCTTCCATAGAGCAGGGGACACACATGATAGAGGGAGCTTCCAGGCAGCAGCAGTTGCAGCTGCGGTCTGGTCTCAGCTTATTGATCTAATTAACAAGGCAGTGTACTTCTGACCCCACTCTTCATACTTAAAGGGGAAGTGCGCATCTCTCTCTCACACACACACACAGAGGGTGTGTCTCTGTCTGCCCTCCCTCCTTTCCTGCTGCCTTGTAGAGTGTGAGAGTTAACCCTTGAGGGCTCAGCCAATTGCTACTTCATCATTTAGCAGTAAGGCATTCCCTGGGAAATATCCCACCCTCTGACTCCTCCACCTCAACCAAGCTTCACAATCATCATCGCTGTGTACCAGTATTAAATTGTTTGTTTAAAACTTATACTATGTGTGTGTGTATATATATATATATACGCACAATATAGTCTTTTCTCTGGTGAAAAAAATTTCCCTGGAACCTAACCCCCTCATTTACATTAATTCTTATGGGGAAATTGGATTTGCTTAACATCGTTTCGCTTAAAGTTGCATTTTTCAGGAACATAACTACAACGTTAAGTGAGGAGTTACTGTACTGAACTGCAGTCTCATGAAATGCTGGAGCAGAGAGAGAACTTTTAATTATAAAGAGGAAAATATTAAAACTAACTAAGAAATAGTAACAAAGAATCTGTTCCCCACCCCATCCTCAGTCACTACTCCAGTGACACACAGGAGCTGCAACAACCCAGGGGAAAATTTACCCAGCACAGGAGTTGTCTAGGGCTGGTGTATGCTCCCCCGCGCAATCTACAGGCTCAAGATCTGAGCTGTAAAATAGAAATCTAGATAAAAGCTGTTCCAATGTTTGGGGTGTCTGGATCCAAAAGTTTGGGCTCGGTCCATTATATAGATGAAAGCCTGCTGTGTAATTTGGATGTGGAGCTCGATTTCACTAAGGTTCATGTATATTATTAATCCACATAACGCTAGAGACTAGTCAGAGGAACTTTGCGTCCAGTGGTTAGAAGTGTCTGAGGGCAGGTCTACACTTAAAACATTGCACTGGTGCAGCTGTGCTGCTGCAGCGCTTCAGTGAAGATGCCACTATGCCAGTGGGAGAGCTTCTCCCGTCAGGGTAGTTAATCCATCCCCACGAGAGGTAGTAGCTGTGTCGACGGGAGCTTAAATTCATAACTTCGCTAGACACTAAAAATCATGGACTGAATAGAGAAACTGGATTTATGGCTTATTACAACAATCCATAACCCACTAACACCCCCCCCCCAGCTGCTTGCCCCCCCCCCTTTCCTTTCCTCTTTATGACTGGAAGGATATTAATGGGCCACTTCACCTTGATTGGTCCCTTGAAATATGTGTTAACTACTTATGCTAAACAATCTGTTCAAACCTTGTATTTAGCTGTGATACTCTGAGTAACTTTCACAGACCTGAAGAGCTCTGTGCAAGCTGGAATGCTTGTCTCTCTCACCAACAGATATTACCTCATCCACATTGTCTCTCTCTACAAAGTCCACCAGGATGAAAAATGTGGCTAAGATCCCCTACAAAAATAGAACTAGAAATATAAAATGTGTCAGTCAAGGTTGCCTTGTGTTTCATTTAAACATTCATCTGCAGAGCTAAAGTCCTTAACCCTCAGCACTGGACCAGTGTGTGTGTGACCCAGGAAATGGAAGTAACTAGAAATGAAACAGTCTTTCTGTCCCGTCCCGTCACCACCACCCCCACAAACTGAGTGATCCACAAAAGTAAACACAGGCCGTGCCCTGGGGCCTGGACCCATGAGGTCCTAAGTACTTCTGCAACTAACTTCAGTGGAAGCTGAAAGCCGTCAACCTTTATTCAGAGCAGAATTAGGACCATTGATTTCAGTGGGATTTTAACTCACATAAACTAATTAAAGCCAATGAAGTCACATCAGTCTGAGTTCAGAATCAGACCTGATGGATCTTTTACTAGAGGAATGACTTTAGGATTTGGCCTGAATGCCAAAGGTACTGAAAAATAAAGTGGATTTTAAAATTATTTCTGAACAATACAGTGCAACTATATTTTTATAGCATCTTCTTACATACTGTGTACCATACTGTGCATAGTTAAATAGAATTACAGTTAAAAATGAAAGCAGAAGGAAAGGAAAACTAGAGTCTATGCAAATATGAGCGGACACTTTCATACTAAATTTAAAAACAGGTGGACTGTTCCAAATGCCCAGAGTTACAGATGAAGATTTTCTTGTATCCAAAGAAGTGAAATTGCCAAAGGAGCAGGAAGAGGCTGATAGTAAATCAGTCCGAGATATGGGGAGAAGATTGACTGACAGCAGAATTTGGTCTCTTCTCTCTCTTTAGTTACATCAGTATAAAACTGGAGTGACTTCATTGATGTACATGAACTTACACTAGTGCAACTAAGAGTAGAATTTAGACCAAGTTCTAGGAGTTCAGCTGAAATAAGTACATGAAGAATTGTAATAATTAATAGCAACACAGGTAAGAGGTTTTTAACTCTGATTTCTAGACATAGTTACAGGCAAGTACACAGATAAATATGTGTAATAACACTTTTTTTAAAAAAACAAGATTTTATCTTGGCATTCTCTGTGAAGTTTATATCAGGTGGCCATTCTATTATTAAATGCTTATTTTAATCATAAAACTCGCACAGTATCATGGGAACGTCCATAAAATGAAAATGTCAGGAAATCTTATGTTTAAGAGGTTTACATTAACTTTGCAAATATCCTACAAACCTCACCACTCAGGCATTTTAAAAAATGCTTCCATATGTTTTTGATGGTGACTAGATCAAATTACAAACAAGTGACAGTTTATCAGCTTGCTTGAAAGCTCCTAGTAAGATTACAGCAATAATCAGTTATACTTGATTTCCATCCAGTACAAATGTTAGCTGTACTGGTGAAGAAGCAGCTGCCTGGTGAGCCAATGCTCAACCGGACATTGCTCCAGAAAGAAAAGTTTGTGGAACTCATGATAAAATAAGAGTTGACAACACTGAAGCCAGCTCCTCCCCCCCTTCTCCTCCTCCCCTGCTCCCCCTCCCCTGCTGCCCAGCGCCCCGCTCTGGCAGCACTGTGCGGGGGCAGGGACCGGGTTGTGTGTTGCGCTGGGGAGCGCAGCCACATGCTGTTCTGAGTGGCAGGGTAAGGGGGCCAGGGAGTTTCTGGAGGGGGCAGTCAAGGGACAGAGAGATGGGGGGATTGGATGGGTCAGGGGTTCTGGGGGGGCTGTCGGGGCGGGGGTGTGGAGAGGGGTTGAGGCAGGCAGGGAGCAGAGGGGGTTGGATGGGTCGGGAGTTCTGGGGGTCCTGTCAGGGGGCGGGGAGCGGTTGGATAGGGCGTGGAGTCCCGGGGGTCTGTCTGGGGGCGGGGGTGTGAATATGGGGTGGGGGTGTGGATAAGGGTCGGGGCAGTCAGGGGACAGGTAGGGTCCTAGGGGGGCAGTTAGGGTGGGGGGTTCTCAGGAGGGGGCAGTCAGGGGACAAGAAGCAGGGAGGCTTAGATAGGGGGTGGGATCCTAGGGGGCAGTTAGTGGCAGGGGTCCCAGGAGGGGGGCAGTCAGGGGACAAGGAGCAGGGGGGGTTGGGGGTTCTGAGGGGGGCAGTCAGGGGGTGGGAAGTGGGAGGGAGTGGATAGGGGCGGGGCAAGAGCGAGGCTCTCCCCCCCCCCACCCCCCACCCTAGTGTCCTCTTTTTTGATTGTGGAAATATGGTAACCCTATTCATTGTGAACTCAGCCCTTCATATTCTTTAGGTAGATAAACCAAATGCCATGCAGCTTAGCCAGGGGGAATCTTATGGGTTGACCTTAAAAGAGGAGGCCCTGTCTACTCTGTATGGACATTAAAGATCAAGTTAAATCTCTACAATTTATGGAAAGTGATATAGGGAGCCTTAGTTTCTAGAGGTGTGCACCATAAGTGTCTGCACTTCAGTGATCGAATGTGTGTGTAATTGAAATGCCTTGGGAGAAAAAGCATGATACAAATATAAAATGTAGTTAACCACTAGTTTCTCTGTATTTATTTTTGTAAGGATTGTTACTGCAGAGCATGCTCCCACTCAGACATAAAAATAGCACTCATCACATGACAATTAAAATATTAGATCAGTTGGATTAACAATAGATCATCCAAACACTGGGTATAACTCAAATAAGACTGGAGCCCAAATATAGCTATTCATAGTAATTGTTGGGTTAAAAAGAAATGTAGGTGATCAGAAATAAAAAATCCCCTTTTCATCCAGACCACCTTAGCAGCTTTGGAGAAATTTTTTACATTTCTGTCACAGTGGCCTTCTCCCTTATTTACTTGCATTAATAATCAGGAATTTATCCCTAGGAAATTACTCTTTGTTGCAGGTAAGAGCTGAGAATGCTCAGTTCGGACAGCTGTTCCTGAGTCCTGGTTTGCAATCAGACCAAGAGATATGTAATAATATAAATAATATAAAGATCCTGTATTCTCAGTATTTACAAATCAAACATTTTATTGTGAAATCTGGATATGCGGCAGCTCTATATAGATCTTAACCACATTTGAGGAGTTAGCCCAGGAGCAAGCTGGAACAAAATGTTTAATTTCTAAGATGCATATAATTTTGATTGAAAAATGCTTTGATAGGCATAAACCCAGATGAAAGATGGGAGACAGATTTGGACAAAAAGAAATTGATCTGGATTAATGGGTCACTAGATCGGAAAGGGGATATACTTTCTTCAAGTTGTGTAGCTCCTAAATTTTTTTTTTATAAATTATTGTATAGATGGCATTTGACTCCAGTTAAGAGCAATCATATTTGTGCTACTAAGAGGCATTCTGTGGGGGGTTGTGGGGAAAGGGAAACATACTTGCACGTGTGGTGGTTGTGACCCTATGACCACTTGCAAGGAAATGAAAGAGATTCTTATGACAAAATGCCAGCTTCCTAGAGATCCCTGGACCTGCTTACTTAATGCTCCAGTAAAGGAGCCAGTAAAATTAATTTCTTTTTTATTGTTAGCAGCTAGACATTGTATTACACATTACTGGAAAAATGTGACCTCCTCCCTCCTCCTATGGAATTGTGGGATAGTAAAATATGGATTGTCCTTGTAATGGAAAAGCTTTCACACCAAATATGTGCACAAGAGAAGCTCCAAAAAGAGGATAGGTATTTAGAAATTTGGTCCCCCCTGTTTAGTGTAGTCAGGAGAGGGGGGCTCCCCAGCCAGCAAGCCAGAATCTTGAGCCAGGTTCTTTGAGTATTAACCTGATCCTGAATAAGTAATGTACAATGTACTAGGTTAATGTTTTCTTGTAACTTTGCTTTAATAATTCATTTAAATGGCATTCATCAGACTCCATGGTGAAGCCTTCATAACACATTGGCCTGATCCTATCACCATTGAATCAAGAGGAAAATTCCAGTTACATTCAGTGGTGCAAGATTAGTCCAAAGAGCAAAGGAAAAGCATGCAATGAATTGGATGTGCAGGCCTGTGCTCAGACCACACAGGTCTCCTGGCTCAGTGAACTGAGAGCAGAGATTAGAATGCTAGAGTTCCTGGCTCCAGTAGTGACTCCCACTGTAATCTTGGAGAATCCCAGATGCAAATCCCAGTTGACTGGAAAGTCCCTTAAAAGGACACAAAAGAGCCTTAAGGAGTTAGGTGCCCAACTTCTTTAGAGGCAGGAGCAGAAGAAGGAGCTACTTTTAACTCATTTTTGGAAACTGACAAACGCTGGGGTTTCCAAAGGAGCCCGAGTTCCCCTGCCAATTTTTGTGGCCTTCCAGTCACATCTTCCTATTTTGAAGATGTTCTTCTTTGCTGTGTTGCTGCATGAAACATCCAAACAAACAGGAGAAATTGTGCATTTGGCAACTCTGTGTACAATCAGTTCCATGGTTTTCCCAGTACAGTGTAAGTAAACAAGGCTGTTCGTGGTAACTGAGAGAGGTTTAATAAAGGGAAGTGAGCGGGAGCTGTCTGACTAATTGTCAGCATAATAGCTAAGATGTAATTGTGTTGCTTAATATGAAACCTTTAGCCTCTTTGGTTTAAATTACCCATGTGTGAAATGGAGGGTTATAATATTAAACTAACTAGTTATAATATTCGTATGGTAGAAAGGTTGTATTTGAACATCAGACGTTTCAGAATAGCCCTAACCTCTATAGAGGGCTAAACCAATGCTCTTGAACTTTGGGGGTGCTTAAAATCCAGAACTGGGTTTTGCATCTTTAGATAGCCTTTGTTTTTGGAGCTCAGGAGCATTCTGCTCTGGGGTTTGACTTGAGCCCACTTCTAAATTAATTTTCAAAGCATTTGTTATATAGGGTACTTGTGAAAGTGCTTCGAAAACAGGATCCCATTATTTCTCCTTCCTCTCGATGGCTGAATGTTATTTTTACCTCCTCTTCACTGTCAGCCTATGGTGTGCGAAGGGCTGCTTGGCAGTATGCCATGCTGTCTAATGATCTTGCTGAGTAACGTCACTGTTCAAATGCTTTGCACACTACTCTGTACTTGCTGGCACATGCAAAGGGAGGTGAAATGCATCTACCTAAACAAACCAAATGCAACCCGATAGGGCCAGCAATTACCTCAGATGTTTTTAACTATGTGTGGTCTAGTGAATTCACAACTGTGCCCTCTACTGGAGAGAATGTCAGATCTGCTCTAATGTGTGTCTCCAGGGCTGTCAGGGCCTTGCAGGTTGGGGTTCCCAAATCTGGATCGTACGGAGATTCAGGTTCATGTACAGTGCAAGCTCCCTTAAAAATCTCCTGTCACCATTAGGAACCAGCCTAGACCTTCCAGTTGCTGTTTCCCATTTCTCTTTACATCCATTTCAAGTGGGACTGGGTCTGCCCCCATCATCTGAGGGACAGGTAGCCCGCTAACCGAATATCTGGGCCATCAGGAAACTGCTTCTCCCCTGTGAGTTTCTGGGGGGTCACCAGGAAGAGACACCCTGATCCAGAAAGGTCATGTGGGAGATGAGGGGAGAACAGGGCTTAGGGGAAGAGAAGGGGATTAGCATGTGTAGGGTTCATAGGTGATACCCGAGAGATTGGAGGGGAAGATTGGGCTGTACAAACAATAGCTCTATTCAAACCACAGTCCCTACCATCTTCTCATCAATAATCCACTCCCTTTTCTCATGTTTTTATCTTGGCAAGCAGAGTAAGAGGGGATCCCTGTTCCAAGGAGCTTGCAGCCTAAATAGGAGAAGTGCTCTGCAAATGTGCAGCTTTGCATGAGCGGTGTTTAAGAGCCAAGGGTCAAATTCTGGTCAGCTTCTGTGCAGGTGCACAAGTGGGAGAGGGTACAAAGAGGTTCCCCTCCCTCTTTAGCCTGTGCACAGGGACTAGGTGGGATCCTAATGGGGAGATTCAATGCTTTTATCTCCTAGAGTCCCTGTGGGACCTAAGTGCCTGTAAGGGGCCAAGAGTGAGGGCGGCACTAGTAGAGCATAGAGATGCGAGAATGCTCCTTCTTCAAGGCTGATGCAGGACACACACCAGAGTGTGCTGCCTGGGAGCCCCCAGGAGGAATTCTGGTTGTAATGTTCTCCTGGCAGCTTCGACAGCTGCAGTCTCTCTCTGAACCTAATGTGTCTAGCTGGACTCTGATGGACTCTTGGCCAAAATCTAGCCCAAAATAATGAGATTCCTCTATGATTAAATGCTAGGGGCAGTTGAAACAAAAAGGCTTGGGCCTACACATGACGTGTAGTGTAGTAACAAGCATGAAAGCTTGGGTGGGTGTGCAGTGTGACATAATGGAGACCGTGGCAGTCTTGGTCACAGTAAATAGTCTATCAATATGACTATGAAAGTCTGGATCTCTTTGACCCAAAAGAAAACCTAATTAATTCAAAGAATTTCACTTCCATATGTTTAATTCAGCCTGTCTCTTTGTTCTTAAGGGCTATTCTTTGGCACTGATAAGATATCAATATTTTAATGTCAAAAACAGGCATCCCTATTAACTATCGGAGTTTTACACAACATAAATTCTGTAACTCTCAACATCCATTCCTTTAGCAGGCCTCAGATAACTCCAGGAGCTGTTTGAGCTTGACTGCAAACTATTATCTAACATATACTGGCCAAGGTTCTTTCATTCCACTTGGAAGTTTCTCCTGCCTTTTAAATTAGTTACATTTCCTCTATGGAAAAATCTTGCTGTATGAGGGTTTGTTTTTACATCTTTATTATTTGGGACAGAAAAATTGTTACAGACCCAGAAAAATGTCACTTCACTTAAAAAAAATAGTCTATAATCAACGTGCACTCTTTTCTTCTGGTGGAACCATTCTGAACACCCTTCCCATCAAATACCATATGCTGTAGCCAAAGTAACTAGACAACAAGGAGATGCTGAGCCTGTCAAAACTGTGATCACATGGTCATGTACAGTAAATCCAGCCCTGCGGGGAGACTTTCAACCTTTTCATTTTCATATCAGAAATGCATTAGTCATTCATATGTCCCTCTTTCTCAAATATTCAACAGGCCGAATTTTCTTCTCCTCCTTCTCTCTGTCTGCAGACCTTCATTCTCACTATCCTAATTTTAAAAATAAATCCTAATCTGTTAGTAAAGAGTCCACATTTATACCACTTTCCTGCAGTCAGATTCGTGCAGACAGACCCTCGTGCTCACGCCAAACTCCACTGACATAAGTGGGGCTCTGCCAGGTTGCCAGCATCCACTTGTGCAGACCCAACTGGAGGAGTAGGCCCCTGTGCCATCTTCTGTTGTCTAGTCTAAGGAATGTTTACATGGCTGAACTCCAATTGTATCGCTTCCCTTTGGAACTCTCCTTGCATCCGTCGTGTGTGCGTGCGTGTGCGTGCGCATGCATTTGTTTGTTCTGAGTCTTCCAGGTTAGATCATTTGTTCTCATTATAAACCACACCATCAACTGCAGGGACATGAACCAGAATATCTAAAAGGGAAAAAGGGGTATTGATTTTCTGAGGACACTGTTGACTAATCAAAACGGTTCTCCCTGTCTCAAGGTCCTAAAGCTTCCCCCGGTGCTGTGCAGTACTTGCCACTTGCACTTTGGGTGAGATTTCAGCTAAACTTTGCATCTGTTTGACCAAAGCAAAAGTCTAAATCAAAACTCACACTGCAAACCTAGTATGATGAGTGCATAAATCAAACCGGCAATTTTTGAGGTTCCTACAGCTCTAATGCCACCTCTAATTTCCCTGCTTTACTTGTTTCCTCCTGGCATCTACACTGATTTTCTTGCTTTACTTTTCCTCACACCCCAGAGAGCCTGTGCTACATTGTCCTGTCTTCCTTGGCTAAAGACTGTAGAATGGAACACTCTGCCCGTAAGCAGGCCAGACGTGTCACTACAGAGTTAATGGCCTTCAGGATGACACTTGGTGCTTTCTTCCTCTACCCCATCCCTCTCTCAGGGAAGGACCATGCTTCCTCTGCTGCACTCCTTAGTTCCCCATGACCCCGAGAAGGAGTAAATGGGAGAAATGCACCTGTTCATGTCAGGGCTGAAGCTGGTCCCTGGATTGAATTCCTGGTAACTCTGTGTTTGGTACTATGGCTGGCTGGCCTGGTGGTTAGTGCTCTGCATTATTATTATTTATTTATTATGGAAAATAAGAAATAAAAGGTCCTCTGCTTAATATAACGTACTTTGAAAGGGAATCACAATGGAGAGGACAGAGGTTAGCATTTGAGTGCTGCATGTGATTTTCCAGATTTTCTCCACTGGTTGTGTTGGGTCAGGCTGGTTGTGTTGTTTGAATGTAAGATGCCATGATATACAATATTATTGTCATCCAGTTGCTAGATGGGTGTCACTTGGTTACTAGCCCGATTTGCATCAATAGGGCAGACCATACATTTCTGTTCCCCAAACATTAGCCCATCTGGGCCTGGAGGTTTCCCTTTTGTTTCTTGCAGCGCTTGAACGTAATATGGCCTCTGATGCTGGAACGCCAATTGGGGGCATGTCTACACTGCCCCACGGTTTGGACTCGGGGGGGTATGAATAGCCATGTGCACCGAAGTGCTGAGCTGTAGCTCCCCCATGTTGCACTACGGGCACAAACTAAGAGGTTGCTAGCTCGTGTTAACATCTCCCTGTCAGAAAAGGGCTACATTAATGTAACCTAGGGACCTTTTAATTTGCACCCACAGTATCCACAGGGGGGCAATACAGTGCAGCACTTCAGTGCACACTGGTATTCACATTTGTAGTTTGAACTGCGGGGCAGCATAGACATGCTCTAAATAAATCAGCGATGACGTCGCCACAGCCCAGAGAACAGTGCGCAATGTACTCCCCGTGCTGTCCAAAACCATTACTGGATTTGTGCTGGGGTAAGAGATCAGAATCTGTCCCTGCATAAAGAAATTGAGGGCTATGATCTGACCTAATTTGGGACATGGACAAAACCACACTTCTGTAGTTCTGATGTTGTTCAGATTACTGGAGTAACTTTATTGACTTCAGTGGAGTTATTTAAGATGAATGGCTGCTGGACTAGTGTCTGTTTCATCAGAGTACTTTCTGGGGTCTGGCAGCACTGAGATGCCTGCATAACTAGCTGTGTGTTGAGGTCTGCAGTTACACGCCAACCTCCCCCATCCTGCCAGAGGAGTTGCTTTGCAACTTATTAACATTGTGTTTTTCCATGTAGGCTGTTCCAAAGTGACATGCATTAGTTTGACCCGCGAAGCCTCCATCAAGCTGTCCCCATTACATGGCAAACAGATCTCTATCCGCTACCTGGACATGACAGACTGTTTTGTGCTCGAGGACGAAGGCCTGCACACCATCGCCGCACACTGCACTCAACTGACTCATCTGTACCTGCGCCGCTGTGTCCGCATCACCGATGAAGGCCTCCGTTACCTAATGATTTACTGCACATCCATCAAGGAGCTGAGCGTGAGCGACTGCCGCTTCGTCAGCGACTTCGGCATGCGGGAGATCGCCAAGTTGGAGTCGCGCCTGCGGTACCTCAGCATCGCACACTGCGGTCGCATCACAGACGTGGGCATCCGTTACATTGCCAAGTACTGCAGCAAGCTGCGCTACCTCAATGCGCGGGGCTGCGAGGGCATCACGGACCATGGCGTGGAGTACCTCGCCAAAAATTGCACAAAACTCAAATCGTTGGATATTGGCAAGTGCCCGCTGGTCTCAGACACCGGCCTGGAGTTTCTGGCCCTGAACTGCTTCAACTTGAAGCGCCTGAGCCTGAAGTCATGTGAGAGCATCACAGGCCAGGGCCTACAGATCGTAGCTGCGAACTGCTTTGACCTGCAGATGCTGAACGTGCAGGACTGTGAGGTTTCCGTGGACGCTCTGCGTTTTGTTAAACGCCATTGCAAGCGCTGTATTATTGAGCACACCAACCCCGCTTTTTTCTGAAAGGACACTCTGCACCTGTTGATTAAAAACATTGATGTATAAACCCACGCTCCCACATACAGTACCTAGCTCTTCTCTGTATGGCTTGTGGGAGTCAGCTTTCTTGTATGGTGCTGGTGAGGTTTGTTTTTTTAAAAGAATATTTTTGGTTTTAAACTATCACTTTTTTATTTGATTGGGTCTCTGTGGAGATGCTTCTTTAACCTAAAAGAAATGAGTACTCCTCAGCACCATGGCAGTGCTATACCCCTGGTAGCCCTGACGCTTTCCTAGCCTGAACTAGCTCTCCAAAGGGAATAGCACATAATCACTCCCTTTGAGGTGCAACTTGAGCAGCATTAAATCTGAGCTCCAGCTGTGTTCAAGAAGCTGCAGAGGCACTATTTGTCTCAAAACCCACCCCCCAAATTCCTCCAACATGGCTGATGCAACACCACCTTGTCTAAGTAGCATCTTCTTGGAAGTCCCTTAACCATGTTCCTTTCAACTGAAGAAATGGCCATTGTTGAGTAAAGAATTGCAGTATCAGTACTGCCTCATATGGTTGAAGGCTGTTATTCTAACAGGTGTTACTGGTATAGCTGCTCTCTCTTGCCAATGCAATCAATTTTGAGGCTTCCCCCTACTCATTGTCCCCTTCCTTCCCTGAGCATGTGATCATTTCATGATTAGTTGCCAGAAGTCTGTGATGGAAGTTCTTTCCCACTTATTTCTGGCAAGTTCCATCCAGTCCTTAGATCTGAAAGCCAGACTCATTAGAAGTGATGATATTTTCAGGCAGGCCCCCTGCACATGATTGACAACTGATTCATATGTTAGGCTCAATCACTGTAAATGTCTCTGCTAGAGAGATGTGGGGAGGAAAACGCTCTGTCTGGTTTTCATAGAACAGTAGCTGCATCATCTCCAGACAATATTAATAATGTCACTGAGATGAAATGAAAATCCATGTGTTTAAGAACATACATAATCACTAAGGAAATAATCTGTAGCCACACTCACACAATGTATAAAAGGCAAAGCTGGCAGGATGTGTCCTACTTGTGAGAAAAGTTCTTTAGCCTGTGCATATTGCTTCTCCATTTGTCAGTTTGTGTATTTTTTCACTTGCAGGATATTGTGGTCTCATAGGCAAACTCATTAAGCATCCTTCAGTTCCCTCTGAATTAAATAATACTGTCCAAAAGAGACGAGGGGTAGGAGCCAAAATGATTGCGGGGAAAAGCTCTTACAGCTCCTCATTACCACTCTGTCACTAATCGGTGTATGTTAGGGAGTGGTGCCATTTTATGTCAACTAACATCAGTTTAGCTTCCTTTTTTTACAAAGCTGATTTTTCAGGAGGTTGCACAGTGGATTTTATCCCAGCTAGCTATTCTCTTCACTGTCCTCAAGGAGAGTTAAGCTGTTGAATTCATTCTCAAGGTTGGTGTGAATTTGGCTGAGCCATTTGCACTCGAGGTCTCATTAGTGACATTTAAGTGTTTATAAAAAGTTGCTACCTTTCTGGCTATGCTAAATTGAATGAATACTGCTACATGGTTTTTAAAGGTTCTAATGCCTTCAATTGGCCTGTACTGTGTGAATCTCACTATAAAGCCTTAATTTACTACCAAGAAATAAAGCAATATATTGGTAACTGACAAATATGGATGGTCATTTGAGCTAATCAGTTAACTTCTGGATGAACATGGGGAGAGAGACTTAAGATATTCCCAAAGTTTAGTTTTCTTTGGTTCATTAATATGTGAGTGGACATTTCACTAAGAGCTCACTGTCAATTATAATTCAGGATTTCCTCCAGAAAAGATTACAAGAGACAGTAGTAATGGCCTCGCATATCTGTTTATAATTTGCCTTCGCTCACTTGATCTGACTTGATCTCAAAATGTAGCTGGTGAGTGATAAAGTATTTGAAACAAATGCCAGTATATCATTACATTAACAAGAAATTCTTGAAGGTAACTGTGGCAGGGCAGGGGTGAAATCCCTTGAATGCCCTGCTAAAATGCTGGCTAAACCCTGCTTTCAGGCAGAAAGGCCAGGGGCAGAGGCTCAAAGCAGCCAGCAGGGAGCCCAGCTGCAGGCCCTAACGAGGGCTGGCTCACTGCAATAGACTGAGCTAAGCAGCGACAGCTGGGCTGAAGGCTGGGAGGGCTCTAAAAAAGCCCTGAACAAAACTCAGTGGGGAGGCTAGCCTGGGAGGGGACAGCAGGCTACAGTTCTGTCTCCTCACCACAGGAAGGGAGCCTCAAGGGCCAAGAGACCCTGGAACGGGTTAAAAAGGGGATAACTGTTGGGGGATAATAGGGACTGCACAGTAGCACTGTAAAATAAAGCACAAGGGAGAAACACCAGAAGAAGGTGTGAGAACCCTTATTTTACCAGCTTAAGCACAGGGCACAGGGTGAGAAGGTAGAAACCTGTGCAGACCCTGTGACAGTAACCTTCATTAGTTAAAAACCCAGCTTAAGAATAAGAATATAGAGCACTTGAATGATATGAGTAACTGTTCCCCATTGACTGTACAGTTCTACCAAGGGTCAGGCTCAATACAGACACATAATAACTATTATTCTTCACACTTCACAAAGCCACGCATGGTCTGAGAAGTCCATTGTTCTGGATGTGTATGGAAGATGAATGAAGACTTGCAGCCTTAGTCTCACATTTTAAAATAATCAATCTCAAGTGGTCCTGATCTGAAATGCTATGTCATTGTGAAGCTACAATTGATTTCAAGAAAATTTCAGTGTAATTTGTTGATACTGTTTGTTTGTTGCCTTATCGTCTAATCCCCTTCACAGGTCTAATGGTCCTGCTGCAAACAGGTGCACCAAAAGCACTTGATTAGTATATGCGAGGGAGTGAGTTTGGGTGCAGAGGAGGGGTGTGTGTATGTTTGTGTGTGCATGCTGTCTTTGCTCCAGATTCAGATTTGGTGGAGATTATACATTTTGAAATGAATTAAGATAAAAGATTCTTTAGTCATAAAGTTCAGATCCAGATGTTGAACACAAGACACCTAACTAGCTGGACCACTGATCTGATTCAGTATGGCAGCTCCCATTTCTGACAGTGGCTACCAGATGATTCAGATGAACGGACAAGAAACTCCATAATGGTCAGTTATGGAACAACCTACCTACAGGGAAAGTTTCTTCCGTCAGAGGCTATCTTATGCCTATTGAGGGTGTGTGTAACCCTCTTTCAGCTAACCCCATTTTAGATAGTGGCTTCCTACAAACCATATATTCTGGTTCAAACCAATGATCTGCATTTAGATGAACTTTTCCTATCTCTAGAATTAAGTAAAACCAAAATTATTTCCCTCGGTGGGAATGGGGAATTGGTATGAAGTTCAACATTTTTGTCTTTGCAGGTTTTGTCTTTATACTGGAGAATCAAAAAGTTAATAAAAAGGAGTTAATTTTGCTAGCATTGTGATTGCAGTATATCAAAACTCATATGAAAAGGAGCATATCAGTCATTTATGAAAAGTACAGGTTGGTCAACCCTGCAGACCAAAGTGTAAATAAAAAACATTTGTAGAGCTAGTAGCACCGCCTATGAAGTTTGTCTGATATTTCCCATTATAAGACCCTGTTTTCAATGGTTATAGCTTTGCCAAACTAACTATTTGGGCTGAAATTTTCCATGCTAGGTATCTGCCTCGGGCTGATTTTTTGGGGAAAATTTCTGTCTAAACAGTTCAGTCATATCCCAGAACAAGGCTAGGAGAGAACATATTTTGCTTCCCTGGGCATGCTCAGCCCTCTCACAGCTCTTAGTGTTGACCACACTGTACATGTGCCCTTCCCACACAGCGAGTGGGCATATTCCTATGCAGGGCTATGGGGCAAAGTTGTACTTTCCCTGTAATTGCTGCTCCTAGCTGCTCTGTGTGCTGGAATGGGGCTGGGCACTCAATGACCACACCCCCTCATCCCCCCATAAGTCAAGCACCATGGAGGAAGAAACCATCTGCTTTGAATGCAGAGGGGACAAAAGCCAGATCACAGGGAGGGAAAAGAGTAGATTGGGACAAGGAGTCTGGTGAGACTGGGACTGAGAGAGTAGGAGTAGAGAAATTGTGACTGGAAGTTGGAGGGGAAAATGGGGGCTGGCTGGGAAAGGAGAATGGGATTGGGAGCCAGGGAAGGATAGGACTGGTTGGGCAAGGAGACTGGGAGCTGGTGGGGAGAGGAAGCGGGAACATTTGGGCAAGGCAAGCCAATTGGCTTAGGGGAGAATGGTGGAGATTCCTGTGGGGGAAAATAGTATGTTATCATGGAATTAAGGGCTGTATCAAAATGAATATGTAAATTACATGCCTTAAATTACACTGAAACTTTCTTGAAATAAATTGCAGCCCCCAAGGGGAATGAATTCAGGTTGTACAGCCAGCCTGACTTCAGGCACTTGCTAGCTTTGGAGTGCTGGACTATGGAACCTGAATGTTCTTTTAACACGTTTTTTTTTTTTTTGTTCTATATTAATAACTCCAGAACAACCACAGCAATGGCCAGCAGCAACACAACTGTCCACAAATGCCTTAGTCCTTAGTCCTAGTGGAGGTTCTGCCAAGTTATGATGGAGAGAGAGACACTTTGAGTCTGTTCAGCTCCTGCCTTCTCTGTTGAGATTAACCCAGTTGACAATCATAAATGGCAGTGCATTCTTGTTGCCAGAAGTCTCAGCCCAGCTCACAGCTATCCCCATCTCCAAACCCACGAAAGCTGCTGTCCAGCCATCATAGAATATTGACCAAAAGTCATTAGCCTCCACAGAAGTAAGCCATGTTTTAAATTGGGGATGACCTAGGTGTAAAAATACCCTAGCAACTGTTTAAGGAGAACATATGAAGTTCTGGAATTATGGTGGGCAAACTTATTCCTCCTGGGCACTCTCAGCAATATAACTTTATATTCCAAAGAAGAAAATGGCCATCTCGGATTTAATAGATACATTTACTGCCAGTAAAAAGATTTTTTTTTTCCGAATTATTTGTCTTTATTTTGTCTTCAACAGTCAATATACCTTCAAAGCCTGATTCTCTTTATTAACTTCAGTGAAGTTACTACTGATTTACACTTGTGTAAATGAGACGCTACAAGGAAAACGTGACAGTAAAATCAGGCCCATAAAGGAGAATATTTGTTTTTGCAGCTCATTTCAGCAATATCAACTTAAACATTTTGCAACAGGGCCAGAATCAACACCGCTTCAATTTTGACTCTGACTGGCTGAAGAAAATCAGAGGCCATTTTTGAAGGGATAATCAAAGGCAGGTTCAAATTACTGCCAGATAATACGCATCTGAATTCCAACTTGACCTACAGAAAAATATTTATTTGACTGAATAACAGCACTATAGCCATTAAATAAAATTTTCCCTATAAAATAGCTAAGATATTTGTTTTCATGCTCCCCTGCGGTATAGTAGCTGTATTCTCTGGAGCAATTTTCTCCTGCATGTTTTTTTGTCTTCAGTATGTTGGGTCATTTCCCCTGTCCTCTGGATGCTCGTCATTTTTGATTTATACTATTAATGGAAACTTTTTTCCAAATGGACTCCACTAATACAGATTTTAAAAATATTATGATTGTAACAATCCAGTTGGCCACAGTTTCTCCAGATTAAGCCATTAAAAATACAAACGTTACCAAACAGCCACAGCAGAGATTTGGAGACCAGAAAGATGTTTTTTCTAAAAAATAAATAAAAACAAAGCTATTAAAAATGACCCCCTTCCTCATAATGAAGAACAGAAACGATAGCCATGATTTCTAATACTGTATTTGTGTGCACTGTGTTGGCAACGATTAGTTTTCCTTCCGTTTTTGAAAGAAACTACATACTGAAGACTCAAGCTGATACAGATGGATGTGATGGGAAACATAAACAATAGAAAGACAAGCAAAAGCACTAGTGCCAAAGGGAAATGTGTATATTTAACAAGCTCTTCTTGCATTGTCTAACGTTCCACTCCCGTCACCCCCACCCCAAAAAAGTCAAATGTTTAATGGAAAGTAAATATCGCTGTGCTTGACTGTTTTTCTTTATTCTAGGTCCATTATTTCATGTGTGTACCGGTTAATACAATTGCTTCTGCAGTTAAATGATAAAGATCTAATCTTTGGCTAGATAAATTATCAGTTGAGAAGAGAGAAGCAGAGCTAGCTAATTAGTGACTTTTAATTTGTTCCTTTTACTGTGTTTTCAGATGTTCTGCCCCCCTTTCATCTATAGTATAATTTGAGACCCTTCACTGGAGGACTGTTGTTACAATAACAGTACATTCAGTTGTTTTCTGATTATTAACATTTATATTATGTTAGCATCTAGGAGCTTCAAACAGAATCACACAACACTCGCCAGTGTGGAAACATGTAGAGAAATACAGATCTGTCTTGACTTGAACAAATTGTAAGCTGCTCAAGTCTTGTTAGTTTATTATAACTTAATATTTTGTTTGTATACTTGTTAGTTAAAAAAAAATGAGTTGTCACAAACCACCTCTCCCCTTCCCAAAATCCAGGTGCCCCAGGCAGCTTGATACCCTGTGAGCATAGCAATGTGCACGCCTTCCATCCTCTCCACTCCACAGAAATAGATGCATGATGGGCCATAGTCAGTTAGACAGCGGCTGTGCTGCTGAAGGCATCTATAGGCACTTTAATGTGAAAGGTAAGTGGTAAAGTTTACAAAGAAAAAATGAATTTTTTACAGAATTTTAAGTGGTACTTTCCTGTCCTATGGATTGGGTTATTTCACTAAGGCCTGGTCTACACTAGGCGTTTATGTCGAATTTAGCACCGTTAAATCGAATTAACCCTGCACCCGTCCACACCACGAGGCTATTTAGTTCGACATAGAGGGCTCTTAAATTCGACTTCTGTACTCCTCCCCAACGAGGGGAGTAGCACTAAATTCGACATGGCCATATCGAATTAGGCTTGGTGTGGATGGAAATCGACGCTAATAGCTCCGGGAGCTATCCCACAGTGCACCACTCTGTTGACGCTCTGGACAGCAGTCCGAGCTCGGATGCTCTGACCAGCCACACAGGAAAAGGCCCGGGAAAATTTGAATTCCTTTTCCTGTCTGGGCAGTTGGAATCTCATTTCCTGTTTGGACAGCGTGGCGAGCTCAGCAGCACTGGCAACGATGCAGAGCTCTCCAGCAGAGATGGCCGTGCAATCCCAGAATAGAAAGAGGGCCCCAGCATGGACTGATCGGGAAGTCTTGGATCTCATCGCTGTGTGGGGCGATGAGTCCGTGCTTTCCGAGCTGCGCTCCAAAAGACGGAACGCAAAGATCTATGAGAAGATCTCTAAAGCCATGGCAGAGAGAGGATACAGCCGGGATGCAACGCAGTGCCGCGTGAAAATCAAGGAGCTGAGACAAGGCTACCAGAAGACCAAAGAGGCAAACAGACGATCCGGATCCCAGCCCCACACATCCCGTTTCTACGAGGCACTGCATTCCATCCTTGGTGCGGCCGCCACCACTACCCCACCACTGACCGTGGACTCTGAGGATGGGATATTGTCCAGGGCCGGTTCCTCGGACATGTTAGCGGACGGGGAAGATGAGGAAGGAGATGAGGAGGACGAGGCAGTCGGCAGCGCTTACCAAGCTGATTTCCCCGACAGCCAGGAGCTCTTCATCACCCTTACAGAGATCCCCTACCAACCCTCCCCAGCATGTAACCCGGACACAGATTCAGGGGAAGGATCAAGCGGTAAGTGCTTTAAACATATAAACCTTTATTTTGTACAAAACTAGAATATTAATACTAATAACAATCTTTGATTCATGATTTCTTCCCCCTGGGCGCTTAAATAATCACTAACAAGTATTTGTAAAAAAATCAAACACTGTCCAGTTCTGCATGATTGTGCTGCCCAGGCTGCTCCACTCTTTTGTCGCTGCTACTGCAGCTATATGAAAAGCCGGTCTATATGTCCGGGGATAGAGCAGTAGTCCTCCACAGACATCACCACAAAGCTCTCCTGCAGGTAAAGGGATAGCCTGTTCATCAGGTTCCTTGGGAGAGCCACTTGGTCCTCCAAAGTAAGAGACGTTCCCGCGCCAGGAGACAAGGAGGTACTCAGGAATCAGCGCATTGCAGATCATGGCGGCATAGGGCCCCGGTCTCTGCAGGCTTTCTCGAAGCATCCTCCGGATCTCGTTGTCAGGGATCCTCATGAGGGTGATGTCGGTCATGACAACCTGCTTTGAATTAGGTAGGGGACTGTTAGTATTGGGACTGCTTGCAACAAGTTCCTTTACAGAACTGTGACCGCTGGTTTACAGCCACGCGGTGGGGGCAGGAGAGGGTCAGCATCCAGGGATCTTTCCCTGGCACATCCGCGAGGGGGTGGGACAGGGCCACAGTTCTTGCTTGGCCGACTGATGGCAGCACAGACTGGCATTGCTTTCAATGTGAAAGGTGGCCAGTGGTACTCCTAAAGTTTTAATCTGCAACAAGTCTACGGCTTACCATCTTTGCCAGCTACAGAGAGTACCGTGTCCTGCCCCGGTTCCCAGATCGGCAGTGCAAAAGCCCAGGCACTGAAGGCGAGGTTCGAAAATTCGACCTTGTCCTCAGTGCGCATATGATAGGTGTGGTTCATGGTCTTGTTCACGGAGAAAGACTATGTTCTTGTGAATCAAGGTTCTTGATTCACAACTACATTTATCTTTCAGAGGAATTCACTGCCTTTTCCTCATTCCCACAGCCACATCTGCAACTGTCTCCCAACCCAGCCTGGAATCACACTCCCAGAGGCTAGCGCACATTAGGCGGAGGAAGAAGAAGACGCGAGAGGACATGTTCTCTGAACTTATGGGCTGCTCCCGAGCCCAGGCAGCACAGTATAACCAGTGGAGGGAGAATTTGTCCCAAATGCACCGGATACACATGGACCGTGAGGAGAGGTGGCGGCAGGAAGACCAGCAGGCGACTCAAACGCTGCTTGGACTTCTGAGGGAGCAAACGGACACGCTCCGGCGCCTTGTTGATGTTCTGCAGGAATGGAGGCAGGAGGACAGAGCCCCGCTGCAGTCTATCAGGAGCCGCACTCCCCCGCCACCAAGTCCCATACCCCCCTCGCCCAAAGTCCAAAGAAGGAGGGGCGGGAGAGTCCGTGAAAACTCTCACTCCACCCCTGCAGACTGCTCAAGCACCAGAAGGCTGTCATTCCCCAAAATTTGAAAAGTCCTTTCCTGGCCGCCTCAAGCAAGCCCCCGTCCAAGTTTCACCCCCCAGTTTCATGTGTGGTTGTTAATAAAAAATACGTTTTTGTTCAGTACTGTTTCAGTCATGCTGTTTTGAGGGAGAGTCTGTCTGCAGGGGGGGAAGGGTCTTGGTAATTGGACAGGACATTCACCTTTAGCAGGCTACAGAGGCGGGGGCAGGTCCAGCAGCAGGGCACATACACAGTGCACTGACTAGTTACCCTGGTCAGTCTGGGAGGTGGTTTTCATGTTCTGTGCGTGGGGTGGAGGGGGGTGTTGCTCTGTGACTTTGTGGCGGGGGAGGGCAGTTACAGATGTTATGCAGCGGTCCTTGTCCTGGATCACAGAGCCACGCAGCAGGGGATCTGTAACCCTCCTCCCCCTGCCATAAAGTCACACAGCCCCCACATACACGCAGTCCCGCTCAGGAGGGCTGGCAGGCTCCGTGGAAACAACCAATCCGCCACTGCGATTCCTGTCATTCCTGGAGTTTAGAAGGATCATTTGCATCAGTACACTACACCTGCTCCCCACCACAGTCTGCGTCCCAGGTTTAAAACATTCCCGCGAAAACAGTAATAAAGACAACGGTGTTCATTAACAAAATAATACTAAATTTATTTTTTTGGAAGGGGGTGGTGGGGGTCTGTAACTGGAGAGGATAGTCAACATTAACTGGGTAAAGAAACGGGGGCAGGTTCAGCTTCTCTGAACAGAAACTTTAAAGTCACTGGTCACCCTGCTCAGTGTTGAACCTGGCTTTCAAAGCCTCTCGGATGCACAGCGCGTCCCGCTGGGCTCTTCTAATCACCCGGCTGTCTGGCTGGGCGTAATCAGATGCCAGGCTATTTGCCTCAACCTCCCACCCTGCCATAAAGGTCTCCCCCTTGCTCTCACACAGATTGTGGAGCACACAGCAAGCAGCTATAACAATGGGGATATTGGTTTCGCTGAGATCACAGCGAGTGAGTAAGCTTCTCCATCTCCCCTTGAGACGTCCAAAAGCACACTCCACCACCATTCTGCACTTGCTCAGCCGGTAGTTGAACAGTTCTTTTTCAGAGTCCAGGGCGCCAGTGTAGGGCTTCATGAGCCAGGGCATTAGCGGGTAGGCTGGGTCCCCAAGGATGACTGTAGGCATCTCCACATCCCCAAGAGTTATTTTGTGGTCCGGGAAGTAAATACCTTCCTGCAGCCGTCTAAACAGACCAGAGTTCCTGAACCTTGCCCGGCCATCCGACGTTGATGTTGGTAAAACGTCCCCTGTGGTCCACCAGTGCTTGCAGCACCATTGAAAAGTAGCCCTTTCGGTTGATGTACTGGCTGGCCTGGTGGTCCGGTCCCAGGATAGGGATGTGAGTTCCATCTATAGCCCCACCGCAGTTTGGGAATCCCATCGCGGCGAAGCCATCTATGATGACCTCCACGTTTCCCAGGGTCACTACCTTTGAGAGCAGTACCTTGACGATTGCCTTGGCTACTTGCATGACAACAACCCCCACGGTAGATTTGCCCACGCCAAAGTGGTTCGCGACTGACCGGTAGCTGTCCGGCGTTGCAAGCTTCCAGAGGGCTATGGCCACTCACTTCTGGACAGTCAGGGCTGCTCGCATCCGGGTGTCATTGCGCTTCAGGGCAGGTGACAGCAACTCACAAAGTTCCAGGAAAGTCCCCTTCCGCATGCGAAAGTTTCGCAGCCACTGGGATTCGTCCCAGACCTGCAGCACTATGCGGTCCCACCAGTCAGTGCTTGTTTCCCGTGCCCAGAATCGCCGTTCCACAACATCCAGATGACCCATTGTCACCGTGATGTCCTCGGAGCTGGGTCCCGTGCTTTGTGAGAGGTCTGTGCCCCTCTCAGAGTTCAGGCCCTCTCCGCGGTGCCGTAGCCTCCTCGCCTGGTTCATCTGCATCTGCCTCTGGGAAAGGTGGATGATAACCTGCGAGGCGTTCACAAGTGCCACAACTGCAGCGATGGTCGCAGCGGGATCCATGCTCGCAGTGCTGTGGCGTCCGCGCTGTCACTGACCCGAAAAGCGCGCTAACTGATTTCCCGCCGGCGCTTTCAGGGAGGGAGGGAGGGCGGTATTGACAGACGGATGACGACAATTACCCAAAAGCACCCTCGACCCTTTTTTTTTACCCAGAAGGCATTGGCGGCTCGACCCAGAATTCCAATGGGCTGCAGGGACTGCGGGAACTGTGGGATAGCTGCCCACAGTGCACCGCTTCCAATGTCGACGCTTTCCCCGTTAGTGTGGACTCACAAAGTCGAATTACTGTCCTTAGTGTGGACACACAAGTTCGACTTAGCAATATCGATTCCACATATTCGATTTAAGTGAAATCGAAATACCCTCGTAGTGTAGACATACCCTGAATGTGTGTATTCCCATAGTGCAATGAAACAAGCATCATTTTGAGATAAGGTGCTCAACTTGATATCCTCACATTTCAGCATGAGTCTAACATTTCAATTCCTTTTGATTATCTTGCTGAGGTTACTCATCGTGGGTACATCTACACTGATAACTGCTGTGCTGTAGCAAACACATCATTATGCCTTTACAAAGGGCTATTTGTAAAGTAACTTTTTACTTAAACCCAGTTGAACCTGAAAAGGGGGATGAGCAAGGAGGTGGCCACATTTTTTCAGTTGTCATTAACCTAAACAAAATGCATCTGTTTATAATGGTGTTTAATATTTTAATCAGCTGTGAGGAGCCATGTCTTTAAACACTCCAGTCCTAGTACAGAATTCCTCTGGCGAGCACACGCACACACACACTCTCCTACACACACCCCAGTGTTAGCTGCTGTAGATTTTCAACGTAGCAAAAGGTTGAGGATCTGGTCCATTGGGTCAATCAGCATAGCTCCATTGTCTTCACTGGAGATATGCCAATGTACACCAGCTGAGAATCTTAGGCCCTTTATGTGGATAATGAGACTATCCAGCTCCATTAAACAACATGCAATTCAGAATGTTGGTTTTTACTTTTGAAGCCCTACATGGGTTGGTACATACCTATCCCTGAGGCTGCCTCTTTCCCTATACCACCATTGCAGTAGGTGGAGGGGTATGAGCTATAGCTTTTTTACTCTAGACAGGTGGAGGAAGCTGCCAGCAGTATTCTCTGTGAGGGTCCTCAACTCTGCACCATGCCTTCTCTTGGCCTCACAGAGCCCAGATTTGTTAGATCTCTGGAGAGGCTGAAAGGCCCGTCTTTTTCCCCAGGTATTTGTGGAGCTGGAGTGCTGAGGGCAGGCAGGGTGATGCTACTCTGATATTATAGTCGTTTATTATGTGGTGGATAAGTTGGGGGGCAGTTGATTTGTGAGGGGGTTGAGCTGTCCCACTGTGTGTTGTTGTATTTTTTGTGTAAGAGCACATGGGGGGGGGAGGGGAAAGAGGTTAATTTATTCTCCTGATTTGCACATTTGCCAAGCAGATAAAAGAGCTTGTTTTCAGTTATGTGTAGAGCTCTCTACTGAGAACTGGACTGAAGGCACCTCCCATATAACTAGCACTACAATAACTAGCCATCAGATTTGCCATATAAATTAACGGTTGAATGAGCGTGGGACTAAATTACCCCGCTGGACAGACACATAGGGCTGTGTGTTGAAGCTGGTATAATCAGTCCCCAGTGCTGTGCCAATTCGGATAGTGACAGTTCTAGCAGTGAAGTTTTCTCTCCAGTTCCTTCTTGAGTACTAACCTCACTGAAAATGAGTAAAAGTATGAAATTGGTTATTTTTACCATGATTTTAGTGTTTCCTGTTTCTCCTTATTTATTTTATTCTTTTAGATCATCTTGTATTAAACAATTTGGCAATGATGAAAATCAGTAGAAAGGCTGTGCTTTAGTAGGGTAGTTCGAATTGATTTCTCAACACATAAGAGAGGCCCACATGCGGGAACATGTGATCTCAAATCTCGTTTTATTTATGAAACACCAGAAGGGAAATTAACAAGTACTGTCAATGGTTTCCTTTCAACGTGCAGTTTTTAAAGGGGTTTTCTTGCATTACCCTATTAAGAGTGACATTTCATGTTTGTATTGCCTTAACAATATGCCTCTTACCATAACACCTCTGCATTACTCTCCTGACGACACACTGGTTTTGTGATTATCACAGAATTGAAAACAAAACATAGAATGTGGACCAGCTACTCTAATCTAAGTTTTCATACTTCATCCATCACTAGATATGATAGGAAATACTGAGATTTTGTTATGCTCATAAAAAGCACACGGGATCTTTTCAGGAGGAGGCAAATACACCGCATTTATTGAGAATACAACAGTTAGCATATGCTTTTCAGTCACACACACACACGCACACAGAGTCCTGCCAGTGATGTTTATAGTTACCAGTCTGTTCTAGCTCGAGTCAATCTAACGGCCAGTTAGATTGAGCACGAGTGTGGAGCTGGGCTCTTGTCGGTTGCTATCCGATGCTCCGAGGCTTTGCAGGACTGAACCCAGAGTTCCATGGCAAAACACTCCAGCTTTATAGTTGTAAATTCCCATTTGAGTCCAGGCATTTTGCAATGTCATCCTGTAATCATTAGTCCTTAAATGGTGTTAATCTTGGGGTTTTCTGCTGTTAACGTTTGATGGTTATTGTCGGGCTTCCCATCGTTATTTCCTATTTGTTGTCTCACCTTCGGGGGGTGCCTGCCTCACTTCTGAGGTCATCAATGCTGCTAACATGTTTAGCATCGGATACAATGGATGTTTTCTGATTGTTTCCTGGTCTTTCCAAGTCTCTCACTTTTTCTTGACCATCTGGACATTTGTGATGGCTTTCACACCTTATCTTTTCCTGATGCATGCATTCCTCATTCACACAAACAATCTCTTACAGAAACCTTCAAAGGTATACAGACAGCAGTATTGTATATTTAGCAGAATACATTGTAAAGCAAGCCTTGCTAAATCTTATAACTAAAACAATTCACATTGGGGTTTCAGGCCCTCAACATTCCTCTAATCTCCTTAACAATGATACCATACAAGATCCTATCTCTTACTTACTAAAACCTTAAAACAAAGAAGTGTATATTTAACTAGAGTGCCAAATTTGTAATACATATAGGAAACCATAGTAGACATTATAACTTATCCTAAAACAAAAGGGTGACCATAATCAGTCATAAGGATTGTTCTGGTCCGTCATTCCTTTCTGCTATTCAAAAAGGGTGGCTGTCATAACTATAAAGGGAAGGGTAACAGCTCTCCTGTGTACAGTACTATAAAATCCCTCCTGGCCAGAGACTCCAAAATCCTTTTACCTGTAAAGGGTTAAGAAGCTCGGGTAACCTGGCTGACACCTGACCCAAAGGACCAATAAGGGGACAAGATACTTTCAAAGCTTGGGGGGGGGGAAAGGCTTTTGTTTGTGCTCTTTGTTTTGGTTGTTGTTTCGCTCTTGGGACTGAGAGGGACCAGACATCAATCCAGGTTCTCCACATCTTTCTAAACAAGTCTCTCATATTTCAAAACTTGTAAGTAAACAGCCAGGCAAGGCGTGTTAGTTTTCCTTTGTTTTCTCAACTTCTAAATGTACCTTTTACTAGAGTGTTTATCTTTGTTTGCTGTACTTTGAACCTAAGACTAGAGGGGAATCCTCTGAGCTCTTTAAGTTTGATTACCCTGTAAAGTTATTTTCCATACTGATTTTACAGAGATGATTTTTACCTCTTTCTTTAATTAAAAGCCTTCTTTTTAAGAACCTGATTGATTTTTCCTTGTTTTTAGATCCAAGGGGGTTGGATCTGTATTCACCAGGAGTTGGTGGGGGAAGGGAGGGGGATGGTTAATTTCTCCTTGTTTTAAGATCCAAGGGGTTTGGATCTGTATTCACCAGGAGTTGGTGGGGGAAAGGAGGGGGATGGTTAATTTCTCCTTGTTTTAAGATCCAAGGGGTTTGGATCTGTATTCACCAGGGAATTGGTGAAAGGTTTCTCAAGGCTTCCCAGGGAAGGGAATTAGCTTTGGGAATGGTGGCAGCGGACCAGATCTAAGCTGGTAGTTAAGCTTAGAAGTCTTCATGCAGGCCCCCACATTTGTACCCTACAGTTCAAAGTGGGGAAGCAGCCTTGACATGGTGGCATAGCGGTGGGAAACATTTTAAACCCAAAAGCCAGTAAGATTTTTTTTTCCTTCTAGCTGCTTGGAAAGCAGAGCTGAAGGTAGATGCATATCTTATCTCTCCTTGCCTGAAGGCAGAGGTGTTAATTTTTTTAACAAGGGCCTTTGTTAAGAGAAGGGTTCAATTAATAAGCAAACGACTGGTAAAAGGAATTTACAAGCTGAATTGTTTTTTTTTTCTTTTTACATCCTCGGGAGTAGCTAGTTAGAAAGTCTCTGTTAACTCAGCAGCAACCTGAGCTGAGTGCATCCCAGTTTCAGTCAACTGCAGAGGGGTGTGACCCAGCACAAGAAAACAGGAAAATGACTACCAAAGAAGTAGCTAACAAAATAGAACTGGCCAGACTAGAAGCAGAAGAAAATGAGAAAAAACATCAGAGACTGCTTCAAATTAAAAAACTCGAGAAAGAAGCTGATGAGAGGGCTAGGGAACAGAGAGAAAGAGAAGAAAAAGCCAAAGAGGAGGCCCACAAGAGAGAGATGGAGCTAGAAAAAGCCAAAGAGGAGGCCCACAAGAGAGAGATGGAGCTGAAAGAAAAAGAGATGGAGGAGAGAGAAAAAGAAAGGAAGCATGAACTGGAAGTAGCAAGGGCTAGGCTGGATACAACAGCCACTCCTAACAACCCCTCTCCAGGTACCACTTCCCATCCCAGAAAATTCCCCACCTACAAGGCAGGCGATGATACTGAGGCCTTCTTAGAAAATTTTGAAAGGGCCTGCCTTGGATACAGCATCACTCCAGACCAGTACATGGTAGAGCTGAGGCCGCAGCTCAGTGGACCCTTAGCAGAGGTGGCGGCTGAAATGCCTAAGGAACACATGAACAGTTATGAACTTTTTAAAAACAAGGCCAGACTCAGAATGGGGCTAACACCCGAGCATGCCCGTCGGCGGTTCAGAGCCCTAAGGTGGAAATCAGACGTGTCATTTACCCGGCATGCCTACCACATTGACAAAAATTGTGATGCCTGGGTATCAGGAGCAAATGTTAAATCTCTGGAAGATCTGGTTTCCCTAGTAAAAATGGAACAGTTTTTAGAGGGTGTTCCTGAGGAAATAGAAAGGTACATCCTAGATAGGAAGCCCAAAACTGTAACCGAAGCGGGGGAGATTGGAGCCAAATGGGTGGAGGTGGCAGAAAAGAAAAAAACTAGTAGCAGTTGGAGCGAATATCAGAAGGGGCAAGCCAAAACAAAACCTTACCACCGGGGACAACCCAAGGCCCCACCCACATCCCAAGGGAAACCCCAGACGCCTTCTCACCCCACCACACCAGTCTCCACCAACCAACATCGCCCCGGTGATACCTTAGCAGGGCGATGTTTTAAATGTAATGAACTGGGACATATAAAGGCTCACTGCCCCAAGAACCCCAACCAATTACAGTTCATTACACCACAATCACACCAAAGATCCCCAGACCCAGATGCCTCTCTCATACCCTCGGAGCGAAGGGAAACCTTGAGAGTGGGCGGAAAGAAGGTTATCGCTTGGAGAGACACTGGGGCACAAGTGTCAACTATCCACCAATCCCTAGTGGACCCCAAACTCATCAACCCGGAGGCTCCAGTGACAATTCAACCCTTCGTGTCACAGTCTGTAACCTTGCCTACAGCCAAGTTGCATGTCCAGTACAAGGGCTGGTCAGGAATGTGGACTTTTGCAGTCTATGACAATTATCCCATCCCCATGCTGCTGGGGGAAGACTTGGCCAACCATGTGAAGCTAGCCAAGAGGGTTGGAATAGTCACCCGCAGCCAGGCTAAGCAAGCTTTCACCCCCATCCCTGTTCCTGAGCCGTCCACCAGGGCCCCGTCTGTGTTACCAGAGACCCAAACAAAGGTGGTGGAACCGGATCCCCTGCCAACGACTGCAACAGCCGTAGTGGATCCAATCCCAGAGACCCAGCCAAAGCCAGTCCCAGAACCGGAACTGGCAACGCAACCAGCACCAGAACCATTGCCAGCACTGAGTCCAGCGCTTGCAAACCCGTCTACAACTCCAATGCCAGAGGGCACCAGCGAGCCTGAACTGGTGGAAGCAGCAGATAACCCTACCCCAGAGGCTCAGCCAGAGCCTGAAATACCACATAGTGCACCAGCGGACAGCAGTTCACAGTCAATGGAAACAGCCCCAGCACCTGCATCGCTTCCAGAGGGACCAAGCCCCAGTCCAGAGTCCAAGGAGGAACTGATGTCTCCAGCATCAAGGGAACAGTTCCAGGCCGAGCAGGAAGCAGATGACAGCCTTCAGAAAGCTTGGGCGGCAGCACGGAGCACCCCACCGCCTCTCAGCTCTTCTAACCGATCCCGGTTTGTTGTAGAACAAGGACTTTTATACAAGGAGACTCTTTCTGGTGGGCACCAGGAAGACTGGCATCCTCAAAGACAGTTGGTAGTTCCCACTAAGTATCGGGTAAAGCTCTTAAGCTTAGCCCATGATCATCCCAGTGGCCATTCTGGGGTAAACAGAACCAAAGACCGGTTGGGGAAGTCCTTCCACTGGGAGGGAATGGGCAAGGACGTTGCTAATTATGTCCGGTCTTGTGAGGTGTGCCAACGAGTGGGAAAGACCCAGGACCAGGTTAAAGCCCCTCTCCAGCCACTACCCATAATTGAGGTCCCATTTCAGCGAGTAGCTGTGGATATTCTGGGTCCTTTCCCAAAAAAGACACCCAGAGGAAAGCAGTACGTACTGACTTTCATGGATTTTGCTACTCGATGGCCGGAAGCAGTACCCTTAAGCAACACCAGGGCTAAAAGTGTGTGCCAGGCATTAGCAGACATTTTTTCCAGGGTAGGGTGGCCCTCCGACATACTTACAGATTCGGGAACTAATTTCCTGGCAGGGACCATAAAAATCCTGTGGGAAGCTCATGGGGTGAATCACTTGGTTGCCACCCCTTACCACCATCAAACCAATGGCCTGGTGGAGAGGTTTAATGGAACTTTGGGGGCCGTGATACGTAAATTCGTAAATGAACATTCCAATGATTGGGACCTAGTGTTGCAGCAGTTGCTTTTTGCCTACAGGGCTGTACCACATCCCAGTTTAGGGTTTTCACCATTTGAACTTGTGTATGGCCGCGAGGTTAAGGGGCCATTACAATTGGTGAAGCAGCAATGGGAGGGGTTTACGCCTTCTCCAGGAACTAACATTCTAGACTTTGTAAGCAACCTACAAAGCACCCTCCGACACTCTTTAGCCCTTGCTAAAGAAAACCTAAAGGATGCTCAGGAAGAGCAAAAGGCCTGGTATGATAAACATTCCAGAGAACGGTCCTTCAAAGTAGGAGACCAAGTCATGGTCTTAAAGGCGCTCCAGGCCCATAAAATGGAAGTGTCGTGGGAAGGACCATTCACGGTCCAGGAGCGCCTAGGAGCTGTTAACTATCTCATAGCCTCCCCCACCTCCAACATAAAGCCTAAGGTATACCATGTTAATTCTCTTAAGCCCTTTTATTCCAGAGAATTAAACGTTTGCCAGTTTACAGCCCAGGAAACAGATGACGCGGAGTGGCCTGAAGGTGTCTACTACGAAGGAAAAAGGAATGGTGGCGTGGAAGAGGTGAACCTCTCCATGACCCTTGGACGTCTGCAGCGACAGCAGATCAAGGAGCTGTGCACAAGCTTTGCACCGATTTTCTCAGCCACTCCAGGACGGACCGAACGGGCATACCACTCCATTGACACAGGTAATGCTCACCCAATTAGAACCCCACCCTACCGGGAGTCACCTCATGCCCAAACTGCTATACAAAGGGAGATCCAGGACATGCTACAGATGGGTATAATCCGCCCCTCTAACAGTGCATGGGCATCTCCAGTGGTTCTAGTTCCCAAACCAGATGGGGAAATACGCTTTTGCGTGGACTACCGTAAGCTAAATGCTGTAACTCGTCCTGACAACTATCCAATGCCACGCACAGATGAGCTATTGGAGAAATTGGGACATGCCCAATTCATCTCTACTTTAGACTTAACCAAAGGGTACTGGCAAGTACCACTAGATGAACCTGCTAAGGAAAGGTCAGCCTTCGTCACCCAGGCAGGGGTGTATGAATTCAATGTACTCCCTTTCGGGTTGCGAAATGCACCCGCCACCTTCCAAAGACTTGTAGATGGTCTCCTAGCGGGATTGGGAGAATCTGCAGTTGCCTACCTCGATGATGTGGCCATTTTTTCTGATTCATGGACAGAACACCTGGAGCACCTGGAAAAAGTCTTCGAGCGCATCCGGCAGGCAGGACTAACTGTTAAGGCTAAAAAGTGTCAAATAGGCCAAAACAGAGTGACGTACCTGGGGCACCAGGTGGGTCAAGGAACTATAAATCCCTTACAGGCCAAAGTGGATGCTATCCAAAAGTGGCCAGTTCCAAAGTCAAAGAAACAGGTCCAATCCTTCTTAGGCTTGGCCGGATATTATAGGCGATTTGTACCACACTACAGCCAAATCGCCGCCCCGCTAACAGACCTAACCAGAAAGAAACAGCCAAATGCAGTTCAGTGGACTGACAAGTGTCAAAAGGCCTTTAACCAGTTAAAGGCGACGCTCATGTCTGACCCTGTGCTAAGGGCCCTAAACTTTAACAAACCGTTCCTAGTAACCACAAATGCGTCTGAGCGGGGCGTGGGAGCAGTTTTAATGCAGGAAGGATCAAGAATTCCATCCTGTCATGTTTCTCAGCAAGAAACTGTCTAAGAGGGAAAGCCACTGGTCAATCAGCGAAAAGGAATGCTACGCCATTGTGTACGCACTGGAAAAGCTACGCCCATATGTTTGGGGACGGCATTTCCAACTACAAACAGACCATGCTGCGCTACAGTGGCTTCATACCGCCAAGGAAAATAACAAAAAACTTCTTCGGTGGAGTTTAGCTCTCCAAGTTTTTGATTTTGAAATACAACACATTTCGGAAGCTTCTAACAAAGTGGCTAATGCACTCTCCCGGAAAAGTTTCCCAAAGTTAACTGGTTAACAATTGTTCTTGGAATAAAACATATTGTTAGTTTTTATATAATCAGTAGTATGTCTAAAGGTACATGTGTCATATTAACTCTGTTATCTCCTAGAGCTCCAGGAAGAAATCACAGCCAGTGTGAAACTGGACGTCCAACACTATCTGTGATTTGGGGGGCGTGTCATAACTATAAAGGGAAGGGTAACAGCTCTCCTGTGTACAGTACTATAAAATCCCTCCTGGCCAGAGACTCCAAAATCCTTTTACCTGTAAAGGGTTAAGAAGCTCGGGTAACCTGGCTGACACCTGACCCAAAGGACCAATAAGGGGACAAGATACTTTCAAATCTTGGGGGGGGAAAGGCTTTTGTTTGTGCTCTTTGTTTTGGTTGTTGTTTCGCTCTTGGGACTGAGAGGGACCAGACATCAATCCAGGTTCTCCACATCTTTCTAAACAAGTCTCTCATATTTCAAAACTTGTAAGTAAACAGCCAGGCAAGGCGTGTTAGTTTTCCTTTGTTTTCTCAACTTGTAAATGTACCTTTTACTAGAGTGTTTATCTTTGTTTGCTGTACTTTGAACCTAAGACTAGAGGGGAATCCTCTGAGCTCTTTAAGTTTGATTACCCTGTAAAGTTATTTTCCATACTGATTTTACAGAGATGATTTTTACCTCTTTCTTTAATTAAAAGCCTTCTTTTTAAGAACCTGATTGATTTTTCCTTGTTTTTAGATCCAAGGGGGTTGGATCTGTATTCACCAGGAGTTGGTGGGGGGAAGGAGGGGGATGGTTAATTTCTCCTTGTTTTAAGATCCAAGGGGTTTGGATCTGTATTCACCAGGAGTTGGTGGGGGAAAGGAGGGGGATGGTTAATTTCTCCTTGTTTTAAGATCCAAGGGGTTTGGATCTGTATTCACCAGGGAATTGGTGAAAGGTTTCTCAAGGCTTCCCAGGGAAGGGAATTAGCTTTGGGAATGGTGGCAGCGGACCAGATCTAAGCTGGTAGTTAAGCTGAGAAGTCTTCATGCAGGCCCCCACATTTGTACCCTACAGTTCAAAGTGGGGAAGCAGCCTTGACAGTGGCTGACAGGATGAAATCAAATCATACATTAATTCTCATGGGACATAAAATCCTGCTCCTACAATTTTACTGAAAAAATATGAGAACTTTCTACTGCCTGTTGTTGCATCTAGGGTGGGACTGGGAAGTCTATCTGAAATCTTGGAGAGTACTATTAGCATAAACATTTACATTCCCTATTACTATAATACTGAACCTTGTTATGTTAGCAACATATTTGTGATGCAGAAAACCCCAGTAGTAAGAAATGGTGTACCCCATGTAACTGGTGGGTTTACGATGTCTAGCTGCACTTCCAGCATTTACCTGGAATCATTCTACCTGTCCCTGCTGATGTCAGAAACCCGCCTCAGCCACCTATGAGTAGATATCAAGCCACCGAGGACAATGCAGAACTCAAAGCTTTTCTGAGTTGAAATTACCTTTTTGTGGTTTACCCTCTTCAAAATGTTTATAGCCATAGAGCCCTAAAATAGGCAAAGCATTTCATAGAATCATAGAACTGGAAGGGACCTCGAGAGGTCATCTAGTCCAGTCCCCTGCACTCATGGCAGGACTAATTATCTAGACCATTCCTGACAGATGTTTGTCTAACCTGCTCTTAAAAATCTCCAATGATGGAGATTTCACAATCTCCCTAGGCAATTTATTCCAGTGCTTAACCACCCTAACAGTTAGGAAGTTTTTCCTAACGTCCAACCTAAACCTCCCTTGCTGCAATTTAAGCCCATTGCTTCTTGTCCTATCTTGTCCTTATGTTTCATTAACTACATTTGTAGGCTCAAACTTATATTTTAACACCTCCTTTGGTTCTTGTCCCAGTAGTTTGATGATCTTTTCTCCATATTGTCCTTTCCTTTTTCCCTTCCAGCCTTTGGAGAGTTATTTTCATGCTGCTGACAGATTTTGTGGTATTCTGCCTGCCTGGACACGGATGTTGCATATGATTAATGACTCTTTACTACAACTTCAATAAGACCATTTAAGTGGCAGGCAGTCAAATCACCTGACTACAGTGATTGACTACAAGTGGATTTCCTGTACTTGTCCAGAGGGCCAAATTCTGCTCACATATATGCCAATGTCAATCAGAAGTACCTGCATTGACCTGAGTGAATGTATTCCTGATCTATACCCATTTAACTGAGGTACAAAGTTTAAGTCCTTTATAAAATTACAAGCCAAATTCAGCTATTTGTTATTAGCTATTCAGTTATTCCCCAGTTGAAAATTAGATAATTCCTACTGGTAGCAAGAAAATCATGTCCTACCCACATCTCAGCCTCTCCAGTTCCCTTTGGCTTCAATGTAAGCTATAGCCACTAATACATTTTTTGCAAATCAGGGGCCTGATTTTCAAAGAAACTCCAAAGGTTCAACTTTGCTCTACTTCTGGCTCCCTCTGATTTTATTTTCCAGTAGGTGCAGTCTTGCAGAATAGAGATGTACTGTGGGCAGTCTCATCTCATCAATCCAATGGATGAAACACAAGGTCTCAGTATTTGACTCAGAGAACCCCTAAACTCTGCCTGCCTCTCTCATCTTCACTAGCCTGCTTCTTGTTAGAAAACTACACCACATACCCACCAACTCCACACTCAGAACATTTCACACCTGCTGTCCTTCCCCATTCTGGCTGAAAACCTCTCTTGCTGTTCAAAATCTGATTGGACTAACTTATTTTTAAATTGCCGGGGTATTTTAGAATGAATTATCTGGTAAAGTGAGGCACAGTCTGATCTTGAGAAAGTCACTTTAGTTATCACACTAATTTTACAACATGAACCAGGGCAGGGGATTAGGAACCCGGACTCCTGGGTTCTGACCCTGGCTGTGCCATTCATCCTCTGACATAGAAATAAATTGAAAAAAATACAGCCCCAGGTTGTAACTCCGTGGCACGGAAGATCCCCAGGAGTATTGTTTTTCTTCTTTAGAAGCCATCTCTGCTGAAATCTGATTGCTCCACAGTCTAAGGGCCTAATCTGGCCCAGGGCCAAGTGTCTTTATATGCCATTTGCTTCAGTGACAGAAGGTATTCAGCTCTTCCCTGGAGAGGTCTGTATCTCACGCAATGGGACCCTAATACAATGGGCCCCCTATTACAAGTCTGCAACAAGTGTTACAGGAAAGAAGTCAAGAAGGTCACAGGTGCTATATTTCACCGGTAATTATGGGCCTTGCTTAATGCTACACTTCTGTACTACTTTCCCAAGGCCTCCTGCACATAATATCCACTACATCTATTACCTGCCAGTCACTAAATCAAGAGGAAGTTTAATTAAGGTCCTGGATTGTCTTTAAAGGGATCTCTCTGCATATATAGTGTGTTGCTTTTCAGAACGACGTGCTAGATTGTGGGGTACGCTGTGGGGTATGGGGAATCAGCGACATGAGCTCCCTTTGACAATACTGCTGTCATCTGAGTCCATGGAACTATATTCCTTCATTGTTCGGGGGGAGGGCAAGTGCACACATTACAAAAGCGAAACTTAGAAAAATCCCGAAGTCCCGGCTTGCTCACACTGTCAGGTCATTCCATTAGCATCCTTCCTTGAGCAAAGAGACATAAAGAGTTTGAAAACATGATCATCATTATTAGTTATAGCACACCTTGCAGAGTTTACAAACCATAAGGATGACAGGTGCAGACCTTGTCATTGCTAAGATACCCCCAAGTACTGACTACAGTAAGTAGTTAAGGCTTGATCCAACAAGATATTGAGCACTCTGGGCCTGATCCAGCAAAGCACTTAAACACATGCTCAACTTTAAGCATGTAATTAGTCTCATCAAGGCTTTAGTTAGTATCAATGGAAAGGAGACAGCTGCAGCCATTTTTCATATATATATATATTTATATATATATATATATATATATATATATATATAACCACATTTTTAACTTTAAGCATGTGATTAGTCTCATCAAGTCTTTAATTAGTATCAATGGATGTGGACAGCTGCAGCCATGTGATATAGATAACTACATTTCGAATAACTGCCTTATGAGAACTCAAAGTTGTACTGTTAAATCTGCAATAGCAGGGTGCAGAGTTAAGGTTGTGTGTGCAATCATAACAAAATGTCCTGACTTTTGAGTTTTTAATAGTTACTCTTCAGAGCATAAACTGATCATTAGGCCTCACAAAAAACAACAACAACAACAATAACCAAAAAATGGTACAGAATTGTGCCATTAGGTATGCACTATACGAGAGGAATTCTCACGCTTTCGCAGAGTATGGATTGCAGCTTAAAGGTTTCTCTTTGACAACTCCCCTCACGTTCCCAAAGAACCAACATCCCTGTTGCGTTTACAACAATTGCTTACATGGAAAAAGTACTATTAAGAAGCTAACCAGGCATTTTAGCTGTCTTTAATATGACTGTAATAAATAGCCTGTAGAAGCAAGGAGAAGGAGCCAGCATCATATGACCCTTTGGCCAAGGACCACCAGCAAGTACTCCATGGACTACAGTTGAACACCACCTACACCAAACACTCCAAAGGTAGGTAGACAGCTGCTACCACAGTAGTTTTTTGGAGACTAAAATCCCCATAGTAGTGGAACAGAAACCTGTATTTTTAGAGATTGTAGCTAGTAATTCCAAAGATCTGAACTCATTGTAGAGGCAATTTTCCAATGCTGAAAAAGGTGTTATGCCATTAGGAATACAAATTATTATTTTATGTTACTGTAGTGCATGGAAACCCCAATTGCGATCAAAATCCCAGTGGTCCAGGTGCTGTACAAACACAAGAGACACTCCTTGGCCCAAAGATCTTACAATCTAACAAGACAAGACAAGACAGAGTGGGAGGGGAAACAGGCAGAGAAAGGTGGTTTGACAAAGTACTTCACTTAGGAAAGGAAAAATCAAATGCATAACTATGCAATTGGCAGGGCTGGCTCTAACTTTTTTGCCGCCCCAGACAAAAAAGAAGAGCGCCGCCCCGCCGTAACACCCCCCCCCCCGAGTGCCACCGCCGACCCCCTCCTCCCCCCCCAGCACCGCGCCGGGCCGCTGAAACCCCCGCCCCCCTCCGATTGCCGCGCCGGGTTGCCCAAAACCCCCAGAGCGCCGGGCCGCTCAAACCCCCGAGCGCCACGCCGGGCTGCCGAAACCCCGGCCCTGCCCCCCCTGAGCACCTCGCCGGGCGCCCAAACCCCCGCCCCCAGCTGAGCGCCTCGCTGGGCCGCCCAAACCCTCGGAGCGCCGCGCCGCCCAACCCCCCCCCGAGTGCTGCGCCAGGCCGCCCAAATCCCCGTCCCCCCCCGAGCGCCGCGCCGCCCAAACCCCCGCTTCCCCCCAGTGCCGCGCCGCGCCAGCCAAACCCCCGAGCACCGCTCCGGGCTACCCAAACCCCCGCCCCCCCGGAGCGCCGCGCCGGGCCGCCCAAACCCCCGGAGCGCTGGGCCGCCCAAACCCCCGGAGCGCCGGGCCAAGCCGGGCCACCCAAACCCCCCGCCCGCCCTCCCGAGCACCGGGCTGGGTCGGGTCGCACCGCCCAAACCCCCGCCATCCCCCAGCGCCGCGCCGCCGAAGCCCCCGCACTCCCCCAGGGCTGCGCCGCGCCACCAAAACAAAAAAAAACCCTTGAGCGCCGCCCCGCGAACAAAAACAAAAACACCGCGAGCGCCCCCCGCCACCCCAACATTGGCCGCCCCTTATAAGGTGCCGCCCCAAGCACGTGCTTGGTCGGCTGGTGCCTGGAGCCGGCCCTGGCAATTGGGAATAACTGGCTAGGTGGTAGTACTGCTGACAAGGAATTGGAAGTTACAGCGGATCACAAAATGTATACAAGTTAACAATTTGATGCAGATGCAAAAAAAGGCTAATATCATTCTGGGGTGTATTAACATGGGAAGTAATTGTCCCGCTCTACTTGGCAATGGTAATGTCACAGCTGGAGAATTGCATCCAATTCTGGGCACTACACTTTAAGAAAGACATGGACAAATTGGAGAGAGTCCAGAGGAGAGCAACAAGAATTATAAAAGGGACAGAAATCCTGACCAATGAGGCAAGGTTAAAAAAACCTGGCCATGTTTAGTCTTGAGTCTGAGGGTGGACCTGATAAGAGTCTTCAAATATGTTAAGGGCAGTTATAAAGAGGATGGTGATCAGTTGTTCTCCATGTCCACAGAAATAATGGCCTTCATCTGCAGCAAGGGAGATTTAGGTTAGATATTGGGAAAAAATTTCTGACTATAACTTTATGACCCTCTGGCCAAGGACCACCAGCAAGTGTTCCATGGATTACAGTTGAGCACCACCTACACCAGACACTCCAAAGGTAGGTAGAGAGCATAGCTAACTTCTGGAATAGGCTTCTAAGGAAGGAATCTCCATCATTTTTAAGAACAGGTTGGACAAACGCTTGTCAGGGATGTGTGACTCATCACCTTCATATTAGTGCACATAACAAAATTCATGTGGTGAGGGTGGGGCCGAGGGGTTTGGAGCGTGGGAGGGGGCTCAGGGCTAGGGCAGAGGTGCCTCTCCCCTGGCCGCAGCAAGTCCAGGGCAGGTCCATGCTGGGGGAGAGGCATCTCTCTCCGCCGCAGCCCTGAGCCCCTGTGCATGGCTTAATAGGTGGCTGCGCAGCTTAGAGGGAATGTAGGGACCCACATATCCTGTCCCATAGTTGAGTCTCTTAACAGTAATGATGGAATTATTGTAAATGATCAGTAATTGCATTTTAAATGTATTTCTTTGCTCAGAGCTTTTTATTAATGAGAAAAATACAGTGCCATGCATGAAAGATTGCCTGTTCCTAAACACATGACCAATGTAATGGGGACACAATTATCATTCAACTTTGCCTGGTGCAGGAGGGGTATGTGATGTCCTGGACTGTTCATTGTTGTTGTTGTTGTTGTTAAATTTGAGTAATAGACAATGAATTCTTGCTTTTGGAAAGTACACCAGCTCAATTTGTTCTCATGTAAAGACATTCATCTCTATAGTTGGATTAGTATTTTACCACAAATAGGGGAACCCATGGGACACATGCCTTAGTATGAAGATATTGATGCCTTATACGTACATGACCACATTCATTAATGCTCTGAATTCTTTAAATTCTTTGTGTTGGTTTAAAGTTGTTGTAGGCATATGGTCTCATGTTTAGAGATTGGGCCTGGGATCTGCATGCTGGGGCTTCTAGACCTGGCTTTGCCATTGGTTCCCCGTATGGCCCTGAATAAGTCTTCTAACACCAAATGCAGCCCCCTCCTCCATAGGTGCAGAAGTTTCTCTTGCTGCAGGTGCGGTGTGGGGTTGCCACTCAAGAGATCCTCCCTCTCCCGCCAAGGCAGAGTGCAGCTATGGAGAAGGGAGAGAGGGCTCTTTGTGCTGTTGTACTCACTGGAGTTGGAGGTAATGCGGCCAACCAGACTTTTAGTGGCCCGGTCAGCTGTTCCGACTGGAGCTGCCAGGGTCCCTTTTCAACCAGACATTCCGGTCAAAAACTGGACACCTGGCAACTCTAGTTGGAGGGTAAGGTGGGGAGTCTGGCCCAAATGATTGCCACTCAGTGGTTTCTCCAGTCTTCCTCTCTTCCCTGTGTTTGTAAGCCTTTAGTAAGCCTTTAGGATGGCATTAGGGTGACCAGGTGTCCCAATTTTATAGGGACAGTCCCGATTTTGGGGTCTTTTTCTTATATAGGCTTCTATTACCCCCCACCCCCTGTCCCGATTTTTAACACTTGCTGTCTGGTAACCCTAGATGGCATAGCTTCCTTGTATTAGCTCTGCTGCCACTTCAAAGTGTAGGCAATCCCAGAATTCACCTGCAGAGAACTCCCGTGCCCAGCTAATCTACCTGGGTTGGAAGCTAAGGAGGAAATATTCACCTTAATCTGTCTGTACTTCCCTTCATCCATCTTCAAATGGATCTTCAATTAATGCTTGTAAATTGCTCTAACAGCCTCATATGGGAGTGGCATTGTGTTGTTTAATGATGGATTCACCAGTAGTTAAACAATTGTCTCCCTTAATATGGAAAAAGCAGGTGACTTCAGTTTGGCCCATGGCATTAAAAGTGAGTCCTGTGCGGGTTGCCTGTTATGCAGCCAGGAGTGCATGTAGTGTGGATGTCAGTTACCCATGAGCAAGTCACACTGTCTGAATTTGCAACTGTGTAATTTATACCAATATTCACCTCAAGTGGGCAGAAACCCTGTCTCAGTAGGATTTCTGTCCACAGGGTGTTCATTCCAATTACTGTAACTACATCTTAATATGTCGACTCCTTTGTACTCTTCTTACCTCCATAAAGTCTCCATGTTGTTGTTAAGCAACAGAAGCTAGATTCCTGTAGTAAAATTGTGACAGTGTATTGCCCAAATACATTCGTAATGTTCAGAACTGTAAGACCTGAACCTTTCTCCCTCTTGAACTCTCTTGCCTTCTGTTGGCCCCAGACCCATAAAAATACCCAAGCAAAGCAAGGATTGTATTCTTGCAAGGGCCTCAGTTTTCATAAGATAACAAAATTGTTTTGATTTAAAAATGGCCTTTTGCCAAGATTAGAAAAAACAACCTGCTTCTCTACATGGCTGAATGTAAAATGACACCTGCACATTTAGATGCATGCCCAATATGCTCTAATTTAAATAAATGATATGACTATGGTTTGAGTGGGGCAGAGGGAAAGAAGGGTGGGATGGACTATGCCATAAAATTTAACTCTTTATTAAATAAGTTTTAGGCCAGTAGAAGGAACACTAGTCATCTACATACACCAATATCAACTTAAAGTGAAGGGGATGTCATCTAGTGGTTAGGGCAGGGGATTTGGTGTCACAGTTCCTTAGTTCTCTTCTTAGCTCAGACACGGACTTGCTTTGTGACTTACAGCATCATCCTACAAGGTACAAAGCGTCCGCAACTCCCAATGACGCTTCAGTCAGAGTCAAGGACCCTCATCACTTTGTGGGATTGGGTCCCTAACCTGGCCATGCTGCAGTTAACCCCGATGCAAAAGTAAAATAATATTTATATTATTAATGAGTGGCTATAAGTATACATAGTGTTGTATAGTCACTAAAAATGCCTTCTGTCCAAATGAGCTTACAATCAATCTCTTTAATTTCTGTGCAGAATTTACCTCTTCTAAGGAGTGCAGTGAAGCTTAGTTATTTATGCACTCAGAAGTACCTTGCTCAGTTGGGACCTTAATATTTTATATAGTGCTTTGATGAAAGATGTGAATATTGCTATTAATAGTATTTGCATACAAGGCCAAAAAGAGTCATACCTACAATGCTAGAGACAAAATGCCAGCCCTACTTACATTTATTCTGCCTTCCATTTAGGGCTACCTTGGTTACTGATTGTCATTTTATAAGGCATCGTTCAAAAAAGGCTATACACAAATATAAAATCACATATATGGAAAGTTACGAGCTGCTTAAAACGGTGGCTTATACAGAAGTGCTGTTGCAACCTTAGGGCCTAATCCTGCACGGAAATTCACAGGGCAAACCCGTATACCAGTATTGATCCCTTAGGATAATGTGAGCCTTAGAAAAACTTAAACCACACTCTCCTTTGCCATAACTATTATATCTCAAGGTTCTATGGTGCCTTTTCCTGTGGTATCTAACTGGCAAAAAAGAAAACAAGCAATAAATAACTTAAAAAAACAGGTTCAACATGTGAAGGCCTAGGATGTGAAACTAGCAGATTTTTAAAGATTAACTATAAAGATTGAGGTTTTTTTATTTAATCTTTTGCCCTTTCCTGCTCTTGGTGATGAATGATGGCTTCAACCGTTCTTTGAAAGAATAAAATATTTAGCATGTAAAAGCTGATCAAGACAACCATATTGGACTCTCTTTTTCCCTGCCTGTGCTAAAGGAGACATCTTTGCAGGATTTGAATAATGAAGTCATTTGAGACTGTAGTGCTCTGGGTTGTGGCTGCGGCTCTCTCCCTCCCTGGTCGAATGGGAGGCGATGCTGAATCATAATCTAAGAATCACATAGGATATCCTAACACCTAAAATAGTTCAGAGAATACCATTCCCTGCCCTGCTTTCAGTGGTATCATTAACTGTTGAGAGAGAAACAGAATCTTGAACTCAGATCCTGGTACTTAATTGGAGAACTAATGGGCTCAATTCTCAGTTACACTAAGGCCCCTCTGGAAGCTTTATCCTTGCCTTTTTGGCTGAAGAAGAGCTGGCTTAACATTTCTTACTCCAGCCCTGCTCTCAACCTTCCAGATCAGAGATATGACAGGAGTGGGGTGCGGGAGATATGGGAAGGAGCTGGAAGAAAGAAGGGACGTGGCCAGAGCACTCTGCTGTTCTCTGTTTTCCAGGGGCCCATGGTGGCACAGCATAGAATTAGAGTGGCCCTAAGTCTGTCCCAGATTCTGGGGAGCACAGATACAGGTAGCTCAATGGCTTAAAGCCATCATTGCCTCTCCCGCCTCCTCTTCGACACACACAGACACCACGTTCCTATCTCAAGCACTGGAATGGTGAAACCAAGAATTGAGGCCAATTTGCTATTAAATACCTAGTGAAGAGGTACCAGTGCTTTGGAACCTCTGTTCCAAACGATGAAATCTAGATTACTCACGAACACATCTTTAGGAATGGGGCCTCAGCTGTGTATTGCAGTATATAAATATAGCCAAGGTTTCTAGCCTTCCTCGAATAATTCCTATGAAACAATGGCAAAATATACCGTGTTTCCCATTCTTCCAGCACAGTTTATCAGGTGTGCCTCTCCTGTTACCATTTGTCCTCCACACATTTTTGCTTTGTCTTATTCAGCTTTTCTGGCCCATCCACTCTACCCCACCCTTCTTGTTGCTATGCAATGGCTCCCTACTCGCTGGCTGGCACTTTGAGTTTAAAAATCAGCATTCCCCTCCCCCAAGCCCCCCATAACAGGTGTCACAGCAGCTGCACCCTTCAGAAACACTTGACATTTTTCCTTTTTACTGAAAAAGCTAAATTAGAAGGCTTATATCATAAATCCCTGCGTTTGCGTGTAATATAGAAATAACGGTCCTCCTGGATGTGAGTAAATGCTGAAAGCTGCCAGCAAATGAATTCTAATTCCTTTTCACTAGTAGCTTTGGTGCATCTATTGATCCTTTTCTGACAAAGGCTGGGAAAAATCTGACTGCTGATGACAGCACTAAATTAATTTACTTCTGTCGTGCCATACTCTTTTACAGTAAGGCCATGTCTACACTTACTGGAGATCGACGCTGCTGTGATCAATGCAACAGGGGTCAATTTAGCGGGTCTAGGGAAGACCTGCTAAATTGACCCCAGAGCACTCTCCGGTTAACTCCGGTACTGCACCGGAATGAGAGGAGTAAGGGAAGTCGACTGGAGAGCGTCTCCCATCGATGCAGTACGGTGTAGACACTGCAGTGAGTCGACCGAAGCTACGTTGACTCCAGTTACATTATTCACAGAGCTGGAGTAGCGTAACTTAGGTTGACTTACCCTGGTAGTGTAGACAAGGCCTAAGAGTCAGAATTCATGCTCCATCCAGATCATTACAAACAGTGGGCTGGTATTTTTGAAATTCTGTATTTCATTCTTTTTAATTGTGTGGCATACATGGTACTCACGAAAGGGTTAATCAGCTCTGGGTAGTTGCTAAGTAACAGTTTGCTGGCTTCAGGATCACTGATTGACCAGTTTTTAAAAAATGGCTGCTTGCATGTTTATAGTCTTGCTGACGATTTCTCCAAGTTTAGTTCAAAGAGAGATGGTCTCAACTGGTATCTCCTGCACAGAGAATTTCCCAGCTCTCCTTCAGCCTGTGTAGATGAATTAATTTATCTTAATAAGCACTGTTGTTATTTTTCTAATTTGTCCTAGGCACTTAATACCAATTATCCTAAATAAAGCAAATTTGTTGTCATGAAAGCTGTTGGTTTAAAAGCCCTGGAGACTACAGCTTCCATTTATTCCTACTCACAAAAATGTATTGGCTGACAGTTAAGATTGCTACAGCAAAATGTGCAACCTAGTATAAAATGCATTAATCTTTTATCCTTACAGTTAATACATGTGGCTAACAATAGTAGTGATGTGTGAAAATTCACCTTACACATAACACTAGAAACTTGACTAAAACTCTTGAATGACTATGTTATTTTTGAAAATTTTACTGGGTCACATTTTCGAAAATGCCTACAGGTCATTGAAAGTCAATGGGTGACCTGCACCCTAGACCACTTTAGCACGTCTTGAGTGCATTCCTCAGGTGACAACCTGACTTCCTACAACTCCCTTTGGGTGGAAACAGGCTGTCCAACCACACTCAGACTGGATCTGTGGGCTGCTGCCCCCTGGTTTCTAAATGTGGTAACAGCACAAGTCCAACTCAGCTTTAGCACCGGCATCCCTTTGCCAGCCTGTGACTGTAGAATGTTGCAGTGATGCAGAAACAGCATCTTCAAACGAAAACGTCATTTATCCTCATAGGTACAAAGCATATAGAGAAAATGTCAAAACAATTAAAGGGCCCTACACGCATAGGCTTATTTACCCCTTAACTTTCCTTGCCATTGTTGTAAGTTCCCCTCAGCCCAGCTACCTCCATCACCTCTTATAGTCTGTCTACACTACACAGCTTTTACCGACAAGGATGTGTCGACACAGCCTTGTTGCTAAAAGTCAGCATGTGTAAATGCTCTCTGTCGGTATTTTGTCGGCACTTTTGCTGACAAAATACTTCCAGCCCCGTGAACGGCATTAGCTTTGTCGGCAGGAGAGCACTCCTGCTGACGAAGTCGCGTTCTCACTGCCACTTGCGTCGGCAAAACATTTGTCTTTCGCCGGGGGGGGGGGGGGAGCGCTTTTTTAAGTTCCCGTGAAAGACAAAGGTTTTGTCGACAACGTCACAGCGTAGACAAGCCCTTAGTATTTTTTTGTTATTAGACATAAATAGGAAATCGGGTATAGGCCACTGTAGGACTGTACAGCACCCTCTAAAACTAAGTGTGGTCTTTACCCTACACACTGGCTAAGTCCACCTTCATTTGTCAGTTTTGCTCACCTTCATATGTTACCAACTCCCCATTGCATCCCTGTGCCCCCATTAGGCCTTGGAAGTGTTGTCTGTCTTGTCCCAAGCCCTGTAAAAATCCTGGTTTGTGACACAGATACCTATCCTGTGGGAACTGGTACTAAGACCAACTGGGGACCCACAATTATTGCACAAACAAGCTATTTAAAACTGACTTTCTTGTACAGGAGCTGTGTTTCCCTTTAGTGTGATTTTAATCCACATCACAATGGGCTGCTTTCTTGAACAAGAGCTCCATCTAAGGGGAAAGTTCTGAAATCCTTACACGGGAAATTTCATTTTCTTGTATTAAGGAAAAAAATCTCTAGGGTCCCTCATCATCAGAATGAAGTGTGCATTTCTACTTTGCTAAAATTATGCCATCTGAAAAAGCTAGCAAGAAAAAATAAACTATATGAACTCTTCTTCCAAAACTGGAAGTTGGTCCCTAACTAATTTATGTATTTAGAAACAGCTGTAACCTTGCAGAGGCTGATTTTAAGATCTTGAAGCTCTAAGTAAAGCTTAAGGTTCCTTCCTGTCATGAAAATGTCTGTTCTAAGGTTATGTCCATCTGTGGCTTAAATTCCTTTATTACATTACTTCTTCCTACACTCCTTTTCATTCCTGGCCTGTTTCCTTTGGCTACTTCTCTCATTTTCTGCTGTGAATCTTTTTTATGCTGCCACATGCAAGGAGTACATCCTCCCAGTTCCCAAACAAACACTTTATTTCAAATCCCTCCTTAATAACTCTTAATAACTCTTTGGGTTTGCATTGTTGTCCTGTGTATAGATTTTGTCTGTTAGATCATAACATGCTATCTTTATATGTTTTGTTAAACATCCTACACGCTTTCCTGCTGTTCAGGTTGTTTTAACAAAAGAACTTGAACAAGGGGTGATTTCAAGTTCTAACTGCATCGGCAAAAACACAATGGATTGCTTAAAGGAACACTGACCAGTTGAAGTTTGGGGGAAATTAACTAATAAAACTTCTGATAGAGCATCCTTGAAATAGCAGATTTTGAAACATTTTTCAAATTACGTTAGAATGTTATAGGATTGGTTCTGCATCCCTGTTTAAGGTGTAGTTTGGTCTTTTGTGAAGACTTGAGAGCAACACTATCAAACATGCTCAGACTGGCTTCCCCATCACCTTAAGGGCACACCAGCCTGTTTGGCTTCAGCTCTGCAGCTGGTATCACTGGCAATCATTCTTTTGCAGGGCCTGAGAAGGGCATGTGTCATTCAAATAGTGGAGCTGATTATATACAAAATTCAATAATGTTTTCTCTAGTCTCTTTAAGTTACTATAATTTTAGGGGTAATGTGGAACAAAACCAGTCACATTTCTATCTGAAAATTATGTACCTGCTATTGTTATAAATGGGGAGAATCTTTCGTTTGCGTGTTTTAGTGCTTTTCTTTCCCTTCCCTTTTCCTGGAAAATTTATCCTCCTGGTGTTCATGGTGTATTTTGAATTCAAGCCTTTGTCATTTTCACTATGTCACCTATCCCAATGAACAAGTATTTCTTACGTGTCTCCACTTTGGCTGAGTCAATTCCATGTCATCAGTTCAGATGATTATCTGTTAGTTTCTCAATAGGATGTCAATTTAATTCCATTTTCTAATCCTGCTGGAAAAATCTAGGGGGGGGGGGAATCATTTTCTTCAACCCTTGTTTGTGAGACTCTGGCAGACAATGGCCTATTACATTTTATTACCTTCTGTAATTTGCCTGGGAACTGTCTTATTTTGATTTTGTATCTCTGTCTGTTTTACAAGGGGAAAGGTATTGGTTTTACTGATACCTGGGTTCCTTTTGCTGTCAGCCTAAAGTCTGTGGTGTATCATTTCTATGGACGGAGGCCTCCACACAGTATGATGCCTCTAAAATTCCCTCAGCCAGCATAGAGTCTATGTGTTATCATTCTTTACATATCAACTCTGACAAAAGTATCTCCTCAATGGGAAACTTCTTTTTCACTGATATCTGAGTTCCCGTATGTGTTAGCAAGAGAAAGGGAGACAGCAGATTCTTCTTCAAGATCTTTTGTTCATAGAGCTCTGGTTTGTGGCCTGTGTTATCATAGAAATGCAGGGCTGGAAGGGAGCTCAAGAAGTCATCAAATCCAGCTCCCTGCACTAAGGCAGAACCCAGTAAACCTAGACCACATGGGCAGCACAGGAACTCCCCTTTTGGGGAGGCTAGCCCCTTGCCCCACCCCTTCTGCTTGAGGCCTGGCCCCTACCCCATCCCTTCTGCCTGAGGCCCTACCCCCACCCCGCCCCCAGCTCTCACCCGCTGGGGCCAGAGGAGTCCTGAGCCCCCCACCACAGGCAGAGGAGCCTCGGCCCGCCTGCCTGAGCTGTCCCAAGTGCTAGCCTTTGTGCCTGCCCACCCCAAACCCTGGCCACCTGGGGGAGCTCTGAGCCCCACCACGGCCCGGCCCTGGGGCATGGCAGAGAGCATTTGTGGAGGTTTGGGGAGGCTTAGCCTCCATTATGCGCCACTCATGCTAGACCATCCCTGAAAGATGTTTGTCCAACCTGTTCTTAAAAGTTCTTCAGTGATCAGGATTCCACAACCTCCTCTGGAAATCTTTTCCAGAGCTTAACTATCCTTACAATTAGAAAATTTTCCCTAATAGCTAACCTAAATCTCCCTTGCTTCAGGTTAAGTCCATTACTTCTTGTCCTACCTTCAGTGGACATGGAGAACAATTGATCACCATCCTCTTTATGACACCCTTAACATATTTGAATACTGTTATTAGGTCCCCTCTTAGTCTTCTTTTCTCAAGACTAAACATGGCTAATTTTTAACCTTTTCTCATAGGTCAAGTTTTCTAACCCTTTTAGCATTTTTGTTGCTCAATGTGGTGCCCAGAATTGGATGCAATACTCCAGCTGAGGCTTAACCTGTGCTGAGTAGAGCAGGGCAATTTACCTCCCTTGTCTTACATATGAAATTCCTGTTAATACACCCCAGAATGATATTAGCCTTTTTCGCAACTGTGGGATGTCAGATGAGGTTATTATGATCGTCCCTTCTAGCCTTAAAACATATAAATCTATGATAGAGACCATTTTCATATGAGACGCTTTATCAGAGTTCATAACCTTGGCAAACAGCTGAATGTAAACCTGAATTACAGTGGCTCTAGACAAAACAAGACCCCAGCTGTAAAACTGTATATTGGAGGTATTTGTCCTCTGGCTATTCAATGTTTTGTGGAGAAAGAAACCACCTGTCATCTGTAAGTGGATTGCAGCAGCATGGCTTTGTCTCACTTTAATGGGGAAGAACATATTGAGAAACATATTCCTACATTTATTTTCATCTTTGCTGTTGGAGTGCTAAACCAAGCCACTCTGGCTTATTCTACTTGCAACCGTGAGGTAATAAAATCCTGCAAAGAGAAATCAGTGGGGTTCTTGAAATATAGGATGATTATTGTATTTATTACATAGTGCCTAAGGGCCAGCCAAGAATGGGGCCCCATTGTGCTAGGCACTGCACAAACACAGAGTAGTAGACACTCCTGTGCCAAAGAGTTTATAATCGAAATAGGCAAAGGGATGGAACACACAAGCAGAAGGTTTCAGAGTAGCAGCCATGTTAGTCTGTATCCGCAAAAAGAACAGGAGTACTTGTGGCACCTTAGAGACTAACAAATTTATTTGAGCATAAGCTTTCGTGGGCTACAGCCCACTTCATCGGATGCATAGAATGGAACATATAGTGAGGAGATATATATACATACAGAGAACATGAAAAGGTGGGAGTTGCCCAACCAACTATAAAAGGCTAATTAATTAAGATGAACTGTTGTCAGCAGGAGGGAAAAAAATAACTTTTGTAGTGATAATCAAGATAGCCCATTTAAGACAGTTTGACAAGAAGCTGTGAGGATACTTAACATGGGGGAAATAGATTCAATGTGTGTAATGGCTCAGCCATTCCCAGTCTCTATTTAAGCCAAAGTTGATAGTATCTAGTTTGCATATCAATTCAAGTTCAGCAGTTTCTTGTTGGAGTCTGGTTTTGAAGCTTTTCTGTTGCAAAATTGCCACCTTTAAATCTGTTACTGAATGGCCAGAGAGGTTGAAGTGTTCTCCTACTGGTTTTTGAATGTTATGATTCCTGATGTCAGATTTGTGTCCATTTATTCTTTTGCGCAGAGACTGTCTGGTTTGGCCAATGTACATGGCAGAGGGGTATTGCTGGTAGCCCACGAAAGCTTATGCTCAAATAAATGTGTTAGTCTCTAAGGTGCCACAGTACTCCTGTTCTTTCTACAAGCAGAAGGAACAATGTGATGGCAGCAGATGGCATGTTCATTCCACAGTTTTTTGGGGGCTGGGCTGGGGTGGTAAGAGGGGATCTGTTACATTGAAATAAAAGGGAAGGACAGTGGCGTGAGGTGGTCAGGATGAGGAGAAGAAGCTAGGAGGGGCAGATGTGGAGTGAAACTGAGGTGAAAAGACTGTGAGTGGGAGGAGAGGGTTGGAGCAAACAGCCAATCACAGACTGGCTGAGAACATTCTACATTTTTATCTGGAATGTCTAGTGGCTCTTGTTTTGGCGACTCCTGGTCCTACCAGCTGGAGTCTCTTGCTGGTTCCTCTCTGCAGTTACTGCCAAGGTCACATGATGTGCATGGGGGAGGAGGGGAGGCACTATCCAGGTCCTAGCATCTCCAGAGCTTGGGGAGGTCCCTCCCCCCCCCCATACAGTTTTGGATCCAAGGGAATGCTGGAGGAGGGGTTAACTTGGATAGAGAGACTTTCTGTTGCCAAAGATTTCCCACTACATCCCCACAGGTGGATCCTCCTGTAGGTGATCCAGCAAAAAGCCCTTTGCTGTTGAGGATTCATCAAAGAGTATCCTTTATGGTTCTGTTTCAGTATTTATATGGCCACCATCATGATCATATTTAAGTGCCTCAAAAACATTAATGAAAGTACAGCACCCCCCAAGAAGGGCAATATAATTATCCCCCTTATACAGAGGGAGATCTGATACAGACAGGTTAAGTGACTTGCGTGAGGTCAAACAGGGTATGTCTATGCAGCAAAGAAAAACCCATAGGTTGTATAGATATCTAACTTTGAGTACACAAGCAAGTAAACAAAGACTCCCCTCACACATCATAATCATTAGCGGCTTAATTAAAATCTCAATTACATGTCACTGCACCATTCCCCTGGTGTAATTGAAATGAACAATTCTATAATAGCTATCATAAAAGCTCCCTGGGGAAGAAAATGTGTGTTGTAATAGGGGAAGATTTCCTTTGCTCGTAGTCAGCAATGCCAACATTATGTCTACCAGTGTTCAGATTAATTGCTCTGCTTTTGTCATGATTAGCACATTTACCATTAAATCCAACTAGCAGTCAAACTAAATTCAGTCAAAGTAGATAAACACTACTCCCTTTGTGACAATGTTTATTTCCTAATGCTGTCTTACATTTACAGTAGATCTTTTTTCATCCCAAAAAAAGTATTTGGGGCCAATTCTGCCTGCCTTATTTATTTGAGAAGTGAACTCCACAAGTAGGTCACTGACTTCGATTGACCTGACTTTGGAGGAAAGCACTACTCAACAAGAGCAAGGGTGGCAGAATTGAACCCTTTCTAAACTACAGTACATACACAGAAGGATCACTTCACCTTGCCCACAACTGAAATGCACCCACCTCTGGGTGGAGGACAGCTTTCAGGCAGTCTACCTGTCACTTCGCCCATCTCTGAAATGCAATCAAGTCTGACCTGCAAGCTACAATATTGGCAGGCTACAACAACAAGCTACCTATATGGGGCGTGGGAAGACAAAGAGCATTTCCTTGAGTATCATCTCTGTATAGCATAGCATACTGACTAGCTAAACTGGCACTGACTCATTTTGTTGTCACTGTGATATTCCCGTAGTTATTGTCATTCTGACTTTTTTTATGCCTTACAAAGAAAATATGACTGGAGAATTCTGGGGGGGTCACGGTTTATCACAGTCAGAACTAATTCAGTCCACAGAACAGTGAGGCTCATTGTGTGTGTACACATTGGAAAGTGAATGTGGTTTCCATCTGGAACGCATCAGTCATCAGATCAATGGATTTGCTTGAAGACGGCAAAGGTGCAACTTTGGCTTAGAAAGCATTTATCGGCAAATGGAGTCATCTTTTTGAGAATGTGCCCATTCACCCTTGTGTGGTCTACATACAGGCTGATATTTAGCTAGGTATCTGTGGGGATTGTCTTTTGTGGTTCAATTATACACATCTCATAAAACATAACCGACTGGGTTATGAAAGTGAGGACAAAATCATCCCCAAACCTAAACTATCCTTCACCACTAGATTATGTCTGGTCTTTTCTTCCAGTCTCTCTTTGTCATTTAGACTGTCAGCTTTCAGGGAAACAGTCTACTTAGGACTTCACAATACAGAAAAATAGACAGGTGGCATTAGAATAATTATAAATTGGGACCGATAATGTTGGCTTTGAGAGCATAATACAGTGAGGCTAAACTGGACTAGATAGTGGAATGTACTGGACAGTGTATAAAGCATAACACACTGTGGCTGGGCTACAGCAGATAAAATCCTTACTACTACTGCTAGATAAACGAGATTCTCTTTCAACTTAGGTAGTAGAAGCTTGTGGACAATATTACATCAGGCACACCTGGCAGTTAAACTGGGCCCCGCTAGGTTGTTGGCAACAGTTTTACCAGCTGAGCCAAATGGGAACCTCCTCTGGGCCCAATAAGTGGAACCTGTGTTGTGTTTGTCACAGCGGGAAGCTACTATTGTCCTGTTTAATACATACCACCACCGTGAACTGTAATACTCCTGTTATTTTATTAGTGGGTTTCCCACTAACAGTAATTTCCACTATTAATTGGTGGTTTTGTGGTGTGTACACATGGAAACTTGGATCAGAGTGCTCCACTACAACTTCACTTGTGCTTAGAGTCAGGATTTGAACTCATGTCTCTACAGGTGAATTTCTGTATTATTTGCCTCCTCCTCCCCCTCCTTTGAAGTAAACCCTGCTTTTAAGTGTATTGTGGTTTTATTACTCCTGAGGGAATTCTGTACCACTGTGCATGCGCAGAATTCATCTGCTGCACAGAATTTTTTGTTCTCCACAGAAAATGTATTCTGCTGGAGAGGTGCTGCAGTTACACCTTTTGCCCACCAGGTGCTGCTGTGGCACCAGAACAGAGGGCAGCTGCTCCTGGGCAGGACCCGCCCCAGCTGTGGATAGGGAAGAGAAGGGGCTGCATTCCTCACAGTGCCCCGCCCATGAGGCCAGATCAGGAGGCACAGAATATGGGGGGATGGACAGTGTGGAAGGGATGGAGCTGCTGGGGGGGGTCACAGATGGGTTCAGAAGGGCTAGTGGGGGGAACAGAATGGGGCAGGAGCTGAATGGGAGTGGGGCTGCAGGGACATGGGGACAGAAAGGAGGGGGTGGCTGAGTGGAGGTGCAGGAACATATGGGGATGGGGAGGGGGAGTGTAGGGACACATGAGGATGGGGTGGGGGTGTAGCGACACATGGGGATGGGGTGGCTGAGTGGAGGTGCAGGTACACATGGGTATGGGGGAAGGGGGTACAGGGCCACACGGGGGGAGGAGGTGGCTGAGTGGAGATTCAGGGCCACAGGGGGAGGAGGGGTGGCTGAGTGGGTGTGCAAGGACACATTGGGATGGGATGGTGCAGGGGCGATGGGGCAGATGTGCCTGACTGAGAGAGGCTAGGGGTCAGCCAGGGTCTGCATGGTGGAGGCTCCTCAACTCCCTAACAATCCCTCCCCCGCAAAAAAAAAAACCTGTTCCATACTTCTCCCACCCACACCCAACAACCTTCCAAGTTCACACACAGGCTCCTTCCCAGCAATTACTTCCCTCTTCATCACCCCTGACTCCTCCACTGCTTCTGAGAGTTGGGGGAAATATGTTTCTGTATTGTAGTTTACATGAATTATTATTCAAAGTTCTGTATTAATATGCCTAGTAAGGGATCTATTTGTCAAAAAACATTTCCTGATTTTTTGTTGTCTGTATTGTTACAGACATATTTGCTGAAAGGTATTTTGAAATAAATTATCAAAATAATTGAAACTGGCATGACTATATTGTGTTATTTTGACAAATAAAATATACAGAATTTTGCGGAATTTTAAAATATTGCTCACAGAATTTTTAATTTTATGGTGCAGAATTCGCCCAGGCGTATTTTATAAAGCCCATCCAAAAAAAAGTGAAACATCATCTATGCAATATTTCTCTTTGATACTATAAATCCCTGCTTAAAGTGCAAGTGGTTCAATGCAGTTAAGCTTTGTACCTTTAAGATTTAAAAGAGAAAAAATATTTCCCTGACCTACCATGTATGACTATGGAGAAAAATCTATTCTTTATCATAAGTCATGGTATATTGAACAGAAAGTTCATAAAAAATGGGAAACCTTACACGACGGTGAGGAAAATCTCCCTTTGGCGTCAGTGGGAGTTTGCCTGCGTATGCACTACTAGAACAGATGCTAAATCAACAAACCATATTTTCAAGGCAGAGGAAAAGTCTGCAGTTCTAAAGACCTTGATTCTGTATGTTTTTATAGAATCTGGCTCTGTTATTCAGCTTAAGCCAATGCGGGCTGGCTGTTGGTATGTTTGGTACCGTATGCAGTATTGCCAGCTCTCATGATCTTATCCTGACTCTGACAGTATTTGATGTTTTACTTAAAGCCCCAGCTCCCAAATGATTTTGTGTGAATCTCAACTTTCATTTTTCAAAAGTATTTTCCAGCCCTCATGCTTGTGGAAAAAAATCTTGAAAACATGATCTGAGTGCCCCCTAAAGTCTCAGAAAACCGAAGGCACAGACGAACACAATATGTATATTTTAAAATCTCATAATTTTGGGAAGCCAGACTCATGAGCGGTAAATATTTGGGATTGGCAATACTCCCTCTCTTTCTCCAGCCAGAACACACCCAGATCATGTTAAACTACAAACAGACAAAAGCAGTTTGAATCAGGCACACTCCCAGTAGCAAAGAGCTTTTATAGATCAGCTCATCTGTTTATTGAAATACAGCACTGCACCATAAGGCTGTTAATGTGACCCTGCAGAAATAATCATCAAATCCATAGTTTCCATTCACTTCAGCAGAGAACTTCTGCAACTGCAATAGGAAGAGAGGATTTGCACTACATGCCCATAACCCACTCTCCTCAAAACATATAATTATTGCTAATATTATTTATTAATACTTCCATTATTCATATTAATAATAATAATAATAATATATAATAATGGGGAGTCATTTAATAGAACTGGAAATATATTTAATCTTGTTCCTATTATTTTCCCTGCCATCTTGTTTCGCTTTCATTGCTGTAAATCTTAATTTCACTATTTAATACAGTCCTTCATCCTCAGCAGCACTCCAGACTTCTTATGTTTGCTATGCCTGTTGTCTTTCACAATGTGGGGTTCATCTTCACCATAACTGCAGGGGTGGCTAAGTACAGGGCTATTTCTAGACATAAAACCTTAGAAGGAGAAGCATGGCTGCAAAAAATGAAGCGCTAGTGTCAAGGTTTGAGGCTGTATTGACCTTCCATAGTGACAGTGTGTTAAGACTGTTTTGTTTTGTGATTAGTAATCACCTAACACAGTGGTTCTCTAACTTTTGTACTGGTGACCCCTTTCACATAGGAAGCCTCTGAGTGCGACAACCCCCCCCCTATAAATTTAAACCACTTTTTTATATATTTAACACCATTATAAATGCTGGAGGCAAAGAGGGGTTTGGGTGGAGGTTGACAGCTCGCAACCCCCCCATGTAATAACCTTGCGATCCCCTGAGGGGTCCCGACCCCCAGTTTGAGAACCCCTGACCTAACACAAGTCAGCCCCATATGACCGAACTCTAGTGATAGCCCTTCAGCACAGAGAAACTCTTTGTACACATCTGGAAAACCATTTGGCTGTTTATTTTGGTGGTCCTCCCACCACTTTGCCTACATGGGATTGTTTTGTAATTTGTATTCTCGTGGGATTTCAAAAGACCAAAAGGAAAAATCAAAATTCAAGAGAGCAAATGCCGGCTCAGGCAGAAAGCGACTTGAAGGGCACAAAAATAAATAATGTAAAGCTCCTCTTTCAATATAGCATGCAGGTGTTTCTTCTTTTTTAATCCTCATTTTCAATTAAGGAAAAAACAGTTGGATAAAATTATCTAATTTCATACCAAAGCCACCCTCAGAATCATAATCACTCAGTTTACTTTTTTCTTTTCTTAAAAAACATGTATATTAACAGTAACCATAGCTGTACGCAACAGTGCAACATATTCAAACAAAACCACATTAAACTAAAGCTAAGGGTTTGGCTTGAATCTTCAGCCGTCTGGAAATTCACAGTTCAAGCCAAAAACTCCATCCACAACTCACCCTATTGTGCCAAAGCACTCCATTCATATGGTTTTGTGCTCTCAGTTCACTACCCGCCCTTCTGAGACACTCAGCAGAGGAGCCAATAAGCCTCAGTCAGACCTTTTGCCCCAAGTCTAGCCATGTTCCCAGTGGGAGGTTGTGACGTTGTGCAGTCTGTATGGTTTTATAAAAAATTAATAATACATGAATATAATGTAACTGAAATGTGCTTCATGCAAAAGGTCTCTTGTAAGGTATCATTGCAAGGCTTATGATCTACTGAGTGTGATCATCCTATTTGTATAAATGTACCACTCTTGTATCTGAAACTAAAAATATAAAATATAACTCTGAGGGCCTATTGTAATTATGTAAAGGGTGGGCCATTAATGGTGGTTTGGAATCTTGATGACTCCCATTAACCAGGACCATTGTCTGCAGATGGCTGTGTTTTACCTATGAGTCTTCCTGTATGTGTGTGTGCTGGCAAGTGGGTAATGAAGTCTTGCAGTGACATGTGATCATGTCACATGAACTGGAATCCATCTTTAACCTGGTGTTTTTCCAGTGAAGGGGGGGTGGAAACCCAGAGAGAGACAAAGGATTCCTGCCTTATGCAAAAGATATATAAAGGGGTGGAACAGAACAAAGAGGAGAGAGGAACCATCATGAAGAATCCCCTAGCTACCACCTAAGCTGGAACAAGAGCTGTTCCAGGGAAAAGAATTGTGCCCAGGCCTGGAAGGTGTCCAGTATAAGGAAAAAACTTACTGAAGCATCTCTGAGGGTGAGATTATCTGTATTCAGTTTGATTAGACATAGATTTGCGCATTTTATTTTATTTTGCTTGGTGACTTACTTTGTTCTGTCTGTTACTACTTGGAACCACTTAAATCCTACTTTCTGTATTTAATAAAATTACTTTTTACTTATTAATTAACTCAGAGTATGTATTAATACCTGGGGGAGCAAAGAACTGTGCATATCTCTATCAGTGTTATAGAGGGCAAACAATTTATGAGTTTACCCTGCATAAGCTTTATACAGAGTAAAACGGATTTATTTGGGTTTAGACCCCATTGGGAGTTGGGCATCTGAGTGCTAAAGACAAGCACACTTCTGTGAGCTGTTTTCAGGTAAACCTGCAGCTTTGGGGCAAGTAATTCAGACCCTGGGTCTGTGTTGGAGCAGACGGGAGTGTCTGGCTCAGCAAGACAGGGTGTTGGAGTCCTGAGCTGGCAGGGAAAACAGGAGCAGAGGTAGTCTTGGCACATCGGGTGGCAGCTCCCAAGGGGGTTTCTGTGATCCAACCAGTCACAGAGGTAAAGGGGACTGTATGCCACATTTGCACTCCCACACCACAAACTGGAGCAGCCTCACAGCCATTACACAAGCTGCGGATCAGAGGAGTACAGTGTGCACTGGCTACAGGCCTCCTCCCAAAACAGCCCCCTACACCAGAGCAATCAACTCAGCCTTTTCGGAGTCCAGAATCTGGCCTTTTAACTTTATTCTAGTTGTCATATGTGAATTTCTGCCCTTATCACTGTATGGTGTTTGTTTTTTCCTGGTAGGCATTGAGACACCAGAAAATACTCATAAAACCAAAGAAACTAGTATAAATATTTCTTGCAAGCATATGAGATTCGTTCAGTTTTACTATGGGGTAAATTATTCAGTAGTCTGTTTGCAGGTGCACGTAGTGTGGAACCCATATTTCAATACAGAGAAGTGTTTGCATTTGTATTGTTGGAACACGAGGGATGTTTATTGAAACTATATATTTAAACTACTTTTTTTTTCTATCAGAGCAAGTACGTGTTTCTTACCATGCATATCATGAAAAGCTAGCTTAGCTGGTTTAATAATCAGAAATTACTGCGCAGGGGGGTTATTTGCATTGCTGTAGTGCCTTGAGACCTGAACTACCATTGAAGCCCCATTGTGCTAGGCAACGTACACACATAGGGCTTGTCTCCACTTACCAGCGGATCGATGCACGGCGATCAATGCACCAGGGGTCGATTTAGCGGGTCTAGTGAGACCTGCTAAATCGACCGCCGATGGCTCTCCCGTCAACTCCGGTACTCCACCGGAACAAGAAGCATAAGGTAAGTCGATGGGAGAGTTTCTCCCGTCGACCCAGCATGTTGTAGATACCGCTAAAGGTCGACCTAAGGTACATTGACTCCAGCTCCGTTATTCACGTAGCTGAAGTTCGACTGAGCCCCATAGTGTAGACCTTCCCTTAGTGAGAGTCCCTGCCCTGATCAGAGTGAAATCTTAACAGAACAAGCAGCCAAAGAGTGGGAGGGAAAACAGGCACAGAGAAGTGAAGTGATATGACTTGCCCAAGTGAGTGGAAGAACCTAAACCCTGCATCTGCGGAGTCCCAGTCCAGTATCCCATCCATTTTCTCTATTGCTACTGAGTTGATCTGTTATGTTGGTCACTTAACAGCTCAGCTGAGTGGTGGGTGTGAATTTCCAGACTGCTAAAGATTCAAGCCAGATCTGTATCATTTTGCCCATTTAAAAAATGTGTATAATTACCTGCCTCACAGAGGTGTTGTAAGACTGAACTGGTGTTTTTAAAAGCAGAGAGATCCCCAGATGATAGGCATCAGAATAGTATAAAATATTAATAGAGATTATATCCTTAACTCATACTCAATCCTTAAATAATTGTACTCAAGAGTAATCAAAACGGCACAAGCTGATTAATGTGTAATTTTCCAAGGCATGAAAGTGGCAAGAAAAAGAAGAAGAAGAAAATAAATCCATTTACTTCTGACTCTTGCAGTTACTCCAGATTTGCAATGGAGGTTTCTTCTGAGTTCAGGATGGTGGACAAGCAACTAACTTTTATTGGCTCATTTTGGAAGTGAGGGACCTTGGAGATGGATAGAAACCTGGTGGCATGCACTTTTAGTAACTTAGAAGTCATGCTACCCTTTTCTTTTGCATCATAGCTTGGAGGTGTTGAGCAGTGCAACACAGTACTGCAACACAGAGTAAACACTGTATAAGTTGCCCCAAGAGCCATTGCTCATTTTGAGGGAGGTGGTTATAAATTGATATTGCAGCACCTGAAAGCCTGAGACGAACAGGAGCACGAGAGACTTATGGCAGAATTTTGGACCAAGGAGACCAAACAAGTCAAGACAATGTGATACTCATTATGAAAAATAAGTTTACAATAAACATATTATGATTTATATTGTATTCTTTTAGATCCCTTTATAGCTCACAATATGCTTGATCGGTTTATAATTTTCTGATGATGGCAGAAAATTAGGCTGTAGGTAACATTTTCAAAAACATCCTAGTTACTTAAGCCCAGAGCCTCAAAAGCATTTAGGTGCCTAACGCCTAGTGATTTCAATAGGAGTTAGGTACCTAAATGCCTTTTAGGATCTGGGCCCTAGAGACTAAGTCCTACTGAGTTTGAGTGACATTTAGGAACCTATATCTGATTTTCAAAAGTCCCTAAATCACTGTTGGAAATGGAACTTAGAGCAAAATTTTCAAGTGTCTACATGACTTAGAAGCCTGTCTCACTGTGACTATGCCAGTAGTTCTGTAGTACACTTTTGTTGTTGTTTCCAAAATGAAATTGTAAAGGAATACCGTGAAAACCCAAAATTGCTGGAAAATAGCAGCCGGGGGTGGGGGGAGAGCCACATTTAAAAGGGTTGCCAAAGTGAGTGCTATAGAAACTGTGAGCTGTGTTGTGAGAAATAGGGCGGAATTTTCTGCCAAGAAGGACATTAAAAAAACCACACACAGAAAGGAGGGGAGAGCAAATCTCCTATTATTTGTATACTAAAATGTATGGACTAGAAAGTGCAGAAACTGGCAGAAAAACTAACAGGACACAAATGTGTTCCTACAGTCTTGGCTCTTTACAATTCCCCCTGTGTTGCATGGGGGGAATTGTAATTTCACTGAATAACACTGAGTTTCTGTAAAAAGAACCTCCATTCCTTGCGTCAGGTCTGTATATGCAATACGTTCTTTTTATTGACCCTTTATGTGCAAATGAATGTGAAGAACACATTTGACAGAGTCTAAGCAAATGGATTTCTCATCTCTACATTGGGCCCCAGTCTTGCTAAGGTTTATACAGATGCTTCACTTTCTGCACTGTGAGTCATGTCTTTGACTTTAATGGAGCTACTCACTGTGTGTAAATTAAGCACCAGCATAAGTCTTTGCAGGGTTGGGGCCCTAGAATGCTTTACGGAAATATTTGGCAGACTGCACACTCTTGTTTACTTGTATTGTGCTAAATCTATTGCCTTTCACCCTATGTTGAGCAAATTCTAAAGGAAACCTGGCTCCAGATCTTTTGAGCTGTACGGAACATAAATCTGCAGAGTGAGGGTGAGAAAGGGCAGCTCCCTGAGGCTGGCAGGTGCCAGCTTCAGTCACCAGCACCAGCCTAAACTGTGTTCTATGCAGTATTATTGTAGCTGTGTCAGTCCCAGGACATTAGAGAGACAAGGTGGGTGAGGTAATATCTTTTATTGGACCTACTTCTGTTGGCAAGAGAGACAAGCTTTCCAGATACACAGAGCTCTTCCTCAGTTCTGAGAAATTAACTCAGGGCATGTCTACACTACAAAATTAAGTCAACCTCCCTTACGTCAGCATATAGCCACCACAGTAATTACATCATTCATGCTTCGCTGATGTTTTGCTCCTTGTGTCGGTGTAGTGAGGTGGAGGGATGACTCTGTGAACCCTGGTGGGTGGAGCCAGGTCATGCTCACCCCTCCCACCAGAAGTCTGAGGGCGGAACAGGAAGTATAAAGGGCAGGTCCTGGGGCTCAGTTGGGCTGCAGCTGCCAAAGGAGACAGACGCCTCCTGCCTGCTCTCAAGCTGGGAGACTGCAGTGGATCCTCACCGAGCTGAGGACTGGCCAGAGCTGCTGGAGCCACCTGCTGACCAAGGCACCGAGGAGCCGCTGGGACTGCCACTGGCCTTCTACCCAGATGAACCGGAGGACCCCCTACGGATCCAGGTATCCCCTGAGGTGAGAGGAGGAAGTGACTCTAGTCTGGCTGCGTTGCTGCCGAGAGCCCATCAGCGTCTTGCAGCTGGATTCCCCTCTGACCCAGTGGCGGAACGCAGTGGAGTCGGGAGGACCTGTGCCCCCTACCCTGCCACCCCACCTCTGGGGTAGCAGTCCACCCTCTCTAAGCCAAGGAGCCTGTGATTGTCGGCCGTACGCCGTAGCTAGGATGCCCGACCCTCTTGCTGCTTGGCCCTGAATACAGGCGTGAGTTATAGACTCTTTTCTGCCCCACCCTGACTAAGGGCTTGGGCCCATAACTGTTTGTTTGCTGTTCGGCCCTGAGTACAGGCCTGAGCCATAGACTCTTTGCTGCCCTGCTTGGACTCGTAACTGTTTGTGCCTTTGCCCTGGTTGCGGGCTAGAGACCCTGACTACCGCTCTGCCCGGACTGCTGGCCAGAGACACAGGCTGTGGGTTGCATGGCTAATTCCCTAACTGTGGGCGACGCCCAATGATGTAGTGAAGCAGAGTGGCCTCCCACTGACCCAGAGGGGGAGGGACCACCGCTAATACACTACAAGTCGTCAATGTACATCCTTACCAGGAACACTTATACTGATTGTACTGTCAGTGTGAGGCATTGTGGGACAGTTTCTGAAAGCCAGTAACAGTCAACATAAGCAACGCAGTGTCTACACTGACACTGTGTTGACCTAACTACATCGACCTTTACTCTACACCTCTTGTGGAGATGGAGTTAAGTCAGTGTAGCAGGGCAGTTATATCAGCGGGAGTGAAATTTTAGTGTAGACGCTTACATAGTTAGGTCAATGTAAGCTGCATTGCATTGACTTAACTCTGTACTGTAGATCAGGCCTCAGAATATCACAGCTAAATAAAGGTGGAACAGATTGTTTAGCATAAGTAGTTAACACATTTCAAGGAACCATTCTAGGTGAAATAGCCCATTAACACCCCTCCAATCATAGGAAAAGAAGGGAGTGTGTGTGGGGGGGGAAGCAGTTGTCACTACCAGCCACACTAGAACCCATATGGATTATCGTCAAACAACTACAACCCATACTCAAGAGGGACCCCTGTCCTAAAAGAAATCTTTCCTGAACCCCCTCTTCTGGCCTCCAAACAACCCCCTAAACTTTTCACGCTCATCATCAGAAGCAAGCTCCCCACAGACCAGGGCACACCAACTCAAAGCATCACCAGACCCTGCTAGAACAATAGCTGCAAAACCCGCAGACATATCTCCACTGCTACAATGATCAGCACTCTCCACCACACACCTTTCAAGACCTGTGGGTCCTACACATGCCTATCACAACATGTGGTGTACCTCATCCAATAATAACTGTGGGGGTGAAACAGATAATCACTACACTCTCGAATTAATGCACTCAGGAAAATGATAAAAGACAAAAACACCCTGTCACCTGTGGATAAACACTCTTCACAAAGTGTCTGACCTATCAGTCCTCATCCTCAAAGGAAACCTGCACAACACTTTCAAAAGATGAGTCTGGAGATGAGTTATGACTGGAGGGGCGTTATTAGGCCACTTCACCTTGAAATATGTGTTAACTATTTATGCTAAACAATTTCTTCTCTCTTCTATTTAGTTATGACACTCTAAGTTGCCCAGACCTGAAGAAGAGCTCCATGTAAGCTCGAAAGCTTGTCTCTTTCACCAAGAGAAGTTGGTCCTATCAAAGGTATGACCTCGCATACCTTGTCTCTCTAAACTCTGTTCTATTTTACAGCACCTGCCAACAACAGATGCTGTTTCAGCATAGGAATCAGCTGAATGCAACAGCATCCTTGGCCACACACTCTTCTCTCTGGCCACACCTCCTATATTGGGCCCAGGAGTGGAAGAGGCACAGGAGATGCTATAATGACCCTACAGCACCCAGGAATTCCCCAATTCTGGGGAAATCTTAATCTCACTATTTAACTCTGTTTTGCAAAGTAGGATTAGGGAATGCATATTTAACTGGACTGAGGACCTGGCCTCTGATACGAAAAATAAATTTTAGATGTCTTGCACACGTTACAAAATACCTGAGGAACAGACTACATAATCTTTTGCTAAGCCTTTGCACCTATCAGATACTCAGGTTATTGCTTGCAGATTATAGGCAATAAAAAGAGTTGCCGCTATAGATTATTGTTTTAATTTTGGGTGGCTTTAGGGCTCATTAAAACTGAAGTCCTTTATTTCTTCAGAGACCAGGAATAGCAAGAGAAAAGCTGGGCTAGTTTCCCAATACTGCCTCAAGCCTGACACACAGAATCTGTCTAGAGCAGGGGTCGGCAACCTTTCAGAAGTGGTGTGCCAAGTCTTCATTTATTCACTCTAATTTAAGGTTTCGCGTGCCAGTAATACATTTTAACATTTTTAGATGGGCTCTTTCTATAAGTCTATAATATATAACTAAACTATTGTTGTATGTAAAGTAAATAAGGTTTTTAAAATGTTTAAGAAGCTTCATTTAAAATTAAATTAAAATGCAGAGCCCCCCGGACCAGTGGCCAGGACCTGGGCAGTGTGAGTGCCACTGAAAATCAGCTCGCGTGCCGCCTTCGGCACACGTACCATAGGTTGCCTACCCCTGGTCTAGAGGGAAGAGTATAATTCATTCCCAGTGTCTGTTTAGTTCTTCTTCTCTATCCTGAGATTCTATAAAGAGGTCAATTCATGCCAATTGGATAGTGGACACAGTTTATAAAGGTGTGACAGGTAGGACTGCTACTAAAAGATATATCTTTATTACTTAGTGCCACTTACAGAACACGGGTAAGCATTAAAAATAATTACACCATTGTCCTAGCAAAATCATAATGCACTGATTCGAGAGTCTACTGAAATATTTACACTTGTAGCACCAACAACCCTTAGTGGGTTATCATCAGTGGAGCTCAAACCCGGTACCTCTAGGTCTTAATACATGATCCTCTACTATCTGAGCTAAAAGACCTATCACTATTGGCCATGGCTGTAGCAAGATCATCCATCTCTCGTTGGGCTAGTCACCGCTAGAGGAGGGCAGAGCTCCGCACCAAGCAGGACCCCAACCCCATTTGTGCTAGGTCCTAAAACGCTGCTGGAGCATCAAACTGATATGCTCCAGCGTATGGTTGAGCTGCAGGAAAGGCAGCAGGAGCAGAGACCGCCGCTACAGCCCCTGTGTAACCGACAGTAACCCCAAGTTCCATAGCCTCCTCACCCAGATGCCCAAGAACACGGTGGGGGGGCCTCCGGCCACCCTGTCACTCCACCCCAGATGATTGCCCGAGCATCAGAAGGCTGGCCTTCAATAAGAGTTAAAGTTTTAAACTGCAGTGTGTCCTTTTCCTTCCCTCCTCCCCCACCCATCCCGGGCTACCTTGGCAATTATCCCCCTAGTTGTGTGATGAATTAATAAAGAATGCATGAATGTGAAGTAACAATGACTTTATTGCCTCTGCAAGCGGTGCTCGAAGGGGGGAGGGGAGGGTGGGGTGGTTGGTTTACAGGGAAGTAGAGTGAACCGGGGGCGGGGGGAGGGTTCATCAAGGAGAAACAAACAGAAGTTTCACACCATAGCCTGGCCAGTCACAAAACTCGTTTTCAAAGCTTCTCTGATGCGCACCGCGCCCTGCTGTACTCTTCTAACCGCCCTGTTGTCTGGCTGCGCGTAATCAGCGGTCAGGCGATTTGCCTCAACCTCCCACCCTGCCATAAATGTCTCCCCTTTACTCTCACAGATATTGTGGAACGCACAGCAAGCAGCAATAACAATGGGGATATTCTTTTCGCTGAGGTCTGAGCGAGTCAGTAAGCTGCGCCAGCGCGCTTTTAAACGTCCAAATGCACATTCCACCACCATTCGGCACTTGCTCAGCCTGTAGTTGAACAGGTCCTGACTCCTGTCCAGGCTGCCTGTGTACGGCTTCATGAGCCATGGCATTAAGGGGTAGGCTGGGACCCCAAGGATCACGATAGGCATTTCAACATCCCCAACGGTTACTTTCTGGTCCGGGAAGAAAGTCCCTTCCTCCAGCTTTTGAAACAGAGCCGAGTGCCTGAAGACGCGAGCATCATGTACCTTTCCCGGCCATCCCACGTTGATGTTGGTGAAACGTCCCTTGTGATCCACCAGGGCTTGCAGCAGCATTGAAAAGTACCCCTTGCGGTTTATGTACTCAGTGGCTTGGTGCTCCGGTGCCAAGATAGGGATATGGGTTCAGTCTATGGCCCCACCACAGTTTGGGAATCCCATTGCAGCAAAGCCATCCACTATGGCCTGCACGTTTCCCAGAGTCACTACCCTTGATATCACCAGGTCTTTCATTGCCCTGGCAACTTGGATCACAGCAGCCCCCACAGTAGATTTGCCCACTCCAAATTGATTCCCGACTGACCGGTAGCTGTCTGGCGTTGCAAGCTTCCACAGGGCTATCGCCACTCGCTTCTCAACTGTGAGGGCTGCTCTCATCCTGGTATTCTGGCGCTTCAGGGCAGGGGAAAGCAAGTCACAAAGTTCCATGAAAGTGCCCTTACGCATGCAAAAGTTTCGCACCCACTGGGAATCGTCCCACACCTGCAGCACGATGCGGTCCCACCAGTCTGCGCTTGTTTCCCGGGCCCAGAATCAGCGTTCCACGGCATGAACCTGCCCCAGTAACACCATGATTTCCACATTGCTGGGGCCTGTGCCTTGTGAGAGGTCTATGTCCATGTCAATTTCCTCATCACTCTCGTCGCCGCACTGCAATCGCCTCCTCGGCTGGTCCTGGTTTTGCTTTGGCATGTCCTGGCTCTGCATATACTCCAGGACAATGCGCGTGGTGTTCATAGTGCTCATAATTGCCGCGGTGATCTGAGCGGGCTCCATGATCCCAGTGCAAGCTATGGCGTCTGGTCTGAAAAAAGGCGCGAAACTAGTATCTGACGGACCGGGGGAGGGAGGAAGGGAGGGGCGAGTGACGACATGGCGTACAGGTACAGGGAATTAAAATCAACAAAGGTGGCTGTGCATCAGGGAGAAACACAAACAACTGTCACACAGAATGGCCCCCCCCAAAGATTGAACTCAAAACCCTCGGTTTAGCATGCCGTTGATTTCACGGAGGGAGGGGAAAGCAAATGAATACAGAACAAATCTATTTTTTACATCTTAAGCTGGCAGACGACGGTGCAGCATGACTGATAGCCCTCGGCCTCTTCTGGGTGCTTGGCAGAAAATACTGGGCGCTTGGCAGAAAATAGCATACTACAATTGATAGCCATCATCATCAAGACAGTTCGCTAGGACTGAGCATGTCTGCCCAGGTGCCCATGATTGACAGCCACTGCAATATGACGATGATGGATACCAATCGTAATATACCATCTTCTACCAAAAGGCAAGGGGCTGCTGCTGTGTAGCAATGCAGCCCCACGTCTGCCAGCCCCACGTCTGCCAGCACCCAGATCGCCCTCGGCCTCTTCTGGGTGCTTAGCAGAAAATACTGGGCGCTTGGCAGAAAATGGCATACTACGACTGATAGCCATCATTGTCATTGTGAAAGCAGCAGAATATGACTGGGGGGATGGGGGACTGGGGGACATACGGAGTTCCAGCCACTGCTGTACGATGACGATGGTTACCAGTCGTAATACACCATCTACTGGCAAAAGGCAAGGGGCTGGTGCAATGCAGCCCTACGGCTGCCAGCCGCACGGCTGCCAGCACCCAGATCGCCGATGAAGGCTACCAGTCATGCTGCACCGTCTACCGCCAAAAGGCAGTTAGCTGCTGCTGCTGTGTAGCAATGCAGTACCACGTCTGCCGGCACCCAGATGACATATGGTGACGGTGAGCTGAGCTGAGCTGAGCGGGCTCCATGCTTGCCGTGGTATGATGTCTGCACAGGTAACCCAGGTAAAAAGGCGCGAATCTATTGTCTGCCGTTGCTCTGACGGAGGGGGAGGGGCCTGATGACATGTACCCAGAACCCCCCGCGACACTGTTTTGCATCATTCAGGCATTGGGATCTCAACCCAGAATTCCAATGGGCGGCGGAGACTGCGGGAACTGTGGGATAGCTACCCATAGTGCAATGCTCCGGAAGTCGACGCTAGCCTCGGTACTATGGACGCGGTCCGCCGACTAGAGCACTTAGAGCATTTTATGTGGGGACACACACAATCGGCTGTATACAACCGATTTCTATAAAACCGGCTTCTATAAATTCGACCTAATTTCGTAGTGTAGACATACCCTGAGACACCTACCCGGGGTAGTGATGCCTCATGGTGGGACCAGGCAAGCAACAACCTTGGGACTGGTGACAGATGTGCAAAGAGATACTTGGCCTACAGCAATTTGCTGATCCCAAACGTGAGTGGGGTTTTGTGGGTGGGTGAAGTAAAAGCAGTCAATGTATTTTTCTCTCTCAGACATTCTCACCAGCTGGGGGAGTTAGATGGACAACTCCCAAAGTTACTGGAAAGGAGCAGGGAAAGATATTTTACTCTTTCTTTGTGTGTGTGTATATATATATTGTGATACAGCATGGCCAGAGGGCAGCAGGAGAGGGTCAGAAGGGAGCCTTATTCCCTGTAGAGGGAAGAAAGTTTGCTATAGATTAATTAGAGCACCTGAAGCCAATTAGAGTACCTGAAGTCTGTCACCTGATAAAAAAAACCCTGCTTCAATCAGACAGGGGAAGGAGTTGGAGCAGAGAGGATTGGTGTTGGAGCAGAGAACAGTTTGAAGGAGTAGAAACAGTGGATTGGTGTTGGAGCAGAGAGCAGTTTGGAGAAGTGCTGCAGTGGGCTAAGAAGACCAAGACCCTAGATAAAGGGACACCTGGCTTGTGCAGAGGGAGGGCAGGAAGCCCCCACAAGCTGAAGGGCAGGAGAGGGAAGTAGCCCAGGGGAAGGAACCACTAGTTCAATTGGTTTACCACTATCCTTAGGGCCCCTGGGCTGGGACCCGGAGTAGAGGGCGGGCCCGGGTCCCTCCCTCTCCACTCCCCTCCTCTAGGACATTAGTGGGGCAGTTAATAACCCAGTTCAGGGGCAAGAAACGGCGCCCTGAAACCCCCCCCCCAAGAGGAGAAAGCACGAGACCCATCATAATAGTGCCGACAATTTGCCACAAATGGTGTCAGGGGTGGGATTTACGCGCTGGGGACTTAAACCAGGGTTAGCCAAAACCCTCCCATCCTTAAGATGGATGACGTGGTCAAGGCCCTAATACAAGCAACCGCCCAACAGGAGGCGACTCGGATGCAGCAGGAGACTAATCATCTGTTGATGAGTCAGGCTGCCCAGGACCGAGCCCTGCTGAAAGAGCTGGTGAACCAGATGAAGGCCCTTATGGAATTGAACCGCAACTGCGAAGGGACCCGGACCATACGGGCCAGCCATTGCCTACAGAAAATGACACGGGAGGATGATGTGGAGGCATACCTCCTGGCTTTTGAAAGAGCAGCCCTGCGGGAGGCCTGGCCCCGAGATCAGTGGTCTGGTATCCTTGCCCCGTTCCTGTGTGGGGAGGCCCAGAAGGTCTACTACGATATGGCCACAGAGACTGCAGCAGATTACCCCCAGCTGAAGGCAGAGATCCTGACCAGATCCGGAGTAACGACGGCGTTGCGAGCCCAGAGGTTCCATGAGTGGCAGTTTATGGAGGACAAGACACCCTGATCGTAATTGTTTGACCTGATCCACCTGACCCGGAAATGGCTGCGCCCTGAGGCCCTCAGCTCTGAGAAGATGATGGAGCTCCTGGTACTGGACCGGTATATGAGGGGTCTACCACCAGGCCTCCGGGCTTGGGTTGGCCAGAATGACCCCTCCACCTATGATGAGTTGGTCTCCCTCGTGGAAATACATCTGGCAGCCCGTGAACTGTTCCAGACCCCAGGCGGGGAGACAAGGCAATCCAGGAAGCCAACCCCAAACCCAAGGCCCCGGACTGTCGAGAACGACAGGAGAACTGTAACGGAGAGGAAAGACACCGAGGAATGGCCCGAGGCCAAGAAGGGACCTGGGGGTTTGGGAAGAGAGGGCTGGGGGGAGGCGGCCAAATAGCCCCAGGCAGAGGGGGACAACCGGAATAAGGGGGCAGTGTTACGAGTGTGGGGAATTGGGGCATATAGCAGTCCAGTGCCCCAACAGGGAAGAGCCTATGCAGTGTAATCTGGGGCATCACGGGGAACAAAGTGGCCTAATCATGGATATACAAGATCAGTAAAAATGAATGGTATTAAGACCATAGCATTAATAGATTCCGGGAGTGCTGTCACGCTGGTCTTGGGGAAGTTGGTGGGGCAAGACCAACTAACCCGGGCCAAAAACACGGGGGTAACATGCGTTCATGGCACCGTAAATTTCTACCCCACAATCCCGGTACGGATTGAGATCCAGGGGAATACTACCAGGGTGACTGCAGGGGTGGTCCCCAAGCTCCCCTATCTTGTCTTAATTGGTTGGGACTTCCCTGGGTTTGAGAGCTTACTCCCCACCATAGAGCCAGGGGAGGGTAGCAACCCCCGGGCTGAGACGGAGGCACCTACAGATAGCCTCACCCCAATGTTTGCCGAATTTGCCCCAGAGTTATTCTCATCCCCCGGGAAACCCCAAAACTCTAGGCGGGAAAGAAGGGCAGATAAAAGATTAGGGACCAGGATTCTAGCAAAGAACCAAAAAACCTCCCTTGTGGGTAGGCGAACCCGTTCAGGAGGCCAGGAGATAATTCAGGCAAGTGAGGACTCGGAGGAGGTTCCGAGCCCAAGTAGGAGCAACCCAGGGGGCGGAGTAGAAATAGGCCCCCTAGAATTAGGTCAGATCGGTACCGCATGTGAGAATTTTGGGCAGGACCAAGCCAATGACCCGCTATATGCGAATGTGAGGGAGGAGGTAGTGGAAGTAAATGGCGTACCCATGGAAGGAAAGATCAAAGGCCCAAGGCCATATTATGTGCTCAAACGCGATCTGTTGTACAGGATAGAGCAAATACGAGGGGAAGAAGTAGAGCAACTCTTAGTCCCACGGAAACACACAAGGGCAGTACTAGCGTTAGCTCACAGTCATCTATTTGGGGGACATCTAGGAGTAGACAAGACACTGGATAGAGTCCTAAGAAGGTTTTATTGGCCAGGAATACGTGCCGAAGTCCAGCACTATTATGCCTCCTGCCCTGAATGCCAGTTGCATAGCCCTCGACCTTACTTGTGGGCCCCATTAGTACCTTTGCCTATTATTGAAGTCCCTTTCGAGAGGATAGCCATGGACATAGTGGGCCCACTGGAAAGATCGGCACGGGGCCACCAAAACGTACTAGTCATCCTTGACTACGCCACGCGGTATCCAGAAGCCATTCCTTTAAGAAACCCCACATCCAAGGCAATAGCAAAAGAACTACTCCAGGTTTTTGCCAGAGTGGGCATCCCTAAGGAGATCCTGACAGACCAAGGAACCCCTTTCATGTCAAAATTAATGAAGGACTTATGTGTCCTACTCCACATCCAGGCCATACGGACCTCAGTCTACCATCCACAAACAAATGGACTGGTCGAGTGGTTTAACCGTACCCTTAAAAGTATGATCCGGAAGGTGGTAGCACAGGATGGAAAAGACTGGGATACCCTTCTACCGTATCTAATGTTTGCTATACGGGAAGTCCCCCAGGCGTCCACTGGTTTCTCTCCCTTTGAACTACTATACGGACGCCACCCACGCGGAATATTAGATATCGCCAAGGAAGATTGGGAAGAACAACCCAACCCAGGAAAGAATGTCATTGAGCACGTGACACAGATGAGAGAGCGAATAACTTGAGTAACCCCTATAGTACGAGAACATTTGGAAAAAGCACAAGAGGCCCAGCGGACATATTACAACCGTTGGGTGAAAGTACAGAGATTTCAGCTGGGGGAACGGGTGATGGTGCTAGTGCCGACAGCAGAAAGCAAACTCCTAGCCAGCTGGCATGGACCATATGAGATAGTGGAAGCCATTGGGGAGGTGGACTATAAGGTCAGACAACCAGACCACCGAAAGCCAGAGCAAATCTACCACATCAACTTACTGAAGCCCTGGCGTGACCGAGAGACGTGCGTGGTCATTCGGGGAGCTCCACCCCAGATAGACGACCCACGGGGCAGATGAAGATATCTCCTGAATTAACCCCAGAACAATGAACAGAGGTCATTGATATGATCCAACGGAACCAGGACGTGTTCTGTACACAGCCGGGCCATACGACACTGGTCCAACATCATATTGTCACCAGCCCTGGAGTAAGGGTGACGATAAGACCGTACCAAATACCAGAAGCTAAAAGGGAAGAAATTAGGATGGAAGTGAAGAAGATGCTGGAACTCGGGGTTATTGAAGAATCCCACAGTCAGTGGTCCAGCCCTATCGTCCTAGTCCCCAAGCCTGACGGCACCCTGAGGTTTTGCAACGACTTCCGGAAGTTGAATGAAGTATCCCAACTCGATGCCTATCCGATACCATGCATTGACGAGTTAGTTGATCAGTTAGGCAAGGCCCGATACCTAACCACTCTGGATCTGACCAAAGGATATTGGCAAATTCCCTTGGCCGAGAATGCCAAGGAAAAGACTGCCTTCTCTACACCTGATGGCCTGTTCCAATACACTGTCCTCCCTTTCGGACTCCATGGGGCCTCTGTAACATTCCAACGACTTATGGATAAATTGCTGCAACCCCATGCCAAGTATGCCGCCGCCTATCTAGACGACATAGTCATCCATAGCCCTAACTGGGAAACGCACCTAGGAAAAGTAGAAGCAGTGCTAGACGCCCTGCGGAAGGCCGGCCTCACTGCCAACCCTCTCAAGTGCGTGATAGGACTAGCTGAGGCCAGATACCTCGGGTATATAGTAGGGAGAGGTTTGGTGAAACCCCAATGGAACAAAGTGGAGGCAATACAAGGTTGGCCTCGACCAGTCCACAAAAAGCAGGTCAGAGCATTTCTAGGGATAGTAGGATACTATCGGTGATTCATCCCTCATTTCGCCACAAGAGCAGGACCATTGACGGATCTGATAAAGGCTCGGGGCCCCGAGATAGTAAAGTGGACTGATACGGCAGAAGAAGCATTTGCAGATTTAAGGACAGCCCTCTGCTGCCATCCAGTACTCATAGCCCCAGACTTCGAGAAGGAATTCATCCTACAAACAGATGCCTTGGAGGTAGGGCTAGGAGCCGTCCTTTCGCAGATGGTAGGGGAGGAGGAACACCCAATCTTGTACCTCAGCCGAAAACTCCTCCCCAGGGAACAAAAGTATGCCGTCGTTGAAAAAGAATGTCTGGCGGTAAAATGGGCTATGGAGACTCTCCGCTACTACCTACTGGGGCGGCGGTTTACCCTCGCTCCAGTGGATGCACAGAAACACGGAGAGGAATGCAAGAGTGACTAAGTGGTTCCTATCCCTGCAGCCCTTCCATTTCCGAGTACAGCATAGGGCCGGAAGCCAACACGGCAACGCTGATGGCCTATCGCGACAGCACTGCCTCTCGTCCCAAGTAGCCCAACCCCATGGTGTTGGGGGGGGGGGAGGGAATATGTGATACAGCATGGCCAGAGGGCAGCAGGAGAGGGTTAGAAGGGAGCCTTATTCCCTGTAGATTAATAAATTGCTATAGATTAATTTCAGCACCTGAAGCCAATTAGAGCACCTGAAGTCTGTCACCTGATAAAAAACCCCTGCTTCAATCAGACAGGGGAAGGAGTTGGAGCAGAGAGGATTGGTGTTGGAGCAGAGAGGATTGGTGTTGGAGCAGAGAACAGTTTGAAGGAGTAGAAACAGTGGATTGGTGTTGGAGCAGAGAGCAGTTTGGAGGGAAGCAAAGGGAAGTTTGGAGAAGTGCTGCGGTGGGCTAAGAAGACCAAGACCCTAGATAAAGGGACACCTGGCTTGTGCAGAGGGAGGGCAGGAAGCCCCCACAAGCTGAAGGGCAGGAGAGGGAAGTAGCCCAGGGGAAGGAACCACTAGTTCAAGTGGTTAACCGCTATCCTTAGGGCCCCTGGGCTGGGACCCGAAGTAGAGGGCGGGCCCGGGTCCCTCCCTCTCCACTCCCCTCCTCTAGGACATTAGTGGGGCAGTTAATAACCCAGTTCAGGGGCAAGAAATGGCGCCCTGAACCCCCCCCCCCCCAAGAAGAGAAAGCGCGAGACCCATCATAGTAGTGCCGACAGTTTGCCACAATATGAAGGTTACTTACGTTTAACTGGAGTTCTTCCAGATGAACCCTCTATATTCCCACTTACGGGATGCTCCAACTGGTGCAGACTGCATGGTGGAGGGTTGATTAGCAGTGTCCATTGGGGTGCACATGCACTTTGTTTGCCCTTCCCCTGAGTGATTGTGAACGCTCTGAGGGCCAGAGTATAAAAGGGGCCCAGCACTCCAGACACCTCAATTCCTTCTGCCATGACCCTAGGTCCTTTTGCAAGTAGGATTCTGAGGAAGTAGGGAAAGGTGGCAGGGAGTGTGAATAGACAAAGTCCATCTTGAGGAACTCCAGTTACAGGTAAGTAACCTTCATTTCTTCTTTGAGTGTCCTCTGCACATTCCTACTCATGGGATAGATTAACAAGTAGTACATCCTACCCAGGAAGGTTGGACACAGATTCCTAACTGACTAAGGACTGAAAGAGTGCCTATAAAACTTAGCATCTGCTTTAGACTCTATGTGCTGAATAAGAGCATGACCTGAACTCCATGTAGCTTCTCTACAAAGCTCTCTACTAGAGGAATGTGTTTAGTAAAAACCGCCACTCTGGTAGAGTATGCACTGATGGCTAACTACTTCAGGAAGTCGGATTGCAGCTACTTTATACACTTCTTTTATGCAGAGTCTTTCCCATTTAGACAGAGTTTAACACTAACAGCTTGACCGTGTGCTCCTAAGGTGACATTTCCCCACATAAATGATACTGGTATCTTGCCATCACTGCCTGATAATTTGCTCGCAAACCCAGAGTAGCAGACTAAAAGATTTTCCTTCCCTCCATATCCATTCTTTTACTTTCCTTATTGGCATGGAATGAGCTTGCTCTCCTTTAGATCTTTGAATTGCAGCTTCAACCACGAACAAAATTGGGGAAAGGAGGGTGTGGAACATAGGCAAACCTGGGAAAACTCGTATACTTTATCAGTCTTTTTGACATAGGTTGAACTGATGAAGCTGCAGCCCATACTATCTTTGCCAGCTCAGATAAACCATCTAAAAGGTCAAATACAGGGTGTATAGATTCTTCTGCGGTCACTGAAGGAATGTCCAGTTTCCTTGTCATTCTATCCACTAGCTTGTAGAATAATACTGCACCTTCTAATCGTGATGAAGCTGAAATCACCCCTACACTTTCTTCTGGAGATGTTATTTCTCCAGAGTAGGGATCCAGCGATTAGGGATGAATTAACAACCCAACCTTATCTGATAAACTGTCCCTTACAATTATAGGGGACCTATCCCTGTCATATTGTAACATCGGACCTGAGTCATGTTGTTCGGATAATTGAAATCCTTCCAAGTTCCATGAAAGAAAATGTCCTTATATACATTGGATATCCTGGATAGTGCACTGGTGATGGCCATTGAGGCCATCTAAGCCATGGTGGAGCTTGCCAGTCCAGCCAAAACCCTATACTGCAGAGGAGGGTGGAGGAGGAGGTCTCCTGAAGCTCCTGCCACTCTTTTTGGACAGGTCCTGGGAACACATGGGAAGTAGTGCTGGAACCATTGGAAATGCTGTGGGAAGAACAGCTTTCTTTTTGCTTCCAATGTATAGATCCCCAAAGACTTCAGGGTCACCCTTGAGTCCGTGGGGTTATGCAGACTGTCATCTGTTTTACTGGAAAACAGCGAAGGACCTTCAAATAGGAGGTCCTGAATCGAGGTTTGATGCTTGCAGCCAAGATAAACACCACATTGTGATGGCTGAGGCCATAGTTCGAATTGCAGAGTTCGCTACATTCAGGTTTGCCTTCAGTGTCATTCTGGCAACTAATTTGCCTTCCTCCACCATAGCAGAGAACTCCTGCTTTGTGTCATCAGGAAGCTTGTCTTTGAACTTCAGGATATTATCCCACAGGCTGAAATCCTATTGACCCAGCAGGGCTTGCTGGTTGGCGATCCTGAGCAGTGAACTTCCTGTGGAATAAAGCTTCCTGCCAGACAAACCTAGCTTCTTCGCTTCCTTTCTTTTTGGAGTAGAGGATTGATGTCCTTGTCGCTCCTTTTCATTGGTGGCTGTGACCACTAGAGAACCTGGAGGAGGGTGTTTGTAAAAGTGCTCAAATCCCTGTGAAGGGACATAATATCTTTTCTCCACCCTTTTGGCTGCAGGAGGCAGGGGAAGAAGGGGTATGCCATAAAACCTTGACAGGCTCCAGGGTTGCCTTTTTAATGGGGAGAGCTACCCAAGAGAATCCTGCTGAGACTAAAATGTCCAGAATCCTGTGTGACCTTTCTTGTACCTCTTCTGGCTGGATATCTAGAGCTGCAGTCACTGTCCTCAACAAGTCTTGATGAGCTCTAAAATCATAAGGAGGGGGAGAGTAAGTTTCAGTCACTGCTGCCTCATCAGTTGATGAAGAAGAGGTTAAGGGGTGCCCAGGAGGTCCCTCCTCCAATTCCTCTCCAGGGGAGTACTTAGCATGTGTCTCCTCTGCGCATTATCAATCCCGGTACTGAAGGAAAGAGGATGGTGACCTTCCTGTAGATGGTCCTGGCACCTGGTTGACATAGAGGTGCAGGAAAAGAGCAGAGATGTTCTGGACTATGCTGGGAAGTCCCAAGGAGTCCAGAATGGCCATTGGTACCAAGGTGGGACCCAGTTCTGAGAAGCCCACTGACTCCTAAAATGCTGAGGCTGTGGATGGTATCATGGCAGACAGGCACTTGGGACTGTTGGGCAAGCTCAGGTCAGGACACAACAGATCTGACTTCCAAGTCCAGTGAGGAGTGCATTTTCTCCAACCACTGGGGAGCTGAACCCATTGGTAGAGCTCTGCATGGGACTATTCTTTAATCCCACACTCCCACTATTATGGCAGTGGGTCCAGGAGGACCTGCAGGATCCCAGTCCCGCTGCAGGGCTCTACACTAGTCCCATGCAGGGCTCTACCCATCAGTACCAGGGAACGGGGCTCCAAGTCTGGAGAAGGGGGTACCAGCAAAATCAAGACACAATCCTATGCAGAGGCACCGCAAGAAGCGGCTGGTTCCAGGTGGCGCTCTGGCTCTGGAGTTGGGATCACAGGAACATGTGGTTCCAGTGTCAGTACCAACCGAGGCTCTAGAATTTCAGGAGAAGCCAGTACTAACAAGTTAAGTAACTCCCTGGCTTCCTTGAATGCCTGGGTGTTAACAGCACCGGAAAGAGTTCTTGAGCCTGTGGTACTGAGTGGTGTGTCAATGCTTTGGGAATTGGTCTCTATGGACCCTTCCTGGATTCTGGAGACAACAATCCCTCTTGGCTTAGAGATTGCTCCTGGGGGTGTAACTTTTTAGGGCGCCCCATGAGTCTTTGGTGCCTTCCTCTTGGAAGGTCCTGGTACTGAGTTGTTAGGAGATTTATGCAGTCTCTTCTTAGGTATTGGTGACACATCTGGCTGATGACTCTGTAAGAACTGGAGGAGCATTCCTAACAGACTCTCATGTGCTCAGTACCCATTTGGTGAAGCAGCCCTGGCAGCCATGTCCTTTTTCGAATGTGGTTTGAACTGCCTACACTTGTGACATTGGTCACTCACCTATGCCTCTCCCAGACACTTAAGGCAGCTGGGACAAGGGCTATTCACTGGCATAGACCTGTTACATGAAATACAGGCCTTGAAGCCAGAAAAATGGGGCATCAGTCCAGCACCGATTCCAATTCCAAACTTGGCACTGGTAACCACACACTAAAAAGCTAGTATTATACATTTATACCAATAACTATTTACAGAACTACTATACAAGACTAAAACTAACACTGATTGTGCTATGTACACTAAGGGAGGGAAGATAAGAAGATATTAAGATTGCATCTCCAACAACACTGGAGGTAAGAAGTAACTGAGGTTGGGTCGGGAGCAGCATGGCCCTTTATACCGGTGTGCAGTGGTGCGAGGCACCAGAGGGCAACTCATGCTCCCCTGATGGGTAGTGACAACTATGCACGAGGCACACACACACACCTACAGGGGAATGGACATGTGCAATCATTCAAAGAAGGTTACTTTCCAATCTCTCTCTTTCCTTCTTACTTATCTCTTGTGCAGTTTTCCTTCTCTGATCTTCTCATGATAAACCTTTGCTGCCCTTTTCATACTTGCACAGTGACTTGGCTAAAGATTTTTGTAAATTATTTTAAAATAATATAAGAATGGCCCAAATGGTTTTTTCTCATTCTGCTGAGTAAAATAGCCAATTGAAGGGCCCTGGAATGGCAATCAGGCAACCTGGGTTGTATTTTCCTCTTTGCCTCTGACCTGTTTTCTCCATTGACAAGTCACTTTGTCTCTGCTTCTCTCCATCATTTTGTCATGCTTGTTTTGACTGTCTAGACTTGAAGCTCTTCAAGGCACGGACTGTCTCTTACTCTGTATTTCTATAGCAACTAGCACAGTGGGATCCCCAGTGGGATTGGGGTATCTAGGCACTCTCTTAACACAATAATTATTGCTATTATTTCAGATGGTAGCTGAGCATGTACTAGGGAAGGAGTTTAGAGGAAATGCATCATTTAGCTGGTCAGCAGCAGTTCAAATGGAAGGTATCAGTGGGGTGCCACATTAGAGATTTTAGCTCTAATAATGACATTTCTTTCCACGGGTCCCACAGTGCATAAAGCATCCGCACTCCATACACAGAAAGAAAGAGAGGTGGAGAGAGAAATAAAGAGGATGAAAGACCGAAAGAGAATGACTATCAAGGAAGACCAGGAGATGCCATGAGGATCAGAGTCTGTCTTGCACCTGACAGTGCAAAGAAGCAAAGATTGAAGTTCTTATTTAAGACCAGACTGTGAACCCCTTAGTCCCACTCAAATAGAACCACTGTCTTCAGTGGAACTGCTAATAAGAGCGAGCTCACCATGGTAAGCAGCTTCTCCAGAGTCTGGCCCTTTGTTTATTTGGGGAGGGCCAAGTCTTGGGCATGTATCTGTACACATTTGCTATGTTCCATAAAGGTCCCCATGTGCCACCCTTATTCAGGCTGAGTAAGTGCCTTACTCCACAGCAGCTGCTACTGAAATGAATGGTACTACTTGTGGAGTAAGGTACTACTCAAGGTGAGTAAGGGTAGCACAATTAATCGCTTCCACACCATGGAAAGAAAATGATCCTGTGTTTTGCTCCCATAATGTGAACACTCTATGTAGCTGAGATAAGAATAATCTAATCTCATGCTTCAGGGCTGATCATCTGCACAGGGGCAAGGAAGAAAATTCCCCCCCCCTATTTCAAAACTGGCCTGATGAATTATGGGGATTTTTTTCAACTCCCTCTGAAGCATCAGATATCATTTGCAGCTGGAAGCAGTACACCAGGCTAGGTGGAACCAATGGTCTGATGCAGTTCAACACATCCTGTAGCCCTAGCTGTGCGACTCTTGCTCTCATGCTCAGGATTATACCAATCACCAGATTTAGATTTAGGAAGGAATTTTCCACCAGATCAGACTGGCCAAGACCTTGGCTTTACACCTTCCTCTTCAACATTGAACAGGAGTCATAAGCAAGAATCATTTTGGCCTGTCTGACACCACCAGTTTCCTGCCATTCCAGAGGCTTCAGACACTGGTGCCACCGCCATCTTTTCTGGTTTCCATCTGTGGCAAACAACAATTTAGTCTCCTGAAAACTCCACATTTTACAACAAAATTGGTTCATACCTGACTTACTAACTGGGATTTTGTTCAATAAAATTTGTTTGGGAAGATTCCAAAGCAAGTTGTGTTTGTGTCTATAGTCAGGGTATGCATGTGATGAAAAACCTTTTTCAGATGCTAGAACGACAGACTTTGCAGCCAGAGCTGAGATGTCATATATTATTTCAAGGGCAGTCCCCACAAGGAACTAGTGAAACTTCCGCTGAACTAGGAGAACAAATGGTAAATAAGCAGGGTAAATGGATAGAGTAAGTGCATGCTGAGACCATGGGAAAATGAGGGTTCAACCCTACTAAGTAACAGTGATTTCCTTAAGCAGGAAATCGATGAAGACTCTTCCCTTTATTCACCAGCCAGGAGACTGGCCACATAGTGGGAGCGGGTGATACCCTCTAATGTGGTGCTGCTAGCTTTCTTTCCATTGCCAGTTGGGGATCTCTGCGTGACATTCTGCTTCCTAGGAGACACCGCTAACTCTGGGCCTGGCTATTACAGTAGCTTATTAGCAAGCAGACTGGTATCAAGTTAAACACTTTATTATGAACAGAAACTATATACACAAATGAGATAACCAACTTCCTACTTTTCTGTGGACCTAGAACCTGTCACTGGCCTGGACTGGGCTGCTTTGTTTCTGCCCCAGCAGGAAGTGTGTCATCAGAAACCAAAAACTGCATCTAGAGTGTACAGGAAATGTGGCATCTCTACACTTCTTGGAGGACTTACTCCTTAGCGTGGCTGTAATCCACATTCTGTCCTATAATCTGTTAACCATGGGGGGAAATCAAAGTCATAGCCACGTGATTGGAGATGTTGAAGGACCTCGTAGTGCTACCACACCCTGCCCCAGGAAAGGAGCAGTAAAGGTGGGTTCTTCAGGCCTGCCTAGAAGGACTGCAAGAAAGCAGCCAGTCAGCACAGCAGGCTCAGATAAAAGTTGCTACTGAGCAGGTCAGTTTCTGGCTGTGACCAGTAGGGCTAGGACAGAGGGACTCTACAAACAGAGAACAGACAGACCCAAGGACCGTAACCCTAAGGTAGTGGATGAAGGTGATGTAACAGAGTGGGAAGCAGCTCAGGGAATGCAGCAGCAGCAACTATTAAAAAAAGCAGCATGTGGCTGCTATTTGTAGGGGCCATGGATGGGCTTTGGGTTCCCTCACTGGCAGGGTGGCCAAAGTCCTGAGAAGGGGACAAGCTTCATTTGGAGGCCCAAGCACAGGGCTGGAATTTAAAGGGCTTATGGATGGGGCTGAAGACACTGCAGAGGGCCAACCATTTGTTGGACCTTTGTTACTCTGGCAGGGGTTCATCCATTTGAGACTGTGTGACTTAGCCTGAGGGCTAGTCCCTGAAGAACCACCTGAACCCACCTGACAAGGGCAACAGGTGACAGGGGGCTCTATGAGCAGAGAGAGAGTGCAGGTTCGCACCCAGCCAACAGGAGGTGCTCACTGCAGGAGAAGTGAGTGCACCCTGTCATAGAGCCCAGGTGTTTTTTCTGATAAAAATGTGAGAATTCAAGTGTTGATTGTTTTTAGCTGATTTCTCAGTGTTTTCTCCAGGCCCATTGAGGGAAAATTCTCCAGGCCCCAATACATCATGTTCAAAGGGGCCTCACCCAGCCCATCTCACTTTATTTACACAGAGGCTACATACATGTTGGGTCCCTTGGAGCTTAGGTCCCTGGTACAGTTGCCTCCTTTTGTCAGCCCTGGTCCTCTCCAGAGTGCGAGATTAATTCTTCCTTATAAACACTTTCATATAGAATCTATGCTATATTTCTTATAAAATAGTAACTCAATCATATTTTATGAAAGCTGTCTGAAAAGATTGCTTGATATAAGGCAAACAATAAAGATTAAATGTGCTAGGGATGAATGACTCACTTTCTGGAAATCATTATGACATTTAAAACTTTCCCAACTCCAAAAGAAAATGTACATCTATATTAGAATTTAATGACTGGAGCCATAGTTTGACAGCTACAAAGGAATTATTAAAATGGTGTTTCTATTAGAAACTTTATCTTCAGTTATCTTTAAAGTGTCTCTTGTGTTTTAGGCTGAGAGAATGGTGTAGCACAGCTGAATGCGTCAGACACACTAATAATATGTGAACAGACACTCTTAAAGATATGCTATGAAGCTTTAGTTTAATGCATTAAAATATATTTCTTAAAACATATGTTAGATGAATTTTTTACTCCTATTCTATGTTTGTGAAGTAAAACAAGATGATGATATACATGGAAAAGTTTAATTTGATAACCAATCCAAGGTTATTAGATTTATGGCATACCGATTCAGCATATTAGGACATATTGTACTTTAGAAGACAGAACTAAACTGATGCAAAAAATATTAATAAAATAGCAGTGAACATCAAATCAATTATTTTCTTTCCACAGAAAGATCCCCGTTGCAACTGAGTTCCATGCTATATAGCAATTGCTAAAGAACTAAAAACAGATTCCTCTGTAATAATGAGGGATTCAATGGTACCACACAGGCTCAGTCCAAGCAATTTCGGGACTTCCATGGAACTGTTATGGATATGTCTGGAGCATAATTAGACTGCAAAGCACAGCTAAAGTGCTTCCTATCTATTCTATCTATTCTAATGTTACTGTATTTGATTTATGCATCCAAACAAGCCACCATAGACAATATGGAAATCCAAAGGTAGATCTGTGAAAGGATTAATTTAACAATGTACGTTACCTGTATTACAGTTAAATTGAGTTATATGTATATTTCCAAGGAAAAGAGAAAAATCTTACTGCAGGGTATACACTACAGAGCAGGCCTCATCTTTCTTCCATTTGCTCTTATTTTAGAGAATAGAAATTTGGGGATTGTTGTCTGTGGGAATCTTTTGGTAGTGTATTTCCTAAATCCAGGAGAAGCCATGGTGCTTGCTGCAGACCACTGGTCTCCAATATGGACCATGAGAGGAGGCTTCTAAGTGCAATTTATAATTATCTGGTGTTAGGAAGGAAGCACTGCAGTTTCCCCTAGAGGGTGGGAAAAGTCGTACATGTTAGTTAGCTATAGGTGGTTTGTTAGTGGTAGCCCAATACTTTCCTGATCAGAAAAAGAAAAGTTAAAAAAAAAGAGAGTTAATTGGGGGGAATTATATTCCCATCCTCACCTATGGTCATGAACTTTGGGTAATGACCGAAAGGATGAGATCATGGGTACAAACAGTGGAAATGAGGTTTCTCTGCAAGGTGGGCTGGGCTTACTCTCCTACACAGGGTGAGGGGCTCTGCTATTCAGGAGAGTCTCGGCGTAGAGCCACTACTCCTCTAGATCGAGAAGAGCCAGCTGAGGTGGTTTGGGCAGCTGATAAGGATGCCCCCGGGCATGTCCCACTGGAGGAAGCCCTGGGGCCAACCCAGGACATGCTGAAGGGATTATATCTCCCGGTTGGCCTGGGAATGCTGGGGAATCTCCCAGGAGGAGCTGGAACTTGTTGCGGAAGAAAAGGAAGTCTGGTCCGCCCTACTCTTCCTGATGCTGCTGCAACTCTCACCAGAAAAAACGGCATAAAGAAAGAAGAAGAAAATACATTGAGGTAGAAGGGGATGACTGGCTAAAACCAATAAGAGCTGGAGCCAAGTGTCTCTAAAGCTTGCTTTAGTTTTGAAAAAAACTCTGTTTAGAAGCTTAATCCAGGTCAGGAGTCAGTACGGGTTAGATTTCAGCCCAAGGATTTCAGTCAGATGCCTTCTTGGCCTTAGGGAGGAATTTTATAAAGGGAAGACTATTTCATATGTGTTGCTACTGAGACTGTGTAAGTGAAAATTCACTTTTTATAGGCTCTTAAATCCCGTACTTTGATATTTGTAATGGACTCCTGACTACTTTCACCCCTATCCCTCTCTTCGGTATTTGAGACTATAATCCACATTTCACATAACTTAATTTTGAAATGGACTTCTAATGTACTTTACACTGCTTGGCAGAATACAGTGATCTGTGGTGGTCTTGTCCTATAGTGTCAGGAGCTCTTGCAAAAATTCCTACCACTAACAGCTGTTGATGAAAGTAGCAAAATATTTTCTGTAGTGCTAGTAGCAAAGCTGATGCTTTTAAATTAGCAGAATCTGATTCCTTTCTGACTAAACGAGAGTACAAGCACATGGATCATTGCAAAGGGCACTCTGTCATCTTCCACCAGATCCCATCAATAGGTTGTCTAAATAACTTGAGAACACCAAAACTGTCATAAGAGATCAGACTATTGGTCCATCTAGTCCAGTGTCCTGTTTCCAAAAGTGCACAGTATCAGGTGATTCAGAGGATAGACCATTAATTACGTACAGGAACTCCTCACTTAACGTTGTAGTTATGTTCCTGAAAAATGCGACTTTAAGCAAAACGATGTTAAGCGAATCCAATTTCCCCATAAGAATTAATGTAAATGAGGGGATTAGGTTCCAGGGAAATTTTTTTCACCAGACAAAAGACTATATATATCTATATACACACACACGCAGTATACGTTTTAAACAAACAATTTAATACTGGTACACAGTGATGATGATTGTGAAGCTTGGTTGAGGTGGAGGAGTCAGAGGGTGGGATATTTCCCAGGGAATACCTTACTGCTAAATGAACTAGCAATTGACTGAGCCCTCAAGGGTTAACTCTCACAACACTCTACAAGGCAGCAGGAAAGGAGGGAGGGCAGACAGAGACACACACCCTGTGTGTGAGAAAAAAAATGTGCATTTCCCCTTTAAGTAGCTGACCCCAGGCTTAAGTACACTGCCTTGTTAATTAAATCAGCTTGCTGAGACCTGAGACCCGCAGCTACTGCCTAGAAGCTCCCTCCGTTGGTCGTGTGTCCCCCCTGCTCTATGGAAGATGGGGTAAGCGGGATGCAGGAGCAGGGGGGAGGGGGAGACACCCTGACATTAGCCCCCCTCTTCCCCCCTCCCCCCGTACAGCAAGCAGGAGTCTCTGGGAGCAGCTCCAAGGCAGAGGGCAGGAGCAGCACATGGCAATGGGGGGAGGGACAGCTGCTGCACAGGGAACTTAGGGGAGTGGGGAGCTGATAGGGGGAGCTGATAGGGGGCTGCTGGTCCACCCTGGTTCCAACCACCCACCAGCTAGCTGCAAGGAGCTGCTCTTCCTGCAAGCAGTGGACAAAACAGGTGGCTGCCAAACGACGTTAGAAGGGAGCATTTCACAACTTTAAACGAGCATGTTCCCTAATTGATCAGCAACTTAACATCGAAACAAGTTAACCGGGACGACTTTAAATGAGGAGTTCCTGTAATAACCTGCCCATCGTGACTTCTAAGAAGCTTCTGGATAAAAGTTTGGTGGTGCTGCATCTTCACTGAACTCTCAGTCCTTCTGCAGTCTAATAATTCAAACAGGAATTATGACTTATTCAGCACCACTCAAAGTTTTCCCTAAGGGCTTATTGCATATATGTTGTTCTCTCCAGAGCACTGTCAGTCAGGGCTTCAATGGACCTTGAATGGAGCTTTGCATATCATTACCACTATGAAATCCATTAACATTGTGGGTTTTTTTTAAAAGGCTAAATAAAAAGTTCTCACATCTTACACTTTAGAGCAATGAAGAACATGAAGTTCATGTGAAATATGAAAAAAATAAAAATACTAAAAAACAATCAATTTAAAAATGATTAAAAACTTATTTTATCAATGAGAGACTAGTGAGCTGGCTAGATATAACAGTGATAGGTGTCTTCTTTTACGCTTACACCCTTCAAATATTTGTAAATGGTTAGCTTGTCATCTCTTAGCCTAGGCTGCCTGAGCTTTCAATCTTTCCTTGCAAGTCAATCCATCCAACATCCTAATAATGTTTATTCCTTTTTTCTGATAATGACGTGCCCAGAACTTAAACAGAATTTAGAAGATCACGTGCTCTTAATATTGTATGTCCTGAAAAATGAAAAGCTTGTATGGAAAGCAGAACTAAACTTCTTGGGTCTGCAAATCTCATGAGTATGGGCTCTTTCACAAGATCACCTATATATACATATATATATAGGCCAAAAATACAAGAACAGCTTACCTCATGGAATATTGCTTTTTAAGGCCGCAAAGATTTTGTTTGACCCTCTGAAAGGGTTGGTATAAGTTTCAGCAGGACGTTTCTATTTTATCTAGGCCATTTTGCCCATCCTAAAAACCAAACTTGCCTTTCATCACTAGAGGATGTTCAAATGAGATGGAAGGAGAATGCAGAATATATTGTATATCCTGAAGCATACAAGGTTTCCATTTTATTGGTTGGAGATCATGGGGTTTGATTCTCCATTGCCTTGTACAGGTGTAGTCACTTACACCTATCAAATGCTACCACTCCCTTTGAACACCAATTTTGTACTTATTGGGTTTATTTCACCACTATGGCACTCCAGTTTTATGCCAATGTAATTCTAATGAAATCAGTGGTTGTATCTTGGGTCCACTAGGTGAAAATTATTACATAAAGCATGAGGCAATGGAGACTTGTTCTTTGTATATCCATAGAGCATAGAATGGGTTTGCTAGGGATATATCACTAGATGCTTTAATAAAACTCTGTGCATGTGTGCAATGCAGAGCTGTGATTATATTGGGCCTGATTTACTACTGTGTTTCTCCAATTTTATGCAGCTATAATGCCATTGGTTTCAAATAAATTGCATTGGTGTAAAACCTCATGACTCAAGCTCTACTAAACTCTGTATGATGGATATATCTTATTCAGCGATGCAGTGAAAACAGCCATAATACAGTTCACTGTACAAAAGTTGGCCTTTTAAATGTGATTTCATAACAAACTTGTTTTACTTAATAAGTATATACAAATTTCAGTGACTATATCATGTTCAACAGAATCTTCTCTCTCTCCCACTTAATTTCTATTTTGGGGTTTTTCAGTCCCCTTTCTTAGCTTGCGCAAGGGCACCAAGGAACCATCTCCCTATAAGGACTTTTATGCTCTTTTGTAGAAAATCCATAACTTTGCAATGTCAGTCGATTCTTAAAAGAAAATTTAATATATTGAGTTATATGCATAATACAATTTTTAAAAAATCTAAAGGGATAATGTGTTACCTGCTAGTCTCTCTTAACTTGTTGACTCTTGACTCAAATATGACTGAATAAGGTTTAATCTCATCAAGAAATATTTCTTTATAATTTTTTGTTTACTTTTTAGTAAATTCTGAGAGAACCATTGAAAATGTGCTTTAGGAGACATTACACATTTTAAATTCAGATTTTTCCATTAGATACCTCTCAACTGGCATGTACAAAATTGGGGAAACTAAAGGGTGTAGGACACTATTTTGAATATGTTGGGGTTGTGAAATCCCTGTCTTTGGAGGTATTTAAGTACAGGTTAGACAAATATCTGTCAGGGATGGTCTAGGCTTCAGGGCAGGGGAAGGGGGAGATAGACTAGATGACTTGTTCAGTTAATGATTACAAATGACATTAAAATTGTTTGGTGACTTTTACATATGTAAAAAGAAGAGGAACAAGTTGCAGATGTTTATAAGTTGCCCATGATCATAGTATGTCAGTGCACCCAGGATGAAACCATCACTTTCATTCACAGCATTTCAACAGGCTGATCTATTAGCTTCCCTTTGAGTGCTAATGACACTTCATAGGACATATAGTTTACGCCTCAAAAAACCCACTGTGCAATTGCAAATATGTTAGTGCCTTTTCCCAGTCGTATTAAGGAGACCCAAAAGACAGGAGTTTGGTCTGATAGAAGTTAAGAGATAGAACTGGGAAGATCCACAGGAAGAGATTTAGCTCCATTTTGAGACCCACCACAGGAGCTATGACTCCAGGGAGGCAGACACAGGGGGTGTTTGGTGTTCAGCTGAGGAGCAGAGTATTGGGGCACACAGGTGAAGGACTAAAGTTCAAGCCAAGGAAAGGTGAAAGTAGTTTAAGTTTATACTTTTGGTTTCAGGTTTTTTGGAGAACTCCAGAGAAGACTCCCTGAAGAAACAGTAATGTCTGAGACATTGTAGTGCCTGAGAGGAATACAGGTACACAGTGGGCACAGGAAGGGGCTGTAGAAAAGGCCTGCTGATAGGTTGAGGTAGGAAGAAGCCTGGAGGGAAGCAGGGGATGGGAAGGTCTGGATAAACACACCTTGCATGCTCACTATAGGGTTCCTGGGCTAAAACCCAAAGGAGAGGGAGAGCCTGGATTCCCCTATGGGCCCTCCAAAAACAGTGCCAGGACCCCCAGGACCCTGGAAGCCAGGTGTCAAAGGACTAGTATGTTTGGATTTGGACCACAAACTCAGCATGAGGTGTTGGACTTGACTTTGTTGGACTTGCTTTCTTACCCCAGAAGAGGACTATAAATCACCTGGCTAGAGAATTACATCACACGAAGAAACAGACTGCTCCAGGACTGGACCGGCTGTGGTAGAGGGCACTAGATGAGGAGAGCCTGCTATGCTTTGCCCAGAGACAAAAGGGGCATGTGAACAGTGAGTCCATCTTCTACAAGCCCCTATATATCATCTTTCTGAAATGTGACTGAACCTCTACATAGCTACTATATTAAATGATGCACTTAAATATATCTAGAGTTAGTCACAGAGATACCAGTCATTATTTTCCTCAACTTACGCATTTGAAAAACTATATCGATTGAAAAAATACACAACGCTATGACAGATATTTTTGGCTTAAAAGATTGGTTTCCTCATTATTCAAGGCAATGAGAGTTAAATTATATTTTTATAAATTTCAAGTACAAATTGACCAAACTATGTAATATACCAGACTATAAAAAAGCAAGCAACAACTTTTTCAGAAAAATGTATTTGCAATTCAACTGATCATATAAAAAGCATTAAATGTTTTAAAAGTAGTAAATATTTTCAGAAGTGCCATTCATTGCAACTACATTCCGGAGTACTGTAAAGTCCAGGGCACATTATCCTTATTTGTGTAGCACAGTGAGCATTATCTTTACACTGAGGTCACTCTCATCACAACCTCTCCAGAACTGTTATCTTCTGATGAATCCTCATGAGGTCTCATTCGGTTGAACAGATGCAGCAATACATAGCCACACTGAAATCTTGGAGAGGTTAACTGTGTTGGATGAATTAAATTTCTGTTTCTAAATGCAGTTAGTGGTAACCACAATGTCCTACCCGGTGAAGATGCTCCTCGATTGCTCTCTTCTATGTCTGTAGCTTTATCATAATTTAATACATCCCAGTGAAGATTAACAGCCCTCCAGCGCTTAAACACTCTGTAAACTGATGCACCTTCATGTACAATTAGTCCTGAAATTTAAGGAAAGAATGATTAGTTACTACACAATAATCTTAGACTCCATTTTAAGAGGGAATGAATAAAGATGTAAACTTAACCACATTTATAACATTGCAACTGGCAGGTTCCTATCAAATTAAGATGAGGATCCCTGTGAGTATCTTAACTCTAATAATACAAATAACTGTCCATAAAAGATACAGAGGACTTATACAATCAGCTAATAATTTATCTAAACTATTTGAGGTAAACTTTAGGTCCACTCAGAGTGTATATCATAATTTTACCCCCTCCTCCTTATCGTCAGTGTAATGAGAATCTAAATTTTTAAATGAAAGTTTCTAGCCTTTATGGTTATTAAGGAAACCTTCTGTATGTGAACTGAACATAACCAATGTTATCTGAGGCCTTGTCTATACTAGAAAAGTGCATTGATTTAACTAAATTGACATAAAAATCAATCATTACATTGCATTATTAATTTACCAACTGAAACTGAGTTAACCCTTGCATATACTGATTTAAGTTTAGCTTAAGTGCTTCTATGTTAGGGATTTTTACTAGAGGCCTCGACCTCATACAAATTGGCGCAATCTCCTTCTGTGGATATTCTTAAATTAGTTTGAGCGGCTTATCTAAACTGGTATAAGGCACTCAAACAGATTTAAGAGCGTCCTCCACATTCTTAGTTCTTCTCTGTGTACCTATAGCCTGAAACAACAGTTGTAATAAAAGTGAATTCCCCCTATTACTCCAATGTGGCATTAATTCTGAAAATTGTCTCAGGAAAATAACTGAGATGTCAACATTAACTGTTACTTCACAAGCAGGGTTTGGAGTGGTGGACTTTATTCTTTCTGTTCAAATCTCAGAAGGCCAGAGAACAGGGATCCATTCTTGAGATTTGCAGAGATCCAGAGAATCTTTTTAAGTATCCCTCAATGGAAACATGGCTCATTTGATCTCCTTTATAGAATGACTTACTCTTAAGCTCCCATCCAGCAAATATTTACATATATGCTTAATTGTCAGTATGTCACTTGTTCCATTGACTTCAGTGGAATTATTCATATGTTCAAAGCTAAGCATGTGTTTAAGTATTTACAATATTGGGCCTTTACTAATAATGCTTATTGCTGTGAGTAGTTTCATTGGCTGGATTCTGTTTGTAGGATCAAGGCCTATCAGGATAGTAGTTCATCAAAGATTAAACACTCAAAAGAAAATATATCTGGAAGTTTTAGCCAAGTCATCTCCAATGAGTAACACCAGTGACTGAAAAGAAATAATTCTCATAGAGAAACCTTAGTTTTTCCTTTTTGTCTTAAATTTTTTTTAAAAATAGAAAACTTTAGCAATTTTTAATAGGCACTGACAAATCTTTATAGAGAAAATTAAGGTATTTTTGTTTTGAGAGATGGATTTTTTTAAGGTTGCTAGCGCTATATTTCAATTGAAAATGTGGTTGGTTCCAACTAGGATTTTTTTTTGGTTTTGAAAAGGGAAACTTGTAGTGTGTCACCATAAGTTTTTTCTTTTTCAAACTTTCTGTAAGGAAAAAAAAGGGGGGATGTGATGTCCTAAAATGGTTAATGTCCCATATTGTCACTATCAACAAAGCTAGCATAATATTAGATGTTCACTGCTCCTCTCAACTATGGCTGTTTTTTTCATGTAGCTAAATGACATATTTCGAGCTTGCAATAAAATTGCTTCATGTTTTATAAACCTGCTGTCTGTGTATTTAGGAAATTGAACTATAATGAACATGAAGTTAGCCACTTATTGCCATATTTACCTGATAATGATCAGGATTCTGATTATCATCAGTGAAGGAATTACTGGCAAGGAAAAGATACCAAATTTCATTACTGAAATACTTAATGTAACTCTATTTTTCATCAATATTAAAATGTTTCTAAGATTATTTGCTACTCTGTTTGTGACTATAGCGTCTAGGAAATATTCTTTTTCCACTCTTGCCCATATGAAAAATTATCTGTACAATCCGACTGAAGATCACCATGAATGGATTAGTTCATGGATGGATGCTTTTTCATCAAGAGATGATCCAGGACATAAACAGATTGATAGAAAATGCAACTGATTGCTTTGTAAGATAGCCAGGACCTCAATGCTTATTGCTTGCCTGAATCATTAGGAAGTATGCAATTCACTGGATTTAATAAAGAAAAAGCTAACTTGCATTCTGGTCTGCCTTGTTTCCCAGTAGTAAAATCGTAGAGCTGTTACTGGGTAGCCAATCATTAGAAGTATGATTGAATAGATGGTGTCAAGCCCAGCATCAAAAGTGTGAGGGGAAAGGACAAGCGGAAAATCCTGGCACTGAAGATTCAGTGCCTTTTTCTGTCATCTTCTTAGTGAAAGAAGGTGTTAACAATAATTGATTTCTGAATGTATTGTTTTTATAGAGTCTAACTGTAGGAGTTGTGTGTTTAGCCAGGGAGCTACAAAAATATCTGAGAATAGTAGCTGGCTTTTGAGAGTTCACACTATTCCCTTGATCCCAACATTCATAAATAGAGGACACAAATATCTGGTCCCTTCTAACCATCCTTCAATTCTCCTCTACCTCCAGAAGCCCTATTGTACTTGGGATCCAAAGCAGAAGAAAAGGTCCATGTTGCTCTATGGAGGGAATATGTTTGAGAACAAAGAGTTGTGGTTTCTCCTTCTAACACTACCTCCCCAGGACCACACTGTAGGAGACTAGTTAGCACTGATTTCCTGAGGACAGCTGAGAAGTCCTGGTAGCTAAACAATGACTTGAACCACTGCCCTCTCAAAGCCTGTTTCTGCCCTTGATGCCATTTTAGGAAAGAGTGATTTGTGACTTCCTGTAGCAGCCATAAAGATTTCAGGTAAGGGCACACTGTGAATATATGATATTGAAGCTGCCATCCTCCTAAATTGAGTGAATCCTGAGCTTCAGCCATTCATAATGACTGGCTGTATAGTCATATCCACTTAGTTTTTGACCTGAGATGGTTTAACTTTCTACAAAGGCCACAAATGATCTCTTTGACTTTCTAAATTGCTTAGTCCTGTCTAAGTAGTAGCTCTCTCGATATATAGGGTGTACAACTTTTCCTTCCAAAACTCTAGACATTCTGGTGAGGTGAAGACAAATAGTGATATAAACTGACTGAGATCAAAGTCCAACACAGTTGTTACCAGAAATTTGAAGTGATTCCTAAATACAATCATATCTTTATGTTGTACAGTATAAGATCTGTAGGCCATAGCTCTTTATGGCAAGGACTCTCTCTTTAGTACATCCTATGCACTGTATGAACATAATGGGGCCATGATCCTTGATTAGGCCTTTAAGTGCTACCGTAATTTAAATTATTAAGGGCCTGCAACTCTGCTGGGTCTCTTTATTTGCCTTCTTGTTTTTAAACCATTAGGGTGCACTCACATTACATTTACAAACCTTTCTCTGAAACCATAAGGGCTAAAAACTTTTTTAAATGAAAGCAGATATTCTCATATACTCACTTGTCTCAAGGAGCTGTTGGTTTAAATAAAACACAAAATACCACAAGACTTGCAATAAAACAGATCTGGCAACACTAGATGAGATAGAAGGGGCAACTTCTGAAGAGTTTCCCACCATTTCCTCCCCTAACACTGAGTCTGACTCTACATCTGGCACAACTACTGATCCCAGGGACTCAAGTGAAGGGGGCCAAGGGATCCTCATTGGTGCCTTCACCTTCTTGCAGGACACTTTCTAGGGGAGTCCTGGAGGATTGAGTTCCTAGAGCTTTGGCCAGATGGATCTGACCTGGCAGGATCCAAGAAAGCCATATCCTCAGGATCTCTAAGATTTAAGCAAACTGATTGCAGTGCAATCTGGCCAGATCCAACAGTAGGAGCATCTTTTCTTATTATTATGATGTCTTTCAGAAATAGTACCACTGTAAGATCTTTCCTTGGCTCCATACAAAGAATCTGGATCCTGAGCCCGTGGAACAAATTTCAAAAGTCCCTGCAAACACCTTTACAAGAAGACAATCCTTTTCAACCTGTGATTGGGCATCAGGCTCCAGCACCAAAACTGGCTTTGTCGCCACAAAAACGGTATGATTAATGGATTTTCCAAAATGGTTGGCAAAGCAAAAAGTCTACAATTCATTTCAGGTTGAACAAAATGTTTCATTTTGATTTTGATCATTTCTAAATGCTTTGATTTTTTAAAATAAAGTTAAGGCAAATTTTGAAAGTACTTTTTGAACCAAAAAGCAAAACATTCACTTTAAAAATGTTGAAATGATTTTTTTCAGAATTTTTAAGACTTTTTTTACTTAAAGAATTCAGCAAAATTGACACAAAAACATGAAATATTTCAGCATCACTAAATCTGCATTTTTTTGCTGTAAAACATTTAAGCTGAAATATTTTGTCCAGCTCTAGTTGCCATGCTACTCATGCCGGAGGACATCTTCCAGAAGACGGTCTCCCAGAATCGTGCCTCTTGGAGGAGCAGGTTCTGGAGCAAAGTCTTAGTCCTTGTGGGCCCTTTTTGAGTTGGCCTTGCAGGCATGACAACTTTTAGCTAAATGCTCTTCCCTATGGAATAAATTGCCTGTCTCAAGTAGGGACCATCACAGGACAAAAGGAAAACCCCTTAAAACTATTGTTTAGATGGGCCCACAAAAATGTGTGAATTGATCAAACAATTAACATGAAATATAAATAAATCTAACTTTAACAATACAACTATTTCAAAAGCCACTTACAACTAGATTTGTTTAACATGAAGGAAAAGAGTTGGTGAGTAGAAAGATACTGCAGTACAGTTAGAGGGAGAGGTTATTTATACCATTGGTCTATAGAATGTTAGAGTGGGGGAATTGTACACACACTAACTGACAACTTACTACTTCAAAAAGGTTCCATTACCACGGCTTAGTCATTCTTCTCCAATAGTGTGACTATGTGGAGGCAATGTGATGAAGGAGAGCAGCCAGGTCCAAGCAATGGAAGAGTGGGAAGCTAATGTACTATTCCTTAAGGAATCCTTAAAGTTTTTGAATCCTAAATTCCTTTAATGTAAACACCTTGAGCACTCTCTCTCTCTCTCTCTCTGATAATCCCAACAGGGACGCACTAATCTCTGGCAATATCAATGTGTACAACTTTGACTGGTCACAGTTCCATTTAGTTCAAATGTGAAAGACTTCTCTGCAAATCTTGCATGCTTTGGAAGTTTTCCTGTGAGAACAACTTCATGCCCAGTTCAGATGCAGAATTGCATAGAGAATTGCCATATTTGACACTGATGTGACTAGAAGGGGATGCTGTAAGGAGGGACCCAGAATTTCCAGGGAAGATCAAAAGACGATGAAGGGAACAACGGACACAAATTTCACCTTCATGTTAAAATGTGTAAGTTAAATTGATGTTGATAGACCTGTCCTGTGCATAGAGAGTAAGAATAGTCTTGTAATACAAGGCAACTTTATTCTTTGTTAAATGTTACAAAAGTGGACTTCCAGTAAAACTGGATAGGCTGCAAATGGAACTGAACAGAGAATCCACTCAAGTTATTTATTGGGTGGCATATTGGTGAGCTGTAAGCTTTGACAGTTTTCTCTTGGTACAAATGAATGACAAGGCTGGCAGATTAAAATGTATGAGACATTTTTTAATATTACTTACTGGATAGGAGTGTGGATTGATACAATGAAATAAGATTTAATGGAAAAATACTAAAAATAATCTGTTAAAGTTTCTAAATGTGCAGGTTTTTAATATAACTGTGCAGTTCTCACTAGCCAATTATTAAACTTCATTTCAAAATTATAAAAGCAGTACAGATATTTACATTTCTCATGTGGCTGAAAATATTTTATTGTTTATGCAGAGCCATAGATGTACATGACTTTAGACAACTGGAATAGGTCTTTGGTCATGGAGTTAACAACTCAGGCCCTGACCCTGAAATTAACTATCCATGAGCGCACCCTTGTGCCTATGCAAATCCCCACTGAAATCAGTGAGGCTTTTCATGGGTGCAGGGACCCATCTACAGGGAATTTATTGCAGGATGATCACAGATAAAGGGGTGGGGCACTTAACTTTTAGACTTGTGCTTCATAACACTTCTGTTGGCTGCATCAACACTGCACAGGTCATAGTGTGTGAGGAACAGAGTATAGCATACACTACTTGTTAGTCCGTTTACATAATTTAGAGCTAATTGGTAAGAATTAAAGAGTAAGACAAAAACTTTTTAATGTAATAAAATCATTGCCCACTGAACTGCTATTGGAAAGTTATATCTGTCACCAGATTGTCTTGTGGCTTTTTTAGATCATTCAGAAACCTAAACATTTGTATTCTAAGGAATGTAATTCAAATATTTTCAGTTAAAACAATTACTCAGATTAAAGTCCTTTATCCTATAGAAGTCACAATAACAGATACCCCTAACACAGAGTAAAGTTGGAGATGCTAATAGATATTTAAAAAAATTATAAGTGGTCTTGGATGCACATGTTTAAAATACAATAGGCTGCAGAAGCTTACTTGAAAGTATATTGAACTTGAATGGTCTGAGCTGATCAGAAGTACAAAAATGCTGCACAATTACCAAACCAGTTAACCAGTTATTTCTTAATTCCTAGACACAAGTTTAGTAATTTAAAGTTATTAGGTAACATAATTGTTAAAAAAACCCCTACATACTAAGCTTACCATTAATTAAAAGTTAATGTTCAAGTAAGGAAACTATAGTTACAAAATGTAGATAGAGATGCTAATTAATGCTATTAGTATTAATTATAAGACTGTAGTTATATGCATATATTTAGATATCTAAGGCCACTGGCAAGTTTCCAAGTAACACTAATGTATATTGTTTTAAATCTAGATGTGAAAATTTACATTGGACATTTCAGTGACTACTTTATAACTCTTAGCAATCCTTTCTTAGAATTGAATTTCCTCATTAGTACAGCCACAACCCTGTTCCATTGATACATTTAGTTCTATAAATACACTAATGTATTTTTATCTGTCTACAGATACTAAGCAATAAATTTTGAACTGATAAGAGTTTGATTTTTTGTAACAAATTAAACCAGTGAAAAAATTCAATTAACACAATTAGTTTCAAATAACTATGTTATCAACTGACCTGTATGATAATGTTTACATGGTATAATAAGAGGCATATATAAAATTGAGTTAACAGCGACATTTGCAAAGCATTTTGAGATTTTTTTTTAATTAAAAGCATTATACAGCATTTCATCATCTTATTGATATAAATATTCTGGGAACCTTAGTTCAAATTACTATGCCTTACTTACTCTAAGAGTGACTAAAATTCCTTTATTTTTACTTTAGTGTAACCTCTTTCACATTCAGCTCATAGTTGCTTTACTAACTATTTAAAAGTTTTTATTTAGACATTTGGGGATCAATATATTAAAGGAAGTACGTACACACACACACACACACACACACACACACAAAAGCTTTCAGAAAGTTGCATCTTCACTCTTTAAGAGTTCTGATGGCATCATAAACCACTTGAGGTCTGCTTTCATAGTATAATTAATAAATTAAAATACTTAGCACTTATATAGTGTTTTTTATCTGTTTAGATATCAACAGAACTCTTGAATTAGTTCCTTCATCTCACTGCAGCAGTGCAGCCTATCCATTATACTCTATTTCTAGCATAGTGATTCACACAACTCTGTTCAGTGTAGTTCTAGATATGTAGTTCTACGAGAAAATCCTTCAGGGACCTATTCTATCCTTGACATATATAACTAACTCTGCTTAGCAACAAAGGAAGATTTGAGAGAACAGAACTATCGTTAGTTCTTTTCATCAAATCTTTGTTATAATTTCACCTATTGACCCTCCTACACTTTACTATCCTTTTAAATTTCAAAGTAAGCAAAACTGATTGTGATTCTGGGAATTTAACATTTAGGGAAAGTGATTTGATCAGTCTGAGGGTTGAGTTTTTGTTTGGTTCCTCTCTCACAGTGTCTCTACTTTTATAAAAGTCAAGTGTTTGCTAAATATGTCATCTAAGAATAAATAAGTAGAGAATTGAAGAGCTAAGGAAGTTTGACCCATAGTTATACTCTTAAACCACAATCTGTACTGATTAATGTTTTGAGCTTACCTATGCACACTAGATCCATAAAACCATACATTCCATAGCAGATTTGAAAAAGGATGTCCTTTCTTTGCCATACTGCATAGGGGCTGAAGGCTGACCATAGAAGCCAAGTCACACTTGCTACTAAGAACAGAGATCCTAGGATTACAGCAATCATCTGCACTTTCTCAACCAGTGTTATTGTAATGCTTTGCCACTAGAAGAGAAACAAAGTAGTGTAAGATAAAATATTACTTTTTGAAAACTTACATTCAACTCCAGTTTTCTCCTGAAACCAGAAATCATTTTAATATTCATACAAATCTTCATAGATCTTTCCTAATATTCTTGACACTACAATTTATGAAGGAAAAAAGACAGACCAGTAGTATAGAAATTGCTTATGTTAAAGTTTTTTTAATGTTGTCCATATCACCATCTAGAAATGTACTTTGGAAGATTTACATTTATTTCAATCCTGCTATGAATACATAGGACAAAAATATTCAGCATCGGGAAATGCAGCTTGCCTTTCACATCTATATAATGAGTAGCATCAAGACACCATGGGAAGGACAATATCAAAGCCTTAGATCACAGACCAGCGAAAGGCTGTGTACCTTAGTGGGCTTCATACAGAATGGGAGTCCAAGTAATAAACTTCACAGGCAAAAATTGTTTAAAATAAACCTTATAGCAAGAGGATGGATTTGCAGAAGATGGCCTAATGGTAAATCCAGTCACAAGTGGCATATTATGAAGGAATGGTTTGTTTCCTACAACTAAGGTACTATATATATACAATACATTTTATCAGTATTTAAAATCTGTAGAACTATATTTGGATTTTATTAGGGTCATGTATTCAATAGCAAAATCATTTCATACTTCTCAGCTACAGCCATATAGCACCTTTGGCAGTTTTATGCTCTGTAATGCTATCAGTTAGACATTTCTGTTCTTCTCTTCTCACATTTACCAAAGTGAGACAGAACAAGAATAACTTTGTGCTAAATGTTAGAAATCAAAACAAAACTCTTAAATATAATAAAAATTAATTTTCATGAGTCACATAATTGTTAAGAATTAGTAGGAGCATTGCCAGCAGATCGAGGGAAGTGATTATTCCCCTCTATTCGGCACTGGTGAGGCTACATCTGGAGTATTGCGTCCAGTTTTGGTCCCCCCACTACAGAAGGGATGTGGAAAAATTGGAGAGAGTCCAGCAGAGGGCAACAAAAATGATTACGGGTCTGGGGCACGAGGACAGGCTGAGGGAACTGGGGTTATTTAGTCTGGATAAGAGAAGAGTGTGGGGGGGGGATTTGATAGCAGCCTTCAACTACCTGAAGGGGGGTTCCAAAAAGGATGGAGCTAGGCTGTTCTCAGTGGTGGCAGATGACAGAACAAGAAGCAATGGTCTCAAGTTGCAGTGGGGGAGGTCTAGGTTGGATATTAGGAAACACTATTTCACTAGGAGGGTGGTGAAGCACTGGAATGGGTTACCTAGAGAGGAAGTGGAATCTCCATCCTTAGAGGTTTTTACAGCCTGGCTTGACAAAGCCTTGGCTGGGATGATTTAGTTGGTGTTGAGCAGGGGATTGGACTAGATGACCTCCTGAGGTCTCTTCCAACCCTAATATTCTATGATTCTGATTAAATTGTTTAGAATATGTGGAAAAGGTTAGTGATAAACTGATAAATAAACAAAACCTTCACAGTGCAATTTTGGCAAGTTTGAGGTTCCTTTTTCAATAAACTTGTGGTCATATGAGCTTGTCTTTGGTTTGGGGTTTTGTTGTTTAATTTAAAAGAAAATTAATTGCCTGTTATAATTTTTTTTAAGATATCATCATTAAAGGTTTTCACTCTGGAGGGGAGAGAGAATACAAGTGTTTGGTTTGGGACAAAGATTACAGGTGTCATAACTATAAAGGGAAGGGTAACAGCCCTCCTGTGTACAATACTATAAAATCCCTCCTGGCCAGAGACTCCAAAATCCTTTTACCTGTAAAGGGTTAAGAAGCTCGGGTAACCTGGCTGACACCTGACCCAAAGGACCAATAAGGGGACAAGATACTTTCAAATCTTGGTAGGGGAAAGGCTTTTGTTTGTGCTCTTTGTTTTTGGGGGGAGTTTCGCTCTTGGGACTAAGAGGGACCAGACATCAATCCATGCTCTCCAAATCTTTCTGAACAAGTCTCTCATATTTCAAACTTGTAAGTACAGCCAGGCAAGGCGTGGTAGTTTTATCTTTGTTTTCTCAACTTGTAAATGTACCTTTTACTAGGGTATTTACCTCTGTTTGCTGTAACTTTGAACCTAAGGCTAGAGGGGGGTCCTCTGGGCTCTTTAAGTTTGATTACCCTGTAAAGTTATTTTCCATCCTGATTTTACAGAGATGATTTTTACCTTTTTCTTTAATTAAAAGCCTTCTTTTTAAGAACCTGATTGATTTTTCCTTGTTTTTAGATCCAAGGGGGTTGGATCTTGATCCACCAGGAGTTGGTGGGGGAAAGGAGGAGGGATGGTTAATTTCTCCTTGTTTTAAGATCCAAGGGGTTTGGATCTGTATTCACCAGGGAATTGGTGAAGTCTCTCTCAAGGCTACCCAGGGAAGGGAATTAGCACATTGAAAGTGGTGGCAGCGAACCAGATCTAAGCTGGTAGTTAAGCTTAGAAGTTTTCATGCAGGCCCCCACATCTGTACCCTAAAGTTTAAAGTGGGGAAGGATCCTTAACAAGAGGACTCTACTCCTCCCCCTGAATTATTGAGGGACTACATCAATGGTTCCCATTTGGATTAAGGATGACATTCATAACCGGGAAAGAGGCAGGGACAATTGCTTTTCATAAGTGAGTAAATTGTATTTTGCCAATATCTTTTGATAATTGGCAATCTTCATTTCCAGGATGGCTGGTACCCCTTTATCTACTCTTTGCTTTTGAAAGCAGAAATGTAGGTGTGAGATACAAATCCTTGGACGGGTCTTAGGGACCTAAGTTTCCACCAGTAAAGTTCCCTACGTGCCAGAATTTCTGCCGGTAGGCATGTGCAATAGCACCTAAATCCTGATGCCGCTGAGCTGCTCAGCATTCCAGCTCATGTCTAATCCCTTCTGAGATTCACAAACTAGGTGTTCCCTTGCCTATTACACCTGCACGAGCTGATCTGGTTGCCATACTCTTAGCATGCCTACCACACCAAAGACAGCTGGGGGATAGAGAGAGCAAGTCCCACTATCTCCATCAGCCCTGTGGTAAGAGCACTCACCTGGGAGGTGGGAGACCCAGAATTCAAAAGGTGCGCTGCTTGATTTGGAGCAGGGACTTAGACCCATGTCGCCCAGGTGAGTGCACTAACCACCCAGCTATTCTGCATGGACCTCTTTCAATCTCTCTTGTTGAAGTAGTTCCACTTTGTATAACTAATGAAATATTCATTGGGCCAGAAAGAGAATAAAAATTATTCTATAATCCAGAAGTTAAAGCACTCATCTGGAAGATACAAGAACTGAGGTTAAGTTCCTTCTCCAATTCAGGCAGAACAGGGATTTGAAAACAGATCTCCTACATCCCAGATGAGTACCCTAATTACTGGGCTATCAGCTGTAATGGAGTGGGGGAAGGGGGTCTGTGATGGGGTGCACAAACCCTATACCAAGAAGGTGAGGGTTAATGAACTTCTCTGGCCTCAAGCAGCCCTGCCCCACCACACCTGCAAGGCATGTCAGGCTTGGAGAGAAGATATAAAAGACAGAAGCTCAGCTAATGGGAGATCTGGAAGGGAAACAGACCTTTGCTCTTCAGCCCTAAAGTGCCTGGCTGAAGGCAGGAGCTGCTTGGGTAACTGCATTTTGAAGCCCTTGCCAAGACAATGGAGAGCTTGAGTCTGAAACAGTATTTTGGGACTATTACTAGAGACTTGCCTGCAAGTGCCAAACTGGGCTATGGCCTATCAGCAGCTGTCTGAAGGAAGTGTCCTGCCATGACCTTGTGTTGGTTCATTTGTGTTTGGTTTGCCTTTTGATCTTTGATAGCCCTGGAAGGGTTGGACTTCTACCGATTCAGTTGGAGGGCTTAGTCTACCACAACCAGACTTGTACTTTTGGAGCCTGGAGATGGAAGACCAAAGGCCGGGTGAGTTCAGAATCCTGTCATGCTTGTAGGCAGGCCAATTATGACAGGATTTTTGGGTTTAGTGTTGTTAGAAATGACTGACCTGGCTTTGTTACCTAATTCCAAGAGAGGTAACATTGCTGTGAATCTTAGGTGGAGGGAAGTGCCTTTGAGGTGCAGGGTTTAAGTTCTATCCCTCTCCACAGCATTTCCTGTGGGCTAGCTTAGGTGAATCCCTGCTCAGTTGCCTTTCTTGGGTACCCAACTCTTCCCCATGTATTGTGTAGGATGCCTGGACATTTAACTGAGAATTTCACTGGGCAGCAGGGTGTCTAAGAGTTAGGTGTTTCAGTGTTGCAATGCCCAAGTCCATTTGCAGACCTAGCCCACAGTGACTAACGTGCATATATTATTTGGCCGTGCATGAAGATATTTAAATCTCTACTCATTCTGTATATAAAATGGTTGGGAGTACGTTACAGCAACACTGGTTTCTGCAATAATTTATGTAGAAGGCCAGTGTAATATTGTAAGAACAAAAAAGGATATTTAACCATCTTCTGCACAATATTTTTTCATTGACAATTATGTGGATGTTGGGAGCCAGGAAAGAATTGTACATATTATACTGTGTAACTTATGGCAACAAAAATGTTATCTACCTAGGGGTTGTTTTTGTACGTAAGGATATAAGGGAGGACAGCTTGCATTTAAGGGACACTATGATAAAAGTCAAAAGAAATCAACATAAAATTTTGACATTCTATTTAGACTTTTTGCCTCCCATCTAAGAATTCTACAACTGGTGTAACTTTATTTTTAGCTATGCCAGTGTAAAATCCATTGAAGTCATTGGGAGTTAAACTTATTGGACAAAAATCATATATATATATTACTTTGTGCCATTGTTTCTAGTAATCTATCTTTACACAAGCTTTAAAGAAAAGCCACTTCTCAGTGTATTTACTGAAATGAAAATGTAGACAGGTATAAAATCTTGCAGATCTATCAAAAACACATTAGGAACTATGCTTAACCATTTTTGTAATTCATTCAACTGATGCATTTTGCTGCATTTTAATACTTTTAAAAATGGAAACTGTTCACATTAGAAATACTTTAGAATTTCCCTACAATATTTCACTGAGCATTTATTTAGCATTTAAAAGATAAACGAATATATTATTTGAATTAAAAATGGCTCAAGTTCTCCATTTATGGTTTAGTGTGGTTACTAATGAAGGTAGACATAATTCAAGACTGGATTGGCTTCCATTCAGTAGACCTGTGGGAATTAGGGTACTGAAGAGAATTAGCTGACTAATTGCCTTTTGATCTTTGATCTCAGGAGACTGGATTATGACCAGATCCACAGCTCACTACCATTGTCATAATTTGCTGGTTTATACCAGATGGGGATCTAGCCCCGTAGCTTCACAGCAATCTATCCTAAATTTACTAGGAGTTAATCTAAACAGATACTTGTCTGTGGGCACAATTCCTTTTTGACATTGGAAATGATGTGGTAGGAAAGTCACGTTTAGTGAAATAGTAAGCAAATGGACAACCTATCCTGGAAAAGGAAGAATAGGGAATGCATAATTTTTAAGTTCTCTGTTGCTAGCTGAGATTTTTATTTAAATCTTAGTATCAGCAGACTAACTGGTGTTCAAGAGTTTGGATGGGGGAAGTAGCCTTAATGTTTAATGTAGCTACTGTTTGGGTATGTCTACACTTTGAGCTGGGGATGTGTTTTCCAGCTTGAGGAGACATACCTGTGCTAGTTCTGATCTACCTAGCTTGTTAAAAATAGTATAGATGGTGTAGTGCGAGTGGGAAGAGGAGTTAGAGGCCCAAGTACTTGCCTATGGTCTTGGATGGATACCTACTCAGGACAGCTAGCCCCTCCCATCACTCATGCTGCTGCAGCTACACTGTTTTCTTAATGTGCTAGCTTAAGAGGGGATGCGGTTCATCCATTTCAAAAGTGTGGTAGACCCACAACTCAGTGCTTAGATGATACACTGATAGGTACCTTAGAAATATAATTAATTAGATAGACAGATGTCTATCTGCAACTAAAAAATCCTGCCACATGGCATTTTTTAAAAAAGCCAATGGTGTCTGCCCCTATTGGACAGATGGATGATTTGGCTAGAAAACTGATTGTAATATCACAGTACTCATTTTTACACTCTAATACAATAGCATTTTATCATTTTCCATCAGCCCAGTTGAAGAAACTGCCTTCTACCAATTTGTCATGTTCAATCTTAGAGAAATTTCCCTCTCGAATTTTAAAATGGGCGTATTTTTTTAATGAATAGATACTTGAGTCCAAGCTGGCACTTCATTGTCCTTGCAAGATCCAGTATAGAACTGGATACAATCCAGTATACGATCCTGCCCACAAAATCAAAAGCTTTGCATTACAGAAGTGCAAAAGCTGTAAATACCATACTAACTTCTCTCATATGGAGTCTAGTTTTGAAAGCTCTGTACATAGAGATTCTGTTTTGTGAGTTGCATGTGTGAAAAGTTTGTAGTGTAGGGCCCAAATTTTGTATTTCCCTGCATAGTAAAAATTTTTGAATACTTCAGCCAAAATTGTGAAAGGACCCCAAAAATCTCCAAATGAAAACTTTTATCCAGACATAAGATTTCCAGTGGTTCTGTTTATTTGTCAGCTTTTAGTTAGTAACCAGTTATTGTGAACTGATAGTATTTAGAAGTAGGTATAGTAACTTCTGGTAGCAAAATACTTGTTTTAGTTTAATACAAAAATGACCCTTCTGCATCAGCATTCTTTGTTATTACACACTGGAATACGTTCTCACAGAAATGAAATTTCATAAATATGCACTACAGAAAGTCTATTTCCACCAATCACAAAGCACAACTAGCATGAAAGTTTGTTTTTCTGAAACTTATCTGAAATACATAGTTATAGTAATTTCATATGACTAAGCCCCTTCTTGTAGGCAGCCACTAGCTAAGCAACTGAAGTCTTTTTGTCATAAGAACAAGACTCATTTTATGGAATCAAAAACTATTTAAGCTTTGTCTAATTGGCTATGATTATTTATAGCTCTTTACTACACACCATGTTGCATGCTGTTAAAAGATTAAGTGACTGAAACATCACATGAATTACTTACCATCAGCAAGTTTTTTTCAGTGTAATTGTTGCTGTTTGTCTCAATCTTTTAATGGGAGTTAATGTTGAGAGGCTGCACTAAGCATTTTATAAACTGATTTAACATTCAAAATCGAATTAATTTAGTTATTGAAATGAAAAATGTAATTCTAATTTAAACCATTATTTGCAACAAATACTTCTCATTTTCTTAATTTGGTAACTTGCCTAAATAAGGTGTTATGAAACATGAACATAAATTGTTCCCTTTATCTCTAGATTTTTTTTAACTTACAGAGCACTTTGCTAAAATGACCTTTCTAATTAGGGAATGTATAGTCAGCAAATCAAAAATTTTAAAGATGCTTTTTTCAATATAGACATATGTGAAGAAGGTGGAGAAAGACACCCTGAAAAATAAATATTTCTTGAAGAGAAATCATCTTTAAATGTAACTCTATATATTAACTATATATAAAATCATTTATAGTCTCTGAACGTTATTAAACCTGTCTGCTAACTATTTAAGTCTAATTTTTGGTTTAGCCAGAAAAATATTTGCCATGTCAAAATCTTTGAATAAGAGCATTCCAATCCATGTTAGAAACCATGGGAGAGGGTTGTTGGGTAAATTGTGCCAGTGCAATCCACAATTTACATGTTTGCACAGATTCTACACTACTAGACTGCACTCATGCAGCTACTTCACTTTGGCTAATATCTCCATTGTAGACATAGCCCTTATAGAGAAAACAATGTGCAAGTGCAAAATTCTGATTTTGTAGCATTTTACACCCACTTAGCCAGGTATATAAGACTACACAAAGTAAAAGGCATTGGGGACTTGGGTTCCTTATATTCATTAGAGACACTGTTACACTAATCCGCATGGAGATTGTACTATAACATTCTTCCTGCTTTTCTTTGAAAACAAATCACATTTTCCCCTACATTTACATTAATGTTTTTGAAGACCCATTTGGATATTTTGCTTTGCTAATCCACCAAAGGCCTTAGCCTCATGTAGAACTCCCTTTGAATTATATGGGAGTTTTACTAGTGCATCAGTGGCAAGTCATATCTCTATCTCTGAGCCCAGATACACTGTTCTTCTATTTAAGTAGTCTGGTTATTTTTCAAAATAACTTCCTTTCATAGGATATCTGTCCCCTTTAAGAGGAGTCCAGGCCCAGTCTGCCAGTGATAGGCTTCATTCGAAGAATGAGCCCATCTCAGCTCACCTGTAAGTAATTAACTGCTGAGGTGGCTGGTTGGCATCTGGTTGGCTAGTGAGCACCTGACCTGATAAAAGGCTATCAGAATGCAGTTAAAGAAGAGGTACGCCCAGAAAGAGGAGGATCCTAAGGAAAGCATCTTAGAGAGGGCTTTTCTAGATAGCTGTGTAGTAGGTGTAGCTTGCAAGGAGCTGCATGCTACCTAGAGAAGAGCTACAGCTGGCAGGAAGGTCCTGGCTCCAGGGAACAAATCAAAGATCAGTACCTTGTGAGCGAAGAGCCCGGACTGTGGGATTGAAACTCAGATGGAGTTTGCCTCCCTGCTAAGAAGCCTTGGTGAAGCTCTTTCTTGTGCTCCTGTTGATCTTTCCTTTTAACAAATGAGACTCTCAGAAGGGTGGGAAGGTGAAGGTGTGCTGTTTGCTACATAAAAGACTTACTGAATTTATTGATAACTAAACTGGAGAAACTAAGACAGGGTGTACCTGCAGTGCCACACCTGGTTGCAGGGTCCTCAGCTGCTGTAAATCAGCTACATTTACTTTAAAATAATGATGCTAATTTACACCATTTGCAAATCTGGCCCATGTTTTTAAAATGACAAATTTAAACTATCCAGCATTAACTGAGTCACAACTTAGAGAAGGAAAGTGATATGGTTTTCACTTAACACAATATAGTATATACATAAGAGCTGCCATATTGGGTCAGAGCAACGGTCTATCTAACCCAGTGTCATGTCTCTGACAGTGGCCTATACCCAAGCTTCAGGGGGAGTGTACTGAACAGGGCAGTTGGAATGATCCATCCCTGTCTTTCCCTGCCAGCTTCTGGCAGTCAAAGGTTTAGGGTTGCTCTGAACATTGGGTTGCATCTCTGACCATCTTGGCTAATAGCCATTGATGGACCTACCCATCCTTTTGCAGGTGTTCTTTAAACAGGAATGCATGGAAATTGTTTTTACAAAAGTTTCTCAACTGTAGCAACAGGTACTGAATGTTAGGCAATAGACAGGTGAACAGAAGCAAAACACCAAAACTATGTTGTAAATCTCTCACTCTTTCCTCAGGACTTGCAACTTGAAGCCCCACAAAATGTACTGGGCCTGATTCTTCTGAGTTATCGCTCTGTAAATCAGGAGTGGTATTTCTGAAGTCAGTGAAGTTACTTTGGTGTAAAATCAGTGTAAAGTGAGATTGATCATCATCTCACTGCCTTTTGCTCTGAAGGGACATCTTACCATATCTAACACGCTCTTACCATTCTTTAAATGTGTCAATAAAATAGTGGACAAAAGAGAAGCAGTTGACATTTATGTGAACTTTCAAAAAGCCTTTGAAAAGTACTTCACAAGAGACTACTACTCTCCCTTGGAAGTGAGAGGAAAAAGTACTGTCATGGATCAGAAATTGACTAAAACAGAAAACAAAGAATAGGAATAAACAATCAATTTTCATCCCGGCAAAAGATTAATAATGGGGAGCCAAAGACAAAGTTAAGTGGTGTTCAACATATGTATTATCTGGAGGTGAACAGTAAGGTGGTAAAAAGAACAGAAGTACTTGTGGCACCTTAGAGACTAACAAATTTATTAGAGCATAAGCTTTCGTGGGCTACAGCCCACTTCTTCGGATGCATATAGAATGGAACATATATTGAGGAGATATATATACACACATACAGAGAGCATGAACAGGTGGGAATTGTCTTACCAACTCTGAGAGGCCAATTAAGTAAGAGAAAAAAAACTTTTGAAGTGATAATCAAGATAGTCCAGTACAGACAGTTTGATAAGAAGTGTGAGAATACTTACAAGGGGAGATAGATTCAATGTTTGTAATGGCTCAGCCATTCCCAGGCCTTATTCAATCCTAAATTGATTGTATCTAGTTTGCATATCAATTCCAGCTCAGCAGTCTCTCGTTGGAGTCTGTTTTTGAAGTTTAAGTAAGGTGGTAGAATTTTCAGGTGACACAATTATTTAGGTTCCTCAAGACTGAGAAGACGAAGGAAACTTGGAGGGATTTAAGCAAGCTAGATAAATGGAAGATGAAGTCCAATGTTGACAAATGCAAAATAATGCACACAGGAGGGAATAACTTAACCTACTCATACACCTAACTAGGTTCTTAATTAACTGTAACCACTTAAAAGAGGTGGACACCATTGCGAGCAGCCCCAAGTCATTTTGAAATATCACTTTATTAAACGTATGGCAGCAGCAGTAATCAAAAAAGCAAAGTGTTAAGATTTATAAGGAATTGAATAAAGAGTAATACCGAAAACACTACATTGTCATTATCTACATTATGTACTTATGTGGAATCGTTTCAGTTTGGGTCACCCTATTGCAAAGGGGTTCAGGGATAGGTAATCTCAATTATGTTAAAGGCATGGAAAAACTCTTATATGAGGAGAGAGTGAAAAGATTGGAATTACTTGCAATAGAGGAAATGAATGAGAAGTTATGATAAAAAATAAGGGTATGGTGAATGTAGATTATGCACTGATATCTGCCCATTCTCCTACTACAAGTATAAGAAGACATTCAATTAAATTGAATGGAACACATTTAAAACTGAAAAGAAATACTTTTTCATGTGATACACAACTAGCCTGTGGAATTCAGCGTTACAAAATATCACTGCGGCCAAGAGTTTAGCAGGATTCAAAAAAGCATTGTTTTAGAAGGATTACAAGAATATCTACAATTATGATTGTAAGGATTTTTTAAAATTGGCATAGATAGAAACTCTTTTGCTTCAGGACATAAACCAACCTCTACCTATTGGGAGGTTAGAAATGGAATTATCGGGTCACACATTTTCTAAGTGCCTTCTGCAAGGTTCTTGAATCTTCCTCTGAAATACCAGCTGTTAGCCACTAGTCTGATCCAGCATGACAATTCCATTGTTCCTATGCTGGAGAATTCAGAGCTACCGTAGAACCCCACCAGACATAGAGCCATGTTATGGAGGTTAAACAAGCATCTCTTTGAATATATTGTGCAGTTTTGCAAAATATTAAAGATTATTTTATTTCAATTATTATTTAGAATACCTAAAAATCTGCAAAACCACACAATGTACTACAAAAAAAAACGGTTACTCACCTTTGTAACTGTTGTTCTTCGAGATGTGTTGCTCATATCCATTCCAATTAGGTGTGCGCGCGCCGTGTGCACGATCGTCGGAGAATTTTCTACCCTAGCAACACCCGGTGGGTCGGCTGTGGAGCCCCTGGAGTGGCGCCTTCATGGCGCTGCATATATATCCCAGCCGACCCAGCGCCCCCTCAGTTCCTTCTTGCCGGCTACTCCGACAGTGGGGACGGGGGGCGGGTTTGGAATAGATATGAGCAAAACATCTCGAAGAACAACAGTTACAAAGGTGAGTAACCGTTTTTTCTTCTTCGAGTGCTTGCTCATATCGATTCCAATTAGGTGACTACCAAGCCTTACCTAGGCGGTGGGGTCGGAGTGAGACATCGCTGTGTGCAAAACCACTGATCCGAATGCAGCATCGTCTCTGGACTGCTGTACAAGCGCATAGTGAGCGGCGAAGGTGTGTACCGATGACCAAACCGCCACTCTACAAATGTCCTGGATCGGGACATGAGCCAGGAAGGCAGTCGAGGAGGCTTGGGCCTTCGTGGAGTGGGCGGTGAGGCGCGGCGTCGGGACACCGGCCAGGTCGTAGCAAGCACGAATGCAGGACGTGATCCAAGAGGAGAGACGTTGTGAGGAGACCGATAAGCCTTTCATCCGGTCGGCCACTGCAACGAAGAGTTGCGTCGTCTTCCTTAACGGTTTAGTACGCTCAATATAGAAAGCAAGGGCCCTGCGTACGTCCAAGGAGTGCATACGCTGGTCTTGACTGGTGGCATGCGGCTTAGGATGGAAGACCAGGAGAAATATATCCTGGTTCACATGAAAAGCTGATACCACCTTGGGAAGAAAGGCAGGGTGGGGGCGAAGCTGCACCTTGTCTTTATGGAAGACTGTGTATGGAGGCTCAGACGTGAGTGCCCTGATTTCAGAAACACGCCTTGCTGAAGTGATGGCTACAAGGAAGGCTGTCTTCCAAGGTAGGTAAAGGAGTGAGCAGGTAGCCAATGGCTCGAACGAGGGCCCTGTGAGCTTGGGGAGAACCAGGTTAAGATCCCACGCCAGAACGGGTTGGCGTTGCTGTGGGTATAGCCGGTCTAAGCCCTTGAGGAATCTGACGACCATCGGGTTAGAGAAGACCGAGGAAGCGAGTTCTCCTGGGTGGAACGCCGATATAGCGGCCAGGTGAACCCTGACCGAAGATATCGCCAAGCCCTGCTGTTTTAGGGATAGGAGATATTCAAGTATAAGAGGAATAGACGCCTGCAAGGGGGGCGTGGCCCGCTGCTCACACCAACAGGAGAACCGTTTCCACTTGGCTAAGTAAGTGGTCCGTGTAGAGGGCTTTCTACTTCCCAGTAGAATCTGTTGCACGGGATGTGAGCATCGTAGCTCTGTCCGATTCAGCCATGGAGCATCCACGCTGTAAGGTGGAGCGATTGCAGGTCGGGGTGACAGTCGGTCCTGAGAGATCAAGTCTGGGCATAAGGGAAGCGTGATCGGAGTTTGTGTCGATAGCTCCAGAAGCGTGGTGTACCAGTGCTGTCTTGGCCAAGCTGGAGCGACTAGAATCATACGTGCCTTGTCTCTGCGTAGCTTGAGCAGCACCCTGTGGACCAGTGGGAATGGAGGGAAAGCGTAGAACAGCTGGTCTCTCCACGATAGGAGGAAAGCGTCCTACAGGGAGCCCAGAGATCGCCCTTGGAGGGAGCAGAACACGTGGCACTTCCTGTTGGCTCGTGAGGCGAACAGGTCGACCTGGGGAAATCCCCACCTCTGGAAGATGGAATGGATGATATCCGGGCGAATCGACCACTCGTGCATCTGGAAGGATCTGCTGAGACAGTCCGCTAGAGTGTTCTGGACTCCAGGGAGGAACGATGCCATGAGATGTATCAAGTGGGCAATGCAGAACTCCCACAGGCGAATGGCCTCTTGGCATAGGAGAGATGACCGGGCTCCTCCTTGCTAAGTCTGGCATGCCTGGTTACGTAAGTGCAAGAGGCCATGTGTCCCAACAGGCCGAGGTACGTCCTTATTCTGGTGATCGGGAAGACCTGGAGTCCGTGGATGATGTTTGTGATGGTGTGAAACCGAGTGTCTGGCAGAAGAGCTCGGGCGAGTCTGGAGTCTAAAACTGCCCCGATAAACTCTATTCTCTGGGTTGGCTCCAGAGTGGACTTTTCCTTATTGAGTAGAATGCCTAACTCGTGGAATGTTTGTAGTATTATCTGGACGTGGGCCTGAACTCGCTCCCTGGTGCGGCCGCGCACCAGCCAGTCGTCTAGATACGGGAACACCTGTATCCTTTGTCGACGAAGGTATGCTGCCACGACAGCCATACATTTGGTGAACACTCTCGGCGCCGCGGATAAGCCGAAGGGAAGGACGGCAAATTGGTAGTGCACATTGTTTACTACAAATCGAAGGAAGCGCCTGTGTGGGGGGTAGATTGCTATATGAAAATATGCGTCCTTCATGTCGAGGGCGGCGTACCAGTCTCCAGGATCCAGGGAAGGGATGATGGTCCCCAAGGAGACCATGCGGAACTTCAACTTTACTATGAATTTGTTGAGACCGCGTAAGTCTAAAATGGGTCGCAGACCCCCTTTTGCTTTGAGGATCAGGAAGTAGCGGGAGTAAAACCCCCTGCCCCTTAACTCTGGGGGAACCTCCTCTATGGCCCCCATAGAGAGGAGCCCAAAAACCTCCTGTGTAAGGAGATGCTCGTGAGAAGGGTCCCTGAAGAGGGATGGGGAGGGGGAGTGGGAGGGGGGAATGAAGAAAACTGGAGAGCGTATCCCCTCTTCACCGTGCGAAGGACCCAACGGTCCGAGGTTATAAGGGACCAAGCACGGTGGAAACGGGAGAGGCGATCCCAAGAGAAAGGAAATGGATCCTGGGTAGTGGCTGGCACGCCGTCCTCGAGCGCACCTTCAAAAGTTTTGCCTAGGTCCTGAAGGTGGTCTAGGAGGGCGTTGGTTCTGACCGGGTTGGGGGGCCGGTCGACCTCTGTCTACCACCTCACCCCCTCCTTCTGGGGAAGTCCTGTCTCGGACGAGGAGGAGGAGGGTAGAACCTTTGTGGCTGGGGCCTAAAGGGCCTGCGCTGGGGTCCTGGGACATGTATCCCCAGGGAGCGCATGATGGTTCTGGAGTCCTTGAGGCTTTGCAACCGAGAGTCCGTCTTGTCCGAGAACAACCCCTGGGCCTCGAACGGCAGATCTTGCAGGGTCTGCTGCAGTTCTGGCGGTAACCCCGAAACCTGGAGCCAGGAGACGCGTCTCATGGCTATCCCAGACGCTAGTGTCCTGGCGGCCGAGTCCGCTATGTCCAGGGAGGCCTGCAAGGAGGTCCTAGCCACCTTTTTACCTTCCTCCACTAGGGCCCCGAACTCTTCCCTCGAGTCCTGGGGGACCAACTCTTTAAATTTACCCATGGAATTCCATGAGTTGTAATTCTACCGACTCAGGAGCGCCTGTTGGTTTGCGGCTCTGAGCTGCAGACCCCCCGCTGAGTAAACCTTGCGCCCAAAGAAATCAAAGCGTTTGGCATCCTTCGATTTGGGCGCTGCCGCCTGCTGACCATGGCGCTCTCTTGCGTTCACTGAGGAGACTACCCGTGAACACGGCGGAGGGTGTGTATAGAGGTACTCATGGTCTTTAGATGGGACAAAGTACTTCCTCTCTACACCTCTAGCAGTGGGAGGGATGGAGGCCGGGGTTTGCCATATGGTATTAGCGTTAGCCTGGATCATACGAATAATGGGCAACGCCACCCGGGATGGGGCATCAGCTGAGAGGATGCTCACCACTGGGTCCTCCACCTCCACTATCTCCTCAGCCTGTAGGTCCATATTCTGTGCCACCCTACGCAACAAGTCTTGGTGGGCACGGAGGTCTATTGGAGGTGGGCCTGAGGCTGTTGTACCCGCCACCGCCTCATCTGGGGAGGATGAGGAGGACGCCTCAGGGGGTAAAGGATCCATATGAGGGTCCGGCTCCAAGGGTCCCTGATGTGCAGGATCCCCTGCACCGGGGTCTGGGGCCTGCGTGGGTGTCGGCACTGGAGCCTCCATGCCCCCTGGGGGAGGACGGGAGATGGTGGCCTCAGGAACCCTGGGCTCAGAGTGTGCCGAGCGAGAGGCCGCTGGTGGAGCCCCTTGAGCTTGGTGATACGCCCATGGGGTCCAGAAAGACCAATGTGCAGGGTCCTGTCTAGGGTCCTCTGCCCCCTCCTGCCAATGGCCCAAGTCGTCCGGAGCCTGACCCTGAGCAGGGTATGCTGATTGGGAGGCCCCTTCCGACGAGCGAGACGCCGATCTTGAGGGCCAGGGTGGTGCCGAGCGTGGTTGCAGGGGCTCGTCCTGGTACGGTGCCGAGCGGTGCCGGTCCACAGGCGAGCGGTCTCTGTGCGGTGCCGGTGAGCGGTACCGGGATCGAGAACGGTGCCGATGGCCATGCCGGTACCGGGATCCAGATCTGGATCGTGAAGACGAAGACCGTCTGTAGACTCGGTGCCGGGAGCGGCCTCGCGAACGGGAGCGGCGCTCATACCGGTGCCGGGAACTGCGTCTGGACTCCGACCGGTACCGATGCTCAGGTCGGTGCCGAGAAGTAGACCGGTGCTGAGAGGAAGATCTGGGCCACGAGTACGACCGGCGCCGAGATGAAGATCGGTGCCGGGACTGCGAGCGGCATCGGGACCTGCTCCGAGACCGGGAGCGGTGCCGCAAGTCCCCGCTCGGAGATGGAGGGCGTATCAGGGCAGGCTTGCCCCTGGATTGCACAGCACGAAGGGCATGCGGTGCCGCGGGCTGAGACGGCGCCGGCTCTGTGAGGGTGATGAGGTCTTTCGCCATTGCAAAAGTCTCCGGTGTAGAAGGGAGACAAGGCTCAACCACAGGACGAGGCGGTGAGCCAGTCCGCACCGGACTCAACGGCCCTACACCCGGCGCCGGAGTCAACGGTGTTGACGATGCCTGCACCCTCTGGCGCTCCGAAGCCGGACACAGCTCTACCACCGGTACGGGGGGAGCCGGTGCCTGTTGGACGGCAGCGTCCTGGGTCTTGCGGGGTCTTTTATGTCCCGGAGACAGGGAACGGTGCCGAGGGGCTTGCGGCGGACGCGGTGCTGAGGGAGGACGGTGCCGTGGGGCCTTATCCACGTCTGCTCGCGGTGCAGTACCGGAGGGTGCCGCTGGGGCGCTGTGCACCGAGGCGCTCGGTGCCGGAACTTGGCACGCCGAAGGAGGATCTGGGCTAAGTGCTGCCTCCATAAGGAGCTGCTTAAGTCTGAAGTCCCGCTCCTTTTTGGTCCTGGGCCTGAAAGCCTTGCAGATTTTACACTTGTCCGTCTGGTGAGACTCCCCTAAACACTTCAGACAAGAGCCGTGAGGGTCTCCCGTTGGCATAGGCTTAGCACAGGTCGCGCACGGCTTAAAGCCAGGAGCCTTGGGCATGAGCCTGGCTGCGCGCCGGGGGAAAAAGGGGGGGATAATAGCCCCCTTAACCACCTCTAACTATTTATAACTATTTATAACTACTCTACAAACTATTAACAACAAACTACTAATCTAAAGAATATAACCAACTACTATTTTACAAGAACTAACGAGTAAGCTAGGGAGAGTGGAGAACAGCTATGCTGCGCTCCACAGTTCCAACGACCGTCACGGTGGTAAGAAGGAACTGAGGGGGCGCTGGGTCGGCTGGGGTATATATCCAGGGCCATGAAGGCGCCACTCCAGGGGGCTCCACAGCCGACCCACCGGGTGTTGCTAGGGTAGAAAATTCTCCGACGGTCGTGCACGCAGCGCGCGCACACCTACTTGGAATCGATATGAGCAAGCACTCGAAGAAGAAGCAGTACCTACCTGACTCCCCTTTAACCCACAGGCAGCAATATGCTCAGGGGAGATTTTGTGATAACTTATAGCATAATGGATGTTGATGTGTCACGTCAGAGTAGGTGCTGGCAACTGGACATGTTACTGGATCTAAGGAGAAGCAAATTATTTTTTAACATTGTGTTAAATCTCCCTCTTAGCCTGGCTATGTGGGCATTGGCCATGTATTGCTACAGCTGAGGAAAGTTTTTATGAAGCCAATTTGCTGTTCACCTCTAAATACTATGACTAAGCTGAATAGAGACCAACTGGAAGACATAAAGGCTTTTTCCCTGCTCTGATTGCCAGTTCCAGATTGTTCCAACAAATAAATGTTAACCATAGTATTCATTATGCAAAATAGAATTTGCAACCTGCTTGTATACATGTAAGATTCTTATGCAAGCAAAAAAGAACCCAACATTTTTGTGAGCTCAACAGATGTTTTGGAAATACATGTTTAATTTCTTTTATTTTTAATGGAAAATATGACTAAACATTCAGAGAACCCACTTTCTCTGATGCATAGCAACAGTCACAATGTTCCATATGCATGATTTCCTATGTAGAGAATGTACAATATACTTGTTGCTAACTTAATGACCAAACAGATTACATGTTGGCAAGCATATGTATTTTTAAACACAAGCTTCTTCTGTGTTTTACACTGCTTTACAGCCAAAATGCTTCTGAAATAAATGTAGTCAAACTTTACTAATTCTGGGTCACTGAGAACGAAAATGATGCTTAAAATTGTTGATTGGCTCTAGTTTTCAAGATATGCTATTGGGTCAGTATATACGACCCTTGACTTGGGAATGGCGGAGGATAAGTGAGTTATAAAGAGAAGGGATCTCAATTTAACCCAGAAATGACTAAAATACATCTTTGACTGGATCTATGAATAAATCTATGACTGGGTTTGGACAGTACTTGCTTTTAGGCAAAACAATGAATGATGCAATCTGAAGCTGGTATTGCGTCATACATGATATGAATTGCATCATGTTATTCCTAGAAGTCATGGAGGATGCAATCATAACGAAGCTTACATCACTCTGCTGAACAAATTGCCCTATATCAGCTCTAGAAATCATACAGTGTCGTGCTCTCTTATTTGTCAGTGTTTGATTTTGCAAAGGGACACATTTCTGTTTAGCCAAAGTGAGCAGAGATGCCTCGTACTTGTGTGAACAGTGCAGATAACTTCTGCTATGTTTGTGGTGAAGTGACTTTTGCATCACAAAAGCGCAGTATAACCACTATGGTTAAGAAAGCCTATCACCTTTATTTTGGCTGCAAAATTGGAGATCAGGACAAGAGGTGGGCCCCACACATATGCTGCAACACTTGTGCAACAAATCTTCGCCAGTGGTTGAACAGGAAAAGGAAATCTATGCCTTTTGCAGTGCCAATGATTTGAAGAGAGCCAACAGATCATACCAGCAATTGTTACTTCTGCATGGTGCCTCCAATTGGGAAAGGTGTGTCAAAGAAGAAAAAGTGGACTGTGCATTATCCAAACATTCCATCAGCTATACGCCCAGTACCCCACGGAGAAGGACTGCCGGTTCCTGATGCACCAGAATCATTCTCACTTGAGTCAGACGAGGAAGAGGAAGAGGATGAAACTTCTGGTCCTGAACCATCAATGTCACAGGACCCACATTTTCTCCCATCCTCCTCCTCTGAACCACACCTCATAACACAAGGTGAACTGAATGACCTTGTCAGGGATTTGGAACTACCCAAGAGTAAGGCAGAGCTGTTGGGCTCCAGACTACAGCAGTGGAATCTCCTGGCAGGTGATGTTAGGGTTTCCATGTTCCGTGACCGTCAAAAGGATCTTGTCCCATTCTTCTTCATGGAAGGTGATCTTGTAGCCTGCAACAACATCGATGGTGTGATGGCAGCCCTCAACATCGTTCACGATCCAGATGAGTGGAGACTGTTCATTGATTCATCGAAGACGAGTCTTAAAGCTGTTTTACTGCATAATGGCAATGTTTTGCCATCAATTCCAGTTGGTCATGCAGTCCATATGAAGGAAACCTATGACAACATGGAACAACTTTTGAGGTGCATAAACTATGACCAACATCAGTGGCAGCTTTGTGGCGATTTGAAGATTGTTGCTCTCTTGCTTGGTCTGCAGACTGGATACACAAAGTACTGCTGTTTTCTCTGCGAATGGGATAGTCGTGCAAGAGATTCCCACTACATCAAGAAAGATTGGCCACTCCGACAGTCATTGGAGCCTGGGAGGAAAAGTGTTCAGCATCCACCACTTGTTGAATCAAGGAAGATTTTGTTACCACCCTTACATCTCAAGCTGGGTCTGATGAAGAACTTTGTCAAGGCCATTAACAAAACACAAGCAGCTTTCAAGTACCTCCGTGGAAAATTTCCAAGGTTAAGTGAAGCTAAGATAAAGGAAGGTGTCTTTGTTGGTCCTCAGATTCGTGAACTTCTTCGAGATGATGCATTTGACCATGCACTGCATGGCAAGGAAAAGACGGCATGGAAAGCCTTCCAGTTAGTGGCAATAAATTTTCTCGGAAACAACAAGGCAGACAACTACAGGTTGTTGGTGGAAAACCTCCTCAAGGCATACAAAAGCCTTGGTTGCAACATGTCACTAAAGATACATTTTTTGCACTCTCATCTAGATTTTTTTCCACCGAACTGCGGAGCAGCGAGCGACGAGCACGACGAGCGATTTCACCGGGACATTGCAACAATGGAGAAACGCTCTCAGGGCAAATGGAGCCCATCAATGCTTGCAGACTATTGCTGGACAGTGACAAGAGATGCTCCATTTAATGAATACAAGAGACAAGCCAAGAAGCGCCGAGTAGACACTGAATAGGACTAAACTATGTACAGAATAGTTTTTTGCCTTTTGTTTCATAATAAATTTTATTTATATAACCCTTTTGCTGATTTTTAAAGTGTTACATAAACAGGACAGGTGAAATATTATCATGTAAAGCAACCATAAACACATGAAAAGACCTAGGTTTACAATTTATGATTAAAACTCTACTATCTACACAATATACATAGACATAAAATGTAAAAACTTAAATATCTTACAAACAGTAGCCAATCAGTTGTTTTAATTGTCATATTTGAATTCAGCACATCAAAATACATAATAAATAGCACATTTTATCTCTGAAGCAGACGACTTCTCAAAAATTGTAGACCAGTGTTATAGGATATATCTTTGTCTAGAAGCAAGCACAGTTATGTCAGTGCAGACTCTGGCTTTGATGGCTGTACATTTTGATTAAACATGAAAACTCAGGGTGCTTATAGTTAATAATGGGCACCCTATCTTTTGTGTCCCACAGATTTATCATGCAGAGCACTGCTAAATTTGCTTATGTATACCTTATCAGCCCTGTTGTGACAAATTATGTCCTTCTTTGTTCCTTACCTTCAAGCTAGAACACTGATGTAATTTTGGAGGTTCTGGAGCTATTTCTGTTCTGCTACAGCCTTTTTATACTGTTCTGGTGGAGTAAACAAATTTAAGATATCAGAACCAGCCCTTGGTGAATACCTTTGGTATAATAGCCAATGCAGCATAGAGCTGCAAAAGGGGCTGGTTATTCTGAGCTCTGGAACTGCCGGAGGTCCATTGCAGTTGATTATAAGTTAGAGCAGTCCTGAAGCCAGACCAGAACAGTCAAGGAGGTCTAAAGATGCCAGTTATGTTTGCTCCCTCACATTTATGCACCAAACATACCTCAGGTAGAATGGAGAATCATCCCTTTTTGTTTGCTGAAATGCATTGGTTCATGAAGCAGTCTTTGAAAATTTCTGCTACCCCATAAGCCAAGTGTACACTACAAGTCTTCAGAAGCTGTGTGGTGCCTACAAGGAACTTTACTGTGATCTTTGGTATCTACAAGGACATCAGATATGAACCACAACACATGTCAGAAATTGAGTTTTATTTTGGTACCGTGAAGTATGTTTAATGTCCTTAATTTGAAAATGAATACCTCACATTTAATTCAGCATGTATGTAGCTGTAGAAGACTACAATCATATGACAAAATTCTGCTCCCCTCACACTCTTTTAATTTTCTCATAGGGAATCTGATTTCAAATTGCTAGATGGCTAACTAATATTAATATATCTAAGGCTAAGTAACAATAGAAGGGTCCACAAAGATAATGGAAAAGCTAAGAGTAGAATCTTCAACTTTTGCTGCTTTGGTATAATCACTGACAGCCATTAATGTTATAATATTCAGCAGAAAAAAATGAAATATTATATGTTCTCTATTGACAATATAGACACATGAAAATTGTCACCTCATACCTGGAACCAGTGCTAATGTGAAATGTTTTCTGCGAGCAGTTAAGCTGGCACTAGTGTGGTTTTGTCCAGTTAGTGACTACTACGATATTAAAATAAAATCATATAGTAAAGAGACTCTCTTCCCATGCAGAAGATTAAGTGTTCTATTTGTTGGAATGATAGAATCTCACTTATTTCAAATTAGGAAATCTAGATTATTAGGTTCTAGTTGGTGGTTTGTTTATTTTCTTTAAATGTAGAGATAATGCTCACTTAGTATTATTGGGTTGAATGCGCTAGATCAGGGGTGGGAAAACTTTTTTTGGCCTGAGGGCCACATCAGGGTTCCGAAACTGTATGGAGGGCCAGGTAGGGAAGGCCGTGCCTCCCCAGACAGCCTGGCCCCTGCCCCCTGACTGCCCCCCAACCCATCCAACCCCCCTGCTTCCTTGTCCCCTGACCGCCCCCTCTTGAAACCCCCCCATCCCAAACCACCCCCCTTAGGACCCCACCCCCTATCCAACCTCCCCCCCCGTCCCCTGACTGCCCTGACCCCTATCCACACCCCCACCCCCTGACAGGCTCCCCCAGGACTCCCACACCTATCCAATCACTCCCTGTCCCCTGACTGCCCCTCGGAATCCCCTGTCCCTTATCCAACCCACCACTCCCTGCTCCCTTACCATGCCGCTTAGAGCACCAGGACTGGCAGCCACACCGCCGCGCAGGCTAGAGCACTGGGGCAGGCTGGTGGCTCTCACAGCTGCACTGTCAAGCAGGAGCTTGCAGCCCTGCTGCCCAGAGCGCTGGCAGCACGGTGAGCTGAGGCTGGGGGGGGGACAGCAGGGGAGGGGCTGGGGGCTAGCCTCCCCAGCCGGAAGCTCAAATGCTGGGCAGGACAGTCCTGCAGGCCGGAAGTGGCCCGGGGGGGCGTAGTTTGCCCACCTCTGCTCTAGGTACTAGTTCAGATCCTCTGGAGATGTCCTTCTGTAGCACCACAGTTCAATCTGCTTGGGCACTAGCAGGAAAGAATTAAGAGTGGAGGAGAAACAGGCTTGCTGCTGTCAGTTTGTGTTACAGGGCCCTGGGCAGCTGGGAGGAGTAGTTGCAGAAAAAGCCATGCTCAGCCACTGCATCACCAGGAAGGAGCATGCTCAGTTGCTCCATGGAGGATGCCACATGCACAATCCAGTCAGTAGGTAGGAGCTGTGTTGGGATGGAATAGGGTTATTGAAAGTATACCCTTCAGCAAATAAAACTGACAGCCTCTAACTTCTATGGAGCATATGTGCACTGTGGTCTTTTTTGCAGAGGCTTCTAACTTGACCAAACCTGAATAGACTTTCATGGGAATAACAAGAGGCATCCCTGAAACCAGAATGAAGCCCGTGTCAAACTTCAAGTCTTTGCTTCAAAGCATACAGATGCTAGAGCTCATCAGTGAAATGGCTGGAAATGGCTTGACCATTTTTGCTGACCCAGCATGGGAAACTTTAGCCCATATGATTAACATTTGACAAAAGTATAAGCAACTGAAAATGGGATCTTACAATGGAAAGTGTTAGGCAGCCTTATTTATACTTATCAATACCAGCACCAGCTATGCTACTTTGTACTCATTTAGCATTTTTCATCTATAGATCTCAAAGCACTTTGCAAATGTTGACAAGTGCCACTATTCCCATTTTACAGATGAGGAAAGTGAGATGCAGAGGTTAAGCAATTTACCCAAGGTCACATGGCAAATAAATCAAAGCCTGTCTACCTGTTTATCAATGTTACTATATTTTATGCTATCTAAGTGATTTCCAGGCAAATTAGAACCGTGTAACAAGGTTATTAGTTGACTTCTTGAATCTTCTGTTCTTCTCCCATACTTTGGTAAAGGAGGTTCTCCTTGAAATGAGTGGCATTCTCCAGTCTGTTATAGCCACTTTGCACCATGGCCTTAAAATTGCCAAAGATAGCTGTTAAGGTCTTCTCTTGTGGTAGTCGAAATCTCAAAGAAAAGCTTAAAAGGTGTGCCAACTGTGACTTACCCCTTGTGCCTGACTTAGGAGGCGGGAAGTATGATTGAGCAGCACCATGCCAGTAGTGAAAGCTAGAGTAGCCTCCTGGCTGCTCTAGTTTCTGCCAGGGCTGGGCAGCTCAGAATCAGGGATTATAACTATCTCCCTGGGGCTGCTGCTCTCCTCTACAACTGAATACAGCTGGATTAGTGGACAATAATGGCCTACATGTATAAAGGTTCCCCCGCTTCCCTATTTCATTATAGATTATGTTTTTGCAGCCTGGTCTGAAAATGATCACACTCTGCCTAAACCAGATATTCTCCAAAAGGTTGTTCCAATTGACGGAGGTTCAGCTAATGAAAACTTGTTTCTAGTGCTCTCACTTCATCTTACCATGGGCTTTGTGAGCTGCTTTCCCCTAGAGGAGTTGAGGTATCTTAATGTATCAAAGAATTTGAAGAACAACTAGCTAAAGACAAACTTTATTTTTGCTGTTAGTTTATGTACATCAGAAGCAGGATGCCTGCCAAACAGTCAGTGGGGCACTGGACAATCGAGGTGCTAAAGGAACACTCAAGGAAGACAAGGCTGTTGTGGAGAAGCTAAACTAATTCTCTGCATCAGTCTTCACTGCAGAGGATGTAAGGGAGATTCCCAAACCTGAGCCATTCTCTTTAAGAAATAAACCTGAGGAACTGTCCTAGACTGAGGTATAAGAGGAGGAGTTCTGAAGGAACTCTGGGGTGAATACCATCTGGTCCTAGTGACTTATTACTATTAAATTTTTCAGTTTAGCGCACTTACCCAGTTGGAACAATCAGCAGACTATTGACTATAAGAGGAAATGGCAGCACCACCACCAATGTTCTATAGAGGGCTTGGGCTGGTAGATGAGCTCTAAAGCAGCACCTCAGCACATCTACTGAATCAGGCCCCACAGGTGGAGAACACCCTTCTTTGTGAATCCTATCAGTGTTTAGCTGTGAGTTAGGTGTCAAGCTGCTTGGCAGTGTCAGGAATGAGGCACCTGTGTACATGTCCACCAGCAGAAATGTAGGTGCCAGGGGACTTTATCAGTGGAAACTTAGGTACCTAGGGAATTTAGGACCTATAGGGTTAAGCAGTGCTAAGCAGAGGTTTTGTGAATGCCCGTGGCACCAAAATGTTGGATGTAGGTACCTATAGGGTCCACTGCCATTTTGAATACAAGCTCCACACAGGAACCTCACAAATCTTTCACTTCTCCATCAAAGATGTACCTCCAAGCCCTTAAAGAGTCAATAGCATCAATTCATCTGCACACGTACTGATAATGCTGGCACATATCTGAATGCCCCTTTTGCTGCACTTATTGCTGCTTGGAGCACAATGAAGATTAATTCATTACTTTAGTATTTTCTATTTGTAAATTATATTTGTACATGGATACTGTAGAACACTAAGTCACTTTTGAGGATGAGTCATATATACCAAGTACATCAACAGAACTAAACGTGTGCTTAAGTGCTCTCTTGGCCAGAGGCCTAAATCCTTGTAACAAGTTAAGAGCCATGCACACCTATAATTATATATTATATAAATGTCAGTCATGTGGACATGATCCAACTCCCATTGAAGTCAATGGGAGCCTTTCCACTACTTTCTGTGTGAACTGGATAGAACCCTTATGCACAACTATGGTATGATAAAGAAGATGAATTGGAAAATGAATTATATGATCATAATGGACAGAGGAAACTAACAACTGAAACTGCTGCACATCAGTTTGACAAATCTAGAAAAATAACCTTTATAGTTCTACTATATTACTAAAAGTCTAAACAAGAAAAAAATGATTTTACATGCCAATTGGATATCAATATTCTCAAGACTGGATGAGTCACTTGGGTTACTTTGTCAGCTGGGTATACTCATTTAAGGTGTCTTCTGTTTCATCTCTTTGCTATTAAAACGATCCATAAAATGAACTTTGAAGTAGAATAGTCTACCATCTTTAAAATCTGATCTTAATTCTTCATAACAAATATTTTAGGATTCCAAGCAGATCTGTGATAAGGACTATATTTTGGGAAGAGGTTAATAACTTAGGGGCAAATTGTGATTCTTCAGTTGCAGGCTATATTGGAGCTGGTAGGGAGGCATGCTACCACCTGATTTCAGAGGGACTGTGGCTGCCCTGAAAAGGGTAGTATATGCTCAATTTTGTTGGTCTGTGTGGAAGAGGTGCTTCCTGCCCACTTTTGGAATCTAGTGCTGCTGGAGGCATTAAGACTCCCATGGTTCCCCACCCTGAGCACAAGGATTATGATTGTATCTACCCGTGGAAGAAGGACATAAGGAGAGGAAAACCTTGTGTCCTCTACTCACTTAGCACAACTGAACAGGTACCATCTAACTCTTAACATTTTAGCATTCTGAAAGCATAAAAGCACATGAAATTAAGTGCCTCTTCCCAAGTTTCATTTGTAGCAAGTTGATATTGTACCTAATTCCTGCTCTTTTTTTACCATTTTGGTAAGGGTCCCCTATTAAACTACTAGGACCAAATTCTGCCCCCAGAACTGTAGCAGTATATATGTGTGTAACACTTTAAAGTCAGTGTAGCTGCATATGTATATTTGAAAGAAGAACTTTTACCTCAGAGTGTAATATTCCAAACTATTAGCTCATTTAATATTTGAGTAATTTCTTAACTTTTCTGTGCCTCAGTTCACCTGTATGTTAAATGGATATATTAATACTTGCTTGTTCCTCAGAAGTGTTTGGAGGATTATTGGTTTGCTCTGAAATCATAGGATAAAAGGCATCAATATAAGTGAACTATTATTGAAACAATGAAAATTTCCTTTGTTGCAAACTGCAGCAGTAATATTGACTTTGGTTGTGACTGATCTACCCTTGATAACACTCTCTGAAAGATGGCAGGTATGGGATGAGAGGTCATGGAGATGACTGAAAGAATTGTTGCGTTCTGGGTAACTTTCTTTTAAAAGTGACTTGCAAAGCTAAACTGGAAACTGACTAAAGGAACAGATCATTGCTGCTCAGGTAGGTCACATTCTTGGCAAAACAATGAGAAGGCACTGAACTTGACTTTCTAAAGGAAGTCAGTCATGTCAAGGTTACTGTATATGAATCTGTGGAAAGATCACTAACAGGATTCATGTCAGTCCAGAATGCCCAACTACTGGGGAAGGTCAACTGTACTACTGAGTTCGAATCTGGATGCCTCTCTATACACATGAAGAAACTATTGTGGAGAAATCATAAGTACAGAAAAAGCCAGGTGGTCTCTTTCTTCTCTCCTCCCCGCGCTCTCCCCCCCTCCCCCCCGCCCAAAGGGAAAAACTTAGTGCTATCTGAATTGCTTGATAAACTGGGCCCATTCAGCCAAATGCAAAGTTATACATCTAGGAACAAGGTATGCAGGCCATAACCACAGAATGTGTGACTGTATACTGGAAAGCAGTGACTCTGAAAAGGATTTAGGGGTCACAGTGGACAAGCAACTGAATATAAGCTCCCATTGTGATTCTGTGGCAAAAAGGGCTAATATGCTCCTTAGATGTGAGGAGGAATAGGGAGGTGGTTTTTACCTCTGTATACGGCATTGGTAAGACCAGTACTGGAATACCGTGTCTAATTTTTTAAGAGTGCTAAAAAACTGAAGTGCAGAAAACAGCCAAAAAAGATTCAAGGATTAATACAATGCCTTACAATGTGAGACTTAGGTATGTCTGCACTGCAATTGGGAGATGTGACTGCAGAATGTGTAGACATACTTGAGCTAGCTAGATTAGCAGTGATGCCACAGCAGCATGGGTGACAGCCACTCAAGTATGTACCCAAGGTCCTAAGCAGGTGAGGCTAGCCCAGGCAGCCACCTGTGCTGCTGTGGCCTCACTGCTATTGTTATGTGAGCTAACTTTGATCTCACAAGATCAAATCTACTAAGGTGCATCTAAAAGTGCTGCAGCCGTATCTGCTGATTGCAGCTTAGACACACCCTTAAAGAGTTCTATCAATTTAACTAATCAAAATGATTGAGAGGTGACTGTTCACAATGTATAAGTATCATGTGGAGAAAATGCTGGGTACTAAAGGGCTCCATAGTTTCATAGGGAAAGCATAACAAGAACCAATGGATGGAAGCTGAAACCAGAGGAAGCCAAATTAGACACAAATTTGAACAGTGAGGGTGATTACCCATTGGAACAAACTATCAAGAGAAGTGGTGGAGTCTCCATCTTTTGATGTCTTCAAATAAAGACTGGATGCCTTTCTGGAAGATATGCTTTAGACAAACATATGCTGTGCTTTTAGTCAGACACAAGCTAGTGGACTCCCCTCAACCATTGTGTTGAACATAAAACAGCCATACTGGGTCAGACCAAAGGTCTATCTAGCCCAGTATCCTGTCTTCTGACAGCGGCCAATGCCAGGTGCCCCAAAGGAAATGAATAGAACAGGTAATCGTAAAGTGATCCATGCACTTAGCCGTCCATATGAGATGATGTGGTGAGGGCCACAAAGATGTCCTGGCTCCACTTGCCGCAGTGATCCCATGTCATCTCCTGATCTCCCTCATGACCTTTCATCCCCTCCCTTACTCTTCTCCTTAATTTCTTACTCTCCTCTGGCTCTCTCCTCTCACAACACAAGCATGTTTAGGCTTTCTCATCTTAAAAACGCCCTAACCTTGACCCATTTGCCTCTTCAACTACCGTCCCTTCTCCCTTTCATCTCTAAGGTCACTGAGCGTACTGTTTACAGTCACTGTTTAGAGTTCCTCTTCTCCAATTTCATTTTAGACCCAGTTGTGCTGGAACTAAGGGTGCTGGGGATGATGATGCTGCACCCCCTGGCTTGAAGTAGTAATAACAAACACCAAATATGTGTTTCCATCAGCAGCACCTCTTGCCTCTCCAATCTTGCTTCTGCCCCTTGCACTCCATTCCCTTGCACTCTACAAAGTCTCTGACTTCTTCCTAACCAAAGTTCAGAATCAGTACTCTAGTCTCCTCTTCCTTGTCCTGTCAGCCCCTTTCAACACTGTCAACCATATTCTTATTGAAATCTTGCCCACCTTTGGCTTCCATGTTTGTCCTTTTTCCATGTTCTCCTCCTACCTATTTAATCTCTTCTTCTGCCTGTCCTTTGGAGAATTCCCTGCCCACCAATTTTTTGTGAGGGGTTCCATAGGGCTCTGTCCTAGGTCTCCTGCTGTTCTCCCTCTACAGCTTGTCTCTGGTAATTTCATCTGCAGACAACTACCATCCCTATACTGACCACTCACAATCTACCTTTCTACTCCAGACCTATTGTCTTCTATCTGAACTAAAATGTTGGCATGTCTCTCTGACATCACCTCATGGATGTCTAATCATCAGCTCAAGCTCAACATGGCTAAAACAGAGTACTTAATCTCTCTCTTGCAATCTCTCTCTCTCTCTCTCTTCTTCCCCCACCCCTCCACCCCCACCAACCTCCTTTGAATATCACCATCATCCTGCCTGTCACTCAGGCATGTAATCTTGGAATCATCTTCAACTCAGACCTATCTTTATGTCCTCACATTCAGGCTATGTCTAAAATATCTTGCTGGTTCTTTCTGCATAACATTTAAGATGTTTTCCTCAACTTAACATTAAATCAGCTTCTGAATTAATTCACCACTAGGACTCCTCTTTCTTGAAAACTAACAAATTACAATGTTAACTGACTAATATTTCTTGCATTTCCATCCACAAATGATGATTCTATGATCATATATAACAGTTTAAAATATAAAACATTTTAGAAAAAGTAGCCTATTATTCTCTTTTATAGCCCCAAAGCAACATACGAACTAGGGGAAGATAGGCATTCCTCCATCTAATTGCCGGCAGGGCCCAATCCAGTAAGTATGCTCAGGGCTTGCCTATCAGATCAGGCCCCTATAGAGAAGCTTACACAAAATGCAAGGGAGGAGACCCTCCCTCATAATGTTTAGCCCAGTGGTTAGGGCACTCACCTGACATGTGGGAGATGCCCAGTTCAAGTTTCCCCTCTACCTGACTGGGAAGAAGGGTTTTAAACTGATACCCACTGCTTTTCAGGTAGGTGCTCTAGTCTCTGCGCTGTGGGATATTCTAATGTGGGGCTCCCTTAATCTCTCCTATTGAAGCTGTTCCACTCTGGATAATTTTAAAAAAGTCATTGGAGCAGGAGGACTAGATCCTGGGTCTCCCACACGCATGCTATAACCACCAGGCTACAGAGTCATTCTCATACATTTATCCACACCACCGTTCCACTGGATAAAAATGAAAGAATCATTGGACCAGAGACAAAGCAAGCATCAGAATTGGGACAAATTCTTCCCTGCTGTAAAAAGGAGCAATTCCACTGACTTTAACATTTACTATTAGAGTTATGCTTGTTTACATCTGGCTCACTGAAAGGACAGGATACTGGGGAAAAATGCACAACTTGCATCTCTCCAATTAATTTTTAATCTACATCGCCCACTGCCAGCAAACCAGTTGGCTAATCTTAAAAGTAAATATGAATTTTCTCAGTTTGTAATTATGCTTTCGTGCCTAATCCTATCAACATGTTGCATATTTTCAGGAGTGGGCCCCTTGATGTTAGTTAGCTGACATGTGGTTAGATGTGCACCATGACAAAATATACTGAAAAAGAGGTTACCAACATAAACGTTCCCTGAATCTACTGCCTCCATAGAGGACCACTTTGAGATTACATGCCATGCAACAACAGAAACCATATAAAGCAGTTGGATGCTAGCAGAAATGTTCACATGGTTGGCTGTTCCAACATTCTGGAACTAAGGGTTACAAAAAACCCAACTCCTAATTTTTCCTCTCTAATTCTGGGCACATCCTGTAAATCTCTGAAGTAGAAGGGGAAAGGGAGGACTGGTGTGGCTCTGCAGAGGCAATACATTTGAGAACAAAAGTTATGTGGGTAAATAAGCCATCTTTCTCTTTCATGACACTATCTACTCAGATCCCATCTGCGAGAGATTAGATATTAGTGACACTTCTCAGGAGGTGGGTTGAGGAATAGTGCTAATTGAAGAATGACTAAAATACACCTCTCCCAAATGAAGTATCTCATCTGAACTGGACTCAATACTGAAAATAACATTTTGTTAAGGTATTAATCAAATTTCAGGTTGCATCTTTGCAGATTTCAACAATCAGCACATGACTAAGAAGACGCTGGAGAATATTCTACCTCTTTGGTAAGAAGGCATTGGTTCCTGGTTGTACAGGAACTTCAACGAGTGTTTAGCCTGTCTGAAATATGGCATATAATGCACTTGAATCATCTCTGGACTGAAATGAATTGGGTCTTAGCTTTTCACCAAAAGCCACAAATTACCTTAAAGGGCTTTTTCCTGTCAAGAAAATGACCCGTCTTTTCCTTTTTCATATGGCTGATGTAAATGTAAGTGCAACAACTATAATTTTACATTTAGATTATTAAGCCAGATAATTGCGTCTGAAATAGCAAGGGTATTGCTGTGATGCCTCCTTCATATTTGTGAATCAGGCATTGAGTTGTTATATTTTCCATGGTCTGTTCTTGGTGACCACAGTCTCACACTGGAGAGTCTTTAATTTTCCATTTCTGCAGTAAGTATCTGCATCTGCCATGGGTTGTGTGGCTATGGTTTAGACTTGCCCAGGAGCCCCTCTTAACAACAAAAGTGTGGAACCAAACTTAAATGGATTATAAGGCTTAGTAAAATCCTGGTTTTAAAAAGCTTGCCTGATTTTAATGAAAGTCCAAGACCGGTATAGTCAAGAATTTGAGATGTGATGTTAGGACTACTATATCATTGTGAATATTTGCACAAGGAGGATTTGCTATCAAAAATTGTGGTTCTGAAACTCTTCTGGTAGGTACTATAGCCACTTGCGAAGGAAACTTCACTGATTGATGCCAGAAGAAACAGGTACTAAGAGGCACAAAAGGAGCTTTCATAAGCCCTATGAGAACCAAGTGTTTAGCCATATTAATATGTAAATTATAATATGAAAATAAATTGTCATAGAATCTTTAAAATAACCATTTTCTAAAGGATTGAGACTGAACTCATTTGCACAAACAAAGGGAAGACCAACAAACCTGACTCCACCAATGACAAAAAAACCCAGTAAAATAATTGAGAGACAAAAGACTGGAATTCTCTCGTTAGGCTCTCCAAATTTTTAAACTGTTTTCACTTAGACATCCACCTTTGTAGCAATTGTTCGTCAAAAGGTTATTACATAATCTCTGGTGATCAAATTAGTATCCCCATTGAAACTGAGGTACTTTCTGGGCTTCTGCTTTCCAGATATATGGATGTATGTATCCTGAAGCTTGTTGGTCTTGAGCAATCCTGAGAATTTAAAAGCAGGGACTATACTGCCCAGTGGTACAGAAAAGCTGTGGCACTCACACCAATTATATTTACAGAAGAGATCAGACCTCATCACTTAAGAGCATAAAGAAAAGGCTCCATGGAGAAAAATGGAAAGGGGACTGGGTATTGACATGAGCCTAAACTGAAGGTCATGCCACCATTCAATAAATCCAGGACACATTGCTCCAAAGGGATCCTGCCATGCTTGTAAAAATGTGCCTAATCTGGAATTGACTCTGGATCCTCTGGCAAAACTACAGCTTTGCTGTACTACAGAAAATGCCAATTCAACCAAGACAGTCTAGGTCTCTGGTAACCTCTGAAGTTTGTTTTTACTGACTGATCAGATAAAGAATCATGCTTGATGTGGAAATATTGGCCTCACTGATATCAGAAAGACTGACCCAACCTCAGTGACCTAGCAGTTAATCTGATCACAGAATTTGATCATAGCAGTTAATCTGATCACAGATCATAACCAAGAATACCTCCAACAGAAGAAAGTCATAGATAAGGACCTACTCACCAAGTCTAATAGGTATTTAGAGACCCTCTGCCTTTCCCAACAGGAACACAGCTTGGGAAACCGCATCATGTGTTGCGCAACCAAGCTGGCAAATGTGCCCCAGAAATTGTAGTACCAGAAGGATAACCACTAGAATCCATGCCTTTATCCTCTGGAGCCTTCCTCAAATTCATGTCCCTGTTGGGTTTGAGAAGAGGCAAAGCCAGGTCCCCCAACACCCTTTAGATCTGAAGTATGGAGAAGTTTGGGAGAATTCCCTGTGTAGAACCTGAAAGAATAGGCCTGAAGACACAGCTGTTTGTGAAGGCACCTAGTATATGGACAAAGGATCAGAATGCCTTCAACCTAAGGAGGCCCTTTCACCTTCAGACTCCTAGGATCTGACAGAATTTAAGCACCTTGGATCCATGGAAAGCCCATCACCCGCAGACTTCCAGGATCAAGGAAATGATCTGAGTGCCTTGGATCTGAGGAGGTTCGATCAACCCTGGACTCATGGGATCCAACAAATTATACAAATATCTTAGATTGGACTCAGGCATACACTACTCCGATTTATAGGGCTCATAGTGCTTTTAAACCATTCTGTCAGTGCAAAGGGGCCATTAAGCTGGCCTAAGTAAGGGTTTTCTCAGGAGGGCTGGCTCTATGCTATTCTACTTTGAAGCTCCTTGGTGTGGTCATGAAAAAGAAGGCTTGGCCAAAGTGGTACTCCATGCTTCAGCTTCTGGAACAGTTATTGGGGGACTGCTGCATTTATATACTCTTATGCTGCTGTAGGTCGTAGCAGGGGTTGAAGTGGCCCACAGCTCACTGCAGGACTGGGAAACTGTAAAAGCAGCATCAAGCCACCTTTTGTCCCTCACCTCAATCTTTCAGAACGTGGCTAAGCACCAAAATAGGACCCAAAGGATAAGATTGGCTTAGATCCAAGGAGGCCTTATCACTTTTGAATCCATAGTGGTAGGGCATACGTGGAACCAATCTTTGAGTCTTTACCAGATCCAGAGAACTAATGCATATTACTGGATGACTGTTTAAGCCTAACACTTCCTGCATGTTGTTGAAGAAGATGCATCCAGGGTGCACCCTGAGTCCTTAGAGGACCTGGCTGCTCTGCTTACAAGCTTACAAGGGATCCAAACAGCTCTTGTTGGGATAGAGGCAAGAACTTCTTCTGTAAGTAGTCTTAGGCCAGAAGAGCCTCCCCCTACCAAATGACTGGATCCTACTCTGGTGTGTTCTCTTCCCCAATGACTAAGCACTTTGAAATGGGGTCCAGTGCCTCACAGCAGGGCATGCAATCTCACAGAGGTGATCTGCTGAGACAATGTCAAGGAGGAGAATAAATCAATATTTTATAAAATCTGCCTGTGTGCCATAAATTAATATTTGCAAGTCTCTGAAATATAGAAACTAAGTAACAGTTTTGATCTGTAAGTATGTAAAAATGTTACCTGGCAAGGTTTTTTCATTTTAATTGCTATAACATGGTATCTGTAACAGCAGAGCTCACAGGTCCATGACCCTCTTTCACTGATCCACTTTAAGAGGCACAATTGATGTGTGTACCGTACCGACCCATCACATCGGCAAGGATTTAACAATTCACCCTGAAACAGGACAAAAATAAATGTCAGAGGGATTTATTTTGTTTTCTTACACAATATTTCATGTTATCTGTTCTGGAACAATGAGTTTGTTTTAGTCTCTATCCTACACTTTTATATTTTTGGCTAAAATAAAACTCAAAAGTTAGAGCTCTTCTAAAGATATCATTATCTCCAACTTAAATATTCTACCACATTACAAACAACAGGTAACTCACTGCATGTGTAATTATTATGCCAATGGTCACATTATGATCTCTTTCGAGTAACTTTAGATGGATGGTTAGATGTATTTTCTCTGCAGTAATTCTTAATCATGGATAAGAAAGAAATGTATGACATCATAGTGAACTGCATGCTTACAGTAGCATTTGTACTGTTAAGATTCCTGACTGTCAGCAATTACACCATAAAAATTCTCTACAAAATGAACATTTTAAAAAAATAATCTAAATATGTCTTTCCCATCAGAATTACATCCTGTAACAAATACATGGATGACTGTGTGCTTGGTTGAAGCTTTCTTATTTCTGTGATGCTACTTCAAAAATGTAATAGGCTACCTCTCATACTAACAATCGCCCTCACCTATGTTCTAAAATAAAACACAAAGCTAGTAGACTCATATATTAAAGTCTAACTGGACACTACAAATAATAGCATTCTTTTTTTCCATTTCCTTGCTTTTTAAGAGAAAATAAACCAAATCCCCCCTATTTATGTCATAATGGCCCAGAGAGGGAGCTGGCCGACTAAGCTGACAGCTATAGAGTAAAATGCTAGTGGAAGTGTCCGGCTCCGATATTGTGATAATGACCAATCATGAAATCTTTCCCTAGGTTTTCTTCATAAAACTATTGGGAATGGTTGGTTAAAATGTAGAAGACAAGAAGCTTGGAGAATGGGATTTTGCTCTTGAAGTCTTTGAGGGGAGAGGCTGCATCCCAAGCAAATAGACCAATAATTTCCCTGCCTTTCTAGATTTGCAGCGGAGGCTGGCAAAGCTCTTCACAGAGGCTTGTCGCAACCCCCCGCTCTTGTGCCCATTGTACAGGCCCGCGATTGCATTTGCCCCCAGCTGTCGCTGAGCTGAGTTACGAGCCAACCCAGGGCGGCCGCACGGAACTGAACCTGCTCGACTCGGCCACTTCGGGGCTCGGTTTCCTGCCATTGGCGGCGAAAGTCGAAGCGCCGGGTCCGGCCCAGAGCCCTGTCCAGGGTGCTGACCGCGGCGGGCTGGGACCAGCAGGCTCCAGCAACCTGCCCCGGACCGCGTGCGCCAGAGAGCGGCAGGCGGCGCGGGTGCGGTGTGTGTCTGGCCGGACGGGCTGGGTCTGTCTGTCTGTCCGTCCCTCCCGGGGTGCGGGGGAGGGAGGTCCGTCTGTCCGGCCGGCTCTCACCTGCTCGGCGCCCTGGAAGCAGATCTTGCAGATGGGGCCGGCGCCGCCGGGGTTGCTGTCGCTGCCGCTATCGCTGCCGCACACGGAGCGGGTCTCGGGTTTGTCGCCGCCCACGGCCCCCGCCTCCCCCCGGGCTCTCTCCGAGCCGCCCCTTCTCCCCTCGGAGGGGCCCGGCGGGGTCCCGCCGGAGCCGCTGCTCTGCCCCGCCCCGGGGGGGTCGTCGGCCGCCGGCTTCTCCTGGGGCTGCAGCCGCCGCAGCCCCGCGCTCTCCTCCGCGACCGGCAGCTCCAGGGGGGCGGCGGCGGCGGCGGGGTCTCGCTGCGGCTCCCCGGGGCCGGGGATGCTGCTCGCCCCGCCGCAGCTCATCCCCCCGCCCGCCCGGGACACCCGCTGGCCCGAGCCGGACCCGGGGGCGGGGACCCCGCTCTGCGCCTTCAGAGCAGCCGGGAAGGTGACCGAGGCGGAGGCGGCGGGTCCGGGACGGGGGGAGGGGGCGGGTCCCGCTGTCAGGGCGGCTCGCGCCGGTCCGGCTCCAGACGCAAACAGCCGTCTCCGAACGGAGAGAGCGAGAGACCGTTACACGGCGCGAGCCGGGCGGGGCAGCGAGCGCGAGACAGTCACTGCAACCGCCACGCGGCACAGACACCGAGACGCCTCCCCCCGCCCCCGCCCTCACTGCCGGGGGTTGTCACCCCTGTGCCCCCTCCCCCACCGGGGCACTGTCACCATCGCGTAGCAGGGACACAGTCAACCCCCCACACACCAGGGCAGCCACCTCTGAGGTCCACCTGGCATGATCCTGAGCCCACACAACTGGACCGCTGGCGGGGGGCACTGAGAACCCTACAGATTGCCCAGGACAGCTGCCTCAGCCACGGGACAATCCTGAAAAAACCTGGACAGGTGGCAGCCCTACCCCTCTGCACACACCTACGCACATACACCCCTACCACACACACCAAGGACACTGTCACCTCCCCCCACTGGAAAAATGTTCATATTCAAACATTCCCTTCCAACACCATCACCTTCCATGCACACAAGTCACCTGCCCCCTTCCACACAGTGATCTTCCCCTATGGCCCCAGTCACCTTCCCACCAACATGTCACTTGTCTTTTGCAACAGTCTGTCACTTCCCCCACCTAATACACAAACAGCTGCTCCCCCTTTCCAATATACTCACCTTTCTTCCCTGGACAATCAGCTGTTCCCCTTAAAACTCCTCACACATAAATGCCTGCCCCCTTCAAAAATTATCATCTCCCCCCCCACAAATCATCCATTGCAACACCATTACCTCTCCCTCATAAATAATCAGCTCCCCTCCAACACTATCCATCTTTCCCAAGCAGACAGAAAAACAGTCCTTCCTCCCTCCCCTCTCCCCCAGCACTGTCCCACAATAGACAGTCACTTGCCCCCTTCCAACACAGTCATCTTCACCTCATGGACACAGTCAATCACCATTGCACACACCTACACACTCCCTCTCTTGAACACCATCACCCTCCAGCACACCTCCCCTCCCAGACACTGCAGCACCTATGAACTGTCTCTCACACACCTTTTCCACCTTAAACTATGCCACCACAACACACACACCTCCTCTCATGAGATTGTCACACCCCACTGCAGGATTTATCCTTTGTAAATAAAGACTACAGTATTATACAGCTATTGCCACAAATCACTTCACTAACATTTGCATGCTGAAGCATTTTGGGCTGTTACTGGGGATTTAAAAAAAAATAGGAGCGGGACCTGGGTAAGCGATATCTATTCAGATTTATCTTTTAACAAACATGAAGGGTTGGGAATGCCTCTACCCATCGGGTAAAAGTGTCAACAAACAAATGTCCTGGAGCCTTGATATTTACTACTGCCTGCAGTTTCCTTTTCTGCTCTACATATACACTGGAGTGACTGGAAAGTGCCCATCCTCTTCCCCAGGAGACAGAGAGAGAGTTGTGTTAGTCATAAATTCATATTTAAAACTGAAACCAGGTTTCTTGCTAAATCGCATACTCTCTCTCTCTGAGAGAGAGAGAGAGAGAGAGAGAGAGAGAGAGAGTCAGGCAATCACTCAATCAATGAATAGACTTCACATATTTTGCTACCTTCCAGTACTTTGCTGTCTTTTAGAGGCATCTCACCTACCTGAACTACCTACTGTATATGACAGATTTGGCCTTGCTTGATAGCTCTACTTCAGAGACTAATACCCTCTATCCCCCACACCCTTCCTGGGAAAGAAAATGGGGGGGAAATTGTGTGTCCACGCACTTTCAAAATGAAGAGTCAACAGTACATGTTTCATCTCTTTCCTCCTTCCCCCATTCTCTCTTTGGTTTAAGAGTTACATTGCATGTTCTTCCTCACTCCCCTTTATTAAAAACAAATATACAGTTACATTCTGTACAATACAGCATTACCATAGTATTCCTACAGCTTTTGGTATGACCTGAGATGAGAGGAATGGGATGCAATCAACAGCAAAATGCTGCTTATGTTTGAGAGAGTGAGTGAGTGTGTATCAATGTATAAGGGAAGAGGTACATTTTGAAAAAGAGTATGGGACAAGCAAGATTTTCTAGATAAGTGTTGCTGGTGCTCCTTGGAGCATGGGGGTGGCATAGTTGGCAAGAGGACGCCCATCCTCTTAGATCAGTGGTTCATTTCTTTTATCAGAGTGGCCTGCAGGGATTGTGTTTGTAAAATAGTAGTCCATGTGTTCTTTTCCTGATGTCCATTTTCCAAAAATGCATGCTGTTACAAGTTTATAAAATATTCTTGAAAATATTTTTATCTTCTAACAAGCATAAAAAATACCTGTACAAATACCCATTCTAGTTAAAATACGTATTTTCAGAAAGTACTTTATAATAAAAAATCTTTAAATCCCATATATTTACAACTGCATAAACTTTTACCGGGTCTCATAAAGTATCTGATAAATTCTATACGTAAAAACAATGGATTTTTCATCTCATAATAAAGGAAGCAAAAGGACTTGACAAGGAAGGGAAAAGGAAATCAAAGGGCAACTATCTAGCCAGACAGGTACTCTCACTTCTCAGCATTTAATAAGACATAAATGACAGAAGATGAGAAAACCTAAATTTTGCTCTCAGGGACTCTGATAGGGTTTACAAAATCTGAAGGTACTGCTGTGAGCCTAATTAGCCCTGCCCACACCATCTGTAGTGGATGTTAGACAGGAAGGGTAGGACTCAAAAGAGGAGAATGCAGTCAGTAGGAGGCTGGTTAGCAAGCGGTGAAGAGGAGAAAAGGTGGGTAGGAGTCCAATGTTGAGTAGGATTGCTGCCTGTTCAAGCCTCTCTAAAGGGACAGTAGACCTTGGTAGGGGACTATTTGGATGTACACAAGCTTTGCTGGTGGTCTTAAGCCAAGCTATGGCAAATAGTGTCCTAACAGGAAGGGGATGGAGAGCTAAACCAAGAGGGTGAATGGATTAATGACCTCAGAAAGGCTGATAATTAAGACCAGCTGAGGCAAAGGCTCCTCTACTTAGAGTATGTGGGGAGTGGTTTTTTTCCTTGGTGGTTGTTGTTGTTTTTGCCTGTTAGTTTGGGCTGGGATTGAATTTTTGTGGTGACCTTATGGATGGCTGAGCCACATAAATCACCAGAGCAGGTAGGAAATACTTGTTGGGTAAACTGAGGCAGAGGGCCTGCAGCACTATGCTTTGCCACAAGGAGAGGCAATGGGGTGGCAACCTGTGGACAGAGCTATCTCAGCTACATAGAAAGAGTAGGGAGATGCATCACTACTGGTGGTCCTCAAGTACAAAGAAAATATTTCTCTAGTATTAACATCTTAATCTAATTCAAAGCATTCAAGGCATTTTCTAAAAAAGAAACCCAGCATGTGGCTGTTAGTCACTATGATTTCAAAGGGAGCTAACCTCCTAGACATTTTTGAAAATCCCACTAGGCACCTCTCTACACCTTTAAAAATCTGGTTCTGTGGGCCAAATCATGTAGTCTTTACTTAGGTTTCATTCAATCATTACTCATGCAAAAAATAACTCATCTCGGGGCTTAGTTTGTTGACTTAAATAGAATTTTTTGAGTAAAATATGAATTAAGACTTCAGAATTTGTGTACTGAGCAGAAGTGTCCTCTACAACTGATGCCTCCTTTATCTGGAAAATGATTAAATGGTTCATATAAAAAGATACAGAAAGAGGGGAAATCTGACAATACAAAAGTGGGGAAGCTGAGAGCATTAGTCTGTGTGTATGTGTGTGGGAGGGGGGAAATAATACACGCAAGGACAAAAAAAAATCAATGTATTTTAAAAGGCTGAGGGAGAAAGAGATCAAAATCAAAGAGTGAGCAAAACACAGAGAAGACAGAAAAACAGGCCAAAGAGCAAAAAATAACCAAGGCAATGGATAACTACTTTCTGGCTACCTAAAATTTCTCCTGTAACTTAAATTTGCAAACTTCTGTTTACTTGTCCTACAGAAAATTGTCATGTTGAGTTATTGACACAGAATAGCATTCATACTTAGCCCCAGGAGGGGCTGCATTTCAGTACTGATGACTGATCCATGTATATGCAGCAATCTGTATCATACACTGGTATCATTCAAGATGGTGTTATAAAACAAGTTATTGTTATTGGAGGCTGAACAAAAGAGACCAAATAGAAATGAAGGTATAATCTGACACATGCTCAAGAAAGAAGAAACTACAGTACAAATGAAAGAATAAGAACTATCAAAACAAAAAAAGAGTAAAATATTGAAGGAGAGAGAAAATAAGCTAAAAACAATTAGAAACAAGTGGTGAAACAAGAGGGTGAAAAGGGAAAATAAATACTGCAAGGCTATTGTAGTCAATATAATGGAACAATAATGTATCAGTATCCCTTTGTATAAAGTTCTGATTTTCTTTCTCTTTTGTACCCAAAAAACATTCAGTAGAGAACTCAATTTTTAGAAAGAACTAGCTTGAAAGGTAAAAACCTCAAAGTAGAAATCAGACAATTGTTTTCCTAATATCAGAAGAGGAAGAAATAAATATGACTGAGGTATATAGAATAATGTGTGAAGAAGGCTAATTGGGTGTTCCTATTTTACCTTTCCCATAATGCAAGTGCAAAAAGGGTACTCTTCAATCAAAGGCAGAAAATCTGAAATGGATAAAAGGAATTGTATTTTTAGTTGGTGTGTGTGTATAACGTAGAATTCATTGCTACAGGATAGCTTTAGACAAATAGTTTAGTAAGATTTTTAAAGAAGTACCTATTTATCTGTCTAGGATAAACTTGCAGTTACACAAATTAAAATAAACCTGCAAACACTATTGATCTTCATGCTTCAGAGTTTATCTGTGTTTTTCAGCATGCTGGGTGAGGGGAGGAGAAGCAAAGGAAAAGAGCAGAAGGGGTGGAGAACATTACATGACACATCCTCCACCCCAAGCAGCATGCAGCCTTCTGGTGAGTGGGAAACAGGTATAGGAGCCAAAAAATAAGAGAGGAAAAAGCAGAAAGGGGAAAAATAAAAGCAGAGAAGAAGGGACAGATTTTGGAGATGTGGTAGATTTTAGTAACAGCATCAATGTGGTGGGGTGGAAGGAAGAAGAGTTGAAAAGAAGAAGGATGTTCTTGTGTTTAAGACAGCAGCCTGGGTCTCAGGAGATTTGTGTTCAATTCCTAACACTGCTGCAGACCTTAAGTAAGTCATTTAAGTTCTCTGTGCCTCAGTCAGGGCCGGCTCTACTGTTTTTGCCACCCCAAGCAGTGCGCCGAATTGCCGCCGCGGACAGCGGGGGCAGTCCGTGTGCCGTTAGGGCGGCACGCGCATTTCCGTGGTGGCAGCAATTTGGCAGCAGCTTCTATGTTCAGCTGGAAGACAGAAGCCGCCGAATTGCCGCCGTGGGCAGCTGAACATAGAAGCTGCCGCCAAATTGCCGCCACCGCGGAAACGCGCATGCCGCCCTAACGGCACACAGACTGCCCCCACCGTCCCTGGCGGCAATTCGGCGTGCTGCTTGGAGCGGCAAAAACACGTGGACTGCCGCCCCTTGCAGATTGCCGCCCCAAGCACCTGCTTGGAATGCTGGTGCCTGGAGCCGGCCCTGGCCTCAGTTCCCTATATGTTAAATGGAAATAATATTTCCTTTATCTTTCTCTTCTATTAGGACTGTAAACTGTTATTGGAGGGGATTGTCTTTTACTGTGCCTGTACAGTGCCTAGCACAATGGGCCCTTGATCTTGGTTGAGGTATCTAGGCACTACCATCATACAAATAATAAAGAATAATAAAAACAAACTGATAGGTGATGAAGCTGTGGGACAATGAGAAAAGTGGAGTTGTCGGCAGTTAATGGAGAAGGTAGGGGAAGTGCAACCACTGAGGGGAATGAATGACATCTCTCCACCAACATTTTACTATCCTGCCTATTCTCATTCCTCTCCCTCCCTCTCTCCCAGCCCAACCCAACCTTTTTCATGTGGTTGCACCAGGGGTTTGGGAGAAAAGATGATTCCAGTTTTTGACATGTTGAGTATGAACTGTAGGTGGGACATCCAGGAAGAGATGTCAAAGAGATACTCAGAGGGCGTTTTTGAAGAGAAGAAAATATTAGGGGTGGATAAGTAGTTCTGTGAGTCATCAGCACAGTCACTGTAATGACTGGATGAAGTTGCCTAGGAATAAAGTGTAAAGGTGATGGTCAAGGAGAGGTCCTTGAGGAGTGGATATGGTATATTATGGCACACACAGTTACCAAATCCTGCTTTTTAACAAAATATTTCCCTGATGCACAAGCATTTGTCACTGTCAGACAAAATACTGGACTGGATGGATCATTGGTCTGTTTCATTTTGACAATTCCTATGTTTCTGTGAAAAGATACAATGCATCTTTTTTGTTTTTATAAAAGAGAAAAGAAAACAATTACCAACATGTTAAAATATTATCTCATTAGAATTCAGCTAAGCAAAGGGCAAAATGAACTCACTTAAAAAGGAAAGTGAAAAAATGATATAATCATAAAATGTATGTTAAATAATGCAGGAACCTAATGCAGTATTATTAAATATGTACTTTAATGTGCAAAGCAGTACACATAATCAGGGACAATCAACTGTACTTTTTAAAGGCATTCTTAGAATAATTGAACATTCAGATTTAATTTTAAATATGCTTTACATGTTTGGAATAACATAAAATGTGTCTATGAATAAGACAGACATCTGTTAAACCGCCATTTTAAATCGTTCAGCAACAACACAACATTAGAAAATGTGAACAGATGGTTAATTGCAGTACTCATGATTGTATATCACTTGCTTATTCATACAATGTTACTGTTTTCTGTTATGAACACATACACATCCTGCAAGGAAGGCTTTTATGGTTATGTCAACCAATTAATATCTCCTGTATTGTAGAAAACTACTGTGTTATAAAACCTTTAATTCTTAGTTGCGCTTCTCACTGTCTTGGAAATACATATTTAGGGCCCTATCCACCCAGTATTGAATCCACAGCTGATGCAGCTCTAAAACTGCACTAGCACTTACTAACTAGCAGCCAAAAGGTTGATCCTGATTCTAAGAGTGAGTAAAGTCTTGCATATTCAGGGATTCTGTGACCACCCAAGATTTCCACGAGGCTGTGAAAAAGGGTCAATTTTACATGATAGATGCTCTTTTTAGTGGTTTTATAAACCTCAATTCATAATCAATAGGACACGTCAAGGATGCTTTGTGACTCACCCAACAGCCTAATGCAGACTAGTACAATAACTGAAGTAGTCTTCACAAGATGACAACCCAAAGATACAGCAGGGCTCTATTTTAAAGCAGAGCCAGGTAAAGGAAGATAAGAGCCATGCAGCCCAAAAATTATGTCCACCTAAAAACTGGCATTTAAGAAGGCCTCCCTATGTTGTTATCAGTCAGATTTCTGCTGAGAAGAGAATGAATGAAGTCTCTGAAATGAGCCCTTTTTGTACATCTTTAATAGCAGCAGCTAGATACAGGGCTTGGTCCAGCAAATTCTATGTATGTCAATAGGCGTTCTGCACACAGAGGTTTTTTACAGGATCAGGCCTGTTTCTCAGTGTTTGTGCTTTGGGGGCAAATAGCCTGCTTCTCTGCAGCTCCAGAGGCCCATTGGCAGTGGAACTAATGTTCTTCTGCTGTGCAAGGGCAGAGAACTGAATGCAGAGTGATCCTCTCTGGGCAAGTGTCCTGTGTAGCAGCACACAGGGCAGGAAGAAGTGGAACATGGGTAGCCTGAGTTACTGATTGGGAGATGACTGGAGGATTTGCTATTGCATGGGTCCTCTTGTCCTTTCTTCCCTTACAGAGGGGATGTATAATGGCCCATGGAGTCTACAGCAGACATTGGAGCCTGCTTCAACTCATGGAGCAGCTGCTCTGCTGCTTGGGGAGTGGATATTTCCCATCACCAGTGTAGCTTATAGGAGGGTTGTTTGGTTATGTTAAGTAGAAATATATTAAAGGGTAAACAGAAAATAGGTTTTGGCCGAAGTTAGCCTAAGTATAGAGGAGTATGGGAAATGGAGCTTTTTAGTGTAAGTAAAAGTTGGGGACAGTAAGATGAGAAAACAAGTTAGCAAGGACGTGACCTAGGGTTATGTTGAGGTCGTTTTGGTTATAAATGGTTTTAGCAGGATTTTTAATTAATGTTTTTGAGAATTTTGGATGTTTTATTACCATGTTATTTATATTGATAGTATAGGAAGGACATTGATGCAGATGTTAATTTTTGAATAATGTATAATATAAACAGCCAATGAAGAGGTGGCAGAAATGTGAATATGGTAATGGATAGGTTTAATGTTAATTAGTATTATAATTGTTTATTAAAAGGAGTAGCCTTGCTAAATTGGGAGAGCTCCAATTAGCATCTAAAGTGTAACATTAGGTTACAGGTAGGGCTGTCGATTAATCACAGTTAACTCACACGATTAACTCAAAAAATTAATCACGATTAAAAAAATTAATTGCGATTAATCGCACTTTTAATCGCACTGTTAAACAATAGAATACCAATCACTGAAATTTATTAAATATTTTGGATTTTTTTCTACATTTTCATATATATTATATTCTGTGTTGTAATTGAAATCAAAGTGTATATTATTTTTTATTACAAATATTTGCACTCTAAAAATGATAAACAAAAGAAATCGTATTTTTCAGTTCATCTCATACAAGTACTATAGTGCAATCTCTTTATTGTGAAAATGCAACTTACAAATGTAGATTTTTTTTGTTACATAAATGCGCTGAAAAACAAAACAATGTAAAACTTCAGCACCTACAAGTCCACCCAGTCCTACTTCTTGTTCAGCCAATCACTAAGACAAACAAGTTTGTTTAAATTCACAGGAGATAATGCTGCCCTCTTCTTATTTACAATGTCAATAGAAATTGAGAACAGGCATTTGCATGGCACTTTTGTCGCCGGCATTGCAAGGTATTTACGTGCCAGATATGCTAAACATTTGTATGCCCCTTCATGCTTCGGCCACCACTCCAGAGGACATGCTTCCATCATGCTCATTAAAAATTTAATGTGTTAATTAAATTTGTGATTGAACTCCTTGGGGGGAGAATTGTATGATCCCTGCTCTGTTTTACCGACATTCTGCCATATATTTCATGTTATAGCAGTCTCGGATGATGACCCAGCACATATTGTTCATTATAAGAAAACTTTCACTGCAGATTTGACAAAACGCAAAGAAGGTACCAATGTGAGATTTCTAAAGATAGCTACAGCACTCAACCCAAGGTTTAAGAATCTGAAGTGCTTTCCAAAATCTGAGAGGGACGAGGTGTGGAGCATGCTTTCAAAAGTCTTAAAAGAGCAACACTCCGATGCGGAAACTACAGAACCCAAACCACCAAAAAAAAAAATTAACCTTCTGCTGGTGGCATCTGATTCATAATGAAAATGAACATGCGTTGATCCGCACTGCTTTGGATTGTAATCGAGCAGAACCCATCATCAGCATGGATGCATGTCCTCTGGAATGGCAGTTGAAGCATGAAGGGACATATGAATCTTTAGTGCATCTGGCACGTAAATATCTTGCAATGCTGGCTACAATAATGCCATGAGAACGTCTGTTCTCCCTTCCAGGTGAAACTGTAAAGAAGAAGCCTGCAGCATTATCTCCTGCAAATGTAAACAAACTTGTTTGTCTGAGCGATTGGCTGAACAAGAAGTAGGACTGAGTGGACTTGCAGGCTCTAAAATTTTACATTGTTTTATTTTTGATTGCAGATTTTTTGTGCGTAATTCTACATTTGTAAGTTCAACTTTCATGATAAAGAGATTGCACTGCAGTACTTGTATTAGGTGAACTTAAAAATACTATTTCTTTTGTTTTTTACAGTGCAAATACGTGTAATCAAAAATAAATATAAAGTGATCACTGTGCACTTTGTATTCTGTGTTGTAATTGAAATCAATATATTTGAAAATGTAGAAAACATCCAAAATATTTAAATAAATGGTATTCTATTATTGTTTAACAGTGCGATTAATCATGATTAATTTTTGTAATCGCTTGACAGCCCTAGTTACAGGATTATAAGGCTATACTTCATTCTGTTTTCAGTGGACTGATCACCCATTGATACACCATTCCATTTCTGAATGTAAGTACAACTGTGTAAATGGTAATTGTATGCCTCTTTGCTTAACCAATCATTTTTCTCTTAAATACAGGTTAGTTCTATCATTCAAAGTGACATCCAGGGTCTTCCACTGAATTAAATTGTCTGTCTGTAACCAGCCTAGCAGCTCAAACCAAAAAACTAAGTTTAGTTTATTTCATCCTTAGCTTTATTAATTGGGAATATGTAAACTTCAGTATTACACCACATCTCACATCTGCCTAGTACTCTGTCCAGCTGCTTGAGCTGGATGCTGGGCCCTGGTTTCAGTATTTTATTTTAAAAAAATCTTAACAGTTTCATGAATTAAATAATCATTGTTTTCAAACAAATTTAGTTCCTTAATTTCTGTCAGAAGTGGATCAACTGTCATGGTGATCTTAAATGGAAGCATATTTGAGTTCAGTTTATTGAAACAGAAATGACAGAATGTCAGTTTGCTTTCCTGACATATGCCATATATAAGAATCAAAAAACAATTGTGCAAGGCCAAACTGAATTTTTTTCAATATCAAACAGGTGAGCACTTTTTTTGTTTACAGTAAAAAAAGTCTCTTCTGCGAGCAACTAACACATTCAAACTTATTTATTATTGTTAACTAGTACAAAGCATACAGATACATTTGTGATGTGGGAATTGGACTCAAACGCATCTCAGATCGGGACTACCAAATATTCATTAAATGAGAACAGTTTTTATCCCTGCTGAGTTGGTCAGGAGTCACACAAGTGAATTAGAAGTGAAAGACTTCATAACTCATTAGCAATGGCGGAGGCCCCCATAAGCATTTATGTTATACCTATGAGAATGGGGATTGCTTCTAGAAAGATAATTTATCAGCTCAAGTTTTGAGCTTCTTGGATTTGACACCAGCAGAGTCTTTTACTCACTGGGCACACAGACAAAACCTCCCATACCCAGCTCATAGTCCCAAACACCCTGTAAATCTGCCACCACTTATTCTTAAAGAGACAGCTCCCATTAACCAAATACCAATAATAAAAATACAGCAGTAAAATAAATATTAGAACATCTAAATTAATTTCTAAATATGTTTTGCAACACAAAACTGTTCCTACAATTATTCCAGAGCTCTTACCCTCACTTACACACAAACACCACAAGGGTCATCAGCAGGGTTAGAATCCACAGCACATGCCTTGTCTACTTGAGCTATAGCAGTACTGTGGTGTGGGGAGAGTATGTTGTTCTCTATACGTATGGCTACACTTATGACATGTAGAGTACTGACATTGCACACCCAACTAGCAGGGCATAAATAGCAGTGTAGACAGGCACTGCTTACGCAAGTAAAATAGACACACACCAGGATACATACCGTACATGCTCTCTACATGCCCAAGTAGTGCCTCTCATGTCTACACTAGTGTCCCATTGCTGGAGCCTTTTCCCACCACACTGAAAGGCTCTGGCAGGGGGAGGCAGTGGGGAAAGGCTCTGGAAGCCATAGGCGCCGACTTTCCCTTTGCCCGGTGGGTACTCGACCTCTCCCCGCCCCTGGCCCTGCCCCTTCCCCGCCTCTTCCTGCCCCTGTACCACCCTCACCCCCCGCCCATTTCACCCCCTTCCCCCAAGTCCCTGCCCTGTCCCACCTCTTCTCCGCCTCCTCCCCTGAGCGCACCACATCCCCGCTACTCCCCCTCCCTGCCGGAAAGTCCAAAGCGCCGCCAAATAGCTGTTAGGTGGCAGGAAGCACTGGGAGGTAGGCGGAGGAGCAGGGATGCAGCGCACTCAGGGGAAGAGGTGGGGAAGAGGCAGGTGCGGAGTGGGGGGGAGCTTGGCTGCTGGTGGGTGCAGAGCAACCACTAATTTTTCCCTGTGGGTGCTCCAGCCCCGGAGCACCCACGGAGTTGGCACCTATGCTGGAAACTCCCTGCTGCTGGAGTCTTTCCTGGGTGCCTCCCACCTGCCAGAGCCCTACACTGCTGCATGTAGCTATACACCACAGTGTGGACGCAGCCTGCTTTTCACTTTGGCATGTAGCCCCACATACCCCAGGCGTACATGGACCAGCCCACAAAAGGAGACAAAACATCCCCATTGCTGGTGGGTTATACTCCTATTTATGTAACAGCAGTGGAATGCTGGGCATCAAGATTCTTGGTTTTCATTCCTGGCTCTGGGGGCAGAGTGTGGTCTAGTGGTTAAAGATGTCATAGCCAAATACGTCACCAATACCATTTCAGTTGTCTGTGGTGGGGATTGAATCCCCTGATCTCTAGAAGTAAAAACATGAGCCTCTGCAATTTCAGCTAAATAACCAGTCCTCTTAACATGCAGCAGCAGAGTTTTAAACCTCTCTATGGGCACATCTACACAGCAATTAAAACCAGGCCAAAATCAGGTTTCCTGTGATAAATTCACAAGATCCTGTGGTGGGATGATCATACCCCAAACTGGATTAAGCAGGGAAGGAGTTAATTCCCTACAAAGGGAACCAGGCAGAGAGCCTGGCCCGCCCGACCCTGCTTGCCAATTAAGCAAAGAATTTCCACCTGGACTTAGGCAGTTACTTAAGCCAGAGAGGAAGCAGCTTTTACTCATGTTAAGGGGAAAGAAGGAAATGTTCTGTTCCTGCTTGCCTCAATCTGAAAAGGCAGAATTGAGAAAAGCAGGGGCCTGTATGTCTAGAACAAGGTTACTACAATCCAGTCAGAAAAGTAAATTGCTGAACTGAGATCTCAGATAAGTGTTACTTTGGTTTTGTTTACCTTAATTGCTCTCAGCTGGAGAAGCCTGCAGTCAGATAGGGTGGTGTAAATGCAGGTCTGCCAACCAGCATAGGGCAGTAGTCTTGAGGGGAAAATACAGCTGTTTGTAACAGAAGGTTGCTTCTGTAGTTAAGGCCAGTGGACTGGAATGCATAGTGGGGGAAGGGTATGGACTCACCTACATCTTGGTGCTGATTCCTGGCAGGGGGGTAGGTGGGCATTCTAGCAAACAAGGGCTGAAGAAGTACTTGGGAAGAAGATCCTTTTGACTGGAGGGGAATACTACCCAACCAGCAGAGGAAGACTTGGACTAGTCATGGACACATCTGCTGATGAGGTAAAATTGTGCTGGGCATCATATAAACACAAAGAAATAATCTCTGCCCAGGAGGTTGTGCAGTCTAGTGGAGGGCTGTTTTAAAATGCATATCAGATAGAGCCATCTACTCTAAGGGGCTGGACCACCAGGTAGGATTAGGCCCTAAATGTGCATGATTATTATGGCTGTTTTGGAAGTGAGAAGGCTGCAAGGAGTGGATCCAGGGAGCAGCTAGACTCAGTATGCAGTATGCTCCTATTGGGACCAGGTGGATTGTTGTGAATCTAGGAGCTTGGATGGCTCAATGTAACCTATGGTTTTGTACATTACCATTTTATCCATCTGGTAGCTATTGCTGATGGAAACAGCTATAACTTTCCTCTCTGCTCTTTCTTCTTTCTGGCTCCTTAATATAAAACTCAGAGAATGACAGTGCAGATCTGAAGGCAGAGTTTGACCCATTATCCTTCATTGCTTTCTACAAAGTACAGATAAAGACATATAATTCAAGAAAATTGGGTTTTGAGGTAAGACTTGTGTCCATTTATAGAACTGATATCTGAAAAGAGACTTTCACAAACTGTGCCACTGATTTGATCAGAAAATGTGGTGATCAGTTATCTGACTGGAAAAATGATTCAATTTGTCTGCTTGCCAGTACATGTGGTTTATTTTAAGATAATTATATGCAGTGCAGGTAATGACTTCTATAATACAATGGAAGCCATCAGGCAACCTTAAAGAGCCTGTTTTCAGTTTGCTAAACGTAACTATTTGGGCTGGCACTTTCTATGTCAGGTGTGTGCCTAATGCTGAATTCTTTGGGAAGTTTCAGTTAAAACAGTTCAGCCATTTCCAAGAAGGAGCTTAAGGGGAAAAAACAGTTTTTGTTTGTCCATGTTACACAAATTGGTACAGCAATTTTGTTGAGATGCTCTAGTACTGCCATATTTTGGAGCAGAGACTTGAAATTTGATAGAGAGATCATGCTGATGTCCGATGTGCTTTTTGCTGTCCCTGTAAAAATGTGCCTAAATTTGGTTAGTTGCCACTGGAAAGAATTTGATGCTGCCTTTGTGATTCTGGTCAAGTCTCATCAAACAAAATTTTCACAAGTGGCCACTGCGTGTTGCTCGCTGTCTGGGTACCCAGGTTGAGACACCTGAGGTCTGATTTGCAGGAATGCTGAGCACTTGCAATAGAGGTCAATAGGGGCTCTGCACTGAACATCTAAAGTGCTAAGTTCTCTGAAAAATTATACTCTAGGCTTCTCGTATTATACAATCAAAAGTAGCTGATGCTTTTGAATTCTATGAGGAACTGCCCTCTTTCAAGATGGCTGCCATCTCCCATTATTATCAATGGGTCTGAGTGTCTCACCTCCTGACCACACTGGAGGTTTCTGTTTTCCCTGATGCACGGGAATGTGGGGGTGGGAAGGAGGCAAGAGAGATGGTAATGGAGGGAGTTGTTTGGGGGTAGGAGGGAGAATATGGTGATCAGAAGCTTGAGGAATCTAGCTAGTATGTTCTGGCTGCTCTGTGCTGCTCCAGGGTGATATAAAGCAACCAGAAGGTACTGGAGAATGTGGTCCTAAAAGTAAGGTTTCAGATGGAATTAAAAAAAAAAAAGAGAGATTTTTCCAGTGATTTGAAGATTGATACACACACTATCACCTAGCATTCCTTGAGGTTCTTTTATTTACCGGTAGTTCTTATGTATGAAATTTTTAATTAAACCAACCCCCGGACAAAAGCTGTTAAGCAGGAGCTAAGACTGAATACATAGCAGCAACATAAGGGTAAAAACATGACAGGGATGTTGTAACTATCCCCCAAAACAAGTATTGAACTATAGGATATTTAGAGTTTAAGTACCTCCCAGAAAGGATATTATGTGGGCCAAAATCTGCTCTGTTACAATATAAATCAGGAGCAACTTCACTGAAATTAGTTAATTTTTCTAGATTTACACCCAATATTACTAAAATCCTATTGTGTGCATGCAAGTTCTCATCTGGCACATGCATACAGGGAACTGCATGCATTCAACAGTACATGTAGACTCTGAAATTTGAACTGTTAATATCCAGGCAAGTGATTATTTGAGGCAAACTAAACACATACAATTTTTATTAGTAGTTTGTAACTTGTATCATGGAACTAAGAGATGCCATAATATTGAGTGAGTCAGAAAAAGAGAAATGAATGAACCAAAAGCCCATTAATAGGCTGTCGGTTTCTGCCTTCAATAGATGCCAAGCAATAACTGATAAAGGTAGAGCTATAGCTATATATTCTCCAACTCATTTAGTACAGCATATAAAATGTAACTTTAAAAACTGAATAGTTCTTTCTTGTGGACACAGTGCTAATTCATCTTCATCTGCACAAGACATATTTTTTCCAGATTCATATGCACTGGGTTATTGCTAGTCGTCTTCACAAGGTATGTTCATCTGATTTCTGTTGGCTTCCAATATATAATTCAATGCAAATAACTGTTAAAAGTTTTCTTTTCCCCCAAGGATGCACAATGAATCACTTAAACTCAGGAAATGTCACACAACTCTGACTCTGCTCCCTTTAGTGCATGCATTTTGATATCAACTTTAATTACATGATTTTAAGCTAGATTTTTTTTCCCCCACACTACTCCTACCTCACTCAGCACACTGGTTGGTTGATACTTAATGAATGAGGAAACTGTTAATCCTCACTGTTCAATGAATGAACTTTCTTCATTCATTCCAGATCTTCCAAATTGCACACTGATTGAGGGAGGAATCCAGGGGATGCCCACCTCATTCACTACAACCCTGTCTCCTACTGCACATGTTCATCCAAACTCACTGAGGGTCCAAGTGTACTCTCACTTGTACTGATATAATTTAAGATTTAGTCTATTGGAATTACCATGTGTCTCTAAGCAATTACTTTCTTTGGTATGTTTTTCCTGCTAATATCTTACCAGAACAAGTAAGTAAATACAAATCACTTCCCTGTGTCCTCATGTTATACCTTCATTTAGACCTGCATTGCAACTCTGACTTCAGTTTGGCACACTTGCACAGCTGTGGAAGAAAGCCACCAATGGCAGAACACATTCAAGAACTGTTGCCAAGGCTAAGAGGGTACATCAATACAGCTGATGAGGTTGAACCCTCTCATCATTCTACAGGTGCCAAAACTTCTCAAGATGGAGAAGAAAATCGAATTTCCTGCCCCCTAAGCAGCTTTTCCCATGCGTTTAGTCATAGACTATAAGATGCAGAAGTACAAGAACTAGAAACCAATAGTGTTTCTTTAATAATGACCACACGCTAGTCTATCTCATGCATTTTGCAGTGAGGGGGAAGTGGGGAATTCTATTAACATGTACTGCCGTATATTTTCCTATATGTCCTGATGCTATAATCCTCCCAATACTTGAGAGAATAGATGAGATACTTACAAAGGAACTTGATCTGCAAGAATTAGGAGACCTTGGGATAATTACACGGAGCTTTTTCATCATTCAAAATAAGATGGGGAACTTGGCATTTATTTTACTGATGAATGTCATGCAGAAAATGTCATGCATTCAAAAATGGCATCTGTACAACGTGCGTATTTAAAAACTAATCACTATCCCTTCATGAATTAGAGTTCATGAATATGCATAGAGTACTGTATCTGTCTTCAGGTGAAGTAGGGCAGCCATCAAGAACCACACGTGATTGACTGTGAGCTTTTCAAATTCTGCATGTTCCATAGCCTACAAAGTCTCCTTTCAGTTAATTGCTAGAAGTGCAGTAGTATTTGAAAAATAAGCTTCAGCTTTTAATTATAATCTGAAAAAAAGATATTTGAATATAAGCTAACCTAAATTTCAGTTCATCTGTTTTCTTCCTAATGCTTGATATACTTATGAATATTATCTTCTTTGAAATTGATCTTCCTTTGTTTATGTGTAATAAGAACCCCTAATCCTCCCTTCACAGTTTCTCAATAAGTTTTATATAGGAAGTGGAATGAGATGATTTATTGGGTGAAGAGTAATGCCAAAGGATTTTACCTCTGGTATCTGGGGCCATATTCACTTAAATTGCAAGAAAAAATTAGGGTGGGAGGTTTGTAATCTTTATCGGATATGTTCTTCTGGGATTTGTACACAGCTCGCCATGGTGGACAGTTGATGCATTTGGTGGACTTGTGACGTTTCCATTGCTTTCCCTACAGTTAACTCTAATCCGTACTTGTTATTTGAGAGCCAAATTCACTAGCATTGTGATATTTGTATGAAAAGATCATTTATTATCACAAACCTAGTAACCTGGGACATAAAATGGATTTTTAAAATGGAAAAATACAATGTATCTGTTCTCATTGTTCATCTGATCAGTTATATATAGGTTTTTATCAAGCTTGATGTTTCATTCAAAATAAGAAACATGACTGAAAACAATATTAATATAAAAATGTTTGAATTCCAGCACAAACAAATGAACAGAAGTCTACAATACCGAGACACATTCATAGGAATGTAGGTTTCAACGTACCAGAACAGATCAATGGTCTAGCTACTCCAATATCCTGCCTTTGGGAGTGACCTTCAATTACTCTTTCAAAGTAGGGTAAAAATGTCCTGTTTTTCACTCTTGATTATGCCCTAAAGCTTGAAGGAGCTTGTTTTGCTAAGTCATCCTAAATTTGATTCCCTCCCCCCCCCCCCCTTCTCACTGTCTCTTCAGAACACCTTTGCTTTCAAGTACCAAAGGGAGATTAAAGTCAATGCAAAAAAATAGATTTCTTTGGCAAAAGGTTTTAGGTGATCCTCTCTCTTTTAATAATTGCATAGGTTTCAGCAATAGGAACTGTAAAATTCTAGAGCACAGAATTTAATTACTCCACATATTTATCCAGATACTTTCCTTGGAAGCTACATCCCTACTATTACTGCCTTAATTCATAGCTAATAGAGGTCATACTCTGGGTTAATAGCCTGCAGCTCAACCTTCATTAAGTCATTCATTGATCATTAAAACATCCTGAAAGGGCTTTGTGTTGAAGTTTTAATAGCTGTAATATATGAAGGCTTGGTGTAGTAAAATACTAATAATGTTCTCTTAAGATGGTCAGAAAGTATTTACATACAGCTGTTGACATTAATCTCAAGTTCCAGTTTATTTCTCTTGTTTTGCAGTTATCATGCTAGAATTTGTGCCCTTTTTTTTTTAAAAATCAGGTCAGGAGACAGCATTTGGATGAGTAATGTTTTCAAATTCAGGCATTTTCTCAGTTCAGGGGGAGCAAATGGTTAGAAATGCATTCAAAACAATGAATTGCAGAAGCCTGGATGTCTTCACCCTCTTAACAAGTTTCATTTTGGACACTTTTATAAGACTCAGTATCCACATGGGTTGGGGTGTTTATTTTTTTCCTATGTGTGATAAAGGGAGGCTTCTTAAATTGCATCTTTATTTATCATAGAATATCAGGGTTGGAAGGGACCTCAGGAAGTCATCTAGTCCAACCCCCTGCTCAAAGCAGGACCAATCCCCAGACAGATTTTTTTTTTTTTTTTTTTTTTTTTGCCCCAGATCACTAAATGGCCCCTTCAAGGATTAAGCTCACAACCCTGGGTTTAGCAAGCCAATGCTCAAACCACTGAGCTACTCCCCCCACCTAAACATTAAACAGTAGGGGCTAGATTCACAAAGAGACACAGATCCTGTGGCCTTGCAATGCTGAGCATCACCACCCCTCAATTTAGGTGCTTAGAAAATCACTGAGCATCATAAAGCCTGAGTTCAGCACTTAGGCACTTCAGAATGGGATTCACAAGAGCCAGCATGCTTGTGTAAGCGGGGCAATGGTCCTGCTATTGTGGGGAACTTTCCTGGCTTATACACTACCCAGGTGAAATGGGCTAGAGAAAGGATCTGAGTCCTCGCTCCCACTTCCTTTACCCAGAGGTCTGCCTGACCTCAAGGGCTCCCCTTCCACTCTCCTGTGTAGCAGAGTTCTCATAATCCCAACAAGGCTGGGCCCAGGATTCCTGGTGGGCTCCATCCCCAACCTTGTCATGGTCACTTAGGGAAGGGGCTAGGGTGTCCCCACTCTGGGGTGCTCTCTCTTCACGGGGTGCTCTCTCTGCACTGGATGCTTCCCTGACCCTCTGATCATTGCATACAGTTCAAAGCAAATACAATTTATTAAACAGCAAACAATTTAAAAAAAAATAAAGAAAAAATGGGAAAGGTTAAAGGACAACACATAACCCCGCTTTATGGCAGCTCCCAGTAGACAAATCTTTGCCTGCTGATATTTGAGATTTTGGGGTACCTGTTCCTTTATTGGGGGGTCAGTCAGGAGGCATGGATGCCAGATTGAGATGGATATTAGCATCTGGCTCTGAAGCTAAAGGAATCTGCTCTGCTGTGCTGCACAGCACCTCTGGAGACCCATAAAACTGTGGATATAAAAACACAAATTCATCCTACTATAACTGCATGGACTTCAGTAGAATTACAAGAGGGATGAATTTGACTTTTCATATATAAGTAGTGGGGAAATGGGTCTTCGGCGCTGAATAAAACAAATAATATTAAAGAAGTGATGAGTGGGGGAGGGACATGTGGGGTCATGCCCTTCCCCACCCCACCCCGAGTTGCTGCTTGGCTTGTACTGACCATGTTCACATGGATTGAGCATGCTTAGTAACATCTGCTGAAGCTGCTGTCCTCGCTCTGCCCCGGCCCCCCCTCTGCAGATACGAGTCATCTCTGGTTTTATTAATGCCTTTTATATAGAATTCTTATTTGCTCAGTTCAATTAATTTATTACATGAATTGGTCCTATGATGAAAGTGACTAAAATACAAATTTGATATTTGTTCCAGACCACTTCTATTTTTGTCTCTGCATGGTACCTAGCACAGATCTGTGTGCTCAGAGACTAACTAAATGAGAATAGGCATACACAAATGCCAGCTGTTAGAATTAGTGCATAAAGTTCCAATTATTTTGACTCTCATGTGGAGGAGCATTTTGTCGTCCCCCCCCCTCATATGAATTACACAAACTGGTTTTAGAATAAACAAAAAATAAGTTTATTAACTACAAAAGGTAGATCTTAAGTGATTATAGGGGATAGCAAACAGATCAAAGCATATTACTGAGCAAATAAACACGCAAACTAAGCTCAATACACTGAAGAAACTGGCTACAAGTAGTAATTTCTCATCCTAAATGTTGTTTTAAGCAGGTTGCAGAATTTTTGTGGACAGACAGCTCTTGCTTGCAGCTTAAAAATCCAGGTATATCTTTCATGGACCAGAAACTATTCCCAGCCCAGGTTCAGTACTCCTCCCCCCATGCTTTTGTCTTTGTTTCTTAGATGTCTCCAGCAGTCATCCTGGGTGGGGATTCAGTGAAGAACAAACCCTGATTAACTCACTTCCCAGCCTTAAACAGGATTTACATATGGTGGGAATCATTTGTTTCCCAATTTGATCCCCACCCCCTACTCGTGGAAAAGTACTAGCAGTTCAAGCTAGTGTCCAGTACCAGGTGACATGATCACATGACCCTGCAGTGTCAAAGCAGCATTTCAGGAAGGTCCGAGATTAGCATCTTCAAAGACCTATTGTTATCCCTAATGGCTTATTGACTAACCAGCCTATTGTTATCCCTAATGGTTTATTGACTAACCAGCCAGACTGGTTGCATTTTGTCTGGTGGGCGTTCCCCAGGTGCAAACACTTTTGTAATTGTTACATAGTCAATATTCCTAACTTCAGATACAGCAATGATACATGCATACAAATAGGATAATCATAGTCAGTACATCATAACCTTTCCAATGATACCTCACGTGATCCATCTTGCATAAAACATATCTTAGTTATGCCATATTAATACCATAACAATATCTCTATGAAGAATATGTGGCATAGCATCACATCATAATTTTGCATAAGTGTGAAAACTTATATTGAAAATAGGGGGGGAAATGCTTTAAAAAACATTGATATTATCAGTCAAAATTATATTTAAAAAAATCAAATTTTGCTAAGCCTGAAGATCAGTGATGTGGAAAATGCAAGACTTGCATATTGTCCTATTTTGTAAAAGGATAAAATTAATACATTATTAAGAAAACAATTGAGAAATAGGCTTCACCTATTGCACCTATCACTGCTAAGTGCAGCCTCTGAATGTATTCCAGTTCTTCTCTGAAAAGGGCTGGAGTGTATAGGCTGAATCCTACAAACTTTTACTCGCATGCCTTCAGTGTGGTCACTTACATAAGGCTATCCAGGATCTGGACCTATGAGTATGGGACTACATAATTCTAAATTCTCTACTTCTACAGGACTCTGAAAATATCTCATGGCTGTCACTACTGGCTATAACACATCTTTTTGAGGTGATGAATCATTCTCAATCACTCACGGGAGAAGGTGACTATCACTGAACTGTCTTAAAGGCACAGTTGGCACAGTTTTGGCCACAGCTGCCCTAGTGTTTTACTCTTGGATCTATCTCGAATTGTGGCATGCTGGTGGAGGACACCTCAGGCTGCATCTGTGCCTCCTCTTCCCAGTCCTGGGTTGCAAAAATATGGACTAGCTTGGCATGAAAGTTGTGGCAGCACTGAAAAAGCAGGTGATACAAGAAATGTTCAAAACATTCTGGTGCATGCATGAAACGCCAAATTTATTCACTGAAATGAATGGTGTTACAACCAGGATGGATATGGCCTAAAGACACAATGGGCTGCAAACACAGGTGGCATGCATCATATTGTGGGGCAGCCATTTCATCCTAACACAGTAAACAAATGTTATGATTCTGTACTTCTTTTTTTTTTTTTTACTGCTACAAACACCTTGTAAATTCACATTTAAATGCAGCTTTGGTATTCCAAAGTTCATGGGCCCGATTCTCCCTGTCTTGTACCTTGTGGAATCCTTTACATCTGTGTGAAATGAGTGTAAAAGCTACCGCTCTGATGTGGTAGCATTTCACACCTACTCTCACAGGCATAAATGACTATGGTAAAGCCTTGTCTAGACTTGTGATGTTCTGTCCCTTTAAATGTTTGAGCACTTCCCTCCTCCCCAATGCAAAGCCTCACTTTCATGTTGGTTTTAGATTTGCTGCCAGAATGATAATTTCCACAGCAGACAGCTGTTTCTATCTGTTTCTCTGCTGGGTCTAAATATAACATATTGTCAATGCTGACCTTCTATCCCATGAGTGCACAGTGCTCCCATTGCCTGACCAAGATGAAATTTTTTTTTAAAGGGGAAAAAGTTCACCTAGAAAGAGAGGATCACTGGCTCCTGCCAGCTGGGGTCCCAGCAGCGGGCTGAGTGGGGCCGGCAGCCAGGACCCCAGCTGGCAGGAGCCAGTGGACAGAACCCCAGACTGGCAATGGGCTGAGCAGCTCAGCCCACTGCTGGTCTGGGGTCCCGGCTGCCGGCCCGCTCAGCCTGCTGCCGGCCCTGCTCAGCCCGCTGCTGGTCTGGGGTTCCGGCCGCCGGCTCCTGCTGGTCTGGGGTCCCGGCTGCCGGCCCGCTCAGCCCGCTGCCGGCTGAGTGAACAGAACCCCAGGTCGGCAGCGGGCTCAGCGGCAGCTGGGACCCGCAGCCTGCCATTTAAAAAAAAAAAAAAAAATTGGCTCACGTGCCACCTTTGGCGCGCGTGCTGTAGGTTGAGGACCCCTGTTCTAATGTATACTGTGTGTACTGTACTTTATGGTAATTTTCACTATACGTGATTTTCCCCTTATGTGCTGACCTTAGAACCTAACCCCCACGTAAGATGTGACTCCACTGTATTCATTTTTGAAAGTTTATAATAAGCGATGCTCCAGGGGGAGAAAAGGGGGAGGGGGGATGCAAGGTGGAAGTTTCGCCTAGGGCACAAAATAGCCTTGCATCGGCCCTGTCCTGACCCATCAATGACAGCAGAACAATATCAGTTCCATCGGGGAAGTGGTGAGTCAGTAACACAATTTGCTGCTGCTCTAAGGAAGTTGACAGGACAATGCCAGTTTGGAAAAAGCATTAAATGATGCCCAGTGACTAGATCTGGAAAAGTTACTGACTATATCAGCACTTACATTCAAGAAGGCTGTTGAAGTAGCAGTGTCATGGAGACTGCAGAAAAGGATTCTCTAGACTTTTTAATATCAGCCAAGAATTTCACCACCTGGATCAGTGAGACAGTGAACAATGGGAATGTAAGGAATTTCCATTTGTCCATTGCTCACAAACTGCACATTAAGAAGGATTGCTAGGTACAGCAGGTTATTTGCAGGAAGTGCCAGAAGAAAGGGCATGTCATGGTAACTTGTCACACAGTTCAACGATCAGCAACACAGAGTAACCATCAATCGAAGAAGACACCTATGAAGACTGAACCTAACAAAGGACAGAAGTCAGGAATACATAATATGGAAACAGACTAACTCTAGTGATACTGGCCAAGACCTAGCACTGCCCATGGTATCAGAACACTTTGAAAATCTTCAAGAAATCCCGGACAGACCCTCCAAAGTTTTTGAAAAAGAACTTGGACACTGGAGCAGTGAATTTCACTGTTACGTCTGACAGCAAACCAAAATATTGCAAGCCAAGAGTTGTGCCTTATGCTCTGATGCCTATGGTGGAAGCTGATTTGGACCATTTAGGGAACATTGGAGTCTTATCACTGATTTCACACAGTGAGTGGGCTACCCCATCATATTAGTGATCAAGAAGGATGGCTCCTGTCCAAAGTTATGGAGATGTCAAGGTGACACTGAATCCAGTTTTACTTGCAGACCAGTATCCACTACCTTGTATTGAAGATTGTCTTCCAGTAAGAGTAGCAAACAGTGTTTCAATAAATTGTAGTTGCTCAGTACATACCTACAAATGGAGACTGACCTGGCATCTCACAAAACATGCAAAAAGGCTCCTTTTGTTACAACAGGTTGCCTTTTGGTATCACATCAGCATCTGCCCTGTTCCAGAAAGCTATGGATGAGATTCTGAAAGAACTGAACTCCATTCAGTCTGATTTGGCTGACATCTTTCTTACAGACAAGGATCAAGAGAATCTTCCTCAAAATTTGGATGTTGTCTTGCAGTGTTTGGAAGACCATGGACTGAAAGTACATCAAGACAAATGAGAGTTTTTCAGATCTTCAGCTGAATACCTTGGGCATGTAATTGAAGCCATGAGCTTAAGGAAATCACCAGAGGAAAGAGAAGGCAGTTCTCCCAGAGCCCCTGCCAGAGACTGTCATAGTTACTTTCATTCTTAGGACTGCATAACTTCTGCCTAATCTGGCAACAGAATTAGGCACTCTTTAAATGTCTTCTTACAAGAAAAAGGAAAAAATGGAAATGGACTAAAGAGTCTGAGTGTACATCAGTCAAAGTACCAATGCACTTTCATGCTTCACTGCCATTGGCTTGTGATGCTTCATGTTATGGAATGGGTGCAGTTCTTTCCTATAATTTTCCTAATGGCATGGAGAAACCAATTGTCTTTGCATCATGAACACTCACCACTCCTGAGAAGAACTATACACAAATAGAGTGAGAAGTTCTCAGCATTATTGTTGGAATGCGGAAGTTCCATACTTATCTGTATGATAGGTATTTTATCTTGCTGACTGCAAGATTCCTTTCAATTTTTGGACCAAAACATGGAATTCTGTCATTAGTTGCAGCTTGTATGCAAAGATGGATATTGCTACTTTTCAGTTCATTCCTATACTAGTCAAGTCTGTAAATGGACTCAGAATAGTGTGCCTGCCATGCCCAAGCTCCCATCAACCCAAAGAATCTTTAGATTAAGTGGTTTTATCTCATTTGATGGATTGGTTACTCATCACTTGCATAAACATCAACAAAGAGACTGCTAAGGATGATGTGCTTTTCCTTGTGAAAGGAATGGTATTACGAGGTACAGTGTTGGATCATAAGAATCCCCAATTTACACAATTTGTGTCAAATCAATGTGAATTCTGTGAATCACCATTGCATCTTATGGGGAATGCTAGTGATCACTTCAAAATCACTTCAATCTCAGGTTTTAGAAGCTCTTAACAAAGGTAATTTTGGCATTATACGGCTGAAGGTCATAGCCCCGAGTCATGTCTAGTGGCCAGGGATCGACAGACATTGAGAGGAAGGTGAAGTGCTGTACTATGTGTCAGCAAATTCAACATGATCCTGGCCCAGTTAGTCTACACCCTTAGTCATGACCTCAGACTCATTGGAGACACACTCATGTGGACGTTGCCAGACATTTTAGAAGGTTGGGTTTTTTTCTGTCTTAGTCAATGCCCATTCACAATAGCCAGAAGTTTCCAGAATGATGACGACTTCTACAGCTACCAAGACCATTGGACCTCTTTGTACCTTGTAAACCAAATTGGCTAAAACATTACAGTTGGTGAGTGACAATGGACCTCAATACTGTTTTGAAGAATTCCAGAGTTCCTAGTTTCAAATGGAATTCAACACACATGCTCTGCTCCATGCCATCCTGCTACAAAATGACTAGTGGAACCATGGGTGAAAGTAACTTAAGACTTACCGGTACTCCGGAGTCCAGGGGGGGGGGGTCAACCGGAAGAGGTGTGGCCTCTACCGGAAGAGGCAGGGCCTTTAAATCCCCGGGCACTTTAAATCAGGATTTAAAGGGCCCTGGGGCTGGGGCTGTGGAAGCAGCAGCTGGGAGCCCTGAGCCCTTTAAATCACCCCTGGAACTACCAGCTACAGAGGCAGCTGGGAGCCCCGGGGGTGATTTAAAGGGGCCTGGGCTCTAGCTGCTGATACCACAGCCCCAGCCCCAGGCCCTTTAAGTCACCATCGGAGGGGGCCCCGGCCTCTGGCAGAGCTTTAAAGGGCCTGGGGCTCTGCTGCAGTAGTGGCAGCCGGGAGCCCCTGGCCCTTTAAATCACTGCCAGAGCCCCGCAGCTGCTACCCCAGGGCTCCAGCAGTGGGGCTCGGGTGGCAATTTAAAGGGCCCTGGAGGGTAGCGGCAGTGGGAGCCCCGAGCCCTTTAAATCACCACCCGGAGCCCCAGGGTAGCAGCGGCAGCCGGGGGCTCCGGTAGTGATTTAAAGGGCCCGGGGCTCCGGCTGCCGCTACCACCCCGGGCCCTTTAAATTGTCCCCGGAGCCCTGCTGCCGGAGCCCTGGGGAGGCGGCGGGGCTCTGGTGGCTATTTTAAGGGCCGGGGCGGTAGTGGCTGCCGCAGCCCCGGACCCTTTAAATCGCTGCCTGAGCCCTGCCGCCGCTTCCCCAGGGCTCCGGCAGCAGGGCTCTGGCGGCAGTTCAAAGTGCCTGGGGCTCCAGCTGCTGCTGGGAGCCCCAAGCCCTTTAAATTGCTGCCAGGGGAAGCCGATCCACCTCAGTACGGCGCACCGGCTCTTGCTGGTACGCCATACCAGGGCGTACCGGCTTACTTTCACCTCTGAGTGGAACACTTTTTGTACAAATACTTTTGTACTGTACGTCGATAGCCTCTTTTTTGCATGTCTTAAGAACTAACAAGTTTATTTTGAGTCATCAGCAGGAATTGGACAATTTCTTGTTTGTCTATAGGAACACACCACATATTACTACCCAGAAGTTACCTGCAACTCTTTTCTTGAAGCGATCTTTGCATACCTGTTTGGGACGACCTATGTGGTGGTGTTGCTTCACGTCTAGCCAAATCCCAAGCTAAGCAAATTGATTGTGAGACTCATCATCCTTTTCAAGAAGATGACTTAGTGTGGACTAGCAGCTACAGTCATGGAGTGAAATTAGTACCTGGAGAACTTGTAAAATGCATGGGACCTGTGAGGTGGTTTTGGTGGTAAAATCATTCAATGGTATTTTATGGAAACAACATATGGACTAGTTGTAGCCTCGAAGTACTGAAGTCAGGGCATATTTCAGTATGATACCAGATCCAGCTGATTCCTTACTCCAAACTGTTCCTGTTGTCCAGGACACTGCTACACCACCATCACCATGTTACCCAAAGAGGGAGGGGAAAATCAGTTGTGCACCTGAAATTATAAATTGTTTAGTTTACTGAGTTGCTATTCCAGAGTAGAAAAATCCCTTGCAACTTCAGAAGCTGTAGGAGTCCACCCACAACTTTGTTAGCTACCATGAAACACTATATAACCTATGTAAATGATTGTGTGTGTGCAGCTGGAAAGTTTTTATAAAATAAGGTGAGGAATGTGAAGTCCTATCCCTTTAAGTGTTTGAACATTCCCCATTGCAAAGCCTCACTTTTGTGTTGGTTTCAGTTTTTCTGCCAACACAATAAAGTCTCCAGAGCAAACAGCTGTATTTCTATCCTCTCCCTTTGTGTCTGTGTCCAATACTAGTAAACTTTGTACACCTAACTCTCTGCCCCTACAGACCCATCTGTGGTAGCAATGGTGGAAGCTATCATGGAGACAGGATGCAGACACACTTTTACTGTAATCCTCTAACCTTACACTGAGCAGACTAAGGTGCAAAGCAGTTGAGAATAAGTTCCCAGGTGTGTCTGCTGTAATAACTCCACATACCTCATAAAACTAGATGACTTCATTTCCCCCTTTCCCCCATTCTATGAGCCTGATCCTAAAAAATTTCCTGCCTCGGGGTTACTCATGTGAATGATTGTTGAAAGTTGGGCCCCAAATTTGCAGGGGAAATGCCTATTGAGCATCAGCTCTTTCTGTCCTTCCCTGCCTGAGTTAGTGTGTTGGGATGATATGGCTTCCCACAACAAGATTTATGGAAATATAGCCTTTTCTAATGGTTTCTACCTACTCACCTTTTCCTTTTTACTTTGTTTAAAATCACTCCCTGTGCTTAAGCTACAGTTTTATGGAACCCTATATTAGACTCTCTAGTGCAGTTTTTTTAGTAGACAATAGAAAGTAATTGGGGAGATGCAGTTTGCACCACCTCTTCATTAACTGAGTGTCTCAGTCCCTCCCACTCACATATTTGACCTTGGTTATCTTTCAACTCAAGAGCCCATGCAATTGCCCGTTGATAGCCTCTTTTTTGGCATCCCTTTCAGTTCAGTTCTTGTAGCTTTTCACACCGCTGACCAACAATTGATAACTCATTAGGGTTTCTCAAATTGGCATGCTACAGTTGCTTCTCCCAGAAGGAGATCTATTAAGATGCTTCATCAGTGGATTCAGGAAACTTAACATCTAGTGTCATGGAGGTGTAAGGGTCCTTCAGTGCTGGAAAAGCTAAAGAGGGGGAGGGATAAATGATCCAAGGAAGCCATACTCCAGGGATGTCTAGAGAACAGTTTGTGTAAGAGCTTCTGAATACTTGAGTTACCACCGAAATAGGAATTGAGGGGTTTAGGTCATTATTTTTCCCCCTGCAGACTTGTCTTGCTGACTCCAATTGAATGTTATAGAGTTACAACTTCTTATGTTGGGACTAGCTAAATACCATGCACCAATCAGATTAGAAACCAGTAGGCAGTGTGGGCTGGCCTCTGCTGTGTTAAGGTTCACTTTGTTTGTGACACTAGTGTGAAGGCTGTAACTCTCACTGCATCGGAAGGAAAAGTTATTTTAAATTCCTTAAATATGTCTTAGCTGTCCCCAAACTGTGACACTTCCCTAAGTGATTCAAAGCCCGTGTGGCTTCTTCAAACCTTCCTCTTAAGGAAGAGCTACACTCACCCCTCAGGGAACAAACGATATCACATAACTTGTGATTAGTCCCACAGCTCACATTTTTAAAAGACCATTGAGTAACTGCAGTGAACTATTCTGATCGCTCTGAAAAGTGTGTGTGTGCGTGCGCGCACGCGTGTTGTGGGGCAGGGGTGTAAATTAAAGGAACTACCAATCTGCTCATTGACATCCTGGGCCCAGTCCAGATACTTTTACCCATGCTGAAAAGTAACTTCTTGTTCAAAGCAATGGAGTCACATGCAAAATCAGGTGTTATTCAACATGAATTAAGGTGTTGGAATTTGGCTTTCCATGAGATGAAAGAGGCTAAATTAGCTGTAAAAACTAATTAACTAGAACCAAGGAAAATGTTGTGTTCTTTACTAGTTTTTCTTGATAAGTATATTTGAATATTAAACAGTTGAGCTGGAGCAAAAAGAGGAGGAAATGCATATTAGGGATTTGTTTTTGGGGGGTTAAGTAAACTCTTTCCAAAAATCTATGTGAATCCTGGAAAAGAATGGTTTTGAGACAAAGGGATTGCTCAAGCAATTTTATCAACATCCATTATTCATTTTTTTCCCCCCAGGCATTCTGGATGTTTTCAGAGCTGTGAATCCTGCTAGAAATGTTACTGTCCATTTTACTTTCATATTGGGCTCACGCAGGGAGGAGCAGTAGATGACAAATTGCTGATTCCTCTATCACTTCATGCTCTTGAAAGTAACTCTCAAGCTTGAGGAGCAGCTATTGGACAAAAAAAGCTGCTGAGAATCATGACTCTCTGGGTCTCTTATATTCATTCATTTTGAAAACTAAATATATTGGCACCCTATTAATACATGCATAATGGTCAGGTTTTATGCTAGTGCAGTTCAATGTTTTATATATTGGTGGCCTTCAAGGGGATGTTTTAGACAGCATTGTCTCTTTGTAGTCAACAGTGGCAGAGCAATGACATTTTTTGTATTCTGACTGGTCTCTTTGTTAATCCTTTTCAGTTGACACTACATTCTTCTAAACAGGTTCATAGGGCAGCTCCCTGATTATACTATGAACTCACCAGTAAAATCAGACTGTTTAAGCAGACCTGCTTGGCCTTTCACCTCAATGTGTAATTGCCATAGTTAAAAATTGCCCCTCACACTTCTTCTGCAAGCCTACTTTGTTCCTGATGTATAAACATTACAGAGAAAACATTAAAAACAATAAAAGAACCTACACAAATGCTAATAAACTTACCAGAGATCACCTGAACTGTCTCCAACCTGGGCTCTGGCAAATGAATCCTTTAACCCCATCCCGCAAAGGCATCTCTTTTGTGGCCACAAGGTCATAACAGCCTTAGCTCAGAATTAGCATCCTCATGAAAAGTCTTGTCCATCCTTTATACAGTTCAGGGGTCTTTAATCTGAAGTTTCTAGAAGCAGGTAATTAGTAAACAATCGGTTTCTCTTCCCACAGTGTAATTTCAAAAGGATGGATTGGAAGGGGGCATTTGCATTCATATTCCTCCCCCTCCCCCCAATATTTCCTAGGAAATCCACTTGACACATTTTGTCCAAAAAAATCCTTTGAAGTTCCTAATATCTCCCAAATATTGCCTTAATCCTGTCTTCCTACTAACGAATTTCCATGCAATTGCACACGGTGTGTAAACATTTGCATTCGTAATACAATGAATTTCAAAGATACTAAACTTAATTCAGTAAGGTTTGTCCAGGGTATTATAGCTATCACAATCAGTACTACAGATTTGCAGATAACTGGAGTTTACCATATTGTTCAGAATATCTCCAATAAACCGCTGCTTTCCACTGGTATGAGTTGGCCCCCGTGAAACAAAAATAGGCAATTTTGTAGCACTAGATATTTGTACAATGCTTCAAACACTAAATAATTCAAGTATATTTTCAGTATTAAAATACTTCTGGCAGCAGACTTATGCTGTATCTGCATAATACCCTGGAGCCCAGTGCTCAAATTTAAGGGAAGAGTGCCAGAATGAGAACCCTGCCATACTAGGCAATGGGAAACAGATATCTGTAGTGAGGGCTAGGGGTGGTAGCACAGGGAACAGTTCTGATGGGGTGTATGGGAGGCGTGCAGAGGATGGTTTTGGCAGCACAGAGTCCTTGTACAGCGAGGAAATGGGGAGTTCACTAGGGGGCTTTGTGGGGAGAAGTGTATGATAGACATGGTTGGGATTTCTCCTTGTGCATATGTGCAGTGCTAGGCTGTTATCAATTTCACTGGCTCATCTGCCCTGGCAGCTCTTCCAGGTGACCATTGTGCACTGTGGGTTACAAAAACCTGGGACAAAACACTTTTTGGTTTTACTCTTTTGGTGACACCAGGACAGGGTTAGAAAACAGACTCTTCTAGAATATATGGCCACTTTTAAAAGTATGTCTCCTTCCCTCTCCGCTGTGTGTGCGCACGCACACATATTCTCTCCCTGTCTCCTGTGATTCCCCTCGAGTCCTTACTTCCTGTCTTTTTAGCTGGCTAGACCCTCAATAAGTTTTGGCTGCCTCTTTCCCTCTTTTTGCCATTGGGGGATGAGGTGCCTAGTGCTAGCTCTCCATGAGGATTGTGATTGGGTCCTAAGCATGGGCTCAATAAAGACTAAGTCTTTCTTTCCTTCAAAAGCCTCTCTAGTTCCTGAGGCGGCTCCCTGTTCTTGAGTTGCCTAGAACCCAGCATCTGGGGGGGGGGGAACCCCTAGACACAGAGATAAGATCACGCAGATGGTATGGCTATTCTGTTGGAGTAGCAGAAAGTGCTGGTAGGGCAATCTGAGACCTATTGGAGCCTAAATTAAATTATCTATAGCTTTCAAAACGTCCTAGTTAATGATTCCTTTTAAAAGAGAAACTGAAAATAAACATGACAAGATCATCACAGCATGATCACTGAGAAAATTTATACAATTTATTTGAGTTCTAAGGAAATTAACTCCAGGGAAAATATCCAGTCGTAAGCACCAGCTGTGTCAATGAAATCGCTGACAACAAAACCAATCTCTGACAAATAAGAAGAGCTAACAGTTAGGGAATTTTTTTTTTACTTATGTGGGGTGTGGTTTTGTTTGCACATCAGAAACTATTTAGGCTTTGTTCACTTTGAACCTGAAATGAGCAGTCTTTTAAGTTGTGAGGTTTGGCAACACAGTCTGAGTACAAATCAATCTTGCTTTCAAGCTCTTTTTGTGATGCACAACTCAAGTCAGGGTGTTACTGTGACACTATCCTGGACAAATCCTATTGAATTAAGTTTATGCATTTTGGGAGTTCATTGTTTAAAAAAAATACAAATGTGGATGTATTATTACGGGATTGTATGTAATTCCATGGGAGAGGGGGCAACAGGAATTAAAAATGGGCAGGATGGTTAGGCACATTCACTCAGGTTAGAACACCTCCAGAGAGCTGCCACCACCCAGAGAGAGGCTCGCATATACTTGTTCAAACTGGATTCTCCCAGGACCTACAGACAAACAATTTTTGGTTAAATAGCCTGAGTTAAAACTGACTCATAAGCTTACTTCTGGTCCAAGTGGGACCCCCCTAATCTCTAGGGAAGGGTTGGTAGGATTTTGGCATACTAAGCCCCCATAAAACTGGGGAGGCACATTCTGAGCTGAAGTTGTGATGGACTTGTGACCACAGAAAAAAACCCTGTTTGGGGCTTGAAGGACTAATCACCAACCACTGCCACTGTTGGAGTCAGGATGTGATCTCTGGTGAGATTATTAGCATAAGAGTAAGTTCTTTTTTGGTTATGTTTTCTCTGTAATGCTTTTACTTTAAAAATGTGCTTGTTTAGGAAGAGCTGTGTGGTACTTAAATTGAGGCAATTACACTGTGTACCATCTCTGAGGAGAGAAGCAAAACGGGTCTGCTTAGGCAAATCTGTCTTTTGCTGGGGATACACAGTTCCCTGACTATATTGTGATAGCCTGGAAACACCCTGATCAGGAGGAAGAGAGAGACTCAGATCGCTGCCCAAGAAAGGTGATGGCTGTGGATCCTGGAGCCTAGAGTGGATGCCCTTGCTGGACCACAGAGGGGGAATATAGGTGCACTTTGACTTCCACATTGCAGGATCAGGCCTATATTAAATAGCATTTCATGAACATCAGCTCAAAACATCTGACATTGATGTTGGGAGGACACACTGTCCAACATTTCTATTTCTCCTAAATCCTTTGCTCTAATACATATTAAAATATAATTAATGAAACATATAGCAGAAATTACCACAGATGGGCCTCAGTCAAAGCCCTAGATTCAAAGGCCACCAAACGTTGTAGAAGTTCAGAGGCAAACTTGGCAGCTCAGACCCATCTCTTAAATTTGTGGTAGCAACTGAATGCTGCAAGTATCATACTTATGCAAAGACTCTCTGGATACTAAAAGTACCCCATGGTCTGCACTAATGAATACTTGCGGCACATAAAACAAGCAAAAATGTAAAATACTGTGCACAGAGACCAAATACAAGCCTCTATTAAAACCAATGGCAAGGGAAAATGTCAGAGGAAAAAGTAACCCTATGGAGATGACACCATCAACCATGAAACAACAAAAAAGGTACCTTTGATCTCCGGTTGGCCCAAACAACACCAAACTTTGGAAAAAATCCAGTTCAGATTCACATGAGCATCCAAACTTTGCTGCTCAGACCCATCTCTGTTTTTAATAGTACTCTGAGCACTATAAAACATTAATTAAAACTAAGAGAAAATAACTTGCCATTTGTGGGCCTTGAGGCACTTAACAAAGGTGGTGAAGGGTTATTGCTGTTTTGCAGATGAAAAAAAGTTACACACAAGATGAGTGGCAGAGATGGAAATCTAATCCAGATCTGAAACCCAGTCTACTGTCCTATCCCCTAGACTACATTGCCTTGTGGTCAAGACTTGCATGTTTTATGCCACTTTAAGTTTTTGGACAATGTAACAATCTGCTAAAACATTCGGCTAGAAAACTGCAGCATTCTAAGGGTTAAACTTTGTAAAAGTAACTGGCGCGTAGTAACTCTTGCTCTCCTCAACCTGACTAAAGACAGAAACGACAATTTCAGTATGATGCCTACTGAACAGTTAGCTTTTATTCTTTCCTTATTCTCTCACAGCCTGTGCCTCTGTTGCTGTTGTTTCCCAACGCTCTTTAACTGTCTCTGCATTTAAGTCTTTCATTAATGGCTAACGGTATTAATGCAATTCTAATGGTGAATATATTTCAGTATGAAGTACACTGTGCCCTGCATTTATTCTTAATCAGGAAGTTCTACCTCCTAAAGAAGTGCGTTGATACATCTATTTTATTTATATGTTTTCATGTTTGGCAGCACAAAAGACAGATTGCCATGCACTTACTCTTAGTGGACCACAGTTTTAACTCCTTCAGTACCTTATGTTAGAGAAGGGTGAACTATCTTGAAGGTTCAATGGGCTTTTTTATTCATCATCCCTCATTTGAATCTGGATGTTTCTTGACGGTGGAATTTCGGAGAGGTGCCACTTCTGACATTTGAGTTTGGATGGAGACTTGAACTAGGAATATGGAAATATCGACATTACTTCCTGGTTTTGACTTATCAGTAAAGAGGGAAAATGAGGCCACTTTGTAAGCTTTCCACTTTTAAGCTTGCCAGCCTGATTTCCAGGTCACGAGAAGCTTCAGCTGCAGGTGAACTTTTAGGTTCACATATAAACCATATTTCTGAATCTCTTGTGGCTCACCCATCCTTGGATAGATTTATATCAGTTGAGGATAGCTCCATTGTCAAATTTTTTCCTGTGTGTCTTTTAATGGACCTGCGAATGGGCAAGAATCCCGACTGGTGTAAATCTGCATTGTTTTATTGACTACACTGAAGCCACTCCATTTTATATCAGCTGAGAATCTGGACCATTTGTGTGTCCATTAAAAAAACAACATGTCCCCATAACCTTCTGCGTACAACAGCTGTGCTATCCGCCATGGAACAGGTGCCTATGTAAGTAAAAAGAGTGGTGTCTCATGCTGATTCTACTGAAGTCAATGGGGGAGTTTTGCCATTGACTTCAATGGAATCAGGATTGGATCCTTGGTTAGGAATCTGTTAGCAAAAGTGCAAACTCTCCTTGGTGTGTGTTTAGTTCAAAGAGTTCTGAATTCTGTCTGTTATAGGCTTTCAGGTGTCTTATTTGGCTTGCAAAATGAAAATAATCCTTCCACTTGAAATTAGCAGCCAACAGTCCAATACATGTGTGGGTGCAATACTGCCCATCCTAGTGCATGTGAGGTTTTGGTAGACAAGTACTTAAAAAGTTGACAGCAATGGAAAGAGTGTGACTTTGATTTTAACTATTTTGTTCTTTAAAAAAAATAATTATAAATCTGAGTGTTAGTTGACACGAAATATTTAATTATTCTTGCAGTTGTTCCTCTTGTTTCAAGTCTGCCAGAAGATTCCCAAGCCAAATATTTTATGCAGTGCTTTCTAAATGTGTGAAATTTTTCTTCTTTGTCTCTAGCAGAGCCAAGAATTAAAAAGTAAGGCAATATGATATAGTGGATTGAGCGTGGGACTGGGAGCCAAGATCTCTCAAATTAGAACTCTTTTTTGCCCACATCCATATAGCAAGTCAGTGATAGAATCACTTAACATGGCTCACTTTCTCCTCTGTCAAATGGAGATGATAATGCATGCTTAATCCAACAAGGATCCTGTATGGATTAATTAGCTAGTATTTGTTTGTACAGCACTCTTAAAAAATGTAAAATTCTATGTGTGGGGAGAAAGGGATCGGTTGGAACTGAAGCTGCTTTAGTTGGTATTATGACATCTGGTGGAAAGATGGTGTGTGTCCTTTACTCATCTGGCCATAATGAAAGAGAGTATGGAATTTTGAGATTCTAACTCAATGTTTCAGCCAGATGCTGGGTTACAAAACTTTAGTATGTTAGTTAGATCACAACTAGTATGGAAGTCAGCTTTGTCGTATGCTTTCAAAATATTTTTCTCCCTGGTTTGTTCTAAGCTCAGACAACTATGAAAAATGGTAAGAACAAGCTTTAATTAAAATCAAATGCACCCCAAATTTTCATTTTGGGGCTAAAAGCAGGCATGAAAAATTATAGCCCCCAAAAGTAATCTGGGGCGAGTTGGGTTTCAATTATCACCTTTAAACAGCGCCTTTAAGATATTCACTATATCAACCGTGACTATTGTGACATTTCCCAGAGTACAATCTGGACTGCTGAACAGCTGTGTCCTCACAATTCTCCAACCTGAGTTGTGTTTTACACTGCTTTGCTGTGAGAGCAACCACTCTTGGCCTGCTCACACACAGCATCTAGCATGTAAATTACTCCCATCTGAGTTCTGAGTGCTCTAGCCAGCCACTCCTGAATTATATTGCAGAGTGACACCAGCGAATTCCCAGTCCCAGATTTGTCTCTAGAAATGTTCACCTTGTACTGCCCAGCGCTTTCCTTCTGCACAATACAAGTTCATACAAAATCCATCATTTTATTAATAGAAGGATTTGTGCATATTTATTTTCTATCTCAAAAGAAGTTTCCCAAACACTTCAATCCAAACACACACTGGTTTAGATAAAACAAGTATATTAACTACAAGTTATTACAAGTAATGAGGCATAAAAGTCAGAATTGGTTACAAAGAAATAAAAGGCAAAAAGGCAAACAAATACCTAACTTAACAAGCTAAGTAAATTTAAAGCAAAAAGGTTTCTCTCACCACATGCTTACAGCAGTCTGGCTGGATTCCTTTTGGCCAGGATCCGTCCCCCAGTTCTATGGTGCTTCCTTTGTCTTTCAAGTGTTGTTGATGCCATGAGTAGAGATGAGGGGAGAGAGGTAATCTGAGGAGTTTGCTCCCCTTTCTTATAGCATTTTTCTTCTTTGAGAATCCTCTCCAGCTGTGGTTCAGGTGACAGCAAATTAAGGTGACCAGATAGCAAGTGTGAAAAATCAGGACAGGGGGTGGGGGGTAATAGGAGCCCATATAAAAAGAGCCCGAAATATCGGGACTGTCCCTATAAAATAGAGACAGCTGGTCACCCTACAGCAAGTCTGTGAGTCAGAAACTTCCAGCTGTTTCTTTGCCACCACGTAAATTTCTTGCTCAAACCCTTTTTCCCACCAAAGAATGGCTGCTTAACCAGGTGATAGCCCATTTGATTTTGTTGACACCCCTGCTGAAGCATCAGTTCGCCTTTTGTCTCTCAGGAACTTGTTTGTGCCTGCTTTTCTAAACTTAAAACCTGTCTTATGCAGTAGAATTTCATAACTTTACATACAATGCTGTCACACACATTTTGCCAGGACAATAATGTTCAGCAGTTTGAGTTTTCACGATACCTCACAAGGCATACTTTGTACCAAATTTATCATAGTCTAGGGTGAACATAGGGATACAGACTGTCACAACTAAGTAACATCAAAGTTGTATTACATTACACATAACTATACACAAGTTATGAAATGAAACATCTATTTGTATCTGATATTAAATGGGGGGAAAAAACCTTCATTAACTCAAAGCTAAGGCTGCCAGTGATGATTTGTGCTCTTCCAGAATGCCGACTTCAGCAAAACTCAAACTTCTGAAAAACAGGAAATACAGAGTTAAAGTAAATGCCCATGAACCTTAACTCTGCCCCCTTGGAGCGGGCAATAGCCACTGGGAATTATTTTTGTGCATTTCCGCTGCATTCACTGTGCTAGAGGTAGCTGTATTAAATGTCGGAGGAGTAAGCTGAAGCATCTTGGGAGAGCTGAGATTGTGCTATGAGATTTGGGATTAGTTTGAGGAGCGTCACAGAGTTGTGAATGTAATATGAGGAGAGCTGGGTCTAAGTCACGACCCCATGTGTGTTACCAAAGGAATGAGGTGTGTGCACTTTGAGATTTCTCTCTGCATTATTTCAATACAGAATTGCATAGGTTGTGCCAGTAGCAGGGCACTGGGGTCTTCTTGCCGTTGGTATTGTCTGTCGTGAGGTGGGATATGACAGCAGCCTATGGATTTAATGACGGGTAAGGGAAGGTAATTATAGGTTTAGGTGGTATCCTGTGTGCAGGTATGAAGGGATTGTAAAAAGGTATGAAATTGTTACATTTTACAAGTGCGGTATTCTGTTGGGGGAGTAGGCTCAGTATCTGAGCCCAGAGCAAGTGCGGACAGCACTTGTCCATTTACAGTGAAAAGGCAGAGTGTGAATGTGTGTGCAGGGGATATAGAAAAGTGCGGGGTGTATATAGGACATTGCTAAAAAAAAAAGGCAGTATTATGGTTGAGGGGGTGGTTACTTTAACTCTGGAATTTCCTGGTGTTCAGTTGTGTGAGTTTTGCTGAATTTAACACCCTGTAAGGCCACGAGCTATCACTGGCCACCTTAACTCTGAGTTAATAAAGCTTTTTGCCATTTAAAATCTATTAGAATAAAGCTGTAGAATATTATGCTGAAAAATCTAAATTGTGATGTAAATTTTGTAGTCTTGTAGACCTGGCATAATTGTATTCCGTTAAAATGTGTATACAAGCGGCAAGAAGTCTCTGTGAATGTGTGTATAGATTCACTAATGGTTTTACAGTCTCAGTTAAATACATTTTTTGGAAAAAAGCTGAGAGTATTTAAAATACTGCTTAAAATGCTTGTTTGTATTAAATGTAAATTCTAAACAAAAAGTTCTGTTTTAGCAAACACTAAGGTTGCAAAGTTATGCACTGAAAAATCAGTAAATGCCTTAGTTAGGACTGTACATGAAACCTCACCCTCTTGTTCATATATATTGCAATACAGGGCCAATTTCTTGTTTGCATTCTGCCCCCCTTGTACTGCCTCATTAGCACAAAATGGCTGGGAAATAGCTGGATCTGGCCAGTCAGGTATGGAGAGGGCATACCTGGAACACTTAATGCTCCAGCCATGCGAAGCAGGCGTATGGTCCCTTGAGGTCTGTAGCCCGATAGGAAAAGTTAGTGATCGCCAAGTTGCTATAAACTCTGCTGATACTCATAGCAGTATGGATCCATTGTGAGAGTCAGGGAGTTGTAACTAGCTCCCAACTCAATTGGTGAGGCAGAGAACCTGGACCATAGTCCTTAATTATATCATGCTATCATTTCAAAGAGAAACAGCAGAACTAAAATTCATTTGCAAATTTAACACCATTAATCTGAGCTTGAACAGGGACTGGGAGTGGCTGGTTCATTACAGAAGCAGCTTTGCCTCTCCTGGAATTGACACCTCCTCATTTATTATTGGGAGTGGACTACATCCACCCTGATTGAATCGGCCCTGTATTTGGTTCTCCACTTGTGAGGTACTCCCTTCTCTTCATGTGTCATTATATAATGCCTGAATCTGTAACTTTCACTCCATGCATCTGAAGAAGGGAGGTTTTTTACCCACGAAAGTTTATGCCCAAATAAATCTGTTAGTCTTTAAGGTGCCACCAGACTCCTTGTTATCATTTTCCCAGGGTCCCCATTTCCATTGAGTGTTTTGCCAGACATGAGTAATGTGTCCATCCCAACCTTACAGATAAAGCGTACATGATATGGTGTCATGAATTGTTTCTTTATAACACAGAGACAGTATTCTATGTGTCCGTACACACATATGCTGCACAAGTGCTTGCATGAAATACAGAAGACCATCCTCTTATCTGCTTCTAAAATAACAGCACAACCACCACCATCACTAGATAAGTCCTCCTTTTGGCTTATAATTGCATTAGTATTTATGGGAATTGTTGTGTAAAGTTATATGGTGCTCAATGCCAAAGGCTCAATCTAATATTTTGCCCTTAAGGTGCATCAGTCATCTGACTAATTTCCTCTTTATAGATTCAAGCAATATGAGACTGCATTTTCAGAAATTCCTGGGTGGGTTCCAATCCAGTATTCACAAATACATTGATTCAGTTGAGAAAATGAGAGGGGACAAAAGAGCAGAGACAGTCAATGCCAAATAGACTGATTCACTCTTCCTATTACCCGTGTGGGAGGATTAGAAGTATATCAATCAGGGACATGTTTAAAAAATGGTTATGAATCACTGAATTCTGTTTCTAGGTAACATAGAAGCTTATGTTACTGAGGTGTTGTGGTTGTTTCTTGTTTTTTAATTCTGCTTTAAAAAAATATACTTCTGCCATGTGCCTGTTTCATCACAGGATTGGGACCCATCAAAATAAACTTGTTTGAATAGTCAAACAGGCTCCATCTTTCTTCACCTCTGGGTTGCAAGACGCCTTGCTACCACCTGCCTTTAGCATGAGGAAACCTGGCCTGTCTGCCTCAGTCAGCTCCCTGACTTCTCCCCTCTGAGTACCCTGGCTCCACAGTGCCTTTTCAGATAAGCAATATGCACACTCCACCCCCACCCTCCACCCCCCGCCGAAGTCCTCCAAGCGCCCCCATGGAGTGGCCAGTTCCCCTGGACATTCACAGAATTCCTAGCTCCACTCTTCATGAAGACACAGAACACACCAGGTTACCAGTTGCACCTCAGGAACACTGCTCTGCTTGACACCCAGCACTTGTACTTGTTTTCACTATAAACATATCTATGTGTATACAACAAAGAATAGCTATTTGAAAAGAAGCAAGTACAATTAATGGAAACAAATGGTTGCATACAAAATAAAATCATAAATATGCATTCTAGAACCTAGACTTATCTAACAAAATGTGTTCAGGTCCTGTAGAGCAGTGATTCTCAAACTTTTTTACTGGTGACCCCTTTCACAAAGCAAGCCTCTGAGTGTGACCCACCCCCCTTATAAATTAAAAACATGTTTTATATATTTAACACCATTATAAATGCTGGAGGCAAAGCAGGGTTTGGGGTGGACGCTGACAGCTCGCAACCCCCCCATGTAATAGCCTCATGACCCCTTGAGGGGTCCCAACCCCCAGTTTGAGAACCCCTGCTGTAGAGTTTAGCTCACTTCAAAATCTTTCTCAGAGAATTTTACAGCCTGGTTGGTTGTTACCCTCTGTTTGTAAGACATGCCAGCTTATCTCGTAGAAGGATACTGGGTACACTCCTTGTTATATTCCAACAATCCACAGTCTTTACACGTAGACAGGATTCTCCCCTTTCCCCCCGCTGGTTGTTCTTTCCTGTAGGCTTCTTTCTTGTAGATTTTGCTAATGTTGACTAGGAGCTAGCTCAGTGTGTAAATAGGCATACAATACTCAATTCACATATAGTCAGACAGTGAGATAAATGTATGCTATCTCCTGTCTGCAAGAAACATGTTTGTCATCTCCTGGTGACCTGCTTCAACTCACAGACCTTAAGAACATAATTTCCAGTATAGATACATAACTCATTAAATATGATCTGTATATACTTTTTGCAATAGTTATAATGATCTGTGTGGTGGTGGCTTTCAATAGAGACCTCACATGCCCCCTTTTGCGATGTATTATGCAGATATCAGATTCAGGGGATCGTTGTAAAACCCTGGGCTACACTTTTCTGTGCCATCTGCCTATTGGCATCAAGAGGTCCCTGGGTCACAACCTCTTCCTCTTCAAGCTTTAACTTCATTATCTAAAGCTTCCAAATGGCTTTCATTCAGAGGTGGACTCCTAATTAATGTCTTGAATTTATTTGAGGATGGTGTCACATTCCAGGGTGCAATCTAGACCAGTAAGGGTTTGTGTCACTGCCTGCCCTGTAACCCTGGGTGCCTCACAATGCTTTGCTGTTGTAGCTCCCAATCTGGGCTGGTCACAAACAGCCTTCCAGTATGCAGGTCACACCCTGAATGTCTAGGTTTCTACAGCTACAGCCCTGACCCAGCAGCTCTGACCCCAGCAGCCTGTCAGAACGCTCCAGTCACATTCTGGCTTCCACCAGCCTTGGTTACCACTTGCAGGGTGACCCACACACACTCCCAAATTTTCCCCGAAATGTGTGTTCTGCGCTGTTCAGCCCTCTCCTGGGCAGTTCAGATAGAGTTCCATTGCCCCTGTAAGGGGTCAATATTCAACAGTTTGCTATTTTAACTGGAGTTACCAAATAGCTCAATTTACACACAAGACTGGATTAGTTTTGATTTAAAAATAAAACTACTGGGAGATTTTTAAATAATACCTTGTTCTTGTACTCAAAGTCAGAAATGGTTACCAGAGAAATAAAGTTAAAATGCTTCCTAGTAGCTAAAACTTAACAAGCTAGACTTAGTTCAAGGTAAAATCCTTACCACGTGTTCCCAGCAAATGGCTGACCATATTCTCAGGTCAGGAACCTGTAAAGTCAAAGAGTTGGTTCCTTTGCTGTCTTAGCTGAGGTGGGGAGAGACAGATAGATACCTTGAGGTGTGTAGTAGAGAGAGCCTGTGCAAGACCTAATTCTTGAACCTAGTGGCTGTGAACCAAAGTCAGGCCATTTATTAAAGCAAATGATTACAAGTTCACTGTCTGATACAGGGTGTTTTTGCCCCTCACTTTTATAGTCCAGTCACGCTTTGAAGTGGATTCTTCTGAGGATTACCCCTCAAAGCAAAGTTTATTCAAACAGTAAGGGAGGCAACACAGAGTCTGTTGGTGAAGGTGCCTCTTCCTTCCATGCTCTTTCTTCTCCCCTGTGTATGCTGAAATGCAGATTTGTCTTTGTCTCCCGCAATTTCCTTTTCTTGCTGTCTCAAGAACCCTGTTTGCTACTTGTATGTAAATTGAGGTAAACACACATTCCTTTGTTTAGGGTAGACCTATTTAACGACTTTTGCCCAGTCAGGGCTGTGAGGGTTTGAACATGTGCTTCCAACATCATACAGGGGGAATTCATAACTTCATATTGTGACAGACCCAGACCAGTGGGGTACAGGAGTCTGGTAGAGGGCAAATATACTGGTCACTGGATGAGTAGTTTTCTGTTCCCTGAGTGACCAGAGCAGGGGCTGCACTAGAGTAATCAGGAACCTGCTAGAACCAGTTAAGGCAGGCAGGCTAATTAGGACACCAGGAGGAAGGTCCTGTGGTGAGACTAAGGAAGGTGTTTGGAGGAGGCCATGGGGAAGTAGCCCAGGGAGTTGTAGCTGTCATGCAGCTGTTACAGGGGGCACTATAGACAGCTGCAGTCCACAGGGCCCTGGGCTGGAACCCGGAGTAGAGGGCGGGCCCGGGTTCCCCCCAAACCTCCCAATTGACCTGGACTGTGGGTTCTCCCAGAGGGGAAGGTCTCTGGGCTGTTCCCCAACCCACATGGTGAATCTCTGAGGCAAGAAAATCCGCCAATAAGAGGAGAACCCACCAAGATAGAGGAGGAACTTTGTCACACTGGTGTCAGGAGTGGGATCTTGGGGTGCACAGCGCGGCGGAAGAAGGAGGGTGATTTTAAAAAAAAAAAAAAGGGAGAGGGTTTATTTTTTTTTCACCACAATGGATGACGTAGTGCGGGCACTGATACATGCTACGGCGGCCCAGCAGGCTACCCATGTCCAGGCAGCCGCCCAACAGGCGGCAGTGCGGCTGCAGCAAGAGACTAATCGCCTGCTGATGGACCAGGCTGCTCAAGACCAAGCTATGTTGCGGGAACTGGTAAACCAGGTAAAGTCCCTTACAGAGCTGAATCGTGGCCATGATGGAACGCGGCTCATACGGGCCAGCCATTGGCTGCAGAAAATGACACGGGAGGATGATGTAGAGGCATACCTTCTGGCCTTTGAGAGGACAGCCCTACGGGAGGCCTGGCCTCGAGATCAGTGGTCTGGCATCCTTGCCCCATTCCTGTGTGGGGAGGCCCAGAAGGCCTACCATGATCTGCCTGAAGAGGCTGCGGCAGACTACCCCCAGCTGAAAGCAGAGATCCTGGCCAGATCTGGGGTAACGACAGCAGTGCGGGCCCAGCAGTATCACGGTTGGAGGTACCAGGAAGACAAAACCCTGCGGTCCCAATTGTATGACCTCATCCATCTCGCACGAAAGTGGTTGCAAACAGAGTCCCGGAGTCCGGAAGAGATACTAGTGGTTCTGGTCATCGACCGATACATGAGGGGACTACCACCAGACCTTCGTGCCTGGGTAAGCCAGAACGAACCCTCCACCTATGACGAGGTTGTCGCCCTGGTAGAGAGGCGAAGGACAGTGAGGGAGCTGACCCGACCAGTTAAGGAAGAGGCACCCCGGGTTAAACTAGCAGCACCAAGCCCTAAAGTTCGGGTGACTGGGCCACCAGGAGGGCCCAGGTGGAAAAGAGAGAGGCTGAAGGCCCATCAGAGGCCACAAAGAGTCAGAGCACTGAGGGAGAAGAGGATCGTGATATTAGACTGCCCAAACCAAGAGACCGGGGAACGCCTAGGGCTCCATACAGATGTTATGCCTGTGGGGAGTGGGGACACATAGCAGCACAGTGTCCCAATGCTGAGGAGCCTATGCAGTGTATCCTGGGGAACTGGGCAGATCCATGCTCCCTAATCCACCTTGTGGGGGTCTCACTAACCCCACATATGTATACCAGACCAGTGAAACTAAATGGGGTAGGGACCACGGCACTGGTTGATTCGGGGAGTGTTATCACGCTTATCTCAGGGAAGCTCGTGAAGCGTAGTCAGCTGCTGCAGGCTAAACGTACGGGGATAACATGTGTCCATGGGACAGTTAGTTACTACCCCACCATCCCAGTAAAAATCAAGATCCAAGGGAACACTACTGAGGTAGCAGCAGGTGTAGTCCCTAAACTCCCATACCCGGTGCTCATAGGGAGGGACTTCCCAGGGTTTGGAAACTTACTCCCAGTAGGGGGATTGGAGAAAGATGGGGACCCTAAAATTGATGAGGCATCCACAGCAGACTGTCAATCCCCAATCTTCTCTGAAATATCCCCAGATTTGTTCTCCACTCCCAGACAGGGTAGAAAGACAAAAAGGGAAAGAAGGGCAGCTAAGGCCTTGGGAACCCGAATACTGACCCAAAGCCAGAGGGTCACTCTTGTAGGTAGGCGGACCCGCGCAGCTGAAAAGGAGGCCATGCAGGAGGGAGAAGCACCTGAGTCTGACCCCCACCCTAATGCTTCTGAACCAGTAGAGGCAACAGAGACTGGGCCCCTAGATCTTGGGCAGATTAGCCCCGGGAGAGGAAATTTTGGACGGGACCAGGCAGAAGACCCAAGGTATGACAACATTAGGAAGGAGGTGACTGAAATAGATGGGGTCCCCGTGAAAGGGAAAACCCAGGGACCAGGACCCTACTTCATAATGAAGAAGGATCTCTTATACCGGGTTTCACCAGTACAGGGGCAGAAGGTACAGCAGATCCTAGTACCTCAAAAACACCAGAACGCTGTATTAAGTCTTGCTCATAGTCATCTTTTTGGGGGGCGTTCGGGGGTAGAGAAGACCCTGGCACGAGTCCTACGACGGTTCTTCTGGCCCGGAGTACATGAAGAAGTGTGGAGATACTGTGCCTCCTGCCCGGAGTGTCAGCTGCACAGACCCCGTCCCCACTTGAGGGCACCTTTAGTACCCCTTCCCATCATAGAGGTCCCCTTCGAGCGAATAGCCATGGACCTAGTGGGACCCCTGGAGAAGACGGCTCGGGGCCACCAATATATACTTGTTGTTGTTTTGGACTATGCTACTCGCTATCCAGAAGCCGTCCCCCTGCGAAACACGGCCTCTAAAACTATAGCCAAAGAGCTGGTGGGGATCTTTGCCCGAATGGGGCTACCGAAGGAGATATTAACCGACCAAGGAATCCCATTTATGTCGAAGCTAATGAAGGACCTCTGTACGCTGCTCCATGTACATACCCTGAGAACTTCGGTCTACCATCTGCAGACTGATGGGTTGGTAGAAAGGTTTAACCGAACCCTCAAGGCTATGATAAGGAAGGTGGTAAGTCGGGATGGGAAGGATTGGGACACCCTACTACCCTACCTTATGTTCGCTATCCGGGAGGTACCACAGGCCTCAACTGGGTTTTCCCCCTTCGAGTTATTATACGGGTGTCACCCCCATGGCATACTAGATATCGCCAAAGAGATCTGGGAAGAGGAACCCAATGAGGGGAGAAATATAATGGAGCATGTAATGCAGATGCGAGACCGGATAGACCGGGTTACCCCTATTGTACGGGAAAATTTGGAGAAGGCACAGGAGGCTCAGCGAACCCATTACAATTGCCAGGCAAAAGTGCGACAGTTCCAACCAGGGGATCGGGTTATGGTGTTGGTACCCACGGCAGAAAGCAAGCTTCTGGCCCTATGGCAGGGGCCCTATGAGGTGGTTGAACCCCTGGGGGAAGTAACCTACAAGGTGCGGCAGCCAGGACGCAGAAAACAAGAACAGATTTATCACGTTAACCTTCTGAAACCCTGGCATGCACAAGAGGCATGCACAACGGTCCAAAAAGACCTAACCCAGGAAAACAAGCCTTCCAAACAAGTGAGAGTGTCTCCCGATTTAACACCAGACCAGAAGAACGAGGTGTCTGAGATGATCTTCCGGAACCAAGATGTGTTCTCGACAAAACCGGGTCGAACAACCGAGACATATCACCACATCGTCACGAACCCTGGGGCCAGAGTAACAATGAGGCCCTATCGGGTGCCAGCGGCAAAAAGGGAGGAAATAAAAGCAGAAGTAAAAAAAATGCTGGAGTTGGGGATCATCGAAGAATCCCACAGTCAGTGGTCCAGCCCAATCGTGCTGGTGCCCAAACCTGATGGCACCACAAGATTTTGCAACGACTTCCGGCGACTAAACGAAGTATCCTAGTTCGACACGTACCCCATACCTTGCATAGATGAGCTAGTGGACCATCTGGGTAATGCCTGGTACTTGACTACCCTAGACTTGACAAAGGGGTACTGGCAGATTCCCCTTGCGGAAGACGCAAAGGAAAAGACTGCATTCTCTACACCAGAGGGTCTTTTTCAATATACTGTCCTCCCTTTTGGACTACATGGGGCCCCAGCTACCTTCCAGTGCCTCATGGACAAGCTATTACGCCCGCATAACAGTTATGCTGCTGCCTACTTGGACGATGTGGTCATTCATACCCCAGACTGGGAAACCCACCTGGAGAAGGTGGAGGCAGTCCTCGATACCTTCAGGCGAGCTGGCCTTACAGCAAACCCTGCCAAGTGCGCTGTAGGGTTTACAGAGGCCAAATATCTTGGCTACGTTATGGGAAAAGGTCTGGTAAAACCCCAAGTGAACAAGTTAGAGGCCATCCAAAATTGGCCCCGACCAAGTCGCAAGAAACAAGTCCGGGCGTTCCTAGGTGTGGTGGGGTATTACCGACGATTTATCCCCCACTTTGCCACAAGGGCAAGCCCCCTGACAAACCTAGTGAAAGCCCGTGGACCTGATCTGGTGAGATGGTCTGACGCAGCAGAGGAAGCATTCACAGACCTACGGACTGCCCTCTGCAATAACCCCGTACTGATAGCCCCTGATTTCACCAAGGAGTTTATTCTGCAGACGGATACATCGGAAGTAGGGTTGGGGGCCGTTCTATCACAGATGGTCGGGGAGGAGGAACACCCAATTCTATACCTCAGTCGGAAACTCCTTCCAAGGGAACAAAAATATGCAGTGGTGGAGAGAGAATGCCTCGCTGTAAAATGGGCCATGGAAATATTGCGCTACTACCTGCTTGGGTGCAGATTTGTCCTCGTGACCGACCATGCCCCTCTTCAATGGATGCAGCGGAACAAGGAGAAGAACACAAGGGTGACCAGATGGTTCTTATCCCTCCAACCTTTCCAGTTCCGTGTGCAACACAGAGCAGGGAGCCGTCATGGCAACGCCAATGGCTTGTCACATGTGCACTGTCTGGCGTCCCAAGCTGCCCAACCCCTTGGTGTTGAGCAGGGGGGAGGGATTTGTGACAGACCCAGACCAGTGGGGTACAGGAGTCTGGTAGAGGGCAAATATACTGGTCACTGGATGAGTAGTTTTCTGTTCCCTGAGTGACCAGAGCAGGGGCTGCACTAGAGTAATCAGGAACCTGCTAGAGCCAGTTAAGGCAGGCAGGCTAATTAGGACACCAGGAGGAAGGTCCTGTGGTGAGACTAAGGAAGATGTTTGGAGGAGGCCATAGGGAAGTAGCCCAGGGAATTGTAGCTGTCATGCAGCTGTTACAGGAGGCACTATAGACAGCTGCAGTCCACAGGGCCCTGGGCTGGAACCCGGAGTAGAGGGCGGGCCCGGGTTCCCCCCCAAACCTCCCAATTGACCTGGACTGTGGGTTCTTCCAGAGGGGAAGGTCTCTGGGCTGTTCCCCAACCCACATGGTGAATCTCTGAGGCAAGAAAATCCGCCAATAAGCGCAGGACCCACCAAGATAGAGGAGGAACTTTGTCACAATATTTAATGTTGCTACCTACATTTCACCAGGATATTATTAACAAGCAAGTTATTCTTTTTCAAATGATAACTCACAAGGCATATTTTATACAAAGAGTATTACAGTGGTGGGTAGGGCATGAATACAGGGGTGCTTTTGGTCACAGATGGGGTAGGGGCATTTTGCATAACTGTTTTGGTTACAGATGAATTACATGAGGGCTGCATAAGCTACATAAGCCTGGGGCTCAGAGTGATGCTCTGTTTCCTGGTGTCCTAGCCTGGGAGAGTCGAACAGGGACATGAGATCTTGCACTACAAATATCTGTTCCCCCTCATGGCTGCTCTCTCAGCTGAGGCCAGCAGGCTCCTAGAATTCTACCTGACTTTCTGACCTCTCTCACTTGTAGAGTGCCTAATAACTAAACAAATAACAATAGTTATGCAAGATACTCAGGTGCCTCAAATACACTTACTTTTTTAAATTTCATTTAAAAGACTGAAAGCTAGGTTATCAATTGTACTTGAATCCTATTCAGAAACTGAAAGTCTTCTCAGGATGAACAGACATGTTGTTCAGATTGAGAATGTTGCCTTCAACTAACATTGCTCTTGCATACAGACATGGTTTCTGGCTGCCTTCACACTCCCAACCATCTGTTAGGATGGCATTCAGCCAATTTAGAAATCTGAGTTTGTTTCATGAAGGCATAGGTGCCAAGCAATAATGGGTTTAGATGGACAAGCCCACATAATACTGCAAATGCCACTTCTACTGCTGGAAGTCTCTTCCACAAAAGGACTGCCAACCACCTGCCTTATTCCCTTGTAAGGCAGTCTGATACCATGGTAATGAGAGTAATGGAAGGATTAAAAGAATATTGATGTTGTACTACCAGATGATAAAAACCATGCTGCGTCAGACCAATGGTCTATCTAGCCACAGTATCATGGTCAGTGCCAGAAGCTTCAGAGGGAACGAACAGGGCAATTAGCGAGCAATCCACTCCCAGGTTCTGGCAGTCAGAGGCTTAGGAACACTCAGAGCATGGGGTTGCATCCTTGATCATCTTGCTAATAGCTATCCTCCATGAACTTCTCTAATTCTTTTTTGAACCCTGTTACTTTTGGCCTTCACAACATGCCCTGGTGAGTTCCACAGTTCACTGTGCATTGTGTGAAGAAGTACTTCATTATGTTTGTTTTTAAACCTGTATTAATTTAATTGGGTGGCCCATGGCTCTTGTGTTTATATGATGTGGTAAATAACACTTCCCTACTCACTTTCTCCACATCGTTCATGGTTTTATAGACCTGTATCTGTCCCTCCTTAGTTATCTCTTTTATAAAATGAACAATCCCAGTCTTTTAAATCTCTCCTCATATGGAAGCTGCTCTATACCCCTAATCATTTTTGTTGCCCTTCTCTATACTTTTTCCAGTTGTAATATATCTGTTTTGAGATAGGTCGACCAGAATTGCATGCAGCATTCAAGGTGTGAGCATACTATGGATTTATAGAGTGGTGTTATGATATTTTCTGTCTTGTTATCTATCCCTTTCCTAATGGTTCCTAGCATTTTGTTAGATTCCTGACTATCACTGCACATTGAGCAAATGTTTTCAGAGGACTCTCCACAATGACTCCAAGTTCTTTCTTGGGTGGTAATAGCTAATTTAGACACCATCATTTTGTATGTGTAATTGGGATTATGTTTTCTAATGTGCATTACTTGGCACTTATCAACAATGAATTTCATCTGCCATTTTGTTGTCCAGTCATCCAGTTTAGTGAGATGCCTTTGTAATTCTTAACAGTCAGTTTTGGACTTGACTATCTTGAGTAATTTTGCATTGTCTGCAAACTTTCCCATCTCAATGTTCACTCCCTTTTCCTGATCATTTATGAATATGTTGAACAAAAAAGGTCCCAGTACTGACCACATATTCCTGGCCTTTGTTTCCTATATTTAACCTCTTTCCTATCTTTTAACCAGTTACTGATCTACGCAAGGACCTTCTCTCTATTCCCATGACTCTTTACTTTGCTTAAGAGCTTTTGGCATGGTCCGTTGCCAAAGGCTTTCTGAAAGTCCACGTGCACTATTTCAACTGTGGATCATCCTCGTCCATGTGCTTCTTGACACCCTTCAAGAATTCTAATAGATTGGTGAGGCATGATTCTCCTTTACAAAAGCCATGTTGATTTTCCCCCAACATATTGTGTTCATCTGTTTCTGATTATTCTGTTCTTTATTAAAGTTTCGACCAATTTGCCTAGTACTGAAGTTAGGCTTGCTGACCTGTAATTTCCAGGATTGTCTCTGAACCTTTTTGAAAAATTGGCATTACTTTAGCTCAGTGCCGTAATGAGGGTGAGGCGAGTGAGGCACTTGCCTCAGGTATGCAGAGCCTAGGGGCACAAGTGTCAGCTGCTTTCTCGGCTGCTGCTGCCTCTATGGCAACCAGAGATGCTGGCCGGCAGAGAGCTGAGCCTGAGGGCGAGCGAGCAGCTGGCTGCTGCAAGTCAGGAAGGGGTGGGGTAGGACAGAGGCACACACATGCTTCTGAGACGTAGCCTTCCCTTCCCCCGACACTCACCTGGAGGAGACGCTGAGGGGGCTTCCGGTGGGAGACAGGATCATCGGCAGTGGACCTCACTCATCACCTGAGCAGCTGCTGGGGCTTTGGTGAGTGTTTGACCCTGTGATCCGCACACACACACACACCCAGCCATCACTCCTGCAAACTGGGCAAGGGGCAGCCCCATCCACCACCCCCCAGTGAGGCTATGGCAAGGGGCAGCAGAGGTGGCAGTCCCCTCCCCCCAGTACCCACCACTCCCAGATCCCACACTCCCTCTCCGGCCCCCAAACTCTGTCCCAGAGCCCAACCTCTCAACCGTCCTACACCCCAATCCCCTGCCCCAACCCAGGGCCTGCACCCCAGACCTCCTCCCCCCACCCAAACTCCCTCACAGAGCCTTAGGCAGGTGGGGGGCAGAGCTGGGGGGGGTGGGCTCTGAGTGTTCTGGGCACCACCAAAATTTCTACAAACCTGCTGCCCTTGATACTTGGAGGGGGGGTGAGGAGGCAAGTCGGTGGATGGAGGGGGGCATCCATTTTCAGTATTTTAATTTTTGGTACTGCATTGATTGACTGCTGTGTGCATTAATATAGTGACCCCCTGGGTCTTTGAGTGAGGTTTTATACTTGGTGGGGGGTGACGATGCGAGCGGCAAGTTGGTGGCTGGAGTGGGGCAAATCTCCCAGATTCAAAATCTGGGACTGTGTCCGTTGGTCCTTTTTTGCTGCTTTTCCCTGGGCTGGGGGTTGTCCCAGTGCTGCAAAGAGGGTGTTCCCAAAGGAAGGTGCTTGCTTCTAAACCCCCTACCCCCCCCTCCCCCCGCCCCCGAGGCCCTCTAGTCAGCCCACTTGACAAGTTTGATTGTCCTTGGTCTGGCTCCCATCCCCTTTCCAAGGGTTGCAGCTTTCTGGAGGTGCCTGCCTTCCACGCCTTCCTCATTCACACCTCATTCATTCAACAGGGCAATTGATTACAAAGTGGGGGGAAGATCTTATTCTACTTCTAGCAAAAAGACATTTTTCTTTTACCTTAATTATACTACCTTAGGGGCCTGCTATAACATATTACCAAGGTTCAATACAAAGTCATATAAAAGTTATACAAAAATGCATAATGCAGAGATTTATCTACAACTGCATTGATTGACTGCTGTGTGCAGTAATATAGTGACCCCTGGGGCTTCGAATGAGGCTTTATACTTGGGGGGGGGGGGGCGAGCGGGTGGGCAAGCGGTGGGTGGGGTGGGCAAAGAGGCGAGCAGTGAGCCAGCAGAGGTTCTAAGGGCTGGCATGGGGGTTTCTGGCAGGGGAGGGAGAAGGTGAAAAGAGGTGAGTGGTGGGTGGGGGACTGACTAGGAGGGACACAGCAAGCCAGCGGGGGGCTAGGGGGTGAAGAGGGGTGTGATGGTGGGGCCGAGCGGGGAGGGGGCGGGTCCTATTTTACTGCTGTGATCTGGTCACCCTGTGTGTGCTGTTTCTCCCCCACCCCCCCCAACCTTCCTTTTCGGCTGTGACGTTATTGACATAATCTGGGACAGTATAGAACATGGGTGCAACCAAAGTCCTGTAGTGGCACCAAATCTTGTATAAAGGGGGTCAAATGAGGTGTCTAAGACAAGGTATTGGTTTGCTTGTTATGATTATGCACTCTTTGTGTGTGTCATTTTTGTAGTTGAAGTTATGAAGGTTGGCTCTATACTATCTGTATTTCAAACTTATGCTATGCTTCTGGGTGACATCCCAGACAAGCTGGTGTCAGCTCTGCCTAGCCTACTTGATGGCCTATTAAGGACCATCAGATATACAAAAAGATTACTTACCAAATCAGAGTGTGAATGTTGTAGTCCTCTATGAGTTTACTGTACTCGTGCCTTTAGCCAGAATCCACCTTGAATGGAATGTTTCAGAGTAACAGCCGTGTTAGTCTGTATCCGCAAAAAGAACAGGAGTACTTGTGGCACCTTAGAGACTAACAAATTTATTAGAGCATAAGCTTTCGTGGGCTACAACCCACTTCTTCGGATGCATATAGAGTGAAACATATAGTGGGGAGATAGATATATATATACACACACATACAGAGAGCATGAACAGGTGGGAGTTGTCTTACCAACTCTGAGAGGCCAGCAATGCCCCTCTGCCATGTACATTGGCCAAACCGGACAGTCTCTACGCAAAAGAATTAATGGACACAAATCTGACATCAGGAATCATAATACTCAAAAACCAGTGGGAGAACACTTTAACCTGTCTGGCCATTCTATGACAGACCTGCGGGTGGCTATCTTAAAACAGAAAAACTTCAAAAACAGACTCCAACGAGAGACTGCTGAGCTGGAATTGATATGCAAACTAGACACAATCAACTCAGGATTAAATAAAGATTGGGAATGGCTGAGCCATTACAAACATTGAATCTATCTCCCCTTGTAAGTATTTTCACACTTGCTTCTTATCAAACTGTCTGTACTGAGCTATCTTGATTATCACTTCAAAAGTTTTTTTTCTCTTACTTAATTGGCCTCTCAGAGTTGGTAAGACAACTCCCACCTGTTCATGCTCTCTGTATGTGTGTGTATATATATATCTCCCCAATATATGTTTCACTCTATATGCATCCGAAGAAGTGGGTTGTAGCCCACGAAAGCTTATGCTCTAATACATTTGTTAGTCTCTAAGGTGCCACAAGTACTCCTGTTCTTTCTTGAATGGAATGGTACTCAGCATGAAGTTATAGCTGGTGTAAGGAAGTTATTGCCTAAGGATCTTTTGATTGGGGAAAATGTTAAAGCTTTGTTCAGTCCAGGTAGCCAGTCACAGGACAGGAATGATCTTAAACCTGTGTTTATTGTGGGCAATGATTTGCCTGCGGAGGGTTTCTCCAAAGGTTTGTCTGAGGAGAAGAGCTGTTTGTCTGTAAATGAAGTTTCTGAATGTCTGTCTAATGTCTCAGAAGTAAATCTGAAGTTAGATCAAGAGCAGAAAGATCTCATTGGTCAGGAAAATGTTTCTCAGGAGCAGTTTAAAGTGGATGGTCAGGTGAAAGCCCTAACTGAGGAAGGAAAGGGTAGATTTTGGATGAGTGATGGATTGTTGGCTAGTACAGCTTGTAAAAGTAAACCTGAAAAGGGTAACTGTGATTTGCTGGAAGTAGCTCAGTGTAGTGAGAAGAGCAGCAGTTTATCTGTTGGGAGTGGCAATGTGCTTGGTAAGGAAAGTCTGGATGAGCCTAGGCAGCCTTGTGATGGCTTTATCTAGTCAGCAGTTTGGGAAAACGAGGATAGTGGAAGATGGGTTTGTTTCGGCGGCACGGGCGGCACTTGGGGGGGGGGGGGGATTGTTTCCACAGGGCCGGGTGGCGCGCTGTGTGTGTGTGTGTGTGTTTCGGGGAGGCAGGGCGGCGCCGGGGGAGGGGGGGTGCAATTTTATATTCTTGCCTCGGGCACAAAAATAGCTAGTTACGGCTCTGCTTTAGCTAATCTCCAGTCGTCTGGTCCAGAGGCTGATCTAAGTGATAGGTTACACGCCACAGTTAGTAGGTCTGCAATTTTGCATCTGAGTTCCTTCAGAATTCTTGGGTGAATACCATCTAGTCCTGGTGACTTATTACTGTTTAATTTATTGATTTATTCCAGAACCTCCTCTATTGACACCTCTGTTTGGGACAGTTTCTCATATTTCTTACCTAAAAAGAATGGCTCCGGTGTGGGAATCTCCTTCATAACCTCTACAGTGAAGACCTATGCAAAGTATTAATTTTGCTTCTCCACAATGGTCTTGTCTTCCTTGAGTGGTCCTTTAGCACCTGGACTATGCAGTGGCCGCACTGACCATTTACCAGGGTTCTTGCTTCTGATGTACTTTAAAAAATTGCTGTTAGTTTTTGTCTTTTGCTAGTTGCTCTTCAAATTCTTTTTTGGACTTCCCCATTATACTTTTACACTACACTTGCCAGAGTTTATGCTCCTTTCTAGTCTCCTCAGTAGGATTTGACCTCAACTTTTTAAAGGACATCTTTTTGCCTCTGATCACCTCTTTTATTCTGTTTAGCCGTGGTGGCTTTTTGTTGGTCCTCTTGCTGTTTTTTTTACTTGGGGTGCACATTAATCTGAGCCTCCATTATGGTATTTTTAAATAGTTTCCATGTAGCTTGCAGACATTTCACTCTTGTGACTGTTCCTTTTAATTTCCCTGTAACTAGCTTCCTCATTTTTGTATAAATGCTTTTTGATGTTAAACGCTCCTGTGGTGGGTTTTGTTGGTATTTTACCTTTTACACTAGACTTGCCAGAGTTTATGCTCCTTTCTAATCTCCTCAGTAGGATTTGACCTCAACTTTTTAAAGGACATCTTTTTGCCCCTGATCACCTCTTTTATTCTGTTTAGCCATGCTACGAGGATACCTTTTGATAAACTGGCATGTGAAGTTTTTCATGCAATGGGGGGGGGGGGAAATGTCTGTTACAATACAGAGTAAAAAACACTGGTTTGCATTGCAGGAGGTAAATGTGAATGCTATTCACTTTATTACATTTCTAAACTTACTTAGGGTGACCAGATGCCCGATTTTATAGGGACAGTCCCGGTTTTGGGGTCTTTTTCTTACATAAGCTCCTATTACCCCACACCCCCGTCCTGATTTTTCACACTTGCTGTCTGGTCACCCTAAACTTACTTACCAAGATGACTTCCATGTAATCCATAATTGTATTTACTAAAGGATCTCAGAAAGACCGCTGTGAAAATCTATATAACAAGACCAACATTCACAATATTATTTATCAACAGATGTATCTGAAAGCACTTGTTGTATATGTATATGTACAAGTACATGTATCTATAATTGCTTCACCTGTCAGTGAAATGCAGCCACCACTGGGATGGAACACAGCAGCTGTTTAACCATGCACAGAAACAAATACTAAATGCCTCAGGGCTGAAAAAAATATTGTAGTGTATCCAGTTGCAATTATTTGAATATACAATATCTTTCCATAGTTTATGACACCACTCAACCCAGGCCTATCAACTTATGTCTGATCTGCTTTAGTTGCCTAATATTTTTAGGCTCATGGTGGTTTTACTGAGTCCCTTCCTTCTCCTGCCATTTACACTAAGGAATTGTCTGTGCTGCTAGATTTTTCTGGAATCACCTTTGCTAACTCCTGAGGGTTGCCAGTAGGTGAATTCCCTTTACACTCCCCACTAGTCTTGTTTGCACCTGCATCCATGTGCAAGAGTGTCTGTCTCTCTACCTGTCATTTGGGTCATCCAAACAATGGTTGTGGTGTTGGAGTTGTCCTTGTGTTACCGCCACATTTGAGCTTGATGCAACTCTTTGTATGTGCATCCTTCCCTTTCATCTCTTGTCTCTGTCATTAGGTTCTGATTTAAGTGCTCATTAATATGTATCAGATTCATAGAACCAATCTTTTAGTTCATCAGTAGTCATATTTTGCTTCCTGTCACTGCTGTTTAGTTTGTTCTGTCACCTTTTCCACTATTGCTGGCTTCAAAAGTTTATTTACTGTAGGCAGGGGGTGTGTGTGTGATGTGACACAAGACCTTGCCCATGATTTCTGTTGATGTATTTCTCCAGTTCAGTATCAATCGATGAGGCTTTATTATCTCCATGTGCCTTTCTTAAATAGCTTCTTGGCAATCTTGACAGCTGTTTCTGCTTTCCTATTATATTGGCCATGATCTGAGAAGGATGTGATATGTTCAAATTTTGCTGATGCTGCAAACTATGCAAATTCCTGATGGGCAAATTAACACCCATTATCTGTAATCAGTTTGTATGGCATTGAATTCCAGTAACTTAACTTTGCAGCATTCAATGATGGAGGTGCTTGCATGTAAAAAAAAAAAATCTGTTTACCAATAATCCAACAAGTAATCAACCTGAAAAGTTTCACGTGTGTGTGTGTGTGTGTGTGTGTGTGTGTGTGTGTGTGTATAAAAATAATAGGGATATCATAAAATCCAGGACTAGTTTGCTCCCTGGTATTTCATGCATCATGAGTTATTTACTAGGAGTTCCTTGGAGATGCTGCATGGTTCATGAAGTCTTTCACTTCACTGCTGATATTTGTGCATGTCTTAGGCCTAGCATAGTCATGCTTTAGCATCAATATAACTCAAATGGATGCAGGTTAGCATTTCAGAATGAATATCTCCAGGTATCTTGACCCTACTGTCTTATTTGTGTGTGGTGCATAATTGCCATTATTTCTAATGCTTTCCATTTTTGTAGAAGTTTCTCTGCTTGTTCACTGCTGCAGCATATATCAACAGACAGAGTAAGTTACAACTCTTGATTGGCACGGGGGGAGGGATAGCTCAGTGGTTTGAGCCTTGGCCTGCTAAACCCAAGGTTGTGAGTTCAATCCTTGAGGGGGCCATTTAGAGATCTGGGGCAAAAATCTGTCTGGGGATTGGTCCTGCTTTGAGCAGGGGGTTGGACTAGATGACCTCCTGAGGTCCCTTCCAACCCTGGTATTCTACGATTCTATGTGTGTTCTGGTTTTATTATCTTTGGTACCTAAAACTATACAATCTCTAAATACATCTGTAAATGTGCCATATTTGCATGATGAGACTAACTGGTGCATCCTGGTTGCATATTGGTCTATAACTTCAGTTTAATTATGAGCAAAATGTATTGACACTATACGCCATAACTGACATATATGAGCCTCTCCCGGTGGTGGTATTTCTCAGGAGGTGTTACAACCTGAGTGATTTTGCCTAATCACCTCCAATTGTTCTTGGCGTATGTCTACACTGCATTTTAAGACTTACGGTAGTGAGTCTTAGAGCCCAGGTCTACAGACTCTCGCTTGCAGGGCTCATGCTACGAGGCTAAAAACAGCAGTGTAGACACTGCAGCTTGGGCTGGAACTTGGGCTCTGAAACCCACCCTCCTCCCTGGGCTGCAGATCCCAAGCGTAAACGTCTACACAGCTGTTACTAGCACTGTAGCACCAGTTCTGCAAGTCTGAGTCTTTAGACTCGGCCTCTGAGACTCACTGCCCCAAGTTTTAAAATGCAGTGTACATGGACCAGGCATTCCGGGAGGGCTGTCATCTCCCCCCCGCATGGAAATACAATCCATGGCCCACAATGACACACAAACTTGATTCAATAAGGATTATCCAGGATATTGTAGGAAATTACCGTCTGTCAAAGTTAGTTGACCTACTTCTATTTTTTACCATTACATCACTGGCTCTGAAGGTCTAATTTTAGACCCAGCAATCTTGAAACTGTCAATTTAAGTCAATACCAAGTATCTGAAATTAAGTTTGAGAAGGTTTTTTGCGGTGTGATTTGTAACAATGGTACTTTTTCTTCCTCCTAGATTTCCCTTTCCACCCCAATAAAAGACGAACATTTCAGAAAATAGCAGCTGCAGATACACTCCCTCTTGTAGCATAACATTATGTGGGCTATTAATTCTTGTGTATAAATTGATCATCTGATGGCTTTGGGAAGAAATGTCTGTTTATGGTATATTAATGCACAATTTGATACATTATGCCTTCCTCTGCAGCATCCAGAATTGGCCACTGTCAGAGACAGGATATTGCTCTAGATCATGATTGGTCTGTCCAATATGTCAATTCTGTGTTTCTCTCTGTAGCACCATGAGGAAGATACAAGAAGGTTTTTCCTGGGTCTGCAATAGTTTCAGCCCTTTCATGTATGTTTCACTTTACATAGCTCCTAAACAATATTGAGTTCAACAGCAAACATAGTCCATTAAGAATCCCTGCCAAAGGCATATCACCTTTCCTGCTTAAAACAGGAAAGAAAGGAGGAGAGGTCAAAAGATGAAGCTCAAATATATCATTCATATTGTAGTATCAACACATTGTATAGTAGATTAACTGTAGTATAATGTATTGATTTTTCTACATGCCTAATATTTTATCAGTATCCAGGACATATGAGGGAGATTGATGAAGGGCAAAAAGTTTCTCAGTTCAGTACAGTAAAGGCTAGAACCATATTTAATAGCCATTCATATCTAAGACATTAAATTTTATTTGACTTCAAGTCTTGTGGGAAGCTAACTGGGTGATCTTTGCTCTGTGAGCTGTGGATGGTTGTCCATAACTATTTCCTCCTTGCACAATTTAGTATGTGACTGGTAGTTCTTATGTTGGAAATCTAAAAACGACTTCAGTACTGCAAATCAGCAATCATGTCTCTGGATGCAGCATGACAAATTTTTTGCATTTAGCTAATAGCACTTATTTTTTCCCAGGGATGATTGTTCATTAACTAAGGGCTCCTAAGTGCCTCTTCCATGGAAAACTGCTGCTAAAATGCCACAAGGTTGATTGTAGGGAGTGAAAGCCTCTGAAAGGAGGAAGAGGTTTGCAGTCTTGCAAGTGTGATAGAGGGCATTTCCTGCCGATCCTAAACCACTCATCGAAAGTAGGACCTAAACTTGGGACATGCCCTTCCCGTGCTGGCCTTCCCCTCTCTCCTGGCACTGCGCTTCTGAGTCACTGGCTGTCACTGGGGGCACACCTGTGCCCTCCTGCCCACAGCTGCAAACAGTGTAGAGGTGCAGAGGGGTAGGTAGCACTTCATACGCAATTATCTGTCTCTTGATCCTGTACCTGTTTATGGCATGTATAGTTAAAAGGAAACAAATACAAATAAAATTACAAACACCAAATCAGTCCAAAAGAACCCCCTAGCAGCTGAGAGCTCTAACTTGCATACAGTTAAGTGGGTCAATAATTTACCACAATTCCGATGGACAAATAATTCCTGTCAAACAGTCAGATTATGGTCTCTCTTATTGCTGATCTGCATGCTGTTTGTTTGTTCCCTTTTCCCACCATCTTGCAAGGAACTACAGGCTGGTTTAATCACCCTAATGGTATGCAAAGGGAAGGCTTTGATTTACAGAGACATCTCCTCCAGTATGAGCAGAGTCTGTTCATTATTGCTTTTAGAAAATGTCTCCAAGTGAGATGACAATTTCAGTTTATAAATAGTGTTAATAAAGATCTGCAAGCAGATGAGCTGGGCTTTTGTATTTTGAAGCATATTAAAAGGCAAGCCAGGGTGAATTAGTATGCACCACTGAACTGTCTGGGTCTTATAATGGTGACGTTATTGATTTTTAATGTAATCACACAGGATGACAGTTGGTACTGAAAGAAGATAAAGAATAAAAGCTGGCATTTGCACAGGAGCATCAGCATGACCAGTTTCAATAGCTCTGTGCAGACCTTTGTGCCTGAGACATGGAGGGTGGGGTGGATAAAGGGGTCAGCATCTCCCTTCTGTTCTTTTGTGATTTATTTCCTTTAGACCTGTAGGGGCAAATCCAGCCATTTACTTGAATGACCTTACACCTGGGATGAACGTGGCCCATCATGACCAAAGAATAATCTGTGTGTTGTTTTAATTTACACAAAAGCATCAGTAGCTTGACTTATATTTTTGGGAAAGTCTTTAGCTGAACCTAATTGCAGATGATATTAACATGTAAACAAGTCGTGTGTGTCTGTGGGGGTGGGTAATCTAGTTTCTTCAGTATGGTGCATTTAGGTATTAGAATTAGAACTTTTATACAAGTTGAATACCTCTGATGTTCGTAGAATATTAGCAACAGCTTTTAATTCAAGGACACTCTTCACCTGCCTGTGTATCCATACACACCCTGATCCTGGTCTCAAGTGGAGTTACTTCATATTTTCACCGGTTTAAATTAGGGTTACCATATTTCAACAATCAAAAAAGAGGATGGGAGGAGTCCTGCCCTAGCCCCGCCCCTGCCCCTTCCACTCCCTCCCACTTCCCGCCCCCCTCAGAACCCACAACCCTCCCCCCCACTCCTTGTCTCCTGACTACCCTCCCCCCATCCTAACTGGCCCCCTAGGACCCTACCTGTCCCCTGACTGCCCCAACCCTTATCCACACCCCCACCCCCAGACAGACACCAAGGACTCCCACGCCCCATCCAACCACTCCCCACCCCCTGACAGCCCCCCCCCCCAGAACTCCCAACCCATCTAAACCCCTCTGCTCCCTGCCCCCTGACTACCCCCTCCTGGGACCCCTGCTCCTAACTGCCCTCCAGAACCCCACCCCCTACCTAAGACTCCCTGTTCCTTGTCCCCTAACTGCCCCCTCCTGAGACCCCCCCCCCACCCTAACTGCCCCCCTAGGACCCTACCTGTACCCTGACTGCCCAAAACCTTACACCCCCAACCCCCAGACAGCCCCCCCCGAACTCCCGACCCATCCAACCCTGCTCCCTGTCTCTTGACTGCTCCCTCCAGAACCTCCCTGCCCCTTCTCAGACCCCCTGGCCCCCTTACCGTGCCGCTCAGAGTGCTGCGGAGCGGCGCACTCGGCAGCAGGGGAGGGTGAGCAGGGGGAGGAGCTCCAGACTGCCGGAGGCCCGAGGCGAACGGCCGGCTGGCGATCTGCGAATGCAGGGAGGGGGAGGGAGGGAGAGAGAGGAGGGGAGTGGTCTCAAGTTGCAGGGGAGAGGAGGGGGAAGCGGAGGAGGGGCTCTGGCTGCCAGAGCCCCGTGCGAGTGGCACGATCCAGCCGGCTGCCCTGTCAGCCGTGCGCGCTCTGCATGGGGGGGAAATCCAGACATTTACAAATTCCCCCCGATGCTATTTTTAACTCAAAAAAGCCGGACATGTCCCGCAGAATCCGGACGAATGGTAACCCTATTTAAATGAGACCAGGATCAGGGTGTGTATGGATACACAGGCAGGTGAAGAGTGTCCTTAAATAAAAAGCTGTTGCTAATATTCTACAAACATCAGAGGTATTCAACTTGTGAAGACAGTGGAGTCACTCCAGTTTTACACTGGAGTAATCTGAGAACAGAATCAGCTCCACAGAGAGTGGGTTTTTTTAATGACATCATAATCTGTTAAAATTAGTGCTTTTTGCAGTGTTCAATTCTGGCACTGACCTCTCTTGCTATAATTGCTCCGTTTTTCACCCCGTGTCTATTACGTTCTGAGAAATAGCAAGTATTACTGGCTCTTCCTAAGTTTTAATTGCCAGTTCATCAACTGCTAAGCATCTGTCTTAATATTACTGCAGAACTGACTTGCATTAAAGCGGCCATTTGCCCTGTCAGCAAGGTGGCAATATTTCATTCAAGTGAATGGAGCACTGGTATGTTCACAGAAACTTGTTTAACCAAATGAAAGGAGCAAAAGGACTTTTATTCAGAGTCACTAGAGTCTTTTTCACTGTCTTTACCACGTGACTGAGGACAGGAGGTAATTTCAGAAAATTGACGCTGAATTTTGCTGTATGTTCCCCAAATCACCCTTTTTGCGGTATTTTTTTTTTTTTTTCTTTTCCCATTGTTAAGTAGCAGTTCTCAGACTTAGACGTTAGGCTTGCAAAAATAAGTATAGAGTTTAGACATAAGGTGACCAGATGTCCCGATTTTATAGAGACAGTCACGGTATTTGGGGGTTTGTCTTATATAGGTGCCTATTACCCCCCCCCCCCACCCGCTGTGCAGATTTTTCACACTTGCTGTCTGGTCACCCTATTTGGAAGGTCACATTTGTGCTGGAAGGGAAACTGACATACAAGTGATCCAGAGTTAGGAAACAACAGAAATCAGATTGCTGAGGTATACAAGTCACAGAGAGCAGGGCCGGCTCCAGGCACCAGGCAACCAAGCACATGCTTGGGTTGGCACCTGGTAAGGGGCGGCCAATCTTGGGGTGGCGGGGGGGCAGCGCGGCGCGGCATTCCGCGGGGGGTGGCGGGCTCCGGCAGCCCGGCGCTCGGCGGGGGGGACTCGGGGGGCGGCGCTTTTTTTTTGCTGCTTGGGGCAGCAAAAAAGTTAGAGCCGGCCCTGACAGAGAGGACTCCCTACCTAGCTCATGCCTACCCTGAAGGAATTGGCAGTACTTCCTGCATGCCGCTCTAGTTTAGGGAGGTGCCTGAGGGGTTCTCTTAAAGCTGTAAGAGACAGACATCCTGAACAGAGTACACAAATGCATTCAGACAGTGAGTGTGATGGAAGTGGATGGTTTATTTGAATGAAGTCAGTTAACCTAATTAAAGAGAAAAATGGATGCTGATTTGAAGCAGTTCAGTCTGGCTTGTGTGCTGCATGTAGTTTTGTTCTGGCTTGGTGGGCAGCTGGAGATAAAGATATTGCTACCTAGTTGGAAGGGGGTTTACGTCCTGCCTATTTGGGAGAGGATTTATATGCTTTGTTTGGCAAGTGTCTTTTTATCACTGAATTCCCAAATCACTAAAACTTTTAATCCATCGCTCTGCTCTTCAGTGGATGCCTAGAAGGAAGCAGGCAAAACAAATCAGGCGGATTTCCATCCTCTTTCTCATTAAGGTTTAGTTTAAACTGCTCTTGATTACAACTTAGTCAAGTCAATTCAATCAGGTCATAGAGATACAGAGTTTATGCCAACCTGTCTTGATATGGTGAACGTAAAGTTTTATACTTCTTTGCAAAATTACAATAAAAGATAAGGTGAGAAAGTGTGATCTAGGAAACCTATCTCCAAATGAGGGTTTTTATTGGGTTTTGTATAGATAAGCAAGTAACGGCCTAACTCTAGCCTTGAATCTATTCTGAATACCTTGGATCTTTGTAAAAGTTAATATCCTCCATAGATAAATTAGTAAATTAAAAAGGAAGCTTTGTTAGATCTAGGCTCGGAGAGACCTGGAAGAATGTTCTGGACAGCTGACTGATGTCAAATATTGATTTATTATAGGTACTTATCTTTGAATTTAATTATTTCAGTCAATGGAGTTAGGCATAAAAATTGAGAACCCTAAGTGTACATCAGGGTCTTGGGCCCAAATCCTCACAGGTATTCAAGCGTCTAATGTGGATACCTACAATAATTCCATAATTAGGCTCCCAAACAGAGATGTGATTTCCCCAGGTGTGCTGGACCCCTGCTCTGCCCCAGGCCCTGCCCCCACTCTCCCCCTTCCTCCAAACCTCCACCCCTGCCTCTTCCTGCCCCCATTCCTCCCCCTCCCACTTCCCCACAGTGCCTCCTGCATGCTGCTGATCACTGGCAGGCAGGAGGCGCTGGGTGGGAGGGGGAAGAGCTCATTGGTGGGGCCCGCTAGCAGGTGGGAGGTTCTGGGGGGAGGGAGAGAAGTTGATCCATAGGGATGCCAGTGGGTGCTGAGTACGCACCATTTTTTTCCTTGGGTGCTCCAGCACAGAATTGGCGCCTATGCTTTCAAATAAGTTGCCTGATTTTCAAAGGAGCTGAGCACTTGCAACTGCCATTAGAGGTCTGAGCGCTCACTCAGTCCATCTGAAAATCAGGTCACTTATTGAATAGTCCAATTATGGATTTAGTTGCCTACTTGTTGCCCCAGTATGTTCAGTCATGGATGACTATTTGACTGCGCAAGTTCGCATAAGATGACTTTGACAGAGCAAGGAATTGAACCCAAAACTCTTAGTTCCCAATCCCTTGCTTTTCCATCTACACTACAAATAGGAAAATGTGTGTATTGTCCAGGAAATAAGGAGAAGCAGGAAAGCTAAAAGGGGGAAAACCCACTACAGTTTGCACCTATTTCAGAGCCCTGTAGTTTCTTACATTCAGTGTTACATTGAAAAATGTTAAAACACCAGAGTTCCGCAAAAACTGCAAAGCAGACCTAATACGTGCAATCTTCGAGAGAGGAACTAATGGATTTGTTCATTTTAAAATATCTTGCCTAATAAATTGTTTAATATTCTAAAAGTTCCTCTGCCATGCTAGTGTCTCCGTACACATTGTGTTACATTCTCATGATCCTCAGGGACTCTTTGCTCGTTGAGAGGGCTGCAGGCCCTTAAGTGTATATACTAAGCATCGATATTTGACTGACAAATCTTCCTTGCACTGCGCTATTTAAACTCTTTCCTCTCTCTCCCTTCTCTCTTCAACTGCCCAGGAAGGACGAGAGGTTTGGTTTGATTCGTTCTAATAACCTTGAGAGATTCTGGGAGGCAATTAATGAGACTGAGCAAATGGAAAAGAGGAGGAAAAAGATGATCAGATAATTGGGGATATTCACAAGAGCTTCCCGTCACATTAATAGCCAGCAGGGATTAATGCTTCAAATACCCCTGAGGCTGATGGCTCCAAGTTGTGGAACAGTAAATGGTGGAAGCTTCTTCAGTACAAGAGAAGAATTCATTAGGAGGGCAAACACAGAGCTAGAATGAAATGCTAATAAGGTCAAAATGACCATCAGCTGTTGTAATACGTATTTGTAAAAATGATATGCCTTGCTATACAATATAAAAAGCAGAAACCTCTTAAATGCTGCTTAAACATTTTAAATGCCACTACTGCCATTTAAATTTATTCATTAAGCTCTGTATCTTTCAAACAATCTCCCCGCAAGGTAGTTCAAATGTTCACAAAGATACAGGATTAGAAAGCTGCTAGACATATGTGGGCAGCAGGGGCAGTTTTATACCTTCTTGACAAGAGGCTAACTGCATTCAGGTGACACTTCAGTGCTGTGAGAGGTAATTTCTTGCACTTGCCAATAGACATTTAATGAGATGGCTAATCAAAATAGGATTATTTCAGTGTAATTAATGAGCTAGTAAAATGCTTGAATGACTAATTTGGAGATTTAGTTTTTTTTCCACTTCACACCAAATCATTTACTACCTGCAGCTGCCACCAATAGGTGTACAAGTAGGTTTGGAAGTTTGAGTTTGTTCATTTAAATGTTTTATATATATTTACTATGTTTCACTTGCATGGTTTGTGAGGGAAAGTGTGGCTCTAGGATTGCTCCTGTTGACTTAACTGCAATAGAAAACATGTTTGTATAGAACTTATTTTCCTGTCTGTGTTGCTAAATGGCTACATTTTTGATTTGATATTGTTTTCAAGATTTCTCAGTGGATATAATTATTTTAAATACAGCTAGGGTAGAATTTTCAAAAATGCCTGGGACTTAGGGCTTCTAAATCTCTCAGGCACCTCTGAAAATGTTACCCTTAGTGCTCTTCAGTGAGACCCTGTCCCGTGTTCGGCTACAAAAATGGGATGGTGACTCTGATATAGATGCCAGAAGTGCAAGCTTCCTGCCAAAGTGATTCAGTCAAGAGTGGGAGGGCCCAGGGGGGCCATGGCCCCATCACTTTTAAAAGTGGGAGGGCTGTGCCCCCTGCTTTTTACCAGCCGTAAGGGTGAAGAAAAGTGAGGGGGCTCGGGGTCTTGGGGGGAAGAAGTGGCATGGGAGTGGGGGCTCGGGGAGAAGGGGCAGCACAAGGGTGGAGCCATGGTTCTCCACCGCTCCCATGAGGGGTCACCTGTATGGTTAAGAAGGTAACTGAATTTCCATGCTATTCAATCCTGGGTCTCTCCACTAAACCCCCGAGTCACTTAGCTGCCCAGGCCAGAATGATCCACTTGAGGTACTGCTTGCTGCAGCCTAGAGCTCGCTCTGCCTCAGTTCTCCAGCTACAAAAAGGGGATCCAGTGCTTCCCTATCTCACAGGAGTTTATACTGTGAGGATAAATACATTAGTGTTTCTGAAGTGTTCAGACCCCATGGTGCGGGGCAGGCACATAAGAACCTAACCAGATAACTTGTATAGTCTATGATATTTATCTAATAAGGACTAGCTAAACAAGTTTCAGAGGGGTAGCCATGTTAGTCTGTATCAGCAAAAAGAATGAGGAGTCCTTGTGGCACCTTAGAGACTAACAAATTTACTTGGGCATAAGCTTTCGTGGGCTAAAACCCACTTCATCAGATGTATGGAGTGGAAAATACAATAGGAAGATACATATATAATCACACACATCTTCTTGTCAAATACAGTAACTCCTCACTTAACGTTGGTTATGTTCCTGAAAAATGCTACTTTAAGCGAAACAATGTTAAGCGAATCCAATTTCCCCATAAGAATAAATGTAAATGGGGGGGTTAGGTTCCAGGGAAATTTTTTTCGCCAGGCAAAAGACATTATATACATATACAGTATAAGTGGGTTTTTAAAAATAATTTTAAACAAACTATTTAATACTGTACTCACCAATGATGATTGTGAAGCTTGGTTGAGGCGGGGCACAGTGGGGTTGGAGCGCAGGGGCTTGCCCCACTCCGCCCGTCCGGTGCTCCTGCTGGGGAGCGGAGTCGGGGGCTTGCCCGCTCCCCAGCTGGAATGCTGGGTGGGCAGAGTGGGATAAGCCCCCACGCCCTGACCCTGCTCCCATCTGGAACGCCAGATGGGCAGAACGGGGCAAGCTCCCACTCCCTGGCAGGAATGCCAAGTGGGCGGAGTGGGGCAAACCCCCGCACCCCAACCCAGCTCCCTGGCAGGAATGCCAGGCAGGTGGAATGGGGCAAGCCCCCGTGCCTCGACCCTGCTCCCTGGCAGGAACCCCGGGCGGGTGGGTGGAGCAGGGCGAGCCAAACAGCCTTATCCTGGAACGTTGCATGACTTTAAACGAATATGTTCTCTAATAGATCAGCAACCTAGTAACGAAACAATGTTAACTGGGATGACTGTAAGTGAGGAGTTACTGTAAATTTGTTAATCTCTAAGGTGCCACAAGTACTCCTCATTCTTTTAGCTAAACAATGCAGAAAGTGAAAATGTAGCATGATGAAGTATTCACAGGGCCTTCTCTTGCCACTTATTGCCTAGGCCTCTGGGTGTGGATCGTTTGCTTATTTAAGGGATATATTGCTTACGTAGAACTCAGACATTCCCTTATTTCCATGCAACCTTCAACCTTTCACAACTGGGGAAGCAGGCTGATTGGGAAAGGGTCTTCCCTGTATTAAAGAGAGAGATTACTGTACTGCTCACCAAGGAGTTTTTGGATTGTTGAGGTACACTCAGTGATGAGCTGGAGCCGGCGAACCGGTTGTTAAATTTAGAAGCTGGTGTAGAACCAGTTCCTAAAGGGGCGGGCGGGTGAGCAAACTCCGGTGACCCGCGGGACCGTCCTGCCCAGCCCGCCTGAGCTCCCAGCTGGGGAGGCTCCCCCCGGCCCCTCCCCCGCTTCCCCCCCGTTCGCAGAGCTCCAGCGCACCGCGCTGTCGGCGCCAGCGCTCTGGGCAGCTCTGCAGCTCCTGCCGCTTTGAGCGGCATGGTAAGGGGGTGGGGCTGCGAGCTCCAGCGGCCGTGCAGCATCCTTACACAGCAGCATGGTAAAGGGGCCGGGCTGGGGCTGGGAGGAGGGGTTGGATAAGGGGCAGGGAGCGGTTGGAGGGGGAAGAGGCTCAGGGGGGGGGCGGTCAGGGGATGGGGAACGGGGCGGGGGTTGGGTAGGCGTTGGAGTTCCGGGGGTCTGTCGGAGTGGTGGTGGATGGGGTCGGGGCAGTCAGGGGACAGGGAGTGGGGCGAGTTGGGTAGGGTTCTGGGGGGCAGTTAGGCTGGGGGGTCTCAGGAGGGGGTGGTCAGGGGACAAGGATTGATTGGTTGCGGGTTCTGAGGGGGGCAGTCGGGGGCAGGATGTGGGTTGGGGTCAGATGGGTGTGTGTGGGGGAGACAGGCACGTGGGGCTTGTACTCACCGCGCGGTTCCCTACCGGGTCTTTGGCAGCACTTCGGTGGCGGAGGGCAGGGGGTCTTCACTCGCTCCGGGTGAAGTACCTGCCGCCAAAAACCCAGAGCGAGTGAAGACACCCCCCTGCTGCCGAAGTGCCGCCGAGGACCCAGTAGGAAACCGGTTCTTAGGATTTTGAGAGCTCATCACTGGGTACACTAGATTTTTTTTTCTGGGGAGCCAATATGAGTCTGAGATTTATAAGTAAATGATGTTGTTTGAAGCTAAATCTTTGTAACATGCGAATGGCAAAACAAAAATAAAACGTTTTGCTTACTGATGCAGTATAAGCTAGGTTTGTGACCAGATTGATGCAACCTGCTAGTCCGGCGATTCAGAATTGTGAGGATGGGGTTGGAGATAGAAGTGGACAATCCACTGCAGCAGTCAGAGTTTGAAGTCAATGTGTACTGGAAAAAATGAGTATCTTGCTGAAAAGTTTAAGGCCACTGTGTGCCACCAATACATGGTCACAGTCAAGATGTTTACTCTTTTTTTCCCTTTGCAATTCGCAGAGAAATGGCACTTGGATCAGAGTGGCTGGGCTGGCTTCAATCTTATTACCTCACACAACTGTGCTACCTTATGATGCACCAATTCTACATTTAACATTGTGATTGCTGACTGACTTTGGTTGGTTTAAATGCAAGTTCTCTGCCCAGCTATATACTTGATTAGTGAATAGTGACTATGCCCTCTAATTTGGCAAACCGTATCTGAATTTTCCAGGCATGCTTTAATTAATGTTTGTTCTCATTATGCAGGCAGGGTGAAAAAAGAAATACAACTCTCATTACCTCCAAACTATTTTTTAAAGTGCTAATTTGCTTTGCTTGCCACTAAGTCACTATGAAATGTGGCACGTTTTGATCTTTGCCCTTTTCTCTTTTTAAAGCTTTTAGGAATCATTAAGTTTAAATGATCAACCTATTTGACTTAAGCTACATAACTTCCCAGAGGAGCTCTAGAAGCCCTCAAATCCATAAAGATAGGCACAAGAAAGGGGATGACTTACAAGATGTGCAGCCATGTGTATCTTTCCCACTACCTGCTAGGCTGAGCTCTTTGCTAATACATTTGATGCGTACCACTCGTCTCTTGTGTTGTATTCGTGTAGGGGATGGGGGTTCCACTGAACCCTCTGACTCACCAGCCTGGGCTCCCTCTCAGCACTGTGCTGCTGTGACAAGCCAGGGGCAGCTCCCAATCCTACACTTCCACCAGCATTCACATAGGCAGGGACAAACCCAGCTACAGTTACATGCAGGGCAGGCTGACCAGCCACTGCATGAACCAACAATAGAGAGGGTACAGCCAAACTAACCCCCAGCTCCCCAGCCTAGGACCCCAGAGCTGTACCATCCTGCCCCAATCGAAACCCCAATCAGTATGAATTTATTACCCAGTTTGCCTCTCCCTCAACATGGAGAGGTATATGCACACTTGTGGTAACCAAGCTGAGATTTTCCCCAGACACTTCAGTCAAAGGCACACTGGTTTAGATTAAAACATAAAACAAGTGTATTAACTACAAAAAGATAGCTTTCAAGTAATTATACGTGATAGAAAATAGATCAAAGCAGATTACCTAGCAAATAAACAAAACCGCAAACTAAGCCTAAGATACTAGAAAGATTGAATGTGAATTAGCAGTTTCTCACCCTGACTGATGGTACAAACAGGCTTGCAGATTCTCAAGGGACAAGCTTCATTTGCTTTGCAGCTTGGGCTCCCCATCCCCATTCCAAGTCCTTTTCTTTCAGAGCTTCTTTCAGGTGTTCAGTTGTGGGGAAGTGAAGAGCAACAGCTGATAGAAAGAACAGGAGTACTTGTGGCACCTTAGAGACTAACAAATTTATTAGAGCATAAGCTTTCGTGGGCTACAGCCCACTTCTTCGGATGCATATAGAGTGGAACATATATTGAGGATATATATACACACACACACACACAGAGCATGAACAGGTGGGAGTTGTCTTACCAACTCTGAGAGGCCAATTAAGTAAGAGAGAAAAAAAAGCAACAGCTGATGCCACTCCCTGCCTTATAGAGCTTTAGCATAGGGTGGGAACCCTTTGTTCCAAAAACAGTTCCCAGCCCAGTTTGTGGGAAAATATAGGCCCACAAAATGGAGTCCAGAGTCATGTGGGCTGGTCACATGCCCTTGCAGAGTCATAGCAGCCATTACTTACAGGCTGGCCGAAGCATCCACAGGAAGGCTCACCAGGTTGGGGGATAAGCTTCTCCTGAGGCCTATTGTTTTCCCTAATAGACCTTTACCATGAATGGGCCCTTCACAACCAGCTATTTAGACTGGAACCATCTTGCCTAGTGGGTGTCACCCAGGTGTGACTACATGTGAACTACAGATACATAATTAATATTCATAACTTCAGATACAAAAATGATACATGCACCCAAATAGGATAATCATATTCAGCAAATCCTAACTTTTCCAATGACACCTTACATGCCCCATCTTGTACAAAATGCATCATAATTATGCCATAATCATATCATAATCGTATCACTATGAAGAATATGGGGTGCATGTCACAAGTGGATTTATCTTTGTGATCCCTGCAAGGCATGTATAGTGGCACAAAGTTGGATAAAGCTGGAAGTGGGGTTACAGATTATGCAATGAGATAAAAAATGAACGGGAGGCAGTAGTAATACAAAATGTAACATTTACTTTGTTGTGGTTTACTTGTAGCAAAAAGGTTAACACTAGGGTGACCAGAAAGCAAGTGTGGAAAATCAGGACACCTTTTTTCAGCGAGGAAGGGGGAAAGTTGCATCTCTCAGATAAATCCCCTACTATCGGACCATCTGGTCACCCTAGTTAACACAGACACAGAGTAGATGTTCTCATTGGCTGGCTAAACCTTTTTAAAATCCTGCTCAGTTCTTGCCCTTAGTGATATCTTATGGAAATCCAGTTCCCTGGGCCAATTATGCAGTGTTAGATAAAGGGGATAGTTGTTAAATATAGTTTTTTATATTTGCTGCCTTTCTGTTTCAGTTAATATCTTGTCACTTCATTATTAGCAATAGTAAAGAGGAATAACTGTCAGATTCATACGTTCTCAATACCATTCTCTATTTTTATATTTCGGTTGTGACCTCCTATTACTTATCTTCCGTATAAACTAAACAGTCCCCAGCTCCTTGGTGTGGAAGTTTCCATAACTTTTCGATCTTGTTATCTGTCTCGCAAGCCCTACTATTAATGCTATGTCCCTTTTTGAGACAGGGTCATCCAACTATAACACGCTGTTCCAGTTGGGGATGTTAGTCTTTGACATATGTAATAGCATTCGATCTATAGTATTTTCTATACCATTCTTTATACCGCCTAATACTTGCATTGCATTGAGGCCACTGCTGTGCATTGAGCAGAGGTTTACATTGAATTGTTCACACTGATAAGTGGGTCTTTTCCCTGAGCAGTTACAGTTAGTTTTGAAATGCAGCAACGTTGAAGAGTATCTCAGATTGTTCTTTTCAGTGTGCACTATTACAGATTTGTTAATGAATTTAATCTACCATCCTGCTTCCTATCCACCTCCTCATAGCTTGGTTAGGTCCCTTTGAGTTTTCTCCGGTTGACTAACCTAAGTAATTTTGCGCCAGTTGCAACGTGTGCCACTTCATTGCTCACCCCTTATTAGAGATCAATAATACAGTTACCACCAGCAGCTCTACTAAAGACCCTTGTGGCACTCTACTGTTAACTCTTTTCCATGTTGAAAAATCATTTTATTCCTATGCTTTCTCTGTCTCTTGACAGTACATAACCTGAGACCACGCGGTTTCCTAAGCCTCGTGTGAGGGATTTTGTTAAAGATTTTTTGAAGGTTTTCTATTAATAAATTACATCTGCTTATCCACTATTTTGTTGATTAATGTAAAGCATTATAGTAGCTAAGAGGGGAATGATTTTCTTTGACAGGAGCTGTGTGATTTGTCCCTACCATGTTATGTTCATGTAAGTCTATTTTTTATTATCCTTTTAACCACTTCTCCTGCTATTGAAATAAGGCTTATGGGCCTGTAATTCTCAACTGGGCCCAAGAACCATTTTTAAAGTACATTTGCTACCCTGCAGTTCTCCAGCATAGATGCTGATTACATGTTTTTTGCTGCAGCCCACCTGAACTCCTTCAGAGCTCTTGGGTGCATACTATCCAAGTCTGGTGCCCTGTTTCTTTTTTGTCACTTTGTTCCAGCACCTCCCCTGACAATGCCTCATTTTTATTAGCAGAAAAGAGTAGGTCCAAGTAGGTATCTCCCTAACACCCTGAAGAAACAGATCAGTGTAACTGCAATTTCTTTACCTTCAATTGCTCCTTTTGAAGCTTTATTAAGCCATCAGCCCCACAATCTTCTCATAAGTTTCCTGCTTCTGCTGTACTTTATGTCCTTGGCTGTTTACGTAGTCCTCCTTCACCTTCCTAATTTCCACCTTAAATGTATGTGCCAGAGCTTCTACTCTTTTTCTATTGGCCTCTCCAGGGTTGAGTTTCCATTTTCAGAACGGTACCTGTGGGGCTAGAACAGATTCTCGAACTTTGCCATTTAACATACACTTTTTTCTTTCCCTTCTTTCCTGTTTTGTTCATGGGCATGCTTGTCTTCTATGGCTCCAGCTCTAGCCTCAGTCTAAGGATTTTAATTTCCTTACGCTTGAGGATCTTTTTGACTAGCTTCCTTAGATGTATGACACTTCTGAAAGCTTTCCCTCCCAGCTGTCACTTGCTCCCCTATCGGAAGAAAGTACCCCACTGCTTAACCATTCCAGAATTTCCCCTCTTCCCACCCCCAACAGCCAGCCCTGGGAAATTCCCACCCTGACATACCCACTACTACTGGCCAGTCTGTGTCCACTCTGCCTTAATCCCAGCTCTTTGAGCTTCCTGCTTTGAACGTGTTCTCCCATCCAACTAACACTTTCTTCTCATTCCTACCCCCATGGCAAGGCAAGATCCTGAACAGAGGAGGTGGGTCACATGTGTTGTGCTGGGGGCTCAGTAAGCGTTTCTGGAAGAAAAGCACCCTTCACGCAAGTGTCCCCACTACTGCTAACTCAAAAGCCGTGGAAAATAGCTACTTCCCATGCTTTAAGCCCCTGTGAAATAGACCGTTTCCGAAGGGTTAATGAAGCTTTAAACTAATGCACATGTTCAAGTCTCAGATACTTAGATTCATGCTTAGTTACAATCAGCAATTCTACATTAAACACCTAACATGTATAGAATCAGCATAGATCTTGAACCATAATAAAACTGAACCTGAGCTCATTGCCATGTGCTAGGTTTGGTCACCTGCATCATTGGCCACTAAAAGTCGTCTTCTGCATGACAGCTCCTCCATCGTGATCAGACTGCATGTTCTAAATGGGTAAGGCCAGCAGAGCCCCGTGGAGCCATTTACTCTGTGTTCATGTGCACGAACACAAACTGTCCCTTGTTTGTGATATCTTCCTTGTGCTCAACAGTGCTGCCCTAATGAGGCAAAACTTCAATATAACTAATGGGAGTGTTACTTGCTTTAAGGTCTGTAGGAACTGCCCCAGACATAGCTTGAAAATAACACTTTCAGTGTCAAGTATCAGGGGGTAGCCGTGTTAGTCTGTATCTACAAAAACAACAAGGAGTCTGGTGGCACCTTAAAGACTAACAGATTTATTTGGGCATAAGCTTTCGTGGGTAAAAACCTCACTTCTTCGGATGCATAGAGTGAAAGTTACAGATGCAGGCATTATATACTGACACATGGAGAGCAGGGAGTTACTTCGCAAGTGGAGAACCAGTGTTGACAGGGCCAATTCAATCAGGGTGGATGTAGTCCACTCCCAATAATAGATGAGGAGGTGTCAATTCCAGGAGAGGAAAAGCTGCTTCTGTAATGAGCCAGCCACTCCCAGTCCCTATTCAAGCCCAGATTAATGGTGTTAAATTTGCAAATGAATTTTAGTTCTGCTGTTTCTCTTTGAAGTCTGTTTCTGAAGTTTTTTTGTTCAATGATAGTGACTTTTAAATCTGTAATAGAATGTCCAGCTTCATCCTTTTCCTAGCCCTGTATTTCCCCCTCTTTTCAATGTTTCTTTTGGGGCACAAACCATTATGCCCCCCACTCCATTTATTCTTAGTGGCTCTAAGGATAGCAATTTGGAGAATGGGGTTGCTGCGTCCTCTGCTGGCTGTGGGATGCGAATTACCAGTTCAAGAATTAAGTGGCAAATTTTTAAACTAACATGGTTAGTGTTTGGTTAACAATTTAAAAAAAAATTGACCATTCCTGACCAGCTACGGTTAGGCCATACTGAATCACATAAACCTACATGCCATAACTAGTTCCCTTTTTAAGAAAGTGACAATGTCCACAGCCACATTTTCCAATACTAACTTGGCCAATTAGTTAGGTCAATTTTTCCAATTAGTGTTTATTCAAAATAGGAAATCTTGTAACTATCCTACACTACAGACTAAATATCAAAATTTCTTTAAAAAATTTACAGGTTTCAAAATGTTGTATTTTTTACCATTTCCATTCATGCTGGTGCTTAAATATTATGGTGATGATGGTCAACCTGTCTAAAAACTTAGCTAGATAAAATTTGTATAAAAATGGATACTAAACATTGCCAGCAAAATGAAGAACAGACTGCTGAGAGGATAGCTTCCACTTTCCTGTTAACATCCAGAAAGTAAGGGCGGGGGCAGAGGGAGGGGATGGCCAGGTTCTTTATTCTGCAGTGAAATCTATGGGAAAGAACAGCTGGTTGAATACCCTTTGTAGTCGAAGATGCACTAGGTATCTTCCCAGTAAACAATTTTTATTTCCTTCAGATGCAGATGGGAAATCTGTGCCCAGTACCTCTAAGCCAGAGGTCAGCAAACTATGGCCTGCGGAACCCTCCTGCCCGGCCCCTGAGCTCCTGGCCCAGGAGGCTAGTCCCTGGCCCCTCCCCTGCTGTTCCCCCTTCCCCGCAGCCTCAGTTCACTGTGCCAGGGATGCAAGCTCTTGCCAGGCAGCCCAGCTGCAGAGCCATGGCCTGACCCGGTGCTCTGTGCTGCACAGCGGTGTGGCTGGCTCCAGCCGGGCGGCACAGCTGCCTGTTCTGGTGCTCTGGGCGGCACGGCTGTAGCGCCACCAGACACCAGCGCTCCAGGCAGCGCTGTAAGGGAGCAGGGGAGGTTGGATAGCGGGCAGGGGAGTTCGGGGTGATGGTCAGGGGTGTGGGGGTGTGGATAGGGGTCAGGGGATGGGGAACAGGGGCCATGGAATGGGGGCAGGGGTCCCAGGGGGTAGGCAGGAAGGAGAAGGGGGGTTGGGTGGGGTGGTGGTGGGTAGTCAAGTCTGGGGGCAGTCAGGGGACAGGGAGGGGTGGATGGGGCAGGAGCCCGGGGGGGGGCTGTCGGGGGGCGAGAAGCAGTGGGAGTTGGATAGGGGGCCAGGCCATGCCTCCCCTAACCAGCCCTCCATACAAGTTCGGAAACCTGATGTGGTCGTCAGGCCAAAAGGTTTGCCTGCCCCTGCTCTAAGCAATGGTCCTCCTCTGGTCTGTTTCAGCCCACTACTTAACCACACTGCATGTGGACCACTGCATTTTGGGAGCTGTGATCCACACAGCTGCACTTCCATGTTAAAGGGGAGGGCTGAAAACCTTTGATGCAAGTATTCAATTGATTAAAAAAAACCCAACAATCCAAAAAATCTATTGCCTGTAGAATATGGGATTACAAAAAACATCCCAAACCAATGTTGGGTTGGAAGACTAACCCTAAGGCCTTCACAGCTGTGGGTCTTCTAAAATAGTTGCGTTATTTTGGTTAAATAGAGATCCAACACTTCCATTCCTTTGGCCATGCTTTGTAAGTGTATGAAGTGCACAGGAGCTGCATAATATATTGCTGAATAATCATTCCATCTTGTATACTTTACATCAATTGACACTTGTAAAAACTGCTTCTTAATGCTGCTTTAAAACTAGTCTATGCACTCCACTTAAATATTGAGTCCAGTTTTGGTATTAACACTTCCAAAAATGTTGAAAAACTGGAAGGAATTCAGAGACATGACAATGATTTGATGACTGGAAAACATGCCTCTGAGTAAGACCTAAGCCTAATCTATTTAGTGTATCTGAGGCCTGGTCCACACTACCCCCCCACTTCGGACTAAGGTACGCAAATTCAGCTACGTTAATAACGTAGCTGAATTCGAAGTACGTTAGTCCGAACTTACCGCGGGTCCAGACGCTGCAGGCAGGCTCCCCCGTCGATGCCGCGTACTCCTCTCGCCGAGCTGGAGTACCGGCGTCGACGGCGAGCACTTCCGGGATCGATCCGGGATCGATTTATCGCGTCTAGACAAGACGCGATAAATCGATCCCAGAACATCGATTGCCTGCCGTCGGACCCGGAGGTAAGTGTAGACGTACCCAGAGAGAAGCTGAGGTGATTTGATCATGATCTAGCAGTAACCCCACCAGAAGATGATAGGGAACTCTTTAACCTAACAGAGAGAGAGAAATACAAGCCAATGGCTAAAGTCAAAGCTTGATGCATTTAATTCACTGTTAAAAATCCAAAGCAAAAGTAACCATTGGACCACTTTGCCTAAAGATGTAGTGGATTCTCTATCACTTAGCCACTCTAGATTTAAGGATTATCTTTCCCAGAGTAATGCTGTAGTTCAAGCACAAGTTATGGGTGTGAGGCAGAAATTACCAGTGGCAGATCTTGGGTTATGCAAGAGGTGGGAATAGTTGTGATCACCATATTCATCTGCTCTGCCCTTCTCAGCAACCCCCAGAGAGAGAGAGCCTTAATAGTTTGAATTTATTCTACAAAGGTGATATATAGTAGAGCATGTGTTATGGCAATTTAGATTCTCACTCCTGCATAACTTGCATGCTACTCGACAATGGGTCAGAGGGCAATCCACACAGCACGTATGAAGGTGTAAGTTAAAATCAGGTGGCTCAAGTCTGCATTAGCGTGCACCTTTTTCCTAGTCTTGGTCAGGGTCCCATGTATTCACAATTGAGACTCTGAATTCCCTTATGGTTAGGAAGATAACCTACAGCTGGAGCGTAACGCACGCAGTGCTGTTAGACTAAAAGATAGCTCAGACAGCAGTGTAAAATGCTCCCCCTAGGATGATAAAAGGAACACTGTCAAATTTTATTTATTTTTATTGTGATTGCCAAAAGGACCCTTCTGCTCTTGCTGATTATTTAAAGGGCTTCTGAGCACCACTAGTGCCATGGGCCTAATTACATGAGGTCTCGTGCTTCTCTGATACAGTCCCATTACAAGCAACATTTTGAAAATGGTGACATTGGTCCTGGCTTATTAACTTGTAGGCGAGCTTTCTTAAGCAAAAATTATAGTAAGGTGGAGTACTATTCATGTAGTTTTTCTAAAAACATGAGATGAATATCACGGATTAATTTTCAGTGAAATTTACATTAATAATCCTTACCTTCCCAATAAGCCACTAATGTATCAATCCTAATGATGAAATTCAGATTTTTCATAAACCTAACTGAACCATCTTTCATGTTTCTTGGGACTACTGTGTATGTACAGCTAGAGCTGAACGGGAGACCAAATCTTTGTTACAGACATAATCTCATGGAACAGTGTTAAAACTTGCATTCAATTTGTCAAAGTAATGTAGTAGTAGCTGGGATAATCGTGGGAGAAAAGACTGGTTCTTAGCCACATCCCATAGTCAGTCACGTAGCAGTGGTGTGCACCATGTGACGTTCATATTTCTGCACTTTTCATACTCCACTGCAACTGGGAGATGACAACGGTAACAGCATATTTGATTTCTGACTGATGCAAGTCAGACCCTAAATTATGCAACAGAGGGTTTCTTAGACAGCTGTGTCAGACAGACCCTAGTTTAGCAGGCTGCTTTTCTAGAGAAGATTGTGTAGTTGGTGTGTTATATAAAGAATGTAAAAATGCCTCTCTACCCAAAAGTGCAATGGTGACCACTACCTTAACTTTTCAACTCTCATCAGTAATGAGTAAATTTAACAATTCATAATGGGAGTGGTGCTGGTAAAAATACCTTAAACGTATGCTTTAATTTTAATAAACTATTCAAAACATTACATTGAAGTTAAATCCAAACAAACAGACACCTTGTGATATTTTTAGTAAATCCAACTGTCTCCTAGAAAATGTGCAGAGCATGGCACACCAAGTTTGACAGGATAGAAACTATTAACTGAAACTATGGTTTCAGAACAAAAAATAACCATTTCCTTTTAGGTCAAGTGTTACTTCAAACAACTAGCATGGAAAGTTCTACATAAACTGAACACAACTGAATAGATGCCCGTCACTCGTCATGTGCTGGCAATGTGCTCATTTTGAAAAGCTCTCCTTAATTCACCCACTGAAGGATTTTAACACTCATGTCTAAAGTGCCTCTTACAAGATTGTTTGTTTGATATAAAGGAAGTGTATAACTTTGGTAAAGTGCTCTCTCCTACTTCATACAAAAGAAAATCATCTACCCTAATCCAGAAGGGCTGAAGCACAGACCTATAATCTTCTCTTAGCCACCCCCCCGTTTTCTGTAATTCAATTACAACATCAAGTCAGCTGTTCAACCAAAACCTACTGCATAAAGATGGACATTAGTAGAATGCACATGATCTACACCAGTGACTAACCTATACCACATACTTTATTTGGACACTTAAATTTGATAGGGCAACAGTTATTAGAATACAAGATCTCTTAACAAGACTCAGGCGGAGGGGGGAATAGTAGCATCCAGACAGTCCCTGGCTAGGTACCAGGGTCCATTTTAATGACATTCCCTCCCCACCCCACCCCCCAAAAAAGATACTAGCTATTAATTCTCCTCTCCTGGAACAAGCTCTGTAGAGCAGTTGTGGCAGCTCAGAATCTGACTTGCATCCGGAAATGCATCTGCTTTGTAGCATTGTTACTCATTCCCGTCTTCAGCATCCACTTAGACTTCATCCTCTGTAGATACTGCATGTCACGTTCACGTGCTAGGGCTGCTCCTTTTGTAAAGGAGAAAAGGGTGAAAAGTTAGTAGCTTACAAGCCTGATTTAAAGTATAAGGCCTTGCCTCCACTTACACCAGTCTAGTTGTAGCAATATAGTTACCCTGGTCTAAACTTCTGGGTAGACACTTATTCTGCAGTAAGAGTGGCTTTTTTCATTTTAGCTTTACCTTCTTCCCAAGCAATGTAAACTAAGCTGAAAAGAGGCCTCATGCTGGAATAAGAGTGTCCAACAGGGGCTTATAACCTGTATACCCATCACTTTAAATTCACACCTTCCCTTAATCATCTGTAACTTCCCCAGGAAAACCTAAGTGGCTTAATCCTGCAATGAGCTCTACATGTGGACAAGGGTTTGCTTGCTCTGAGCTCATGCGAGGATCAAGGTCTAAGTAATTATTGGGGGAAGTGGGGGGGGGGGGGAAGAGTGTTTCTGAATGGCTACAGATCTGAAACAGACCTAAATTAATTGAATAATTTGGAGGGAGGGAGAGAGAGAGTGTGTGTGTGTGTTCAAACAAATCTTATTTTTTTTTTTTTTTTTAATTTTTAAAAAGAAAGTTATTTGCCAAATAACTTCTGCAAATAATTCTTCATCTGGAGATCATTCACTGCAAGTATCCAAAACCTGAATGGTTTTGACTGGGACTGTCAAAGAACAGTTTATGCTGGGGTCATGTATTACCATATTAAATGGCAAGAACAGAAGATGCTAGCATTGACAGCTGAAGGAAGGAGTGACACACAAATGGGGACAGGTAATTTTAATTACTGTCAGCCACCTCTGGCAAAGACAAACTATTAACCTTAGAACTTGACACATTCAGGGTAACAGCCTTACTTTGTAGTCAATACAACATTTATGTTCCTATCTGAGTATCAAAATAATGTTTAGAATTCAATTCTAGATTAATCCTCTAAAGTATTCTGCAATACTTTACACTAACAGGAGGCTTGGGCATAGCACTGTTCAGACAAAATATTTGAAGTACACAGTTACAGTGCAATACATATAGCTGCGGTAGTGCAGGAGCGAAGAGAAGTACAATAGCACAAAACTAAAAACAGGATTTGAATTTAGCAGGCAGGAACAGGCTATGCAACTTCTAGTTCTGAAAAGCCAGCCTCACCTTTATTTATTTTGTACATTAGCCTAGATTCATCCCTCATAGCTTCACATCACCCAACTATGACTGGAAAGTTTCAGGCTTGTACACAAATGCACTTTTGCTATAAGAAGCAGTGTGACTACAATTAATTTGTGTATATGCAGGGGTTGCCTTCTCAAAAAGCAGGGCTGGAATGGCAAATTTCTACACTGTATTGTGCTTATGTGCCAGAAATGAAGAGGACACCCAAAAGTCAGATACTGTGCAGGAGACAAGGTCCAAGCTTTTACCACAGAGCAGTGATGCTCTTCTCCCTCTTCACCTACCAGAAGTTTAGTTTCTCCTTGCAAAAGTGATATTGCTCTTTGCTAGGAAGTGAAGCACCAAATCTGACAGCACCTAGCAGTAGCTATATGGACAGAATTCAATCATGTAAATGCTAGTATAAGGAGACTGCTCTAAAGGTGTGTCTACACAGGGAGCGGCAGCAAGTCTCAGAGCCTGGGATGACAGACTCAGGCTCATGTGCAGCACTAAAAATAGCAGAGTAGATGGTTGAGCTGGGCTGGAAACCAGGCTCTGACACCCATCCCCCTCCAAGAATACAGGCTCAAAAGAGAGTTTAAAGAACTTAAGTTTGTCACCTACCTGTACTGCTTGTCCAGCCCAGAGCTTTGTACTGTTGCAACACCCTGCCCACTGCCTTCTTATTTTTAGCAACAGCCACTGCTCTTGACAAACCAAACCGCTGCTTGTAGTACCTCATCAAAGAACGGTGACCAACCCTGGCACCTGTTACACAAGAGAATATTTTACAGTTTAAGTCAAGCACAACAAAGTAGCTTTTGAAGCAAAGTAATCGTCCAAGTGCCTCTGGAAAGTAATCACATTGAGGAGTGCCTTTTAAAAGGGTCTGATGTTTTAGGGCTATGATAGAGTGTGACTAATGTAGCCGCTTCTATAGTACACCACATGTTGAAGAGAGGAAAGGCAGAAAAAGACCAGCAGCTCAACTAAAGGATGACTAGGAATTATAAAAGCCTCCAAGAAGATTTAATTAAAGGCAGGAAATGGAGAGAATGACTGACTGTTAGTTTTGTTGCAAGGATTTGGGCCAGATTTTTAATGCTAGAAGGAACCTTTATAATCAGCTAGTCTAAAGAATGCAGGCCAAAGAATTTCACCTAGTAATTCCTGCATCAAGCCCAATAACTTCTGGTTGAACTAGAGCATCTCATTTAGAAAGCCATCCCATCTTGATTTAAGGGTCAGTAGGAGTCACTGTCCTAATGACAAAACAATACAAATTCACTAAACTTCACTACTCCTTGCGAAACAATAGATGATCAATCTGAGCTGTGCCGAGTCAGAAAAAAATGGGCCCAACATCAAGATTTATATAGCATGATAAGCACAGAGGATTTACATTTACATGGCACCAGGTTTTATAACTGGTCAAATAATCAGGCAGCACGTTGACATCATTACACAATTCAGGAGTACGGAAGAGATTTTCTAATTACAGTTTCTGCCAAACCAGAACATGAAGATTGGTAGGGTAAGTTTTGTTAGTTATAACAGTCCCTTCTTGTTTCATGACATTTGATGAATAAAGCCTCTGTCTATCACTGAAATAAATCTTATTTCCCTTCCCACCCATTTTTTTCTTTTTTTAAAAGAACTGACAAGTTGGCGGGTTATACTAAGTAGTGAAAACAGGAAAGGTAATTTCATGGCAAATACAGCCCCAATAACACAGCAGCCTGCAGAAGTGCTCTGTGGAGACCTGAGGCTCCAACGACACAACAGTTTGCAGGATTGGAATCCAAAACTCTGAATTCCCTCGAGATCTTCAGTTACTACTTTGTGATCCCCTGTGGAACCCCTGCATAAACAAACCAAACTGGAATGGCTAACATTCCCTCACTCACTGGATAATAAAGAAAAAAGGATAATGAAGGGACAGACTCTGCAGCCAAAATGCTTAATTCCACAAAGATGAGCACTTATGACAAGAGAACAAATGCTTGTTTTCCTGTTCGTCAACAGTGACGGTCAACCCCTAGTTGCTAACAATTCTCTAATTTTGATGACAGCTTTTATATTTTCCTGAAGTGAAAGACTTGTGCTTATTGACATGGCAGACTAATGACACCAAGGAGGTGAACACTGACTTTACTTTGTGATTACTAGCACTGAAACACTGATCAGGTAGGTCATCACGTTAGTTACAGCTACAGGGAAGGAAAACCCTAGACTGGATAGTGATGTGGTTTAGGTTTTCTAGTTCAACAGTACACTGTTAGATGTAGTCTTAGCCCATATGAGTCTACAAATCTCATTTAACTATTTTCTGTCCAGTAATCTTCTAAAAAGAGGTGAAAGCAGAATGGACAAAAACTGATGATGAAAAAAAATTGTTTTTTTAATTTAAATTTAATTTAATTAAAACCATAGGTTTATTTTAAAAAAAATATTTAAAATTAAATTTGAAATGATTAGTCTATCAAAATACACCTCTACCCCAATATAACGCGACCCAATATAACATGAATTCGAATATAACGCTGTAAAACAGTGCTCCAGGGGGGTGGGGCTGCGCACTCCGGAGGATCAAAGCAAGTTCGATATAACGCAGTTTCACCTATAACGCGGTAAGATTTTTTGGCTCCTGAGGACAGCGTTATATCGGGGTAGAGGTGTAATTTAAATGAAAAACAATATTCAAGCAGTACAAGTTTGCTGCTGAAGTTTTAAAGAAAGTCAAACCACTGAACTGGTGGCAGTCACTGGCTAAGCACCTGGAACTACCGAGTTTGTTAAAGACTAGGGCTGTTGATTAATTGCTGTTAACTCACGCGATTAACTCAAAAAAATTAATCACAGTTTTAATCGCACTGTTAAGAGATAAATTTCACTTGGTATTCTATTAAATATTTTTGGATTTTTTTTAACATTTTCAAATATATTGATTTCAATTACATCACGAAATATAAAGTGTACAGTGCTCACATTTTTATTGCTAACATTTGCGCTCTAAAAATGATAAAACAAAAGAAACAGTATTTTTCAATTCACCTCATACAAGTACTGTAGTGCAATCTCTTTATCATGAAAATGCAACTTACAAATGCAGATTTTTTGCTACATGACTGCATTCAAAAACAAAACAGTGTAAAACTTTAGAGCCTACAAGTCCACTTAGTCCTACTTCTTGTTCAGCCAATCACTAAGACAAACAAGTTTGTTATCACTTTCAGGTGACATAAATAATGAGGAAGCATTATGTCCCGTAAATGTAAACAGGCATTCGCATGGCACTTTTGCAGCTGGCATTGCAAGGTATTTACATGCCAGATATGCTAAACATTCTTATGCACCTTCATGCGTCGGCCACCATTCCAGAGGACATGCTTCTATGCGGATGATGCTTGTTAAAAAAAATAATGTGTTAATTACATTTGTGATTGAACTCTTTGGGGGAGAATTGTATGTCCCCTGCTCTGTTTTACCCGCATTCTGCATATATTTCATGTTATAGCCATCTCGGATGATAACCCAGCACATGTTCGTTTTAAGCAGCAGATTTCACAGCAGATTTGACAAAATACAAAGAAGGTGCCAATGTGAGATTTCTAAAAATAGCTTCAGCACTCGACCCAAAGTTTAAGAATCCTGAAGTGCCTTCCAAAATCTGAGAGGGACGAGGCGTGGAGCATGCTTTCGGAAGTCTTAAAAGAGCAACACTCCAATGCGGAAACTACAGAACCCGAACCACCAAAAAAGAAAATCAACCTTCTGCTTGGTGGCATCTGACTCAGATGATGAAAATGAACATGCGTCGGTCTGCTCTGCTTTGGATTGTTATCGAGCAGAACCCATCATCAGCATGGATGCATGTCCTCTTGAATTGTGGTTGAAGCATGAAGGGACATATGAACCTTTGGGGCATTTGGCATGTAAATATTTTGTGACGCTGGCTACAACAGTGCCATGAGAACGCCTGTTCCCACTTTCAGGTGACATTGTAAACAAGAAGCGGGCAGCATTATCTCCTGCAAATGTAAACAAACTTGTTTGTTTGAGTGATTGGCTGAACAAGAAGTAGGACTGAGTGGACTTGTAGGCTCTAAAGTTTTACAGGTTTTTTTTAAAACATAAAATTCTACATTTGTAAATTCAACTCTCATGATAAAGAGATTGCACTACAATAGTTGCAATGGTGAAAATGAAAAATACTATTTCTTTTGTTTTATACAGTGCAAATATTTGTAATCAAAAATAAACTGAGCACTGTACACTTTGTATTCTGTGTTGAATTTGAAAATGTAGAAAACGTAGAATACCATTTATTTAAATATTTTTGTATTATTGATCACATGATTAATCGCAATTAATTTTTTTAATCGCTTGACAGCCCCTATTAAAGGCCAAAACCAGCTCCTGAGAGCAGTTGCCTCTTCTACAGGTGCAGAGAGAATATTTTCTTCATTTCATTTCAGTTTATTCGACTAGTTCAGTTCAATAACTAATTTATTCAAAGCTGAGAAACCAACTGGGAGGTGAAAAAGCAGGAAAGCTTGTTTTCCTCCTCCATTCTATAAATAAAAAGATGATAGGCTTAGCTAATAGTCCTAAAATCTTGTAAGCCATGGTGACCAAAAACAATCATTTCAATTCACTAACTATTGAGAATACTTCCTTTCTTTAATAAATGAGAAAGTTTTAAATGCAAAACATGTTTTGATAAATGTACTGGGGAAATGTGTTTACGGTCATTTTAAAAATGCTGGTTTTCCAGGTTTGGTGCATTTTAATTGAATTCCAACTTGCATCCAAATTGGCACAAATACCAAGTTTAAAAAAAAAAATAATAATAAAAAAATCAATCTAGTAAGAAAGAAATGAATCATTCACCATTTTCAAACATAAAAATTAAGCAGTCGAATCAATGTGTATTAAGCAATATACTTGTTTTAATAAGTGTACTGATACCGTGTATCCTCCTGGTTAGAACAAAAGTACAAAATTTAGCATGTTTTAATTAAAACATGTTTTAATAGTTATCAACGACTAAGAATCAACCTTTCCTTAGAAAAATAACTGAAGTGCGCAAATGCATAATAAGATTAAAATCAAAAATTTAATTCTACCTTGCCTGGAAGTGTATTTTTACCATTGCAGCCTCCCTAAGTGAACTTTCACATACTCCATTGTTCCACTCACATATCTTGCAAATGAATTACAAGCTAGGTGTCTACAAGTCTGATAATTAGATTTGTTTAAAAAGTGTCCAGTCTTTAATATTCAAGTGGCAGTTTAGCAAATAAGCTAGATGACCTCATTTTACACCAACCAAATCTACTCTAGAAATACAAGTATTGCACAACAGACAGGAACATAGATGGCTGGAAAAATGAACTTTTGAGTGCTGCTGTATTAGCCTTTCCATGCACTGAAATGGTGATGGATTAAAACACTTATCACAGTAACATGCAATAAACACCTACAGAACCTTTGCAGAGAAAAGCTGTCTGATTACACACAGAATAAAAAAAATAAAAGATTTAAAGCACCACAGTGCCCCCTACTGGTTTCCAATCATTGATAAATTTAGAGATGAAAAGATACCTTGTGTATCACTAGACCAGCTACAATTTAGTGAGAAAAATCATCAGTTTTTCTATTTATATGCCAGTATTTTCTAATGTTTTTCACCCACAAAACTAAAGGGGACCAGAACTAAAAACCAAAACATTTGTACTTTTTTTTTTTTTTTGCTTCTTCACAATAAAAAAAAAAAAAAAAAAAAAAAAGGCAGATCAAGAAGTGTTTTGATTTGTTTTTTAAACTATAAATGTCAGGTCTGGTCTGGCATATGTTTGACATTACACTGAAAGAATGGGATTGTCACAAAAGTCTTTATAGACCTGCAGCATATAAAAAGTGAAACTGACTATGTGAGAGAAACTATGAAACTAGAAGGAGGAAGATTTTCAGAGGAATAAAAGGGAGTTTGGCACTCATCTCCCACTGAAAGTCTCCCCCAGACTGCAGTTAAAAAAAAAAAAACCAGAAGAGAAAGCTTCTCCTCTAATCTTTCAGTTCTACCCATTTTAGGCTTAGTTGCTCCTGATGACAATAGTATGTGTTATTTTTAAGATGGGGCCCTTCAGCTCAGTTGCTTAATAGGACAGGTCTCTTTTTGTCAAAGATTTAACATTCAACCCTTCCATAGGAAGGCTGAGAAAGCTCCTACTTTGGTTCACTGGTCCTTCAAGGAGTCCTTCAGCAAAAATAGAACACAAAATGCAATATTCCTGATATTTTTGAAGTTTTTAAAAACAAAGTCCCCCTTACTGCACCACAACTGCTTTCCATGCCATCTTTATCCACCATAAGTTGTAATAAATCATAAAGAACCAAAAAACAGTACAAAAGCAAGGGTTCCTCCACCGCAGATCACCTTTAAAGAGACACATCAATTTATTCACTATCTGCATTTTCTTTAAAACCTACTACCTTTTCAAGTAATACACACAAGACTAAAATTGGAGGAAAGATCTCTTTTCCCATTTTCACGGTGCATTTGACGGCACTTTACAGGATCATGAGGATGTGTTAATATTAAGCATATGCAAGGGATCTCAGCGTGTGGAACTATACATCAAAGCATCAGACTTCGTGTAGAAATTAATACACAAAGAACAATATGTGTTTGCTTAAGGAAATTAATATCTGAGTAAGAGGTGGTCAAAATTAGTTACCTATGACCAGGTTACACTGCACAGAACTACACTGGAAGAACTTACTCTCCATAAGATGTATTGCAATGAAGTACATATTACATCCTTGCATGCATGAAGTAAGTCAAGGGTAAATAAGAGGAAGTGATGCCCACACACACACACACTACGGAGGATGACAAGACTAAGAAATCTTATAAATTTCAATTTGAGCTAACTGAATAAGAATATTTTTAAATGGAAACAGGTCTTCAATTTGAAAACTGGAACAACAGAATTTGAGATCAAAGCAGATGAAGGACAAGTGGATGGCAAACTGTCTGCTTCATGACACAAATGGGAATTTCACGACAATCTCTGTCTTTGTTGGCATAATTTAAACGACAGCAAAGCCAAGAAGATAGGTACTTTTGATACAGTATTTATTATACGTACCTGAAGGGAGGATCAATTCCATACTTTCGTCATCATATTCTAAATTCTTCCCTGCTGGGAGCTCTCCAGACATCACCACATCCTCCCCTTCCCCTTGATCAGGGTAACTGCTCCTGTGGAACAACAGCAGCAGTTGCTAAATTTCACACCCAAACTCCTTCCCAGACCCCGCACCCTGTCCTGCATCCCAATCCCCTACCCCAGCACCAAACTCCTTCCCAGGGCCCAGACCCCTCACCCTCTCCTGCACCCGCCCGGAGCTCCCTCCTGCACCCAAACTCCCTCCCAGACCCCGTACTCCCTCCATTAATATAGTAGAAATGTGCAGCCCGTGATGACTTAGCAAAATTGGTGGTGTGGCCCCCCTGTGAAAATTATTGCCCACACCGGTATGGATGGACAACAGCATCCTAACAGGTCTAACATTTCATTTTAAATAAATTAAATAAATAAATAAATAAAACCACACACCCAACAACAGCACATACCATTATGCACTTGCATACTTGGAAGGGTTGTTTAATATATTATTAGTATTAAAGTGAATGCTTAAGGGGTTATTTTTTTCTGAAGTGCACAGTAGCTTTGTCCTCAAGACAGCTTCTGACTGATGAATTGATTTTTCAAGAACTGCTAGGACCTTAAGTGTAAACATTAAAAAATAGATCTAGTTTCTAGAAGGTCAACAATGGAAAAGTGGGTTTCAAGTTTTAACACTTCTCTCGGCTTTCAATTTTGTGGCAAGGAAGAAAAAAATTTCCCCACCTAAAATCATAGAAGTCTGCAAATTCCAAGGCAGCATCCCCATCTGTGAAGAGCTTGCAGTGGCTTTTATCATTCATATGACCCTGCACTGCTTCTGTTGAGTAGAAGGATTTCCCTTTCTCATTGCACCACAGGCAGATTTTCCCAACACCAACTTTTTCTCCTGGGCAGGGGGAAGGAGAAAAAAAAGAAAGAAAAGTATAATTTTGAGTTTACATTCAATTCAATGATCAATTTTGGCATCCCTGAAGTGGTTACCTCCACTTGCAGATGGGAGACCTGAGTCACAGCCAGGGTAAGTGACTTTCTCCAGATTAGAGAGTCACTGCCAGAAACTGAATTAGGGCCCTGGTCCCCCTGGACTTTAACCACTCTGCCTCCTCATAGAAGAAGTCTATGTGTTTAAAGAATAATTCAAATGACAGAACAGAGGGCATCACACACCCGGGGCAAAAACTCTGAGATGCTATAAAAAAAAGGTTTTATTTTGTGCATTTTTTTGCTCATTCCAAGGAGCCAGTTCCTGTGAGAAGAGCTTTAGTGAGGATAGATAAATTTAATATGAATCTAGTTTGAATATAGCAAACATTCCATTTGTGGTGGAGCTGCTTTCTTATAACTGTAATAGTAGTTTGGCAAATATTTGCATCATCATTCACTAGGAGAGCTACGAGTCCATGTAATAGGCACACCCCATTTAAATATTTTAGAACTTGAGGTTTTTTGCATAAACCTCATACTGTTTAAACCAATACTATTAGAGATCAGGTTAAGACCTAATATGGGGGCAGACTATCCAAAAGCTGTCCAGTGCAGGGTTCTTATACTTTCCCCTGAAGCATCTGGTACTGGTCACTGTCAGAGACAGAACATTGAACTAAATAGACCTGAGGCCTGATAGAATATGGTTATTCCTAGATCTACTGGAATTAAGTCATACATTTGACTGAATGAAAGTCATGAATACCACATGACACTGAAGTCATAGCTCAAATCTTAGAGACTTTTATTGCAACAAAACAGGGTATTTAACTTTGTTGGGGGGCGGAGGGGTGAAGAAGAGTCACGCTTACCCAAGTACTCAATCAGTCCCCTGAGATCCACAAGGTATTCTATATCTGGAATAAAGAAACTGTGGGCTTTTGTCATGTGGGCCACATTTTTCATGAGAGAGCTTGAATGGTGAGGACAAAACAAGCAGTCTGTGAGTGGTACTGCACCAGCGGCAATCTGTTTCTCATCTTCACCCACTGCACCTTCCATCTGCTCATCTTCAGACTCTCCAACTTCATCAGAATCTGCATCCTCCCAGCCTTTCAGTGCAAGTTAAAACATTAGGTTTATTTACATCATCGTTTTTTCAAGCAAATAAGCATAATCTGTATGCTCTAGTACAGAATATGTTTACAACACCAATAATAATTATAAACCGATATAAAATGCTGTGTTCTAATTACTACACAGACATTTAAATCAATCAAGTGGTGAGCTCATACCACTGTCAATAAAACTAACTTACAAAGAAATGATGGAAGCTTAAGGCAAAAGTCAAAACTGCTCATGAAAGGGTCACCAACCAGATCTAAGAATTTAGTTACAATCTTCTCTAGTATGAAAATCCTATTACTGTTTAGGAGCAACATTACTATTGTACCATGTAACATTAAAACAAAGCATAACTGGTAAAAAGCCACCCAATTCTGTCATAAACATGAGGATTTTGATTTCCTGTAGTGACTTAGCAGCCTGAGCAGAAAGTTATAAAATCAAAAATACTCTTTTCATATATACATCTTTACGACAAAAGAAACATTTTAAGTTATCTATAAGCAGCGTTCTTAAAGTAACTGGAGCTATGCAATTGCTTTCATGTCACTTGTACTGCTTCCAGTCATGGTTTTTTCTCCTCTGATACTCATGCAAGATCCCACACATTGCTCTGACAATATACTTCAAATTTCACTGGGGAGGGTAAGAGAGTATGTATCGGGGGGAAGGGGCATCAAGATAATTTCCCGTGACACTTCAATCTTCTGTAAATGCCAAAAAGTGCCAACTGAGAAGACTGTTTGTGATGTCCATTAGGAACTAGAAGACAGTAAACTCATTTCACATAGGCCGCTAAAGAATTCTCAGATGGTAACTATTAATTACCAACCTAGATGGGATTCAAACCAGTGACCTGATAATGTTACTATTGGATATTGGTTTCTAGCTTTAAAGGCCTCAAACTGACAATCCTTTGACCTTTGTTTGCAGTATTGCTGTAGCTGCGTTGGTCCCAGGATAATGAGAGAGACTACTCCTTTCTTACTCTCTCTAATCCTTTCACAGTACTCTCTGAACAAACAGCACCCGTAGAAAAAAAAGTCCTGATCAAAAAGTTAAAGGTAAAATGAATGCTCAGAAACCTCCTGAGACAGTGTTACAACTTAAATATATCTTAATGCAAAATAGTTTCATGTTGGTTTCTTCTTTATATATCTTCCAAAACAGAGTATAGAAACGGGTTTATTGTACAACAGTTGATGACGTGTCTAACATCTAACACATGGCGAACTGATCCCCACTGACATCAATGGAATTACTTCAGCATAAATCTGCTGTAACAGAGTGGAGCATCAGGCTAAGGAGTGCAGGTCCCTTCACTGCTTTTGATGGACATAATAGAAGCAGTAGTTATGAGAGAAAACACATGACCTCTATTCTTAGTAACTAGAAAACTTTTCAGTTCATCTTTAAAAAGAAAAAGAAAAAAAAGTTATGGCCACTAAACCACTGGCCACTAAACCTTGCTAGACTTGAATCTTTCTTCCCTCTTTATGGCAAATATTTTTTGGTGGGAACCTCTTCTATGTGAACTTTCATTAGAAAAAAGCCTCACCCCATGGAATTACTAAGCTATTTTTTTTTTTTAATAAAATTTCTCCAGGCAGGACAACAAAACAACCACCAAAATAAAACAAACCCAACAAGATGGGGCTTCTACCCAAAACCAACCACTAAGTTTGCTTACCCAGAGCCACCATTTTACCACCTTGCTGGTTTTCTTACCTTCTTCCATATCCTCATCTTCCTCCTCATCCTCTGCATCCTGTTTTGCCAGCTTCCTTGCCTGCTGTTCAAACCACTGTAGCCTTGGAGGTTTTTCCAATTGCTCTCTGCTCTGTGACAAATTACCTCCAGCTGAAGGTGGAGAGCTGCTTGTATCAGCTGGGAGCAATGGTATCTTCTTTGGAGACAAGGATGGCTGGGCCCTGATGGCTTGCTGAATAGCTGTATTCATTTCATCTTTGTTTAGACTCTCCTGGGCCAGCCCCTTTTCCAGGTTCTTCTCATTTAAGGTTTCTACCTCCTTGCTGACAGCCTGGACAGCTTTTTTTTCAAGTTCTAGGTGCTTCTTGGACTTCAAATGATTTTCATAGGCATTGAAAGTGGAGAACCTCTTGCTGCAAACTGTGCAGTAGGTGGCAGTGACTTTGTTCTGTTCCTCTGTCACCGCTCTCTGAGCTAGGACTCTTTCTTGGAAATTCTCGGCAGTGACAGGTGGCATGTCAGTAACTTTCCGTTTTAGATTATATCTATGCCAGTCGGTTTTGTAGTGGGCACGCTGAATGTCAGCATCCTTAAAAGCCACACGGCAAGTAATGCAGGTATAAGATGCCATTACTGGGAAGCAAAGAAAGACAGCATATCAAAAGAAAGTGATCAAAATATGGTGGGAGAAGGAGACATGAAAAACAAGCCAGTGACAGGTCCTTGCCTGTCTGAGCAATTGCACATTTGATACAATTCTGTTGCAGGTGCATTAGTAAAGTTTATGAAATGCTGATAATGTGTTAGACATTGCAAGGGATGAAACGAAGATATAAAGTTAGTCACAGCTATCAAAGATGTATTACTATTCATTATTTGTATTATTGTAGCACCTAGGAGCCCTCATCAAGGACCCCTAGGCCAAGTACACATACACAAAGCAAAAGGATGGCCCCAAAGAGACTTATTTATAGCTCTCTCCACTTTTCACCAAAGAGCAAACTCCTGAAGTCTCTAGTCAGTAGGATGTAAGCCTTAGGTCTTTTAAAAAGGGACATGATCATTTTAAAGAAAAAAATACTTCTGTTTGATTTTTTAAAGCCTTCTATTGTCACAAGAAATGACTAAGATAATACAATGTGAAAGAGATAGAGAAAGCTTTCAGTTGGTTTTCAGCATTTTGCGTATAATGACACTTTTTACCCTCTAGTATCAGTCGTTTTCCCCTTTCGTATGTGAGAGTCTCCCACATAGCAACAGGGGAGAGTTAAATAGGAAAATGGGACTATAAAACAACCAAAACTGGCGGAGAGAACGAAGGACCATATTTTATTGTATGTTTGTAAAGCACCCAGCATAATGAGGCCCTCTGCTTGATTGGAGATTGTGTTACTGTACCCAGCAAATACATAGCAACAATGGCTAAAGTTATCATTAACTCTTCTTTAAATTGAGTAGATGTAATGTTGATGGAGTCACTTGAAAACCATAATGGATCGTAAGCTCTCTAGGGCAGGGGCTGTCTTTTTGTTCTGTGTCTGTACAGCACTCAGAACAATGGGGTCCTGGTCCAGGACTGCTAGATGCTATTGCTAGGGCAGCTAGATGCTACGGTGGTAAACAACAACAAAACGGACACAAGGAGACGGTCACAAATTGAGATCAAACCCACTATGCCTGTTTACAGATATATGACTAATCTAAGGAAAGCACGATTCAACCCATGGGAAGAAGCCTGTAATATGGAGGGGAAAAAATCAAATCCCGAACAGCATACAAAGACTGCAATCCCCCTAAGCAGGACCAACAGGCAGACTTCAACATTAAAAAACTCCCCTACAAACACTAGAATGAGCCTGTACAGCACTGAAAGGTAAAGATTTTAATCAGAGCACAGGTACATTACAGAACTGACATTTCCTGTTAGAAACCAGCATTTGCTTTTGCTGTATTTCTTATCTGTAAATGCAGAGTACAAAACATGTACACAAGAGAAAACATGAAAAATGGTAATTTATAAGCAGTACAAAATAAACCAGTAAATTATTATACATAAGAATAATTTAATTTAGAAGAGAAAAAGTCACTCATTCTTCACTATGAAATGTCTATGTTCACTCAAATAGTTATGTTTTGTTTCAGTCAGGATCAATTTCACTCCCTGCTTTCTAATTCAAGTATACACAATCTAACCCAAAGGTGGGCCACATCCGGCCCACGGGACCGTCCTGCCCGGCCCTTGAGCTCCCGGCCGGGGAGGCTAGCCCCCGGCCCCTGCCCTGCTGGTCTCCCTCCCCCGCAGCCTCAGCTCGCCGTGCTGCCAGCACTCTGGGTGGCGGGACTGCGAGCTCCTGCCGGGCAGTGCGGCTGCGAGAGCCGCTGGCCTGTCCCGGTGCTCTTGACTGCATGGCAGTGCAGATGGCTCCGGCCAGGTGGTGCGGCTGCCAGTCCTGGTTCTCCGAGCGGCATAATAAGGGGGTGGGGGTAGGGGTTGGATAAGGAGCAGGGGGTCCTGGGGGCAGTCAGGGGACAGGGAGTGATTGGATAGGCATGGGAGTCCCGGGGGGCCTGTCAGGGGGCAGGGATTTGGATAGGGGTCAGGGCAGTCAGGGGACGGGGGGGAGGGTTGGATGGGGGTGGGGTCCCAGGGGGGTGGTTAGGGGCGGGGGCGATCAGGGGACAAGGAGCAGGGGGGGTTGGATGGGTCAGAGGTTCGGGGGGGAGGGCAGGAAGTGGGAGGGGGCAGGGGCCAGGCTGTTTGGGGAGGCACAGCCTTCCCTACCCAGCTTTCCATACAGTTTCGGAACCCCGATGTGGGCCTCAGGCCAAAAAGTTTGCCCATCCCTGACCTAACTGCTGTAAATTGATATGAGAACCTGTTTCCATTCAGCAGTATTTTGTCCTTGAAAGGAAAAAATGATAACACTACAAGCCATCTAAGAAGCACCTACTACTGTATAATTTAGACAGGTTCTTTTAAAATGATATTTTAGGTATTTGCTAACTCACCAAAGGAATAATTCACTCTGTTCGAAGGTATAAAATAGAAGAGACTAACTATGGGATCACATGCTACTATGTCAGCACTTCTATTATACACACTTACTTTCATCCATAATTTTAACCTTTAAAAAAAAACAACACCACCTCAATTTTCTCTCTCTCTCGCATGTCTGCATGTGTGTGTTGAGGGGGCAAAATTTAAATGTAGCTGAATTTTTTGAGTCCAAGAACAGACTTGTTGCATCTATTTTTTGGAAGAGTTAACTTGTTTGCTGTGGGTCCTCTACTGCACCTGATTTCTGCTACTTTAACATGACACCAAATCAGTAGACTAGTGAACATAAGCACAACCATACTGGGTCAGACCAACGGTCCATCTACCCCAGTAGCCTGTCTACCAACAGTGGCCAATGCCAGGTGCTTCAGAGGGAATCATCAAGTGATCCATCCCATATCACCCATTCCCAGCTTCTGGCAAACAGAGGCTAGGAACACTTCAGAGCATGGTTGTGCATCTCTGCCCATCCTGGCTAATAGCCATTGGTAGACCAGTCCTCCATAAACTTATCTAGTTCTTTTTTAACCCTGTCTTGGCCTTCACAACATCCTCTGGCAAAGAGTTCCACAGGTTGACTGTGCATTGTGTGAAGAAATACTTCCTTTTGTTCGTTTTAAACCTGCTACCTATTAATTTTATTTGGTGACCCTCGCCCAGTTCTTGTGTTGTGAGAAGGAGTAAATAACACTTCCTTATTTACTTTTTCCACACCAGCCATGATTTTATAGATCTCGATCATATCCACCCTTAGTCCTTTCTTTTCCAAGCTGAGATGTTCCAGTCTTATTAATCTCTCTTCATACGGAAGCTGTTCCATACCCCTAATCGTTTTTGTTGCCCTTTTCTGAACCTTTTCCAATTCCAGCATAGTATTAGAATGACAGCTGCTAAACAGAAGTTACATAATAGAATCTTTTATATTCTACTAAGTTAGGAACTATAAAACCTAGATAAAAATGGCTTAACAAATAAATCAATTTCTGCCTTCACTTTGCATTTCCTTTTTGGTGGTTTTAAATCAGATAAGACCAAAGTTACTTTTAAACACCGTGAGTTGAGTTTAACGTCAAAAGAAATTCAGCTACAGATAAAATATACAGCGAGTGTATAAGACTTACTAGGCCTAGAATGACAGGAATGAGATATAAAACAACAGAAAGAGCATTAAAACAGGGTTGGTAGGATTAATTTCACGACTGTCTGGCTAATCAACTCATCAAAGCTAATTTACTCCAACAACTCTTGCCCTCGGTGCCCTACCTCCATGCCTGTCACACCCAACAGAGCCCGGGCATGGAGCAATCCAGTCTGAACTCCTGGGTTTAGAGTCAGCTTCATTTTCTGCCATTAAGGTGCGGCTGCTAACAGCAATCCGGGTGCTGGGCACTTGACAACTGGGCGCATCATAGCACCAGAGCTGCCTCTGCGGGGGGAGGCGAGGGCCCCACCCACCCCTGGGACAGCCACAGGCAAAGCTGTCCTAGCTGCGTAGCTCCCTGGCGGCGGGACTGAAGGGCAGGGCCTCCCCCGGCGAGGCCCCCCACAGGCCCAGGCCGCTCGCGGGCAGCTGAGCAGGGAAAGGGCCGGGGGTGATTCCAACCCCCCCCCACCCTCCGGGAGTGTCGGGCACCTACCTGCGGGGCGCGCGACTCCTGGCCTGGCTGGAACGCGGGGACAATGAGGCTGGAACGCTCGGCTGGCGGAGATTCCAAAGTGGGACGGCCACAATTACTCCAGCCGCAGAGACCGCCCCGCCCCCGTGACGCGCGCCAGCCGGGAGGTGCCTCTAGCTCCTCTGACGGAGGCCACCGCCCCCTGCCGGACCGGCGGGCCCCACGGAGCGTCCCCGCCGCGCCGCTGCTCCCTTGGCGGCCCCCTGCCGGCTGCTCAGCGCCACCCCAGTGCCCAGCAAAGCGCCGCGGGGTGCCCCGGCCCGCCCCCCCCGCCCCCCCACTGGCCTGGTCCCTCAGCGGCGCAGCCTGATGCACCCCAGGGCAAGAGCCGCATCCTGCAGTTTCGTACAATGGGGGGAATCGCGGCCGCTCGTGTCCCTGGGAGGAAGGGCGCGCGGAGCGGGTTCAGTGCTGGCGGCCCGGTCCAGGCAGGACTCGTGAAGTCAGTTCCCATCTGCCCCACCAGCTACAACAACCCTTTCTTTTCGCCCTGGAGGCGGCTGGCTCAGCCCGTTACTAGGAAACGCCTTTGGACCGGGTGTGACGATTTTGAAAGAGCCCTCGCAATACAGCCCCTCGCGTTGCAGGCTGATGGTCTAAAAAGGGGGAAACACAGGGGGGAGGGGGAGAAGAGCCCCCACACAGCCCCAAACAACAGTCATTTCAGGTCATCACGTTGCTGAAAGAAGCCCAAAGGGCACAACCCCGTTTTTAAAAAGCATTTTCTGGTCACCTTTAATACATCTACTGGGGGTGAGCGGGGAGGAAATGCCATGGAATTATTTGGTAAATATAGAGCAGGCGGGAATGGACACGATTTTTGCAAACGATAGAGAGAGAGAGAGAGAGAGAGAGAGAGTCAACATTCTTCAAAATTCAAGTTTCTTTTTTTTATCAGCTCTAGCTAAATAGCCCTGCACTGCTCTGTCTTGTAAAAGGCAATGCGCATGCAAATGAGAGTGAGATAGATACAGGAATTTCCTGCCATATCCTGGGGAGTCTTCATTGGTTTAAGTTTAAGTATCTTTAGGGTCCATTGTATTAAATGAATGTGTATTGTTATATAATTTGTATTATTGTCAGGAGTGTATGTAATCTATCAGCAGGGGAGATGTGACAGATGTGAGACCTGGGGGTTCAAAAGACTAGATACTTAACAATGTGGCCCATCAACAACTGTCAGTAGCAAAAATCCTCAACTGCCAGGGGCGGGACACTAGATGGGGAGGACTTTGAGTTGCTATAAAGAATTATTTCCCAGGCATCAGCCTGGTGGGTCTTGCCCACATGCTCAGGGTCTAACTGATCGCCATATTTGGGGTCAGGAAGGAATTTCCCCCCAGGTCAGATTGGCAGAGACCCGGGGTGGGGAGGGGGATTCACCTTCCCCTGCAGCTTGGGGCACGGGTCACTTGCAGATTTTAACTAGTGTAAATGGTGAATTCTCTGTAACTTGAAATCTTTGAACCATGATTTGAGGATTTCAATAACTCAGCCAGAGGTTAGGGGTCTGTTACAGGAGCGGATGGGTGAGGTTCTGTGACCTTCAATGTGCGAGGTCAGACTAAATAATCACGATGGTCTCTTCTGACCTTAAAATCTAGGACTCTATTTGCCAGACAAGAATGGACTTTTGGAACAAAGTGTTAAGTGGTGTTCCTGGGGAATATCCTCCATCCAGTTATGCAAAAACAACACCATACGGGGTGTACCATTATCTGCTGATCACTTGCTACATAAGGCCAAGATCAAAGGCCCAACCTGCATAAAGGAAAGAGTGAATTTTTCACGGGTGTTCAAAATCTGAGACAGTTAGGAACTTGTAACCACGGAAAAAAGCCAGTTGTGAGTTTTAAAGGACTGACACCTACCAGAGCTTGACAGTGGAGCTGGCATGGGTGTAGGGTCTTCTATTTTTTAATATGTTTACTCTGTAAAGCTTTAATCATAAGAATAAATGTGGTAACTTATAACTGTGGGCAATTACACTGTTCAAAGCCTCTGGAAAGAAAGCAAAGAGCAGGCACTGGCCTTTTAGGCAGTCTGGCTTTCTGAGGATATCACAGTGTAGGCTGGGAATTGTGCAGCCTGGAAAAATCCAGTCAGGAGGGAGAGAGACATGGGTCTCTCTGCCCAAGAAAGATGACAGCTGAGGATCCAGGAGTCTAGACTGGGTGTCCTTGCTGGATCACAGAAGGGGAATATAGCTGCAGTTGCCCTGAACTGTGACAAAGAGCACAACTATTGAAGCTGAGGATGAGATAGTTGTGACCAGCAGTAAATGTTTGTTTAAAGCAGTATGGGGCAAGCCATCTTAGGTTGCCGCATGAACTATATTGCATGCAACCACTGTTACACAGAAGTCAGTCAAAGTCTGCTGCGAGGATATCACTCAGAGAAAAATATAACTGGGACGAAAGCAGAATTGGGAAATAGTAGAAAAGAATTATGTAAATAAAATAGCTAATATTTAATTTTTGTTAATTTATTTTTCTTTTTGAGCTATATTTCAATACTGGATGGCATTTTGTATGTCAGTAGTGTCTCTAAGGTTCACTGGAAATGAAGAAATTGAGAAAGGGCGTGTGTGGTGTGGGAAAGGCATGGAATTTAGGCATTAATCATATTTGAGATGAGATAGCAAAGTGAAACTCTCTGGCCTTGTCTACATTACAAACTTTGGCTGATGCAAGTTACATTGGCATCAAGCTACCCAAGTTATATTGTTCATATGTGTGCATATGTGGTTGCTTGCGTCAGTGCTGTGCACACTCACTGGGAGTGCTTGTGTTGATGCAAAGTATAGTGTATCCTGTGTAGCTATTCCCAGTGTACCACGTGTCGCTGTCTGGCGCAGTGCCTTCTGGGAGTTTTTCAATGTGTTGAGGGATAGAAATGACTCACCCAGAGGTCTCTGGGAGCTAGAGTTCCCAACATGCAACTTTATCCATCCCATAATTACAGTTCCCAGCATGCAACTTTCTCCATCCCATAATGCCATCCATATCCCATAATTTGTGTGCCTTTTAAAAAAAAAACTCTCTCAAACCCTTGTGGCACTTTTCACTGACTGCCATCTCTGACAGGAGCATGGAGCCCACACAGCACTGTGTCCATAAACATTGCAAATACAGGACACACAATCCTCTGGTATTTGCAGGAACCGCAGGGAGACTCGCAACACTGGGGGACATGATGATTTCTTCAAGGAGACATAGTTAAGGGACATAGCGAAAAACAATTCAAGGTTGTTGGTGATGTTCAAAGAACAGCTTCAGCTGACCTAGTGCCGCTTCTGGGCCCAAGTAATGAGCATTGACTGTTGGAATTGCATCATAATGAAGATTTGGGATGATGAGTAGTGGCTGCAGAACTTTTGGAGGCAAAAGGCCACATTAAATAAAATATATGGAGATATATCTATCTCATAGAACTGGAAGGAACCCCGAAGGGTCATCGAGTCCAGCCCCCTGCCTTCACGAGCAGGACCAATTTTGCCCCAGATCCCTAAGCGGCTCCCTCAAGGATTGAACTCATAACCCTGGGTTTAGTAGGCCAATGCTCAAACCACTGAGCACATTCTTCGATCTGTGTGATGAGCTTGCCCCAGCCCTGCAGCACATGGATACCAGAATGAGAGTTATACTGACAGCTGAGAAGCAAGTGGTGCTTGCACTGTGGAAGCTTGAACCACCAGATTGCTACCGGTCAGTGGAAATTCTCCTGGAGTTGGAAAATCCACAGTGGGGGCTGTTGTCATGCAAGTGTTTAGGGCAATTAATCATCTCTTGCTACACAGGACTGTGTCTCTCAGTAATGTTCAGGACATAGTGGATGGATTTGCGGCAGGGGTGTTCCCGAACTGCAGTGGGGCGATACATATCCTTTCCCAACAAGTGGATTACCATTGGTGATATTGACATGCCAGTAGTAATCCTGGGCATGGGTGGCGCGTCGCAGAGACTGAGGAAGGCTATGCCTCCCCAAAGAGCCCGGCATGGCCTCGCCCACGCTCCTCCCTGAAGCCACCTGCTGCTTGCCCTTCCCTCTTGGCCCGAGCCCAGGTAGGCTGCTTCTCTCAGGGAAGCGGGCTGGGGCTGGGGCGGCCGGTACTTGGGGTGGCTGGGGCTGCGTGCCGCCCGCTCGCCCTGTGCTTGGGGGTTGGGGTGGGCCGCGCACTGCTGGCCCACCCACTCGGGGGTTGGGGATGGTGCGCCGCCTGCCCTGCACTCGAGGGCCGGGGGGGCTTCAGCAGGGGAAGGGGACGGGTCCTCAGGTGGGGGGGCAGGGCCATCCAGGGGCTAGCCTCCCCCAGCCGGCAGTTCACCCGCTGTCCTTGATCCTGGAGGAACCCAACCTACCCCTTGCTCCTCTGGCTCATGAAAGCCATACACTGGCCCCTTCAACAGCACCAAGGAAAGACTCAACTACTGGCTCAGCAATTGTAGGAAGACAAGTGAACATGCTTTTGGTACATTGAAAGGATGCTGGTGGTGTTTACTCACTAGATTGGATCTTAAGAAAAACATCCCAATGGTTATAGCTGCAAGTTGTGTCCTGTATAATATATGTAAGGCAAAGAGGAAAAAGTTGCTGGCGGGGCGGAGGCGGAGCGGCTACTTGCTGAGGTTGAAGAGCCAGACACAAGGGCTATTACAAGAACTCAATGTCGAACTAAGCAGTTGCGGGAGGCTTTGAAAGAGCACTTTAATGGTCAGTTACGTTAACGTGCTGTGCTTGACTGCGCTTTGTGCCTGAAGTTTGTGGGCTATTAGGAATTGTGTAGTGCTTAGTGTACATTTATAAATTTAACATTGTGACTTCTAATGAACCTATGAATTATGTGGTGCTTGCTGTATATTTACACATATGACCCGGTGTTTTATTGAATATGTTAGACCTATGGTGCTGTACATTTACACGTACTGGGTGCTTTGAGCACTACTGTACATTCTGTGTTATATCTGGTGAACTAATACAGATGAGTATAACAAAAAAATAAAATTTTACTGCATGACAAAAAGTGCAAAAAGGCAATGTACAAATAAAAAGGACAACACCATACAAACTTAACATAAATTAACAGAACAGAACTTTAGAAAGACAGCAAACATTTCTGTCCATTTCAGTGCACAAATGCAGTTGATTGTGGTTACACACACACCAGCTGTACCTCTTCCAGATCAGTGCCTGTAAAGCTGTGGTTGTTCTAACTGTCCCCTGGCACGGAGTGGTAGGGGTAGGATGCAGCCCATGATGCCATGTGGAATGTAGGTTGTAGGGAGTTGCTACCAGGGAGCTCTCCATGGACTACAAAGGGTGGCGAGTCTATGATTGCTGGATCTGTAGGTCAACTAGATTCTGCAGCATTTGTATTTGCTGCCTGAGAAGCCCTATTAGGTCCTGGTGCATCTCCCTCTCCTTTTCCTGTTGGGCTTCCTGGGTCTTTTTCCATTTTGTCCTGTGTTGTCTGTCCCGCTCCATGCCATCTGCCATGTTGGCCCATAAGACACTTGTTTGCAGTTCAATGCAGCACTGACTGCAGGATCTTGGTGAACATATCTTCTCTAGTCCTCTTCTTTCCCCTTTTTAATCATGGTAAGGCATTCTATGGGTGTGGAGGGGGCACCCCTCAAGGCTGCAACTGCAGCTGCTACAGCTAGGACAGATGTATAATTGGATTTACAGCCACCACGGAAAGGGAAAAGACAGTTACCTTTTCCATAATGGGTGTTCTTCGAGATGTGTTGCTCATGTCCATTCCATAATAGGTGTGCGTACTCGCCCCGTGCACCAGTGCTGGAAGTTTTTCCCCTAGCAGTACCCGTAGGGAGGCACCCCTAGCGACCCCTGGAGTGGCAACTCTATGGCGCAGTATAAGGGGCGCTGTGCTCTCCCCCCACCCTCAGTTCCTTCTCTCCAGACAACTCCAACAGAGGGGAAGGAGGGCAGGATGTGGAATGGACATGACCAACACATCTCGAACAACACCCGTTACGGAAAAGGTAACTGTCTTTTCTTCTTTGAGTGATTGCTCATGTGCACTCCACAATAGGTGATTCCAAGCTATATCTGTTGGAGGTGGGTAGGAGTTCACCCTGCTGAACCCGGCGTCTGTGGTGGCCTGCCTGTACAGGTATTCATGCCCCTTGGCGGGCACAAAGTACTTCTGTTCTGCCCTCTTAGAGATTGGGGGCAAGGAAGCTGGGGTTTGCACAAGGCGTTTGAAATTTTTGCCACCCCTTCGTGGAGTGGGGGGGGCCAACCTGCCCGGTGCCGAGGCCGAGAGGATGTTGAAGAGGGATTCCGAGGGTTCCTCCACCTCCTCAGCCTGAAGGTTGAGGCTCGATGCCACCCTTTTCAATAGTTCCTGGTGGGCCTTAGAGTCCTCCTGTGGAACAGAGGGAGGAGGGACCATAATCGCCTCATCAGGGGAGCATGAGGATGTGGGTGCGGTACTCTGCATACCCACCGGTACCGGAGGTCCCACCACTTGGTTGCCCTCCGGGCATGGAACCGAAGATGCACGCCCCACCAACTCCTTTCTGGGAGGCTGGGAAAGGAAGGTTGATGGTCTCTCTGAGGCTCCGACCACCGAGCGAGCCCCCACCAGGGGCTGCGTCAGGTGCCATGGGGCCCATTGGTACCACGGTGCCAGCCAAGGAGCCCGGTGCCACTGCACCTGCTGTGGCACCGGCAGAGCAGGCTGTTTAGCCTGACTAGCCTGTCCCATCGACTGACGACTACAAAGGGAGGCTGGTCTGGCATACGACCTGCCGCTGTCCCTGGACCGGGAGGAGCGGTGGCGTTGGGAACACTGCCGACCACGAGACCATGATCCTGATGTGGAGGAGCGGTACCGCTGGTAGCAGCTGCTCTGCGATCGGCTCCGGCGGGCAGATCTGCGATGGTGAGGTGTCGGCAATCAACACCCAGGACTGCGGGAGCGGTGCTGTGGTGGGGTCCTGGAGCAAGAAGAAGAACGGGAACGGCATCGACGCCCGTATCGCGACGGGCTACAGTAGCCTCTTGGAGACGAGGATCTCCGGTGCCGTCTGTCTTGGTCTCGACGGGGCCCGCTCCCCTCGTGAGGTCTACGGTCCCTCGAGGCAGAGCGCTGCCTGGAACCCCTGTCAGTTGGAACCCTGCCTGACAGCCTGGTGGGGGTTGATGGGGACCAGCATAGACTGTGCCCTTGACCGCAAACAGTACCGACCAGGCAGTAACTGCAGAGATCCAAGCGGTGGCTTGCTTCTGGACCGGGAGCCAACGGTTGCGGTGCCCCTGGTACCGGCAGAGACATAACGTCCTGGGCTGCTTGCAGGCCTCCTGTGTGGAGGGCACCCGGACATCTGAGAACTGCCCAACGTGGGTCTAGTCTCTTCCCTGGTCTTGCTCCGGTGTCTTGGCGGAGAAGACCTCTTCTTAGCCTTCTTGGCGTGCCCTGTGGATGGGCAGTGGTGCTGACTGGTGGAAGGCACCGAAGGGTCGCCACACACCGACACCACGGTACCCAGTGCCGATTCGGAGCGGCGCACCGGAGTCGGGGTCAACGCCGACTCCATCAGAATGGCTCGGAGCCAAATGTCCCTTTCCTTCTTGGTCCAAGGCTTGAAAGATCTGCAAATCTTGCAGAGATTGAGGAGATGGGTTTCCCCCAGACAGTGTAAACAGTCCGCGTGTGGGTCACTCACTGGCATTGGCTGCCTGCAAGTCTCACACGACTTAAAGCCCGGGGTACTGGGCATGCCCCGACCCAGGCACACTAACTAAACTAACAGTAATCTAACTACTTTAACTACAGGTACTACTAACTATGAACGAGCAAGAGTTCAAGAGGAAAGCTGCAGACAAGCTGGAGCAGAGCAGTTCCAATGCACCTTCACTGGTGGCAAGAAGGAACTGAGGGTGGGGGGAGCGCGCAGCGCCCCTTATACTGCACCATAGAGGCAGTATTCCAGAGGTCGCTAGGGGCACTCCCCTATGGGTACTGCTAAGGGAAGAACTTCCAGCACTGGTGCACGTGGCGAGCACGCACAGCTATTGTGGAATGCACATGAGCAATCACTCAAAGAAGAAAAGTAAGTTTCAATACTCCCTTTCCTAATTTCATAACGTTTTCTAATAAGAAATACTTACTGACATCTCAGCTTTGGGGTGCCTCTGCACAGCACTACTCTCCAGTCCTAGCCATGGTGAGTATGGCCCTCCAGTGGAAAGGGGGAAAAGGGAAAGGAGGAGGTGTCACCATGCCTCAGTGGGTCACAGCTCAGGATGCCAGATTCAGGACAAACTGCTGAGAAATAGGGCAGACTCACCCCTAAACGGGTACCACCCAGACACTAAACTTAATGATGAGTGGTTATTTAACTACTGTCGATTAATCACAGTTAACTCACATGATTAAAAATTAATTGTGATTAAAAAAATTAATTGTGATTAATCCCAGTTTTAATCGCACTGCTAAACAATAGAATACCAAGTGAAATTTATTAAATATTTTGGAGGTTTTCTATATTTTCAAATATATTGATTTCAATTACAACACAGAATACAAAGTGTACAGTGCTCACTTTATATTGTTATTTTTATTAAATATTTGCACTGTAAAAGTGATAAAAGAAATAGTATTTTTCAGTTCACCTCATGCAAGTATTGTAGTGCAATCTCTTTATAGTGAAAGTGCAATTTACAAATGTAGATTTTTTTGATTACATAACTGCATTCAAAAACAAAACAATTTAAAACTTTAGAGCCTATAAGTCCACTCAGTCCTACTTCTTGTTCAGCCAATCGCTAAGACAAACAAGTTTGTTTACATTTACAGGAGATAATGCTGCCTGCTTCTTATTTACAATGTCACCTGAAAGTGAGACCAGGCATTCGCATGGCACTTTTGTAGCAGGCATTGTAAGGTATTTACATGCCAGTAATGCTAAACATTTGTATGCCCCTTCATGCTTCAACCACCATTCCAGAGGACATGCTTCCATGCTGATGACACTCGTTAAAAAAATGACGCGTTAATGAAATTTGTGAATGAACTCCTTGGGGGAGAATTGTATGTCTCCTGCTCTGTGTTACCTGCATTCTGCCATATATTTCATGTTATAGCAGTCTCAGCTGATGACCCAGCACATGTTGTTCATTTCAAGAACACTTTCACTGCATATCTGACAAAACACAAAGAAGGTACCAATGTGAGATTTCTAAAGATAGCTACAGCACTCGACCCAAGGTTTAAAAATCTGAAGTGCCTTCCAAAATCACGCGATTAACCACAATTAATTTTTTTTCATCGTGTGATTAATTATGATTACTCTTTTAATCACGTAACAGCCCTATTTAAAACCAATTTAATTGACCAAAAGGGTTCTTCTGATCCCAAAAGACCAGCCACATACCCAATAATTACAATGTTGCCAATCCTTTAGTATCTAACATATAAAAGTTTATTTATAAGGGAAAAGAAAGAAGAGAGAGTTAAAATGGTCAAAGGAATCAAATACATCAAATCATTGCAAAGTTCTTGTATCAGGTTTGTAGCAGTGATGGAATAAACTGCTGGCTTATGTCGTCTCTGGTAACATCCAAAAGGGTGGAAGGTCCTCAGTCCACTGGTTGTAACGCTCCTGTTAGTGTAAGTCCATTGTCCAGAGATCAGAGCAGGAAAGAGGCAAAATGGTAGATGCTTCCGGGGCTTTTTATACTTTTTGTCACATGGAGGGAACTTCATTGTCCCAAACAAAGCCCCTAGCACAGTTTGTGGAAAAGCACAGGCACAAGATGGAGTTTAGGGTTACATGAGCAAGTCACATGCCCTTGCATGCTTCCATGAGCCACAGTAGGAGCCATTACCCATATTTTGGCTAAAACGTTCACAGGAAAGTCCATCAGCTGGGGATAAGTTTCTTCCATGGCCCATTGTGTTCGTTAATGGGCCATCAACTTGAATGGTCCATTCACAATGTGTTGGCTAGACTAGATGCAAACCAACTACCTTGTGGGTGTTACCACAGGAGCAAAAACATTTCAAATACAGGTATATATTCACTATTCATAACTTCAGATTCAAAAATGATATATGCATACAAACAGGATAATCATTTTCAGCAAATCATAACTTTTTCATTGACACCTTATATGACATACTTTGTACAAGATTTGTTGCAGTTGTATAACAGTGGTAGCAACAATGATATACATGGTCATATCTTAATCATATAACATCACAGGAAGGCATTATGATTTTTGGTTGCATGAAACAATAACATTTTGGTCTCTATTTCCATGGGTATGAGCATAGGACAATGGCACTGAATGTTGGCACTATAATCCACAGGTGGTGGTGATTTTTAACTAATATCTCACTCTTGAGGGTAACACAGGCTGTCATAACTATAAAGGGAAGGGTAACAGCTCTCCTGTGTACAGTACTAAAATCCCTCCTGGTCAGAGACTCCAAAAATCCTTTTACCTGTAAAGGGTTAAGAAGCTCGGGTAACCTGGCTGACACCTGACCCAAAGGACCAATAAGGGGACAAGATACTTTCAAATCTTGGGGGGGGAAAGGCTTTTGTGTGTGCTCTTTGTTTTAAGGGGTTGTTCGCTCTTGGGACTGAGAGGGACCAGACATCAATCCAGGTTCTCCCCATCTTTCTAAACAAGTCTCTCTTATTTCAAACTTGTAAGTAAAAAGCCAGGCAAGGCGTCTTAGTTTTACTTTATTTTCTCAATTTGTAAATGTACCTTTTACTAGAGTGTTTATCTTTGTTTGCTATACTTTGAACCTAAGACAGAGGGGGGTCCTTTGAGCTCTTTAAGTTTGATTACCCTGTAAAGCTATTTTCCATACTGATTTTACAGAGATGATTTTTACCTTTTTCTTTAATTAAAAGCCTTCTTTTTAAGAACCTGATTGATTTCTCCTTGTTTTAAGATCCAAGAGGGTTTGGATCTGTTTTCACCAGGAGTTGGTGAAAGGAAGGAGGGGGGAAGGGTCAATTTCTCCTTGTTTTAAGATCCAAGGGGGTTTGGATCTGTATTCACCAGGAGTTGGTGAAAGGAAGGAGGGGGGAAGGGTCAATTTCTCCTTGTTTAAGATCCAAGGAGTTTGGATCTGTATTCACCAGGGAATTGGTGAAAAGTTTCTAAAAGCTTCCCAGGGTAGGGAATGGTGGCAGCGGACCAGAACTAAGCTGGTAGTTAAGCTTAGAAGTCCTCATGCAGGCCCCTACATTTGTACCCTAAAGTTCAAAGTGGGGATACAGCCTTGACACAGGCACACAGCTTCTGAAGTGTCCTGAAGCTGTCCAGACCCTTTGCTGCTAGCCAGTGTATTGCAATGGTGCCAGGACCGGCTCCAGGCACCAGCTAAGGAAGCAGGTGCTTGGGGCGGCCAATACAAAGGGGCGGCACTCCATCCGCTATTGGGCGGCACATCTGGGTCTTCAGCGGTAATTCAGCGGCGGGTCCCTCAGTCCCTCTCTTCCTCTTTGAGCTGCCGCCAAAGTGCCGCCGAAGAGGAAGAGAGGGAGTGAAGGGCCCGCCACCGAAGTGCCGCCCATCGGCTTTTTTTTTTTTTTTTTCCGCCGCTTGGGGCGGCAGAAACACCAAAGCCGGCCCTGAATGGTGCCACCCAAACTTATTGAGGAGTGGCAGGGGAACGTGTCCTAGGGTGAAAGAAGAAATAAAGCAGCCATCCCTAGCAACTTTAGGGAAGGGACTGCAGAGTGTCTCCACGAAAGTTTCATCGAGTTCTCTCAGGAGGATACAAGGGACATCCTTGTGTACATAAAGTGTTCCATCCCCCTGCCCTCCGCTGCCTAATCCTACAGGAGAATGAAAATGAGGTAACTCTACTCTGTTTGATGTACTGCTACCTCCTCCTAGTACAAGTACAATGAAAAGTCAATACCTGTGTCTTGTTAACTTGGAGACAGGCCAGGCACCCTCTTTACATTTAAACATTATAATGGAAAATGCAGGCACACACTTACCTGAGGTTCCTTCCCCGTCAATGGGCTTATCCACGCTTGGCTGGTGGAGCTAGCTAGACGGCAGCAGACTCTAACAGGACCTGGCTCATAGGATAGCTGGACACACCCACTATGTCCTCTCTCCCCCCTCACAGCACAGGTCTGTCTCTCAGGCTCCTCTGAGGTATCCATGGTGTTCTGCAGGGTGCTGGTGGAGTCTCTGCCAATTATGGCATGCAGCTCATTGTAAAAGCAGCAGGTGTATACTCAGCAGCAGATCAATTGTTGGCCTCCCCAGCCTTGTGGTTCACTGGCTGGAGTTCCTTTGCTTTTACACAGCGCTGCTGCGGAGCCATCATACTCCTTTGCCTGTAGCCCCTGTGCAAGTTTTCCATAGATATCCATGTTTCTATGGCTAGACCATAGCTGTGCTTGCACAGTATCTTCTCTCTTCAGGCCCAGGAGATCCAGTGCCTCCTGTCTACTCCAGCCAGGGGATGGCTTCCAGGCTCCATGACCCTTGGACAGTTGACAATTGTGACCAGAGCCGTCACTGTCTAGCATTGTGGGACAGCTGCTGGAGGAATGTAAGGGTCAATAGAGATCACACTTGCACTGTGTTGACCTCTGTAGGTCAACCATGGCTTTATGCTGTTTGGGGAGGTGGTTTTACTGCATCCCCTTAATAGGGCTGCAGACAAATTTGAGTTTAGACATATGCACCAATAGGTTGACGCAAAGTGACTTACGTTAACCTAACTTTTTAGTATAGATCAGGTCTCTTTCCAGAAGGTAACCTGATTTTCAAAAGTGCTCAGAGCTCACAGCTCCTGATGGCTTCAGTGTATCTTCAAAACAAAACCATAGAAATTGATATGGGACCACTTATTCATTTCACATAATCCAAGCAGTGATCAAATGACGTCTTTCAGTCACTACTGATGTGGACTGGGATTCAATTGGTGATCTTACCTTTTTGGGGGGCAACCAAGGAATCTTTGAATTCTCCAATCACAGCATATTGTCCAGTTAGAACATCTTAGAGCAGTCCCAATATTGTTTCTTGATGTAACCCTTCTGCCAGGTGGAGTCAGCAGAAACAAGGGCCGGATTCAATATTGAGAGGTTCCTCTTAACAATACAAAACAGAACCGAGCCCCACTCAGTAACCTGGAAAAACTTAAAACTACCCCGGGAGTCTCTAAGAGGTAATACTCCCCCCACCCCCAATCACTGAGACTGTATCACCAAAAAAAAACAAAAACAAAAAAAACAAAAAAAAACTTTTAATAAAAAGGGAATAGGAACCTGGCATTATTTTGGGAAAACACCAAAAGCATAATTTGAAAGCACGTGACCTTGAGCAACAAAAGTATAATTAGGCAGGCCAAAAAAAGAATTTGAAGAGCAAGTAGCCAAAGACTCAAAAATTAACAGCAATTAAAAAAAAAAATACATCACAAGCAGGAAGCCCACCAAACAATCAGTGGGGCCACTGGACGATCAAGGAGCACTCAAGGAAGACAAGGCCATTGTGGAGAAGCTAAATGAATTCTCTGCATCAGTCTTCACTGCAGAGGATGTGAGGGAGATTCTCACACCTGAGCCATTCTTTTTAGGTGACAAATCTGAGGCACTGTCCCAGATTGAGGTGTCAATAGAGATGGTTCTGGAACAAATTGATAAATTAAACAACAATAAGGCCCCAGGACCAGATGGTATTCACCCAAGAGTTTTGAAGGAACTCAAATATGAAATTGTGAAAATACTAAGTGTGGTACATAACCTGTCAGCTTCTGTACCAGATGACTGGAGGATAGCTAATGTGACACCAATTTTTTAAAAAGGCTCCAGAGATGATCCTGGCAATTACAAGCTGATAGGCCTAAGTTGAGTACCAGGCAAACTGGTTCAAAGTATAGTAAAGAACAAAATTATCAGATACATAGGTGAACACAATTTGTTGGGGAAGAGTCAACATGGCTTTTGTAAATGGAAACCATGCCTCATAAATCTATTAGAAATCTTTGAGGGGATCAACAAACACATGCACAAGGGTGATCCAGTGGTTATAGTGTACTTGGACTTTCAGAAAGCCTTTGACAAGATCCCTCATACCAAAGGCTCTTAAAATAAAGTAAGCAATCATGGGATAAGAGGGAAGGTCCTTTCATGGATCATGGTTAAAAGATAGAAAACAAAAGGTAGGAATAAATGGTCAGTTTTCAGATTGGAGATTGGTAAATAGTGGTGTCCCCCAGGGATCTGTATTGGGACAGGTGCTGTTCAACATATTCATAAATGACCCGGAAAAGGGGGTAAACAATGAGGTGGCAAAATTTGCAGATGATACAAAATTACTTAAAATAGTTAAATCCAAAACAGACTGCAAAGACTTGCAAAGGAATCTCACAAAACTGGGTGACTGGTCAACAAAATGTGGATAAATGCACATTGGAAAACATAATCCCAACTATACATACAAAATGACGGGGACTAAATTAGCTGCTATCACTCAAGAAAGAGATCTTGGAGTCATTGTGGATAGTTCTCTGAAAACATCTGCTCAATGTGCAGTGTTAGGAGCCATTAGGAAAGGGATAGATAAGACAGAAAATATCATAATGCCACTATATAAATCCATGGAACACTCACACCTTGAATACTGCATGTAGTTCTGGTTACCCCATCTCCAAAAAAGTTATATTGGAATTGGAAAAGTTACAGAGAAGGGCAACAAAAGTGATTAAGGGTGTGGAACAGCTCCCATATGAGGAGAGATTAAAAAAACCTAGTATTTTTCCGCTTGGAAAAGAGATGACTAAGAGGCGATATGACAGAGGTCTATAAAATCGTGACTGATGTGGAGAAAATGAATAAGGAAGTGTTATTTATTCCTTCACATAACACAAGAGCTAGGGGTCACCCAATGAAATTAATAGGCAGCAGGTTTAAAACAAACAAAAGGACGTACATCTTCACACAACACAGTCAACCTGTGGAACTCATTGCCAGGGAATGTTCTGAAGGCCACAACTATAATGGGGTTCAAAACAGAACTAGATAAGCTCATTGAGGATAGGTCCATCACTGGCTATTAGCCAAGATGATCCAGGATACAACTCTGTGCTCTGGGTGTCCCTAGCCTCTGATTGCCAGAGGCTGGGAGTGGACGACAGGGAATGGATCACTCAATGATTGCCTGTTCTGTTGATTCCCTCTGGGGCACCTGACGTTGGCCACTGTTGGAAGACAGGATACTATATGGACCATTGGTCTGACCCTGTATGGTCATTCTTATGTACGTTTACACACCCACTCCAGAGTGCGTTGGGCCGTGTCCTTTGCTCTCACCTTGCAGTGTAAAAATCCAACAAATGTTCCTTTAACCTGCCATTTCCCTCTCCTTCCACTGCACTTTACTCACAGTTACTGTCCTAGGTCAGTGAAGGCCCAGAATTCAGAGGTGTGTTCATGTGAGTTCACCCCCCCCCCCCCCCCCGGGAGTGGGCGAAGGCACCAAGCAGTGCCTCAGCTGCTGCAGCCATCTCAGCAACTGACTCACAGTTGCTGCCACTCACTCTCCTGTCCTTGTTCACTCTGCCACCGCTGGCCACTGCCACCACCATTCATTCTGATGTCACATTCTGATGTTCACGACTTAACTGAGCACTCAATGATTTCAGTAGGTAGTGGGGAACCTTCCTGTGGGCTGGGTAGTCTCTTTCACCACCAGACTGTCACTGTGCTCAGCACAGTGGTTATCAGTGATTTCAGCTGTAGTGATCACTTAACAAAACAAAGATTCTCAATGAGTGTAGTCAGCTCTGTCTTTAAACAGTGGAGAGGGGAAGGATCTTGAGACAACACACAACACCAGGTATAAACACCCTCTCTGTTTTTCAAGTGGAATTTGGCATCCCTACCTGCTGCTTAGAGAGTGAGGTTCAGTTTAGGGTGAGCCATCAATCAGGGCAACTTAAATACAGTTCTGCTGCCCTTTACTCATGCGATCAGGATAACAACATTCCATTACTCCTGCATTCAAATACTAGAGTGATTTGTAACCCAACACCAGCCCAAATTGATCATTTTGGAAGAGCAGTTCCCTCTGCTGTGTATCTAGGCAGAGTAGGTGTGCCTATGCAAATACAGTCTGTTCTTGAAGTCTTTCCCTCCAGCTCATCACAATATGTCAGCAGAGAGCTCATTCAGACCCTGCTTACATGGATAAAGTTCTAAAATTATCAGGCTGTAGCTGAGAGCTAAGATCATTTATTTAGTATGACCCTCCACACTATTAAACAGTGGTTCACATCAGATTAGGAAAAAAAAAAAGTGGCATTAACTTGACTAAAGTTATATTTTTGGAATAACAAACATACAATTTTATATAATGAAAGATAAAAACTACCATATTTATTAAATGGTTTTACAAACAATTACAATAATAATAATAATAATAATAATAATAATAATTAATTATTCCATGTTTATAAAACAGTAATCATATTAGGTAAAGTGCTGCAAAATATTTTAGATAAACAGTTTAAGACATTCTGTAATTTTCCAGTTTCTGGTTACCTGGATAGCTTGTCTAGAGACCATTAATTGCTTTCATATTAAATAAATGGAGACCACGGTATGTCTGTTCAACAGAGTGCTTAGTTATATGGGCATTCGTCTGGAATAAGTGCAAAATGAACTAAAAGCAAGTAAAATCTGTATTTTTTCATATTTAGTAATGTCCTATTTATCTGTTCTCAAATAAACTAAGCTATCCCTCCTCATTGTAGACTCAATTTAAAAAAGAAACAAGCTCACTAAAGGATTAAAGGTATGCATTTATGACTATGTATATGCCAAAAAGGCTTCTATCTCCAAGTTTAAGCTTTTTGAAAGGTTCCTTTATTCTGGATTTAACATATTGTTCAAGAAACAGGGGTGACATAATTAAGGCCCCCAATTCAGCCATTCTTACTAGGGCAACAGGCCCAATGAAGTCAATAGGAATTTTATTGAGTAAGGAGGACTGAACTAGAAGGGTCCATATATACTCTTCTAACAAAAGGAGAAATCCTTTAAAGATACAATCACTATCTAGCTCAATATGTGTATATTATATTTTACAATACATCGTGTCAAAACAAGTTTTCTATGAAGCAAATATACACTTTTACACTATTTAATTTACTCTCATACTCATATGGCTTTGTTTCTGTAATTTTATTAATTTTTGAAGGTGGCAGGACTCGTGGTAGGAAAGAAGCTGTGCGAATTATTGCAAGATTGTAAAATGTTGTAATTCTTCAGTAGCTTATTTTGTTGCTGCTGCTGAGTGCAGCAAACTTAGGATCCCTAATACGAATTCCAATTGAATGGGATCTTTTAGAAGGACAGAAAATGTTTCTTCATGCTCAACTGTCCAACTAATGCAAAGGGAATGCATAACCAATATTTCTTAATTATTTCTGAACCAAGTACTTCTGATTTACGCTGTCTTTTTTTGAGAAAGTTCTGCAGAAAATCATGGCATGCTCAATTACTTACTATTCAGAGCTCAAAGCCTTCTTTTTTAGCTCTCACAGATGCTTGTGGGTCAATCTGATATTAATAAAGTAGGAAAGATATGCTATAATTGTATTACTACTAATAATTTTTATTAAGTCCTTTTCTTCCAATCCTGCAGTATTTGGGTCTTGAACAAACAGTTAATTATTCTTTAACTACTATAAAAACAGAAGAACAAAATATTTTAAAAAGCCAAACACAGGGTAATGAGCAATTGTGCTCCCACATTTCAGTATGTTGTATGTTCAGGTTTGTTTTGCCTTGCTTCCTTATGGACAATTCAGGACTTATTCCACACTGGAACACGTAGTCAAATTGGTTTACTTTTCTATCTTGAAACCAGAAAATGGATCATTTACAAAAAGTCTGAGCAACTCCTCCTGCAACTGCTTTTCTTCCTTGATGTAATTTGCATTTCTGCATTATATAATTTTGTAACCACAAATATTCTTCAGAAAACAATAAAGTGCACACTGTTACAATGCCACCATCGACAGTAAGCTAGCATGACTCATCATCCACTTAGAGTCTTGTTAAAGACCTCCCCCTCTCCAGCCCTGCCCATCCAGTTTCTTCATGTGTTGTACCCTGTTAATCTTCTTGTTACTTGTACTATCACACAGGGAAGCATACTATTGTCAAGATGTTCTGAAAGCTTCATTGGTGACTTGCAACTTGTACTCTTCTAACTATGTAGATTGTCTTAAACATGCATTAAGGAAACAGTGTTCTTTATTCATCTGAGAAACTGAAATGGCTTTTACACTCACTAATTTCGTGACCACAGCCTTTGTGTGTGTTTGTTTACTAAATGGGAATGCACAAGCTGGGAAAAAGTCATAAAAAAACTTAACAGCTAACACTGCATAAAATATATGGCTGTATTTTATATATTTTTCAGAAACTTTTATTAAATGTCAGGATGATGTAATTTTAAAAACTACATTTTGTGGCCTCTATATCCAGTTTTCACTTCTTTCAGGATGGGTTAGATAATGAAGGCACAGGCTCACTTTTGTACCGATAAAGGACAGCAAACACAGTTAATATGCATTACTGACACATAAGCACAAGCAACGATAAAGCTATTGTCAAAAGTCTTCCATAGCTTTCCTTTACCTAAAATCTTTTTGGCAATCTGTCTAGCTTTTAAATGCCTTAGAAAGAAAAACAAATTTAAAACTGCGCTACTTTAAAACAAGTTTTTTTTCTAAATATATTCTATTAGGGAAGAAAAGCTGACCTTGCTATAAGCTTGGTTTGTACTTTCTGACGGTTCTAGATAACAACATTCACCTGTAAAATGCCAGCAAATAGGAGATCACATAAAGATTAGTGATAACAGCTGACATGGTCCCTCAACCCCGCTAACAATTTACAGCACATTAATAAAACTAGCTTTACTTCTTCCTATTAATCTTTGTTTACCTTAAATGGGCATTGCCTTTCAGCTTTGTTTAAAGGTGAACCAAAAATCTTGAAAAAAAAACGGACTAAGTTACTTGTTTAAGCTCCCAAGCCAGTCTGAGTATGTGAGGAGTTAAAAATTACAAATAAATATTTTTAAACAAGTTCCTCCTTCACTTGTATGCCAAGAAGTTTCTGTGTTTCTTCTTTAACATCTGGCCTCACTGAACACCAGATACAGCTTAAAGAATAACTCTCTAATGACTTCAATTAGGAGTGATAGCAGCTGTCTCATGAAAAAAACAGAACCCTGACTGCAGGTATTGACAGGTAAAAAGCCTCTCTGTTCACCTTTAATATTCTTGGCTTCCCTATTCCAAACTAAAATTAAAAAACAAAACAACAAAGGCCTTGTTCAGTTTACATGATATTTATAATCTCAAGTATAACATTGTTTTTGCCTTGCTTTTTATGGACATTACTGCCCCGTACCAGACTCTAGCAGAGAATACAGCAGGCGGTCAATTTAGTAGCATGCCATTTTATAACTCTACAAGCCTAAAACATCAGAGATAACTTGGAAATGTATCAGCTTATCAAGAAATTAATTTGAAAGTTTACATATGCAACACAACTTTTGTTAATTTTGATGGCATTGCACACATCCTTAAATTTGAGGTTTATGCTGAATAAAGTGTTCATGGACATCAAACATGCCACACACAATAACCATAGGGATCTAGATATTCCACTATAATAGAGGCAGATAAGATTTTGCTAATCTCACTGCATCCTATTCATAATTTCTCTTCACTGTACATATCGTTAACTGCTTTGGATGCTTGAAAACTAAGTGGAAACAAACTGAAGGTGAAGAGCATTTGGCTGAGGACCCCAAAATCTAGATTTGGCAATTTAATTTTTCCTTAAATAACAACTGACCTCTAACATTCATCAGTGACCAAAGAGTGGCTAGATACTTCATTTCCATGCTACTACATTGAGGCACAACTATCAGAAACATTAAACTATCAGGGTCAGCTGATATGTATCCAATTAATTCACTCTGTGTAAGGGAAATTATTACAACACATCTGAAGTAATAGTTAAAGCTTACAGCTGAGCATTTTCCTTTTTTTTGCATTTGATTTTTTGTTTCACTTCTGCTACGTTACTAGCTCCAATTTCCAGGTTAATGACCTCCAAGCAGATTTGAAAGGAAGCCTGAAGATTTCTTTTTTTCCTGTGGCTTTTCTTCTTGGCCTTGTGTAAGCCCCAGTTCACTCTCAATCTGCTCAAGCTCTGATTGGTCAAGCAGTTCAAAATCATCAGCTTCTTCCGTGTCTGTCTCCTCACTCAAACTGGGGACTACCTGTGAGGGTGCTCGTTGTGTGGACTGCAACTGGTCTTTGATGGCGGCAGACACAGCAGCTGCAATAACATCACCAGCAATATCACTCACTAAGTTAAAGGTTTGGTCACTGGTCAAAGGAAGGGAGAGGCCTGTGGCAGACTGCCTCTCTTTCCTCTGTCTGGGAGAATGAGCCATCTTGGAAGGCATCTGTTCCTTTTTTCTCTTCTGATGGGTGGGAATGCCAATGCTCGAGTCATCATCGTCATTTGTTCCTGCGCCATTTTCTAGAGAGGGAAATTCTGCAAGATCTCTGGCAAAAGCTTCTTCATGATCACTAGGTCGGTCAAAATCTATTAAGTGATTAACAGTTGAAAATACTGTTAGCAAACAAGGGAGAATGAAAGAACACAAATAATTATTATTAGTAAAGTTTATTCCCTACCACAATTTTGTGATTTAACAAGGAGAACTTTCTGGCACCATTCAAATTAGATGTTTCTCAGATTATATAATCAGTATTTCAAAGCTGCGAACATCATTGTTGCTCAAAATCTGACTATATTACTTCAGTGAGAAAACATTAATAATTTAATGGGAGAATGTCAGGTTAAAAGTAAATATTAAAAGCTTCCTTAGATTATTAAAATTGTAAAAATTAATTTCCTTTTTACCATTTACCCTGTTTACATTTTACATTTCACTAGGCCTACAAAATGAAAACTGCCTGGTGAAACTCATCTTGCAGTCCTCATCCCTGAGCACCATGCTGATAGGGGTTGGTTGTAAAATCTGCTTGGGAATGTCTGAATCCATTAACAAATCTCTTTTCATTAAGGTATGAAAAAATATCATGAAAACATTTTTGTTAATATCAAAATTGTATGTAAAACATCCCCCACAAATTTTGAACACAAAACCTTAGCAAAACTGACCAGTGTAGTTTCACTTTTAATGGTTAAAAGTAAATTGGATTTTAATAGTTTTGTTTTTAATAATCCAAAGTGTTATTAGTAACATGAGGAATTTTTTAAAAAATTAAAACTTCACAGTGTGCCTTTACGACCTGGTGCTAGAGTCCTTACTCTATTAAAACACCAACTGACCATAGGCTTGTAAACCAGGCCTTAAGGAAGTGAATTAAGGAGAATATATATGAAAAGAACCTTTGTTCTAATGTGCACTGAGGATATAAAAAAAATTAATCTGATTGAATTTATTTTGTTTCATAAGAACAAGTGATGAGGCATTTTGATAAAGGCTAACAGATATAAAAGCCCTGAAGTTTAAATGAATCATACTTATTTATCATTAACTTATATTTTCCCACCAAATACTGCTGTTTGATTACAACTTGTGATAGCTACTTTAAAAAAAGAAAGAATTAAATGACACTGATTTGGCATTTATAACTATCCTGCAATACTATCCTACTTGTAATTTTAAGTAACCTCCAGCTTAGAAAAATATAGGACCTGCAGAATAGCAGAACCACTAACTGAACAGATTACATCAAGACTACTGTAATGACACCAGATACAGTACATACAATATCAATGACATTTACAATACTATGGTCTTTCTCTTGATCTAGCTAGGTGAAAGTTCTCCATAACTTATTCAGAGGGCTAGATCCTGAACTCCTTACTTTGTTTCTATTCAGTCCTCATTCAGGCAAATTCCCATTGGGAGATTGGTTGAGTAAAAACAGAGTAAGGATCTCATGATCTGGCCTTGAAAAAGGCATCCTTGAGTATCTCCTTCTAGCATATGAGCCTCTCCATCCAATCCTGGCTCAATGGTGCCCATCTCCCCCAAGATTCTATTATTTGGAGCCCATTAATGCTTTTCTTTAATTGGCTGCTGGAGTGGTTACCGAACATGTCAAGATATGCTCTTCCTCTTCCTTCCTTTATATCCACATGGTGCACACACACCAAAGAGCAAGAGAATAAATCCTGTTTTTCCACCCTGCCGGAGAACTCTGGTGGAGATTGCTGGTCTTGCTGGCTCTGAATGTGTTTAGTTTAGTCTTTGCTGCTGATGTTATTTAAGTTATACATTGATGTGCTGCATAATGTACAAGACATAGATAATCCTTGTCCAGCAGATGTCCCCAAAACACAATAAATTAAACCTATTGCAATATATTTTAATAAAAAATGTCAGATTTTACAAGGAATTTGTCATGTCCTGACGTACCCTAAAAATTTTAGATAATTTCCAGTACTGTAATAAATTAAGACTTAAATGAAACCATTACATACCATCAGATGTGTCTGTCTGTGGAGTGTATCCCTCAGATAAATTAAAGGTCCCATTATCAGTCCAAGATACCTCTGATACATCTGTGTCAGACACCGATAGCTCTTTAGCAATAACTGTAGGACTAATCTATAAATATATAAAAATACATGAAATGTGGCATTTTTACACTCAGAGAATTCATTTTACAGTTAAGTTAATGCCTAGACACTGAAAAACAATGTAATACATGTTGCTTGTGATATTACATAGACCAGGGTGGGCAAACTACAGCCCAGGGACCGCATCCAGCCCTTCAGACATTTTAATCTGACCCTCGAGCTCCAATCGGGGAGTGGGGTCGGGGGCTTGCCCAGCTCCGCACGGCTCCTGATAGCAGCAGCATGTCTCCCCTCCGGCTCCTACACGTAGGGGCAGCCAAGGGGCTCAGTACACTGCCCCCGCCCCAAGTCCCGTCCCCGCAGCTCCCATTGGCCGGGAACCACAGCCAATGGGAGCTGCAGAGGCGGCGCCTGTGGATGGGGCAGCATGCAGAGCTGCCTGGTCACGCCTCTGCATAGGAGCTGGAGGGGGGACATGCCGCTGCTTCTGGGAGCTGCTTGAGGTAAGCGCCACCTGGAGCCTCCCCCCCGACCCCCTCCCCAACCCCCTGGCCCAGCCTTGATCCCCCTCCTGCCCTCCGAACTCCTTGGTCCCAGCCCAGAGCACTCTCCTGCACCCCAAACCCTCACCCCTAGCCGCACCCCAGAGCCCGCACCCCCAGCTGAAATCCTCACCCCCCAACCCCTTTTCCCCAGCCCGGAGCCCCTTTGCGCACACTGAACATCTCATTTCTGGACCCACCACAGAGCCTGCACCCCCAGCTGGAGCCCTCCCCCCCTCCCGCACCCCAACCCCCAATTTCATGAGCATTCATGGCCGGCCATACAATTTCCATACCCAGATGTGGCCCTTGGGCCAAAAAGTTTGCCCACCCGACATAGACATTCTCCCCTGCTTAAATGTAGAAACCAGTAGATAACACTTACAATACATCTATGCTGCAGCTGGGAGCATGTTTCCCAGCTTAGGTAGACAGACATGTGCTAGCTCTGCTTGAGCTGGTGTGCTAAAAATAGCAGTGTAGCTGGGGGTAGCACTGGTGGCAGGTTAGGCTAGCTACCTGACTATGTACTCAAGGGGGCTGGGCAGGTTTGTACTCAGGTGGCTGGCCCAAGCTACTCCCCAGCTACTGCCCAGCTACAATGCTATTTTTAGAGCACAAGCTTGAGCAGGGCTAGTGCATCTTTCTACCTGAGCTGGGAAGTTGCAGTGTAGATGTACCTTAGTGGTATGATGTATTTGAACGTATGCAATTATATAACACATTTTGATGTCTCTGATTTTATCCCTGCTTGTTGCTCCAGCCTCCTTTCCCACCACTTGAAATCAGACTATGCTAAGGAAGCCTGGGAAAACACCTTGTTTATAGATATATAGTCATTGTTTCTCAGTCATATTTTATGTAGATGCTTATTCTATTTGCAATAAGAACTGCAGCACTCTGCAAATACAGCACGTGTATTCATGCTTTACACACACAGCAAAACCAAACCTAGCTAAACTTGAAAATAATTATTCTGATGGTGTTTTATCTACACATGTCCAGTCACACTAGCTACAGTTTATTATCCTATTGAAAAAAACCCTTATGCTTCAGAGCACAAAACTACCATTAAGTGCTCAGGATTGACTTCCTCTACAGCATCTGTTGTCAGAGTCAGGTTTCAGGACATCATGGACTAGTTGGTCTAATCCAGTATGGGAATTCCTAGTCCTAATCATTTATATCAAATAATTGTCATTTAATGCACTCTCTCTAACTATATGTATACCATGGTATACAGTTATACAGCATACTAACATAGGCTGGAAGTATTTTGAAGTCTTTTTGTGTATGTATTATCAAAGCTACATAACTCTACAAAGGCATATATATAAAATGGTATATTCATTTGCATGCAATGTAACACCACGTTACAAGTGGTCATATGAGTTTAAATGATTCCACAAGTCTTTGACAAATTATGTGGTTTAACTATAAAAAGAAGTTGTTACTCATCTTGTGTCCCCCTGTGGAGGCTTTGAGATGTGTGTCCCTGTGGGTGCTGCACTGTAGGTGTGTCTGCATCCCTGCGCTGGTGATCAGAGAACTTTGGTAGCACATGCACTAGCTCTCCTCATTCTGCGCCATGAGGCTAGCCAGTATGCACAGGCTATCCATCCTTCTCTACCACAGAGTCCCATATTGGGAACTCTGAAGGAGAAGGGCGGGTTGCAAAGCACGCCTAGGGACACACATCTCGAAGAACCTGTTTCTGCACAAGGTAACTACTTCTTCGAGCAGCGTCCCTATGGGTGCTCCACTGTAGGTGACTCCCAAGTAGAGTACCCCTTTTGGAGGGCTGGGACTTCGGAGTCGGGTGAGTTACAGATGACAATACTGTGGAGCCGAATATGGCATCAGAGGCGAGTCCCCAGTAATTGCATAGTGCTCTGCGAAAGTGTGGACTGACACCCATGTCACTGGTCTGCAAATCTATGAGATAGGGACATCCTTGAAGAAGGTGACAGATGAGGAAATCGATCTTGTGGAATGTGTACGGATCGAGTCTGGAGGGGTCACACTGCGAATTTGGTAGCATTGTCTGATGCAATTCGAGACTCACTTAGTGAGTCTTTGGGCTGATATTGCTGAGCCCTTGGAACTTTCCGCCACAGAAAGTAAGAGTATGGGACTTCTTGAAGGCCTTTTTCCTATCAAGGTAGAAAGCTAGGGCTCTCCTAACATCTAGGGAAGTGGTCCTCAACCCTTCCAAACTACTGTACCTCTTAAAGGAGTCTGATATGTCTTGCGTACCCCAAATTTCACCTCACTTAAAAACTACTTGCTTACAAAATCAGACATAAAAATACAAAAAAGTGTCACAGCACACTACTACTGAAAAGTTGCTTACTTTCTCATTTTACCATATAATTATAAAATAAAGCAATTGGAATATAAACACTGTCCTTACATTTCAGTGTATAGTATATAGAGCAGTATAAACAAGTCATTGTCTGTGTGAAATTTTAGTTTGTACTGACTTTGCTAGTGCTTTTTATGTAGCTTGTTGTAAAGCTAGGCAAATCTCTAGATGAGTTGATGTACCCCCTGGAAAACCTCTGAGTACCCCCAGGTTGAGGACCACTGATTTAGGGTATATAGTATGGCATCCCTATTGTCTTGGTGAGGCTTGGATAGAAGACAGGAAGGTGAATTGATTGATTCATGTGAAACTGAGAGGCTCCTTTAAGGATGAATTTTGGATGTGGCCTAAGTGTAACCTGTCTGGAAAGAATTCTGTGTAAGGTGGAAGAGCTGCTATCTCCCCTATTCTTCTAGCTGAGGTAATTGCTATCAGGAAGGCCGTTTTCATCGATAGGTACGTTAACAAACAGGTGGCCATGGGTTCGAAGGGGGGCCTAGTCAGCCCTTTCAATGCCAGGTTTAGGTCCCATGTGGGGATAGGAAGCAGACTTTGAGGGAAGAGGTTTATTATACCCTCAAGGAACCTTTTAGTGGTTGAGTGCGACAGCACTGAGTATCCTTGTATGGGTTGGTGAAAAGCTGTGATAGAAGCTGTGAAGAATCCCTAAGTTGGGATGTAGGGTACGTCCTTCAGCCTGTGAGAGAAGGGGTGGAAAGGTCAGGAGAGAGATCTGCGGGCACGCCGTGAGCTGTGTCAGGTAAGGGTACGAGGTCTGTCTTGGCCAAGTAGAAGCAATCAGGATGATGTGAGCTCCATCCCTTTTTATTTTTAGCAGAACCTTTATCAAAAGAGGAAACGGGGGAAAGGCATAAAGAAGGTCCTTGTTGCAGGGGAGGAGAAGAGCATCGCCCAGAGAGTGCTGTCCCATCCCCGCCCTGGAGCAGCAGTGTGGACACTTCTTGTTCTGGTAAGTGGTGAACAGGTCTATGGATGGTGTTCCCCATTGTTCGAACAGGTCATGGAGTACTGATGGGCACCTCCAACTTGTGATCATGCAGGAATTTGTGACTGAGGTTATCCGCTATCGAGTTCTGAGTGCTGGGAGGTAAGCCGCAGACAAAGTGACGTTTGTGAGAGATGTACCAGTTCCAGTCTCATTGCCTCCATGCATAGGGAGGGTGACCTGGTCCCCCCGAAGGTTGATGTAGTACATGCAGGCTATTTTGTCTGTTTAGGATCTTTGTATGTGATCCTGCTATCAGAGGGAGGAAATGGGTGCAGGCATTCCTGACCACTCTCAGTTTGAGGAGATTGATGTGTAGAAGCCATTTAAATGTGCACCCTACCATATGAGTGATGCGTAGATGGTAAGGAGCAACGATGGTGATGTCTGCGAGGTGATCACTTTGCATGTATTGGCTGGGTCTAAGGCACTGGTGGGCAACCTGCAGGCCACAATGTGACTCATCAGGGTAATCTGATTGCGGGCCGCGAGACATTTTGCTGATGTTGACCATCCGCAGGCACGCCCCCCCCCCCCCGCAGCTCCCAGTGGCCGTGGTTCACCATTCCTGGCCAATGGGAGCTGCAGGAAGCGGTTGGCCACAGGGATGTGCTGGCCACCACTTCCCGCAGCTCCCATTGGCCGGGAAAGGCAAACTGCGGCCACTGGGAGCTGCGGGGGCCATGCCTGTGGACTGTCAACATCAGCAAAATGTCTCACGGCCCGCAATCAGATTACCCTGATGGGCCACATGCGGCCCGCAGGTTGTCCACCACTGGTCTAAGGAGTGCGGGGAGGTAACTCACACTTCCACCAGTCTAAGGAGTTTTTGACTGGTAGGTAGTGACAGGGGTTTGTCCAGCCTGTCCCCGTTTGATCTGTGAACCAAACTGAACTATAGTTGGAAGTATCACATGTGGAGTCTGGTGTGTGGTATCACAGCTGTTCCTGCCACCATATGCCCCAATGGTTAGAGGCAGTCTGGCTGGTATCTGTAGACTGCACTGAGCCGTGTCTATGAATGAGACCAGGGATAGGAACCTGTGTTGAGGTAGGAAGGCTTTGGCCTGTAGAACATCAAGGTCGGCCCCTATGAATTCCAGGTGCTGCACTGGCCTGAGGGTTGAATTCTGGGTATTGATCTGTAAGCTCAATTCTGTAAACAAGTGTATCGTGGTCTCGATGAGCCTCCTGAAGTGATCAGGCTCTGAGGAGACAACTGTCCAGGTATGGGTAGATCATTATCCCTTGCGAGTGTAAATGAGCGGCTACCACTGGGAGAACTTTGGAAAATACTCTTGGGGCCAATGAGAGTACGAAGGGAAGACTCTGTATTGGTAATGGTCAGGTCCCAGAGTGAATCTGAGAAATCGTCTGTGAGCTGGTTGAATTGAAATGTTAAAGTATTTATTCCAGTGATGGAATAATCATCGATAATCTGACCATCTTGAACTTCTGAGCTTTGACAAACTTGTTGAGAGTCTGAGGTCCAGCATGGGTCTCCAACCTCTCTTTCTTTTGGGTATTAGGAAGTAACAAGAGTAGAACCCCTTGCCTCATAGATGTTGAGGTACTCCTATGGATCCTAACTGGAGGAGTCGATCTATCTCCTGTCGTAGTAGACTCTCATGAGAAGGGTCCCTGAAGAGGGACAGGGAAGGGTATTGTGGAGGGAGCAGGGAGGTGAAGTGGATGGAGTATCCAGATCAGATGACGTCCGATGTTACGTGTTCCCAGGCACTGTGCAACGCTGCCAAATGGGTGCATAATCATAGTCAGTTGCAGGGAGTGGTCTTGTGGCACCTCAATCTGCCCATCAAAAGTGGTGCTTACAGGAAGGGGACTGGGTTGAAGATTGTGGACTGGATGGCTTGAGCTTCGGGAATTTCCCCTTTTTTCTTTGAGGCTCATAATGGCGCTGTTATGGGAATTGAGTCATATGTCGTCTGTGTTGGGACTGGGCGCTAAACCGTCTCTTTTGCCCTGGTGTATAGATTCCCAGCAACCTGAGGGTGGCCCTGGAATTCTTCAAGGTATGGAGGGAGGCATTGGTCTTCTCAGCAAAGAGCTTTGCATCCTTGTAGGGGAGGTCTTCTATTGTGGTCTGCATCTCCTTTGAATCCTGACAAGTGGAGCCATGACGTCTGCCTCATCACCACAGGAGATGGATCTAACTGCCATGTTGGTGGCGTCGAGGGCTGACTGTAGCAATGTTTTTGCCACTAGTTGTCTCTCCTGGATGATGGCCTTGAAAGATTCCTGATGACTCTTTGGCAGTTTATCAATAAAGTCATTCAACTTATTGTCGTTTGTGTAATCATATTTTGTCATGAGCGCTTGATAGTTGGCAATGCGGAATTGTAAGGAGGACGAGGAATACACCTTCCTGCCAAATAGATCAAGGCGCTTCCTATCCCTGTTGTAGGATGTTGCCCTGGAATGGTGTTGTTGGCCAAGGGAATTCACAGCATCTACCACGATGGAATGGTGGTGGGTGGGAGAAAAGGAACTCTGATTCCTTTGTGGGGACATAATATTTCTTGTACGCATGCTTGCACATCGGGGCTATCGATGCCGGGGTTTGCCACACCGTTTTAGCCAGGTCTAAGCCGGCTTCATTAATTGGGAGGGTGATCTTCAAGGAGGATATCAAGGAGCTGGTGTGTATCCTTGACCTCCTCCAGTGGATGGAAGGACAGTTGTAAAGGCATGACCCCTTCATCCGGGGAAGAGAATATGGCTTTAGATGTTACTTCTTCCGTGTCAGCCTCTTGTTCCTCCATTTCCTGAGGCTCTAGTTGCCATGGCCAAAGGAGTGTTCTGGGAGGGTTTTCGGGCAAGGCTTGAAGCTTGCGAGGCAGGCTCTCGATGTGCCACCTAAGGGTCCCAGTATGGCCATTATGGTGGCATAGGGCCTGGTGTAGGTTTCCATAGGTGGCTGTACCAAGATGGTGGTGGTATACCATCTGCTGGTACATTCCCAGATCCTGTTGATAGTCGGTCACATATGGAGCTTGGGAGGAGTCCTGTGATACTTCCTTTGGCTCACTGTTTGACACCTCACTAGATAGTGGAGGGGCATGATATGATTGCAGGGATATCCTCTGTGCCCAGCAAAAACATGATGCCCTGACGATGGTACTGAGCGGTGGAGACTCAGGTGCCTCCATTATGCAGAAGTCTCTGGTCTGGTGGAATTCTGCTGGTACCGATCCTCCTGGTGTCAGGGAGATGGAGACCTTGTCTGTACCGGTCTTTCCGGTGCCGGGCGGCCTACTGTCACTAGCAGTACTGAGGTCGACTTGCATACTAGGAGCATCTTCCTAGGATGTTTGTCCTTATCTTTCAGTACTGATGATTCAGTGCCCATGCCCAATGGGCCTGTGGGCAGTACTGGATACCAATGGTTGCCATGAGGCGTGAGTGCCGGATTGAGATCTCGGTGCCGAGTATACCGAGCGAGATGGCTATTGCTTATGGCTATCCCTAGGCTCACTGAGGGGACTTCCTGATCTCTTTTTTGACTTGACAGAGGAGTCCCCATTCCGTTTCCTCGACCCACTGTCCTTCAAAGTTGAAGGCTGTGGGGAAGACCGGCCACCGGAAGGTTGAGGTCAAAGAGCTGCCTCCATGAAGATATTTTTTTGGTGAAGCTCTCTGTCCTTGAGGGATCTCGGCCAGAGCTGCTGGCAGAGGGTACACCTTTGTTTGATGTAGCCCTCGCCCAGGCAGTTGATGCACTGAAAGTGCTTGTTCCCAACAGGGATCGCCTTGCTGCAAGTGCGGCACTTCTTGAAGCCGGAGAACTGGGCATACCCTTTTTTGGGGGAGGGGGTGTCCTCCCGCCCACCGGGGGTTGACAAAAGAATAAAGTCCTTTTCTTTTTCATTTCTTTTTTTAAGGCAACAGGTAAGAAAAGCAAATGAAGAAAAGAGGCTTCAGAGGAAGCTAAAAATTGCAATTGTAAAAGGGGTTAACGATCTGTGAACAGACAGCTAATGGCTCCGTCTCTAGCCAGGGAAAGTTGAGAAAGAACTAAGGACAGTTAGCCCGTGCATACTGGCTAGCCTCCTGGCACAGCACGAGGAGAGACAACGCATGTGCTGGCTCAACAGATACTGCTACCAAAATTCTATCAGCAGCGCAGGGACGCAGGGACACCTACAGTGGAGCATCCACATGGACACTACTTGAAAAGAATGTTTCTTTACATATTTTGAGGTTAGAGAGGGGGTGCTGCAAATAGCAAAATGAATCTGCTTTACAATGATGTCAGTTGGGCCTCTAGGCACTATTGTAATAATAATAAGAATCTGTATCTCCACTCCTGAGAAGTGGGATAGATTCAATTGCTGTGAAATTCTGGTATATTCCTTATGCAGCCAATACCATAGGGGTGTAACATCTTGTAGCTTCCCCAGATGAATAGCCCAGTGGGCCAGATATTTGGGGGACCTGTAGTCATAGATGTGGTTAGTTTCTGAGTCAATTTCTCAGGATGGAGACAATGAGAGTCACTTTTAGAACATGATGTGATGCACATGACTGTGTTTCTGGTCAGCAACAGCATGTCTCTTATTAGGAGGGAAAAAAACTAGTCTTTCGTAGAGCACAGAGACCAAGAGAAGTTTTCATGCTCTTCAGTGCTTTTTTACATAAAAGAACTGACTAAAATCCAGTCACCTTAGGACACAGGGCTGATATGTCTAATTCACTGTCATCTTCCATGGATTTTGGTTTTGCGGTTTCTGAAAGAAAGAAAATTACAGTTAGTTATTTTCTATCCTATCCTGATGACCAAGCATTTCTGAGTTATTTCTATTGTCTCTGTTGAGCTCCTTAAATAATTCAATCATATTATGGGCTTCATTTGTTAACACAATGAATGATTCATATATTATATACAATAGGCTGGTGTTGTAAAACAAACTGACTCAGAAGCTGGATATTTATTGAGCTATTATTCTGTAGCATCTATAGCTGGAGAGACAACATTCGTCTGCACTGTCTTGCCGCATACTCATCTGCCTTTATTATGTTTATTTCTTTTAAAAACCTGTTGCTCCTTGCTGTGTGAAGTGCTTTGAGACTATACATCCCTGAAACTACATTGCAAGTACAAGTTAACACAAATTAAACAATTCAAGTAACTACAATTCAAAACTATGCCTTCCACATAGCTAGTCTAGTGTTGAGATGGTTGTATTTTATGGATTTAAAACAGGCAGTGGGTATGCAAGCTATGCTATTTTCATACCGATTAAAATGTATGTAATTTCTGGATATGTGCATATAGGTCTTCATGCACAGGATTTTCCCCTCCTTTGTTAGGGTTACCATTCGTCCGGATTTTCCCAGACATGTCCGGCTTTTTGGGTTAAAAATAGCATCCGGGGGGGGGGAATTTGTAAATTGCTACAAATGTCCGGGATTCCCCCCCATGCAGAGCGCGGCAGGGCTGCAGGAAATTCAGCCACTCGCATGGGGCTCCGGCAGCCAGAGCCCTTCCCCGGCAGCTTCAGATCAGCTGCCGGAGTCCAGCCCGGCCAATGTAGAGCTACTCCCCTCCCCTCCCTGCATTCTTAGATCGCCGGCCGGCCAGGCCGTTCGCATCGGGCCTCGGCAGCTCCTCCTCCTCCCCTGCTGCCCAGCGCCCCGCTCCGGCAGCACTGTGCGGGGGCAGGGACCGGGTTGTGTGTTGCGCTGGGGAGCGGAGCCCGACATGCTGTCCTGAGTGGCAGGATAAGCGGGCCAGGGGGCTGGAGAAGGGGCAGGGGGTTTCTGGAGGGGGCAGTCAAGGGACAGAAAGTAGGGGGGATTGCATGGGTTAGGGATTCGGGGGGGGTGTTGGGGTGGGGGTGTGGAGAGGAGTCGAGGCAGGCAGGGAGCAGAGGGGGTTGGATGGGTCGGGAGTTCTGGGGGTCCTGTCAGGGGGTGGGGAGCGGTTGGAGAGGGCGTGGGAGTCCTGGGGGTCTGTCTGGGGGCGGGGGTGTGTATATGGGGTGGGGGTGTGGATAAGGGTCGGGACAGTCAGGGGACAGGTAGGGTCCTAGGGTGGCAGTTAGGGTGGGGGGTTCTCAGGAGGGGGCAGTCAGGGGACAAGAAGCAGGGAGGCTTAGATAGGGGGTGGAGTCCTAGGGGGCACTTAGTGGCAGGGGTCCCAGGAGGGGGCAGTCAGGGGACAAGGAGCGGGGGGGGGGTTGGGGATTCTGAGGGGGGCAGTCAGGGGGTGGGAAGTGGGAGGGAGTGGATGGGGGCGGGGCTAGAGCACCCCCCCCCCCCAGTGTCCTCTTTTTTGATTGTGGAAATATGGTAACCCTACCTTTGTACCCACTCATGCTTTCCCCTGCATTCATCCTAACTACCTTCAAATTTGCACTGAAAGTGACCAAGTAGGTCTGGTAGTTTTTGTTGGGTCACAGGTGTCTCCAATTAACATACAAGGAACACACATTTTGCCTTCTCCCTTCTCTGCCCCTCTGTCAGAAACAGTCTCATCCTCCATCTATTTTTTTTAAAGAAGGAAGTTAACTGAAAGCAGCACTGTAGCCTAGCAGAAAAGCTGATAGACTCCTGGGCCCCTTCAAATGCAATTTTTACTTATCTCTGATAGTAGCACCCACAATACATCGGCGGGGCCCATCTTACACAGCACCAACCCTGGTGCGCGGCTGCCATCACCTCCCGGGGGACTCCCCAACCGGTGCAGGAGCTGCTGCTGTACACTGGCCTGCTCCCTGATGAAGTCCTGGAAGGTCTTTTGTTGCTCGGCCTGCCAAGCAAGTAAGACCTGTCTCTTGGCCTGGTGGGACTGCTGAAAGGCCTGCAGGGTTTTCTGCAGCTCCTCTTGCTGCTTCATGAGCCACTGCACTGTTCCCTCCATGTTCAGGTTTCCACTCACTGGCGGTGGCTTCTAGTCCTGGACAAGCCCCCATATGTAACGGGGTGCACGTCGTGCCCCATAGGATTTGGCCCGTTGGCCCCACTCTTTAAAGACTCAGGGACGCTCCAAGCTGGTGCAACACCCATGCTCTTTATTTTGTGTCCTTTCCCCACCACCAGTTTCCCACTATTTACAGGCTATTTACACAGCTTGGCCTCACACCGGCCTGATCAGCAACAGACTGGTAGGCTCCTTCCTCCCTGTGAGCCTCACCTTTGCCTCCTGGTCTCCGCCCCCCCTTCTTCCACTTCCAGCCTTTTAGCTCCTGCTAATGAAGCTGGCAGATGCGGGCAGTTTCCAGGCAAGCACTGGCTATTTACCCAGCCCCAATCCATTCCCCCTGATTGGGACTGGGGCGGCGGGAGCTGATTAAGGGCTTTCCTAGCAGCGCCCTGCCACACTCCCTCATGTGAACAATCAAATAAGCAACATAATAATTTTGCTCATATAAAGATGACCCAGAATAAAAGTTTATCTGAGAAAGTCTGGGATGAAGACGGCATTTTTTATTTATCTTCCTAATATTTCAGTGTCAGAAGTCTGGCCTTTTGATTTTATACTATAGTGCAATTTCATGGTTCAAAAATAGTTGAGTATATTATTTCATACCCTTCCCAGCAGTTGCTTTGGGACCCCCGCACACCTTCCAAAATAAACATCTTAATAAAATAAACAACAACATGCACTTATACAGTATCTTTTAGTTCAAAGAATCTCAAAATGCTTAAGCCTCACAATACCTCAATCGGTAAACAGAGACACAGAGAGGTTATGTAAATTGCCTGAAGTTGCACAGTCACTAGCATAATTTAGCTGGGTTAGAATCTAGGAGTCCTTATTTCAGAAGCCTCAATCTAATCACTAGACATTAGGTGCTTTAATGTGAATGGAACATATGCATTTGGAAGTACATGTTAACTCTGAGTAAGGTGGCTAGACTAATGTTTCATACTTTAAAACTAGCAGTTTTCCTAAATATATGAAGTGATGGGGCAGATCAAGTCTAATGAGAGGAGAAAACTCCTCACCCCATCCTAACCGGTCAGTCTGACATATACTGTTTAAATTTTGCTCCCATCCTTCAGTTTAGAATTCCATAATGACAAGTATACTCATGCTTGGTTTCAAAAGATGAACTGTGATGATTACAATATGAGCAGATTTTTGCCTAATTTTAGATATATAATATTTGAGACTGCATGTGGGAAAAACAAAACAACCCTCTCCCCTCCTCCCCCTCCATATTAGTTACTTACCAGATCTCTCTCTCTTCTTTTGGTTGATATAGTCCCCAATTCCAAAATCCAGTTTCAGCAGAACTGACTTGATTTTGTTGCACATCTTCTGCCCAAATTCATTGCACTTGAACAGCGGACATAAAAAGGCACACAGTACTGTAACACAAAACCAAGATATAAACAGAAAGGTTACTTATATATTTATGTTTAAATCACTAACTAAAGATTACGCCATACATTTCATTAATATAAAGAGAATTACCTTTATGTAACTTAAACAACAGTAAATGCCACATCAGAGGAGTTACTGGTCTCCGTTCGGTTCCTACTGATTACTAGTCCACATCACAAAAACTACCATTATATTCACATCAACTGGCACCTGTTTTCATAGTCTCTCTAGAAGGCTGGGCACTTAGATCAAACTACCCTCTCTTCTGCCCCCATAAATGCATTCTATTGAGGTCAGGGTAGGCAAAGTTTTCCACAGCTGCTGCCTATGCCATAAGCTATCTGGGTAAACAGAGCTTTAGTCTCTAGTGACATCAATCCAAGCCCTCTCACAGGGACCTAAATTTGCTTTTCAAAATACATGAATAATAATAAGTCCTCTTCATCCTACTCTTTGTCCATTCCAAGTGCAAATCAGAAGCAAAATGATATCCCTGTGACACTTCCCCGGGTAGCCAGGGTTGTGAGGCACCTCACCACCACCTGTTCTTAGTATGAAGAAGTCTTGTCTGTATCTGCTGTGGATCTGTTTCCTGAAACCAGCAGCCTCTGGTGACACAAGCGCTACCTTGCAGACCTCTCTCTTTCTGTGCAGGTTAGCAATAGGCACACACCAACCCATGTGTCCTGGGAGTGTTCCCTACAGAGTCAGCTCTTTATTCACTGAACTCTCACAGAACTACCAGGTCTGGTGTTCCCAACGGAACAGTACACCGCAGCTTACTAGTTATACCTTAGAACACAGCTCTGCTAAACTAGGGTTACCATGCATCCGGATTTCCCCGGACATGTCCGGCTTTTTGGTACTCAAATCCCCGTCCGGGGGGAATTGCCAAAAAGCCGGACATGTCCGGGGAAATAGGGAGGCAGCATAAGCCAGGGTCCGCCTGCCCCAGCAGAACCCGTCGGGTCTGCAGTGCAGCCCAGCCGCCCGGCTACATTGTAGCGAGCTCGGGCGGGGGAAGGGGGGGACGCAGCCGCAGAAGGCGGCGAAGGGGCCGCTGCTGCCCCCGGAGGCCGGGCGGACCGCACGCCCCAGCCGAGCCCGCAGGACCATGGGGAGGCTGGGCCCAGCCAGCGGCTCAGGCTTCCCTCGCGGGCGGGGACTCCCCGGCCACTGGGGGACCCTTCCTGCAGCCCCATCACCCTGCGGGGCAGGGAGTGCGGCGTGTGCCGGGGCTGAAGGGACCCGCGCTGCCCCGGTCGCCGCTGAGCATCCGAAGCCCCCGCCAGGCAGAGGCTGCCGGGGGAGTGGGGGAGCAGGGCAGGCGGTGGGGTGCAGAGGCTGCAGGGCGAGGAGGAGCAGGGCAGGCAGGGGCATAGAGGCTGCGGGGGCAGGGGGGTGCAGGGGCAGGGCAGGCGGGGGGCGCAGAGGCTGCAGGGGCGGGGGGGGTGCAGGGGCTGCAGGGCGAGGAGGAGCAGGGCAGGCAGGGGCAGGGGGGCGCAGGGGCAGGGCAGGCGGGGGGCGCAGAGGCTGCAGGGGCTGGGGGGGTGCAGGGGCTGCAGGGCGAGGAGGAGCAGGGCAGGCAGGGGCAGGGGGTGCAGGGGCAGGGCAGGCGGGAGGCGCAGAGGCTGCAGGGGCGGGGGGGGTGCAGGGGCTGCAGGGCCAGTGGGGAGCAGGGGGCACAGAGGCTGCAGGGGCGGGGAGGGTGCAGGGGCTGCAGGGCGAGTGGGGAGCAGGGAAGCACTTAGCAACCCCCAACCAAGATCAGAGCGGGAGGGAGGAGGGGGAATGCGGGGTGCTCAGAGGAGGGGGCAGAGTTGGGGCAGGGACTTTGGGGAAGGGGTTGGAATGGGGGCGGGGAAGGGATGGGGTTGGGGCAGGGCCGGGGGCAGGGCCGGGGGTGGGGAAGGGGCAGAGTTGGGGCGGGGGCGGGACTGGGACCCCGTGGAGTGTCCTCTTTGTTAAATGTTTGAATATGGTAACCCTAGCTAAACACACAGCACTGAGACATATTTACAGAGAAAATAAGTATAACTTTATTATCAAAGAACAGAAATTCAAGTGACAGTGAGTAAGAATATTGGAAACAAATGGTTTCACATAAAACAAAATCATCACATGCTTTCTAGAGATTAAACTTAATTAATAAGTTATCCTTCTGTCTAAAAAAGCTTATCTCACCCAAAGTTCTCTCAACATTCTCAACCAGACCTGGTTGAGACCCCTTTTCCATTAAGCAAATTTTGCTATCCTACTTCCTAGGTGAAGGATGCCAGTGTGTCTCTTTGCACCCTTAAATATACCAGCACATACCTTTGATGTGCACCTCAAGATGGGTTTCCCTGCCCCTGTCTACCCCACTATTTATTTCTTCCTGTTCCTTTCCTCTCTTTGAAGAGTTCACTATCCTTCATTAGCATTTGGTTCAGACCGGTGAGTAGAGTACCATTGTGAATCAGACAATACTTCATTTACATGGAAACAGATAATCATTTCTTGCCGGAAAGAAAACCAGTTTCTCCCTGTTCCTGGTGACCAGTCCCTACATAGACCTTAAGAACATAATTTTCAGTGTACATATGTAACTCCATATACAACATCCATACATGCATTTTGCAATGATACTGACAACCAGCGTGACAGAGGCTTTTATTAAAGACCTCACATGACACTCTTTTGGTGAACTAGAATGTAAATATACCAGACCCAGGGCATTCCTCTAACCCTTATGTACCACTTATTCCTGCTGCCACTTGGCATCAAGAGATCCCTGGGTCACAATCATAGTCTCATTAAAATATTTATATTTAGGCAAATAAAATCTTTTAGAAGAAGAAAAACAAAAGCAAAGTCACTAAAATGTAGTGAAAAATGTTACCAAGTAATGGCCCTGAGTGGATCCAATTGATGTGCATTTTGTCCCACTTACTCTGGAGAAAGTTTCTGCTGTTGTAGAAGATCAATCTATGTCAATCAGCAATTTTAACCGTTAGATGAAATAATATTGCTGGTGTTGTCAGCAAAAATACAAAATGTATTTATATATTTAAAAGAAATCCGTGCTTTGTTAATTTTGGCTCATCCCAAAATAGGATTTAAAGGTGTGGTCTTACAATGCATTCAACCAGTAATTGCTGCCAAGACCAGTATCATAATAGATTTATAGGGTAACTATCTCCCATTTCTATATATGCTGGGGAAGTGGTGGCAGACAATATATCAACTGTTAAAATGTCATTATTTGTTTTGTTTTCTGTTTCTATTGTCTGCTTAGTTTCACTTAAATCTCAGTTCTTTATTAATAAACTTATTGTTTAATTATAAATTCATCTCAATGCTGTTATATTAAAGTGAGGTGTGCATCCTCAGATGAACCAACAGGTTGATGTGTATTCTGTCTCTTTGGAAACAGCATACTTGGTAATTTCTGTGAGGGTCCAGGGACAGGATCTGGATCTTGTAGGGAGAAGCTTCTGGAGGGTTTGGGAACTGAAGTAGTCCAAGGGTTAATCTGCAAGGCAGTTACGACTGGCAGAGTCCTGAGGAATATGTGAGGCTGGCTAACAAACTGGAGTGGCAGGGAATTGTCACTCAGTTAAGCACCAGCAGACCCTTTTATGCTTAGGCAGAGAAGTAACAGGGTGACTTACAGTTCTGGATACCCCAAGAAAGTATCACAACCTGTTTACTGTGCCTAACTTAGTGGGCCAGGATCTCTGATTGGGGCTTCTAGGTGTTACCACAATATAATAATATTACAGGCTTGTAAGACATTGAACTTTAATTCCTGTTCCTAGTCACATGACATCGGTCATAGTTACAAAAGAGTAACCACCTACCATGTGACAGAGTCAGTATTCATGAACTCCAGAGGTTACTATAACATGTTTAAAGAAAATATCAAATGCAAATAAAACGTAATATAAACTAAAGATAACCCCAAACAAATACACCCACTTAATAAAACAAATAGAAAGCTCTAGGAGCTTTGGACGTTTGTCAGTGACTACCATCTCAGTGAATTTCTGATCACATGACCTCTTGTTCTAAAAACTGTTCCTTCTGCAGTGGTCTATTTGTATCTGAGATTGGATCCACACTGTGCTGCTCCAGGTGTTTTCCAGTCAGTGACTGGGGGTGTGTGTGTGTGTGCCATTTCTGTCAGCACAGGAGTACTATCAATGGCATTCTGGATGTCCTGGGGAGCGTGGGGGGAGAAGCCAGTGCCCTCCTTGATTCTGAGTAGATGTTTTCTATTCCTGCTATAGGACAGATCCTTGGTGCTAATGGTATAAGTCATTATCTTAATAGGGTGGTAGCCACATTTTTTTTGAAATTAACGTTCTCTCCCAATTGCAATGGGGGTAAACTTTTGGCATTCTTGTTTTATTAATTCTGTATGGCTGATATATAGCTCTTTTAGAACAAATAAAGGTTTATTATATTTGGCTCAAAAAGCTCGATGTAAGCAGAAAGGTTTTTGTTCTTTTGCCTGTAAACCTTTATACTTGTGATGTTAATAAATCACTGTGCTGTGTGCTGCAATACTCCAACAATGCTAAATATAAATCTCTTAAATCTGCCAGGGCTCCATTATTATAATAAATTTGGTAATGGTGGTAATAATTCTTTTAATAATCCTTGCTATTTTCGCTGAACTTTTCTGCTAATCCATTTGACTATACCTATTAAGGTCCTGACATGGTGTGCTTGAACTGATATCACACTCCAATGCAGTGGATTAATATACGCATCAGCCTCAGTTTACTCTGTTTCCCCCCCTCCTTAACTAGGAGTTCTCTTGAAAGGACAAGGCACTCTTTTGCAGCAGCAGAGACTGACACCAATATACTGGCAAAACAGAGGCATCTGGAATTTTTTTCCATATAATTTACTCAGCTCTTCACCCACTCTTTTGAATTGTTTAAAACTCCATTCATATATAAACAACAGTATTAGATGACAATATGGACTCATGATACACTACAGCAGTTGGTGGCATAATTTGTAAAACAAACAAACAAACACAAAAAACAGTAGGGGTAGTGGGATAATTTTTCATGGAAGAGACATCTCAGTAAGATGTAGCTCACAGCCCACCATCAGTCTTTGAAGACATAATTTGCTTTCTGAGAAAGGGAAATGTACTGCTGAAAGATGAAATCATTGATAAAGTAAACATCAAAAACAGCACATTCTAACCTGCTTCAGACATTGTGGGTTGGGAGTGTATGGTTTCTCTTCTATGGGATAGCAACATTATAACAACTACTTATACCAAGTGACTAAATATTTTCAGAAGTTCCAATAGGGAATTTGTGGTCATGGTAGCATATATTTTTATTCATGATCATGTTTTATTTTAGCATAAATATGTCTCTCTCTGTATCACTGCCTAAAAGATATTATACAGTTGTGCCATGATGTGTCAGAATTTTAACTGACAAACTGAAAAATCTGTAACCTGACATTCATATAATACCATCATCCGTCAAGATCCATATACAGAACTATTTATTTAAAAAACGGACTGTATGTTAGACTGCATAATGAACATACAACATGCATAAGACATGACTGGGAAAAAAAAGACTATACTTACATAGAAAGTAGGAGAGTACAATTCCAGGAATGTAACTACCCAAGATAGTGAAAAATGTACACACACTGCAGACCAGAAGGCAAAACTGAAAACAGAAGAGATCAGAGATGATAGTTAGAATTCATATTGCTATGACATTAAATATTTACACTTTGTGATACGAACAGTTCCCCAGCAGGGTAATATTCTAGTTTAAAAGTACAATATTGAAGATTTTTTATTATAATTGCAATACAAGTATTACAGTAAGAATTAAACAGCATATTTTTGGGTGATTAGGCTATGTCTCAGGTGGTATTATAAAAATAAGGCTTCTTCCCTCCACCTACCATATGGAAGTTTTAACAACCTCCAGGTCATCGCCAGTCATGAAAACTGGATACAATGAATATCAGAAGAAATACAATAGGCAGTAATAACAGGTGCTCGTTTTGTTAGGTCACCATCTTCATAATCCATCTGAAAACTACAACATGGGTTGTTGTTTTTTTTAAACTTTACTTAAAACTGGGGACTGATTTTGACGTTCATGAAAGGAAGGCACTGACAGGATCTCACTAAAGCCAGATATAGCTTTATGCAAATTAAGTTGTAATTTACTTGACATTTTCATTGTTTTGTCTTGTATAGTGCTAACTCTTGGCACTTGTCAACATTGTACAGTGTATCATTATGGAAGCATCAGTTACTGCTCTATAAATTAATCTGAATTTTACATATATAAAGAAGGGATTTAATCTCTGTTGTGTTTGAAAAATACAACGTATCCTCCCCAAAACTACAGAATTTTCTGAGAATTTACAAGCTTATTAATTAAATTAGGAGATCAAATTAATTAAGAAGGAGAAGCACACACTATCAGACCTTATTTCTTCTCTTATGGTCTTAACAATAGAACAGTGATACCATCAGGGGAAAAGGGGAGGAGGAAAAAAAATCTAATGTGTCTTTAAAAATCAGTTTTGTCTAAACTGAGACCTCAAACACTAAAATGCCTTAACTACTCCTGGAGGAATTCTGTGCCAAAAAAAATAAAAATTCTCTGCACAATATTTTTTAATTCTGCAAAATTCTGCATATTTTATTTGTCAAAATAATACAATATAATCATACCAGTTTCAATTATTTTGGTAATTTATTTCAAAATATATGTCAGCAAGTATGTCTGTAACAATACAAACCAAAAACAGATTCTGGTAATTTTTTTTTGACAAATAGATTCCTTACTAGGCATATTAATACAGAACCTTGAGTAATTAATTTAAATTACAATACAGAACTATATTTCCTACACCTATCAGAATGAGTGAAAAGGCTCGGGGGAGTCAGGGGTAACAGAGGAGCTGATGGACAGGGAAGGAGCAGACGGAGAGGGAAGGAGCCTGGAGTGAACCTGGAGGGTTGTTAGGTGGGGTGGGAAAAGTATGGAACAGGCTTTTTTGGGGGTGGGGAGGGGCGGGACTGTTAGGGAGTTGGTGAGCTTCCCCCATGCAGACCTTGGCTGACCCCAAGCCTCTCCCATTCAGTCAGGCACATCTGCCCCTGTCCCCAAACCTCCCATCCTCATGTGGCCTTGCACCCCCACTCCCATTCAGCCGCTGGCTCAACACTGTTCCCCCCTAGCCATTCTGAACCCCAATCTGTGACCCCTCCCAGCAGCCCCATGTGCCCCACTCTGTCTGTCCTAGCCTGGCTCTGGAGGCAGATGCTGTGATGAACCTCTACTCCTAGGGGAATTCTGTACCACTGTTCATGTACAGAAATTTTTCCACACAGAAAATACATTCTGCCCCAGAAGTGCTGCAGTTCTGCCTTTTGACCACCAGAGGTTGCTGTGGCACTAGAACAGCCTGCTGCTGGCTGTCCTGGTGCCACAGCGGCCTCTGGCGGGCGAAAGGCAGAACTGCAGCACTTCTTAGGCAGACTGTATTTTTTGAGGAAAAAATTATGCGGCACACGAATTCTGCGCATGCACAGTGGCGCAAAATTCCCTCAGGCATACTTAATGATAGATGTGACAGAATGTACCAGGCCCTTCTGGACTCCTGCTGGAGGCCCCACTGCTCTGCTGCACCCTGCCCCAGAAAGAAGCAACATGCAAGGAAAAGACCAATGAAGTTGGGTCTTCCAGGCCTGCCTAGAGAGGTCTCTTGGAAGCAGCCATCTTGGAAAATACAAAGACCTGGTCCTCCAAGGGCTAGAAGGTCTAGTGACAGCCAATCAGTGCCCAGCAGGCTCAGATAACATTTGATACTGGGCCTTAGTAGGGCAGTCCCTGCGTGGGAAGGTGTTCCTCTTTGGCCAAAGGAGTCTGAGTACTAGCCAGGGTACAACTCAGGCCTCGCTTGCACAGTTGGGTTTCCAGGGAAAGAGGAACCTGAGAATTTTGGTCCTGGGATATTGGTGAAGATAAAGGAGCCAGATGGGAAGAGGCCTAGGGAAGTAGCAGCAACAAATGTAACTGAACAGTATGTGGCTGCTGTTTATAGGGCCTCTAGGTTGGAACATAGAGTAATGGGTGGGTCCACCAGCAAAATAGCATCAACCCCAAGAAATGGGAGGTGTGGGGGAGAAGCCTAACCTAAGCCCCATGAAGGGGACAGGTCTCGCTTAGAAGCCCAAGCAAAAGGATGAATTTAAAGGGCCCAAAGCTAGGACTAAAGACTCTGGTGAGGGTAGATAGACTGTTTTGTTGGACTCTTTGCAAGATGGTCAGTCTGACTGTGTGACCTGGCTGGAGGGCCAAGCCAAAGAAAACTGGCAGAGACATGCAGACAGCCTACAGGGGGTGCCAGGAGCAGCAAAAGGACTGAAATACTACACTCAGCCACAAAGAGGTGCTCAAGAGATAAGTGCCCCTACCCCCCAGTGCAATATTGCATGGCATCAGTAGACGGCAGATCTGGTTGTCTGGATGCATTAAAGCTGCATTTCCATACCTCATATGATTGGGGTTTTTTTCAGTTTAATCTTAACTTTGAATTTCCTGGGTTTATGTTTGTTTCTAGGATAATCACAACATCCCTATAATGTATTTTACCCTATGTTATTGATATATACTCTCAGCCGTAACTTCCTCTTAATGTACTTTTCAACTGGGAATATATAAATTCATTTTGTTACATCGGAGAGCCTTCTTTCCAGGAAAAATCTCAATGCAAACTCTTGTTATGATCTCAAGAAGAAAATGTAACTTGTCCAAGTAAGTTTGAATGCAAAAAAAAAAAAAAAAAAAATAGTGAAATACCCAAAGATACAAGCAAAAATCTACAATGTCCACTACAGCTGCCATGATGGACTGTTCCACTATCAATGTTGCTCATGCTACTAATATTTGGTTTAATTGAGAAAAGATCAGATCAGATTTGGCCAAAAACAACAGTACTCTGCGAATAGAAGAAGAGTATTATACTCTTGCTTGCCTTTATCACTCTTGTGTTTTCCACCTCAGTCTGTCTCGGAAAAATTATGCTACATTTATATGAGCAGATAAATGATAGCACTATGATATAGGTAGGATCCTCTCATATCATAATATTAGATGCTATTTATGTAATACTTGAGTAAAACTTTCTGAAAATCAATTAAAGCTATTTTAAAAAATAATACATAAATTTATAAATGATGTAGGATTCTTCTGTTTTTGTTAAAGCTATTATTGTGATCTGATCTGATGTCTCTACCCTAGGGAGACAGATGGCATTTCCACCAGGCGCTCCATAGCAGTGCATCCCATAGCCACACTGGTCATGCCATATCCTGCCCTAATTCTGGTGTTACACAGTGGCTGGAGAAGAGTCCAGCAGCTAAGGGGGGAGGGGCTCTACTGCCATAAATCTTTCCCCTGGGCAACTTTTCTGCTACATGGAGTCTCCCTTACAATCCGTACAGGAAGAAGCTAGCACAAACCCTGACTGAATCTAGTTTAGTGTCTTCATTTTAGCAAATTTACCTACTATATTATCAATCATAGTTTGCTGAGACAGAACACCTCCTGATAAAACAGGATAAAGATATTGAGCTTACTTTATTGAACTTACCTTGCCAGGGTTTTTCTCTTTGAAGTGTGACATTTCCTGAAGAAATAGAAATAAATTCACCAATGCATCTACAATACATTGGTTTATTTTGGGCCTGTAGTCAGGTTTGGAATTGATGACTTCCCAGCTGAGTACAGAAAAACAAATCTTTAGTTACAAGTAAAACTGAGAAGGCATTGCTTTTATGGAATATTTTGCTCACATTATTAATCTTTCATATTATTTCTGGGGGAAAAAACTAAGCAGAATCCGACCATTTTGAAAACTGATGTCCTCCATTTATTCTACAGCTACTGCTATAGAAATCCACAGTGCTTATTATCCCATATTTTCTGGCTAATGAATTACACAATGATCTAATTAAGTCTCCTTGTGGAGTGAGGTGCAAGTCAAGACTATTATTTGTTATATTGTTAAATACATATTTAAATATATAACCACAGAATTCTCTTGTACACAGACCACTCAATTTAAAGATTACAAGTTGGCAATTATTTCATCAGCCTACTTTCTACAGTTTTTTTCTCTGGACATTCTTTCCTAACATGTTTGCAAACCACCACTCTATTTATTGTAACTGTATGGTACATCCTTCCCCCCCCTTTTCTCTGCCTTGTCTATTTAGATTTAAACTCGTAGAGGAGGTATTATTGTCTCTTATTTTATGTTTCTACAGTGCACAATGGAACCCCAATCCTGGCAGAGTCTTTTAGATGATATTGGAATACAAACAATTAATAATAGTTAGCCACAGTGATGAAAAGCTTGAGCTAAAATTTGGGAAATCACTATGTACAGTCGTTAAACACATGCAGGTTCCTTAGGTTCAGAATCTTTCCACAGCTTGACTGTGTTTTCCATAATCAAATCTTTTTGTTTGAATAATAAACTCTTGCTTATAGCAATATCTTACACTCTTTATCGATACGTTCTCTTATTGAAACTACATAGCTAAACAGACCTAAAATACATGACAGCTCAGTTCTGTGTAATATATTTCTAGGTCCCTATAAACAATCACAGCTGGAATCATTGCTTATTAATGCTGGCCCTTTGGAAGCATTAATTTCAAAGTCAGATCCACACCTGCCTTATACAACTAAGCAAACACCAAGTTTGTGTTATTGGTGTTTTTTTTTTTTTAAAGGACATCAGGGCATTTTTCATACATTTAAAGCCATCTTGTGTGCCATTTAATGTGGTTCATTTATTGTATAACATTCTGGTGGGTATTTTTAGCATGCAAATGAGAAATTTTTTGCAAATTTGAGAAATCTTTATCAGATTTATTTTTCTATCCTAAAACGAAAGCCATCTGTTGAAGGGTTGAGGTTTAAATCTATTTTCTTATTTTTCTGTTTGTTTATTGTGCAGGCATCCTAATTTATTATTGTAGGGTTGCTCAAGAGAACAGGCCTATGGCCATTTTTATTTTAGAATTTTTTTTAAAAAAAGAACCCATATAGAAGAATTAGAACCCATATAGAACTTGCAGAAAGATGTTAGGGGGAAAAAAACACAAAATAGATCTAATTTTTGTCCTAGCAACCTAGACAATATTTGAAGTGATAGCCTGTTTGCTTTTAATTTTAGCTTGGATAAGTGCATGAACACAGGAAACAGTAGCAAACAGAATGAACAACTGGTACTGGCCTATGAATATTATGTCCCATTAATGTAAAAGTCGTGCCATCACATATATATCCAGAATCTGAATTACATGTCCCTCATTAATAGATAGGGAGTTGGCAACCATATCAGTGACTACTCAGTTAGCACAGCGTTGATCAGACTGTATGGAAGTAACCTGTATACAGTATTACAGTTCTTTTACTTTGACACTCAACCTATTAAGTCTAATGCATTACTAGGAGATTGCCAACAACAATCAACAAAAACTTTTATATTAGCAGTAATAATTCTTTTGGTCACAGATGGGTCAAACTAAAGAGAAACCAAAGAACTAGATAAAAGGAGGAAGGGGGAAAGAAAATCCCCCAAACTATCAGGCACAGTGCTAAATACACAAATTATAGGCTCAAGGTGAGTCTCTCTAATATCCTGGGACCGACACTGCTACAGCAACACTGCATAATACTATAGGCTGTCAAACACAGGCCCCTCTTTCCAGAGGATTGTTCTACCATTCAATTGGAAGGGGAGACTTTCTTAGCTAGATAGCAAGACAAACTACCTTTATTTTCAGTTTTTCATACCATTCAGAGTAAAAAATCGTGAGATTTCACTGCAAGAGCTATACTGGCTCCATTTTTGCTATTTAAAATTCAACTAGCACGAACTTGGAAGGCAAATGTACTCAAAACTGACCCCAAAACATTTGTCCAATTTATTTGGGTTGGTATACTAATATAGAATATTTTTAAATGATTTCAAAATGGATTCTAAAGAAACCGCTTTACTGTTAAAAATTTCAAATCATTAAGACATTTTAAAATGAATGTGGTTCTTGCTGAAAATTTCACTGTATTAACTTGTTTAGCCTTTTTTATTAGTGTCAGTGGGTTTAAAACTTGCAAACTTTTTCCTGTATTCATTGACTTTGTTACGCTGAAAGCTGGTTAAATAACAAGCTGCTTTGGTCTCATTCTCTGTGTAAAACCTCATATGCCTAATTAAAATTTGTCTATTTTTTTAAATTACTCTTTAGTCAGTGTGTTAGGGAGTTAGTGATGAGCTAATATTCACTCTTAATCGCATATTGTTGTCATTATATTTTATAATATGAGACTGTGTTGCATCAGTATAAAATTTGAATAAAGTGACAAACTATAAATAAAATAAGACTTCAAAGTGTTTTGCAAGCATTAATTTAAGCTTATTTGTACCCTTGTGAAGTACTGTAGATATTTAAAAATATGCAACAAAATAATTAAAAAATATAGACACAGTTTTGAAAACAGTATTCAGTACTGTTATATAAGCACTTATCTACATCAGTAATTAACCTCCAACAATAAACAACAAAATTAATTTAAGTGAGAAATTACTGTGCTATTAAGCTTTATAAATATTAATATATGGTATACAGTTGCAGCCTCACAAGATATTGTGGCTCTGAGCCCACTCACAATTTGTCAGACTTAAATAGAAAATAGCAGCCGAATAGCAAGCTGTGCTTTCTGAATTCTACCATTCTTTTCAGAGGGAGAGATAGGGTGCTGGTCGTTGGGGGACTCCCATCTGAGGGGGATGGAGGCTTCCATCTGCCAACATGATATGATGTCTTTAGATGTGCACTGCATGCCTGTAGCACACATCTGAGATGTTATGGAAAAGTTGCCAAGGTTCATCCGTCCCTCTTACCATGCTGTTCATCTACACGGGCACTAATGATACTGCCAGGTCTGACCCCAAGCAGATCAGTGGTGACTACAGGACTCAGGAAGCAAGAGTGAAGGGGGTCAGAGGAGTAGGTTGTCTTCTCACTCATCCTCCTGGTTGAAGGTAAGGGCCCAGGCAGCAACATGCACATCCTGGAGATGAATGGATGGCTGCGTGGATGGTGTCGATGGGAGGACTTCAGCTTTCTCAACCATGGCATGCCGTTCCAGGAGGAAGGTATGCTGGGAAAAGATGGGCGTCTACCTGACCAAGAAGGGGAAGAAAATATTTGCATATCGACTTGCCAACCTAGTGAGGAGGGCTTTAAACTAGGTTCCAGGGGGATGTGACAAAAGCTCACAGGTAAGCATAAAAAGAGGCCATCTTAACAGAGGACTAGATATTGAGAGGGGGAAGAACATGAAAAATTACAATAGAATCATAGGTTTCAGAGTAGCAGCCATGTTAGTCTATATCCGCAAAAAACAGGAGTACTTGTGGCACCTTAGAGACTAACAAATTTATTTGAGCATAAGCTTTCGTGGGCTACAGCCCACTTCATCGGATGCATGCAGTGGAAAATACAGTAGGAATCTCATTCCCCTCCCCCGCCATTTATCTTTATAATCTGCTCTGCGCCTTCTTCCTCTTTTCCCTGTGCCTACTAGCATGCTTTTGTAACTTTGATCCTGAAAAGCGCCTTCCATGTATTCTTCTTACCCTGCTGACCATTCTCTCAGTGTCTCTTTGGTAAATGCTCATCTTTTTCTCCTGTATGCTGGCATCCCTCAACACTTATTACAACCTTCCACTTCTCCCTCTAACTTCTCTCTTTAGGTGACTTAATTTGCTCTCACTGATACAGTTATGCCAATGACTCTCAAATAGAATTCTCAACCCCACAACTCCATCTCCAATTGTGTCGGACATTTATTTCTGCTTGGATGTTTTGCTCCCACTCATTGTCCAGAAGACGGGCAAGAGTCAACGGATGTGGTTTAATTATGCCACAACTTTACTCAGTTAAAATAACTTGGAGTACCTGGCAATACATTTTACAGTGCAGGTCATCACCACTTCCTTAATCATTTCTACATAATCCCTGACCTGGTCTCAGCCATCCTGTTCCTGGGATCCCATCGCCTTCCCCTCATATGAGGTAAAAAGAGACTATAAAAGGGTAAAAAGGGGCTGGCTCCCTTGGGGGAATACTTTCCTTCGATTCATTTACCAATCCATTTTATCTGATAAGTGTATCCCTTCAGTAACAAGTGCATGCATGGGACAACTGCTGTGAGTTTTATGTATCAAGTTGCAACGCTATAACCTAATCCCCCTGCCCCACCAACCAGGTCCCAAACCTGCTGTGTGACAGGTGAAAAACCCCCACCCCATCTCAACCAGTTTGGCAGTGAGGGAAAAATTCCTTCCCAAGGAAAATGGGGTGACTAGCATAATGCTCACAGTGAATCATGAGGAAACCTCTTCTTTGTGCAAACTTCATGGTGGGAAAGTAGGTGCTGCCAGCCTGATACAGGTACAAGAGAGCTTCTCTAGGACAGCATGGGGTATATATACCCCTCCACTCTTCCGGTCAGCAAGAAGGGTGAGCCCTTTTCCCTTGGTCCATCTGTTTCCTGTTCTTCCCTGCTCCATCCCTCTAAATTTTCTCCCTCTTCCCCTTCTACTACCTGATGTAAGGAGAGACCTTAAGGGGCAAAAACCCCTTTTCTACTGGCCACCCAGACAAGGATCCACTGCACAGAGCTGTGATGAGAACAATCTCTCCAAAACTGAATTTATTTTCCTCTACTCCCTGTCCATTAATACCTTTCTGTTAGTGTTGACAAGGACAGTAACCTTCCTGTTGCCCAGATTTGCAATTTCAATTTTGATTTGTATTGCAGTCGCATCTAGAGGTGCCAGTCCCCAAGAGCTTACAACTGAAGTATAAAATGGGAGAGCAGGTGACTGTAACAGACGTGGGAAGCACCAAGTAACAGATAATTATAGTAAATGTAACATGCTGTGATCACTGCTTATCAACTGGTTAGCCAGTGTCAAATGTTTTGCAGGTATCACAACAGAGATGGATTTTAAGGAGAGCTTTGAAGGAGAACATTTTTGTAGATTGTTATATGAACTCCTTCTGTGAGTAGGGAGAAACATGGGAGAGAGCTCAAAAGTTGTTTGTGGGAAATTTGACTTCAATGTGTGTGACACTGACCTCTGTTCCCTCTCCAACCGTATTCAATTTTTTTTTTTGCTAATTCCTGTTAATTCTTCCTCTTTATCATCACCAAAATTCACCCTTACTTCACTAACCACTGCTGAAACCCACATCCACACTGTTAATCTCACATCTTGATTAGTGCAAACTTTTCCTTTCTATCTTCCCATTGTCTCACTTCTTTTCCTCCCACTTTAATCAAGATACAACCCTTCTGGCTTGAAGCTGGCAGAAAGATTAATATGATAATGGATACTTCCTTAAAAATTATTTTCCAGAACTGTGTTTTGGGATATATCCAATGCATGGAAACCTTGGGTCTCTAGAACAGTGCTTGTAGCCAAATGACTCAGTGATTAGCTCAGAGGTGGGCAAAGTACGGCCTGCGGGCCCCTCCTGCCCGACCCCTGAGCTCCTGGCCTGGGAGGCTCACCCCCGGCCCCTCCCCTGCTGTTCACCCTCCCCCGCAGCCTCAGCTCGCCCCGCCACCGGAACAATGCTCTGGGTGGCAGGCTGTGAGCTCCTGGAGCAGCGCAGTTGCAGAGCCTGGTCTGACCTGGTGCTCTGTGCTGCGCAGTGGCAACGGCGTGGCTGGCTCCAGGCGGGCCAGCCACCAGTGCTCCAGGCAGCGCGGTAAGGTAACAGGGAGCAGGGGGGTTGGATAGAGGGCAGGGGAGTTCAGGGTGGTGGTGTGGAGAGGGGTCGAGGCGGTCAGAGGGCGGGGAACAGGGGGGTTGAATGGGGACAGGGGTCCCACAGGGGCAGTCAGGAACAGGGCTGGCTTTAGCAAGTGCGGGGCCCGATTCCTGGGGCGGCATTTCAGATTGCCGGCTGGGGGAGAGGGAGGCCTCGGGGCTGCCAGGCTCTGGCTGGCGGTCCGGCCGGGGTCGCGGACCTGCGGGGCTGCCGCGGTCCGGCTGGGGTCGCGGGGCTGCCGCAGTCCGGCTGGAGCTCCAGCCGGGAGAGCGGGGCTGGCTGCACGCCGCCGGAGCTCCAGCCAGGGTCATGGGGCTTGCCGCGCTCCAGCCGGGGTTGCGGGGCCACAGGGCTGCCGCGCTCCAGCCGGCGCTCTGGCCAGGGGAGCAGGGTGAGTGCGTGGGGCCCTCTTAGGGGCAGGGCCCGATTCCGGGGAATCGGGCAAATCGGCCTAAAGCCGGCCCTGGTCAGGAATGAGAGGAGGGGTCGAATGGGGCGGTGGGGGGCAGTCAGGGGCGGGGGTTCCGGGGGCGGTCATGGGACAGGGAGTGGGGGGGGGGGTGGATGGGGCAGGGGTCCCGGGAGGGCAGTCAGGGAACAGGAGGGGTTGGATGGTGCAGGAGTCCCGGGGGTGGGGGGGGGCGCATAGGGGGTGGGGACCAGGCCATGACCCCCTCCCCTAACCGGCCCTCCATACAATTTCCGAAACCCGATGCGGCCCTGAGGCCAAAAAGTTTGCCCGCCCCTGGATTAGATAGAAGAGTAGATTGGCTCCAGGCATAGAAGCTTAGCACAACAACTTGGCTTACCTTACCTCCTTATGGAGAAGGGGGACCCCAGACAAATTTGAAAAAATTTTGGTCTGAATTTTTAGAAATCTTTGATTAATTCCTAGCAGATGGAAATGACAATGTCGCTCTCCTTCTCCGCCCCCTCTCCCATTCCTTTACTGTTTTGTTCTCCCTTTATTTTTTGGGGGGAAATTCAGTATATATTATATATATTAAAAACAACAAACACCACCACCACAAAAACAAAAAAAACTAAAACCCCAAAAGAAAAGAAAAATCCCTATCCTAACCCAAAATACAGCTACTAAAAGTATTTTTTTCCCATTGACACTCCAATCTTATCAATCCCCTTTCAGTCTCTTCAGTGACTTCCCATTTCAACCATGTCAAATTCTAGCTCCTCATGCTCATGTTCAAAGCCTTGCACATCTTGTCCCCACCTGTATCTTGATTCTCATTTCTCTCTTGTCCCTTTGCTTCTCTCTTCTTACTGCTCCCTTCTCCAAGTTATGGGTTTGTACCGTCACTTAGGTGCCTCAGACACTTGGAACAGCCTTCCACTTCCTCTTCCCCAAGCTTCCTCCTTCTTAAACCCACTTCCTAATTTCTGAATCCTTTATGAGTCTTCCATATTTAACTCACTTCACCAATAATCTCTGTACACCAGAGTGTAGTCTCACTGAAATCAATTAGATTATTTGAGTTATGTACCTACTTATGTGTTTGCATCATCAGGGCCTTAACTTTCAATATTTTGTTTTTTGACTACAGTGGTTTTGTAAAATGTAACATACTCTCTCTGTTGTAGCATTTAAAAACAGACATTTATAATTTAGTTCATTATACATTTTAATCTGAAGTTGCAACAGCAGTTTTTCAAATTAGTTTTACAAAGTCTTGACCTGATTTAAATCAACTAAAAAAAAAAAAAAAAAAAATCAAATGTTTTAACTCATTTAGGTTGCTCCACCCAGCTGTCCAGGCTCAGTTCCCAGGATTTTTGTTACTTGCCTTGACTCTGGTTAAGGAAGGGGGTGCATTTGTATGTATCTATGTATTTAAAGCACTACCTAAATGTGCTACTTAAATGACTAATCAAACATTTAAAAGTTACCTAGTATTTCCACCTTCCCCAAAATACCTTACCAATTAAAAAAAAAAAAAAAAAAGGTGAACACACTACCAGGAACTAACAGACATGAAAGCAGCATGCCACTAGAAGAACTCTCCTACATAACGTTAATGATCTCTGATTATTTTGCAGACAATTCATCTGATTTGAGGAGTAACAAAAAGGATGGCAGGCTCTGTACATCATCATTACTTAATATTTAAATCCAAGCAAGAATCAGACTAAATATAGTACTTCTAAGTCTAGATTTATGTTATTTCTACACTCATTGTACGGTCTCACCTTTTCAGCTTACTTGTCTCCTTATGTTTGACTTTGTAAAATCCAATGTATGTTTTACATCAAACCAATAAAAACATTGGTTGACATGTGTGGCTCAGTGGTTAAGGCAGGACTTTTGGATTATAGTTTTGGAACTGCAACTGATGTGCAGTGTGACCTTGGCAAATCACCTCGGGCAACCTCTTTGTGCTTCAGTTTGCCCATCTGTAAAAAGGGCATAATAATATAATGCATCTTCCTCACGGGGTGCTGTGAGACTTGAGTAAGATTCCAGGTCTGTCACAATGTGTCACTCTAAAGCCTAGAATGTCTATTCACTCAGTGTGAATTGATGGAAACAGCTACATGGTTGAGAGATCTTTTCGCTTAGAATATCACCAGGGTCAATCATCACTGGGATTCATAGTCTGTTACCATCCAATTTTTAAATTCTTAGTTTGGCTTTTTTACATATTACGGAAGATACCCATACCATCACAGCATGGGCTTTCACATACTTAATGGTGATACAACACTTCACACATACAAAAGATTTTTCCATTTGAGATTCTGTAAGCATTAACACAGAAATAATGAAGTGCAACATTTATTACGACTATGCTACAATCCTCTCCGGACGAGACATTGTTCCGGTGTGCGTGTGGGATGACCCCTCAGTGAAATCACACCTTACAGCAGGGATTGGCAGTCTTTGGCACGCGACCCGTCAGGGAAATCTGCTGGCGGGACAGGACCGTTTGTTTACCTGCAGCGGCCGCAGGTTCGGCCGATCGCAGCCCCCACTGGCCACGGTTCGCCATTTCAGGCCAATGGGGGCTGCGGGAAGCAGCGGCCAGCACATCCCTCGGCCCGCGCTGCTTCCTGCAGCCCCTATTGGCCTGGAACGGCGAACTGCAGCCAGTGGGAGCTGCAATTGGCCGAACCTGCGGACACTGCAGGTAAAGAAACTGGTCTGGCCTGCCAACGGATTTCTCTGATGGGCCATGTGCAAAAGATTGCTGATCCCTGCCTTACAGCATGGTTTTAGTGAACTTGTACTTTTTCCTTTGTTTTCTGCAAAATGTACACTTTAATTAAAAACATTTTAATTCCTATAGTTGCAAAGATAACCTTCCAAATATAAACCAATGCAAGGCTGTCTTATTGAGTTCGCAAGCAGAAACAGTAGCTGTAAGAAAGATATTAACTGTATCAGTGGTTCTCAAACTGTGGGTTGGGACTCCAAAGTGGGTTGCGACCCTGTTTTAATAGGGTCACCAGGGCTGGCAATAGACTTTCTGGGGCCTAGGGCCGAAGCCCGACCCCCAAAGCCTGGGGCTGAAGCCTGAGGAATTCAGCCCAAGGAACTGGGGCTCAGGCTTCGCCCCCTCCTCCCCCCGGGATCAAGTAGTAATTTTTGTTGTCAAAAGGGGAGTCACGGTGCAATGAACTTTGAGAACCCCTGAACTATATCAATTCATTTTGATGGTTTGTTAACTCAGAAATTTAGTGATAATTTAAATAGCAACACTAAAGTACTTCAACTGTTTCTTATCTTTTATTGAAACACCCAGTTTTCTTTATCTTTTGGTCTAAAACATTTAAAAATAATTCTTCTTCTTTGCCTTCATCTTGTCCTTTTAGTCGGGGTCAGTGGCTCTTGTTCTTTGTCTCCAAGAATTCCTGTTGAGTAAGTTTTCCAGGTGACACCAACCTTCTTCATGTTCTCTTTCAGCATCCTGGACAACCTTTTTCTGGGTCTTCCTTGTGGTCTTAGTCCTGTAACTACTATATCTAATGCCCTCTGACCACAATGCCCTGCGTCTCGTTGTCTCACATAACACAACCATCTCAGTCAATACTCCCTCAGCTTTTGAGTGATGGGGGACACCTGCATCATGACTTGTATTGTTTCAATTCATAGCCAATTAGCTCTCGTCTTACCCAGCATCCACCTGTGCATCCTCATTTTGGCAATGTGAAGTAGTAGTAGTTCTCTCTTTCTCGATGGCCAGCATTCCTACCTATATATCATGGCTGGCCTAATCAAGGTCTTGTACACTTTGCTCTTTAGTTTACTTGACATAGTCTTATCGCAGAGAATTCCTGTCAACTCCCTCCATTTGTGCCAACAACTCTTCATACAACTACCAACATTCACAGTCCCACCATAGCTCAACACTGAACACTGTTGCACACCAGATTCTCATTTTACTAGCCTCTTGTCCCTCTTAATGAAGCATCAACAGTATTGCCTCTGTTGTCAGCTGATTCATAAACCATTTTCTTTTAATGCAGCCCTCCATAATTCTAGATCCCTTATTTTAAAATAATATTTAAGGAAATATAATGGTATTTTTTAAACATACAAATAATTAAAGATTCTACCAACTACTTGACTTTTTGGGCTCTCAATGTAGGATTCCAGAAGAGGAGATTTAGGAACATCTGAGTGGAAAGGTCTCTCCCCCCTCCCCCCCCGTCCTTTATTTGCTCAATCTTTCCATCTGTCCCTGGTCTAGTACTCCCCTGTAAAACAGAACCCACCTCCCTACTCTCAGTACCCTTCCTTATCAGAACTTGAACAGGGTTTAAGAGTTCAGCAACACCTTAAACATGTTTAACTTAAAGCATGTGAGTAGTTCCATTTGAATTCAATGGAACTACTTAAGTGCTTAAAGTTAAGCATGTGTTTAAATCACTTTACTTGACTGTGGCTACAGTGTTCAGCAGTTTGCAGGATTGAGCCTGAAATGACCACTAGGTTTTTATAACAGAGTTATATATGCCTGTCCAAGGATGATCCTATGAATCCTTTCACATCAGTGTTACCTTTTTTGTGTATGCTACCAGATATGTCTAAAACTAACAAAAATAAACCATTGTTTTTAACTGCTTTTTTTTCTTCTCTTCATCCTTCTGGCAAACTGCTGCATCATTTCTAAAACTGTGCTAAGCAAATGCACAAGCTATCACATAGCTGTAAAAACAGATGCTTCAACCCATCACGGTCACAAACTCTGGCCAGGAGATTTAGTAGCATCGCATTCTCTGGAAATGACTAATGGTCTCATGCTCTCAGTTTGTATGTAGACATCTGCTCAAGCAAAGACCCATCAAGTTCTTCTCAGAAAGGTCAGTTGATCTCATGTTACTGATTTAAAAATCTCTACGAGTTGTGCTGGAATGTTTTTAATCACGTGAACACATTATTGATATATGTGTACACATACACACCCCACTCAAAATTACAGCCATGACAAAGCAGAACATGATGTGGCAACTGGAGGATTATAAACACATAAACAAAGAGTTAGTAATTACACAGCTTCAAGCCTTCCTAATTTTCCAACAAGCATAATCACATCTGCCTTGAGCCTCTGCAGGCTTTGTGGACTAGACGATGTCATTTAGGACCTATTACTCAAGTCAGTAGAGTTGAAAGTTACATTCCTATAGCTCTACAAATCAAAACAACTAATATATCTATTATTGCAGTCTTTACAAAAAGTCAAAATCCAGAGCTCAACAGAGAAGTGACTTTCTAGTTGTTACTTAGAATTTATCACTTAGGAACTTTACAGAGTTTGATAAATATTACAACTAAACAACTAAGAGGCCTAAGAACATTTCTTTCTGGGCTATTAGCAATAGTTACAAAGCTTGAACAAATGAAAGCACGTTTGCGAAGTTATATACAAGTAGAAGAGATCCTCGAAAGCACACTTCTTCAAAGCCCCCTTTGCATAAATAAAACTAGATATTTAAAATATTACATCTGCAATTTCTTAATGCCAAAAGCTTACAGATGCAGACAAGTTTGACATCACATGAAAATCAATTTTACACGTTATTCAGTTACAGATAACAAAAATGGCTTCCAGTCCCCCCAAAAAAGTTTAAATTTCAATATGTAAAATAAAAATAACAAATTACTTTGAAAAAGCACACTGATTTTAATGTATATTTCTAGAATTAAGTGTTATCATTAATCATTTTAATTATGTAATGTTAACAACTCTCACTGGCAAAAATTTCTAAGACTTCTATCATAAGGTGGTGCAATAGTATTATGTTTACTGTAATAAAGTATTACAGATTTGTGAACAGCATTGATTGTGGTATGTAGGAATCATTTAGTGATAAGTAGAAACATCAAGTTTTAAACACCACTTAACTCAGACTGCACATTCTTAGGGCAGGTCCACACTGGGGCGGGGGATCGATCTAGGAAACGCAACTTCAGCTACGAGAATAGCGTAGCTGAAGTTGACGTTTCCTAGATCGAACTAAATTTACTTACTTCGGGTCCACGCGGCGCAGGCAGGCTCCCCCGTCGACAGCGCTTCCTCCTCTCGGCGAGCAGGAGTTCCGCAGTCGACGGGGGAGCGCTTCTGGGATCGATCTGTCGCGTCCAGATGAGACGCGATAAATCGATCCCAGAAGATCGATCTCTACCCGCCGAATCAGGCGGGTAGTGTGGACCAGCCCTTAGTGATGTATCTGTCCAGTTTAGAAGGCTGATTATGTAGTCTAAGTATTTTCTCCTATGCTACTTGGAGCTCCCAATGCAATAATTAGGTATACTGTATTAAGATATTGAGAGTAATTTGTGTCAGCTGACTATGACAAAGCAAATGGAATAAATTTGGATTTGTGGCATAAATCAATCAGTGGGAGATGAGACAAACATCTATTTTCTTTTAACAGTTTAATAGAATTGCTTAGTTAGCAAGGAACAAGGCATATAGTCACCACCCAGAAATATACTCTGCCCTCACCCACATGAACTGTTAACATTCTTTGACCAAAACTCATGGTTATTAATTTACTCACTATAAACAGTAAGTTTTCTAAAGCAATCTTTATAGTCTCTCTTCCTAATCAGTCCCACCATTGCGCATCCATGCGGGAGTTCTCCTTCACCGTACCTGACAAAAGCAATCCTAAGGAAAGTCCTCTGGATTTCACCAGCACTTTACATTATGGTCACTATATTATCCATATTTCTTTAACACTAATGCTCTGGCAGCACCTTTCCTCTCAGTGTCAGGAATTTTCTTTTTACATTGAAGTTAATGAAACTTACTGCCCACTAGAAGAAAAGAGCAACATCTCCAAATCCAATCTCCCTCTAATTAATTACACCTCTCCCCAATCCAAGCATATCACTACTGTCAAAGCTGTAAAGGCTCTGAATGGATGAATCCTGTTAACAACGTACAATGTTTTGTAATTTTTTTTAACAGTTTGGATCAACTTTTGTCCTTGACTTGAAAAAGTTTTGGAAAAATGAAGGCAAAATTATTACCTACAATCAATGGTAATTTGTATTGAGTGTATGCTCAGGTTAAGTCCAAAAAGACTACTTAGCAGTAAAGGATCAGGCTCCTATCTCAGTCTCTTTTGGCAGACGTACTTACTCTCAGGAAACCAGTTTTAATGGTTAATAAAGATAATGAATGCATAAAACTGAAATGTACTCAGTAACAATTTTTCCTATTAAATTCAGGTCACAAGTAGGACACATTTTGATCAGCAGCGATGCCAATGATGTTCACTCCCCATAGGTAATGAGATATGTGGAACATTTGAGAACTATGATCTGTAGGATTCAGTACTTTATTAAATGGTGCTATCTGAACTCTGAATATACTAATGCTTACAACCATTAAAACTGGGCCACCCTAGGGGAAAAGAAAACAATATTTGAGGAATAGCATCTTTTTGTGTTGAAACCTCTCTGTTGTGGACCAATGTTAGTATTTTAAGCAAATTCTTACACATGCTTTCATCAAAGCAGCTTTTTTTGATGATAAAAGAGTTGGAGTGCTCTTTCTAGAGTTCTTTTGTGTTGGTAAATGATAAACAAAAGAAATAGTATTTTTCAACTCACCTCATACAAGTACCATAGTGCAATCTCTTTATCGTGAAAGTGCAATTTATAAATGTAGACTTTTGTTACATAACTGCACTCAAACAAAACAATGTAAAACTTTAGAGCCTACTAGTCCACTCAGTCCTACTTCTTGTTCAACCAATCGCTAAGAGAAACAAGTTTATTTATATTTACGGGAGATAATGCTGCCTGCTTCTTATTTACAATGTCACCTGAAAGTGAGAACAGACATTCGCATGGCACTTTTGTAGCCGGCATTGCAAGATATTTACATGCCAGATATGCTAAACATTCATATGCCACTTCATGCTTTGGCCACCATTCCAGAGGACATGCTTCTATGCTGATGACGCTCGTTAAAAAAATAAAGCATTAATTAAATTTGTGACTGAACTCCTTGGGGGAGAATTGTATGTACCCTGCTTTGTGTTTTACCCGCATTCTGCCATATATTTCATGTTATAGCAGTCTCAGATGATGACCTAGCACATGTTGTTCATTTTAAGAACACTTTCACTGCAGATTTTACAAAACGCAAAAAAGGTACCAATGTGAGATTTCTAAAGATAGCTACAGCACTTGACCCAAGATTTAAGAATCTGAAGTGCCTTCCAAAATCTGATTGGGATGGGGTGCAGAGCATGCTTTCAGACGTCTTAAAAGAGCAACACTCTGATGTGGAAACTACAGAACCCGAACCACCAAAAAAGAAAATCAACCTCCTGCTGGTAGCATCTGACTCAGATGCTGAACATACGTTGGTCTGCACTGCTTTGGATTGTTATCGAGCAGAACCCATCATCAGCATGGATGCATGTCCTTTGGAATGGTGGTTGAAGCATAAAGGGACATATGAATCTTTAGCGCATCTGGCACGTAAATATCTTGCAACGCCAGCTACAACAGTGCCATGTGAACGCCTGTTCTTACTTTCAGGGGACATTTTTTTAATCGCTTGACAGCCCTAATTATAAGTAAAATAAATAGCTCTGAACAGTCCTGATCTACAAGTCTTTTCCTTTCAATAGCCATGCTATTTAATTTAGACATTTCATAATTGGATATAGTACTGGTCCTCAGTTCAAAAAGTCTGTGTACTGCTCCTAAATTAAACTCTATATGAACATCTTCATTAGGTGTAGAAACCAAGCGAGTGTCTAATTATTTGGTATAAGTAATAATACAAATTTCCTTTCCTCCTTTACCTTGTGAATCTTTCCTGGAAATAAGGGCATCAGAGGATACGTATACCTTAGTTGACCTAATCTGGGACATCATATTGACTAAAGCCTATTTTTTGGGGTAGCTGAAGACTGAGTCCTGTATCCAAAGCTTCTGATTATCCTCTGGAAGATTCTGAATGTGGGTTCCACTTGCTGATGAACAATTTGTCAGCTTAACCAATCCACACTCTCATTCAGACACTCTAGTGTCTGTATCCCTTATGGACTGCACATCCATTTCTTACTCAAAACAACATGACTTTTTTGGTCAGAAAAGTTTCTTTTGCTTTTCTTCATGGTTTCCAGGAGATAACTGTAGTATTTTATTACATGATTAGCATTTGATGATCCTGGATGTGTTTTTCAGGGGACTGTACTGCAGATCTGATGGTATTGTACATATGACTCTGTACCATCTCTGTTTCAACCAAACATTTATTCATGTTTGATCCATGTACCAATACGCTCCCTGGCTTACTCGTTAACGCTGGCATTTGTTGCGCTTATTTTCCTCTCTAGGATTGGTAAAGGAATATCATGTCTCAGAAAAGCTCCTGAAAACTACTACTCCTGTAAAATGAAGAACTTGCCTGGCATTGCTAGTTGAGAGTCAAATCTTTCTAAAGCAGATGATCAAACTGTTAATGTTATTCTTTCAAGTTGTTTTACAATACTGGGGAAAACCTTATCTTGGCCTGTGGCTAGAGATATGACTTTCTACAATTCCATGACTTGATTTGGGGATATTTTGACTTTCCTCTGATGTCTTTCTCAAAACTGATAATTAAACTGTAATTTAAAATTTCTTGGAGAGAATCCTATCCCCTAGTTCCTCAACACACATAGCTTGCTCTAATCCGTGTAAGAATTTATGTAGCTTACTGATAGATGAGCTACATAAATTCCAGTTTAAATGTTTTGAGTGTTTCAACTACCATCCCATCTGTCTGCCAACACAGACCAACTTTTTGGAGCAAATTTTGATGGCCAGCCCTTACATAAAAGGTTGCTTTAGACCACTGGTTCCAAATGCCTCCAGTATCTCTTAGATATAGTCGATCCTCTAGTCCAGGATTGCCAAGGCGGAGGATGATCAACAATACAAGGCTCCTAGTCTTGAGGTAATTTTAAAAATAACGTGTAATATGACACTGTAGCCAAATGTTATTCATTTGAAGTCCTGATTCTGCCAAATCACAAAATAAACATTTCAGTGTTAATATATAAACACCAAACTGGACAGTCTCTATGCAAAAAAATAAATGGACACAAATCAGACATCAAGAATTGTAACATTCAAAAACCAGTAGGAGAGCACTTCAATCTCCCTGGACACTCAATAGCAGACTTAAAAGTGGCCATTCTTCAACAAAAAAAACTTTAAAAACAGACTTCAATGAGAAACTGTAGAACTGGAATTAATTTGCAAACTGGACACCATCAAATTAGGCCTGAATAAAGACTGTGAGTGGATGTGTCACTACAAAAAGTAATTTCCCCTCTGCTGATACTCACACCTTCTTGTCAACTGTTGATTTGTCAACTGAGAATAGGCCACTTCCACCTTAATTGAATCAGCCTGGTTAGCACTGACCCCCCAACTTGGCCTTGTTAGCACTGACCCCCCACTTGGTAAGGCAACTTCCATCTTTTCATGTGCTGTATACATATACATACATACATATATACTGCTTACTGTATTTTTCACTCCATTCATCTGATGAAATGGGTTTTAGCCCACGAAAGCTTATGCCCAAATAAATTTGTTTGTCTCTAAAGTGCCACAAGGACTCCTTGTTGTTTTTGCTGATACAGACTAACACGGCTACCACTCTGAAACCATTAGAAACTTGATTTTTATATATCCACAATATGATACTTGCTCTATTGTACTATATTTTGCCATTCTGCCTAGCAGTAGCAGAATTTGTGGCCTTAAAGGTGAATTTCCTCTTTGGAGCAGAAATTTGTGACACAGGCTTTTTTTAGTATGTGTTTGTTTACAAAATGTATAGAAGTTGTGCTTCCTTGAACAAGAGTGGTAACAAACAACACAGGCAACTTCCTTCTTGCAGAACCCTAATATTAGATACCTCTATCTCATCCCCAGAAGCAGCTGTCTCTCCCCCCCCCCAGGCCTCGCTAATGTTTTACTGGTTCACAAAGTCTATGCGAGTTTTCCACACTTTTCACCTGGGAGACCCCTAGTCGAAGGCTGCTCACCAAGCTCACATGATTTTGAAAGGTGAGTGGGGCATCTATCTTCCTTTTGTGAAGCTGCTCCTCAACAGAGAACACTCAGATCTTCAACTACCAGACAAAGAAGAGTGCTTTAACTCCCAAAATACCCTTAATAACTGAGTTTAGTTATTGCATGGCTTTTTCAGCTCTTTGTATGGGGAATTTTATACATCAATGCCCCTTAATGTGCAAGCCATTAGCAACTTTTGCCATAACAGTATTAACATCATCATATGTTACGGCCATATAACCAAACCAGTCATTCTGCCTTGTAAACATTTAGTGATATGGTCAAGTGACCATGCACTTGGCCATATCAAATGAATTGCTCCAGTCTACCAAACAAACCTCTCTTTACTTCTTTCTGTTCAACTAGAAATTATCTATTTTGGACTGTCCACACAATCTTAGCACTGTTAGTGCAAGAGCTTTCTCCTGCTCTCTGAAACACCCTTCCTGCCATGTGATAGAACTAAAATATGTGTTTTCCCCTGTACATGCTCAGTAGATATTTTCAAATGTTGATCTAAAATTTATTCAAGTCAGCCTAAATGCCCAGAAAAATCCACTGGTAAAAATAATGCCCTTTTTGCCAAGACAAAAAGGCAAATCAAACCAGAAAAATTCCTTTTTGTCCCCTTCCTCCCCCCAACTTCTATAAACACTGGAGTCTTTTTTAAAATATAAAAACAGTTCCAAATCTGAGAATTTATAAAGCAGAAAACAACTGGGAAATTCACGTTACTGAGTCCAGTTCAAGGGAAAGAAAAGGGAAAACAAATATTGCACTTCAGCCTGAGGGATATGTTAGGTATAGATGGAGGCTGCAAGTGGGGGTTGGCACAGAGCTGTAATTCCCAGTTTGTTGATTACACCGGATTTCCAACCCTTTTGTTCCACTGGAGAGGCACAAAAGGTGGGGACCAGGATCTGGACCAATGAATTCAAGGTGTGTTCCAGGAATTCATTATGGAAGGAGTGGGCCCTATTAATATTAATATGTTTTGTTTCAAGTTCTCACTTCTGAAATGTTTGCTAACTAAAGCATCAGTTTACAAAACTCTAACAGGTTAAACATTAATTTTTACAGCGTTATCTCATATCTAATAGCCAAGGCCTCCTTACAACAAATTCTGAACTCCATATGCTGTCCATATCCTTCTAGCTTCCTTTGAATATTGGTAAACATCAGATTAATCAAAAAGTTTCAGAGTAACTAGTTAAATCAATTATTTTTCACTGGTGTTAAGATAACAGAGATGGAAAATAATCTCTCTGATCAAAGTGTTCCATTCCCCTGGAAGTGCAGGATACAGTCCCCTCATAAGACTGACGTGATATAATGAAAAAAATCACACTTTTGTTTAATGCCCCGCCACCAAGTTTTGTGTCACCCATATTATTCCTTCCTTGTATTGTAAATATAACCAAATTTTAATAAAAGTACCAGCTAAAGTGTTTTTAATAAAAAGCAACTAAATCGATACTTTAAAATAAAGACTATCAATAACCAATTATGACTTCACTTTAAAAATAACCGTTACGCTGAGTTACAATACTTTAAAATCAGATATTTGCCGAAGCCCAGATCCTGCAATCGGATGTGTGTGGGCGAACCAACGTGTTTGCACAGAACCCCAATCATGTCACCAGTGATCCACATGGGGAGAGGAGTTTGCCACATCCAATTGCAGAATCAGGTACTAAGATATTGTCCTGGACTAGACAAGTAGATAGATATTTTATACTACAGATATTTTCCCATAAATCTTGGAAAAAATAACGACCGTGTTTGTATCCAGATGCATCAGTTGAAATGATAAATTCAAACCCTATGTGAATCTGGAGTTCTGGCTCTTACAATTCCTTAAAACGTGCCATGGCTGCACAAAATTGTTTTTGAAAAGCTGGAAGTCTTCAAGCAAATTTCTGCCATCTTCATGTGTTTTTAACACTTTGGATTGACCAGGGCACTGTGTAATTTATGGAGTCTCAAATTGTTCCTTTGGTCATACTGTGGAGTCAATATTTTTCACTAATATCATGACTCTTAATATAATCTCAAAATGGAGAGATAGTTTGGCTTTCAAAAAACAACACTCCCTCCCTCTCCCTGATTTACACATATAAGTTTATTGTCTCTGAAGGGAAAAAAAAGCATTTCCCTACAGACAGCCAAGATGTTACTTCCTAAAGGGTTACTGGTTTCAACATGTTTTGGTAGCCCACACAATGTTAAATCCAATGCCATTTATTATTCATATTTTCCTATTCCCTTTAAGGAATCCAACTAACTTATTCCTGGGATACACTGAAGATTGGTTTAACTTCATACTTCACTTTAAACACATTTTAATTGGAACATTAATATCTGCATTTAACATATATATGTAGCTAAATTTAAGTCATTCCATTTATTTCCATTGGAACATGCAGCATTACATTGTTACATTTTCATCAAACTAGTTGCTTCTAAAACTAAATTTTAGATCAGCACCTCTTTCTCAGTCCCTCTCCTATGATTTTACAATCTAATTTAAACCAACAGAGCAGATCATAGAAAAAGTATTCCACAGGCATACCTCACAGGAACACAGTGCCCTATCTAGCAGTATGAATTATGGATCTGTCAATAACAGGCTCCACAAAAGTTATTTGTGTCTCTGACATTTTGAGGCTTATGTTGTTTCAGGATTATGGCTGGGAGGAATGATTTATTAGAAATCTTAAATTATTTTGTGTCATTCACTTTTTTTTTTTTACTTAAAAAATACACTAGCACTTATATAGCAGTCTGCAACACAAAATCTCTCTAAAAACATTAACTAATTCCCAACATTGCTGTGAGCTAAGTATCCTTAGGTCCATTTCAAAGATGGGAAACAGACAGATTAAATGACTTGCTATAAGCGCAGAGCAGATTTGAGTTAGAGTTGGGATCAGAATTCAGGAGTTCCAGGCTCTTATTCTTATGCTACTTCAAAAATATATAATTCTATATGAAAAAGCTATAAAAGTAAATTACGGTACCTTTTACTTTGTCCAAAGTCCTCACCTTCCGACATTTCAGACTTTAAAAAAAATAAAATAAATCCACACCAAACTAGTTAATCCAGACAAAGATTTTCAATTCTTTTTGTTTTAAAAGAAAAACAGCCCAGGACTCTGCTTTGTGTGCTTCTGAGTAAAGTGCTTCTTGTTCAGAGTATGTGTTTACACACATCCTAAGCAACTGCTTGTCTTGAATGAAGTTCAGAGTGTTCTATTTTGACTGGCTAATTCTATAAATAAATAGGTTACATCTTACTACAAGTACTGTGACAGGCTGTTAAGTTTCAAGCACAGCTCAAAGGCCAAATATTTTTTTATGGTCATGTGAGAAGGAATCACCAGCCAGTAATTAACCTTTATTTGCCTGACTCCACTGAAGCTCCTCTGCTTCCTCTCTGCTTGTCTTGGCTGTAACTAAGCACAAACCAAAATGATAGAAAGCTACAGTACATGGAGTTTACCAGGAATGTCATAGCAGTCTAAAAAATCATATAGAAAATACTGTGTAGTTGGTTAGAAAAAAGGTATACTGTAACTGTGATAACATCTAAAAACTTTGTTTACTGGTATCAGAGGGGTAGCCGTGTTAGTCTGAATCTGTAAAAAGCAACAGAGGGTCCTGTGGCACCTTTGAGACTAACAGAAGTATTGGGAGCATAAGCTTTCGTGGGTAAGAACCTTGCATCTGAAGAAGTGAGGTTCTTACCCACGAAAGCTTATGCTCCCAATACTTCTGTTAGTCTCAAAGGTGCCACAGGACCCTCTTTTGTTTACTGGCTGTCTCTACCACACAGTTGGCAGACACAACATACTGTTATTTTTCCCCTCCTGAATCTAGAAATGTCATGAGACACTAGCAGTTCATCAGGGAAAATGAACTGGAAGATCTATATTTCCAGTTAGGATTCATTTTCTTCTTGTGTTAGGAGCATGAGTTCCTCGATTCTGTGTGTATTTGTGAGAGTCTGTCAAGCCAGTGAAATTGCTTGCTCACTGGTTGCTTCTTTCCATAAGACAACAGCTTGACATAGACATATGATCTTTATAGTATCCTTATGGACCATCACTACTTATGGATATCATTACACAAAAAGCTGTTTTCTAGAAGGGGAAGCAACAAGTTTTGATATTCCACCTGAAAGATTGTTTCTGGGAATAATAAGTCTTAACAAAAACCTATTGTTTTAAGTATCTGACCAAAGTAGGGATAATGAGTAAGGGAAAAATCAGGCTCTATTTTCTATTTATTAAGACTTCTGATGTTTACATTTGTATTATAAGTAGTACAATATTGATTAGAAAACTGTTTCTTAATTAAAAAAAACAAACTAAGGAAAAAGGATTCACATTTTCAAAATAAAGGGATTCTAAATAAATAGTGGGATCTCTCTTGTACCAAGAATGGTCTAAACTCACAAAAAACCCTAAATAGCTCACACAGGTGATTCCATCAAAGACTGGCTACTTCAAGTCACAAAAGCTAAGAAGGCTGGATAAATATTTGAATGAGAGACCATGTAAAATTCTCAGAAAATGGGTGAACATCAGAGAATGTGCATGTTGGAGGTCTGTGGGAAAGGGAAGTTTTTACTCTTCTCCCTGTCCCCAACTTTTCAGCCAGTTTCCGCTTCCTTCCCCCTTCCAAGTCTTCCACACTGTCCCTCTCCTCAGTCCTCAGCTAGCCAACTCTTCCTTCCAATCTGCACTCCTTCCTTCCTCCCTTTGTTACAGATGTTGAGGGTCCAGCAGGCATGGGTGGTTACTGCATCCCAACAACCCAATTTAATTGTACACACCTGCTAGTAAAAGTGATGCCGCCTTACACAACAGATCTGTTCCCTATGAATATTCAGTCATACCTGCTTCCTTCAATGACCAAAGTGTATTGCTTTTGGCTCCTGTTAGCCCAGGGGTCGGCAACCTTTCAGAAGTGGTGTGCCAAGTCTTCATTTATTCACTCTAATTTAAGATTTTGCGTGCCAGTAGTACATTTTAACGTTTTTAGACTGTCTCTTTCTATAAGTCTATAATATATAACTAAACTATTGTTGTATGTAAAATAAATAAGGTTTTAAAAATTTTTAAGACGCTTTATTTAAAATTAAATTAAAATGCAGAGCCGCCAGGACCCGGGCAGTGTGAGTGCCACTGAAAATCAGCTTGTGTGCCGCCTTTGGCACACATGCCATAGGTTGCCTACCCCTGTGTTAGCCTAAGATAGAGGAAGCTGGATTCCATTCTGCCTTGCATCTCTTCAACAAAATTGTTAACTATGTTCCCTAATCTTCATTAATTAATGGTGATATGCAATACAGAAAAGAACCCAGTTTGACTTTGAGATCCCAGACTGAGTTTGCAGGCTTATCAGTTATCAAAAAGAATGTGTTTTTCTTATATAGAACATGTGTGTGAACACCTACCTGCCCATCCACCTCATTAAATTAACATTAAAGATTGTAAAGTCAAGCACTCCAAAATTAGGAAATGCTAGAATCAAGGTTGCTGCACATCTTTAATTCCTCCCTTGTGCATATGCATTATGATACAATCTTTAATTACATGATCATATACTATTTTTTCCACGTGACCCCTTCCTGACTCAGAGCACAGGATGGATGGTGCTCATTTAATGATCAGCTATTCAATATTTTGTTTTATCCTCATTGTTTAATATGTTGCCTTAGGCCTTATTTACTGCACACTATTCAAACCCAGCTCTGAAGACAATTATTAATTTCCTCATGGGTTTTTCTTTGGTGATCATCACTATATTATCTCAGTGCTTCACAAACAATAATTTATCTTTCCAACACCCCTGTCAGAGTTCTTAACCCCATTTTACAGATGTGGAGCTGAGCCACTGAGAGATTATGGTCAAAATTGTCCACTAATTTTGAATGCCCAATTTGAGATGCCTTGGACCTCATTTATCAGGGTACTTAGCATTATATAGGACTTTGTATGTTCAAAGCACAGCTCCCACTGACTTCAGTTGCAACTGTGAGTACTCAGCACTTCTGCAAATCAGACCCAGGGTATCAAATCAAGCATCCAGGAAAATTATCCTTTGTGACCCCACACTGAAAAGTTTGGTTTAAGTGACTTGCTTAGTATCATATGGGAACTTTGTGGCAGAAGTAGGGATAGAATCTAGTTCTCCAAGGCAGCATTCAATTGCTTTAACCATAAAACCATCCTTTCTCTCCCTGATTCATTCAATACACACCTTCCCAACTTCTGTAACAAATGAGGCTAGAGTCCTACAAACAACAATCCCCAAAGCAGTTTTTAAAATAAATTTAACAGATTGTGTTTATTTTTAAGCATTTTTTCCTCCATTTTTATTCATTTAAATTTTCATAGTTGTGGGAAATTATGGGAGGGGCTCAGACAATCATTTGACATTGAGATTTAAAAAAATAAAGCTTTATAACCATTAAAAAACAAATTGTCAACATCATGTCAAAATATACAAAGTAATTATCCTTAAATCAAACTCTAATAAGTTCTCAAGCAGCATTTTTAATAGCAAACAGGAAAATCAAAAATTCCATCATCATGTGGCATAATATTGATACCACATGGCTCATCAACTGGGGTGGACCTTTAGATCGACTACACAATTCACAACCTACCTAGCCAATATCAGATTGCAGTTTCTTTCTGTATTATAGCAGAAGTGAGTTTTGAAGATGGACTTAAGAAAAGCTAAGGAGTTGGCTTTATGGACTTTGATTAGGAGCTTTCCCCGTTCAAGTAATATGGAAGGAACCAGGAAAGTGCTTATTTGAGAAGCAGGCAATCAACGCTGGCATCATAGGTAGGAACTGACCTGACAAAAAGGTAATAGGTTAGATAGGTAGGATGGAACTAAATTGTGATGAGCTTTGAAACCAAGGACAAGAAATTTTTGTTTGAGATGGAAGAGTGGGAGCCAAGAGAAGGACTTAAAGGGTATATGTGACGTAGTCAGGGCAACAAGACAAATTGTGCAAGATGATCAAAACTTGGACAAGAATTACAATACTAAATCAAGTAAATTTCCCAAGCCTTTATTAGCATGATTGTCAAGTAATTTCATATCAATTTAACTAATTTAATAATTTTATTTTTAAATCATGATGCCTTTCCAGTAAGACCAGGCCAGTGCCATAAAGCTCTGAGTGGCAGCACAAAGTGTGTACTACTATGATCAAGGATTCATTTTATGACAGGGAAAAGAAACATTTCGTCCTGAAAATTTACTGGTTTGGCACCAGTGACATTTTGGGCTACTGGAGAGCCAGATAAAGACTTTTACTGTTACAAATGTAGCAAAAGTGTGTGTGTGTGTGTGTGTGTGTGTGTGTGTGTGTGTGTGTGTGTGTGTGTGTGTGTGAGAGAGAGAGAGAGAGAGTGTACACGCACTCACGTGTGGGACAGCTGTTGAATAACTGCCTTCTACTTAGACCAAGAGAATATCTGTGACATACAAGTTTGAATGCATGTTATTAAAATAAATTTTGTTTCCATTTCACACAAGAGATGAGTCACATCAGGGTTGTTGTTCCTCCCTTCAGAGGGTGAAGGTGACAAGCGGCAGGGTTGGATCACGTGGGCCATGATTTGGTATGCAGTCCCAGTTCTAGAGGATGAGCAGCAGGCTGGTAGTAAATATTCATAATCACTGTGTTGCCATGCCAATTGTGAGTGCTGGCAACACTGTCAAATATGAGTTCCATGTAACAGTTCTTTTCTTCCACAGTTCAAATTTATGGAATTTCCCCATCTCTACCTGACAAACTGCACAAGCAAGATACACAGGCGTACGCGCCACACACCATTTAGTGTTGTGACACTCCACATGGTATTGAATCCACACAGGAAAGCCAGGCAAGGTATGGAACATGCTCATGGAATGTGTAGCATTCTTTTCTAATTTGTCTACAACCTAGTTGTGGAAAATAGGATCTACGTCTGTTACAATTGCCTTAATTTTCTGGTTATTTATATTTAACTAGTAGAGTATATAATGCTTCTGTATACAGAAGGTTATTTATACATTTCATGAATCATCTTACAGTGACTCTACATTACTCAGATTGCCATTAGGATGTTATTTATTCTGTAAAGTTCAGTTTCTGTAAGGATTAGGTAAGCATGAAGGGTATAGTTGGTACAATTTATTAAATATAGTAGAAACTACACAGAATAATATTCCTACAAGATTATCAATTAATAATGATTTCTCCCTACCTTGTTGAGACTTTGTTTTAAAAGTTATATTTATTCTGTTAAAAAGCAGAGGAGGGAAGTATGAGGAATCTCTAACAACAATATTTATTAAAGATGTATATCTAAGGAATTGAGATTGGAGCTTAAATCAGTCTTGATGTCAATTTTGTATACTAAATAAGCTTATTTTCCATGTTCCCTTATAGTCGTCTCCTTGTGCTGTTCAGTGTGACAGCCTTCTCAAGGTATTGATAATCAGAACTAAAAAGCCAAACTACTGTTTGATAGGGCCGCATAGTGTATTTTAAAACATACATGCACAGAAATCTATACTTTAGTATAGATTTGCCCCATGATGATATTCTGTATTGTCCAGCAAGACAGGAGGGATATAAAAAACCCTTTCAGTGTCTCGCAACAAAGAACCAAGGTATCTTGAATCAAAACATCTTGAACTCTAGACACACAGATGGACTTTGCTATTTGAACTGATCACGTGCACTGAGTGCAGTTCTTGAAGCCTGTCCCACAGCCAGATCCACACAAATTTAGATTTAATTGTGAAGTAGAGAAGGATTTGAAATAAGAACCTCTGCTGTGACTGTGCACACAGTGATGTGAAGGCAACAGAGAGATCTGCCAATAGATTCACCACATGGATCAATTTTTCCATATGAATACAGAAACACACTTGCCTAACTCAATAGGACTACTCACATGAATAAAAAAAACAAGGATTAGGTCTTTAATGTACAACATGAATTTTATGAGCTATGAATAAATCCCATAATTTTAATATGGTTTGGGTGAATGAAAAAAGTCATATACACAACTTTGTATGTTTAAAGATATAATAAAACCTAACCTGATTTAAGGCACAATCATATGGTATAGTAACTGCTCTGCTAAACCCAATTTAAATCATACTGTTCTCATAAAGAGAATTGCAAATTTAAACCTTATTGTTCTATAGATATGGACTATTTTGGGGTTACTTTCAAAAGAGCCTAATGATGACTCATGCTTGACTTCAGCAGCAGGAATAATGACAGCAAACGCTGCAAAGTAAAATATTTTGTATTTGTTTACTGAAGTAATAACCTGGACATAATCTTTAATCTTTCCCTAATATAACAGTAAGGATAAAAAGGTTTTATGAATATAGAACATACACACTTTTCCAATAAAATGATATTTCACAAACTTTTACTACTTTAAGAACAGGCCTTTCAACTTTCAAAGCTGCATAATAGCTCCTTATAGCATTAATGTCAGAAGTTAGGATTTCTCATAATTTGAAACCAAGTCTAAATGTAAATGTACGTTCCCTTTTTTAATGAACTGGATATGTCTATTTTTTAGTAAAAGAAAATACATCAACTAAAGATAAATACAACCCAATATTCCATGAACATTATTACCCTCCCTTTTCATACAGGGAAGCGTATATATTTTCCAAACAATTTTCATTTACTTATACATATAGTACAACATAAAATATGCAAGTTCACACTGTTTACATCAGAAGAGTCTATTACAGCAACTTCTGTGTAACACTGCAAACTTGCTGAAGGATATACGCTGTATGTATAACTGATATTCTAACCCTTTAAGCTGTTCTGTGTGGCACCCCACTGACTTAAAAATGTATGGGCAAGACTGTACATGCCTAACTTTGAAAATCTTCCCACAGTCTATGTTGTGTATTTGGTTGTCATGGTAACAGAACCTTGTGTTGCTATGGAAACTGAGTTAGATTATTAGAGGATAGCCCAGCCAGCTTTGGCTGGCTGTTGGTTAGTCCTGTGTGTGGAAATAAATGGCTGTTACAAGGTTTACAGCTCTCTGTCTCTCCAGTGATTTCTTCCTAAAACTGTTGCCCCCAAGGATATAACAACGTGGCGACGAGGATGGGATATCTGTGCTGCCCCAGAAACAGAAGGAAGTAGAAGTTAAGGTACAAAAAAACCCAAACAAACCAACCTTGTTTGCCGCTGGAAGGGGGTGAGAACTGGCTTGTTTTTACTGACTGTGCAAACGGAAACTAAAATCATGGCTACACTTACAGGGACTCTGGAACCTTTTGAGGAGACTATAGTGCAATGGCATGTATATACTGAGCGTTTTGAGCTTTTTGTTATTGCAAATGACATTACAGAAGAGAAGAAGGTGCCAATATGCTTAAGTGTTGTAGGGGCTAATACCTACTCCCTGCTACGCAGCTTACTGCACCCTGTTAAGCCAGAGACTAAATCTTACAGTGACATTGTGGAAATTCTGGGGTCCCATTTTTCTCCAAAACCACTGGTAATTGCTGAAAGATATAGGTTCCACAAAAGAGACCAGAAAGATGATGAAACAGTTGTACAATTTGTAGCAACTTTGAGAAAGCTTGCAGAACACTGTGAATTTCAGGAGATGTTAAATGATGCCCTACGTGACAGGTTAGTGTATGGCCTGCACAGTGAAGCTATACGGAAGCGCCTATTGACAGAGGCTCAGCTTACCTTACAGAAGGCCACTGATATTGCTGTCTCCATGGAACTGGCTACAAAGGAGGCACAATCTATTGGTGCATCCCCTAGGGTGCATAAGGTGTCACAAGAACCTACCCACAAAACTGTGGGGAGTCAGGAATGTTACTGCTGTGGTAAGCCGGGTCACCCGACATCAGAATGCTAGTGTAAGGACCTGGTGTGTCGACACTGTGGCAAAAAGGGACACATTGTGTGTGCCTGGTCTCAGAGACTGTGTATAAAGAAAAGCTACAGCATCTTCCGCTTAAAGCAACAAAAACAGTGCTGAAGACGTATACGGGAGAAGCTGTGCCCATGTTGGGCACTACTGATGTTAAGGTGGAGCTCAATGGACAGGCTGCTAAATTGCCACTGTTTGTGGTGAGAGGTAATTACCCAGCCTTAATGGGTAGGTCTTGGCTTAGGAAGATCCAGCTGAATTGGGCAGAAGTGCACCGAGTGACTAAAGAAGAAATTGGTCTGACCACTATACTAAGGAGACATGCTGCTGTTTTTGGAGAGGATCTGGGAAGTATGAAGGGAATCACTGTGACATTGAATATTAAACCTGACAGTCAACCAAAATATCTGAAAGCCAGAACTGTGCCATATGCCGTCAGGCCGAAGCGGACCTGGAGCGCCTGGTCAGAAATGGAGTCCTAATACCAGTTACCCATAGCCCATGGGCAACTCCTATTGTTCCAATAGTGAAGAAAGATGGCTCCCTCCGGATTTGCGGTGATTTTAAGGTCACTGTCAACCCAGTGTTGTGTGCAGAGCAATACCCGCTTCCCCGCATCGATGACCTCTTCGCAGGCCTGGCTGGGGGACAAAAGTTCAGTAAGATTGATCTGAGTCAAGTGTATTTACAGATGCACGTTGATGAAAAGTCCCAAGAGCTGTTGACTATTGTGACGTATAAGGGGCTTTATCGATACTGTCGCCTACCCTTCGGAATAACATCTGCTCCCGCCCTGTTCCAGAGGGCTATGGACCAGATCTTGTATGGCTTGCCAGGAGTCCAGTGCTATCTGGATGACATCCTGGTCACTGGAAGGAATGAGGAGGATCACCTAAAGAATTTAGAGGCTACCCTACAAAGACTGGAAGAGTACGGACTGCGAGTCCGCAAAGACAAGTGTGAATTCTTCCAGCCCTCTGTTGAATATTTGGGACACATCATTGATGCTACAGGTTTTCGTAAGGCCTCTGCCAAAGTTAAGGCTATTGTGGAGGCTCCCCCTCCTCGAAATGTTAGCCAGCTTCGCTCGTTTCTAGGACTATTGAACTATTATGGAAAATTCATCTCACAGTTAGCCACACTGCTAAAACCACTTCACGAACTACTTGGGCAGAACAAGGCCTGGAAGTGGACTGAAGCCTGTGAGGTTGCATTTAACAAAGCTAAGGATGCATTGCTAAAGTCTGAAGTTCTGACGCACTTTGATCCATCCTTACCCCTACAGTTGGCCTGCGATGCGTTACCTTATGGAGTGGGAGCAGTCGTGTCACACATTATGCCTTCGGGAGAAGAAGGACCTATTGCTTTTGCTTCACGCACTCTAAGCAAAGCAGAAACTAACTAAGCTCAAATCGAGCGTGAGGCATTGGGAATCGTTTTCGGAATTCGGAAGTTTCATCAGTATCTGTTCGGACGGAAGTTTACTCTTCTCACAGACCACCGACCCCTGATTTCAATTTTTGGACCCCACACCGGCATTCCTCCATTAGCCACTAGTCGTATGCAATGGTGGGCACTGTTGCTTTCTGCGCACACATATGAAATCAAATATCGGAAATCCACTCTGCACGGCAATGCGGATGGTCTCTCAAGGCTGCCTTTGCCAGTCAACCGTCGAGATAGTGCCCAGAAGGAAAGCTTTTACTTTGAACAGGTAGAGAATACACCCATCACCGCTACTCAGGTAAAGAAAGCAACTCAAGTTGACCCAGTATTGTCTAGTTATGGACCTGGTGATGCATGGAACATCTCGACGAACCTCTGGTCTCACCCTACCTTGTTACCTACATGTCCAGGAGAACGGACTTATCAATCCAATCTGGTTGTTTGTTGTGGGGGAGACGTGTCATTATCCCACCACCACTGAGATCGCAGATGTTAGAACAGCTCCATTCCGGTCACTGTGGAATAGTGCGCATGAAGGAAATTGCACGAAGCTATTTTTGGTGGCCTGGATTGGACAGTGCTATTGAGGAGAAGGCAAGAGCTTGTATGTCATGTCAGGGTGTGAGGAATGCACCCCAGTGGGCACCCCTACATCCATGGGACTGGCCTGAAAACCCGTGGCAATGTATTCACGTTGACTTCGTTGGCCCCCTTGAAGGAAGCATGTTCTTGGTGGTGGTAGATGCCCATTCTAAATGGCCAGAAGTCTCTATAATGCAGTCCACTACTGCAGAGAGTACTATCCAAAAACTACGAGGACTCTTTAGTCATTTCGGTCTGCCAGAACAACTTGTGAGTGACAACGGACCGCAGTTTGTCTCTCAGGAGTTTCAAAAGTTCATGAAGGCAAATGGGATAAACCACATCATTTCAGCACCATATCATCCATCCACCAATGGATTAGCTGAAAGATTTGTGCAGACAATGAAACAAGCTTTGAAATCGGCAAGGGAACAATTATCCATTCAAAAGCGTCTGGACACCATCTTACTATCCTACAGAAACACACCTCATGCTATGACCAAGGCATCCTCGGCCTTTCTAATGATGGGACGACAGTTGCGCACTTGCTTTGATCTGCTGAAACCTTCTGAACCCCGACAAATTGTGCAACGTCAGCAGCAAGATCAAGTCATCAGGCGTGCACCCAGAGCAAAAGACCGAACCTTTAGCCCAGGACAGCCAGTTTTGGCTCGGAATTATACTTCTGGAGCTAAATGGGTCCCTGCCACTGTCACCGCTCGAACGGGACCTGTTTCCTACACAGTCCGGACTGCAGAGGATCTCACCTGGCGGCGACATGTAGATCAGTTGCTGCCAGGTCATACCAGTCCTCAGGACACATCTTCAGTTGAGTTGCCTGACTTTACCACCTCCGGCGAGACACCGAATCGAGAGAGTCACCTGTTCCTGACTTTTCTCCTCCATTATTGCCAGCGGCAGAGATACCCCTCTGCCCGGCACAAGCTGATACCCCATCCTCATCCATTCGCCCTATGAACCCTGAGCCCATTGTCAGGCCCGCGCCCAAGACACTTTCGGGTGCAACAACACCAGCAGTCCACCATAATCCACCTAGAGACAGAAGACCTCCTCGTCGGCTGGATCTTTAGCTAGGGCGAACCCACGGTTACGGGGTAAAATAATCCCCGGGGTTTAGCCGGGAATGGAGGCAGTCTACCCTCCTTCTCTAGTTTAGTGTTCGTTTTATTTAGGGGACATTCTTATTAAGGGGGGAGGGATATGTTGTGTATTTGGTTGTCGTGGTAATAGAACCTTGTGTTGCTATGGAAACTGAGTTAGATTATTAGGGGATAGCCCAGCCAGCTTTGGCTGGCTGTTGGTTAGTCCTGAGTGTGGAAATAAATGGCTGCTACAAGGTTTACAGCTCTCTGTGTCTCCAGTGATTTCTTCCTAAAACTGTTGCCCCCAAGGATATAACAGTCTATACTGTGTGTACAGAATTTCTGACATGTCCCCGCCAATGTGATTTACATAAGTATTGTGCAATTAGCTAAGGCCCTGTTCCAACAAATTATGTGAGGGCAGACCCCTTGTACATACACAAAATATACTTTTATACATTTAATATAAATACACAGACTTTTGTTTATATATTCACACTTACATGTGTCCATTGGGTTTGAGTATACACAAGAAACGGTTACTCACCTTCTTGTAACTGTTGTTCTTCGAGATGTGTTGTTCATGTCCATTCCAAGCAGGTGTGTGCACGCCGCGTGCACGCCAGCCGGAAGATTTTACTATAGCAACGTCCGTAGGGTCGGCTCCGGCGCCCCCTGGCGTGGCACCCTCCTGGCGCTGTATATAGGGGCCAGCCGACCCCCCACCCCCTCAGTTCTTTCTTGCCGATACTCTGACAGAGGGGTAGGAGGGTGGGTATTGGAATGGACATGAACAACACATCTCGAAGAACAACAGTTACAAGAAGGTGAATAACCGTTTCTTCTTCTTCGAGTGATTGTTCATGTCCATTCCAAGCAGGTGACTCACAAGCCCGAGTCTAGGTGGTGGGGTCGGAGATCACTGCAGACTGGAGGACTGCGCGGCCAAATGCAGCATCCTCCCTGGCCTGGTGCGTGATGGCGTAGTGCGCCGTAAAGGTGTGGATTGAGGACCAGGTGGCCACTCTACAAATTTCCTGCGTTGGGACGTGGGCCAGGAACGCGGCTGAAGAGGCCTGCGCTCTTGTGGAGTGGGCCGTGATAGGCGGGGTTGGTGTATTGGCCCGACTGTAGCACTCCTGGATGCAGGTTCTGATCCAAGCCGAGATCCGCTGTGATGTGACCGGGAGCCCTTTCCTACTGTCGGCCACGGCGACGAAAAGTTGGGTCGACTTCCTGAAGGGTCTCATCCTTTCTATATAGAATGCGAGAGCCCTGCGAACGTCTAGAGAATGCAGCCTGCGCTCCTTAGCCGAGGAGTGCGGTTTGGGATAAAACACAGGGAGAAAAATGTCTTGACCCATGTGAAATGGGGAAACTACCTTAGGCAGGAACGCAGGGTGCGGCCTGAGTTGGACCTTGTCCTTGTGGAAGATGGTGTATGGAGGCTCAGATGTTAGAGCTCTGAGTTCCGATACTCTCCGTGCTGATGTGATAGCCACCAAGAACGCGACCTTATATGAGAGGTATAACAGCGAGCATGAAGCCAGCGGCTCAAATGGAGGCCCCGTGAGGACAGACAGGACCAAATTGAGGTCCTAAGCAGGGACAGGTTGACGGATGTGTGGGAACAATCTGTCAAGGCCCTTAAGGAATCGTCCAACGAGTGGGTTCGCAAACACTGAGGTCCCCCCCTCTCCAGGGTGGAACGCGGAGATTGCAGCAAGGTGTACTCGAACCGACGAGAGAGTTAGCCCCAGGTGTCTCAGATGTAGCAAATAGTCCAATATGAGAGGGACCGGGGCGAGCAAGGGGGCCTGACCCCGTTGTGTAGCCCAGAGGGAGAAGCGCTTCCACTTGGCCAAGTACGTGGTCCTTGTTGAGGGCTTCCTGCTGCCCAACAGGACCTGTCTGACCTGATGAGAGCATCGTAACTCCACTGGGTTTAGCCATGGAGCATCCAAGCTGTAAGGTGGAGCGACTCCAGGTTCGGGTGAAGGAGGCGACCGCGATCCTGCGTGATCAAGTCCGGTAGTAGGGGCAACCTGAGTGGAACCCTCATAGACATGTGTATGAGAGACGTGTACCAATGCCGGTGCCGCTAACGTGGCGCTGCGTGGAGAATGCGGTGAGTGCATCGCCGGTTTGCCCCTAGAGTGATAATGGGGCCGAGTGGTAGCCGGAGGTTCTCTGCACTGGTGCGGCGACGCCGGCACCGGGAGGCTCAAGAGATCTGATGCGGCCTCGAACGCCTCCGGCGTGGATGGGAGGCACACCTCCTCCATCATGACCAGGGATCCATGCCGTTCCGGACTCGACCTTGCCCTCCCCGGGGCGGGAGTCAACGGGATGGCTGGATGGGTCTGCGGCGCGGGTTGTCCCATAACACTCGTGGATGGCGCCGGACCTTTAGAGTCCCGGTGGGGAGATTGTTCCCTCAGCAGCCTGTTCTTTTTAACCGGTACTGGCGATGGAGAGCGGCGTCTTGTAGAAGATGGTTTCTTATGCGCCGACTCTCTCCGGTGCCGGGGTTTCGGGGCCTTGGCCTCACGACTTACCTCCGGTGCCGGGGCACTGCGCACCGAGGATGAAGTGCTGGGTGCCGGCTCGGAAGGCCCGGGATCCGATTGTGGCCGCAGTGCCGCCTCCATTAGGAGAACTTTAAGTCTCTGCTCTCTATCTTTGAGAGTCCTGGGGCGAAAAGCCCTGCAGATAGTGCACCTGTCCCTTTGATGGGTCTCTCCGAGGCACCGTAAGCACAAAGAGTGCGGGTCACTTTTCGGCATAAATTTCCCACAGTCCCGACAGAGTTTGAACCCCAGGGACCCGGGCATGCCCCAGCGGGGCGACAAAAAGTTGGGGAAGAACCCCCCAACTAATATCTAACTATCTAACTAATTAACTATTTACAAGAACTATAGAACACTGCCACGATTGCTGAAGAGCAAGCGAAGTTCCAGCTAGCCGTCACCGGCGGTAAGAAGGAACTGAGGGGGTGGGGGGTCGGCTGGCCCCTATATACAGCGCCATGAGGGCGCCACTCCAGGGGGCGCCGGAGCTGACCCTACGGACGCGGCTATAGTAAAATCTTCCGGCTGGCGTGCACGCGGCATGCACACACCTGCTTGGAATGGACATGAACCATCACTCGAAGTAGAATTACTGTTTTTTCATAAACTAGTTTTAAAGGTTGTCTTTTTTTACTTTATTACATTTAAAATTTGACATAAAAATTGTATACCAAAAAAATCTGTTTATATATAGCTAGAGGAATAATCAGATAGAAGCATCCTTGTCTAGCAGTTAGACCAGTGCACTTTTGCTTAATTCTCTGAAAGCAGGATATTTTGCATAATAGCAAATGAAAAACATTCTATACAACAGTTCATGAAACTCTTTAGAGAGCCAGACAAAATAAGCTGTAATGAAAAATTCTCATCTCCAAATGGAATTCTACAAGTTGTGTTCCTTCTCCAAACCTGGAGGAAATAACCTCATTTTTAAAACTGGTTTGAAAAACATGAGCTAAACATTTAGAAAAGACGTATTCAGGTTGGATGGCAAAAATCATATATGCAATATTAAAACAGCCACAGAAAACAGAGTTAAAACACATGCAACAAATATTTAGTCCTCTGAGCAAAGCACACAAGTCACAGTTTTGTTAAGGAAACATACAAAAATGGAACATGGTGGAGGAATGGCTGTCAATAGACACCAACACCTGATTTGTAAGCCATGGATTGTCATTATGTCCAGGCTGAGGAGGCCCTTGAAGAATTCCACCTGGACTTCAACAATTTCCACCCCACCATCCATCAACCTCAGCCTGGACCAGTCCACACAAGAGATCCACTTCCTGGACACTACAGTGCAAATAAGTGATGGTCACATAAACACCACCCTATACCGGAAACCTACTGACCGCTATACGTACCTACATGCCTCCAGCTTCCATCCAAGACAGATCACACGATCCATTGTCTACAGCCAAGCCCTAAGATACAACCAAATTTGCTCCAACCCCCCAGACAGAGACAAACACCTACAAGATCTTTATCAAGCATTCGTAAAACTACAATACCCACCTGGGGAAGTGAGGAAACAGATTGACAGAGCAAGACGGGTACCCAGAAATCACCTACTACAGGACAGGCCCAACAAGGACAATAACAGAACACCACTGGCCATCACATACAGCCCCCAGCTAAAACCTCTCCAGCACATTATCCACGATCTACAACCTATCCTGGAAAATGATCCCTCACTCTCACAGACCTTGGGAGGCAGGCCAGTCCTCGCTTACAGACAACCCCCCAACCTGAAGCAAATACTCACCAGCAACCACACACCACACCACAGAAACACCAACCCAGGAACCAATCCCTGTAGCAAACCTCGTTGCCTACTCTGTCCCCATATCTACTCTGGCGACACCATCAGAGGACCCAACCACATCAGCCACACCATCAAGGGCTCATTCACCTGCACATCCACTAATGTTATATATGCCATCAAGTGCCAGCAATGCCCCTCTGCCATGTACATTGGCCAAACCGGACAGTCCCTCCGCAAAAGAATAAATGGTCACAAATCGGACATCAGGAATGGTAACATACATAAGCCAGTAAGTGAACACTTCAATCTCCCTGGTCATTCTATTACAGATTTAAAAGTCACTATCATTGAACAAAAAAACTTCAGAAACAGACTTCAAAGAGAAACAGCAGAACTAAAATTCATTTGCAAATTTAACACCATTAATCTGGGCTTGAATAGGGACTGGGAGTGGCTGGCTCATTACAGAAGCAGCTTTTCCTCTCCTGGAATTGACACCTCCTCATCTATTATTGGGAGTGGACTACATCCACCCTGATTGAATTGGCCCTGTCAACACTGGTTCTCCACTTGTGAAGTAACTCCCTGCTCTCCATGTGTCAGTATATAATGCCTGCATCTGTAACTTTCACTCTATGCATCTGAAGAAGTGAGGTTTTTACCCACGAAAGCTTATGCCCAAATAAATCTGTTAGTCTTTAAAGTGCCACCAGACTCCTTGTTGTTTTTGTAGATACAGACTAACACGGCTACCCCCTGATACTTGACATTATGTGTAGTTAGTGTCTCACCATGAGGCACCCATGCTAGCCCATTTTTGTGAAACACAGAGCACAAGAATTTTTTCCACTCTGGTTTTTGCATATAAGCTATAGAAAGAATATGAGAGTCAGAAAACACTTCAGAGAGTAAAAAGCAAACAATCACATTCTTAGATGTGTCAAAGGAGCACATCTTCCTCAGATACAAATATCATAGATCATGGCAAATGTATGTGACAAAGTGAGAGAGGATCTAGATAGAGTGCCAGGAGTCCTTACCATTAAGGGTGAAAAACTCAATTGCTCTGGGACTTTGTTGGCATTGGAAACAAATGGGGGGGGGGGGAGAAGAGAGGGAGAGGGGGAAGAATCACCTTGAATCACATTGAGAAATTAATTTAGAAACTGGTCAAAGGAATTCAGTGCCATTCATATTTTCAAGACATTATTTCCTGTTGTGTGAAACTGTAAGAGCTTTTTTCTCACAAAGCCCATTTTCTATATATCCTGAAGTCTATAAACTGTACATATATACCACTTTACCCACCATTATCTGCAACTCAGGCTAATTGCCATATATACTCGTTCATAAGCCGAATATTATTGGTAAAAAAATGATGCATCAAAGAGCGGGGGGCGGCTTATAAACGGGTCTACACTAAAATTTGATGATTTTAAACTCTATGGAATCATTATATTGAATATCTAATACAGGGATCGGCAAACTCTGGCATGCGGCCCGCCAGGGTAAGCACCCTGGCAGGCCGGGCCGGTTTGTTTACCTACCGAGTCCACAGGTTCGGCCGATCGCGGCTCCCACTGGCCGCGGTTCGCCGCTCTAGGCCAATGGGGGTGTCAGGAAGCGGCGGCCAGCACATCCCTCGGCCCGCGCCGCTTCCTGCCGCCCCCATTGGCCTGGCGCGGTGAACCGCGGCCAGTGGGAGCCGCGATCAGCCGAACCTGCGGACACGGCAGGTAAACAAACCGGCCCGGCCCGCCAGGGTGCTTACCCTGGCGGGTCGCATTGCCAAAGGTTGCTGATCCTTGATCTAATACATTGTAGTTTTGTTTACCTGGAGTGTCTGCAGGCATGGAGCCCCTCAGCTCCCTGTGACCGCGGTTCGCCGTTCCCAGCCAATGGGAACTGCAGGAAGTGGCCACTTCCTACAGTTCCCATTGGCTGGGAACAGCGAACCGCGGCCACGGGGAGCTGAGGGGCTCCATGCCTGCAGATGCTCCAAGTAAACAAAACGTCCCAACCTGCCAGCGGCTCACCCTGACGGGCCGGGAGCCAAAGTTTTCCAACCCCTGAAATATAGGGTCGGCTTATGAAAGGGTCATACAGTTTTTGCTATTTTTACCTATCCATTTTGGGGGGTCGGCTTATAAACTAACGGGCTAATGAACGAGTATATACATGAATTATAAATCACTGACCGGGCCAGGCAGGCGAATAAACGACAGACACATGGGATGGGTTTAATCAGCAGGCTGCAACTTTATTAATTATACACTGGGATTGGCACTACAATGCCCACTCCTCACTCTTACATACCAGGCATTTTAATAGGTTCCAGTGCAGGTTCCAGGGCTCCAACCTCACAAACAAAACAATAACTTGGGGTAGACACTCCCTGACCTACCCCACGGACTCAGGTTAATTATAAAACCTCTCTCTCCCCAAATCCTGTGTAAGGGGGGTGGGAGGGGAGTAGAGGCCACAAAGCTGGTGGTGAAGAGACCTCAATCTGCAAAAATGTTGGGGTTCTCCCCTTATATAAGTGTAAGGTCCTACAGTGAAATCCTGAGTCCCACTGACCTCTGGGAGCTGGTGCTTTTAGCCTTTACATGCATTGGGCACAGGCCAGAAGTTGTGATGAGTCAGTAGTCCTACCCTCATTATATAAACCTTTCAATAACCTATTGTTTTCAATTAACTGTACATCCAGGAGGCTGTGAGGAAGATAGATAAAAAAACGCACTGAACTACTTGCCAATGTGGCCTCAAAGGGAAAAATTCCTTCTTGATCCCTAGAAAACAGGCAATCAGTCAGACTCCTAGCAACATAAAAGGGACTGCTCCTAAGCTACAATGAAGGGGAAGGAGGGCAGGGCAGCTAATTGGAGGGCAAGAGGCATTTGAAAAGCCTAGGCTAGCTTAAATAGGCAGCGAAGGGACACCTGGAAGCCGATTCACTGGCCCCATCACCTCCTGCTCCAGCCAAAAGCTAAGCAAAAGACCAAAGGGGGAGTGGGAAGTCACAGCCCCCATCCTTCCAGCATGCACTCTGGGCTTCTCACATTCCCTACCTGATGAAGGCAATAAGAGGGTATTTCACTCAGCAAGCAGGGAATTTGAGATTTTGGAATGTGCTTTACCAGTCGATCCGTAACTGCCTGAGTTTATTAGCTTTCTCCCTCATCTGTAAAAAAAAAAAAAAAAGGGTGATGGATAGAGGGGAGTAGTCGTGTGAGACGCTTGTGGAAAATTACTTTGTCATATTGATGCTGTTACTGGCTTATTTGATTTTATCTTGCGGTAACTGATTGGCCTATTTACGTGTATATTTTTGAAAGATGGGCACTCCTATTATAGAGCAGGAAAATTCCAAACCAATAGATCAGGGATCGGCAACCTTCAGCACGGCGGCTGCGTGCCAAAGGTTGCCGATCCCTGAAATAGATAAACATGTAACATATATGCTGTCTTTTGTTAAGGCAACAGCGTATACACTTCAAAGATGTGACTCATGAATCCTGTACTACATCCTTGAAATTAGCTTGAGGTAACAAGTAACATTGCTCAAAGGCTCACTAGTTTAGAGACGGAAAGTTTGATAACCTTAAAATATTTCAAGTGTCTAGACAAATTGCATGAGAAGTTATTATACAGATCTGAAAAAAGTGTTCAAGCTACTGTTGGCACATTGTATATTCCAATACAACTATCAAACCTGGTATATTCCTGCATGAGAGGCAAACAGCAGTTTACCCATTGAGGATACTGGAGGCCACTAGAAGACAATGCTATATGTAAGCCAGCTCAGGTAGTGAGGAATCATTCAATCATGCAGAATTTCTAAGGTAAATAAGAGATATGCAGCTAGACAGTACTAATGCCTGTGATTAACTCAGATCATAAACACGCCAGTTTGCCAAGGCAAACGAACATGGCTCAGCACTGCTAGTGTTTGGAGCAAGTGGGGCGGGAGGGAGGTCCAGCTTCCTGATTGGATATTTAACTTATTTTAGGTGCAACCGGGGAAATTCCAGATGAAAGAAAGTGTCTAACATGCCACAGGATCAAAGTCAAGGTCTAACTCTGGACTGACAACCTGAAGTGCTTGAAAAAGCATCAGCATGTTAATATACCAGCTGCTTGGTATTTGTAAGATAACAGTTTGCTTTAAGTTGTCCTTAAGAAAAACATTCTGGTTTAATGCTTACACGATGGAAGTAAGACAGACAATTAGATTCCATTGTCAACTATGCCACTGGTTTACCATCTGACAGTGAGCAAGTCACAAAAATTTTCTATCTTAGTCTAACTTAAGGTAAAATGAGAATAACATTTACTGATCTTTAAAGAGTTTGAGATCTTTTAATGAAAATTATGTTTATGTCCCACGTGAACTCCACTTTGATAGTTTCTAAACTGTATATTTATCCATGGCACCAGAAGCATTCCTCCACTAAGTTGTCACAAATGTGATTCTATTTCAATGCCTGTACTTCCTTGACTAGTTAAGTTAGTTTGTCATTTCTCATTGCAGTCTATCCCGATGTATATGTTTAACATTACATTTGCCCAAGTGATCATATAAAACAACATGCAGTGCTAACATGACAATGTTAGATCATGTTTATTTGGACACCAGAAGAACTTGGGAAGATTTATTCAGAATTTAAGGTACTGTGGGGTACATGCTGTGGTCTAACTAAGCTAGAGATAGTGACCGTTTAACTTAAGAACACAGTGGGATAATGAACCACAAGATTTAAAAGGGAATATTCCCCACCTCTGCAACTGCTAGGAATAAAACCAGAGTAATTTGGTTCTATCTGCCTCAGATGAAAAGAAAGTCTTTCTTTAAAAATGGCACTGGTTTAATTAGCTGCTTGATTCTTTTCAATGTTAGGATAAATATTGAATTGCTATGACTTACTGAAGCCACTCTGCTCAGGCGGCTCATCTTCTCATACAATATTATGCCCTTATATGAAACGCACAAAAAGCAAATGATATGAAGTGCTGATTTGACAAACTTTAATTCAATGCATCAAAAGCCTGTGTTACTTTAGCACAGAGCTAGATCTAACGCTGTCCAAGTTTCCTGTCAGAAGACCTATTTGAAATTTTTTTTAAACACACACACACTCTCTCTCTCTCTTTGTGCCTTTTTCAAGTTTTCTGTTCTGATTTAGAAACTTTCCAAACAAAATAAAGGCACTGTGTAGGTTCAACCCTCCAAAATAAGCTGTGAACATTTTTCCATATGAGCTATAGTTGGTAACCACATTGTACAAGCTTGACCTACTGCGTTCACAAAGCATCTGAGTTCCCTGAATCAGCCTTGGAGATCATAAAAACTCCACTTGTACTTCTTCAGAATTTGTATTTTCCTTGAATCAAAGAACAGAGTTTATAAATGATGCTTGATGGGCACGTAAAGTTTATGTTCCCTGAACCGGATTTTGGAGATTACAAATTACATAGTCTATGAGAAAACAGAGTACGATTCTGTGATTTTTTTTTTTTAAAATGTATTGGTCAGTAAATGAAGTACATTTATCATTATTTTTTTAAAAAAGTTTAAAAGACGTAAATGTATTTCTCTCCAGGCTTGGGCCTTTGACTTTGTGAAGTAAAATGGGACCTGTAATACCTGCGACCATGTCTCCTAAAGGTGTCATCACACCAACCAAAAATGCTTTTTCATATAATGCAACTTAGACAGCATGGTGAGTTGTATTTATATTTTTATGTTTAAACAGGGTTTCAAATAGCTTTGGTTCAAAAAACTTACAAGGTTCCCTTGTTAAAATAATGTGCTGAAGGTAAGTGCCAGAGACAATAGTAAATTGGGTCATTTTCAAAATCAGTATAATTATTTGTGTGTTTTGTTTTTAAGCACAGAAATAATAATCAGTAAAATATGTATTATAAACATGTCTGTGCTTACTCACTTTTTGGCTAAGTTATAGTTTTATTTTATAACACGAGCTCCCATTCTAACTTCCGTTACTTTAATTTTGCTCCCATACTGCCATGAGCCTCCCATCTTTCCTTCTTTGTTTCTCTTAGTTTAATCCAAGAATTTTTATAAATTTTTTTAGAAGACACCAGCCGAGATCATCTTACAATTTGAAAAGCCACAGTACTAACATCCATCACAATACTACCCTTCTTTCCTTTATCATTTTTCATAACACCTCTAAAGAAGTCTGTCAGTTTTGCATTAAGGGAAGATATTTCACTTGTACATTTTACATTTGTAAATATGTGAACCACAAAGCATTAATTTTACAAATAGTTTCATGCATATATTTGATAAAAGGTGAGATATTTTGTCACCATGATAACCATTGCTTTTTTCAGATAAGTGACAAAACTTCAGAATCTTGGCCTAAGAAGTTTCTATATGTAGACATATTTAGCTCTGTTTCTCAGGACACTTGCATATTGTTGGCACAAAGAATCTTTGTACAATGGAAAAAACAAAAAAATTACTAAGTAAGCAAACAGCATACTGAGTGTAATTGTTAAGTAAATATTTTCTGAGGAGCCTCCAGAACTGCTTTGGGTGATATATTTGAAATGCAAGCAGAAAAGCTCCTGTATTTGTCCTCTCTAGTAACTGCACCTACAGCTGCCAGATTAATCCAAATCTGAATGATCCCATCTGGAAAGTTAGCTAAAAACTTCTCATAGTAGGAAACACTTGCCACTGCTACCAAGAATAAAGACTAATAACCAAGCAGTCAACCATGTGAAAGTGGTCTGCTGATGAGATTCCAGACACTCTGGTGGAAGCAAGGAATCTCTTCTTCCATTCCTGTACAGCCACAGCATGAGATTTTAAGAAACCTGTGTTGCAATTGGTCGGGCTCAGTTGGTGCTTTTGCAACCAACAATGGTGACATTTTCCTTACATTTATCTGTCTTAGGCCAGTGTTCAAAGGAAACACCAGAGGATGCAGCTTAAAATTCTGTCTTATTTAAAAGACAAAACTGTGTTTAAAAGTGACTTCACTTAAAAATGCCCCCGAAGTCCAGTAGTTTCCAAGTGCAGACAGACAACACTCTTACACCCATTACTGATGTAGCATATTAAATTGTAACCTGTGGCCTAGCTGTTTAAAGGCCAAATCCTGTGCGGCATTGAGCACCTGCATCTCCCCTGGAAGTCCATGGTAGTAGCGGGTGCTCAGTTTGAATTTAGGCAATAGCTACTCTGTGCGCCTTTCCAGGACTTTACAATGCATAAAATACAAAAATAATGCAGAAATAAACTTGCTTTATACATCACATGGTCAAAATTTTGTACAGTTGTTCTGAGATCCAGGAGGTGGTGAGAGACAGACCAGCTGAAATCTCTAGGTAAAGATGAAAGGGAAAAAAATAGGGGGGACATGAGGGTAGGGCCGGCTTTAAGCCGATTTGGCTGATTCCCCAGAATGGGGCCCCGCGCCTAAGAGGGCCCCGCAACGTCCGGGGCTGCTGGCGGAGCGGGAAAAAAAAGCCACATCCTGCTTCTCCCCCCTCCCTCCAGCGCTTGCACTGCCATACAGCTGATCAGCGCAAGCCTGGGAGGGAGGGGTGAGGAGGAGGAATGCAGCGTGCTTGGGGAAGAGGCGGGGCCAGGGCGGGGATTTGGGGAGGGATCCAATGGGGCAGTGAGGGGGTGAGGATTTGGGGAGGGATCCAATGGGCAGGGAGGGGGCGGGGCTGGGGGCGGGGCCAGGGCGGGGATTTGGGGAGGGATCCAATGGGGCAGGGAGGGGGTGGAGTCGGGGCAGGGCCGGAGCGGAGTTGGGGCGGGGGGGCACGAGACAATTCGCGTCCCGGCGTGGGGCCCCGCACCTGCTAAAGCCGGCCCTGCATGAGGGAAAGGAGCAACTATAGACCATGAATTGAGGAAGAGGAGGTGGATGAGGCATTTCTAGAACAAATAATAGAAATAACCAAATCACAACCCCTGCTAGTAATGCAGGACTTTAACTATCTAGACATTTGTTGGAAAAAATAATACAGCAAAACACAATTTCCAAAAACTTATTGAAATTTATTGGGGACAACTTTTTGTTTCCAAAAGTGGAGGAAGTAATGAGAGGGGGAGGGAACAGCCATTTTAGACTTGACACTGACCAATAGGGAGGAATTGGAAGCAAATCTGAAGGTGGAAGGCAATTTGGATAAAAGTGATCACAAAATGATAGATTTCATGATTCTAAAGAAGGAAAGGAGCAAGAGCAGCAGAATTAGGACAATGGACTTCAAAAAAAGCTAACTTTAACAAACTCAGAGAACTGGTAGGTAAGGTCCTATGGCAATAAAAATCTAAGGAAAACAGAAGTTCAAGAGAGATGGCAGTTTCTCAAGGAGACAACATTAAAGGAAACTATCCCAATGTGAAAGAAAGATAGCAAGACGAGTAAGAAGCCAATATGGCTCCATTAGGAGCTCTTTAATGGCCTGAAAATCAAAAAGAAATCCTACAAAAAGTGGTAACATGGACAAATTGCTAAGGAGGGGTACAAAAGAAGAGTGCAGGCATGTAGGGACAAAATCAGAAAGGCTAAGGCACAAAATGAGTTAGACCTAGCAAGGGACATAAAAGGCAATAAGAAGAGGTTCTTTGACTACATTAGGAGCAAGACAATGATGAAGGAAAGTGTAAATCTGCTACTTAGTGGGGAAGGAGAAGTAATATTTGAGGATATAAAGGCGGCTGCGGTGTTTAATGCCTATTTTGTTTTAGTCTTCACTAAAAAGGTTAATTGTGACCAGATACTCAACCCAATTAATATTAACAACAAAAGGAAAGGAACCCAAGCCACAATAGGGAAAGAATAGGTTAAAGAATATTTAGATAAGTTTGATGTATTCAAGTCAGTAGGGTCTAATGAAATTCATCTGAGGGTACTTAAGCAACCAGCTAAAGCAATCTTGGAACTGTTAGCAATTATCTTCGAGAACTCCTGGAAGACGGGTGAGTCCCGATAGACTGGAGAAGGTAAAACATAATACCTATCTTTAAAACAGGGAATAAAGAGGACCCAGGGAACTATAGTCCAGTCAGTTTAATTTTGATATTTGGAAAGATACTGGAACAAATTATTAAACAATTTGTAAGCACGTACAGGAAAACAGGATTATAAGGAATAGCAAGTATGGATTTGTCAAGAACAAATCATGCTAGACCAACCTAATTTCCTTCTTTGACACAGTTACTGGACTACTGGCTAGGGCAGAGGTGGGCAAACTATGGCCCGCGGGCCACATCCGGCTCACGGGACTGCTGCCCGACCTCTAAGCACCTTGCACAGGAGGCTAGCCCCCTCCCCCGCAGCCTCAGCTCACTGCGCCACCGGTGCAATGCTCTGGTCGGCGGGACTGGGAGCTCTTGCCGGGCAGTGCAGCTGCGGCGCCGCAGCCTGACCTGGTGCTCTGTGCTGCGCGGTGGTGTAGCTGGCTCCAGCCGGGCGGCGCGGGTGCCTGTCCTGGTGCTCTGGGTGGTGCGGCTGTAGCGCCGCCAGCCACTGGTGCTCCAGGCAGTGCGGTAAAGGGGCAGGGAGAAGGGAGGATTGGATAGAGGGCAGGGGAGTTCGGGGTGGTGGTCAGGGGGTGGGGGTGTGGATGGGGTCGGGGCAGTCAGAGGGCAGGGAACGAGGAGGCAGTCAGGAAGGAGAGGGGGGGTTGGATGGGGCGATGGGGGCAGTCGGGGCAGGAGGTCCGGGGGCGGTCAGGGAGAAGGGGTGGTTGGATGGGGCACGGGTCCCAGGGGGGGCAGTCAGAAATGAGAGGAGGGGTTGGATGGGGGGGGCAGGGGGCAGTCAGGGGTGGGGGGTCCAGAGGCGGTCAGGGAACAGGGGGGGTTGGATGGGGCAGGAGTCCCAGGGGGGCCGTCAGGGGGTGAGAAGCGGAGGGGGGGGTCGGATAGGGGGTAGAGGCCAGGCCACGCCTAGCTGTTTGGGGAGGCACAGCCTCCCCTAACCGGCCCTCCATACAATTTCAGAAACCCGATGTGGCTTTCAGGCCAAAAAGTTTGCCTGCCCCAGGCTAGGGGGAATGCAGCAGACATAATATATCTTGATTTTAATGCAGTCCCACATAACATTCTTATAAGCAAACTGGAAAAATGTGGTCTAGATGAAATTAGTAAAATGTGGGTGCAAACCTGGTTGAAAGACCGCACTCAAAGAGTAGTTCTCAAAGGTTCACTGTCAGGTTGGGAGGACATATCTAATGGGGTTTTACAGGGTCAGTCCTGGGTCCAGCACTAGTCAATATTTTCATTAATGACTTGGATAAAGGACTGGAGTGTATGCGTTGCAAATCTGTGGATGACACCAAGGTGGGAGAAGTCTGAAGCACTCTGGAAGAGAGGATTAGAATTCAAGACGACCGTCACAAATTAGAGAACTGATCAAAATCAATAAAATGAAATTCAATAAAAAGACAAATGCAAAGTATTTCACTTAGAAAGAAAAAATCAAATGCACAACTACAAAATAGGGAAAACTGGGTAAGTGGTAGTACTCTGAGTCAACATTTGCAAAATGCTGAGGCATTTGTGAAAAAGGCTAATATTCTGGCATGTGTTAAGAGGAGTGTTGTAAGTAAGACAAGGAAGGTAACTGTCTCCCTCTGCTTGGCACTGATGAGGTCTCAGTGTTCAAATATGTTAAGGGCTGTTATAAATAGGATTGCAATCAATTGTTCTCCAGGTCCACTGAACATAGAACAAGCAGCAGTACCGGGTTTACAATGACGCCAGTGGCACCATGGTGCCGGGCCCATGCTCAAAAGGGGCCCCGGCCCAACCTGCTCCACTTGCACTGCGCCCAGAGCAGCTGGCTCCTCTCCATCCCCCAGCTCCTCCCCCCGCACCATTCACACCTCTTCGCCAGCCCAGAGTTTCCCTCTGCCCCGGCCCCGCCCGCCAGCTCCTCCCCACCCCCTGATCCCTTCCCCCCACCCACTGCTTGTTCTTCTCAGCCGGCGGCTGGCTGAGGGCTCCTCTCTGCCCCCATCACCGGCAGGCAGGTGCTGGCAGAGAGAAGCCCTCAGCTGCTGCCTCTCCAGGCCAGTGACTGTCCACTTCGGGTTCCGTGGGGGTGGGGCCCACCTCTCCATGCCGCTCTGTGGAAGCGGCAGGCTGGGGAAGTTGGCAGCTGCCTCCCCCCTACTCATGCAAGGAAATGCCTCCTTCGCTGTGGGCACCATCAGCGCCAGGCAGGTAGGGCTGGGTGGGGCCCCGGGGGATGGGGATGCTCTGTGCTCCCAAGCTTCAGCTGTCCAGTGTGCTGGGAGAGGGGATCCCTGCTGCTCTGGCTTGGTAGGGCATGGGGGAGTGGATCTGTGGGGGGGATGCTGGGCTGTGAGGAGGTCAGAAGCTCAGGCGCAGGGCAGTGGGGGAGGTTTGTGTGTTTTGGGATGCTAGGCAGTAGGAGGGTCTGTGTGAGGTGCTGTATAGTTGTGGTGGTGGGGCTGTGGGGAAGGACACTGGGCAGTTGGGGAGATGTGTGTGTATTGGAGCACTACGGAGTGGGGGTTTTGTGTGGGGCACTGGGCAGTTGTGACGGGGCTGAGGTGGGGCACTGCGCAGGGGTGGTGGTGTGCAGGGCACTGTGCATTTGTGTGTGTAGGGGTGCTGGACATAGCGGGTCTGGAGGATGCTGGGGGGGTTACTGTGTGGCGCAGCATGGTCCGTCCCCAAAGGTAAGGGGCACACTGGCAGCAAAGGGCCGGGTGGGCCAGTGCATGTCTGGAGACTGCTGGTTTGTAAACAGTGCCCTAGCACTGGGTGGAGCGGGTCCGCCCCCACCATACCATGCCCCATTGTCCCTGGCCGGCACCTCGCTCCGGGGACCGACCTCCCTGTGCCATGCTCCCATGAGGGCCAACAATATGTTTGGTGCCAGGCCCACAAAAGATTAATCGGCCCTGACAAGAAGTAATGAGCTTAATCTGAAGCAAGGGAGATTTAGCTTGGATATTAGAAAAACTATAATGGAGTTAAACTCTGGAATAGGCTTACAACGGAGGTTGTGGAATCCCCATCATTGGAGGTTTCTAACAGCAGGCTGGACAAACACCCTTCAGGGATGATTTAGGTTTACTTGGTCCTGCCTCAGAGGGATGGGCTTGATGATCTCTGAAAGTCCCTTTCAGCCCTACATTTCTATGATTCCATGACAGTTAAAATTTTATTGAGTTTGTTGAAAATGCCTTTCTTGTTGTGTGCCTTAAAGGACAAGGAAATCCCAAGAATTATTTTAATGTGTATTTTATCCCAATTAGCCTGTTTGGAGGTAACAGAAATAAATGGATTTCTTGAACATTCATACAGAACTTTTCTTAAGCATCATTCTGACAGTACAGAAAGCAATGACCAGAGTGCTGACAGCTGAATTCAGTGAAGTATTTCACATGTACTACCAGAGAAACTATGCAGTGAAAGAAAGCTTCAAGTTTTAAAAGGATATAATTGTTTTTATTAGACTGAACTTCATTCCTGGTTGGAGACAGAGTTATGTCACATGACACAGTTTAAATGAGTGGTGGTTGCATCTGGGTGGACTAAGGAGGAATTTTATTCTGTAAAATCCTTTTTCTCCCTATGTTAAATATTAATCACCATGAAACTTTGTAATGGACTGATCTCAAGGATACTTTTGGTCACCTGGTCTCAAGAAATAATAAATAAAACAAAAGCAATACTACTAAGCATGAAAAAAAAGTTGGCTATATTAGCTTCAATCTTTTTCACTGTAAGAATGAGAAATAGTTAAAGTCTGACAAACAACATTACACTTTTGAACATTGTCCATGTACTGACTAAACCGCTAGAGAATCAGTTTAAGGAGAGTAAAATATATTTCAATAGATAAACACATTGGATATCTGTTCATAGGGAAGACCAACTCAAATAAAGTATCATAACATTTAGTATTCTATACACCGTTCAAAAACAAAGTTGTTTCATTAGACTGTGTGTTGAAATGCTTAGTAAGAAATAAACATGTTATTCTGCTGATATATTCACATGCTTTGATAAGGTATGTGCCAGGACATTCCTTGCTAAGTTAAGTGACTAATCAGATGCTGTGCTGGTAAGCACACCCTCAAGTGTCATCAGAACCCGGACGTTTGCACATGACACCCAGAGGAAAAAAAGCTGTCACTGTAGGTTCTTGTGCCCTCTGTAAATAATTTCCATATTACGTTTTGTAATCTAATGCTTGCATTTAGTGAACCAGGATACAAGTAAAGGTCAAAACCTACCACTTTTTAAGTTCACTCTCACACATTATCATCTCCTCTCTCTCTGCCCCCACTCTACAGGCACTAAGCTTTAACATCATTTTTATTTAGGAGCAACAAAAAATATTTTAGTAATTGTTTCTGGGTGTCTCATTTCATTCACTATAACAGAAATGTGAAACACATTCCTGGAATTCTCAAATTAACTGAAGCCAGCATTCTTTTTTCGTTTAAAATTCTGAAATTTCTTTCTGAAATTTGCAATGTGATTTACAAACTGAAGTTAGAAACAATTAATAGTAATTAGCTCATTATCATGTAACTTTGGTTTGTTATGAGTGCTGAAAATATTTTCTCAAGTCACAGATTTCAGGAAAACAGCTTTCTTAATTGAAAATATTTATTTTCATTGCTGTATCTACAGTACATTGCCTATAGCTGAATGTTTTGCTGTATAGAATTTACAAGCCTTTTTTTAAAATTTATTATTAAAGCAAAGGGGATACTGGGAAAGTGTTTAAAATGATTAGCTTTCTGAAACAAAATGTAACATGGAAAAGGGTGATGATGCCAGGGCAGCAGCAAGATAACTGGAGGTTCTATGCCCATGTTTTAGCACCAGAAAGCACAGCAAGGCATCTGAAATATTATCAGACATTCAGATTCTGAGTAACGGATCAAAGCTTAGGAACAACTGCTTTATTACACCATCTCTGTACAGGACCACATGCATATTCTTGTAACTAGATTGCTGCTCACCAGCTTTGAGTAAAAGGACTGATACTTGTGACTGGCAGTGGCTGTGGTGAATGATCCCTGAAAATAGGAGATAAATGCTCCATGCAAACATATGTCACATAACATGGCAAGGTTTTAGGTTGAACCGTGTAGTCTTTTCTGTAGGGAGTATACCTTTCCCTAATCCATCCATGTTTTCAAGGAAATCTCCCCATGGATATTTCCCCTATAGCCCCACATGCCACAAAACAAATTTTCCTGTCAGAAAGGATCTGGACTTATACTTTTTAAAAATGCTATTTATATTTTTGGTAGAATTTGGCCATTAGATTTTTGAGTTTGACATAACTGGTGTCATTTACTTTTAATGTAGTCTTTCTTGCTTACCAGAAAATAGATCTATGGAAAGTTTTAGCATATTGCATTTGTGGAATGAGTTAAGTTCTATGAAAATTTCTCATTAAATTGTCACTTGCATTATGATCTAGAAAAGCCACTTAAGCAAACAGTGTCATTTTTTCTTTAATACTAAAAATACTCTCTGTGTTGTAAGTGACACTACGGAACTCTCTGAACAATATAGTTTATAAATACCCTCTAAGAAGACAAGCCAAATGACTGAAGGATTATAAGTTCTCTCTACCAGTTGTTCAAATATTAAAATGGCAAGCAGTAAGAGTACAGGGGGAAAAAGTAACAAACAGCCAATGTTGAAAACTTTACGTGTGCAACAGAATAAACGTTCAGAGAAGCACGCTTAATTACTATTGTGGAACTCTCGTAATTCTAGTTTATTTTCCACCCCCTAATAAGGTCAAGTACAGACATCCAATGATTAGTAATTTTGGAACTCTTATTCTAGCAACGATTCCATGTTAACTACTAATGTAAGGCTCTCTGACAAGAGAAGACTAAATATGGAGGTCACTTACCTGTAACTGTAGGGTCTTCAAAATGTGTGGTCCTTATCTGTAGTCCACAAGAGGGTACACATGTACACCATGCATGTGAGATTGCAGATTTCGAAAGCAAGCAGTGTCCATTAGTCCATTCAAGTGCAGTTGCCCTCCTTGTGGTCTGGACTGAAGGTATAAGAGGCAATGCAGACTGACACCTCTCTAGTTCTGCTCTTACTGTGAATCATAAGGATTCAAAGCAGAGGGGAAGGAGGGCACTTCTCAAACAATCTTCGGTTATAAGTAAGTAACCTCCATTTCTTCTTCGAGAGCTGGTCCCTGTATTCCACACATATGCAATTGGTAAGCAGTATTCAAACAGGAAGGGAAATGTGAAGATGCAGTTGGTATAGAGATCTATAATGCTGCTGTCCCAACAGCTGCATCTGCAAAAGAGGCTGAACTAATGCATAATGTTTCGTGACTGTATGGATAGAGCTCCAGGTAGCCACCTTACAGATTTCCAGTATAGGTACCTCTTGAAGATGTGCTGCTGAGGTTGCTTGTGCCTTGGTGGAATGGACCTCACTCCATCCAGGGGAGGAATACGTGCTAATTGAGAGCAAAGAATGATGCAGCTAGAGATCCACTAAAGCATCTCCAAGTAGATAATGCCCTTGCGTTCACTCAGATATGGCGACAAATAACCATGATGGTTTTCTATATCGGTTTCGTTCTTTGCAGGTAGAACATCAAAGCTCATCTGCCATCCAGAAAGTGAAGTCTCCTTTCCTCACTGGAACTATGTAAGTGACTAGGTTGATTTCTGTGAAACTCAGAAATTACCTTAGGGATGCATTTGGGGTGAAGGTGAAGAGAAACCTTCTCCTTACGAAATATGGTATATGGGGGCAGGAGGGAGTCAATCATGAGTGCTCCCAGTTCACTCACCCTTCTGGCTGAAGTGAGGGGAACTAAAAAGACAACCTTCATGGAAAGGTGGGACATGGAACATGTGGCCAGCAATCCTAACTAGACCTTTTAGGAATCTAATTGTGACATGTGAGTAAAAATAGAATGGCCTTCTACCAAAGGATGGAAGGCACTGATTTCTGGTACACAGACCCCCCCCCCAGTGAGCTAATGGAGAGTCCTGAAGTTTTCAGGGCCAGGAGACAGTCTAAAATCACAGGGTTAGCTCCAGATTTCGGAGATAACTGATTACATTGAGCCCTGGTAAAGAAATGCCTCCATTTATCCAGATAACTTTCCTTCTTTGACTGAGAACAGACTTCAAGCATCATTCTAGATCTGATGTCCATCCAAATACCAGGTTATGAGGTGAACAGGGGCCTGTGTTGGGATGCCTGGTCTTGCCATTCTCCTGAGTTATAGATCTGGGAAGAGTAGATGCAGATGGGAGGACAGGTTGATATTCACAGAAGGTCTGAAAAACAGAATTGTCTGGGCCAGTTGGGTGCTATGAGAATGACCTGGGCTTTGTTAACTCCTGGGGGAATTCTGCGTAAAAAAAAAAAAAAAATTCTGCAACAAAAAATTAAAAATTCTGTGCACAATATTTTAAAATTCTGCAAAATTCTGCATATTTTGTCAAAATAACACAATATAACCACACCAGTTTCAATTATTCTTGGTCATTTATTTCGAAACACCTGTCAGCAAGTATGTCTGTAACAACAGACAACAAAAAAGATTCAGGAAATGTTTTTTAACAAATAGATTCCTTACTAGAGTTCTTAATACAGAACTCTGAGTAATAAATCATTTAAACTACAATACAGAACCGTATTTCCCACACCCCTCAGAAGCAGTACAAAGGCTTGGCGGAGTCAGGGATAACGGGGGAGCTGAGGGAGTGGAAAGTAAATTGCTGGGAAAGGGCCTGGGTTGTGAACTTGGAGTGTTGTTGGGTATGGGTGGGAAAAGTATGGAACAGGTTTTTTGGGGGGGTGCAGGGAGGGATTGTTAGGGAGCTTCCCCCATGCAGACCCTGGCTGACCCCTAGCCTCTCCCATTCAGTCAGGCACATCTGCCCCTGTCCCCATGTGTTCCTGCACCCCCATGTGTCCTTGCACCCCCTCGTCCACATGTGTCCCTCCACCCCCACTCAGACACCCACTCCCCCCATCCCCATGTGGCCCTGCACCCCCTCCCTCTATGTGGCTCTATACCCCCATCCCATCCCCATGTGTCTCTGTGCCCTCAACCAGCCACCCCCTGTTCCTATGTAGCTCTGCATCCCCTTCCCCATCACCATGTGGCCCTGCACCTCCCTCCCCCTGTGGCCATGTGCCTCCACTCCCATTCAGCCCCTGCCCCAGTCTGTCCTCCCGCACTAGCCCTTATGAGCCCCTGTCTGACTCCCCCAGCATGCCACGCTGTCTGTCTCCCCATAGCTCCTGTCTCCTGACCTGGCCTGACAGGCACTGTGAAGAAGTCAGGCTCTCTCCTCCTTAGCTGGCCAGGAGCTGCTGCTTTGTTCTGTCGCCACAGTGCCCGCCCTCTGGTGAGCAAAAGGCAGAACTTCAGCAGCATTTCAGCAGAACCATAGAATCATAGAATATCAGGGTTGGAAGGGATCTCAGGAGGTCATCTAGTCCAACCCCCTGCTCAAAGCAGGACCAATCCCCAACTAAATCATCCCAGCCAGGGCTTTGTCAAGCCTGACCTTAAAAACCTCTAAGGAAGGAGATTCCACCACCTCCCTAGGTAACCCATTCCAGTGCTTCACCACCCTCCTAGTGAAAAAGTTTTTCCTAATATGTAACCTAACCCTCCCCCACTGCAACTTGAGACCATTACTCCTTGTTCTGTCATCTGCTACCACTGAGAACAGTCTAGATCCATCCTCTTTGGAACCCCCTTTCAGGGAGTTGAAAGCAGCTATCAAATCCCCCCTCATTCTTCTCTTCTGCAGACTAAACAATCCCCGTTCCCTCAGCCTCTCCTCATAAGTCATGTGCTCCAGCCCCAAATCATTTTTGTTGCTCTCCGCTGGACTCTTTCCAATTTTTCCACATCCTTTTTGTAGTGTGGGGCCCAAAACTGGACACAGTACTCCAGATGAGGCCTCACCAATGTCGAATAGAGGGGGAAATGATCACTTCCCTCTATCTGCTGGCAATGCCCCTACTTATACAGCCCAAAATGCCGTTAGCCTTCTTGGCAACAAGGGCACACTGTTGACTCATATCCAGCTTCTCGTCCACTGTAACCCCTAGGTCCTTTTCTACAGAACTGCTGCCTAGCCATTTGGTCCCTAGTCTGTAGCAGTGCATGGGATTCTTCTGTCCTAAGTGCAGGACTCTGCACTTGTCCTTGTTGAACCTCATCAGATTTCTTTTGGCCCAATCCTCTACTTTGTCTAGAAGCTTTTTTCTGCGCAAAAAATTAAAAATCTGTGGGGCTCAACAATTATGTGCGCATGCAGTAGCGCAGAATTCCCCCAGGAGTACTTGTTGTAGCGAATCTTTTGCAGAATTTGTGGTAGCAGAGGGATGGCATATCTCAGGTGGTCTGTCCAGGATAACAGAAGGGCCATGTCCCTGGAACTGAGACTCAGAACTGCTCTGGGGCTGTATAGGGTGAACTTCTTGTTAGTTTGGGATGCAAACAGGTCCCAGGATGGTGCTCCCCACTGTATGAAGATCTTGCTCAGGATGGAATTGTGTTCTTCCCACTCTTGAACTGTGGAGAAGTGCCTGATGAGATTGTCTGTTACAGAATTCTGTGCACCTGGTAGGTATGTAGTTGAAAGTGTTATGTGGTTTCTGATGCACCAGTTCCATAAGTTGACTGCTTCTAAACAGAAAGGGAGGACTTTTACCACACCTTGTTTGTTTGTGTAAAATATAGTTGTCATGTTGTCTGACACTGTCTGCATGCAGTACCAAATAAGTGGGAGGAATGCATTGCAGGCTAGAAGGACTGCTTTCAGCTCCAGTAGATTGTTATGCATCCTGGCCTCCCAAAAAGTCCAAGAGCCTTGCGCAGTGTAGTTGTCCAGGTGATTTCCACAGGCAGTGAGTCTATGACAATGGTCACATCAAGTGTGGGTATAATGAAAGTACTCCCATGCGTACTTGTTCCAGGTTCATCCACCTGGCAAGAGAAACTATGACTTTCTCCAAGCTTAGGTCTTGCTCCATGGTCCACTGAAATCAAAGGGGTCTCGATCAGGGGAACAAGGTTGAAAGCAGACACTAGCTGTCACTTGACTTTATAGAAGTTCAAATCTCATTTTTTGTAGAACCTCACAGGAGGTTACAAGAAAAGATAGTCTTCCCAAACATCTTCTCAGGTTTCCTATGATCAGAATTACAAATCTTCCAACTGTGTAGGTGTAAAGGTACACAAGGCTGATGTCAAAGAACCAAACTACAGTTTAGAACTAGAACTGCAGAAAGAGGGCAAAGCTATGTAAAACTCCACACTTCTTTTGCATTGGGCAAGTTTGATTAATTCAATAAAACTTTTTCAACTACATCACTCACAATAGTAGAACTGAAGCTATCTGCTAAGTGTACTTTTAGCAAGCTAATAGAGAGTCCCGATTTCTTGAGAGTCAACAGACAGTCTAGGACTACAGGTAGAGTGGCTATATCCAGCTTTGGGCTGGCACCAGGTCCAAAAGCTACTCCACTTTTGTAGGTAAGTATGAAGGGTAGCTATTTTTCTTCTATAATAATAACCTCTTCCTGTACCTCTTCAGAGCAAGATGTTTCAATGTGCTGGAACCATGAATGTGCTCTGAGGAGACAATTGTCCGGGTAAGGGTAAATCATGATGCTCTGGGAGCATAAGTGGGCTGCCACTACTGAAAGGACCTTGGAGAATACTCTGGGGGCCAATGAGAGGCCAAAAGGGAGTACTCGGTACTGGTAGTCCTAATGCAAATTGGAAGTATTGTCTGTGACTCGGTATGATCGAAAAGTGGAAGTATGCACCTTGAAGGTCAAGGGCCAAAAACCAGTCTCCCTTTTCTAATGCTGAAATAATTGTCACTAACATGACCATCTTGATTTTCTGAGCCTTGACAAATTTTTTGAACGCTCTGAGGTCTAGTATGGGTCTCCAAGCTCCCTTTTTCTTGGGTATCAGGAAGTAGTGAGAGTGAAAGCCTTTGCCTTAGGTGCATAGGTTTATCTCCTGTCATAGGAGGCTCTTGTGAGCAGGATCCCGGAAGAGGGATGGGGAAGGGTGTTGGAGGCGGTAGGTGAAATGGAGGGAGTACCCATCTTGAATGATCTCCAGTACCCATTTGTCAGAGGCTATCCATTCCCAGGTGCTGCGGAACAGGGTGAGACGGCATCCATAGGGATAGGTAAGGTTTTCCAATGTCAGGTAGTTTTGAGGAGAGTGGTCTAAGGGCACCTCAACCAACCTGTGAAAACTGTTGCTTTGAGGTGGAAGGCTGTGAGGAAGTAGGTTGCAATGCTGGTGGTTTCCGTTTGGGGAATGTGGACTTCTTCCTATGAGATACATGTGATCTTTGAGACGAATATTGCAATGAGCAGGGTTTGAATGATGGCTGAGGACTATACTTTCTCTTGTATCCAGGTGTATAAATCCCAAGGGATCGAAGAGTAGCCCTGTAGTCTTAAAATGTGGAGGGAGGTGTCGGTCCTTTCGGCAAACAGTTTTGTTCCTTCTTTGGGGAAGCCAGATAGGTGCAGCCAAGAGGCTCGTCTCATCACAACAGCAGTACAGATGGAGCATGCGTCAAGTACAGACTGGAGTGATGTCTTTGCCACCAGTTGGCCTTAAATTGTTCTTTGTGTGAAACTGGAAGCTGTTCAATAAAGGAACTGAATTTTGAAAAGTTCTGGTAATCATATTTCGCCATTAAGGCTTGATATTTTGCAATACGGAACTGAAGAGTGGCTGAGGAGTATTTTTTGTTGGCCTGCTTACATGTCGGCGAGACCGACACAGGGGTCCGCCATATGATTTCACCAGGGTCCAAGAGTCCCTCATTAATAGGGACGAGGCAGAAGAATGTAAAATGTCCACTAGTTTATGGTTTTACCTGATCACCTCCTGTAGTGGTATCTGCATTGCCTCTGCCACCTGTTGGGTTAGCTCCTGACATAGTTTAAAGTAATCTGCCAACAACGGCGGAGGGGGCATCACTGTCTCATCTGGTGATGACCATGAGAAATTAGCCTGAGGGGTACATAAGAATGGCCATTCTGGGTCAGACCAAAGGTCCATACAGGCAAGTCTCATCTTACGCTGGGGTTACGTTCCGCTGTCAGAGTGTAAAGCGAAAATCACGTATAGTCAAAATTACATTGAGTGTAATGGTGGGCAGAATCACCCACACTACAGGTACAGTATTTAAATTATTTTTCTCTTTTTTTTGTTTTGTTTTTGCCGACCGCGCAAAGCTGAATTTGCGCATGTTAAATGCGCGTAAGAGGAGACTCGCCTGTATAGCCCAGTGTCCTGTCTTCCAACGGTGGCCAATGTCTGGTGCCCCAGAGGGAATGAACAGGTGATTCATTCCCTGTCGCTCACTCTGGCAAACAGAGGCTAGGGACACCATCCCTGCCCAGGAAGCCAAGCATACCCTGTCCAAGGGGCTTCCCAGATAGGGGGTTGAAGAAAAGAATGAAGCCCAAATTAAAGGGTTTTTTTTTTAAAGTAACAAAATAAAAGATAAATGAAGAAAAGAAAAGGGAGCTCCAAAATGTGGCTAAAGATTAACAATTCTAAAGAGGTTAACAATGCACTAACAGACAGCTACTGCTCCATCACTAGCCGGGGCAGTTGAAAAGGAACTGAGGAGGGTTGCCCGTGAAGCACTGGTTAGCCTTATGGGCGAGGATGGCGGGGAGGGAGGAGAGTGCATGTGTGGGCTGAACAGACACTGCTACCAAAGTCTCCGATCAGCAGTGCAGGGGTGCAGATAGCGCCCACAGGGACACTACTCGAAGCAGCAGCTCTGGTTCATTTGCCCCACTCCAGTGATGCAAAGCACCACTGAGCTAATTTCACAGGCACACTACGTGTTTTTAAGTTTATGATTTTGCGTTATACTTTTCAATTAGATTATGATTTGAATACATGCGTTAGATTTAAAAAAAGTCACCATGACATGCATTCCTGGCACTATGATGGTTAGGTAACGATGTGAATATAATCCATCCTTAATTAATCTCTAACATAGTGGGTTTATGCTGAAGCACAAACGCAAAGTATATGATTCATACAGATACTTGGACTAATATTTTTGAGGCACATTCAGAAATTGCCTGGCACCTTGTATCTCTGTATTGGTTTGCTGAATCTTTGGAGTTATGTTTGCCATTGTTTTTAATAACCACATTAGAAAAAAAGCAAGTTCTTTTCTAAGATGAAGACTATGGAATTCTAGGATGAGGTCCTGCGGACTGTGTGGCTTTTCAAAACAATACCTTTAAATATTATCCCAATACATGTTCATTAATAATTTTAAAGCCCTAGCATATTGATATGTCTTCTGAATAACTAGTTTATACACAAAAGGAACAATAGGTATATATGAGCCCACATGCCTCTAACAAATTATTTTTTTTAAATCCCCACTAAGCAGTAAGAAAATATATGGAAACTTTCCTGAAGAGTAGAATTCAGTATTCCACAATGACCTTAGCAAACATTTGGATCAATGGCTGAAATTTTGTTTAGACTGATTATTTAAATCAAAAAGAGCACAAAGGCTACTCCTCCTTACAAGCGATTCAAAATTAGCTGAAGAACAAAAACCCAGAAATTATTCTTACATCTAGGGAATCAAATTCCTCATTAACTGCATTAAATAACAAGTCAGATTGTACGATCACATGACATAAGATTCAAAGTTAGCTATTTCAAGGTCAAATCCCTTAGAGATTCCATTGGTTATGTCTTAGATAAAGGCTTTTCCTGAAAAAAGTTTTATGTAAAAGTTATTTAAGTGCCAGATGGTGACACCCTTGTTCATGTTAAGTAGCACCTTACTCCACAAATAGTCTCATTAAAGTCAGTAGGAATATTTGCAGAATAAGGCACTATTCAAGATGATTGAAGATAGCATAATTTGGCCCTCAATATTAATTTTTTAGGACCCACTTCAGTCTAAAACATGTGTCTTTCATATTTGAGAAGCCCACAATTTTTTTTGGCAGCATAAAAAGAGAAACTATGACTAAGCAGGATAAAGAGAAACATGATGTTTCATACTAATGGGTCCACCCTGTGATCTCTGGCTCTGTTTTTACACCCCATATGAAGATCAAAGCTTTGGAAGCAAGGAAGACTGGAATTCCTTTGCCTATTATGTTGTAGGAAAAAGTCCCCATCTTTGTGACTGAGACTAAAAAAAGCTCATCTTAGGTTATGTCTACACTATGAAATTAGGTCGAATTTATAGAAGTCGTTTTTTTAGAAATCATTTTTATACAGTTGATTGTGTGCATCCCCACACAAAATGCTCTAAGTGCATTAAGTCAGCGGACTGCGTCCACAGTACCGAGGCTAGCGTCGACTTCCGGAGCGTTGCACTGTGGGTAGCTATCCCACAGTTCCCGCAGTCTCCGCTGCCCATTGGAATTCTGGGTTGAGATCCCAATGCCTGATGGGGGCAAAAACAGTGTCGCGGGTGATTCTGGGTACATGTCGTCAGGCCCCCCATGAAAGCAATGGCAGACAATCGTTTCGCGCCTTTTTTCTTGGGTTACCTGTGCAGACGCCATACCACGGCAAGCATGGAGCCCGCTCAGCTCACTGTCACCTTACGTCTCCTGGGTGCGGGCAGACGTGGGACTGCATTGCTACAGAGCAGCAGCTCATTGCCTTTTGGCAGCAAACAGTGCATTACCATTGGTAGCCGTCCTCGTCGTATTCCTGGGTGCTCTTTTACCCGACCTCGGTGAGGTTGGTCGGGGAGCCTGGGCAGACATGGGAGTGACTCAGTCAGGTCATTCCCATCTTCTGCCGATCACCCAGGAGAGGACGATGGCTAGCAGTCTTACTGCACCGTCTGCTGCCAGCCTAAGATGTAAAAGATAGATGGAGTGGATCAAAACAAGAAATAGACCTGATTTGTTTTGTATTCATTTGCTTCCTCCCTCCCTCCATGAAATCAACGGCCTGCTAAATCCAGGGTTTTGAGTTCAATCCTTGAGGGGGCCATTCTGTGTGACAGTTGTTTGTGTTTCTCCTTGATGCAAAGCCACTCCCTTTGTTGATTTTAATTCCCTGTAAGCCATGTTGTCAGTCGCCCCTCCCTCCATCAGAGCAATGGCAGACAATCGTTTTGCGCCTTTTTTCAGCCCAGACGCCATAGCACTGGGATCATGGAGCCCGCTCAGATCACCGCGGCAATTATGAGCACTTTAAACACCATGCACATTATTCCGGAGTATATGCAGAACCAGAACCTGCCAAAGCAAAACCAGGCGAGGAGGCGACGGCAGCGCGGTGACGAGAGTGATGAGGACATAGACATGGACATAGACTTCTCACAAAGTACAGGCCCCGGCAATGTGCACATCATGGTGTTAATGGGGCAGGTTCATGCTGTGGAACGCCGATTCTGGGCCTGGGAAACAAGCACAGACTGGTGGGACCGCATAGTGTTGCGGGTCTGGGACGATTCCCAGTGGCTGCGAAACTTTCGCATGCATAAGGGCACTTTCATGGAACTTTGTGACTTGCTTTCCCCTGCCCTGAAGCGCCAGAATACCAAGATGAGAGCAGCCCTCACAGTTGAGAAGCGAGTGGCAACAGCCCTGTGGAAGCTTGCAATGCCATACAGCTACCGGTCAGTCGGGAATCAATTTGGAGAGGGTAAATCTACTGTGGGGGCTGCTGTGATCCAAGTAGCCAACGCAATCGAAGAGCTGCTGATATCAAGGGTAGTGACTCTGGGAAATGTGCAGGTCATAGTGGATGGCTTTGCTGAAATGGGATTCCCTAACTGTGGTGAGGCGATAGACGGAACCCATATCCCTATCTTGGCACCGGAGCACCAAGCCAGCGAGTACATAAACCGAAAGGGGTACTTTTCAATGGTGCTGCAAGCACTGGTGGATCACAAGGGACGTTTCACCAACATCAATGTGGGATGGCCGGGAAAGGTACATGACGCTCGTGTCTTCAGGAACTCTGGTCTGTTTCAAAAGCTGGAGGAAGGGACTTTCTTCCCAGACCAGAAAATAACCGTTGGGGATGTTGAAATGCCTATAATTATCCTTGGGGACCCAGCCTATCCCTTAATGCCATGGTTCATGAAGCCATACACAGGCAGCCTGGACAGTAGTCAGGACCTGTTCAACTATAGGCTGAGCAAGTGCAGAATGGTGGTAGAATGTGCATTTGGACGTTTAAAAGCGCGCTGGCGCAGTTTACTGACTCGGATAGACCTCAGCGAAATCAATATTCCAATTGTTATTACTGCTTGCTGCGCGCTCCACAATATCTGTGAGAGTAAGGGGGAGACGTTTCATGACTGGCCTGGCTACGGTGTGAAAGTTCTGTTTGTTTCTCCCTGATGAACCCCCCCCCCGCCCCTTGGTTCACTCTACTTCCCTATAAGCTAGCCACCCTCCCCTCCCCCCTTCGATCACTGCTTGCAGAGGCAATAAAGTCATTGTTGCTTCACATTCATGCATTCTTTATTAATTCATCACACAAATAGGGGGATAACTGCCAAGGTAGCCCGGGAGGGGTGGGGGAAGTGGGAAGCACTGGGTGGGGGGGGGAGGAGGGAAGGACAAGGCCACACTGCACTTTAAAACTTATTGAAGGTCAGCCTTCTGTTGCTTGGGCAATCCTCTGGGGTGGAGGGGCTGGGTAGCCGGAGGCCCCCCCACCGTGTTCTTGGGCGTCTGGGTAAGAAGGCTATGGAACTTGGGGAGGAGGGCTGTTGGTTACACAGGGGCTGTAGCGGCAGTCTGTGCTCTTGCTGCCTTTCCTGCAGCTCAATCATACGCTGGAGCATATGAGTTTGATCCTCCAGCAGCCTAAGCATTGACTCTTGCCTTCTGTCAGCAAGCTGACGCCACCTATCATCTTCAGCCCGCCACCTCTCCTCGCATTCATATTGTGCTTTCCTGCACTCTGACATTGTCTGCCTCCATGCATTCTGCTGTGCTCTGTCAGTGTGGGAGGACAGCAGGAGCTCAGAGAACATTTCATCCCAAGTGCGTTTTTTTCGCCTTCTAATCTTCGCTAGCCTCTGCGAAGGAGAAACATTTGCAGCTGGTGGAGGAAAAGGGAGAGTGGTAGTTAAAAATACACATTTTAGAGAACAATGGGTACACTCTTTCACGTTAAACCTTGCTGTTCACATTACATAGCACATGTGCTTTCGTTACAAGGTCGCATTTTGCCTCTTATGTTGAGGGCCTGCCGGTTTGGTGAGCGAGATCACTCACGCAGTGCCAGGTAACAGAATTCAGCTTGCAGGCAGCCATGGTAAGCCACAGTCTTTTGGCTTCTTTAACCTTCATAACATGTGGGAATGGTTTCAAACAGCAGCGCCCTCATTTCCCATACCAAGCAGCCGTTAGGTTGGCCATTTAAAATGGGTTGGCAATTTAAAAGAAGGGGCTGCGGTTTGTGGATTAGCATGCAGCACAAACCCCAAATAACCCCCCCGCCCCCACACACACACCCAATTCTCTGGGATGATCGCTTCACCCCTCCCCCCACCACGTGGCTAACAGCGGGGAACATTTCTGTTCAGCCACAGCCAAACAGCCGAGCGGGAACGGGCACCTCTGAATGTCCCCTTAATAAAATCACCCTATTTCAACCAGGTGACCATGAATGATATCACTCTCCTGAGGATAACACAGAGGGATAAGGAACGGATGTTGTTTGAATGCCAGCAAACACTGGGACCATACGCTGCCATGCTTTGTTATGCAATGATTCCAGACTACGTGCTACTGGCCTGGCGTGGTAAAGTGTCCTACCATGGCGGACGGAATAAGGCCGCCCTCCCCAGAAACCTTTTGCAAAGGCTTTGGGAGTACATCCAGGAGAGCTTTATGGAGATGTCCCTGGAGGATTTCCGCTCCATCCCCAGACACGTTAACAGACTTTTCCAGTAACTGTACTGGCCGCGAATGCCAGGGCAAATTAATCATTAAAAATGCTTGCTGTTAAACCATGTGTAATATTTACAAGGGTACACTCACCAGAGGTCCCTTCTCCGCCTTCAGGGTCCGGGAGCCCGCCTTGGGTGGGTTTGGGGGTTACTGGCTCCAGGTCCAGGGTGAAAAACATATCCTGGCAGTTGGGGAAACCAGTTTCTCCGCTTCCTTGCTGTGAGCTATCTTCCTCGTCCCCAGAACCCACTTCCGTGTTGCGTGCTTCTCCATTGACGTAGTCAAAGCACAGGGTTGGGGTAGTGGTGGCTGCACCCCCTAGCATGGCATGCAGCTCATCATAGAAGCGGCATGTTCAGGGCTCTGACCCGGAGCGGCCATTTGCCTCTCTGTTTTTTTGGTAGGCTTGCCTTAGCTCCTTAATTTTCACGCAGCACTGCTTTGTGCCTTGTTATAGCCTCTGTCCTTCATGCCCTTCGAGACTTTCAAATGTTTTGGCATTTCGTTTACTGGAACGGAGTTCAGCTAGCATGGATTCGTCTCCCCATACAGCAATGAGATCCTGTACCTCCCGTTCGGTCCATGCTCGAGCTCTTTTGCAATTCTGGGACTCCATCATGGTCATCTCTGCTGATGAGATCTGCACTCACTTGCACCTTGCCACGCTGGCCAAACAGGAAATGAGATTCAAAAGTTCGCGGGCCTTTTCCTGTCTACCTGGCCAGTGCATCTGAGTTGAGAGCGCTGTCCAGAGCGGTCACAATGGAGCACTCTGGGATAGCTCCCGGAGGCCAATACCGTTGAATTGCGTCCACACTACCCCAAATTCGACCCAGCAAGGCCGATTTCAGCGCTAATCCCCTCGGAGGTGGAGTAGAGAAATCGATTTAAAGAGCCCTTTAAGTCGAAAAAAAGGGCTTCATTGTGTGGACGGGTCCAGGCTTAAATCGAGGTAACGCTGCTAAATTCGACCTAAAATCGTAGTGTAGACCAGGCCTAAGCTTAGGTAGTACCTTTGCTTCCTTTCTATCTGCAGTATCTTTATGGTGTGATTTGGTAGCCAGCTTCTCTGGAACATCCAGATAAGAGTAGGAAGAGGGCTAACCTTTCATAAGGACTCACCTGTACTGTAGAAGCTTTTAGTTTGAGCCTGATAGTGATTACATTTAAAAAGGAGAAAAAGCTAGCATCTGTATTAGAGAGGGCAATCATATCGGAAGATCACATTTAGGGTTAACAAAGCTAGACATTTTGGAAGGCTAACACTTCTGCCATCACATATGCTCAATTTTCTTCCTGACTCCAGCATATCGACTAACCTGCTCCTTTTACAGAAACAACGTTTTCCTTTTGCATTTTTCTTGCCTCTATCAACTGTTAGAAGGACTTATACCCACTGGATGAGCTCTAATATGTATGCATGTAATATTTAGAATATGTATACATTTAATACATTTACTATAAAACAACCTAGTTCACTGTCCACAACAGAGTCAAAAAACACACAACAAAACACAGGAATGTTGACAGTAATATTGTCTGTGTGAACATTGGGAGGTGGTTATGAATGTGTGTGTGTGCAAAGAATAATTTCTTAGTATCTATTGCACAACTTGGAAAAACTAAGGGGGGGGCTACTACTCTGCTTATAAACTATTATTTATCTATTTACATTTTTATTACAATGCAATTAGCATTAGTCTGTAACAGAAAAAAGTCACTGTCATAGACATTTAATATGTAAGGCTTACTGAACAAAGCTTTTAAAGGGCAATATTACCTAGAAATGATATTTAAATAAAACCCAAGCAATGTATTTCCTGTGTTACTAACAGCATAACAAATTCTAAAGATGAACATTTAAAAATGCTATTTATATCTGCTGTGCATTTATGTTTAGGCTTCACTCTGCTTGGACAGTGAAGCACTAATCAGTTTCACTTTGGTCTATGGTCAGTTTCACTCTTTTTCTCATGCTTAAGCACAATGCTGTTATTTTTGTGTTGCAAACATTCCCCAAGATCTAAATCCAAACAAAACATTTTCACTGATATTTTCCCCGATAGATGTCACAAACATGTCAATATTAGTGATTGTTCTGCCTATATTACTTAAAAAGTCTCTTTAAAATTAGTTTCATCTTTTAGTCCTACAAGCAGTCTGCAACACATAAAATAATAACAGAATGCTGAGCCTGCAGTCTAACAATTATAAAAACAGGTCAAGCAAAGTGGTTTAAAGAACACACATACTGAGAATCAAACTTCCACTGAATTAGTTTTGAAAACATAACATCGGTCCAGGAGTAGCCCTCTGAACAAAACACAAGAGAATCCTCATTGATTTGCACCAATACAATCAGAAAATAACTTGCTTTGAACACATTTCTGTGACAGCACATATTTAGATATATGGGACAGAGTTAACAATTTAAAGTAACTAGCAATATAGCTAGGCAACACACAATGCAAAAAAACCAAACCAAACCAAAAGTCCCCAACCATCCCTATTTAACAAAAGCATCAAGAAACTTTTATAATAAGGAGTATAATTTTTACATGCATACTTCCACACAGTAAAAGAGAATACATAAAGCCTCTGAGTTTTGGGGAGAAAAATAGAACCATGAACATTTTATATCATTTACATTATGGTAACATTATATTTAGAGCAGTGGTTCCCAAACTGGGGTTCGCAAAACGTTACAGGGGGTTCGCCAGAAAAAAATCACTAATGGCGGACAGAGGACCCCGGGTATTGGAGACAGCAGGTGGGACCCAGTTGCAGGGCAGACACCCCAAGCCCCAGGGACAGCGGGGCCGGGCAGTTGGGGCCGGCAGCCCGAGTCCCGGCAGTCAGCGGGGGAGCCGGCAGCCTGAACCCCAGCGCTCTGCGCGGGGCTGACAGCCCAAGCCCCAGGGAGAGCGGGGCCGGGCAGTTGGGGCAGGCAGCCCAAGTCCCAGCAGTCAGCGGGGGAGCCGGCAGCCCGAACCCCAGCGCTCTGCGCGGGGTGACAGCCCTGAGCCCCAGGGAGAGCGGGGCCGGGCAGTTGGGGCCGGCAGCCCGAGCCCTGCCCCCCATCAGTGGGGGAGCCGGCAGCCTGAACCCCAGCGCTCTGCACGGGGCTGACAGCCCTGAGCCCCAGGGAGAGCAGAGCCGGGCAGTTGAGGCAGGCAGCCCGAGTCCCAGCAGTCAGCGGGGGAGCTGGCAGCACGAGCCCCAGGGAGAGCGGGGCCGGGCAGTTGGGGCTGGCAACCTGAGCCCTGCCCCCGTCAGCGGGGGAGCCGGCAGCCCGAACCCCAGCGCTCCACGGGGGGCTGGCAGCCTGAGCCCCAGAGAGAGCGGAGCCGGGCAGTTGGGGCAGGCAGCCCGAGTCCCAGCGGTCAGCGGGGGAGCCGGCAGCCTGAACCCCAGCGCTCTGCGCGGGGCTGCCAGCACGAGCCCCAGGGAGAGTGGGGCCAGGCAGTTGGGGCTGGCAGCCTGAGCCCTGCCCCCGTCAGCGGGGGAGCCAGCAGCCCGAACCCCAGCGCTCCGCGGGGGGCTGGCAGCCTGAGCCCCAGGGAGAGCGGAGCCGGGCAGTTGGGGCTGGCAGCCTGAGTCCCAGTGGTCAGCAGGGGAGCCAGCAGCCCGAACCCCAGCGCTCCCCATGCAGGGCTGGCAACCCGAGCCCCAGGAAGAGCGGGGCTGGGCAGTTGGGGCTGGCAGCCCGAGCCCTGCCCCCGTCAGCGGGGGAGCCAGCAGCCCGAACCCCAGCCCGAGCCCCAGGAAGAGCGGGGCCGGCAGTTGGGGCATCCATCACACTGAGGAAATTTAAACTTAAATCCCTGAAAATATTCATTTTTAGGAGGGGGTTCACGATATTTCACAATTTAGTGAAAGGGGTTCGTGGGCTGTTAAAGTTTGGGAACCACTGATTTAGAGGAATTCTGGTTTCAGGTGTATGTTTGACCAATATAGTCAATATATTGGATTACACAGAAATCAATTTTTAATCGTGAATAGTTCTATTTACCAAGGGCCCAATTCTACAAAGATATACACATATTTAACCCATACACTGTAAGCAACCTCAGGGAAATCAAGGGTATATAACAAGTAACATATGGCAGAGCAATGATATTCAGTCAATCAACATCTGGCTATTGAGTGGCTTCAGAAAGCACAAAGCACATCATAATTACAGTTAAAAATCACTGAAGGGCTCTTGCCATTTTCTATTTTTAGTCTTTTTTTTTTAAATAGTGATTAAAAATTAGCATTGTTGATTTATAGGTGGGTTTAGATTTAAAATAAAAACGTAAATCCTGAAATACGCATCATATACTTCAGAACAGATATCCAAAGGATAAGAACTAAAAATGTAACAACTGAAATATTTTATCATAGAAATCTAGGGCTGGAAGGGACCTCAAAAGGTCATCAATTCCAGCCCCCTTTGCAAAGGCAAGACTAAGTAAACCTAGACCATCCCTGACAGGTATTGCCCAACCTGGTCCTAAAAACCTCCAATGATGGGGATTCCACAACTTCCCTTGGAAGCCTATTCCAGAGCTTAATTCCCTTATAGTTAGAACATTTTTCCTAATAGCTAATCTAATTCTCCCTCACTGCAGATTAAGTCCATTACTTCTTGTCCTATCTTCAGCCAACATGGAGAACAATCAATCCCCATCCTCTTTATACAAAGCCTTATCATATTTGAAGGCTATCAGATCCCCCCTCAGTCTTCTTTTCTCAACATTAAACATGTCCAGCTTTTTTAACCTTCTCTCATAGGTCAGGTTTTCTAAGCATCTTTTATCATTTTTGTTGCTCTCCTCTGGGATCTCTCCAATTTGTCCACACCTTTTCTAAAGTGTGGTGCCCAAAACTGGGCACGATACTCTGGAGCTGAGGTCTTAGCAGCACTGAGTAGAGAAGGACAATTACCTTGCATATCTTACACACAGCACATCTGTTAATACACCCCAGAACGATACTAGCTTTATTCATACCTGCACCACACTGTTGACTCATATTCAATTTGTGAATCCCCAGACCCTTTTCAGCAGTACTAGCACTTAGCCAGTTATACCCATTCTGTATTTGTGCATTTGATTTTTCCTTTTTAAGTGAAGTACTTTGCATTTATCTTCACTGAATTGCATCTTTTTGATTTCTGACCAATTCTCTAATTGGTCAAGATCCTTTTGAATTTTAATCCTGTCCTCCAAAGTGCTTTGCAAACCCTCCTAGCTTGCAGTCATCCACAAATTTCATAAGCATATTCTCCAAGTCATTAACAAAAATACTGAATAATACAGGATCCTATAGAACTCCACTGGATACACCCTCCCAGTTTGACAATGAACCATTGATAAGAACTCTGAGTACAATCTTTCAACCAATTGTGCACCCCCTTTGTAGTAGTTTTATCTAGATCATATTTCCCTAGTGTGCTTAAGAGAACATCATGTGGGACTGTGCCAAATGCCTTACTAAAATCAAGGTGGGGAAAAAATCACATGCTTAATTTTAAGCAGTTGAATACCCTCATCAGTGAGATTATTCACCTACTTACGTGCTTAGTGATCTGAGAGGTCTTCTGTCAACTCACCTACACTGGGGGACACAGAACAATGGAACACAGCCCATGTCACTGCAACCAAAGGATTGTTCCTCTGTCACCATAAGGGTGAAATAGCATTTCTCCCCTTTTGGGAAATGTTTACAGCCTATTTAAAACCCTAGAGACCAACCCCTCATAGCAGATAAAGGGCCAGATCCAGTATTAAGGTCTTTGGCATCCCAGCAAACAGCCCTACATCACACACACAAGCTCCCTTCCTCAGGCCTCTGCTTTCCCAGCAGCAGCTGTATTTTTAATTAATGTATTCAATTCACTGACTGCTTTTCCCTTCATGTCATGAACAATCTAGAGAGAGACATAAGGGAATAGGAAAAGGACAAGAGAAAAACTTGAAACAAAATAAATGTTGAATATTAAAGTACTTACTGAAGAGAATTTTTATTCTAAGTATATGAGTACAGACAGATGTAGAATCATAGAACGGTAGGATTGGAAGGGACTTTGAGAGGTCTTCTAGTCCAGTTCCCTGCACTCATGACAGGACTAATTATAATCTAGACCATCCCTGAGAGGTGTTTGTCTAAACTGCTCTTAAAAATCTCCAATGATGGAGATTCCACAACCTCCCTAGGCAATTTATTCCAGTGCTTAACTAGCCTGACAGTTAGGAAGTTTTTCCTAATGTGCAACCTAAACTGCCCTTGCTGCAATTTAAGCCTATTGCTTCTTGCCCTATCCTCAGAGGTGACAGAGAAGAATTCTCTCTCCTCCTTGTAACAACCTTTTATGTACTTGAAAATTGTTACATCTCTCCTCAGTCTTCTTTTCTCCAGACTAACAGACCCCATTTTTTCAATCTTCCCTCATAGGTCATGTTTTCTAGACCTTTAAAAAATTTTGTTGCCCTTCTCCGGACTTTCTCCAATTTGTCCATATCTGAAACGTGGCACCCAGAACTGGACACAATATTCCAGTTGAGGCATAATCAATCAGTGCAGAGTAGAGCGGAAGACGTACTTCTCATGTCTTGCTTACAACACTCCTGCTAATACATCCCAGAATGATATTTGCTTTTTTTTGCAAGTGTTACACTGTTGACTCATATTTAGCTTGTGATCCACTATGACCACCAGATCCCTTTCCACAGTACTCCTTCCTAAGCAGTATTTTGTATGTGTGCAACCAACTGTTCCTTCCTAAGTGGAGTACTTTGCATTTGTCCTTATTGAATTTCATCCTATTTACTTCAGACCATTTCTCCAGATCATTTTGAATTTTAATCCTATCCTCCAAGACACTTGCAACCCCTCCCACCATGGTATCATCTGCAAACTTTATAAGCATACTCTTTATGCCAGTATCTAAATCACTGATGACAATACTGAACAGAACCAGACCCAGAACTGATCCCTGAAGGACCTCACTCGATATGCTCTTTCAATTTGACTGAGAACCACTGATAATTCCGGGAATGGTTTTCCAACCAGTTTTGCACCCACCTTATAGAAGCTACATCTAGGTTGCATTTCCCTAGTTCGTTTATGAGAAGATCATGCGAGACATTATCGAAAGCCTTACTAAAGTCAAGATATACCACATCTACCACTTCCCCCAACCACAAGGCTTGTCAAAGAAAGCTATTAGGTTGGTTTGACATGATTTGTTCTCGATAAATACATGCTGACTGTTACTTATCACCTTATTATCTTCTAGGTCTTCGCAATTTGATTTCTTAATTATTTGCTCCATTATTTTTCTGGGTACTGAAGTTAAGCTGATTGGTCTGTAACTCTCCAGGTTGTCCTTATTCCCCTTTATATACATGGACAAATATTGTGCCATTTTCCAGTCCTCTCGAATCGCTCCTGTCTTCCATGACTGTTTGAAGATAATTGCTAATGGTTCAGTTATCTCCTCTGTCAGCTCCTTGAGTATTCTAGGATCTATTTCATCAGACCCTGGTGACTTGAAGGCATCTAACTTGTCTAAGTAATATTTAACTTGTTCTTTCCCTATTTTAGCCTCTGATCTTACTTCATTTTCACTGACATTTACTATGTTAGATGTCCAATTGTTACTAATTTTTTTTGGTGAATACTGAAACAAAAAAGTCATTTAGCACTTTTTCCATTTCTACATTTTCTGTTACCGTTTTCCCCCTTCATTGAGTAACAGGCCTACCCAGTCCTTGGTCTTCCTCTTGCTTCTAATGTATTTGTAGAATGTCTTCTTGTTACCCTTTATGTCTCTAGCTAATTTAATCTCGTTTTGTGCCTTGGCCTTTCTAATTTTGTCCCTACATACTTGTGTTATTTGTTTATATTCATCCTCTGTAGTTTGACCTAGTTTCCACTTTTTCTAGGACTCTTTTTTGAGTTTCAGATCATTGAAGATCTCCCAGTTAAGCTAGGGTGGTCTCCTACCATACTTCCTATCTTTCCTACACAGTGGGGTAGTTTGCTCGTGCCCTTAATAATGTCTCTTTGAAAAACTGCCAACTCTCTTGAACTGTTTTTCCCTTTAGAATACCTGGTGTTGTGAAGGATGAAGGTTTTACTGGCATGAGTTTGAGATGATCACATCATTCACCAGTGGCAAAGCTGTAGGCAAATAATATAGGTTGTTCCAAATGCATGCCAATAAAACTTTGATGTCACTCCATACCATGATATGTTCTGTATGCCCCACATTATTAAAATATGCTTTCTTTAAAATGTTTTAGAGGAGTTTAAAAAATGATTATTGGGACTTTTTTATTCATCCAACTGTAAAGCCATATGCCTCCGTTGCCATAAATGCAGCTGTACGGGATTCAAAAGGGGAAAGAAATTAAAACTATTACATTAAAAATACCTCCAAAAATGGCCTAAATAGCTTTTCTATACAAAAATTGGTCACTCCTTTAAATCCAAATTCTGTAATCAACTGGAAAACTAAATCTCCCCTTCCCAAACGTATAATGTTTCCATTTCTATCTCTGCACGACAGTGAAATGTAAATTTATGATATTTTATGTTTACAAAAACTGTTACTGGCCCAGGATTGAATCCCACCTATCTTGGAGCTCAGGCAAGGGTAATCTGAGGAGGGAGAGGAGGAAATTCCACATTTGGAAGCAAAAGGAGGAAACGCTTTTGTGGTAGGGTGAGCTGCAACAAAATGGGGGTGATTTGAAGCTGCTCATGAGTTTGGAATGTCAGAACAATTCCCAAGAGTGGCTGTGAAAAAAGCTAATGCGATCTTGGGATGCGTTAGGCGAGGTATTTCTAGTAGGGACAGGGAGGTGCTGCTTCCGTTATACAAGGCGCTGGTGAGACCTCATTTGGAGTACTGTGTGCAGTTCTGGTCTCCTATGTTTAAAAAGGATGAACTCAAACTGGAACGGGTGCAGAGAAGGGCCACTAGGATGATCCGAGGAATGGAAAACCTTTCCTATGAAAGGAGACTCGAGGAGCTCGGTTTGTTTAGCCTAACCAAAAGAAGGCTGAGGGGGGATATGATTGCTCTCTTTAAATATATCAAAGGGATTAATACAAAGGAGGGAGAGGAATTATTTCAGCTTAGTAGTAATGTGGACACGAGAACGAATGGATATAAACTGGCCGTGGGGAAGTTTAGGCTTGAAATTAGACGAAGGTTTCTGACCGTCAGAGGGGTGAAATTTTGGAACAGCCTTCCGAGGGAAACGGTGGGGGCGAAGGACCTCTCTGGCTTCAAGATTAGGCTTGATAAGTTTATGGAGGGAATGGTTTGATGGGATAACGTGATTTTAGTCAATTAGGCATTAACGTGCCATCGCGGGTAGAATGAGGGTCCGGCTGTAGAATCTTGCCTGTATGCTCGGGGTTCTGCTGATCGCCATATTTGGGGTCGGGAAGGAATTTTCCTCCAGGGTAGATTGGCAGAGGCCCTGGAGGTTTTTCGCCTTCCTCCGCAGCATAGGGCAGGGGTCGCAGGCTGGAAGATTCTGTTGTGGGTGGGTCAGCTTTTGTGGCCTGCATCATGCGGGAGGTCAGACTAGATGACCATATTGGTCCCTTCTGACCTTAAAGTCTATGAGTCTATGAGTCTATGAGGCTTAGTTGGCAGTGATTTGGTCATAAGCATGTGATAAATTGTACAGGCAATTTTATCATATGAATAGCACATAGGCATATTATTAAATAGGCAAATGTAATTTCATTTGAATCTGCATGCCTGAAATCAAAACTAAGATGTGAATAACTAAATACATTAACTTTGTTCTACATTACTAGTTTTCTTCTAAAAACTTTTTTTAGCCAGTAAATCAGAAAATAACTACAAATACTTAAAGGAAAATCTTGCCCTTTCATAAAGGACATGAGTAGGGGACAGACATGCCACTTTAGCACTTTACATAATGCTGTCATGTAGTTATAGGGCAAGGTAGCACAGGCAGCTGCTAGACACTGTTTTTCCTTTTGATCGAGGCAGCAGATGCTCCTGGCTAGTGTATGCTCCATCGACCAGGTAGTTGTCGGTGGGCAATGGACACACCCTCTATCTAACAGTCAGCATCCCTTTGGAACTGTGGTGCGCAGGCCAACTCAACGCCACATAGTCTTCAGCCCTAGGCAGAGGTCCTGGACCAACTACTTGCACAGGGAGGAAGAGATTCCCTATGTTTTCTTCCCCTCTCTCCACCTTGTGCAACAGCACAACAGAGGTTAGGATCTAGCCCTTATCCAATACCACAATATTAAATAATGCAATACTGAAAAATTCTCAGTAAGGAAAACAGGAAAGAAGGAATGATATGGCAAAGATTGAGCATAATGCTCAAATATGCAGTTCAGAACCTATATTATTGTTAATTTGTAGTTGATCTTCTCATTCATCAGTAAAGTATTATAGGTACATACATTTTAAAAATATGGAGATAAGTTATTTAAAGAAGGATTTACTAATGGTGTTTATCCTTTAATGCTCTAGTTGACAACCACCTGGGAGAGCTGTCCCTTTGCCTGTCATTTTCAGAGGACAAAGGGTCTTGGAATGATGTTCTAACTACCCTGATTCTCTAAGGAGTCATTTTCCTTTACGATCCAGAAGCCTCTCTTTGCAAACTAAATTGGATGTGGGTCCAAAGATTCTGTGGTAAACACACTTCACCACCTTCCATTCCAAGCACTCTAATGTAAGCACACAGCTGCATTTATATATTTTAAAAAACTACCAAAGCAAAACACTACACCGCCCACAAAGAGGATGAGAGAAAAGAGGAGACCCACATTACATTGTCTAATACACCAGTGGAAGCACTGTGATACTACAATACCGAATGAGGAAGATATAAATACCTATTTAGAAAAGAATAAAAGCTGAATCTTGTGTTTCCGTGTCCACATTATGGATTGCTAGCTTTCCAGTGCACAGCTAGAGTTGAGTAGAATTTTTAAATGATGTCACTCAGTCTGTGCCTTAACCTCAAGGCCATTGTTTCAAATGTTGTCAGTAGTAAGGTAACTGAAAATCATTACCATCTAACAGCTGTTTGATGGCCTATGTAAAGTAATAATGCCTTACATTTCTATAGCATTTTTATTCAGAAGGTTCCCAAATTACTTCATAGACTGTACATAAAATTAATTTAATCCACTAATGAAATACAGTTAATCTACCCCAATGACACTATACAAACATTTGTGTGTGTGGGATAAATATAGGGGATTTAGACAGACAAAATTAGCCAGCTGTGACAGTCCAATGCCTAGTAACAGGTTTCACAACCATCATTAATTGGTACCCATGGTAGCCATTTTAGAGATGCTAGCAACTGACAGAGCATTGAATTGATCTATAGTAGAACCTCAGAATTATGAACACCTCAGGAATGGAGGTTGTTCATAACTCTGAAATGTTTGTAACTCTGAACAAAATGTTATGGTTGTTCTTGCAAAAGTTTACAACTGAACATTGACTTAATACAGCTTTGAAACTTTACTATGCAGAAGAAAAAGGCTGCTTTTAACCATCTTAATTTAAATGAAACAAACACAGAAACAGTTCCCTGACCTTGTCAAAAAAAATTTTAAACTTTCCCTTTATTTTTTAGTAGTTTACATTTAACACAGTACTGTACTGTTTTTTTTTTTGTTTTTTTTTTTGTCTCTGCTGCTGTCCGACTGCATATTTGTGGTTCCAAATGAGGTGTGTGATTGAGTGGTCAGTTCGTAACTCTGGTGTTCCGAACTCTGAGGTTCTACTGTACTGTTTCAGTCTAGTGCTGGTCACTACCGACCAGGAACGCAATGGAGAGGGGAACCTTGTACTGACACTTCTAAGAATGGAAGACATCACTCTTCAGAGCTGTAAATCCAGCATCTTTCCCAAGAACTAACTTCAAATTAAACACATTGTAAGTGGCAGAAAACCCAGAAGAGGACAATACTTCTTAAAGAAGAAAATGGTAACATTCAAAAAGAAGGTTGCTTTTTAAAATCTGATACTTGACTGAATAATATACTGTGATACAATTAAAATAAAAAATGTTATGACTTTCACAAAGAATACTATTTAAAACTGAGGCATCATGTGAACAGCCAGTAATATAGAATAATAAACTACACTGTGGTCAAAATAACTTAGTTCTTGTTTTGTGGGCTATTTGGGAGAATCATTTGTAAAATTCAGAATTTTTAAATGGCACCTACCTGTCAGTGAGGCTCCTCCATAGCTGTGCACCTGAAATAAGCAAAGCATAAAATGAAAAATAGCACTGATATATACAGCAGAACTGTTTTTTTCCCTTCAATTTTTCAACAGTGCTCCAAATTACAGAAGAATTACGCTAAAAATCTCTGTAGTTCTATAATACAAGTCACATTTACCCATATTACTAGTAAAAAAATCATTCACTCTTTCCATTTTAAACAATGGAGTAACATGCTTCAGAAAATCAACATGTTTTTTGTAAACTTGATATCTCAAAACAGTTTAAAATATTCATGAAAAATCAATGTACTTATTTAACCTGGTCTGTCTTTAAACTAGAATGATTAGATACCCAATGTAATCTAACTTTGTTACCCAAATGTAATCTAATTTTGCAATCCAAAAGTGTGACAATCACTTTCTGTATTTGTCATTATACTATAACAATTTTGCCATCTAGTGGTTGGCTAGAGTTAAATAAAAGTTATTCTCCCACGAAGAGCTAACAGATTTTCTCTTTTAGTTCAAGTGGTAATTTGTTGATTTCAGATCTAAAAAGGTTTCTGGTTCAAGCTAAAAGACAGATTCTTCATGAGAGTACTCAATTAGTAGTTTTGGACTTTCCTGAACTCTTCCTCTGAAGTCACTGGAGACATTTTATATTAGCTCAGGTGAAATATGACTATCCAATGATTTCACAGTTAGCAACATATAGCTTTATTGGCCTTATCTAACACTGCTGGAATGCCAAATAATAAAAATAGAGTACACTCTTGTACTTCCAATCAGATCAGTAATATTTGGTGCCAAAAATGATTAGCTGGTACTCATTACTAAAGGTCACATAAACCTTGTAACATAACAGAAAACAAAAAGGCCTCAGTAATCTGAAGAAGCAGCACAAATAGGAAATATACTTCCTTACTCTTCTGCTGCTTTTTAGGGTATGCTTATACTGCAATGTAAATCCAGGGATAGCAGAACTTGGGTTGGCAGACTCAAGATTTTATCAGCCTAGGGCTTGAGCATCTATACTCATTTGTAACCCCAGGTTAGAAACTGTTGAACCCTGGATCCCAATCTGGGGCTCCGGTGCCTACACTGCATTATGTGGGCCTGAGTCCAACCACTCATATCCCAGACTTCTTAGCGCGCCTCTCCCCCCCACCGCCCCAAATGTGACTGCTCTAATTCTTTATTTATGGTGCAGTGTGAGAAAACATGACTGTTCACCAAGCCTGACTATCTCGGAGGACAAAGAAAGTTGGTCTCTGGGATTGTGGAATACTTTTGGCATACTCCCACAGCACAAGTCCGGTGGGGCTGAATCTACAAGGTTAAGCAATAGGACTTGAACCTAGGTTCCCAGCTTAACTCAGGCTCAGACCCTCCACTCCCATAGGTATGTCTACACAGCAAAGAAAAACCTGTGGCGGGCAGGGGGGAAGGTCCAGAGCCTGGGCTCCAGCCCAAGCCTTGAAGTCTACATAGCAATGAAACACCCCCGCAGCCTGAGCCCAAGACAGCTGGCATGGTCCAGCTGTGGGTTTTTCTTTGCTGTGTAGATATACCCATAAAATCCTGGGACGCTGGGTCCAAGCCCTGGGTCACAGTGATTTGTGTGTAGATGCAAGTGGGGTTAGGCTTGAGCCTGAGTTTGAACCTTGGGCTTACACTGTAGGGTAAACATACCTTTAGAGACTTTTTAGACACTTTGCAGGAAACAAGAGTCATGAAAAATGGGCAATGACATAATGAGTACAACTTTATTTTCAAGTGATTTTTCAGAGTAGAATTTCCTTTTAAAATTTCTTCAGAGATTACTAGTCACTTGTCTCAGAAATGTTACACATTTAGTGCTTTTACTACGACACATTACACACTCACAAAAATTAAACAAAAAATAGGGGCACCAGTAGGATGAGAGCCAGCATAGGCAAATATTTGTAAGTTAAAGGTAAATTACGATACTAATGATTGCCTTACCTTTTATCCGAGACAATACCATATCCTTCATTATCTGCATAATTACAACCCCAAGTATTAGGAGAGAAGTCAGCTGATATACTCTCCAAGGGGTCAGTGCAAGGAACCTAGGATATATTGAAAAAAAAAATCACTCTAAATGTTTTAACTTATAGTACAGACTTACTTTATATAGGACCATGATTGTACCCAAACCTGAATAACCAAGTACAAACAAAATAAATGTATATTGACATTGCTTTAATAGTTCCACTGAATTTGCTCTTCTCAGTGTCATTTCCAAGAAGCAAACACTGAATAATAGTATAGTATGGCCATTATACCCTGGCTTAAAAAACAACAACTATATTTAAGCATCTGTTGAGCTTGATAGCGAAAACACTCTTAAAAAACAAACAAACAAAAAACAACAACCATGAAACATTTTAGCTAAGAAGCAACAAGAAAAAAACCTCAAACACAAAATATGCTCAAGTGTTCCATGGGCATTTCCACAGGTTCTAGGGGAAAAAACTTTGTAATTGAAATTGTCTAGGCATTACATCTTAGGGAGTCTTTTTTTTTTTTTTTTTTTTTCAATTAACATGAACAAAGGGTAGGAAGGAAACAGGACAGAATGGGCTTGTTTACATGGTGTGGTAGTGCGCTTCAGTGCGGTGTGAATTCTAATACACACTTGCATGCTGCACACTAACTGGCCTTCAGAGATCCTGCTGATGCACACTAAAAGTTCCTTAGTGTGCCTGAACAGTACTGTTTGAAACGGGTAATGGAGAACTTTTAATGTACACCAGCAGGGTCTACATAGGCCAATTAGCATGTGACATGCTCATGTGCATTAGAATTCATGTGCCACTGATGCACACTACCATACCCCATAGACAAGCCCTTCTGTTTGCTTATTTTTTAATACACTATCAGCAACAACCCTAAATATCTAATCTATGGTCAGTCTAAATTCATATGGAAGTCCAATTACTTAATATGGATTGATCCAGCTTTATAGAAAGATTAGACAATTATATTGCTCAGGGTATAAAACCACAATTTGCTTTTAAAGAAATTAAGTTTTAATTATTTTTATTAATTAATTTATTATTTAATTATTTTTCATAACAAAATGGTAACCATGTCCATTCAAGAGAAGTTGGACTTAGAGCAGGGGTTCTCAAACTGGGGGTCGGGACCCCTCAGGGGGTCACAAGGTTATTACATGGGGGGTCGCGAACTGTCAGCCTCCATCCCAAACCCCACTTTGCCTCCAGCATTTATAATGGTGTTAAATATGTAAAGAAGTGTTTTTAATTTAAAGGGGGGTTGCACACAGAGGCTTGCTATGTGAAAGGGGTCACCAGTACAAATGTTTGAGAACCACTGACTTAGAGAGTGTGCATACACTGATTTACCATACTACTGCTCATCTTGACATGCAAGTATGTATAGAAACGTTTCTCAAATAATTAGAATCTTCTCCTCTTTCACTGGCAGATCTTTCACTTTCCACCACTAGAGTTATCCCTACAAGAAATGATCGGAAGGTTGACAGGATCCAAATTCACTTAGTGGAAAAAATATATTATTATACTGGAATATGTTAATGGCTCTCTACAAGAAGGTCTTTAATCTATGAACACTAATAGACCTCATTAAAGGTGATGGGGTGTGTTATGCACCTTTCTTTTAGAATAAACAGAAGGAGCAATTTAAAGCTCCTTTACATAGTGGTAGCTGAAAACAAAGGAAGCCACTGTCCAAGACACTTGCCCACATCATGTGGCCAAATAGAAAATAAGGTATATGAACTGAGGGTTTCCCAGAGACTGTGGACTGATTGCTTGCAGATGTTCGAGTCTGCATGCAAGAAGCCAACAATAAGACAAGCTTTGGTGGGAGTGAACCAAGAGACAGATCTTTTAGACAGATCTAACAGTACTTGTTAGAAAGGCACATTGGATTTCTAAGCACAGAAACTGCCTGGTGCTTGTTTCTACTTTGTTCAGAGAGACAGGATTTTATGTACAATCTTTGTAAATAAACTGCATTACACCAACAAAATACCTAATTCATATAATCAATTTCTCCTCCTAATGGAAACAACCCAACAAGGCCCCAAATATTAGTTAATCACTTGGGCCCAGAAAAGGGAACAATATACAGTTTTTGAAGTAAACTCACATTCTGCTTATTGAAAATAAATAAATTAGCTCCAGACCCCAACAACCAAAAGAAGGGTGCAACATTTAAAACAATTCCATAGTATATCAGGCAGATGATTCACCCAGAATTAACCTAGTGTGCTAGATTCCTCAGTGATTACAGGCATGCAATACCAGTGATTGTCTCTTCTCTAGTGAAGATGGTACCTACGCCAACAGGAGGGTTTCTCCCATCTGTGTAGATATGCCAACTGCCCAAGAGGCAGTAGCTAGGTTAATGGGAGAATTCTCCCATTGACCTAGCACTGTATACACCAGGGGTTAGGTCTGTTTGACTGAGTTACTCAGGGCTGTGGATTTTTCACACCCGAGTGATGTAGTTATATTGACCTAATTTCCTAGTATAGACCAGGCCTCAGTGTGTCTCTCTTTCTCACACACATACAATGTGTCAACTCTGTAGGATTAGCTTTCTTGTGAATAGAAAAGATTTGAATTATAAAAATTAGTCACTCTGACGGTACCACAAATTGGCATTTTTGGTGTGCTTCAGCATACATGCTTGCCTGTAAGAAACTGGCAAGTGTACAGAGAATAATACCACAAGGTACACATGCACTCTCTCTGACATGCAAGTAGTAGATCTCCTTAATTCAAAACCCCTTTCCATAATGGCTCCAAAACTATGTTGTCCCAATATTTCCTCAAACAACATTTTGTACCATGAAAACATCCTTGATAAAGCATGAGTATTTAATCTGGCTGCAGTGAAGACTTGCCCTGACGCCTAACTTATTGAAGAGACTGTATATGGTGTGAATGGTCCACGTTATTCCCTGAGAAAATGGGGTCTCATGACCCAGTAGTCCAAGAAAAAGGTATATTTGGACCTCTAAAAGACAGTGAGCAGCCACCACTGCAAGGCACCTGGGTCCAGATTTTCAAGGGTAATTAGGCATCTGAAGATGCAGATAGGTGCCTAATGGGATTTTCAAAAGCCCTTAGGTGCTCAACTCCATTGAAGTGAATGGGATTTAGACATCTAGGTGCTTTGAAAAGAAAGCAAATTAGGCATCTCTTTCCATCTTTAAGTGACTCATTACATTTGAAAATATGTCCCTTGGTGAAGGTCGGAGAGCCATGGCCACCCCAAACACGTACCTTGTATTGATGGGGTCATTGCTTATTTTGAGCCACAATACTTCCTGTATGATGACCTAAGCATTGCAAGCTTACACATTTCAGTGAGTCAAAGTAGTCCTAATTAATTCTAATTTTTTAGACATTTTTAAAATCAGCAGGCCCAGATAACCTGTATCCAAGAGCGTTTTAAAAGAGCTGGTTAAGAAGTTCTCTGGACTGCTAATGTTGATTCTCAAGTCCTGGATCATAGGGGAAGTTCCAAAAGACTGGAAGAAAGCTAATGTTGTGCCAATTTTTTGATGAGATTACAAGTTTGGTTGATAAAGGCAATAACGATGTAATATACTTCTGTAAGGCCTTAGATTTGGTACCACATGACTTTTGAATAAAAAATTAGCATGCTACAGAATTGGCATGGCACACGTTAAACTGGCTAACTGACAGGTCTCAAAATGTAATTGTAAATGGAGCATCATTGCCGCTCAGGTGCGTCTCTAGTGGGGTCCTGCAGGGATCAGTTTTTGGCCCTATGCTACTTAATATTTTTAGCAATGACCAGGAAGAAAAACTCTTCACTAAAAGTTTTCAGATTGCACAAAAATGAGGGAATAGTAAATAATTAAGGACAGGTGCAGGGACCACAGGTCTTGAACACTTGTCCAGATAGCTTTACAGAGCTAGTAAGCTCCGTACTATCACTCAGTGACCTGCTAACTGTTGTCAGAATAGGAACTGAACTCTGACTGAAGACCCCAGTCCTGGAATCCTATGCTGCCTGATTGGTTCACAGCTTCTATATAAACCCAGCACAGAAACAGGAAGCTGTCCAAGCAACTGGGTTCTCCCTTTGCTTCCCTGGGCTGTGCCCCCTGAGATACCTGCTCCTACTGCATGCTGCTGACCTCCTGGTACCCTGGCCCTGCCTGCCTCCCTCCTGATAGCCGATTTTGGTTTGCCCTCTGGCCTGTCTTGGACTCTGACCTCGTGGTATTGGATCTGGCCTGACTCCTGCACCAACTACTAGGTCAGACTGCCCACATCCTGGTCATGACACTTTGCATGGACCACTTAGGCTGCAGGAGCAATCCCAGTGCCAGCAGAACGGACCTGGCTAACCCTTTGGGAGCACTGGACACATTTGAGTGGACTACATGCCTTCAGTTGGACAACCAACCCCTACAGGCCCGTGTCATCTGTCTGACCTCGGAGAACCAGCTATTGCAGGACCAAGTCGTGCAGTTGCATGCTGAAAACATCACCGTCCATATATGGCTCGTACAGCCTTGTTCCCCAATACCATTGCCAGAACAGTTTGATGATAATCACCAGCAAATCAGGGGTTTTATAAGACAGTGCTGCCTCCTGTTCAGGTTGCTCCCAGTCCCAAGAAACCAGTCAGTTACCCCCAAATCAACTGGTACCCTAGATCTTACACCAAAGGTAGCGCTGGTAGCCAATCCAAAAAAGGAATAACTCTTATTTACAGGTTAAAGCAAGCAAAAGTTACTATCTAAATCCTAAGAGTGACAGAGTTGTAGCGATCTATCAATTAAAAGTATCTTGCAGAGCAAACCCAGGAGTCAATCCCTGGGGATTTCTGGCTTCAGTTTAGAGTCTCTGGCCCTTCATAGTTCAAATGGCCAAAAAGATGGAAACTTTTCCTGTGGCTTTGTTTTATTTCCTTCATTCATCTTCCAAGCCCACAGGACTTCCTTGCATGTAGTATTTCCAAGGTGTGATAGGACCATTAACCAGTCATTTATATTGCAATAATTCTTAATGGCCTATCTGATTTTGATAGTCCTTTGGAATGAGGGAGAGGGGGAATGATTTCCATGCCTAAATTCACAAGTTCAGGGCAAACATTTTTAAAGTTATAAAGCAAAACATATACATTTTCTTATAACATGGAGTATACACATTACAAGTGAGATTAATGCATGCAGCAACTTACAAGCATTTCACAGAGTCTAAACACTAAATACATTCTTATAAGACTAACACCTATTTTGAGCAAAACTAACATACAGGAGACTTGCCTGGTCTCTAGCTACAAGGTTGTCAGTTCTTAGCTAATGCCTGCAACCTGGGAAAGAGCTGGCATCTGGCCTGTCAGCATCACACCACAGCCAGAACAGTTTGACAATAATCGCCAGTGATACCCAGATTTTATAAACCAGTTCCATCTCCTGTACATGATGTCCCCTCAGTTCCATAGCACTGATCGTGCAAAGATGAGTCTGGTTATCAGCCGGCTGTTCAGGGAAGCCTTACACTGTGCCTCCTCCTTCTTGGAGTGCAATAGACCAGTACTGTCCAACTGGGAGGTCTTCCTCCAAGGCATGTCAGTACTCTTTGATGATCTACACCGAGCTTGAACAGCAGAGGCTACACTAAGGAAGCTCCAACAGGGGCAGGGAACAGTAGCTTCCTGTGCTGCGCAATTCCACTGCCTCACGGCCGATACAGACTGGAACAAGGCAGCACAGAGGTACTCATTCTGGTGGATCTGAAAGACTAAATGAAGGACAAATTAGCCCAGGTAGAGATGCTCATGAGTCTGGATGCCCTTGTGGATCTTTCCATCCGTATAGACAATCGGTTACTAGAACAAAGAGGGAAAAAATGGAGGTCTTGTAACTCTCCAATCCAGGTACTCTCTGCACGAATTTATGCCATATCAGAACCCGAGCTGACAGTGCTCCAAGAGTACCTCCAGGAGAACCTGGCTTGAGGGTTTATCCGCAAGTCAACCTCACGAGCTGGCGCATCACTTTTTGTCAAGAAGAAAGATGGCAGTCTCCAACTCTGTGTTGATTACCGTGCATTGAATCAGATAACTATCAGGAGTTGTTGCCTGCAATTTGATTCCCGAGTTGCTGGATTGTGTGGGGGCTGCCCATATATTCATTAATTTGAACCTCTGGGAGGCACAGAAGCTTGTGTGAATTAGGGCAGAGGACAAGTGTAAGACTGCCTTCCAAATCTGCTATCGTCACTATGAATATCTCAAAACACCCTTCGATTTGACCAATGCCCCTGATACCTTCCAACATTTTATAAACAATGTGTTCCAAGACATACTGGGACCCAGATGATATATTGATTTTCTCCAGCTGCCCTGAACAACATAATGCTCATGTCCAAACCGTCATGGAATGCTTATGGCAGCATGGCCTTTATGCAAAGCTTGAGAAGTCTGCCTTCTATCAGACCTTCACAGAGTTCTTGGGCTTTATCTTATCCCCAGAAGGGATCCAGAGAGACCGACGCAAGGTCCAAGCCATACAAGATCGGCCAACTCCCCACACAGTACGCGTCTTGAAACGCTTCCTGGGATTCGCCAATTTTTATCAATGATTTATCCTGAACTTTTCAAAACAAAACTGAGCCCCTTACTACTCTCCTCCAGAAAAACGTCCAATTCCATTGGTCTCCCAAGGCCCAGCATGCATTCAATCAGCTAAAACTTGCCTTTACTAAAGCACCCATATTGGCTCATGCCAATATTACATTTGCATTTGTTGTAGAAGCTGACATCTCCAGTACAGTGATTGGGGCTGTCCTCTCCCAGTGACGTGGAAGTTCACCCCCAAAGAACTAAGCTACAAAATACTTGATAAGGAACTCCTGGAGATAAAAACCTACTTTGCAGAATGGCAGCACTCCCTGGAAGGAGCTTGTCACCCATCCACGTATTCACTGACTATAAAAACCTGGGAAGTCTACATAAGGTGAAAGCCTTAAACCAACAACAGCTTCGGTGGGCCCAATTTTTCCTCAACATTCAATTTTATTATCACCTACCGCCCGAGACCTAAAAATGGCAAGGTGAATGCCCTGTCCTAAAGATATGGTACCAACCCACGAGGCCCCATCCAGGAACCAACCCTCATTCTCAAATCCCGTAACTTTCTCAGTGCAGCTTGTCACCACAGTATACTCAGATTGATATGCTCTGCCTCAGGAATTCTGCCTCATTAACAAGCTATTATCCACAAGCAGCAGCATGACTCCCGGGAAATGTCACATGTGTAAGAAACTGTATCTATGTTCATGGGTTGCAGTCCCATAACTATGCTACAATATTCCCCTAGCAAGACGTTTGGGGTGTTTCAATACCCAATGACTAATATCCTGCTCCTTTTGGTGACCCTGGATGCGCCTGATGATGCAGTGATTCATTGCTTCCTGCGATATTTGTGCCTGAACCAAGACACCACACCACTAGCCCTGCAGTCTCCTCCAGTCTTGGAGACCCCATCTTGACATTGGGCAGCCATCACCCTAGACTTTATTACAGAATTACCAGAACCCAACAATTTTAAAACAATTTTGACAGCCGTGACCAATTTACTAAAATGGCCCACTTCATCCCTTCCCTCTCCTGAATAGCCAGCCTAGCTCTGGATTAACCATGTAGTCTGTCTTTACGGCCTTCCAGAATGCATCACCTCCAATCGGGGGTCTCAGTTCACAGCCCGGTTCTGGCACAACGCCTGTTGGGAATCCACACATCTTTCCTCTGCTTACCATCCCCAGTCCAACGGCCAAACAGAAAGGGCCAACCAAGTTTTGAATAGTATCTGTGATGCTGCAAACACCAGCAGGACGATAAGTGTTCACTTCTCCCTTATGCAGAATTTGGCTACAACAATGCAGACCAAGCCTTTTAAAAAAAAAAAAAAAAAAAAAATCTACAAAGGGTACCATCCCGATTCCACCCACAATTACCCGCAACATCTCCCAACCCAGCCACCTGAGACCTAATATAGCAGAGATTCATCAGGACCAGGCGTGAGTATGGCTATCCACCCAGCATCTGTGCACAAACAGACCTGCTCGCAAGCTGGACTTTCTGACCAATGGGTCAGATCGCCCCCGTCCCGGTCGTGATAATAGGTCAAAGAAAACAAAGAATGTACACCAAACTTACAGGATGGGGGACTATCCTGGAAAGCAGTGACTCTGAAAAAGGTTTGGGGGTTGTGGTGAATAATCAGCTGAACATAGGCCCCAAGTGCAATGCTGTGGCCTAAATGACTAATGCAACCCTCGGATGCATTAACAGGGAAAATTGAAGTAGGAGTAGAGAAGTTATTTTACTTATATATTTGTCACTTATGCAGCCACTGCTGGAATATTGCATCCAATTCTAGTGTCCACAATTCAAGAAGGATGTTGGTAAATTGGAGAGGGATCAGAGAAGAGTCACAAAAATGATTTAAGGGTGACTTGATTACAGTCTACAAGTACCTTCATGGGGAAGAAATATTTAATAATGGGTCTTTGATCTAACGTTGAAAGGTATAAAATGAACCATTGGTTGGAAGTTGATGCTAGACAAATTCAGACTGGAAACAAGGTGTAAATTTTCAACAGTGAGGGTAATTAACCACTGGAACAATTTACCAATGGTTGTCGTGGATTCTCCACCACTGAAAATCTTTACATCAAGACTGAATCTGCTCAAAGAATTATTCTGGGAATATTCTATGGCCTGTATATATAGGAGGTCTGACTAGATGATCACAATAGTCCCGTTTGGCCTTTGAATCTATGAATGGAAAACAGGGAAATTATGGCACCATACAGCCCTGGATTAATTTTAAGCCTTTTAGCCTCCCTTCTCCCCTTTTCTTTTGGGCATAAAGAAATAATGGGAATAAAAATGCTTCCCTTTTGAACGAGTTAACCCTAACTGCAATAGTAAAGCAAAATCTTCCCATAACAATTATTCTTGAGAAAAATCTCTGTAAAAGAATAGGAGAAAGAGTCAGAAGTTGGTTTAAAAAAAAAAAAAAACTAAAGAGAATAATCTTTTTTTTAAATGATTTCTAGGCCCCATGGTCCGTAGAAAAGGCACAATTTAAACTATGGTAGAACTCAGAGTTACGACCACCTCGGGAATGAAGGCTGTTCGTAACTCTGAAATGTTCATAACTCTGAACAAAATGTTATGGTTATTCTTTCAAAAGTTTATAACTGAATATTGACTTAATACAGCTTTGAAACTTTACTATGAAGAAGAAAAATGCTGCTTTTAACCACCTTAATTTAAATGAAACAAGCACAGAAACAGTTTCCTTACTTTGTCAAACCTTTTTTTTTTTTAAAGTAGTTTACATTTAACAAAGTACTGGTTGGTTTGTTTTGTCTCTGCTGCTGCCTGATTGCATATTTCTGGTTCCAACTGAGGTGTGTGGTTGAGCAGTCAGTTCGTAACTCTGAGTTCTACTGTACGCAGGGTTGAGACCATGCTTTTCTATATCTTCTCAGATTCTTGGAATAATAATATTTTATATCTGTGGTTCTTAACCAGGGATACATGTATCTCTGGGAGGGGGCGGTATATAGAGGTCTTCCAGGAGTAGGGAGACCAGATGTCCCGATTTTATAGGGACAGTCCCGATATTTGGGGCTTTGTCTTATGTAGGCGCCTATTACCCCTCCCCTCTTCCCAATTTTTCACACTTGCTGTCGGGTCACCCTATCCAGGAGGTACATCTACTCAACTAGATAGTTGTCTAGTTTTACAACAGACTATATAAAAATCACTAGCAAAGTCAGTACAAACTAAAATTTCATACAGACAATGACTTGTTTATATTGCTCTATATACAATACACTGAAATGTAAGGACAATATTTACATTCCAATTGCTTTATTTTATAATTATATGGTAAAAATGAGAAAGTAAGCAATGATTCAGTAATACTGTACTGTGACCCTTTTGTATTTTATGCCTGATTTTGTAAGCAAGTAATTTTTAAGTGAGGTGAAACTTGGGGTACGCAAAACAAATCAGACTCCTGAAAGGGGTACAGTAGTTTGGAAAGGTTGAGAGCCACTATTTTATAGCACCCAGTAGTTTGCTATGAAATAACGTTGTGCCAATAGGCATCTCTCAAAAGTTTAAAGGAAAATTTAAATTCTCCATGTACAATTGATTTTTAAGCTTTCTAAAACAGCATCAAAACTGCCGCTTGAGAGAGGAAGCGGTAGACACTTGATCCTTGCAAAATGTAACCACGGTTTCAGAAAAGATGCAGAACACGGTATACTTTGTTTGGTATTTGCAGTTAAGCTGTGTTCAGCACCAGTTCAGTTTCAGCCATTGCTGTCATCTATTATCAGTAACAAGTAATTGTCCTAAATGCAGACAAGGATTAACCATGATGCATTCTGTCAGCAAATTCTTGCCTATACACAATGTCACACCACTCTATATTCTTACAGCCATTATTTTTCACTGATTGGTGGACTCACTCTGTAGTGTTTAGATGTGCATTTGGCATGTACATTTATCAAAAGTTTAGTTCAATATTGCAAGGTTTGAAAAACTAGTTATATCCTAGTTGAATAATCATTTGGGGGTTTTTAAAATCTCATAGGGATTATCAATACAAAAACACCCTCCTATTCCAAATGTCCAGAAACACTATGCACACATGACAAAATGCAGCAGCACCAAAAGGACAAAATGCTATATACTAGGTAACACACACACACACACGATTAGTAGAAAAACTACATACCTTACTGAGCCCAACTGTAATGGCTTCTTTTTAAGTTGTACACACAAAGTCTACTTTGAAAATTGCAAATAGTATGTTAAGTACTTTAAACATTTTCTATTAATTTTAATCAAAATATGTCAGTCTTGTAGATTGTTTTGAAAACAGCAATCACTGTAATTACCCAGGGGTGTTAAAAACAAATGTTGGGATTTGTAAAATTTGAACTGCTTTTCAGTTTGGTGGGGGGGAGGGAGAAGGCTAGTTGGTTTTTCAAAAACAAAAAAAGTAAATTAAATTATGTGCATTATTTAATAAAAAAAAACTTTGCCAAATCCCTTTGTTACATTCTAAATTTAGCATCTTAAACCACAATAGCTTCTTGTGCCTGGTCAGATTATATACTTATTGCTTTTAAATGAGTATAGCACATTGCAGAAATAAGACTCAAACTTGACAACTTCCACGTGTTAAAAATCAAAGAAATTCTTTTTTTTCTGGTCTGTATTAAAGCTAATTTCCTCCGACCCCTCTGAAAACATTGTATTTTATTTTTATTCATTTGTAGACTTGGAGAAATTAATTCAAAAGGAAAAAGTGCATCATTCTAGAACTCCACCCAAAACTATCCCATCTGCTCTGCAGTGCCTCAGTCACCTTAATTTCTCTCTACTCCCACCCACCAAGCTTGAAAAGCACAATTAAACTTTTTATCCTGCATTTAAGCTTTTTTACAAGTTCTTGCCTTTCTATTTTAACACACAAAATTACTATTATTCTGTATTGCCCTTTTAGCCCCATTTCTAAGTAAGGGCCAAATCCTTTGAGGTGTCAAGGACCCTCAATTTCCCACTGAAGCCAGCTACTGTTAGTGTCATTTGAACATTTTTGTAATTCTGATATTTTAGTTACCTAAAAGTTTACTTTTAATCTAGCGCTCTCTTGCTCCCTACACTGGCCGCTCTTCCACAGAGAACAGAAATTCCAAGTTTCCTATAAATTCTTCTTTTGGGGGCAGGGGTGCTGCTGTGGTCCCCCCGCAACAAAAGCAAGGCTTCCTCCCGCTAAAGCCAGATCTCAGTGAATACACAGATTGGTTAGGACCGTCTGGGTGGAAAGGACCTGTTATTCTACACTTGCTCCAAGCTTGCCATACTCCCTGATGGCATAGCTCATAAAGCCAGAATGCCTGAAACACCTGACCATCCATTCTTCCTCTCCAACTCCCGTGGTGTGGAAAAGCAGGTGAATTAACATTGACAGGGTCAGCATGACCTTGTGAACCCTTCCACAGAGTTGCTGGCATGTGTGGTGCTGGTGAGAAATGTCACAAAGGCAACCCCTTGCAACACTCTCCTCTTCCATGCTTCTGTCAACTGAATATGCTGTCTCTTGTAGGATACAATAGATTATTTTGAGGTATAGCAGTTACCTATTTAATGTGTATTACCTATGTCCCTCATAAAATATTACAGTAATTGTTCAAAACATGGAGTATCATCACTGTAAATTGTAGGGTTTTTGTTTGTTTGTTTGTTTTTACAATTACTGTAGCATGTGGTGGTATATTTTTATAGGATATATTCAAGAATTATGATGTGTTTCTACATCACAACATTTGTGAAAGAATCAGATGATTCCAATGACTAGTATATGGACACTTATCTTGGAAAGACTTTAATGGGACTGCCTGCCCACCTCCTAGATTAGACTTTAAGACACTGGACACAAATGCAAACATATGAAAGCAATTAAGAAATGGGACAAAAAGGAGAAATATAGGGTCACATGTGTAGATCCACTTAAATGATCAGAATAGACATTTTAAAGAAAGATGGAATTTATGTTTAAAAAGAGGCTAACCTGCCTAATAAAAGCAGATAATTGGTCTTTTATAATCAATTCAAAGAAAACCACTAGATTAGCAGTAACTGAAACTCTTATCTAATGGCTTGTCAGTGACCTGTATGAAGTGAGTTGGTGGTCTCAGTCCAGCCTCTAGTATACAAAGTGTCTACATCTTAAAATTACAGTCCAAATTTTCTGAAGTGTGGTCTGCTGAGCATTTCTTGTGGTACACCCCAGAATGCTAGATGCTGAAACGGTGTTAGCTTCTCCTTGTTTCCCACAGTTAAATATTATTCAGAGAAGCTAAATATACATTACTTTCCTAAAATTAATTTTTTTATATACACAATTGCTGTTTTGGGCACAGGCATGATGCATGAACACAAACAGGAAAAAATATAATGTACTATCAAGAATATGAGGGAAGACCATCCATGAAATAATCTCTCAATTATATGGGCCACAGTATAAATTGGTTAGAGATTGGCCATATCATCAGAAAGGTCAAGTGCTGAAATGGAATGGGGACTCACCTCTAAACCTTGTCTGCACTTTGAAAATGCTCCATTGTTGACAACAGACAAAAGCAATATGTGTAGCTGAACTAGTGTTAAACATAGTTCAAGTGCAAGGCTTTGCCTACCTTTGGGAATTGAAAAAAGTTGTGCACCAGTGGTATTGCTGGTAAAATTCCCTAGTGTAATGTGGCCAAGCATGGCCAAAGACAAACCATGGTCAACACTGTTTCAGCAGCACTGGACATAACTTGTCCTTGTCTACGCTTAGCTAAACAACGTTTAACACCAATTTGGCTACACCCATTTCTGACACCCATTGTAAGCAAGAGGCCATTTCATAGACAAGGTATTGGATGCGATCTCTGAAGGACATTGCAGAAGCACATTCCCAGGGCAACATGTGAAAGCTTGCACTGTCATTGGCTATGCTGTACCAGTTCTGTGAATAGAGAACTTTGGTCTTCATGCCTATGAATCTAGGAGCTTTAACAGCTATTAAAATTTTAAAAATAGCATACTTTGTATTTCATTAACATAATACCATACAGAGTTTAATTTAGATTTAAGAATTAATAATGGCAATACTGCCATTTTTATAATTAGTTCTCTTAAATTAAGTGATGCATATTCCATAGGTATTTGACTCTATTTACTTTTTGATAGATGAAACATTTTTCCTATTGTATTCTGAGTGACATTTTGGTTGAAGCTGAGGATAATCTAGAAGTCAAAGAACTGCAGTGCAAGAATTTAAAAAGGAAGCCACAGGGCGTGCAAGTTTATGCAACAGGTGATTAAGTGAAACAAAAACAAGCATATTCAAAAAATAAGAGAACCAATTTTAGAGTGATTGTCTTTATGAAGATCTGCAGCTTTTAAGCATGGGTGCTAAACGCTTGTGGTATTTTAATGTTAACCCACACCTTTCAGACTGCACATTGTATGAACTGCAGCAAAGATGAATTCTTACTGACGGGGAGTCAAATATATATGAGATGTTTTAGGTGAAAAAAAGACATACTTGCATGCTGTTAAAATAATATCTTACAATGAACAAACAAGCATTATTCACAAAAAACATTCACACTTACTAAAAATGACCTTTTCATTTAATAAATGTCACGAGAGAAACCAAATACATCAACAAAGATCACTATGTCACCGCCCTGTCCAAACTATATAAAACCTGATTGACAATGTTACACACATAAGATGAACCTGCAGTGACCATGAGTGCATGTGCACATTTAGCTACTGTACACAAATAGTAATTTACATATGTAATTAGTCATTTGTTGCACAAAGCACTGATAACATTTTGTTCAGTAATTTTGAAAAAAATCCAAGTCCCTATATCATGCAGAGAACTATCATCTTCAGTTCTGACCCAGTTTGCACAAGTGACAGGTAATTATCCCCGCAGTTGTCTATAAATAATTATGCCATCCTAAAAAAGCCTTAAGAAAATGCATTTTTTAAAATAAGATTATCTAATATGAATGCAACACAGAAATGTTGGATCAACTGTATGATGACTAGGTAACTCATGTCTCAAACACCAGCCAACAATGAACTGTTCATAGGACAGCAGCAAAGGACTGAAGACTGGATCAATAAGTACAGAAAGGAGAGGGAGAGTAGAAAGCAAAATAGCACACATTCCACTCTAAAAGTGGCAAAATTATATTATAACAGTTGTATTCTGTTACTAAAGACAAAGAATTGTTTTGGAACTCCAACATGCAGCATCTGTTCAAAAGACTGGAATTAAGATTTCTTCAATTCTATGCCACAAATGCAGGTCAAGTGAAGAAATCTGGACATTATTTTTCATACTGCAGAGGAAGCAGGTTCAGCAGTTTCACTGGTGATAAAGACATGTCAAGAGTGTGGTAATCAAATACCCATGTGTGAAAAAACTGATCTCTGCAGCCCTAAACTATTCTATATGGGGTGCGATCAGGTGTATAAGTGATAATGCCCCAAAATGCTTCCTTGTATACAGATGGCACTGTGTAAGCAAACACGCTCAGGACTTATTGTTAGACATTTCTCACAAGCACCGGTTTATCCATAACATATGGATGAACAAGTTAGGTTACTTGTGCCCTTTTATTTCCTTGATTTACAAACAATGCTCTAGCTGGATAATATAAAAGAAAATAAGTAGATTTTTATATATTCCAGTTTTTAAATACAATACAACATAAAATACATAGGAATAAACATTAAACATAAAAACTTTGTTTTAATCTTAATTACATATGAGAAATTTATCTTCTCATACTCCAAAATTTACAAAAGTGTGTACTGGAAATGTGGGCTTCCACTGTTCTCTAGGTCTTCAGACCTCGTCACTTGGCTGGCAAACTATGGGGACTACAGGTACACAGATTACCAATTCTTCTTATAAAACCTCACTTTGAACCAAAAGGTTAATCTCAACCAAAGCAAATCACAAGTTTCCTTGATTCCAATAAACCTTCAACTGAATCAAAACAATTTATTCTTGACCACAGCCCATGTCCCCATTCTAGAACTCCCCCACCCTACCCCCAAAAAATATATGCGGGGAAACTTCCTGGGGAGTTGCAGCACCAGCTCCTGATTTCACCAGCTGTAGAATATTATTGGGCTGCAGACCCCAGATTTATCACAACGTCTGTTCATAAATAAATAAGGGGCATATGAGGTCCCCCAATTTACATTTGCATGTAGAGTGCAATCTCTTTTGGTATGGACTGTCCAATTTGCTCTTTATACATTTGTTGTACTGTTCTTGAAACATATAATACAAATTTGTAAGAAAGGAAATAAACTAAAGCAGACCTGAACAACTGCTGTCCTTGTTGAATTAACATGTTAAGGAGTGAGCTATCTACATTCACTTACTTGCAATTTCAATAATTGATCTGAAAATTGGGACCTCTGCTCTTTTTAGGCTTAAAACTAAACTAAACACAGCAAAGAACATCAATATATATATATATATATATATAGGCTCTCTAATTTATTTGTTACAAGAAATTCAAAAACATCTGATAACATATCAGCATTGGGGAGTGATGTAGATGATCATTTGGAGGAAATTCACACCCTATCATCACACCAAAAACTATTGTCATCTTTATGCAAGGAACTGAACAGGGAAGGAGTGGAGGGGAGAAACAACCATCCCAACCCAGATTAGGCAGCAGGATTATTGTGCAGCTCCTCCACGGCCATTACTTTTAACTATAGACTGGAATAAAGGATGCTATCCTTCACTAAACCCTTTGGGGGAGCTATGCTTAAGTGTGGATCCAGTGTCCCCTCTCTGGCCTGCCTAAGCATACCAGCATATTCAGAGCCAGCACACAGACTTGTGTGCAAGGAGTGAAGAGGATCCCATTAGCAGCCAAACATACCTATCTCTCCTGCATACAGGAGTACTATGGAGGTTCCTTAGTACAAAAATGTGTGCCAGGGAGGATTTTATTCTGATGAGCCTCCTCTATACCAGGAAATCTTAGCTCAATTTTTAAAAAGTCGAGTTAGCTGACATGATGCTGAACATGACTTATTCATGTCTACACCAACTGCAAAGTCGTGGTCAGCATCACATCAGCTAATTAAAGTGATACAAATCATGTTTAAGCACATCTCATGTAGGCAAGGCCAAAAAGAAAGGGTTGTTTTGTGGTTAGAGGATCGCCTGAGACTTGGGATACTAGGTTCTGTTCCCTGCTCTGATAAAAACTTCCTGGGTGACAATGGGGAAGTCATAGAAGACCAAATTTTCTAGGGTGGTTATGAACGACTCTGTACATACCAGACTGAAACATGCAATTCCCCTCCTCAAATATGTATGTGCACTTTTGTAGAAGGAAGAGATAGCATGCTACATGAGGGCATATGCAAGGGCACATACCTCTCTTTAAAAATTTGGGCTTTAGCCACCAGGTCAAGTAGCTCAGTTTCTTCCTCATAACATTAAAATAAAGAGCAGATCTGCATATAGTGCGTGCGCACATTCCAATACAGGCATGCAAATCCTTATGTATGTGTGACTTGCCTATAGGCATGTACCAGCGAGGTTGTTTACAGTGTGTGCGCGCACATTTGAAAATCTAGCCCAGCAATATCTGCCTACCTCACAGGAGTGTTCAGACCTAAAAATCATTAGCAAATTGCTTTGAGATATTTGCAAAAGTCAGCACTATAAATGCCAAGTATTATTAGAAGATTTCAAATAAGGAGAAGAATCCACTTTCCTTTAATCACAAGTCTTAATGCATACCAAATACTTTATCAACATATATCAGGGGTGGGCAAACTTGTTGGCCTGAAGGCCTGGGTGGGGAAATTGTATGCAGGGCCATGAATGTAGGGCTGGGAGAGGGGGTTGGGGCGTGGAGTGTGTGAGGGGGTGTGGTGTGCAGGAAGGGGCTCAGGACAAGGGGCTGGGGTGCAGGAGGGGTCTCAGGGCAGGGGTTTGGGGTGCAGGAGGGGTTTGGGGTGCAGTAGGGGGCTCAGGGCAGGGGGTTGGGGTGCAGGAGGGGGTGCGGCGTGCAAGAGAGGGATCAGGGCAGGGAGCTCAAAGCAGGGGGTTAGGAGGCTCAGGGCAAGGGGTTGGAGTGCAGGAGGGGGCTCAAGCAGGGGGTTAGGGTGTGGGGTACACAAGGGGTTCAGGGTGCAGGCTCGGACCCAGCGCCGCTTACCTCGAGCGGTTCCAGGGTGGCAGCAGCATGGAGCGGGGCTAAGGCAGCCTCCCTGCCTGCGCTGGCCCCGCGCCACTCCAGGAAGTGGCCAGCATGTCCGGCAGTGGCTCCTGGGGGTGGGGTGGGGAAGGTGGCTCTGCCGCCTGCTGCCCTCGCCTGCGGGTACCACCCACGAAGCTCCCATTGGCCGCGGCTCCCCATTCCCGGCCAATGGGAGCTGTAGGGGGCAGTGCCTGCAGGCGAGGGCAGTGCACAGAGCCCTCTGCCTCCCCTGCTTCCCCCCACCCCCGCTTCCGGGAGTGGTGCAGGGCCAGGGCAGGCAGGGAGCCTGCCTTAGCCCTTCTGCGCCACGGGGCTGGCAATCCCGTGGGCCGGGTTGAAAGCTCTGATGGGCCTGAACCTGCCCGCGGGCCGTAGTTTTCCCTCCCCTGACATATATGCTATTTCTTTCAGCATTTTATATGTGTTTCTTACAATTTGTACTCCTTGGGGAATTCTGCACCAAAAAAATTAAAAATTTTGTAAAATTCTGCATATTTTATTTGTCAAAATAACACAATCATGCCAGTTTTAATTATTTTGGTAATTTATTTCAAAATACCTGTCAGCAAGTATGTCTGTAACAATACAGACAACAAAAAAGGTTCAGGAAATGTTTTTTGACAAATAGATTCCTTACTAGGCATATTAATACAGAACTTTGAGTAATACAGTAATACAGAAACGTATTCCCACACCCCTCATAAGCAATGCAGAGGTTTGGATGAGTGGGGTAATGGAGGAGCTGAGGGAGAGAGAAGCAATTGCTGGGAAGGAGCCTGGACCCTCCTCTCCATGTAGCCCTGCACCCCTCCCTCCCATCCCCAGGTTGTCCTGCACTCCCACTCAGCCACCCTCCTCCCCATGTGTCCCTGCACCCCCACTCAGCGCTGTCACCCCACTAGCTGTCACCCCCACTCAGCGCTGTCACCCCACTAGCTCCTGTGCCCCCGCTCCAGTCTGTCCCCCAGAGCACTTTTGAACCCCAGTCTATGTGAGCCCCCAGCAGCTCTGTGTGCCCCGTTCTGTCTGTCCCTCCATATCCTGTGCCTCCTCACCTGGCCCTGCAGGCAGGGCGCTGTGAGGAACACAGACACTGCCACCTCCCGCTCTTCAGCCGGCTGAGTCAGCCTGTGAGCCGGCTGCCCTCTGTCCTGGCACCATAGCAGCCCCTGATGAGCGAAAGGTATAACTGTAGCACCTCTCCAGCTGTTTTTCCTATGGGGGACATGAATTCTGCACATGCGAAGTGGTGCAGAATTCTCCCAGGAGTAAGTTTGATTTCATGGTATCAGGTGGAAAAACTTTCTTAGCATAGTCTCCATGCATACAGACACTTCGGATGGATGATGAATTGCTGCTTCCTCTTCCGATATTTGTGTCACTGCACTCTTTCAGGAGATGAACAAAGAAGCTTCACATAATGACCACAAAAAAAAACAAACTCAAAGCACAAAAAAAAAAAAACAAGAAGATTACACTTGTTTTTTCTTGAGAAGTCTAGCCAGCTCACCCACCCTCCACCCTGTCCAATACAGAAGCTGTGTAAATGCAGATATACTTCCTCATGTCAATTAATGTTTAATGTAGTGTTACTGTCAACAACTTTCATGGACTCTTGCTCACTCTGAGTAGTACACAAAGTCACATTGAGGCAGATCACTTTATCCCACAGCGGACTGTAAGCCATATAAATCCTTATCTGTCATGTCTCTAGGTAACGTAAGCCATAACTGCAGCATTATGATGCATTTTACACACACACACAAATAAATACAATATATACACATATCCACACATATATACAGAATCATTCTTTCCCCCGTAAAATGTATAACAAAAGTATGCATATTTGCAGAGGCAAAATTAACTGTGCCACAAACAATTTTAGCCTTACTGTGTGAGCAGTGTTTCTAAACAGCAGCAACTTTTGAATGTGACAATGTAAGTCCATTTACACTTGTAAATTACGCTACTGTATATGCATGGATAAAAAAATTGGAAACAAAACACAATGAATGGATAATATACTATAGCGGTATTATATAAACTAATTGAAAATTCAGAGAAGTAAAAGAATAAAGTGTCTCACCGTCCAATACTCATTTAAACCCATTAAAAGATATTTACATCATTTTTATTCATCTACAGCAGTGTTTCCCAAACTTGGGACTCCGCTTGTTTAGGGAAAGCCCCTGGCGGGCTGGGCCGGTTTGTTTACCTGCCACGTCCGCAGGTCCGGCCGATCGCGGCTCCCACTGGCTGTGGTTCGCTGCTCCAGGCCAATGGGAGCTGCTGGAAGCGGCGGCCAGCACGTCCCTTGGCCCGCACCGCCAAAAAATGGGGTTTTAAAAAAATAGAGATAAGAATGGGTCAAACGACAAGGAGTTTACAAAAAGAAGGCCACAATCTAAACAGTACGTACTAAAATCTTCTCCCCTGTATAAAGTCAGAGTGAACATAATAACCCCCTGTGAAAGTACGGTCAAGAATGGGAGTGGGGATTATACCCCTAGGCAACAGAATGGTAGTTGAGCTGCAATTGCTTCCAATCTCTGCCTGCACACTCCTTCCACCCAGATATAAAATGTGTGATGACATAGAGGTGAGGGGCGGGTGGGGGAAGCACAGCATTGTCTGCTAGAATTAAACAGAGCGCTCCGACTATTCTCCCTGACTGCTTCCCCACAGCTTCCTCTCCACCCCCATCTGGGCTGTTGTGGCAACGGATTTCCCACTCACCCCTTTGGCTGATGCAGTGAGAGATCCCCCTCCTGTTCCAATCTACTTTAACCATGGATTACATAGTTCTACTATCATTCACATCCCTGAATCTTTCCTAGTTTACCCCCACCCCTCGATTCCCTCTGCACAATAAAATGGATGAAGCCCCAAGAAGCACTGCTCTGCAGTGAAAGCCAGGTTTTCTTCATCCTGGCTCTCTCTGGCACTAGGAATGTAGCATGAACTAGAAATTCTGACAGAACCATTTCACTTAAATATCAGTAGCCATACAGTAGAATGCGAGCTGCCAATAAGACCATCAAAACCAACAGTATACATGAGTACAATAGAAAAAACAAACAAACATTTTTTAATTAAAGGAGCAGAGGTAACAATGGTTGCACCCATCTACAAATCTACAGGTTCAACCCAGATCTGGTCAGACCAAATGTCCTTATCCTAACTGACTATTCCTTATGCTCAGTTATGCTCAAACTCAATGACAAATGGGAAGCCCTGTGATGCTCTAAACAAATGCAACCATCTCTACCTGAAATGCAGAATTTAATATAATTATCTTATAACCTAACCAGCTTTAGTGCTATTACCAATACTACCCTTCATCATTTTTTTACACAGCTTGGTTAAAAACAGGTCAACAAGGCATTATGGCCCTTCCGGATTGTAAGCAACCATTGTTGCAGAAACGGGATCTGACAGATATAGAAAATGATGGTACAACTCTATAATTATTTTCTTAATGCAAGAGACTTACCTGCTATAGCAAGTATAGTAATGTATGTTATGAATTGGGAGTGTTTGGGCTTCAAATGAGTTATATATCACCTATCTCGTAAGCCAGGAAAGAACCCTTTAGTCTAGCCTTGGCACTAGAACATTTCTTTCCTTTCAAATTAGCAAATGACACCACATTCCCGTTAATTAACAAGCACAGGCCTATATTTTTGTATTCAACAGAATATTTTCCTGTGTAGTGTGATGCTTAAGAAAATACTCAAGTTCTTTCCTTATGATTTGGACCGCATACTATTTAAAAAATGAACATTTCCAAGGTCATAAAGCACTGAATGCAGTTGTCAAAAATCCACCTGTTTTTTTGCTTTGTCTCTCACGTGCCTTACTGAGGAGGAAAGAGGACGATCCTATGGGATAAAACATAATTTGATGCCCTAATCTCACTTGTATTAAAAGATTCAGCCCTGAAATATATGTATATATACGATGCTGGATGTATGAACACAGAATACATTTAAGATATGGTGATAGATGTGGGGATTTTTTATGCACTGGTGCAACCACGGATCAAAGAAGCATTGAAACACGAGTAGAAAAGTGTAGAATATTCCTATGGGAATAAATTAGTTAAATTATGAAGATTTGGGGGTGGAGCATGTGGGGTGGTTTTGCAACACAATGCAAACATGCCTATTTCAATTATAAATCTTCCTTGTTTATACACAAAGTTGACCTAAACCAACTAGAAAAGACTGAGTCAAGCACAGACAATATGCTTGCTGCTGCACAAGACACAAAATACAGAAAGCCCTTATTCTGCAATAGGCTTTTAAATAAGGCTACTGATTCTGCAACACACACACATGCTTAACTTTATGCCTATGGCCTCACTCCCTTTGCTATCAACTCTACATCAGTGGACCACTTTATCAGTGCAGAGCTCATTTCCCGATTGGGGTCTAATTTCATGAGCTTCACTCCCCTCCCCAAAATGTGTTGGAATTCATGTGTCCCCTTTATCTCAAACCCAGAAGATATTTGGTGCCTGAGTGAGTCTAATCCCCATAGCATGGATTTGTTGGAAAGGGAAGGGAAAGGAAAAAATGATGAAAACAAAAGCAGGGAGGAAACATTGTACTCTGTTCAGCTCTGGATGTTGGACAGAAAGGTGGGAAAGGAAGGGAATAAAGTGCTGAGGAATCTCTCCCTTGGATATCATGGCGATATTAAGGAAAGGCTGGGGTCTCTCCCAAGGGCAGGAGGGGCAGAGTGGGGTGGGTCTCCCGCGTGGGAAGGGGGAGGGAATAAGGTGTATTGGGGAGAGGAATGGAAAGGGGGCAGACTGTCCTCATGGGATGGGGGGAGAATAAGGGGAGGAGGTGCATGGGGGTATCTCTGCCCTAATCAAGATAGGGGACGGGGGTCTCTCCCATAGAGAACGGAAAACAGGGTGCACCGGGCACGGCTCTGCTCCCGGGGAAGGTCTGCAGGGGAGCGCGGTGCGGTGGGGTCTAGGTTCGCAGAGGGGGAGCAGCTCTTTCCGAGCGGGGGGGGGGGGGGTGTCGGGTCTCTCCCGGGGCCCGGGCGGGGCATCGCCCCCAGGTTCTCTCACCAGAACAGCAGGTTGGCGCAGACGAACCCGCCCAGGCTGCGGAGCGGCCTCTCCCAGCTCAGAGCAGCCGCGATGCAGCCGCCCAGCGCCAGCCCGGTCTCCCCCAGCAGCGCGGACGCGGCCCCGCCTGACACCTGCTCCGGCTCTTCATCTCCGGCCGCTGGCACCGGCGGCTGCTGCTGGAGCCTCCCAGCCGCCGCGCTCCGAGCCCCGGGGACCTCCCAGCCACCGCCCGCCTCTGCGCCCTGCTGCTGCCGCGGCGACCCCGCACTCGCCATGTCTCGGTGGCGGTTGCTGGGTGCGAGATGGGAGGGGGCGGGACGAGGGCGCGGCGCCCCGGAGAGAGGCGGGGGTGGGCTCCGCCCGCACAGCGGCTCCCTCTGCCAGGCACCGGCTGACGTCACCGCGGGGCCGGTAGCCGTTGTCACCGCTGGGGGGAGGAGCCGGGGGGCTTGCGCGAGGCAGGTGCCGGGAGAGGAGCACGCGCAGCTGAAGCGTTTCGTCGCCGTTGCTGGCAGCAATGCCCGGTCCCCGTGTGTCTCTCTCCGCCCAGACCAGGGTAACGGTGCCGCCGTCACCAGGGGAGCGATTGTGTCATAAATCTGCTCTGAAGCCCGCTACCGCGTGGATCGGGGTGGGAGGCCGCGGGGAAGCTGCCCCGGTTGTGTTCCGTGGCTTGGGCCCGGGGAGGGGGGCTCCCCTCGGGGCGGCCCCTGAGCCCGGGCGCTAGGCACAGCCGAGCCCGAGGGCCCCAAAGCTACCGAGAGCGCTGTGTAGATGCGCTGTTATGGAAGTGACACACCTAGCCGGATGTAAGGGCAGACTGTGGTTTGAGGCAAGTGTCACAACTCTGGGGCACCTCTAGGGAACTGCAAGGCCGGAAAGTTGGCAGATGGTCGCGCTGGGTGAGGCTCATGCCGGGGTAGGGCTAAGCGCGTGCCTCACAAAACTGGTTTGTTACCATGGCAACTTACCACACCCTCGGCCTTCAGCCACTTCGTAAGGGTGGTGCTGTGCTAACCGCAGGGAGGTCTCAGGAGAGGATTGCAGCAGTTAAACTCAGACAGGGGGGGCTGCGCCCTGTGCTGCTCCTGCCCTTCCCCCTGCCCCGTGGGGCGGGCCCTGCGTAGCTGCAGGAGGAGCCAACAGTCAGTGATGGCTCCAGCTGCTGGGTTGGTCTACTGCTTCTTAAAGGGTAAGCTTGCAATAGCTATTAAATTATACATTTGTTAGGGATAGAAATATTTTGTAATATGTGCCTCATATGCCACCATTGACTGGCATCATTTGCTCTGCACCATCCAGGCTGCGCTAGCAGCTCTAGCTCCTCTTAATGTGTCTTGGCATTCGGCACAGAAAACAATTGGTATTGGGTACCAACCCATCACGTTGGTGGGGGCAGAGCAGCATGTAGATGGGACAGGAGCCATTTTTTCTAGGGTTCAGCCCGTGTTGTTATTCACTTTGGTGTGGGGGAAATTAGGAGAGGTTGGACCTTCAGACTGCGTTGCACCATGGTCTGGTGAAGGCCAGTAGAGAAGTGTAGGGTCCAGAATTGGTGGAGGTTGTTAGAGCCTACATCCTGGAGAGCAGGATGCAATCCTCTTTGAAGGAGGCTTGCATAGACAGCTATGTGTTGATGGCCCATTAAGGATACTTCACTGTAATAATGGGCCATAGAAGAAACTCATCCCACCCAGTAAGCCTTCCTGTGGATGCCTCAGCAAGAATATGGGTAATGGCTGCCCCTATTAGTTATCAAAGCATGCAAGGACATGTGATATGCTCATGTGAGCCTGGACTCCATCTTGGGTCAGTTACTTTCCACAAACAGAGGCTGTGAGCTTTGTTTGAGATGGTAAAATTCCATGCACATGGCAGAGGATATAAAAGACCCCTGAGATATCTCCATTTTGCCTCTTTCCTGCCCTGATTTGCTTGACTGTGGATTTACAACTAAAAGGAGCATTTTGAACTATGGGCTGAGAACCTTCCAAAAGAGAGAGAGACTTTATAAGCCAGCAGTCTATTCCATCACTGCTACAAACCTGATTATAAGGACTTTGCAATTATTTGTATGTATATGGTCTATTAACCATTATTAACTCTCTTCTTTTATTATTAAACTTTTAGTTTTAGTTACTAAAGGATTGGTATCAGTGTGATTATTGGGTAAGAATTGGGTTATATATTGACCTTGCTATGTGGTCGAGCTCTTGGGATTAGAAGAATGCTATGTATGATGAAACTGAGACAATGGCTGTAATGCCTAAGGAGACTGCATCTTTGATTTTTTGCTAACCAGCGTGGTAAGATGGAAGTTTACTTTTGTTTCTGCCTTGGTATAATCTAATGATAGAAAAACCACCAGTTTGGGGTGAGTTTGTCCTATTTCTCAGCAATTTTTTCTGAATTTGGCATCCTCAGCTGTGACTCACTAAGGCACAGTGACATTTGGATACAGTACAACTGATATTTGTTGGTACTCAACTTCTAAAAATCAGGCCACTTTGAAAACATGGATGTAGGTGCTTAACTTAAAGTACTCAGGTTTGCCTTACCCATACGCAAACTACGCAGCTGTGTAGGGCACCAGGAAATTTGCCCAAATTTCCTGGTGCCCTACGCAGCTGCGTGCTGCTTCAGCGGCCAACCCGATCCCCCAGCCGGCTGAGCTGGCCAGGAAAGCTGCCCCTACCCCTGCTCCGCCCCTGCCCCACCTCTTCCCACTCCTGCTTCGCCCCTGCCCCGCCCCCACTCTACCCCTTCCCCAAAGCCCCCGCCCCACCCCCATCTCCACTCCGCCCCTGCCCCTGAGCTACGTACTGGGGGACTGCAGCGGGGGTCGGGTGTGCCCTGCACTCACCAGGCGGCGGGAAGTAGAGCGACCCAGCCCCCTCCGCTCCGCCGGCTCCCAGCCGTGCCACCAATGAGTGCTGGGGGGTGGTTCCCTCCTGCCCCCCAAGTCCCAAGGCTGGGAGCCAGGGGAGCGGAGCAGAGTGGGCTGGGGCCAGATCAGTCCACTTCACTCCGGATCACTCCACTGGGGCTGGATCACTCCACTTCCTTCCGCCTGGTGATTGCAGGTCGGGCAAGTGGAGTGACCTGGCCCCAACCCGCTCTGCTCCGCAGGCTCATGCTGGGGGGTGGTTTCCCCCCTGCCCCCAAGCCTGCTCCTGGGCGCTCCCCCCCCCCCCCCCGCGGAGGCCTTGGGCACCCTCGTCCCTGCAGAGGCCTGGGGTCAGCCCCCCGCCCCCCCCACGTGGGGGCTGCATAGGGCACCAAAATGTCTAGGGATGGCCCTGTTAAAAACAGAGGACATACAGAGTTAAAACTGTTCTTAAACAGTACACCCTATACTGACTTTTCCCCATACTACTCTCCATCCATTGGTGAGACCACAGAAACTGATAGTATGGAAAGGACCTTGCCAGTTTCTGCCAAGAGAATATTGACATAATACAATTTGACCTTCCTCCTCACCTCGGCTTGCTACTCTTCCTCTCCTTCAAATCTTTTTCTCTCCTGTCACAGACACATACATTTTTCATCTGCTTTCTTTCTCTAACCCTTCCACTTGCCTCAGTGATGCCATTTCATCTCCTGATCTCCCTTGCACTCACTTATCCCTTCCTTGCACTCGTCCTTAAATTCTCTTCCTGGTTCTTTCCCTTCACAATATTAGCATGTTTTAACCTCTATCATCTTTTTTTTTTAAAATCCTTGACCTCACTTGTCTCTCCAATTATGGCTCCCACTTTGCCTTCATCTTTGAATGTATTGGCTATGATTACATTGTGGATTTCCTCTCCAGTTCCATCCAATCTGGCTTCCACCCCTTGCACTCGACTGAAACCACTTCTCACCAAAGCTTTTAATGGCCTACTCTAAGCCAGAGCTCAGAACCAGTACTCCATCCCTGTCCTCCTTGACCTGTCATTCACCTTTGACACTATCAACCATGTGTGATGGGTTGTCATGCCTGGGGTGCAGTCTGGGAGCCGTGAGAACCACTGTGCCCCTCTAATCACCCAGCTGGGCTGGCCCGCTCACACTGCTTTGCTGCTGATTCAGCCTCTCCGGGCCCTGTTATCACCCAACATGACAGCAGATGGCGCCACACACCCAAACTAGCTACCTGAGTGCTTTACCTATGCCAATCAAAGACAGGCAGGAGACAACAGCCAATTTCCCAGCTCCTCCCACCTTGCACCCTTGCTGGAGTATAAACCCCAGAATTATACTGTTTTACACTGCACAGGGATCTGTACAAAATAAGCTCATTAATATGTTCACTTTCCCCTCAATGTGGGAAAGATATGCACAACTAGCTTGTGTTAGCCAAGCTGAGATTTTTCCCCAGACACTTCACTCAAAGGCACACTGTTTTAGATAAAGCATAAAACAAGTTTATTAATGACAGAAAGATAGTTTTTAAGTGATTACAAGTGATAGCAAACAGATCACCTCGTAAATAAACAAAACTGCAAACTAAGCCTAACATACTAGATTGCTAATTCATATCCAATCTATTTATCACCCTGACTGATGATACAAGGTGTGACGGGTTGCCCACTTTAAGATGCCACCTGATGTGCTGAGATACCACTGTTCTGCCAGCATGAGCCCCCTTTAACCTGTCTTGCTGAGCCAGGCTCTTAAGCCTCCTCTAGCACACACAGACAGGGCCACACCCTGCTGCAGAAAGACACAGACACTGAGATCAGCTCTGGGAAGACTCAGCTTAAGGGACTTGCCCCAGCACTCAAGTGCCCACTACCCTTGGAGTGCAGACCCAAAGGTATATTGTGAAATCCACCCCCTCCCTCAATGTGGAGGAAGGCATGCACAGCCTCTTCCTCCCCCCCCCCTCCCCCCCCATTATGATTTGCACAAACTGGGTTTCAGAATAAACAAAAAACAAGTTTATTAACTAGAAAGAGTAGATTTTAAGTGAGTATAAGAGATAGCAAACAGAACAAAGCAGATTACTAAGCAAATAAAACAAAACACGCAAACTAAGCTTGATTCACTAAAGAAACAGGTTGCAAAATGTAATTTCTCACCCTAAATATTGTCACAGGTAGATTACAGAAAGTCTTGAAAGGCAGCTGCAATGGCCTGCAGCTTGAGACTTCAGGTATTTCCACTCACAGACTGAACGCCCTCCCAGTTTGGGTTCAACCCTTCTCCCGTCAGTTCAGTTCTTACTTCCAGATGTTTTTCAGTGTCTCTTTGGGTTGGGAGGCCGAGGAGAACCCTGATGATGTCACTCCCCTGGCTTATATAGCTTTTGTGTATGGCGGGAACCCTTTGTCTTCCAGTGGAAAAACACTGGTATTCCAAGGGATGGGTCCAGTACCAGGTGACCCAGATCCATGTCTCTGCAGGGCTGTGGCAGTCATTACTTGTATGCTGTCTGGAGCGTCCACAAGAAGACTACACTCTTTCACAGTCCATTGTCTTTGCTAATGGGCCATCAGCCCTGTCTGGCTTTTCCATTGTTGTATCTGAAGAACTAGTTGTGGATGACACTCAAAGTAGCACATTTGAAATACAGATACATGGTCAATATTCCTAACTTCAGATACAGAAATGATACAGGTATACAAATTGGATAATCATATTCAGTAAATCATAATCTTTCCAATGATCGCTTACATGAGCGATCTTGCATAAAGTATATCTCAGTTATGTCATATCCATATCATAAGCATATTTTCATAAAGAATATGGGGTGTAACGTCACACAAGCAGTCCACCAAGTTTCCATACCCAGGCTAGAAATCCCTTTAGCCTGGGACCAGCACTTCCCCCAGTTCAGTCTTTGTTCCTCAGCTATTTCCAGGAGTGTCTTTGTGTGGGGAGTGAGGCCCCTAGATGCTGTCACACCTCATATAGCTTTACCGTATGGTGGGAACCCTTTGTTCCAAGCTAAGTTCCCAGTCCAGGTTGTGGAAAAATACAGGTACCAAAATGGAGTTTAGTGTCATGTGGTCTGGTCACATGCCCTTGCTAAGTCATAGCAGCCATTACTTACAAGCTGGCTGAAACGTTTACAGGAAGGTTAAACTCTTCCATAGTCCCTTGTCTTTGCTGATGGGCCATCAGCATTGTTTAGCTTCTACATTGTTGTACCTGAAAGGCTAGCTGTGGGTGTTCCCAGAGTAAGCACAGTTGAAATACAGATACCTAGTCAATATTGCTAACTTCAGATACAAAAATGATACGTCGGGTTGGCAAATTTTTTGGCCAGAGGGCAACATCTGGGTATAGAAATTGTATGGCAGCCCATGAATATTCACGAAATTGGGGTTGGGGGCAGGAGGGGGTGAGGGCTTCGGCATGGGGTGCGGGCTCTGTGGTGAGTCCAGAAATGAGGAGTTCAGTGTGCGGGAAGGGGCTCCAGGCTGGGGGTTAGGGTGTGGCGGGGGGGCGGGGAGTGAGGCTCTGGCTGGAGGTGCAGGTTCTGGGGTGGGGCTGAGGATGAGGGTTTGAGATGCAGGAAGGTGCTCTGGGCTCGGACCAAGGGGTTCAGAGGGCAGGAGGGGGATCAGGGCTGGGGCAGGGGTTTGGGCCGTGGGAGGGGGTCAGGGGGTCTCCTCCTAGCTCCTTTAATTGTTCCTTCAGCATGTCCATTGCAGGATCCTCTTCATGCCACTTCCAACTTTCTATGCTGGTTCCACAGGACTCTGCCCTTGGTCCTCTTCTGGATATCTCATCCACAAATACAAATTCAACAATGATCTCTGTGCTGATTACTCAAAGATCTACCTCTCTACTATAGACCTGTCTCCTTCTGTCCAAATCAAACTGGGCCTGTTTCTCCCTGCCTGCCACTCAGGCCTGTAACCCTTTGACTCATACCCCTCTTTAGGCCCCCACATATAGGCTATGGGTACGTCTATACTTACCTCCGGGTCCGGCGGTAAGCAATCAATCTTCTGGGATCGATCCCGGAAGTGCTCGCCGTCGACGCCGGTACTCCTGCTCCGCGAGAGGAGTACGCGGAGTCGACAGGGGAGCCTGCTTGCCGCTTGTGGACCCGCGGTAAGTTCGAACTAAGATAGTTCGACTTCAGCTACGTGAATAACGTAGCTGAAGTTGCGTATCTTAGTTCGAAGTGGGGGGTTAGTGTGGACCAGCTATAAGTGTAAGTTTTGCTGATTCTTTCTGCATACCATCTTTAAGATATGGTCTTTTCTATCCATCCACGCAGTTAAAACTCTCATCTTGCATCTTGGTTACTGTAACATCCTTTTCTCTGGTGTTGACTAATACATTCTTGCCCTGATCATACACATTCAGAATGCTGCTACATACGATCATTTCCCCAGCCTGTTGCTGTGACCATATCACTCCTCTCTTTTCATCCCTCCACTGGCTCCCCTTTCTCTATTGCATCAAACAGAAATTGCTTGTCTTCACTTTCAAGGCCCTTTGCAGACTATCCCCATCTTATCTATCATATCTCATTCATGATCAAAATGTTGATTCCCGTTTCCAATTGGCCAATGATGCCTGTCTCCATCACCCACTTGTTACATTTTCAAACAAAAAATTTTCTGCTTTCTCCCATGCTATCCCTCTCATTTGGGAAGAACTCCCCATAAAATATTCAAAGCTACTTCATTACCCTTCTTCAGATCCCTCGTTTGCCATGATACTGTGATGGGACAGAGCGGCCCCGCACTGGTACCACAGGGTTTAGCCCTTTCTTCCTGGCAGAGGAAGCCACGCCCCTGAGGCTCTGCTGGGCATGCTTCAACTGGAGAACAGGTATAAAAGCCTGCAGAGCCGATCAGTCTGGGCGGACTGCCGGAGGGAAAGGAGGCTCGCTGCCAGCTCCCAAGGAGGGACAGCCTGTGCTCCAGGATCCGGGAGCCAGCCAAGCCGGGATGCGCCCCGACGCCCAGACCGAGTACGTCACAGAAGGGGAACAGATCAGAGGACCCCCTGAAATGGAGGATCCGGAGGTTATGGTAGGAAGTGACTCAGGGGAACTTTAGAAGAAAACGGCATTAGAGCCGCACAGAGGCTCGGCTTGTTTTGGGCGAATCCCCTGGGCTACTAACAGGGCCCAGGTCGGGACCTGGAGGAGAGGGTGGGCCCGGGTCCCCCTACCCCTCCCAGCCGCCTGCCCCCTTTGGAGGGGGAGTGGCCCAGCACAAAAATCACATGGACTCCGGCTGCTAGGCCGCACTACCCTGCCTGCGAGGGGGGTCATATGGACTCTGGCCATTCCCACACAGCTCTGACGTTTGGGGCGAATTACATGGACTTCGGCCATTAGGACTCACTACCTGGACAGAGGGGGTGATTGCGTGGAGAGAGGCCATTAGGCTGCATCTGGCCACCTGCAGAGAGGCGAGTGTGCGGACTTGGAGTGGCAAGGCTCCAGCAACACCGCGCCTGCCCCAAAGGGGCGGTAAGGTGCTAGGCCCGCCACCGATACCAACAAAAACAAAACTAAAAGACTTGTCAGTGGTTAGGTTACTGGTGCACTGATATCACTGCTTGTCATGCTGACTAATATTGCCTCATTGTTTTCTTGTGCTCCCCTGTAAGTCTGTATTCATCTGTTTTCTCTTGTGTCAGATTGCTCTTTAGGGCAGGGACTATCCTTTTGATTTGTGTTTTGTTCAGCGCCTAGCACAATGGGGTCCTGGTCCATGACTAGGACTCTTGAGCTCTATGATAATACAATATATAAACAGTAATAATATAGCGGTTGATCTGCTTCACGGTTATAAACAACAAATAGTACACTGAGGCAATCATTCCCAAAATTTTATCAAGGGCCTAATCCTACAAAGGTGATTAGCGCACTAAATACCTCACAGGACTGGGTCCTGTGACTCAGGGCGTTACCTATATTAAATTAAATTAATGGAGATATCCTATCTCCTAGAACTGGAAGGGACCTTGAAAGGTCATCGAGTCCAGCCCCCTGCCTTCACTAGCAGGACCAAGTACTGATTTTGCCCCAGATCCCTAAGTGGCCCCCTCAAGGATTGAACTCACAACCCTGGGTTTAGCAGGCCAATGCTCAAACCACTGAGCTATCCCTCCCCCCAACAAGCAGTTGTCACACTGCTTGTGAGTGGCCCAGATGGGAGCCACAGCAGCAAAGCATTGTGAGGCACCTAAGGTTGCAGGTCGGGGGGAGACAGCCCCTTACTGGTCTGGATTGCACCTGGGAAGGTCGCATGCAGATATGTAGTACAACATGCAAGGCTGCACCTCAGGCCTCTCTACACTTGGCTGGTCTCAGTTTACTCACCAAGCTGCCCTTATCTGGACACTCTTCGTTAGAGAGCTAAGGGCGTCATATCAAGGGGTGGGGGCGGAGACTGTTTGTTTTCACAGACAACAATGCAGTGATATTTTATCTCAGACAGCGAAGAGCTCACTTATCCCTCCCTTGTCAGGAAGTGGTTCACTTGTGGGAATTTTGTATAATCCATTCAATCAACCTTGAGACCTCTTACCTGCCAGGGACATAAAACGAGCTATCAGACCATCTGAGCTGGTCATTTTTGAGTCATCAGGAGTGGTCTCTGCCTGGATGTACCTATATGCATTTTCCAGCGGGGGATGGGTGGCGGGGGGGAAGACTCTCCAGGTATACCTATTTGAAAACATGTCCAAAAGAAAATTTCATCAATTCCTGCAAGGCCACAGTCCAGGCTCCGTCACAGATGCCTTCCTACTACCCTTGGGACAAAAAAGCTTTACTGCACTTTTTCCCCCAATCCCACTCCTACACAGAGTGCTACTAAAGATCAAGTGGGATGACACCCAGGTTATATTAATAGCCCCAGTGTGGCCCCGCCAACATTGGTTCTCTACTCTATTGGACCTCTCAGTGGTAACTCCAATCTCACTCCCGTTGCATCCGGCTTTGATCTCCCAAGACCAAGGTTGGCTGCGTCACCTGAATCTGCAGAGCCTTCATTTAACGGCCTGGAAGCTCCATGGCTAAATTCCAAGGAGCTGGTTTGCTCAGAGCAAGTTCTCCATGTCTTACTAAGTAGTAGAAAGACTTCAAACAGGGTTGCCTACCTTTCAAAATGGAGGTGGTTCTCTATCTGGGCTTGTCAAACTAGAGTCTCACTGATGCCTTGATTCAAAATGTACTAGACTATCTGTTACACCTGAAGTAATAAGGCTTAACATGTGCAATCACCCAAAGAAGAAAAAATTATTACTAACCTTTCGTAATGGTTGTTCTTCAAGATGTGTTGCACATGTCCATTCCACAACCCACCCTCCTACCCATCTACATTGGAGTTATCCAGAAAGAAGGAACTCAGAGGGCTCAGGATCAGCTGGGCCCTTTATATCAGTGCCCGGCAGCAGAGGGCATCTCAGCTGTCCTGATGGGTACCACCCAGGGAAAAAATTTCCAGTGACCATGCACAAGGTGCGTACGCCAAGAGTGGAATGGACACATACAACACATCTCTAAGAACAACAGTTATGAAAGGTTAGTAACTGTTTTGTACATACCCATGCATTCTATTATCCCAGAATAGGTATCAAAGAACAGGTAGAAAATAATGGAGAAGGGAAGTTCACGGAGAATTGATTCCCAGTGAGTCTCAGATAAAACCTCATTTACTCTGCAGAAACATTTCACCTTGAGAAGATACACAATGCTGTCTCTCCCAACCAGTCTCGTCTTTCCGATTTTCAAAGTAAATCTGCACAAAATAATGAAATTATTACTTTTTGCTTTGTGTGTGCAAAACATGGCAAAAAACAAACATCTCACCCAGAATTTTACTACACCGTCAGCATGGCAAGGAGACTTTCTCTGACTCACCAAGACCTTGTTTGGTTAGTTGATTTTTTTTCTAAAGATAACTTGTTGGGCCTGCTAACATTTTCCCATTCCTAAAGTTCCATATGTTCATAAATTTGTATTTGAGCAGGGGTCTCAAACTCAAATGACCACGAGGGCCACATGAGGACTAGTACATTGGCCCGAGGGCCGCATTACTGACACCTCCCCCCGCTGCCCTTGGCCCCGCCCCACTCCACCCCTTCCATGAAGCCCCGCTTCTTCCCACCCCTTTCCTTCCCCTATTCCAACCCCTTCCCCGAAATCCCCACCCCAACTCCGCCCCCTCCCTGCCCCCAGGGTGGGCAGGAGGGGTGTGGCAGGAGCTCAGAGCAGGGAGGTGGGGTGTGGAGTGCAGGAGGGATGAGGGGTGCGGCAGGGGATTGGGGTGCAGGAGGGGTGCGGCAGGGGGCTCAGGGCAGTGGGTTGGGGTGCAGTGGGGTGTGGGGTGCGGCGGGGGTTCAGGGCAGGGGGTCGGGTGCGGCAGGCAGCTCAGGGAAGGGGGTTGGGGTGCAGGAGGGGTGTGGCAGGGGGCTCGGCAGTGGGTTGGGGTGCAGGAGGGGTACGGGGTGCGGCAGGGGGTTCAGGGCAGGGGTCGGGTGCAGGGTGCGGCAGGCGGCTTAGGGAAGGGGGTTGGGGTGCAGGAGGGGTGCATGGTGCAGCAGGGGGTTCAGAGCAGGGGGTCAGGGTGAAGGGTACGGCAGGGGGTCGGGGTGCGGCAGGGGGCTCAGGGCAGTGGGTTGGGGTGCAGGAGGGGTGTGGCAGGGGGTCGGGGTGTGGCAGGGGGTCGGGGTGCAGGGTGCGGCAAGGGGCTCAGGGCAGGGGGTTCGACTGCAGGAGGGATTTGGGGGGCGGGCTCTCGGCGCGCACCGGGGGCACGGCAAGCTCCCTGCCTGCCTGCCTGCCTGCCTGTCCTGCCCCTGCGCCGCTCCGGGAAGCGTCTGGAACGTGGGGGGATCAGGGGCACAGGGGTATGTGTGTTGCTGTTGCTTCAGGCACCGCCCCCAGCATCTCCCATTGGCCGGGAACGGGGAACCGCGGCCAATGGGAGCTGCTGGGGGTGGTGCCTGAAGCAACATCAACACACACCCCTGTGCCTCTTCTCCCCCAGGTTCCGTCCACTTCCCGGAGCGGCGTGGGGGCAGGGCAGGCAGGCAAGCTGGGAGCCTGCGCTGCCCCCGATGCGCGTCGGGCCGGAGCCGCGCTAGGTAAATGCTGGGGGAGGGTGGGGGGGGCCGCGAGGAGCTCGCGGGCTGCAGAAAATAACCTCGCAGGCCACATGTTTGAGACCCTTGTATTAGAGGGACAAGGTGAGTGAGGTAAATTTTTTTTTTTTTTTTTTTAATTGGACCAATTTTTGTTGGTGAGAGAGACACGCTTTCAAGCCACACAGAGCTCTTTTTCAGGTCTGGGAAGGGTACTCCCAGTGTCACAGCAAAATGCAAGGTGGAACAGATTGTTTAGCATAAGTAGTTAGCATATGTTGTAAGGGACCATTCAAGGTAGGGTGGCCAATTAACTGCAGAGATGGTCCTTACAATATGTGTTAACTACTTTTGCTAAACAATCTGTTCAACCTTGCATTTTGCTGTGATGCTGGAAGAAGAGCTCTGTGGGTATGTCTACGCAGCAATGTAAGCCTATCCCCAGTGGTAAGCTGGAGCCGGTTCGCACCGGTTCGCAGGAACCGATTGTTAAATTTAGAAGCCCTTTTAGAACCGGTTGTCCTGTGCGGGACAACCGGTTCTAAAAGGGCTTCTAAATTTAACAACCGGTAAGTTGAAGTGACCCAGGAGCGTAGCTGGGGGGGAGCAGCCGCTCCTCCTGAGCACATTATCCAAAAGTGGCACCTTAGGCGCTGACCCCGTGGGTGCTCCAGCTCCCCGCCCCGCCCCCCGGCCCCAGCTCGCCTCCGCCTCCTCCCCTGAATGCTCCGCCCCGCTTTCCCCCCTCTCCCCGCGAATCAGCTGTTCGTGTGGGAAGCCTGGGAGAGCGGAGAAGCAAGCGGCGGCTTTGCGCTCAGGCCCAGGGAGGCGGAGCGGAGGTGAGCTGGGGCGGGGGGGCCACCCGTGCTGCAGCAGGTAACCCGGGTGCGGGGGCGCACAGGGGAACCGCTTCCCACCCCAGCTCATCTCCCCTCCACCTCCCTTGGCCTGAGCGCGAAGCCGCCACTTGCTTCTCAGCCCTCCCAGGCTTCCCGCGCGAACAGCTGATTCGCGGGAAGTGGCGGGGCTGCGAGCTTGGCCTGACCTGGTGCTCCCGGCGCTGCATGGCGGCGGCGTGGCCCGGCTCCAGCCGAGCGGCACGGCTGTAATGCCACCAGCCACCTCCAGGCAGCGCGGTAAGGGGGCAGGGAGCTAGGGCGGAGGGGTTGGATAGAGGGCAGGGGAGTTTGGGGGGGTGGTTGGGGGTGGAGGGTGGATGGGGTCGGGGGGTCAGAGGGCAGGGAACAGGGGGGTTGAATGGGGGAAAGGGTCCCAGGGGAGCAGTCAAGAAGGAGGTGGGGTGGATGGGGCGGTGGGAGGCAGTCAGGGGTTCCAGGAGCGGTCAGGGGACAGGGAGAAGGGGTGGTTGGATGGGGCAGGGGTTGCAGGGGGCCATCAGGAATGAGAGGAGGGGTTGGATGGGGCGGCAGGGGGCAGTCAGGGGACAGGGAAGGGGGGTGGATGGGGCAGGGGTCGGGGGGGGGCGTCAAGGAACGTGGGGGGTTGGATGGGGCAGGAGTCCCAGGGGGCGGGGGGGAGCATGACCCCCTTGTGGGGTGAGGAGGGAACCGGTTGTTCAGATTTTGGCAGCTCATCACTGCATATCCCCCTTGCATCTGCACCCTAGTTGTGTTAACCTAGGGCTCAAACCTAGCATCCCAGGACCCTGAGAGGCTGGAAGATCTGAGCCCATGTTAAGCTGGCACCTAGGGTCAGAGCCCTAGTGCTTTCGCGTGTGCCTGTGGCCCCAGCTTGTCTCTGGTCTTGGAAGTGCTCCGGATGTATCCCAGAATTCCTTGGAGCAACTTCCTTAGTCCTCTCCATGCCAACAATCTGTGGCCACTCTATTGCAAATGGAAGCCACACCTCCCTTTGCAAATGGCAGCAGCTCAGATCAGAATTAACCCATTGTCTGCTGAACAGTGGTTTGCAAGCACACTATCAGAGAGCTTGCAGGGTTTTCAGTGGAGACAGATCAGAAGAAGCTTTTTGCAAAGAGCTGCTTCCTGGTCACAAGAGCACAGCTAGATTTTAATGCTTGCTGCCTGGGCAGCCCCGCTCATGCAGCCCCAAGGTGGATGGGCGGGGGGGGGACGGACGGACGACAGAGAGCAGAATGGGAGCCAAGCAGCTGACCTGCAGGAAGGGAGAGCAGCAAAGTTCCCGGCTCAGCATGGCTAGGGGAGGGATGACTCCCTCTCCCCACACAATACCCCAGCCACTCCCCCTCCCTGCAGGGCAGCTGCTTGGTCCATGCTCCACTTTCTCGGCCGCCCCTGCATGTGCAGGGGCGCCTGGTTAGCATGCATTGTCAGGGCAGTGAGTGGGATCCAACCCCAAAACTTTCCCGCAACCTCCCATAGTGGTGCCTCTGGCTCTTCCTCACTGCTGTGCAGAGCTTCCCCAGAGCAGGGAGCAAAGCTGATAGGAGGGAGACAGCTGCCAGGATGTTTGGGGTCATCTCTCCCCTAGCCATGCTAAACTGGGAGCTCTGCCACTCCCCTTCCCTGCAGAACAGCTGCTTGGTCTCACTCTGCTCTCTGTCCCTTGCTCCTGCCCTCTCTCCCCCCCCCCTTCCCTAGGGCTGCGTGTGCAGGGGTACCCAGGCAATGTGCAATATGAGGCAGTGAATGGGAGCCAGTCCCAAAACTTCCCCACAGCTTCCTGAAGACTCCTGGATCCCTGCCTCCCGGTGTGCGGCAGAGGCAGGGATAAGAGATCCCTGGGATGCTGGAGCATTCTGTACACCAAGTGCTGCGGATGCACTTCGTCGCTCTGCAGCCAGCAGCAGCCAGGCTGGGGTGTGTGTTTTTCCTCTGAAACCTACATTTTATGTCAAACTTCAAAACAAAGACAAAAAAATTAAAAATAAACAACCATACAAAACCACCTTCATTGCACACCCCAAAAACTCGAGGGGCAGTGGAAAGACCAAAAGGTAGTACTCTGTACTGATAGTGATTGAAGCCCACCATGAACTGTAGAAATCATCTGCGAGCTGGATGTATGGTAATATGAAAATAAGCATCTTGGATGTTGAGGGCTGAAAAACAGTCCTCCTTGTCCAGCACTGAGATGATAGTGGCCAGTGTGACCATTTTGAATCTGTGAATCACAAATTTGTTGAGCTTCTGAAGGTCTAAAATGGGTCTCCATCCGCCATTTTTCTTTTTGGTGAGAAAATAATGGAAGTAAAAGCCCTTCCTTTTGTATTGAGTTGGAACTTGTTCCACAGCACACAATTATAGAAGATGGTTCACTCCCTGTTGTAAAAGGTGCTTGTGAGAAGGGTCCCTGAAGAGGGACGGGGAAGGGAGTAGGGTAGGAGGAAGGGAGAGGAAAGGGATGGCGTAACCCGATTTTATAATCTCCAGTACCCATTGGTCCGTTGCTATTGCTGCCCAGGCATGGTAGAATGGGTGCAGGCAGTGACCATAAGGTTGGGTAGGAGTATGTAACAGTGCTGTATTGTGGGGGAGATCGTTCATGCCCTCAACCAAGATTTCAAAACTGTGGGTTAGTGGTAGATGGTTGCAAAGACGAGGACTGAGTTTGGGGAGCCCTACGTCTTTGTGAGCACTGCTTATTTCTGTTCTGGTCGAAGTGCCGTTGTTGTGGGTGATGGAAAGAGGTGTCTGTGCCCTTTTGGCATGGTTGATACCGACATCATTTGTCTGGTGGCGTGTAGATGCCTAAAGTGCATAGAGTGGCCCGAGAGTCCTTCATCGAGTGAAGAACGTCGTCAGTTTTTGTGGCGAAAAGTTTCTCCTGATCTAAAGGTAGATCCTCTACCTTGAGTTGGAGCTCTTTTGGGATCCCGGATGACTGCAACCACGAGGCCATGCGCATTACAACCCTAATAGCCGTCGTTCTCGCAGCAATGTCCTTTGAGGCCTATAGGGCTGTACAGGCAATTAGTTGCCCTCCGTCATGATAGCGTTGAGTTGGGAGCGTTTTTCTTCCAGTAAGACCTCAAGGACTTCTTGCAGCTTACCGTAGTTATCGAAATTGTACTTGGCAAGGATGGAGTAATTGGCTACCCTGAATTGGAGTGTACCTGATGAGTATACCTTTCTACCAAGAAGGTCTAAATGTTTGTGTTCTTTGTCTTGTGGAGTGGACCAGAATTGAGGTTGTTTGCTGCAGTGATTGGCGGCTTCCATAACTAGGGAATTGGGTTGTGGATGAGAGAAGAGAAAGTCCATCTCCTTAGCTGGGACAAAGTACTTTCTGTCAGCTCGTTTGCTGGTAGATGGTATCGAGGCAGGGGTCTGCCAGATATTCTCTGCCGGTTCCATTAGAGCATCATTGATTGGTAGAGCAATTTTGAAGGTAGTGGATATCTGTAAGATTTGCAGTAGCTTGTGTTGGTTTTCTTGCAACTCTTCTAGGGGGATATCTTGGCTGGTAGCTACTCTTTTTTAAAGAGTTCCTGAAATTGTTTCAGATCGTCCACTGTGCTTGGAGACGGTGTTATGACTGCCTCGTCAGGGGAGGATGATGAGCTGTGGTCTGGAAAGTGTCTGCATGGTCCGAACCTTCTTCCTCCTCATCTCCCATGTCCCCCTGTGTTTCTGATATCTCCCTGTTTGGGGAAGGTGGAGAATGAATTTCCCTTTGGGCTGGGTTCCAGGGCCTAATGTATTGAGCCCTATACACCGCCCAGGGGTCCCAGGGGGACCATCAGTGGGCACATCCAGGTTTGTCCGTACCATTGCTGCATCTCGCAAGGTTGGTGAGATTTGATCCTAGCAGCTTCCCATGGTGGTCTTTGTCCTGTGGTGAAGAGTGGTGGGAAGAGAAATGGCTCCCCTGCACTTCCTCCTCTTCATCACTGGAGATGGGCTGGGGAGCAGGAGAAGTGGATAACTGCTCAGTTATTTGGCCCGGAGATCCCTCAGTACCGAGCAAGGGTGATTGCAGCACCAAGGTGATCGCTATATCCTTGTGCTGTAGAAACTGCTGCAGCGTCACTTGTTTCTGCGACGGTGGTGCCGCTGGTGTAGATGCAGATGGTGCCTTTGTTGAGATGGTCGGTGCCGTTTTTGGTCTGTCTGTCGGTGCCTGTGACTGGATCGGTGCTGGTGGGGGTGGCATTATCTGTTCTAACGATCTTGGTGCCGACTCCCGCACCGGGGTGGTCAGTGCCAGGGAGGAGAAGCGTCTTGATTCCGTTCCGGAGCAGCGGGGCTCGGCAGAGGTCTGCAAAGGGACAGTGCTGGAGGTGCCCAGAGCCTCAAAGGTGCTCACTCTACTTGAGCTTGGCACCGAGGAGAGCAACCTCGTTGGGGACCTTTTTTTTATTTGTTTGTTTTGTTTTCTTCTCTGAGTGTCCCTATTTGGGAAGTCGTGGCTTGCTTCCTGGACAATTTGGAAGACTGAGCACTCCCATTAGCAGAGGTTTTGTTTGGGGAACTATCTGCTGGTGCTGATTTTGGTCCCTGAGGAGTAGGCTGAAAGGACTTTTCCATTAAAATCATCTTGAGGCCGAGATCTCTGTCACGCTTTGCCCTGGCTTTAAGATTACTGCAGTGGGACACAGAAAATGGACATATGATGAGTGGCTGTCTGACACAGGCATCGCCTCATGGCAAGAGTCACATCGTTTAAACCTGGGCGAGCTGGGCATTGTGTCTGTTAAAGTTTCCCAACGGGGAAAGGGTGGAAAAAATATCTGTAACTTAAAAAAAAATTTTTTTTAAAGAACACTAGCTAACTAGCTAATTAAACAAAATTTACTAAACTACAACTAATCTAACTTGTTCTATAGAGAGAAAAAATGAAGAGCAATGCTGCCACTGAGATCCGTCTGCAGCTGAGGATGGTTGAGAAGGAATTGAAGGGTCGGATCGTGTGTGTGCTACATGAGGCACCAACAGCACTGCGAGACAACTTCTGCGCATGTGCGTCTCAACTGAGCAATGCTACGGAAAATCTCCGATCTGTGGCGCAGGGATGCACCAACACCTAAAGTGGAGCACCCACAGGTACACACATCTTGAAGAACCATCGTTACTGCACAAGGTGAGTAACTTCTTCTACGTCAAACTTCAGAACAGACCAAAAATAAATAAATAAAAACCAACCATACAAAACCACCTACATTGCACACCCCATTTTAAAAATTACAAATTGTCAAGTTTCATTTTAACAATTTGACAGCCCTGGAGACTGATGTCCTAATTATCCTCAGAACAGGTGCACAGGGGCATTTTCCTGCCAATGTGACTCAGTATAGAGGTGGAGAGCCCAATTATCAGATTAGATGATAGTTCACTATAAAGCCTTCTCAAACTGCAGTCATTCTACTGAGACAGCCACCAAAGAAGCTAATTATGTGGTCTGTGTACTCATGGGCTCCTTATGCGCACCTGAGTCCCATCAATAGCACCGTCACAGTTAGGAAACAGGATTGGCAGTAGAGTTTTCCCACAGTGCAACACGTTTGTAGGGTTAGAGTGTCGACACTGGGCAGGGGGACACTAGGCACTCTGGAATAGGGTAACTTTGACTCAGGTGTCTGCACTGCAGTGTGGATGCCAGAGCCCTAGGCTCTTCAAGGAGTGTCCCTATGGATGCTCCACTTTAGGTGAATCTGCGTGCCAGCACCTGTAACACTGGTCTACAATTTTTGAGAAGTCGTCTGCTTCAGAGATAAAATGTGCTATTTATTATGTATTTTGATGTGCTGAATTCAAATATGACAGTTAAAACAACTGATTGGCTACTGTTTCTAAGAATCTTAAGTTTTTACATTTTATGTCTATGTATATTGTGTAGATAGTAGAGTTTTAATCATAAATTGTAAACCTAGGTCTTTTCATGTGTTTATGGTTGCTTTACATGATAATATTTCACCTGTCCTGTTTATGTAACACTTTAAAAATCAGCAAAAGGGCTATATAAATAAAATTTATTATGAAACAAAAGGCAAAAAACTATTCTGTACATAGTTTAGTCCTATTCAGTGTCTACTCGGCGCTTCTTGGCTTGTCCCTTGTATTCATTAAATGGAGCATCTCTTGTCACTGTCCAGCAAGTCTGCAAGCATTGATGGGCTCCATTTGCCCTGATAGCGTTTCTCCATTGTTGCAATGTCCTGGTGAAATCGCTCGCTATGCTCGTCGCTCACTGCTCCGCAGTTCGATGGAAAAAAATCTAGATGAGAGTGCCAAAAATGTATCTTTAGTGACATGTTGCAACCAAGGCTTTTGTATGCCTTGAGGAGGTTTTCCACCAACAACCTGTAGTTGTCTGCCTTGCTGTTTCCAAGAAAATTTATTGCCACTAACTGGAAGGCTTTCCATGCCGTCTTTTCCTTGCCACGCAGTGCATGGTCAAATGCATCATCTCGAAGAAGTTCACGAATCTGAGGACCAACAAAGACACCTTCCTTTATCTTAGCTTCACTTAACCTTGGAAATTTTCCATGGAGGTACTTGAAAGCTGCTTGTGTTTTGTCAATGGCCTTGACAAAGTTCTTCATCAGACCCAGCTTGATGTGTAAGGGTGGTAACAAAATCTTCCTTGATTCAACAAGTGGTGGATGCTGAACACTTTTCCTCCCAGGCTCCAATGACTGTCGGAGTGGCCAATCTTTCTTGATGTAGTGGGAATCTCTTGCACGACTATCCCATTCGCAGAGAAAACAGCAGTACTTTGTGTATCCAGTCTGCAGACCAAGCAAGAGAGCAACAACCTTCAAATCGCCACAAAGCTGCCACTGATGTTAGTCATAGTTTATGCACCTCAAAAGTTGTTTCATGTTGTCATAGGTTTCCTTCATATGGACTGCATGACCAACTGGAATTGATGGCAAAACATTGCCATTATGCAGTAAAACAGCTTTAAGACTCGTCTTCGATGAATCAATGAACAGTCTCCACTCATCTGGATCGTGAACGATGTTGAGGCTGCCATCACACCATCGATGTTGTTGCAGGCTACAAGATCACCTTCCATGAAGAAGAATGGGACAAGATCCTTTTGACGGTCACGGAACATGGAAACCCTAACATCACCCGCCAGGAGATTCCACTGCTGTAGTCTGGAGCCCAACAGCTCTGCCTTACTCTTGGGTAGTTCCAAATCCCTGACAAGGTCATTCAGTTCACCTTGTGTTATGAGGTGTGGTTCAGAGGAGGAGGATGGGAGAAAATGTGGGTCCTGTGACATTGATGGTTCAGGACCAGAAGTTTCATCCTCTTCCTCTTCCTCGTCTGACTCAAGTGAGAATGATTCTGGTGCATCAGGAACCGGCAGTCCTTCTCCGTGGGGTACTGGGCGTATAGCTGATGGAATGTTTGGATAATGCACAGTCCACTTTTTCTTCTTTGACACACCTTTCCCAACTGGAGGCACCATGCAGAAGTAACAATTGCTGGTATGATCTGTTGGCTCTCTCCAAATCATTGGCACTGCAAAAGGCATAGATTTCCTTTTCCTGTTCAACCACTGGCGAAGATTTGTTGCACAAGTGTTGCAGCATATGTGTGGGGCCCACCTCTTGTCCTGATCTCCAATTTTGCAGCCAAAATAAAGGTGATAGGCTTCTTAACCATAGTGGTTATACTGCGCTTTTGTGATGCAAAAGTCACTTCACCACAAACATAGGAGAAGTTATTTGCACTGTTCACACAAGTACGAGGCATCTCTGCTCACTTTGGCTAAACAGAAATGTGTCCCTTTGCAAAATCAAACACTGACAAATAAGAGAGCACGACACTGTATGATTTCTAGAGCTGATATAGGGCAATTTGTTCAGCAGAGTGATGTAAGCTTCGTTATGATTGCATCATCCATGACTTCTAGGAATAACATGATGCAATTCATATCACGTATGACGCAATACCAGCTTCAGATTGCATCATTCATTGTTTTGCCTAAAAAGCAAGTACTGTCCAAACCCAGTCATAGATGTATTCATAGATCCAGTCAAAGATGTATTTTAGTCATTTCTGGTTTAAATTGAGATCCCTTCCCTTTATAACTCACTTATCCTCCGCCATTCCCAAGTCAAGGGTCGTATATACTGACCCAATCGCATATCTTGAAAACTAGAGCCAATCAACAATTTTAAGCATCATTTTCGTTCTCAGTGACCCAGAATTAGTAAAGTTTGACTACATTTATTTCAGAAGCATTTTGGCTGTAGAGCAGTGGGAGATTTTTAGTAGCAATGCCTAGTTGGGTCACACATGCGCTGTCCCTGTCTCGTGCTGCCTCATGTGGTTACATAGTGTGGTGTGATCAACCCCCTCCCCTCCTTTCCTTCTCTACCACCCTCAACTTGAGACAGAGCACTTGGCAGCGCCTCTGAGCTTATTTTTAGTCTAGTGTTAACTAGACTACCAGTTAGAACCCAGTTAGTTAGTTCATAATTTACTACCCTATCTCTTCCCCGTTTATATTTTTCTTTAAAAAAATTCTTATCTTAGCTGTTTAAATTCAGTTATTAGTATACCCCTTAGTATAGTTGTAGTGAGGTGGAGTGGTCTCCCTCTGGACTTGAGAGCGAGAGACCATTGTCATCCCCTGGTGGGCACAGCCAAACCCGCACCGCCTCCCTCACTGGAAGTACTGGGGCAGGGCAGGAGGTATAAAGGGAGGACCTTGCAGCTCAGTCGAATGGGAGCCAAGAAAGGAGACACCTATCTCTAGCCTGCTGCAGGACTCCGGAGCTGAACTTGTTCTGTGCAACATGCTGCCCCCCGGAGGAGACCAACCCTGGAGAGAAGTTGACAGGACTGCCATCCACAGTGTACCCTGAGGCGACAGAGGACCCTTGGACTATGGAACCCCCACACCCAGACTGTGGTAGGAAATAGCCCAGGGAAGCCAGACTTTAGTCCGGTTTTGTTGCCGGAGCACAGGTCAGTGTGTTTCGGTAGGTTCCCCGCTGACCCAATGGTGGAACCCTTCATCACTTTCAGGGCCCTGGGCTGGAACCCAATGGAGCAGGGTGGGCCAGGTCCCCCTAACCCCTGCCACTAACTTCACCGCTATGATGCTGCTCTGTTCCCCCCTAGGCCAGAAGGCCTATGCATTGCTTGTGGCTTGCCCCAGCCATGAGACTCTGGGACCCCAGATGGTTTGTTTCCAGGCTGCCTTAGCTTGGAGGCTTAGGCTAAAGACTGCTACCTGCTCTGCTCTGCTCTGCCCAGAGGGCCAGAACTTCCCGTATAGACTGTTAATTCCTTTCTGCCTCAGCCAGCAGGCTGTCCTCTAAAGACTGCTTATGCTCTGCCCACCTAAAGGGCCAGAGCTCTAGACTCTCGATTTGTAGCAGCCCTAGCTGGGAGACTCTGGGCTAAAGACTGCTTACTGCTCTGCCCCATCTGAGGAGGCTAGAGAGCTACAGACTATTAATGGCTGTTTGCCTCTGCTAAGAGGCTACCAGCTATAGACTACTTATTGCTCGGCCCCACCAGTGGGACCTGAGCCTGAGTGCTGCTGTCTGATGCAGTGAGGCAGAGTGGCCTCCCTCCCCACTTGAGAGCAAGGGACCACTACAATAGTATAGTTACCCTCCCTCATGGGAAAAACCCTATTCTAAGGGGCATGCCTGGCACCCTGGGTTTTAAACTTTGCTTCAGTTGCTGGTTGTCTATCCTGGTCTCTGACCGGCACACCCAATGTGTTTGTTATCTTGGCAAGACACAATTCCTCAAAAGTGCTCCCACTGCCACAATTTGAAATCCCCTGCCAGGAGTGCGAGAGATATAAAGCTAAAACTCCTCATGATGGAGAAGTCTCTGCATCCAGCATCTGATCCTGGCTACTGGACCCCTCCTGGTCACCAGTCTCCAGTGGCGACATTTGAAAGAGGTTCCCCTCCACCCTCTCAGAGGAAGGAGCACTCCCCCCAAAAGGCAACGAAGAAATGGGCTCCGACATCCCCATCTCGGGAAGCCACCAAAAAGAGACCCCCCCCCCCCCCCGTCAGACTACTTCAGTACTGTCCGCACCAATACCATCCACCTCTGAGGTAGTGGGACCATCTGGTCCCGTGGGTACCGTGTGAGCAAAAGACCCAAAGTGGACTGTCTCAGAAAAAGTAAAAAAAAAGGGGGGGGGAACCTACCACCCTTGCCTCGGTACCATTGGAGCTGCTCAAACTTGCAGCAACGAGCAGCTGGGCAGCACTATGCTCTGTGGTGCCACCTCGTGCCTCCACAGCACATAGCGCATGATTCTTGGCACTGATAACCGCGGTAAAGGGGCCAGTACTGCCAACAACACCCTCCTTGGTACCAATGTTCTCAGTACTGCAGTAGTTTATCTGCCATAAAGATCTGGTCTCCTCGGCACCAGAATCTCCACTCTTCTGTACCGACCCTACGCCAGCATGCTCAGTACTGTGCTATCTTACCACACCACCCAGATCAGTTCCTCCCTTATCCAGTGATGAGGAGGATTATGATGGGCAAGTCTACTCTTCCCATCACTCCTTGCCTATCCACACAGCTACCAGACCAGCTCCGCTAGAGCATCATGAATGCCACCCCAGACCTGAAATTCAAGGGTGGTACAGATACCATGGATGCCATCACCAATGCCATTCCCACCACAGTGGCCTTACTGGGTCCGAAGGGAAGCATACCACCAACACTACCATAAGCCTCCCAGCCCACACAGGGAGAGGTTGAGGCATTCTCCATCACCCTCTGTACCTGGTCCCTCTGAACCTCCAGAAGAGGCAGTTGAGGAACTGGAGGAGACTTTGGATCAAGAAGTCACCCTAGCTGCCAATTTTTCATCTTTCTCTCCAGATGAAGCTATCCTGCCCTCACCACCCACGTCTGGGGATGATTTTAAACAGTTCCAAGAACTGTTCAAGAGGGTCACAGATTCACTGGAGATACTGCTGGAAGAGATTGCGGAGTCCCAACATAAGTTGTTGGATATCCTCCAGATTTCAACCTCTTCCAGGATTGCCCTCCCAATAAAGAAGGCTCTCATGGATCCAGCCAAAACCAGTTCCCAGACCCCAGTAACAATTCCACCCACCTGCAAAAGAGCAGATAAAAAATACTATGTCCCTTCCAAGGGAATGGAATTTCTATTTTCTCAACCTACACCAAACTGTCTGGTGATAAAAGCTGTGAACGAGCGGAACAGACAACAACTTTCCAGATCCACCCCATCTGACAGTGATTGGAAGAGATTGGACCTTTTTAGTCATAAAGCTTACTCTTCAGCGACCCTACAATTCAGGATCGCAAATTATGAAGCATTAATGGCCAAATCCAATCACTCCAATTACTCAAAAATGTCTGATTTATTGAGCACATACCTGAGGACAAAAAGGGAAAATTTTAAGTTTTTTATATCTGAGGGTCAACTACTAGTTTGCACAGTTTTACAAGCTTCACTGGACTCAGCAGACACAGTGGCACGCTCCATAGTAATGTGGTGAGCTTCCTGACTCCATCTCTCCATCAAGACTGGCTCAGAACAGTATATCCCCCACACAGACATAGTATAAATAAATGTCTTACGATGCCAACCAACATAAAAAATTCTCTACATTAGTGGGCTCAATCACCAACATTTGCACAGGAGTTCCCTTCGCACAGACCTCTCCATCAATGATGCTCATTACAGATGCTTCTCTGCTAGGCTGGGAAGCACACCAGCACAACCACACAATCCAAGGCTGCTAGTCTGCATCAGAATCAACACTACAGATAAACCTACTGGAGCTGCTGGCAGTCCACAATGCATACTCACGCTTCCTATCCACGATCAGGGACAAGACCATGAAGGTGCTGACAGACAACATCACCTGTATGTTTTCTATAAACCGCCATGGAGGGGCTCGGTCACACTCCCTATGCACAGAAGCCATTCTACTATGGAACTGGTGTATCTGCCAGAACATTGACATCTCAGCCTACTACCTACCAGGATGCCAAAACCCATTGCAGATGCACTGAGCAGAAAAATTTTCTAGGACCACGAGTGGGAAATAAACACTAGGGTACTGCAGGACATATTCAAACAATGGGGTTCCCAACTATAGACTTATTTGTGACAAATCAGAACTCCAGGTGCCCACATTTCTGTTCCAGAGCGGGACTGGGACCCTGTTCTATCAGTGACACTTTCTTCCTAAAATGGGATACACATCTACTGTACGCTTTCCCCCCCGACCCCTCTCCTATCCAGACTCATACACAAGCTAAGGACCGACCAGTCCAGAATCATCTTGATAGTCCCCATGTGGCCCAGACAAATGTGGTTTCCTTACCTCTTGAAGATGTAAGGAGTGAGCCCACCATGCACTCTTCCACATCTACCTCATCTTCTGTCTCAGGATGCAGGCCAGGTCTACCTCCCGAATCTGGCAAGACTCCACCTGAATGTATGGTTACTTCATGGTTCTGAGATAATGAAATGACCTGTTCAGAAGAGGTAAGGGACATTCTTTTAAACAGCAGAAGGTATACTACACGGTATACCTACTTGCACAAATGGAAGAGATTCCATGTATGGTGCCAAAATAGGCAAACAATGGCAACTACCTGTCCTTTACCAATGGTATTCAACTATGTATTGGAGTTCCAACAATCTGGCCTCTCAATGAGCTCGATCAGAGTACACCTTGCGTCAATCAGGGTTTTCCACCACAAAGTGGATGAGTTCTCAGTCTTCACCCACTTTACCACTAAACACTTCCTCAAGAGCCTTCGTAACCTTTACCCTGAAATATGGGCCCCTACTCCATCATGGGGCCTCAATCTGGTGCTGCGTTGTTTTACAGCCTTTTGAACCATTAACGACATGTTCACTTCTCTACTTTCGATGAAGGGTGGCCCTTCCTCATCGCTAGCACATCCACTTGATGAGTAGGAGAACTGGGGCCCTTCATTGCACAGTCCCCATACACAATATTTTTCAAAAACAAAGTTACCCTAAGACCACATCCAAAATCCCTGCCTAAAATAGTTTCATTATTCCATTTGAATCAATCCATCCATCTCCATTGTTCTTCCCAAAACCTCTTGGGAACAAATGAGAAGCAATGCTTCACACCCTGGATGTCCGAAGGGCGCTAGCTTTTTACATTGAAGGGACAAAATCTTTCAGAAAGTCACAAAAATTATTTCTCTCCATCATGGAACGATCTAAGGGAGATGCCATAGCCAAACAGAGGCTGTTGAAATGAATCTCTGGTTGCATTGATTTTTGGTATTGCCAGCAACAGTTACAACCCGCACCAGGGACCTGCACACAGTCCACCAGAGCACTCTCTTCATCAATAACCTTCCTCAACAATGTGCGTATCATGGATGTCTGCAAAGCAGCAACCTGGGCATCCACCCATACGTTCACACAGCACTGTGCCATAGAGCAGCACTCGTCATCAGACGCTCTACTCTGACTTGCGGTTTTATCATTCACCACAACTACAATTCTCAAACACCTTCCTTCCAACAAGGGACACTGCTCTACAGTCACCTAAAGTGCAGCACCCACTGGGACACTCCTTGAAGAAAAAGACAAGGTTACTCACTCTATGCAGTAACTGAGGTTCTTTGAGATGGTTTTCCCTGGGGGTACTCCACTACTCTCCGTTCTCTCCTCTAATTCAGAATTCTTTCGAACCATAGACTGTGGTAGAGAAGGAACCGGGGGGGGAGGGGTTGGTTGCACAACACTATGTAACTGCCTGAGGTGGCATGAGATGGGGAAGAGTGTGTGTGCGACCCAACCAGGCACTGCTACTAAAAATCTCTGATTACAAGTGCAGATTCACCTAAAGTGGAACTCCCACAGGGACAACCATCTCAAAGAGCCTCAGTTACTGCACAGGGTGAGTAACCTTCTCTTCAAGTACAGGTCACAAAATCCTTAATCTAGGGTTAAAATGCAGTGCAGATACTCAAGCCCAGGTTTCCCTGACATGGGTCAGCTGACTCGAGTCCCACTAACTCTAGGCTTTCATTGCTGTGTAGACATAGTCTGTGTGGCTCAAAATCTTGTCCCTTTCCAATAAAAAATATTACCTTACCTATTTTGTGTTTCTAATATCCTGGGACTGACACGGCTACAGTTTCACTGCATACATAAATCTGTATGTCAGTTAATCAACTTTTCTCAAAAAGGGTCATGTAATTTTTGAGATACTGTGCTTCCATAAGTTAACATACCTATTTTTTCAACCCAACTTTCGGAGATTTGTTATATTCACAATGCCTTCGACAGTTCACTCTTACGAGAGTCACCGTGGTCTGGAGCACAGAGCACTGGACTAGGAGTCAGGAGAACCTATTTCCCACTCTACCATTGACCTACTCTGTGACCTTGGGCAAGTCACTTCCCCTTTCTGTGTCCACTTACCCTCCCACTCTTTGTTTGTCTTGTCTATTTAGATTGTAAACAGTGGAGAGCAGGGACTCTCTTTTACTATGTGTTTGTACTGTGCCTAGCAGTAGGGGGCCCTAGTCTCAGCTGGGTCTTCTAAACACTACCTCAAAACAAATAATTATTTGACATATGTGGGGTCAATTTTGCTGGAATTCCTTTTCATTCCTCAAAAGGTTTGAACTATCTGTTCTGCATTTTTTACTTTGTGTCCCAGTCCTACTTGCAAAAATATTTTTTTAAATAAGGTAGCTCTTGTTTGTACCTAAATTGTGATATACTTATTTTTGTAAATTGGAAATAAATGTTAGTGTGTAGTTAAAATGTATTTTAAAATAAATCCAGTAAAACTCTGATCCTGCAAAGAATCATGCATGTGCTTAACTTTAAGAATGTGAGTAGTCTCTTGGAGCTTAGGTCCTCGCAGGATTGGGGCCTAAAGTAATAGACTATACTATTAAAGAGTATTAGCTGAAAATTCTATAACTTCAACTGCACAAGGTGCAAATAAGTATATTTCAAAATTATGTATAACACCACAGTGGGTAAAATTCTTAGGGGCTGTCCATGTAGGGTGACCAGACAGCAAGTGTGAAAAATTGGGACAGGGGGTGGGGGGTAATAGGAGCCTATATAAGAAAAGACCCAAAAATCGGGACTGTCCCTATAAAATTGGGACATCTGGTCACCCTATGTCCATGAATTATATAACCCATTAGGCAGAGGGTGGGTTTTTAATTTTGCATGTTTGTTTCAGTATTACAATGTCTCAGGGGCGGAGGTGGGGTCAGTTAAAAAAAATCACATAAGATGTGTTAAATGATTTATGGACAGTCCCTTAGGAGCACTCCATTCTCACTGATTTTATAAGTGCAACTTAGGAGCAGGAGGCACACAGCTGAGTTGATGCCATCTGAGGATTCCTGTGTGCGAGGCAGAACCCCAGCTGACACTTCAGAGAAGCTTTAAATCCATTTGTATCAGTGACTGGGATTTGGGTGGTCATACCTAGTAATTGGAACAGGAGTCAGAGGCCCAATGCCACAGCAAAAGCATCAGAGCCAAAGCTAGGGCTTGGAACCAGTTTACTTAGAATAAGGCAAGGCTGGGAACAGACAGATACTATTGCAACATAGGCAAATGCTTTGAGGAGCTAGTGAAGTGCTTCTGCTGGGCTTAAGAGCCAGTCTGCTGACCCTTCCAATCAATCAGGTGCTGCAGCCAATTAGTCAACCTGCTGCAGGCCAGCTGTGGTCATTAGTTTGCCTGAAGACTGGCTCTGCTGTAAGTCCTGGTTCCTGAGAGTTTGGTGCAGCTGGAGTGGCACAAAAGGGAATTTGGTGTATGGTAAGACTTGGCTCAATGTATTTACGTTCATTAGCCACTAAGGGTATGTCTACACTATGGGATTAATCCGAATTTACAGAATTCGAATTTTGGAAACAGATTGTATAAAGTCGAATGTATGCGGCCACACTAAGCACATTAATTCGGCGGTGTGCGTCCATGTACCGGGGCTAGCGTCGATTTCCGGAGCGTTGCACTGTGGGTAGCTATCCCATAGTTCCCACAGTCTCCTCCGCCCATTGGAATTCTGGGTTGAGATCCCAATGCCTGATGGGGCCAAAAACATTGTCGCGGGTGGTTCTGGGTACATCCTCCCCCTCTCTCCAGGGAAGCAATGGCAGACAACCGTTTCGCGCCTTTTTCCTGGGTGAACAGTGCAGACGCCATACCACGGCAAGCATGGAGCCCGCTCAGCTCAAGACAGCAGTCATGAACATTGTAAACACCTCGCGCGTTATCGTGCAGTTTATGCTGAACCAGAACCTGCAAAACCAGGCGGCGAGGAGTAGGCTACGGCAGAGCGGCGGCGAGAGTGATGAGGATATGGACATGGAATTCTATCAAACCGCAGGCCCCGGCGCTTTGGAGATCATGCTGTTAATGGGGCAGGTTATAGCTGTGGAATACTGATTCTGGGCCCGGGAAACAAGCACAGACTGGTGGGACCGCATAGTGTTGCAGGTGTGGGACGATTCCCAGTGGCTGCGAAACTTTCGCATGCGTAAGGGCACTTCCATGGAACTTTGTGACTTGCTTTCCCCTGCCCTGAAGCGCCAGAATACCAAGATGAGAGCAGCCCTCACAGTTGAGAAGCGAGTGGCGATAGCCCTGTGGAAGCTTGCAACGCCAGACAGCTACCGGTCAGTCGGGATTCAATTTGGAGTGGGCAAATCTACTGTGGGGGCTGCTGTGATGCAAGTAGCCAAAGCAATCGCTGAGCTGCTGCTACGAAAGGTAGTGACTCTGGGAAATGTGCAGGTCATAGTGGGTGGCTTTGCTGCAATGGGATTCCCTAACTGTGGTGGGGCGATAGATGGAACCCATATCCCTATCTTGGCACCGGAGCACCAGGGTACCCAGTACATAAACCGCAAGGGGTACTTTTCAATGGTGCTGCAAGCACTTGTGGATCACAAGAGACGTTTCACCAACATCAACGTCGGCTGGCCGGGAAGGGTTCATGACGCTCGCGTCTTCAGGAACACTACTCTGTTTAAATGGCTGCAGCAAGGGACTTACTTCCCGGACCAGAAAATAACCGTTGGGGATGTTGAAATGCTTATAGTTATCCTTGGGGACCCAGCCTACCCCTTAATGCCATGGCTCATGAAGCCATACACGGGCAGCCTGGACAGGAGTCAGGAGCTGTTCAACTACAGGCTGAGCAAGTGCAGAACGGTGGTAGAATGTGCATTTGGATGTTTAAAAGGTCGCTGGCGCTCGTTACTGACTCGGTCAGACCTCAGCCAAATCAATATCCCCATTGTTATTGCTGCTTGCTGTGTGCTCCACAATCTCTGTGAGAGTAAGGGGGAGACCTTTATGGCGGGGTGGGAGGCTGAGGCAAATCGCCTCACTGCTGATTATGCACAGCCAGACACCAGGGCGATTAGAAGATCACACCAGGAAGCGCTGCACATCAGAGAAGCTTTGAAAACCAGTTTCATGACTGGCCAAGCTACGGTGTGAAAGTTCTGTTTGTTGAAAACCCGCCCCCTTGATTGACTCATTCCCTGTAAGCAAACCACCCTCCCCCCTTAAATCACAGCTTGCTTTTAAAGGAAATAAAGTCACTATTGTTTAAAAATCATGTATTCTTTATTAATTGATTATAAACATAGGGAGAGAACCGACAAGGTAGCCCGGGTGGGGTTTGGGAGGAGGATAGGAGGGAAGTAAAAGGCCACTGAAAAAATTCAATATAATGACAGCCTTTTGGTTGGGCTGTCCACTGGGGTGGACTGGGAGGGTGCACGGAGCCTCCCCCCCCCCCCCCCGCGTTCTTACACGTCTGGGTGAGGAGGCTATGAAACATGGTGAAGGGGGAGGGAGGTTATACAGCGGCTGCAGCGGCACTCTGTGATCCTGCTGCCGTTCCAGAAGCTCCACCAGACGCCGGAGCATGTCCGTTTGGTCACGCAGCAGCCCCAGCATTGCAGCCTGCCACCTCTCATCTCGAGCGTCCCTCATGACCTCACGTTCACTGGCATCTTTCCTGTTCTTAGATACCGTGTCCTTCCACTCATTCAAATGAGCTCTTTCATTGCGGGTGCATTCCATTATTTCCGAGAACATCTCGTCTTGCGTCCTCTTTCTCCGCCACCTTATCTGAGATAGCCTTCGGGACGGAGGAGGGAGGCTTGAAAAATTTGCAGCTGCTGGAGGGATGGAAAAAAGGAGAGAAGTTTTTAAAAAGATACATTTTACAGAACAATGCTTATACTCTTTCACGGTGAACAACACTATTCACATTACATAGCACATGTGATTTCAGTACAAGGTCGCATTTTGCATATTAATATTGAGTGCCTGTGGCTTTGGTGTTAGAGATCACAGACGCAGGTCCGGGCAACAGAATTCGGCTTGCATACGGCCATGGTAAGCCATTGTCTTTCGGCTTCTGCGCCCTCCTTTCCCACATACCAAACAAAGCCCGTTGAATGCTGTGGTTTTCCTGTTAACCTTCAGCAGCAGAAAACAAACTAACCTCCCCCCCCATCCAATTCTCTGGGATGATCGCTTTATCCCTCCCCCCACTGCGTGGCTGGTATCAGGGAAGATCCCTGCAGAAACCAAACTAACCGCCCCCCCCTGCCCGCCATGAATTATCTGGGATGATCGCTGTACCCCTCCCCCCACCGTGTGGCTGGTATCAGGGAAGATCCCTGCTAGCCAAACGTGAAAAGCTCAGCGCCAATTCCCCCCCCCCCCCCGCATTTGGCTAACTGCAGGGAAGGATTTCTTTTCAGCCACAGGCAAACATCCCAGTAGGAACGGCCACCTCTGTCCCCTTAATTAAATTCCCGTATTTCAACCAGGTTACCATGAGCGATATCACTGTCCTGAGGATTACACAGCGAGATAAAGAACGGATGTTGCTTGAATGCCAGCAGACACCGGGACCATACGCTGCCAGGCTTTGTCATGCAATGATACCAGATTACTTGCTACTAGCATGGCGTGGTCAAGTGTCCTACCATGGAGGACGGAATAAGGCTGCACTGCCCAGAAACCTTCTGCAAAGGCTTTTGGAGTACCTCCAGGAGAGCTTCATGGAGATGTCCCTGGAGGATTTCCGCTCCATCCCCAGACACATTAACAGACTTTTCCAGTAGCTGTACTGGCCGCGAATGCATCCGAAGTCCTCAGGGCAAATTAATCATTAAAAAACGCTTGCTTTTAAACCATGTTTTATATTTTAAAAGGTAAACTCACCTGAGGTCCCTTCCATGGGGTCATGGTCTTGGGTACTGGCTTGGGAGGCTTGGGAGGGTACTTCAGTCAGGCTGAGAAAAAGATCCTGGCTGTTGGGGAGAACGGAGTGCTGTGTGCTCTCCGCAAGCTCGTCCTCCTCCTCCTCCTCCTCGTCTTCTCCGTCCGCAGAATCCTCAGGTGTGGCTGATGAGATTACCCCCGCCTCGGAATCCACGGTCAGAGGTGGGGTAGTGGTGGCGGGCCCCCCCTAGAATTGCATGCAGCTCAGCGTAGAAGCGGCATGTCTGCGGCACTGACCCGGAGCGACTGTTTGCCTCCTTTGTTTTCTGATAGGCTTGTCTGAGCTCCTTGACTTTCACGCGGCACTGCTCTGAGTCCCTATTGTGGCCTCTCTCCATCATGCCCTTGGAGATTTTTTCAAAAGTTTTGGCATTTCGTCTTTTCGAACGAAGTTCTGCTAGCACTGAATCCTCTCCCCAGATAGCGATCAGATCCAGTACCTCCCGTACAGTCCATGCTGGTGCTCTTTTTCGATTATCGGCCTGCATGGTTACCTGTGCTGATGAGCTCTCTGTGGTCACCTGTGCTCTCCTGTGCTGGGCAAACAGGAAATAAAATTCAAATGTTCGCGGGGCTTTTCCTGTCTACCTGGCCAGTGCATCCGAGTTCAGATTGCTGTCCAGAGCCGTCACAATGGTGCACGGTGGGATAGCTCCCGAGGTCAATACCATTGAATTGCGGCCACACTAACCCTAATTCGAAATGACAATATCGATTTCGGCGCTACTCCGCTCGTCGGGGAGGAGTACAGAAATCGATTTTAAGAGCCCTTTATTTCGAAATAAATGGCTTAGTTGTGTAGACGGATGCAGGGTTAATTCGATTTAATGCTGCTAAATTCGAATTAAACTCATAGTGTAGACCAGGCCTAAGATTAAATTCTCTTCCTCACATTTTTTAAGCTTTCTGTCACAGCTGTGTATGATGGGACAGTTCTTATGTTTTGAGCTAAATATTTACTTTTTTTTCATTCTGTCCCTTCAAAAACCTCTCCTAGTCCAATCTATTTCTATTTGAAGGGGCATGACTTATTTTCAGACCAGATATCTCTATTTCTTTCAGATGTTGGTAGTTGCGCTATATTCTTCAGGTTGGTAACTGGACAGGACTCATAAATGTAAATATTTAGCTCAAAACATAAGAACTGTCCCTTTCTAACTACTTATTTACGTGTAATGATTATATAAAATTCTTTTAAAAACTTTTGCACACTTCTCCACCCAGAATTGAGTTCACTGCCTACACAAAGCTCCTGACCCATGGAACAGAAAGATAAGTCCTGGTGATTAAATGCAGGACACCTCTGTTGTAATGTCACTTAAGTGGAAATAAGTAATTTTCATTTGCAGGGGCCAGGAAACATGCATTATTTTATTAACAGCTGCTGTGAAGTGTGATCACTTCAAAAAGAGTTATAATTTGAAATATTCAAACTCCAAAATACAATATTTTCCTTAGAACTTGGAACGTGTTGCAATGGTGTAGCTCTTGTTGACAAAAGACTTAATAAATATTGATTGATACTGCCATAGTGTTTAGACATTGTTAAAATTTCTGGGCCTGTTTCTCTACTCCATTACATGCCGTTGAAACTCTTTTGATGTAACATTGGAGTAATTAGGGTTGGAAGGATTAGATTTTTATTGGTAAATGTCAGTAAACATCAATTTTACTGTACACACACAACAAAGAAACAATATTTCCATCAGTAATAATAGCAATTTACAGTTAGGCAAAGTAAGAAAAAAATGCTGTTTTGAGAACTTATTACAGTTTGATTTAAGACTATTTATTAACTTTTTATATTTTGACTTCTGATGTTGACAGTTTGTGTTTTAATGGTTATAAAGAACTTCTTTAATCTCAACATTTACTATTATTAAATAATTGTCCGACTCCTAGCCCCCATATTTTTTCACAACTTTGAAAATTTAAATAGAAAAAAATAGAAAAAAATGCTTAAATTGTTAAGAATGTTGCTGAAGAATCTTGTCCTGGCTGCTCAGTGTTTCTGTTCTGTAGCTCTGGTTTTATTAGCACTAGCAGAGAATGCAGCCTGCTAATTCAGCAGACCTCAATGTTACTCATAAAGAAAGACCACAGGCATGGTTCAGTGACAAAGGCACTTGGCCAGGTTTATTGCCCCCAAGGCACAGTCCTGGCGCCCTGGCTCCATAGTTACAGGTTACACTAACACGAGTGCCCAGTGGCAAGGAGTAGCTCAGTCAACAGTGATTCCCTCTTTCTAGTTTGTATATCAATTTAAGTTTCTAAAGAGTTTCCTTAGGAATGAAAGACATTATATCAGTGAAAGATATTAATTATCTGTTTCATAATGTTTAAATGACTTGCCTTGTCTGATATATTTGTGTCATGAGGCAAAAGGGAAACATGCTCATTAGATTAGGCCTGAAGTCCATTACTGTCTCCAGGCTGTGGTAAGGTTTTAGGGGATTTGCATACGAGCATTCTTATAAGACTTTGACACAGTCATGTCGTCAGTGCAGCTACCTTTTCCTTCTTACATCATTCAGCCTAACAGGTTCATTGGGTTTTTGAATGGGTTTTACACAACAGGTCCCCTGACAGACTCTAACAGCGTCTATGTCCCATGGAGTCAGGGAACTTCTTTCTCTGGCTATAGTGCACAAAATGCACCCAATGGCAGGGAGAAATCTGTATTCTTGTCTTTCTCAAAGAACGTTGACAGGGTCACTATATGCAAATAGCCTTTATATTGTATAAATGGTAAATTGCATGTAAATGGCAGAGTTCTTACAATGGCACAGGGTAGTTTGAATTGTATGAATCCTTATACTTGAAGCAAGATGTAGTGAAATACTTCTATTGTGCAAAACTATAGAATTTTTTTACAGTAGGAGTTACAGGATTGTAATCGACTGGAAAATACTAGATGATGTCCTTATGGCCACTAGATGGAGCTACTTTAGCAGTATTATGATTATCTTATTGTGTACTGGGTACAATGCATCCTTTGATTTTAAGGATAATCTTAAAAAGGAATCACAAGTATAGTATTAGTCTTCTCTTCACTGGGGTTAGCTGCAGGTATTTTAAATTGAAGTAAGAGGCTTTTTCCTGAGGTGCTATTTTAAACTCTTAAGTCCAGTACTGTGGAGTCATGCATTCATATTCCATCGTGAATTGTACATGTTGTCCCATGAAGCTTATTTAAGCATGGGTATTATGAGGAAATATTCTGGATTGTTGGTGTTGATCAGAAGTTGTTGCATTTCTGCTGCATTGCATTGTTGGTGTTGATTTTAAGGAAGGGTGATCCAATGGAGAGAGCACTAGCATGTGCTGTGGGAGACCTGGGTTCAATTCCTACTCTCACAAATATTCTAGATGACCCTGGGCAAGTCACTTAGGGCCAGATTTTTAAAGGTATTTAGCTACCTGGTGGGATTTTTCAAAACCATTTAGGTACCTAATACCCATTTATTTCAATGGGTATTAGGCATGTAGGTACTTTTGAAAATCCCACTTGGTATAGTCTGAGCCTTAGTCTCTCTGGCTCAAATCTTCAAAGGCATCTAGGTTCCTAACTGATTTCAATGGGAGTTCGGTGCCTAAATACTTTTGAGCATCTGAGCTTCTGGGCCTTAGTTCCTCATCCTGTAAACAGAGCTAATACCACTCCCCATCCTCACAAAGTTGTTGCCAGGATAAATATATTAAAAATTATGAGGTGCTCAGTGATGGCGGTCATATAAATACCTAAAATATCAGAAACTGTAGTGTTATGAAATGGCTGTGATTTTTAACCCTACATGTATTGTTGAACTTTATATCAGCCGGAGCTGTAATCTGGCATGTTAATATATTGGCTGTATTTGCTGCTCATCCTGAGTTTATTTCTTTCTTTACTAATCAAGATAGAGCCCAATCTGGGGGGGGGGAGAGGGGGAGGAGGGGCAGTCAGGGGAATCTTACTTTCGGACATGTTTTATACTCAGGGAGATGCCAGATGTTGGTTCTTCAGGGAAAGATCAAGCCCACTTAATAAGAACCAAAAAAAATTCACTTTTACTAAATTATATCTTTTTTACAGTTAGTGTCAAGGAAAATCTCATTCAACAGGAAATGGCTAAATGTGCCAGTGCATGGATGTCCTCTTTGTTATTTTACCATAAGAGTTCTCTTTTGCTCCCATTACTATTGTCATGCTTTCTAGAGTGGCTCATGACTGTGAGTGCCTACTTCAGGGCAGACTGTCAAAAAGTAGGACAGAAACCCCAAACTGTTGTATGTTCTATAATTAGATTTCACTAACCCAATAACAAATGTGAACTCCAAAAGCAAAAACAGACTTACCATGTAGTCACAGACAGTCCCCTTGGGCATTCCAGTCTATCTTGCCACCCAGGCAAGCTGGACTGTGTGATAGATGACCACTTTACACCAAAAATCACAATAATATTCAGGTTACTCCCAGTCCCAAAGGACCAGTCACTTTTACCGATCTCAAACAAAGGACAACAGGTGTAGCCAATCCTGTAATAAACTAACTAAATATTTATTAACTAATCTTACTAATCTATTAGAGTTCTTTGAAGGGGTCAGCAAACATGTGGACAAGGGGGATCCAGTGGACATAGTGTACTTAGATTTCCAGAAAGCCTTTGACAAGGTCCCTCACCAAAGGCTCTTACGTAAATTAAGCTGTCATGGGATAAAAGGGAAGGTTCTTTCATGGATTGAGAACTGGTTAAAAGACAGGGAACAAAGGGTAGGAATTAATGGTAAATTCTCAGAATGGAGAGAGGTAACTAGTGGTGTTCCCCAAGGGTCAGTCCTCGGACCAATCCTATTCAACTTATTCATAAATGATCTGGAGAAAGGGGTAAACAGTGAGGTGGCAAAGTTTGCAGACGATACTAAACTGCTCAAGATAGTTAAGACCAAAGCAGACTGTGAGGAACTTCAAAAAGATCTCACAAAACTAAGTGATTGGGCAACAAAATGGCAAATGAAATTTAATGTGGATAAATGTAAAGTAATGCACATTGGGAAAAATAACCCCAACTATACATACAATATGATGGGGGCTAATTTAGCTACAACAAGTCAGGAAAAAGATCTTGGAGTCATCATGGATAGTTCTCTGAAGATGTCCACACAGTGTGCAGAGGTGGTCAAAAAAGTAAACAGGATGTTAGGAATCATTAAAAAGGGGATAGAGAATAAGAAAGAGAATATATTATTGCCCTTATATAAATCGATGGTACGCCCACATCTCGAATACTGCGTACAGATGTGGTCTCCTCATCTCAAAAAAGTTATACTGGCACTAGAAAAGGTTCAGAAAAGGGCCACTAAAATGATTAGGGGTTTGGAACGGGTCCCATATGAGGAGAGATTAAAGAGGCTAGGACTCTTCAGCTTGGAAAAGAGGAGATTAAGGGGGGATATGATAGAGGTATATAAAATCATGAGTGATGTGGAAAAAGTGGATAAGGAAAAGTTATTTACTTATTCCCATAATACAAGAGCTAGGGGTCACCAAATGAAATTAATAGGCAGCAGGTTTAAAACAAATAAAAGGAAGTTCTTCTTCACGCAGCGCACAGTCAACTTGTGGAACTCCTTACCTGAGGAGGTTGTGAAGGCTAGGACTATAACAGCATTTAAATGAGAACTGGATAAATTCATGGTGGTTAAGTCCATTAATGGCTATTAGCCAGGATGCGTAAGGAATGGTGTGCCTAGCCTCTGTTTGTCAGAGGATGGAGGATGAGAGATCATTTGATCATTGCCTGTTAGGTCCACTCCCTCTGGGGCACCTGGCATTGGCCACTGTCGGTAGACAGGATACTGGGCTAGATGGACCTTTGGTCTGACCCGGTACGGCCGTTCTTATGTTCTTATTAAGAAGAGAAATGAGTTATTTACAACGTTAAAACATGAAACACACACAACTGAGTTACAGTCTTAGAAGCTTCTATTGTCTTTTTAACTCTATAAGAAGCTTTATTTGTCAAACAACATGGAGATTTCTTGTTGTTGTTTAGGAATATTTGCCTGTCAGAGTCCAGACAGCATAAAGAGACATAGTTTCTCCTTGTCAGGGATTTTTATCCTCTTCTCCCTAAAGTCCAAACTGATAGAACAAGTCTCAGTGTCTGACTTCTCTTCATATAACTGAACTGGGGGGGGGGCAGACAACAAAATCTTTGTCCTTTTGATGTCACACAATGGCTCATTTAGTTTCAAAGGCCCTCTCATCTGCAGGATCAGGACTTTACATTAATTAATTCTTCTATGCTTCTATTCTTGTTTGGTGAGTTACTTAGGGCAGGTCTTCACTACAGGGGGGGGGGGTCTATTTAAGCTACGCAAATTCGACGTATCGGAGCCGACTTACCCCGCTGTGAGGACGGCGGCAAAATCGACCTCCGCAGCTCCCCGTCGACGGCGCTTACTCCTACCTCCGCTGGTGGAGTAAGCGCGTTGATTCGGGGATCAATTGTCGCGTCCCGACGAGACGCGATAATTCGATCCCCGAGAGATCGATTTCTACCCGCCGATTCAGGCGGGTAGTGTAGACCTAGCCATAGTTATAGAGGTTTACAATGCAAATACTCAATATAACTTTATGCCATGTTATATAGCTATTATAAGTAGGATTAACACATCCACAGGAGCGCCGCCAGCTTTTCTGCTGCCCTAGGCGGCGGAAGGTCCCGCCCCGAAATGCAGCCCCCCACAGAGGCGGCGGAAGGTCCCGCCGCCGAAATACCGCTGCGGTCGCTGCCCCCCAAATTGTAGTGCCCTAGGCGACCGCCTAGGTCGCCTACTGGGTTGCGCCGGCCCTGCACATCCAGCATCATACAAGCATTTAATAAAGTTTAAACACATTCTTATAACACTAATATCTGTTTTAACTATACAAACCCACAGGTAAGCCAGACTGGTTTCCAGTTATGCATTTGTCATTGTTCAGTGAGTCCCTGGGCCTTGGCATGAGCTGGCACTTTTTTTTTTTTTTGCCAGTGTCACAACTGTTATCAGTATTTGCTGTATTTGGCTCAGCTTAGCGTTGCCTTTTTAAAAAAAAACGTATGTGCTATACCTCCGTTCTCTTGTATATTACAAAAGTGCTAATCGATTATCTAAAGTTCTCCAGAACGGATTCTGTCTGTCCTGGATTAGCAAAAGTTAAAATGGATAATATTGTATACAGAAGAAAAATGAACTTTCAGGAATAGTTTGTAGTTCTTGTAGTATTATTGTGAATGTATACATCTTTCATCATCAGGGGGGAGGGGGAGCTCAGTGGTTTGAGCATTGGCCTGCTAAACCCAGAGTTGTGAGTTCAATCCTTGAGGGGGCCATTTAGGGATCTGGGGCAAAATCAGTACTTGGTCCTGCTAGTGAAGGCAGGGGGCTGGACTCGATGACCTTTCAAGGTCCCTTCCAGTTCTAGGAGATGGGATATCTCCATTAATTACTATCCAAGGATCTCAAACAACATCTCTGAACCATTTTTTGAGACTCCCACCCACATAAACTATATATGGAATGACCGTCTGGACTGCCTCTTTGCTCCTGTCATTGTCTCATTCTCCCTTGGCTCCAGCCTCTCTTTCCTTCACATAGCTGCACTGTGCCTGCTCCCCATGGTTCCTATTTTCTCCCTTTTGAAGTCCATGATGCAGATCCTTGTTTATGGCTGAGGAGCCCCTATGCAGTTCACAAGTGAGGAGTATGGTGCAAAGATGGCTTATGTGGTCCTCTGATTCTGAAAATTTTCTGTTATAACTCAGGGCAGCTCTGACTTATACCAGCTACCAAGGGGCCTAAAGATCAGTCAGGGATCAGCAGGCTGTAGAGAATCTCAAGCCATGCCAGTAGCAGTCATGAGGATAGTGGCATAAGACTGCACTAGCTTCATGTCTACTCTAGGGTCGTCACCCTGCACACCAGCTTTTGGGCCTGGATGCCATAATGAGTAGTAAAACTCCCTTCTCTCAAAGGGGACAGGATGTGACCTCATGTCTTTCTGCTGCTATCCTTCTACTAGATTCCCCCCACCCCCCTGTTCTGCACCATCAATTCTGCTTTTTTTTTTTAAAAACCGGTTTAGCTTTTACATCCCTCCCTTTCTATCAGCCATCTCATACCTTCTGCCACATTTCCAGCCGGCTGCATCTACAGTTTTGTGCTTACATTCTGTTTTTGCCTTATTCTTCCCCACAGCAGCCTTAAAACCCCACTGTGATGACTTTGCTCATTGTTTCATGATGTAAAGGAAAAATCCACTAATATCATCCCTGTATCAAGTGCCAAAGCTCAGTTGAATATTTAAATGAATGTCTGTCATTTCAAAGAAACAGACAGAACAAACACTCCCTTTAGAATTATAGCCTGTGATCTTTTGACTACAAGTAATCACTCAGCTTGTCTAGCCATTCTTATGCTTTACAGACACCGCAGTTTTAGAATTCCTTACTTACACATTCCTCTAGCAGATTTTCATAGATTTGGATTTAAAATGGTCTGTCCTTGGCTGTGCATGCATGCACAACATTTTTTACTTCATATAAATTATATAGTACTCCCAGTTGAAAACATTCCTCAACCCACCAAATTAACATTCTCCCTCCCAATCAGTTATGCCTCCCTTTGCTCAAAGCAAGCCTGGGAAAAAAGGCTCTGCAGTATCACCTGAAGGTCAACACATTAATGCTTTGTAAAAAGCAAGATTGAGGGAGTTAGTTTCAGCATCTAAGACCCTTTGCATAGAAGGTCCTGCTGTCAACCTGCTCCCATTTCAAGTTGGGAACTGTTGGCTCATGCACCTCAGCTGATCAACAGCTGCAGTATCACAGGAGAGAGGCTCTCTCTAAAGCAGCCATGTATGCCTAAAGTTCTATATAGTGGATGTCAATAGCAACAGTGTAAACCACCTACATAGAGATGAGACCAAACACAATCCTTGTCTGGGCAGAAGTTTGAATCCAGAGCTGAACTTTATTCTTTGTCCCCATCTCTGCAATGTACTGAACCAAAATCCTGGTGCGCTCAAAAGGTTTGGGTCTTATCTTTGCTGCAAAGGCCTATCTCTAATTATGTAGAGTCTTTGGGTCTTTGAAATATCACCACTGAAATAAAGGGGGCTGTTTATTTTCAGAATGGGTTGATAAACATAGAGAGGTATGTTCTGGTGTATATAAATTCCTCTTCATTGTTCAGCTGAGTTCTTCTTTGAGTGGCTATGCATATTCCCACTTACTGTTGCAACCTAAATGGGGAACCTTCTCCAGTCAGTGCATGCAAGTAGGGGGTGCACATGCACTCCATCCCTCCCCGCAGTGTTCCTAAATGTTCTGAGGGTGAGGGTATATAAGGAGGCATTGTGCCCTCTACCACTTCAGTTCTTCCAACCGCAAGCGCCAGATGAAAGTGAACCACTCTGATCCTTCAGATCTGGGGTTTTCTCCTTCCTTAAGTGCCTTTTTAGGATGGTCTGTTATTAGTTGTAGTGTCAGTATCAGTTAGTGTGTTAATAGTTTGCGTTATTTAAGTTAGATTTTATTTTGGTTCCATGGGATAGCGGACCCAAAGAAACGGAGCTTCAAGAGGTGTGTGTCGTGTCCAGTGGTGGTCTTGATGATGGATGACCACATGATGTTTCTGAAGTGCCTTGGGGAAGGTCACTCTCTTTTGGGGTGGTCCATCTACCAGATCTTCACACTCAGGAAATGTAAGGAAAGGCAGACAGGTTGCAGGTGCTCCTACTTGAGGAAGGTCTTGCTGTTAGATCTGAAGATCTCAAGGCTAAGAGACCTATATTGGCTCTGACTGCATCATCAGGTAAGGCTAAAGTGCCAAAGAAGTTACAGGGATCTGTGTCTTTATTGGTTCTGACTGATGTTCCACATTCAGGTTCCAGTTCATTGGATCTTCCTATTAAGGCTGCTAAAGTGTAGGAGGCAACGTCTTTCCAGACCGCAGTTAAGGAGCCTATGCCAAGACCATCAGTTTCAGTTGTGCCTGTTTCTGAGAAGATTGCCACTGTTGGCAGTGCCAGATCCCATGGGTCAGATTTATCAGATGCTTCTGATATGGATCAGTCTTCCACGGTTCTGATTCTGAGACTCAAGTCAGTTCCACTTTCTACTTTATGATCCCATTTAAGTCTCAGTCCAGATCCAGTGATGCCTAAGTTTGTAAGTTCAGCACTGTTGTTTTACAAATCCCGGTAGCGATATCATATCTGAAGAGGACTATTACGGTAGTAGCAGATCTGATGTGACATCTGATTGTTCTTCAGATCCAAGTGAGAAATTGTTGGGGGATAGAAGGAGAAAGACTTGGATGGTTAAATCCATTACTCCTGAAAAGAGATTACCATTGTAAGTCTTTCTCTACAGTCGTCTCCACCTCTACCTCCCAAGTCTCCTACAGAATCACCGCGCAGACCTTTCTCACTTTTCATGTCTCTTCAGCTTCTAATGCCAGTGTTATCTCCATTAAGATCTACTGCGGAATGGGTCCACAGTTATATGAGGGTCAAGAAAGACTCAAAAGACCTGAGCTCCCTGTGGTGGGTTTTGTACCTCATCGATCCCTTGGGAGGGGGGGGCTAGAGGTAATCCCGCCTCTCTATGCCTAAGCATATGATCTATGCTGATCCACCCCATCACACTCCCCCACTCCCAGTTTAAGCCACTCAGTTCTGGTGGTCCTCAGTCTTGTGGACAATTTGCCTCCACATACTATGGGTATGTTCCCTGATCCTAATTATTGGAGAGAGAGAGAGAATGTCCATCTTGAGCTCGGTGATCTTATTGGGCTCTGCCTCGCAAGTTCTTGAGTCATCCACAGTATGGATGAAGTAGTGATATTCGAGCAGATAAGAGGCTAGTTGTAGAAGAATCTTTGAATCTGATTCTATGGGAGCTATCTTCACCCCACACATTGGTACCTGACACATTATCTGAAGAAGAAGAAGAGTTGGTTCCTCTTTTGGAGCACCAGACTTTTCTCCTGATGAAAATGTGAGTATTGTTTCTGTTTCATCTCTGGTCAGAAGGTGCTTCACATTTACATGAATTGATGGATTGAATGGCATCTACTTTTAATTTACCTTCAATGGTTATAGAAGAGGCTTCACATCCATTGATAGTGGCTTTGATATTCTTGGGGCTCCATCAAAGAACAGGATGTCTTTATCAATTCTGGATGGTCTTTTGCAACCTGCTAAAGCAGTTTGGGTTAATCCTACTTCCTGCCAGCCCATTTTAAGAAGGCAAATAAACTGTATGAAATCCCACATGAAGGGACTTAATATTTCCAGACTTTCCCCACCCCAAATTCTTTGGTGGTTGCAGTTGTGAGTAATAAATTTAGATGTGGTCAAGCCCATTTAATTCCTACAGATAAAGAAGGAAGGGAATCGGATGCCCTTGGAAAAAAGTTTTTTTCTCCTTTATCTCTTGGTATTAGAGTAGCTAAGTACCAGGTGGTAATATCCTGCTACCAATTTCATCAGTGAGGGAAAAATGGCTGCATTTGTGCAAGATTTACTGAATCATCAGAGGAGATTGGCCAATGCGATCTTGACAGAGGGACAAAATGTGGCAAAACATGCAGTGCTGCTTTTTGGATCTCCAGTTACAAGTAAGTAACCTTCACTTTCTGACTATTACCTCCCCTGGTTGATGTCATCTTTATGTTGTCAAGGAAGATTTATAGCCATGGCTCTCAACCTTTCCAAACTACTGTACCCCTTTCAGGAGTCTGATTTGTCTTGTGTACCCCCAAGTTTACCTCACTTAAAAACTACTTGCTTATTTAGGCGCCGACTCCATGGGTGCTGCAGGGCTGGAGCACCCACGGGGAAAAATTAGCGGGTACTCTGTACCCACCAGCAGCCAAGCTCCCCCCGCCCCTCCCACTCCTTGCCTTCTTCTTCCCTGGGCGCGCCATGTCCCCGCTCCTCCCCCTCCCAGCGCTTCCTGCTTACCACCTAACAGGTGTTTGGTGGCACTTAGGACTTTCCGGGAGGGTGGGGGAGGAGTGGAGATGTGGCGTGCTCCGGGGAGGAGGCGGTAAAGAGGTGGAGAAGGGGGTGGAATTGGGGTGGGGCCTGGCGGGGTCAAGCACTCACAGGGCAGAGGGGAAATTAGCGCCTATGCTTGCTTACAAAATCAGACATAAAAATATAAAAGTGTCACAGCACACTATTACTGAAAAATTGCTTACTTTCTCATTTTTACCATATAATTATAAAAATAAATGAATTGGAATATAAATATTCTACTGACATTTGAGTTTATAGTACGTAGAACAGTATAAACAAGTCACTGTTTGTATGAAATTTTAGTTTGTACTGAATTCTTTAGTGCTTTTTATGTAGCCTGTTGTAAAACTAGACAAATATCTAGAGGAGTTGATGTACCCCCTGGAAGACCTCTGCATACCCCTGGGGGTACGCATTCCACTGATTGAGAACCTCTGATTTACAGAGCTAGCAAGAAATTCCTTGTAATGCTGGCTTGTAAAGCCTGTTCAACACAAAGGTCAACATTTTTCAAAAATGGTTATTTAATGTGTGCCTCCTAATTCCATATTAAAACATCTGATTTTTAGCAGGGCTGAGCACTTGCACCTCCCCCTTGTTTTATAAAAAGTGCTGGTATTCAAGATCACTGGTTTCATGACCACAGTCAATTTTCAAGTCTTTTAGACAATGGGCCACATTCTGCATTTTAAAAGTCATGTGGCTTGTTGGTGTTGTGGGTGTTTTGTTTGGCGTAGGTTTTGGTTTGTTTTTGTGCAAATGACAACATTTCTGAAAAGGCCTCCATTTGTCTCAGCAGCAGTGACTTCAAAGGAGCTGCTTGACAAGGTAGCATAGTTTGGCATTCTGGATTCTCCTGTCACTTTGACAGATGAATGTTCAGCTAGTATTGACTTGAGTTCTGAGTTTTTGTTTCTATGGTTTCTTACATGAAACGAGAGTCTGATCCTGGATTTGAAAATGTGGTTGCATGTCTGGAAATGTAGCCATTGTTGTGATGAGGGTCATAAGGCATTGGCCTTATGACATGCTCTCTTCTGCAGAGACCTCACATGCCACTCCTCAAAAGTGGACGTGGCCTCGTGGCACAGACCTCTCCATCTGGGCCTGTCCTGTGCAACAGGTTCCCAGGTTTTAATGTCTACTGTGCATGCTTTGAGGTTGCCTTCAGGCTGTCTTTATATATAAGGATGGATCAACACTTAGGCTATGTCTACACTGACAACTGAATGACAAACCTTTTGTCTTTCAGAGGTGTTTTAAAACCCCCTCATCCCCCAAAAGACCAAAGTTTTGCCGACAAGTGCCGGTGTGAACAGCGCTTTGTCGGCAGGAGCTCTCTCCTGCTGACAACGCTAACTCCACTCGTTGGAGGTGGAAGTTTTTTGTTGGCAGGAGAGCTGACAAACAGCAGCTACACTGCGGGCCTTTTAGCGACACAGCTGTAGCTACACAGCTGTCGCTAAAAGCTGCGTAGTGTAGACATTGCCTTAGGGTGGGTTTGCATGCTCCGTCGGCTGTAGAGCACCGCTTTTGGTATATGGGAAACTTCCATATGGACCATGTGCCAGGGATGTAGCACCTTTCAAGGACTTCAGTGTTGGGGATCCTGTCCTACCACTTGATGTTAGGCAGTAAAGGTGGAAGGTCTCCATGTTTTGAGGTGGTGGTGTTAGAGCATCCATGTCTCATAGCCATAGAGGAGTGAGGTGAGTACAACAGCACAGTACATTTTTATGTTGGTTCTGAGGGCAGACTCCATGCTTCCTCAAGAGCTGGTGGGTGAGCCTGCTAAATGCCAAGCTGGCCTTTGCCAGGCCCTGAATAATTTCAGCATCCAACAGGGTGTTGTTGAAATGCGTGTTACCCAAGTAGCAAAATTTCCTGACTGAGTTGAGGTATGTGTTGTCAATTGTGACAATGGGATCATGGTTCTCATGATGCTGGTAGTCTGGTGCTCGCTGACACCTCTGTCTTTTGCAAGCTGATTATGAAATCACAACATTTTGAGGCATAGGCAAAGCGATCCATGATAAGCGGAATGTCCTCAAGTGTGTGTGCAATGAGGGTGCAATTGTCAGCAAATGGCTCTCTAAATAACTGCTCAATTACTTTGGTGTGGGCCCTCAATCACTATACATTGAATAGACTGGATGGTTACGCCTCTGTCAAAGTCCTGGAATGCGAACAAGAGCATGGCTGAAAAGACAATGGCACAGAGAACTGGAGCCATTACACATCCTTGTTTGGTGCTGTTGGCGATAGGGAAGGCTTCTGATGAATCATCACACTCTATCACCCTGGCCATCATGCCATTGTGAAACGAGTGGATGACAGCAATCATCTTCTCTGGGCAGCCAAATTTGTGAATGAGTTTCCATAGTCCCTCATGATTCACTGTGTCGCAGGCCTTGGTCAGGTCAACAGACACTATATACAGGTCCTTGATCTGTTCACCAGCCTTGTCTTGTATTTGTCAGGCTGCAAAGATCATGTCCATGGTGCCACAGCCAGCATGAAAGCCACACTGTGACTCTAGATACACCAAGTCCACTAGGTGAGACACAAGGATATTGAGGACAACCTGTGCAAGGACCTTCCCCACTATAAACAGCAGTGAGATTTGGCGATGGCTGTCATGGCTAGATATGCTTCCTTTCCTTTTGTATAAATGGACTATGGATATGTAGTAGGAAGAGAGCCTAAGACATAAGCCCTTGTATCAGAGGCTTGGTATGAGGCAGCACCTGTTAACAGAATTTAGCAAGAACGGGGCTAATATTGCAGAAATACACATTCCTAAAAAGTGCTAGTCACAGAGTGCTCACGCAAACACTTCCCAATATCAAGTAACACCAGAACATCCCAATATCAAGGATGGTACAAAAACATTCCCCCAAAATAATAGGAACACACTGACTCCTCATAAAAGATAAAGTCAGGATGACAGTATGTAATAGAAATGTTTTAATCAAACAACATGTACAAATTAATGAATAATAACTAGCCATGTCAAGGGGCAGTAACTACGGCAGAGAGGCAGTACTAACTTGTTTGTATCGGGGTATAAAGATGTATCTCAGAGGGAGTATCTTTGTCTGGCCTTCGGGAGGAACGGAAAGTCCCGCCGTTCACTGAGATCGTCCATTGTTACGGGCATACATGTATTAGTGGTCCGGTAAAGTCTGCCGGATACTAGTACCATGCTTTGTCGACAATAAACCTGGCTGGGTGCCTTCGTCCCTTAACGGATCTTGTGGTTATTGGGTGGTTCGCTCAAGGTCTGCCATGCCAGCTGTCTGCACAGGGTTGGGGCGGCACACAAAGGAAACACACACACGCAGCCAAACATCTATCAACATCTAACCACAGGAAGCAGCTTTATACCCCTGGGGCATGGTACCTTGTTCCCATAGTCTTGAAAAGGCTGGTTTAAGTTTCCTGACCAGGTAGGCACCTCCACATTTGTACTCTTCAGCTGGCATGCCATCAGGGCCTGGAGACTTGCCTACAGACTGCTGCTTGATGGCCTTAGTAACCTCATCTAAAGAAGGGTCCATGGACAGCTCCTCCAGGACAGGATTCTACAGGAGTGAGTTGATGGCTTCATTGGACATAGTCCGTTGACAGTTCAGGGGCTATCCAAGTGCTCTGCCCAGCGAAAGAGAATATCGCCTTTTTCTGTGAGCAGCTGATTACCATCTGTTGTGAGGACAGGGGCTATGTGACTGGTTCCCTGGTTCCCTGACTGCTGAGCTCTCTGTCTCACCGACCTGGGCTCCCTCTCACACTGTGATGCTGTGACAAGTTGCAAACTTCTCCATGTACTGCATTTAACACAGATCTCTACAGGCAGGGACACACCCACCTGTGTTACATGAATGCGTTTGCCAGCCACTCATGAACCAACAATAGAGAGGCTCCAGCCAGTTCCCCACAGCTCCCCAGCCTGGGACCCCAGAGCTGTACAGTCTTGCCCTGGTCAGAAGCCTGACCAGTGCATGTTTATTATCCAGTCCGCCCCTCCCTCAGTGTGGAAAGGACATGCAACAGTTTTTGTTCCTGAGCAGATTCCCCAAGCACTTGAAGCAAAACACACTGTTTTAGGTAAAATATAAAACCGATTTATTAACTACAAAAAGATAGATTTTAAGTGATTATAAGTAGTAAGCCTAGAGATCAAAGTTGGTTATCCAAAAAATAAAATTAAAATTGCAATCTGAGTTCTATAATCTAGACAGAATTTGAATCAAGCAGTGTTTCACCCTGATGGTATAGTTCCTTAATACACAAGCTCGGATTCTCCTTTCCAGCCTGGGACGGCCTCCCCAGTTCAGTCTTTGTTCTCCAGATGTGTTGCCAGATGTTGATTTTGGGGGGGAGAGAGGCCAAACAATGATGTCACTTCCCGTTTTATAGCTTCTTGCAGCTTTCTGGAAAGATCTTTTTCTATGATCTGAGTCAAGCAGTATCCATTGTCTATGTGCTCCCTCTGGGAAGCCTTCATTGTATACAGATCCGGTGATAGTCCTTGGTAGTGTAGATTCTCCTTAATGGGCCATCAACACTATCTGGCTTCTCCTTTGTTGTACCTGAAAGGCTGGTTGTGGGTGTTTCCAGTCTTACAACATATTTCAGTTACAAACACCTACCAAAACTTCATAACTTCACATACAATCCAACATGATATTAATGTTCAACAGATTAAGACTTTTAAAATGATACCTCACAAGGCATCCTTTTTACAAAATATACCATAATCATATTACCATGGTAAATATGAGGTGCCAGGGTGTTGCTTTGGGGTACAAAGTGTCACAGGCTGTACCACGGAATTTTGAGCCATATATAGCCATACCTTCCTAGAAGGTCGTCATGTCATTCTTGTCAGCCGCTTCCTGCAGTTCTTCAGCCTTCTGCTCCCACCAGTGGTTCTTCATTAGCCTTAATCAGGTTTGTAGTGTATTTTTGGCCTGATAGTACCTAGCATTCTTCATTGCTGATTTCTTGTCCAAAATGTAGGACTTGTGTGTGGTGTTCATAGTCTCCAGTAGCCAGTCTATCTCAGAATCGTTCTCATTAAACCATTCTTGGTGCTTCCACCTTACAAAGCCAAGAACCTTAAATGCTGTATGTGACATTTCTGAGCTTCTGCCAGGTTGACTCAGTGTCTGTGGAGTTCTCTGGAACCTCAGATAACGCAGTCTCCAACTTTGCTTGTTTGTTAGGGCCTTTCATGGCAGCCACATTGTTCTTCTTTGATGGTGTCTTCTGGGATGCTTTGGTAAGAAGTTCAATGACCTAATACTTCTCACAAACCAATGGTCAGACACCAGCATTCGGCACCTCTCAGTGAGCAGATGATGTGCACAGCTTTAATATCTTTAGACTTTACAATTACATAGTCCAGCATGTGCCACTGTTTTGACCTGGGATGCATCCATGTTATCTTATATTAGTTGGCCTGTTGGAAGACTCTGTTGGTAATAGTGAGATTGAACTCTGTACTTTTGGAAAGAAGTAACTGGCCATTGAAATTTGACCTTCCAATGCCCTGATGGCCTAGCACCCTAATCCATGTGTCACACAAGCATTAAAGGCCCCAAGGGCAATGAGTTTGTCCTGGTATTGCACTCCTCTGACGACAATGCTGAGCTCTTCATAAAATGCCTCCTTGATCTCATCTGTCTGAGTCATTGATGACATGTGGGCACTGGTAATGGTAGCCTACTAGTCTCTGGACAAGTTTATGTGGAACACCAGAGTCAGTCATTAACTCCTTTGGGGAGCGAGTGAAACTGATCGGAAGTGTCAGACCATATGGCGAACTGATGGTCTTGGCTCATCCTTGGTCTTGCCAGTCCAGTGGTAGGTGTAGCCTGCTCCCACCTCCTCAAGGTGCGACTCATCAGCGAGTCTGGTTCAGTGAGGGCAGTGATGTCTGTTTATACCTCTTCAGTATTTTGGCCATAAGGGCTGTTCTACAATCTGGTATTTGGTCACTGTCAAGAAGAGTTCTAATTTTCCATAATCCAAATGTCAGTCTGTGAATCTTTGTTTTATTTTGACCGCTGAGTTGGATGACAAGCCAAGAATGTAGCCTGAGAGGAACGGAAAGGACCGGCTGTGTTGAGGGTCTCGTTTGGGTCTAGGGCAGGGGTAGGCAACCTATGGCACGCGTGCCAAAGGCAGCATGCAAGCTGATTTTCAGTGGCACTCACACTGCCCAGGTCCTGGCCAGCGGTCCGGAGGGATCTGTATTTTAATTTAATTTTAAATGAAGCTCTTAAACATTTTAAAAACCTTATTTACTTTACATACAACAATAGTTTAGTTCTTCTTCGAGTGCTTGCTCATATAGATTCCAATTAGGTATGCGCGCGCCGCGTGCACGATCGTCGGAGAAATTTTCTACCCTAGCAACACCCGGTGGGTCGGCTGTGGAGCCCCCTGGAGTGGCGCCTTCATGGCGCCGGATATATACCCCAACCGACCCAGCGCCCCCTCGGTTCCTTCTTACCGCCCCTGACGGTCGTTGGAACTGTGGAGCGCGGCATAGCTGTTCTCCACTCTCCCTAGCTTATCCTGTCAATTCTTGTAGATAGTTGTAGTTATAATTGTTGTATAGTCTTTAGATAGTTATACCTGTTCATTGTTAAATAGTTGTAAATAGTTAGCGGGGGTTAAGGGGGCTTCTTCTCCTCCCTTTCCCCCCGGCGCATAGCCGGGCTCATGCCCAAGGCTCCTGGCTTTAAGCCATGCGCGTCCTGTGCCAAGCCTATGCCAACAGGAGATCCGCACGACTCATGTCTGAAGTGTCTAGGAGAGTCCCACCAGACAGACAAGTGCAAGATCTGTAAGGCTTTCAGACCGAGGACCAAAAAGGAGCGGGACTTTAGGCTCAGGCAGTTCCTCATGGAGGCGGCACTTAGCCCAGATCCCCCCTTGGTGCACCAAGTTCCGGCACCGAGCGCCTCGGTGCGCAGCGCCCCTGCGGCACCGACCAGTACTACACCGCGAACAGACGCGGATAAGGCCTCACGGCACCGGCCTCCTTTGGCACCACGGCCGCCACAAGGGCCTCGGCGCCGTTACCTGTCTCTGGGGCATAAGAAATCCCGCAAGACACAGGAGACCGCTGTCCGGCAGACGCCGGCTCCCCCAGTACCAGTGGTAGAGCCGCGTCTGACTTTAGAGCGCCAGAAGTCGCAGATATCTGCTACACCGTTGACTCTGGCACCGGGGCCGTTGAGTCCGGTGCGGACTGGCTCACCACCTCGATCAGTGGTGGAGCCCTGTCTCCCGTCGACTCCGGAGACCTTTGCGACGGTGAAAGACCTTATCGCACTCACGGAGCCGGCACCATCTCAACCCGCCGCACCGCCTGCTCCTCGCACAGTGCAATCCAGGGGCAAGCCTGCCCTGGTACGCCCGCCGTCTCCGAGCGTGGACTCGCGGCACCGCTCCAGGTCTCAGAGCAGGTCCCGACGCCGCTCGCAGTCCCGGCGCCGACTTTCACCCCGGCACCGGTCGTACTCGCGGCCTAGGTCCTCTTCACGGCACCGATCTACGTCTCGGCACCGTCAGGATCATCGGTACCGATCAGAGTCACGACGTAGTTCTCGGCACCGGTACGAGCGCCGCTCCAGTTCGAGGGGCCGCTCCCGGTACCACGTCTACAGGCGGTTGTCTTCGTCTCGGTCCAGATCTGGATCTCGGCACCGACATGGCCAGCGGCACCGATCCCGATCACGGTACCGCTCACCGGCACTGCGCAGGGACCGATCGCCTACGGACCGGCACCGATCAGCACCGTATCGCACCGAGCCCATTCAGCCGCGTTTGGCACCGCATTGGCCCTCGAGATCAGCGTCTCGCTCCTCCGATGGGGCTTCGCGGTCAGCATACCCTCCTCAGGGTCAGGCTGCCGCTGACTTGGGTCACTGGCAGGAGGGGACAGAGGACCCTGCGCAGGACCCTACGCACTGGTCTTTCTGGACCCCGTGGGCGTATCACCAGGCGCAAGGGGCTCCACCATCAGCCTCTCGCTCAGCACGCTCTGAACCCAGAGTCCCGGAGGCCACCATCTCCCGTACCCCCCCAGGGGGCATGGAGGCTCCCGTGCCTACACCACCTCAGGCCCTGGACCCCGGGGCAGGGGATCCCCCGCTTCAGGGACCCTTAGAACAGGACCCTCCTTTAGACCCCTTCCCCCGGAGGCATCCTCCTCACCTTCCCCGGATGAGGCGGTGGCGGGCACAACAGCTTCGGGCCCGCCCCCAATAGATCTCGGTGCCCACCAAGACCTATTACGTAGGGTGGCACGTAATATGGATCTCCAGGCGGAGGAGATAGTAGAGGTGCACGACCCGGTGGTGAGCATCCTGTCGGCTGATGCCCCATCCAGGGTGGCATTATCTCTGATTCGGACGATTCAGGCTAATGCCACTACCATATGGCAAACCCCTGCCTCCATTCCACCCACAGCCAGAGGGGTAGAGAGGAAGTACTTCGTCCCCTGCAAGGACTATGAGTACTTATACACGCACCCTCCACCGTGTTCACTGGTCGTGTCCTCGGTGAACGCAACGGAGCGTCATGGCCAGCAGGCGGCAGCGCCCAAATCGAAGGACGCTAAACGCTTCGATTTGTTCGGGCGTAAAGTATACTCGGCGGGGGGTCTGCAGCTCAGAGCCGCGAACCAACAGGCGCTCTTGAGCCGCTACAGTTTCAACTCATGGAACTCCATGAGTAAATTCAAGGAGTTGGTTCCCCAGGACTCAAGGGAGGAGTTCGGGGCCTTAGTGGAGGAAGGTAAGAAGGTGGCTAGGACCTCCTTACAAGCCTCCTTGGACATTGCGGACTCGGCTGCCAGGACACTAGCATCGGGCATAGCCATGCGACGAGTCTCCTGGCTCCAGGTTTCGGGCTTACCGCCAGAACTGCAGCAGACCCTGCAGGATTTACCGTTCGAGGGCCAGGGGCTGTTCTCGGATAAGACGGACTCTCGATTGCAGAGCCTCAAAGATTCAAGGACCATCATGCGCTCCCTGGGGATGCATGTCCCAGGGCCCCAGCGCAGACCCTTTAGTTCACAGCCACAAAGGTTCTTCCCCCCCGCCTCGTCCGAGACAGGACTTTGCCAGAAGGCGTGGACGAGGTGGTAGACGAAGGTCAACTGGCCCTCAACCGGGTCAGAATCAGGGCCCGCCTAGGCCACCTTCAGGTCCTAGGCAAAACTTTTGAAGGGGCGCTCGAGGATGGCGCCCCAGCCACTACCCAGGATCCATCTCCTTCCTTTCGGGATCGCCTCTCCCGTTTCCACCGTGCTTGGTCCCTTATAACCTCGGACTGTTGGGTCCTTCGCACGGTGGAGAGGGGATACGCTCTCCAGTTTTCTTCGTCCCCCCCCTCCCACCCTCTCTCCCCTTCCCTCTTCAGGGACCCTTCTCACGAGCATCTCCTTATACAGGAGGTTTTCGGCCTCCTCTCTATGGGGGCCATAGAGGAGGTGCCCCCACAGTTAAGGGGCAGGGGGTTCTACTCCCGCTACTTCCTGATCCCCAAGTCAAAAGGGGGTCTGCGTCCCATTTTAGACTTACGCGGACTCAACAAATTCATAGTAAAGTTGAAGTTCCGCATGGTCTCCTTGGGGACCATCATCCCTTCCCTGGATCCTGGAGACTGGTTCGCTGCCTTCGACATGAAGGACGCATATTTTCATATAGCAATCTACCCCCCACACAGGCGCTTCTTTTGTTTTGTAGTAAACAAGGTGCACTACCAGTTTGCCATCCTTCCCTTCGGCTTGTCCGCGGCTCCGAGAGTGTTCACAAAATGTATGGCTGTCGTGGCAGCATACCTTCGTCGACAAAGGATACAGGTGTTCCCGTATCTAGACGACTGGCTGGTGCGCGGCCACACCAGGGAGCAAGTTCAGGCTCACGTCCAGATAATACTGCAAACATTCCACGAATTAGGCATTCTGCTCAACAAAGACAAGTCCACTCTAGAGCCAACCCAGAGAACAGAGTTTATCGGGGCAGTTTTAGACTCCAGACTCGCCCGAGCTCTTCTACCAGACAATCGGTTTCACACCATCACAGGCATCATTCGAGGGCTCCAGGTCTTCCCAATTACCACAATAAGGACATGCCTCGACCTGTTGGGTCACATGGCCTCTTGCACGTATGTAACCACACACGCCAGACTTCGACTTCGCCAGCTCCAGGCCTGGGTATCGTCAGTGTACCGTCCTTATTGGGACAACCTAAACATGGTGGTCACGGTTCCGAACTTGGTCTTGACCTCCCTAACCTGGTGGCTGGATCGCAGGGCGGTTTGCGCCGGAGTGCCGTTTCACGCCCCACAACCCTCCCTGCACCTGGTCACGGACGCTTCATCTCTAGGCTGGAGCGCTCACCTCGGGGAACACCAAACCCAGGGCATGTGGACCGCATCCCAACTAGCCCTGCACATCAATGTTCGAGAGCTGACGGCAGTGCGCCTAGCCTGTCAGGCATTTCTAGGTCTCCTGCGCGGCCGTTGCGTTTCAGTCCTCACCGACAACACCACGGCCATATTCTACATCAACAAGCAAGGAGGAGCCCGGTCATCTCTCCTATGCCAAGAGGCCATTCGTTTGTGGGAGTTCTGCATTGCCCACTCAATACATCTCACGGCATCGTTCCTCCCTGGAGTCCAGAACATTCTGGCGGACCGTCTCAGCAGATCCTTCCAGACGCACGAGTGGTCGATTCACCCAGACATCATCTATGCCATCTTCCAGAGGTGGGGATTTCCCCAGGTCGACCTGTTCGCATCTCGAGCCAACAGGAAGTGCCACGCGTTCTGTTCCCTACAAGGGCGATCCCCGGGCTCTCTGTCGGACGCCTTTCTTCTGATGTGGAAGGACCAGCTGTTCTACGCCTTTCCTCCATTCCCGCTGGTCCACAGGGTTCTGCTCAAGCTACACAGAGACCAGGCACGTATGATTCTAGTCGCTCCAGCTTGGCCAAGACAGCACTGGTACACCACGTTTCTGGAGCTATCGGTTCAAACACCGATCATGCTTCCCTTGTGCCCAGACCTGATCTCTCAGGACCACGGCCGACTCTGTCACCCAGACCTGCAATCGCTCCACCTCACGGCGTGGATGCTCCATGGCTGAATCGGACAGAACTGCAATGCTCACATCCTGTGCAACAGATTCTGCTGGGAAGTAGAATGCCCTCTACATGGACCACCTACTTAGCCAAGTGGAAGCGTTTCTCCTGTTGGTGAGAGCAGCGAGCCACGCCCCCCTTGCAGGCGTCTATTCCTCTTATACTTGAGTATCTCCTATCCCTAAAACAGCAGGGCTTGGCGATATCTTTTATCAGGGTTCACCTGGCCACTATATCGGCGTTCTACCCAGGAGAACACGCTTCCTCGGTCTTCTCTAACCCGATGGTCGTCAGATTCCTCAAGGGCTTAGACCGGATATACCCACAGCAACGCCAACCCGTTCCGGCGTGGGATCTTAACCTGGTTCTCTCCAAGCTCACGGGGCCCCCGTTCGAGCCATTGGCTACTTGCTCACTCCTTTACCTATCTTGGAAGACAGCCTTCCTTGTCGCCATCACTTCAGCATGCCGTGTTTCTGAAATCAGGGCCCTCACGTCTGAGCCTCCATACACAGTTTTCCATAAAGACAAGGTGCAGCTTCGCCCCCACCCTGCCTTTCTCCCCAAGGTAGTTTCAGCTTTTCATGTGAACCAGGATATATTTCTTCCGGTCTTCCATCCTAAGCCACACGCTACCCGTCAAGACCAGCGTATGCATTCCTTGGACGTACGCAGGGCCCTGGCTTTCTATATTGAGCGTACAAAGCCGTTTAGGAAGACGACACAACTCTTCGTTGCAGTGGCCGACCGGATGAAAGGCTTACCGGTCTCCTCACAGCGTCTCTCCTCTTGGATCACGTCCTGCATTCGTGCTTGCTACGACCTGGCCGGTGTCCCGACGCCGCGCCTCACCGCCCACTCCACGAGGGCCCAAGCCTCCTCAACTGCCTTCCTGGCTCATGTCCCGATCCAGGACATTTGTAGAGCGGCGGTTTGGTCATCGGTCCACACCTTTGCCACTCACTACGCACTGGTACAGCAGTCCAGAGACGATGCTGCATTCGGATCAGCGGTTTTGCATACTGCGATGTCTCACTCCGACCCCACCGCCTAGGTAAGGCTTGGTAGTCACCTAATTGGAATCGATATGAGCAAGCACTCGAAGAAGAAAAAACGGTTACTCACCTTTGTAACTGTTGTTCTTCGAGATGTGTTGCTCATATCCATTCCAAACCCGCCCCCCGTCCCCACTGTCGGAGTAGCCGGCAAGAAGGAACTGAGGGGGCGCTGGGTCGGCTGGGGTATATATCCGGCGCCATGAAGGCGCCACTCCAGGGGGCTCCACAGCCGACCCACCGGGTGTTGCTAGGGTAGAAAATTTCTCCGACGATCATGCACGCGGCGCGCGCACACCTAATTGGAATGGATATGAGCAACACATCTCGAAGAACAACAGTTACAAAGGTGAGTAACCGTTTTTTATATAATATAGACTTATAGAAAGAGATCTTCTAAAAATGTTAAAATGTATTACTGGCACACGAAACCTTAAATTAGAGTGAATAAATGAAGGCTGAAAGGTTGCCGACCCCGGTCTAGGGCAGGGGTCGGCAACGTTCGGCACGCGGCTCGCCAGGGTAAGCACCCTAGCGGGCCGGGCCAGTTTATTTACCAGCTGACGCGGCAGGTTCGGCCGATCGCGGCCCCCACTGGCCGTGGTTCGCCGTCCCAGGCCAATGGGGGCGGCGGGAAGCCGCAGCCAGCACATCCCTCGGCCCGCGCCGCTTCCCGCCGCCCCCATTGGATCGGGACGGCGAACCGCGGCTAGTGGGGGCCGCGATTGGCCGAACCTGCCGCGTCAGCAGGTAAATAAACTGGCCCGGCCCACTAGGGTGCTTACCCTGGCGAGCCGCGTGCCGAACGTTGCCGACCCCTGGTCTAGGGCATAGTTTGGCTTTGGCATTAGTGAGAAGTATCTAGTTTTTATAAAAATGTTGAGGTGTAAAGCTTGGATATAGATATGGCTTGCAGCAGGATTTTGTATCTAGTAAAAATGAATAGCTTGGCTACTGAGGCAGGAACAGTCTTACTCTGTATGTCACCTAACAAGGGATGAGATTTTGGGGTACTACTGTGAGGACAGAGTTGTGGTTAAGGCACTGGACTGAGACGCTGGAGACTTGGGTTTGATTCCCAGCTTTGTTACAGATTTCCTGCGTGGCCTTGGACAAGTCACTTCATCTCCCTGTTACCCATCTACAAAATGGGGATAACCTTCCTTTCTCCTATCCCTTGTCTGTCTGCTTGGATTGCAAACACTTCGGGGCAGGGATTTCCTCTTACTATGCAGATGTGCAGCACTAAACTCAATGAGGCTCAATCTTGGCTAGAGTCCATAGGGTGCTATTGTAATGCAGTACTTAAAATATTTATTTGTAATAGTTAAATCTAAAGTGTACCTCTTCCTCATTAGTGTCACTTCAATGGTGAAATCCGGGCCCCATTGAAGGCAATGGCAGTCTTATGTATCTAAACAACTTGTTATGAGCAGCAAGAACAGTTACTTGCCTTAAAATAACTGTGGTTCTTTGAGATGTGTTGCCCACATGTATCCCACTTCTAGAGTGCATGGACCCCATGTCTTCAAGACAAATCTTTCTGAGTAGCGGTGTATTTTGGAGTTGCACCTGTGCCCTGCATGTCCTCTGGTAATCCATAGAGGAGGATATAAAGGACAGGGGGGCTGCAACTGCTCTCCAGTTCCTTACCTGAGCAGAATCCCAATGGTCAAGGACTCCACAAAAGCAGGGAAGGAGAGCAGGTTATGGAATACATGTGGACAATACATCTTGAAGAACCTCAACCTTACAATAGGGTAAGTAACTGTTTTCTTCTTTTCTTGGCCATGTGTATTCCTTCCTCATCTGGTAACTAACAAGCAGTGAATTCATATCCTGTAGGTGGGTACTCTGAATCTATTGAAATAAGGACTCCAAGTCAGCTCTGCTGAATTGAGCATTGGATTGGGAGCTCTCTACTAAGGAGTGCTGAGTGAAGGTGTGAATTGAGTTCTAGATAACAACTTTACAAATCTCTTAGAGTGGGATACCATGGAAAGATGAAGCAGAGTCAGCTTGAGTTCTGGTACAGGGAGCACGAATGTGTCCAGGTAGGTCTAAGTGGGCCTGCTCATATCATGTTTTACTACAGTCTAAGACCCATTTTGTCAGCAAATGCTTACAACAGTCTAGATTTCCTGAACAGCTTCTTTCTGTCCAAATAATGGGAGAGGGACACCTGACAATATCCAGGGTATGATGTTTTGGCTTCCCCTTCAGGGATGTGAGGCTGGAGGGGGGAAAAAATTCAGGCAGGTGAATCAGCTGATTAATATGAATGTCAAAAAACCCCACTTAGTAGGAACCTTGAGTGAAGTCTCATGGCATGTGTACACTATAAACTTAAGTCGACATATGCTAGGTCGACTTACAGCCACCACAGTAATTACTACGGTGGTTCATGTCCATGCTGCCCTTCTTCTGTCAGTGGTGTGCGACCTCACCATGAGCACTCCCAGTGAGTTAAAAGGGGCAGTGGGCTTCCCAGCTCCCTGCTAGGAATGGGGAATCCCACTGGGTGCGGATCTCCCTGCCAGGAGTTCAGCTGCCCCCCAAGGCTCTCATCTCCCTGCCAGGAGCACGGCAGCTGACCGGACTCCAGGCGCAAAGCTCCTCGCTGGGCGCAGCCGTGCTCTCAGTGTGGAGTGGGGAGCCGAGAGCCCAGTGGAGCAGCTGGGCTCCTGGTGGGGAGATCCGCACCCAGAGTCCGGTGCAGCTGCCCTGTTCCCAGCAAGGAGTGGGGAGTCGAGAAGCCTGATACAGCTGCCTGGCTTCTGGCAGGGAGCAGAGAGCCCCGGGGGGGTGAGGGCAGCTGGACTTCCAGTGGGGAGATCCGCCCCCAGAGTTCGTTTGGTTGCCATGCTCCCTGATTGGAGCCGGGAGCCTGGGCAGCAGCCCAGCTGGGAAGAGGGAGCCAGGACCCGGGGAGGCAGCAGGGCTTCCCACAGGAAGTGAGGAAACCAGGCAGCAGCCTGTCTGGGGAGCCGACTTTGGAGCTGTGAAATTGGCAAGAATGACAGCCAATAGATGTAAGTAATGCAGTGTCTACAGGGACATTGCGTCATCCTAACTCACAGACGTAAGCCCTACACTTCTCATGGAGGGGGAGTTACTATGTCGGTGTAGTAGGGCACTTGCATCAGCTGTAGCAAGGCTGTAGTGGGTACGGTGATATAATTAAGTTGACATAAGCTACCTTAAGTCGTCCTAATGCTGTATTGTAGACCAGGCCTCATGGTCACTTTGTTCTTGTGGAATATCAAGTCAGGAGGCCCTGCCATGTGTGCCTGAATCTCTCTTATCCTGGCAGAGGTAATGGCCACTAAAAAGGTGGCCTTCATAGTTAGGTGGTACAAGAAGTACGAAGTGCAGGCAATGCAATGTTTATTGGGGTTAGTTCCAAGCAAGCATATCCATAGCTCTACATGCTGGCAGAGTCTGTTCCCCAGTGTTCTGTTCCCAGCTCTGATGCCGCAGAGTGTTTACCCAGTGTCCTCCTTCCCAGCTCTGATGCCTCAGAGCCTTGCCTGTGTCCCCGTTCCCCATTCCCACCTCCTCCTTCTTAGCAGGCACAAATATACCTGCAATGCATGCCCCATCCCACCCCTTACAACTTATGGTCATGTTCCATTTTGGGGGGTCGTGAGTCTGGGGTCTTTGTTCCACCTCTTTTGTATCCTATGGGAGGGGTAAGGAGTGAGACTGTGTTCTGGCCACAGCTAGGCTTTTCTTTGGCTTTTAGTGTTTCTTATGCCTGCCACCCAACCTCTCCTTACCCCTCCTAACTGGTGGTAGCTTGACCTTGACTTGAGAGAAGAGCCAGGCAGCTTTCCTGTGTATGCTCATATATTACACTCCCACCATACCCTGTAACACTTAACTGTTCTTATCTGTTCCCATTATACTAACAAACCCATTTAGCCAGGCAGAAGCAACACACACAGTGTCTTTGTCCTTTGTGCACACACATTCGTATAAGATATGAGTATCAAAAAGTCAAACCCAAAATTCTATCTCAAGCTAACAAACAAGCCTGTATACAAACACAGTGTACTACAGAGCATGTTCAGACACTGGGGGTTTCCAAATATATATCTCTTCGTGACAACCCAGAATGCCAAGTGCCCGCACTTCTGCACAAGAGCGGGACAGGAACCCTGTTCTCTAGGTGATGCTTTTCTCCTCAAATGAGATGCACTTCTACAGTATGCTTCCCCTCCCCCGCCCCCCACATCCAGGATCATACACAAGATAACGACCAGCAACTCCAGAATCATCTTGATAGCCCCCACGTGGGCCAGACAAATGTAGTTTCCTTACCTCTTGAAGATGGCTGTATGCCCACCACACACACTTCTTCTTCTTCCAAATCTCCTGTCTCAGGACATGGGCCAGGTCCACCACCCGAATTTGGCAATACTCCACCTGAAGGCATGACTACTTCATGGTTCCAAGGCAGTGAGATGGCCTGTTCAGAGGAGGTAAGAGACATTCTCTTAAACAGCAGAACGTCTACTACATGCTATACTTACCTGCACAAATGGAAGAGATTCCACACATGGTGCCAGAATAGATGAACAATGGCGACTACCTCTCCTTTACCCATGGCATTAGATTACATACTGGAACGTAAGAAATCAGGTCTCTCAATGAGCTCTATCAGAGTACACCTCATGGCAATGATGGCTTTCCAACACAAAGTTGATGAGTTCTCAATCTTCGCTCACCCACTAAAGGGTCTTCATAACCTTTACCCTGAAAAACAAGCTCCTGCTCCATAATGGGATCTTAATCTGGTGCTACAATGCCTTACTGAGCTCTGAGTGACATGTTTACTCCACCTCTCAATGAAGGTGGCATTTCTTGTCGCTGTCACATCCGCCTGATGAGTAGGAGAACTTGGGGCCCTCATGGCAACCCCCCATACACAATATTTTTCAAAAACGAAGTTACTTTAAGACAACATCCAAAATTCTTACCTAAAAAAGTTTCCTCGTTCCATCTGAATCAACCCATCCATCTCCTATCGTTCCTCCCAAAGTCTCATGGGAACAAACAACAGGCAATGTTTTACACTGGGCGCTAGCATTTTACATTGACAGGACTAAGTCTTTCAGAAAGTCACCTAAGTCATTTCTTAGTATCACAGAATGATCTAAGGGAGATACCATATCCAAACAGAGGCTGTCAAAGTGGATCTCTAGTTGCATTGACTTGTTATGGCCAGCAACAGTTACAGCCCCCATTGGGAACCTGCACACACTCCACCAGAGCACTCTCTACATAGATGGGGGGCACCAGCTAAAGAGGACACATGATGTCTCCTCCCTGCCTCCCCCCCGCCTCCAACCTACCCCAGGTTACCTGGGGGGGGGGGGGGTGTCTGTCCTGCTGCGCCAGCTCCTGCTACCGGCACATTCGGCTGCTCTTCCTAGCAGCCAGACCCAGGCAGGGAGTGGGATGGAGCCGCTCCCAGAGGCTGGGCTGTCCAGTGCAGCGCAGCAGCTACCTGGGAGAGTGCCTGGTCGCAGCACAGGACAGCGGCGAGTTGAAGGGATGTCCCCTTCCCCCACAGCATGCTCTCTGCAGCAGCTGGCTGCGAGAGAGCCTGGCTGGGGAGGGGCAGCAGTGGCAGCCCATTCCCTGCCCAGGCTCGGTTTCTGGGGACAGGAGCCGACTCCGAGCATGCGGGGGGGTGAAGAAGGAAAGGGGGTGACTTGCTTGGCTGCTGTCCTGCCTGCGTTGCACTGGGCAGCATGCCAGGAAGTGCCTCTGGCCCTGCCCCTTCTCTTCCAGCTGTGGCCCCGCCCCTTCTGCTCCCTGAACAGGCGGGCTGCTTGGGGACACTCGACCCTTCATGTCCCCTCCCCACCAAGTTGCGTATGACTGTACATCGATAGCCTTCCTCAACAATGTGCCCTTTATGGACATCTGCGAAGCAGCAACCTGGCATCAGCCCGTATGTTCACAAAGCATTACGCTGTAGGGAAGAACTCATCATCAGACACTCTACTTCAACTTCTGGTTTTATCTGTGCAACTCTGAAGCTCCTTCCTTCCACTGAGGGGCACTGCTCTACAGTCACCTAAAGTGAAGCACCCACAGGGACATTCCTCAAAGAAGAGGTTACTCACCCTGTGCAGTAACTGAGGTTCTTAGAGATGGTTGTCCCTGTGGGCGCTCCACTACCCTCCTTCCTCTCCCCTACTTCAGAGTTTTCACGCTAAAGACGCTGCGGTAGAGAAGGAACCAAGAGGGGGTTGATTGCACAGCGCTATGTAACCACCAGAGGTAGCGCAAGATGGGGACAGCACATGTGCGACCCAATTAGGCACTGCTACTGAAATTCTCCAATCACAGGCACAGGGACACAGATTCATCTAAAGTGGAGTATTCATAAGGACAGTCATCTTGAAGAACTTGTGTTACTGCACAGGGTGAGTAACCTTTTCCTCTGTTAATTCCCACTGAAGCATCTGGCACTGCCCACTGTCAGAGACAGGATACTGGGGTAGATGGAACGTGTTCTTATGTAAGATTAATTGGACAGAATTGTTCATCGGCTGCGGTGATTGACTTCAGATCAGACAATCGTGAAGAAAAGAGCAGATCTAGATTCCTTGTCTTCTCAGATCTGCAGGCATGATCATCAGACACTTGGTGAAGATCCTCAAAGGTGTGGAGAGGCTGAAGGGGAGCACTCTGTATTGGTAATGAGGTATTTCCTGTGGTCTGGGTAAATTTGCAATATGAAAGTATGTCTTAAGGATTCAATATCCATTCTGAACTTAAACCAACAGATCAACCTGTTGAGCTACTGAAGATCTTGGATGGGGTGCCATCCCCCATATGTATTTGGAACCAGGAAATAGTGAGAGTAGAACCCCTTGTCCTGGAATTCTTTGGATACTTTTTCCACTGCTCCAAGTTGCAGAAGGGAGTCCACTTCCTTCCTGAGCAATAACTCATGAGAGGGATCCCCCAATGGGGATGGGGAGAAAGGATAGGAAGGATTTGGAAATGAGTACCTCGTCTATCATCTTCAGGACTCAATGGTCTGAGTAATCTCTACCCATCTGTCCCTAAAGAAAAGTAAATGGCTCCCAGATGGGGAGGAGAAATGGATCCTGACCGCACCATCAAACTTGATGGCAGGAGTGAGGTGGTGGATGTGCAACAGAAAAAGAAGCAGCAGAAGGTTCCTCTTCTGAAACCTCTGACCCTTCCTTAGAGATTTGAATGATCTTTACTAGCCATAAAAGTAGGAGGACTACTGTCTGCCCCTCGTATGGTTGAGGTTCATATTGTTTTCTTGGGGGGGATGAGGTCGGATACCAATAGGTCTCCTAGTACTGTGAACTGGGTGGGTGCTATAAATAGAGGCTTGGGTGGCAAGATCTCAGGAAGCATAGTCAGTACCAATGTGTGAGAACTCACATATTTTGCCAGTGCATTTGGTGCCATGATTGGCTCCTTCTGAGGGTTGTCCCTCAATCCTAGGATCTTTAGTCAGGGATGGGGCAGAATACTCGTTCATCTGGAGCTCCAGTGGTCATATCTTTGGTACCAGAAGTGTCAGTACTGAGCGCTTCATAGATTCATAGAAATGTAGTGCTGGAAGGGACCTTGAGAGGTAAACTAGTCCATCCCCCTGTGCTGTGGAAGGACCCAGTATACCTGGATCATCCCTGCCAGGTGGGTTTGTTCAAACTGTTCTTAAAACCCTCTCATGATGGGGATTTCACAACCTCCCTTAGAAAGCTATTCCAGTGCTTAAGTACTCTTATAGTTAGGAAGTTTTTTTCCAATATCTAACATAAATTTCCCTTGCTGCACATTGAGCTCATTACTTCTTGTCCTACCTTCAGTGGTCATGGAGAACAATTGATCACTGTCTTATCTTTAATAGTCTTCAACAGTTATCAAATATGTTATCAGGTCTCCTTTCAGTCACCTTTTCTCAAGACTAAACATGCTCAGGTTTTTTTTAACCTTTCCTCATACATCAGGTTTTCTAAACTTATCATTTTTGTTCTCCTTTGGACATTCTCTAATTTGTTCACATTTTTCCAGAAGCATGTCACCTAGAATTGGACACAGTACTCCAGCTGAGGCTTCACCAGTACTGAGCAGAGCAGGACAGTTACCTTACATACAAATCTTTTTTGCTAATACACCATATAATGATTAGCCTTTTTTGCAACTGCATCACCCAGTTGTCTTATATTCAATTTGTGATCCACTATAACCCCCAGAGCCTTTTCAGCAGTTTTACTGCCTATCCAGTTATCCCCCATTTTGTAATTGTGCATTTAGTTTTTCCTTCCTAAATGTAGAACTTTGCACTTATCTTTACTGAATTTTATCTTGTTGATTTCAAAATGTATCAGTCATTTTCAGTTCTAATCCTGTCCTCCAAGCTGCTTGCAACCCCTCCCAACCTGGTGTCATCCACAGATTTTATAAGCACACTCTCCATTCTGTTAGCCAGGTCATTAATAAAAACATTGACGAATACTGGACTCAGGACAGACCCCCTGCAAGATCCCACTAGATATGTCCTCCCAGTTTGACAGTGAACCATTGATAACTACCCTGAGTACAGTTTAACAAGTTGTGTACCCTTCTTATAGAAATTTAATCTAGGTCACAGTTCCCTAGTCTGTTTATGAGAGTCAGTCTGCAGTTGCTGATAGCAGATTCATTAAGGGCATACAGTTGTTATGCAGAGGTCTTGTGGTGACCACTCAGCACTGAGGCCTCAGCAAGCCCTGGTTTTGGCCTTAACGTGCCTCCTGTGCTGGACCTGCTTGGTAAGATCTGTTTCTCTGGTCACCATGGGATCACTATTTCTTGCAACCTCTGTCTTCCGAGAATTGAAGACACTAGGGAGGCTCTGGCCAACTCTGTGGGACTTCAACGCTGGATGAGCTCTGGACCCAGGAGTGAACTATTGACTTACCTAGTGCTTTGAAAGGTAGCCTGGTCCAGTCATGCACTTGTCTCTGCCTCCAGTGCTGAGGAAGCCCTCATGGAGCTCTCAGGGAGGAAAAGTTTCAAATGAGACTCTGTTTTTCATTTCTTTTAGAAAAGGTGCAGCATGTAGAACACTTGTGTGGTCTAGGCACTTACCCCAGACAGAAGGCACTTCATGTGTCCATCATTGATAGGAATGGCTCCCTCACAAGAGGGGCAGATCTTGAATCCTGGGGAATTGGACTCCACCATGTTCAAGGGCTGGTGGGTCCAGTGCACAGAGGCAGCAGATGGATTTGAAGACCTCAGCTATCAATCTAAGATTTTATTTTATTGCCAATGGGCTGAAAACAACAAATTAGAACTAACTGGAAGAATAAAGTTGCACAGTATGTGGAAATGCAGACACTGCTGGTGTTCCATCTTGCAGTCATGGGCAGCAAGAAGGAATGGGAGAGCAGTTGAGGCTGCCCTACCCTTTTTTCCCTCTGTTATGGACGGCACAACTGTGGCCCAACTGACACTGCTGTTCAGAATGATTCCAGTCTCACGGGGTGGGGCACACACACACCAGAAGTGGAATACATGTGGATAATCACTTGAACCACCACAGTTCTGATTTTTGTCTTATACATATACCTTTGGTCCATTGTAAGGTATATTGCAATTTAATGTTCTTGCTGCCATGTGTTGCTTCTCTCACCCCCATCTCCTTATGTTGTTACAACACTACAGGAAACCTCCTTTAGGATATGTTCCTCTTTTGCTCAGGAGGGGAAAAGGAATGGAATGATCAGATACGTGTGAAGAGATCAGCCACTCATAAGTACAGTAAGTTTGCTACATGAGAAACCGATGTAAAAAAATCTCAGGGAGTGAGGGTCCCTCTGGCAAGCTGTGTAGCACTAAATATAGGGTCCTATGAAATCCATGTTAACGAGAACACAGACGAAGTCAGAGAATCAAAACAACAACATGGAATCCAGGCTCTGCTGGCATTAGGATCCTAGGGGCAGCTGGGCAGGGTGGGCTGTGCTACCTGCAGCTGCAGCCACTGGAGGTAAGAGACCAGCTGGTATGGGGAGGAGGTGCAGGGGGCTAGGGCCGTGCAGGGCTGAGGGGAGAGAGGCTAGCATCTGGAATTTAAGGGCAGCTTCTGAGAACTCAGTTTCTTTGCTGTGTCAGTTTCATGCCAGGAGTTGCAGTGGAGCTGAGGTGCTCCTCTGGGACATTGGCATCCCAGTAAGGGAGAAGCTGACATTACCTCGGGGCGCAATGTTAATGAAAGTATTCAGTGCTCAAGGGAGCACAGGTTCATTTGAAAGAACCTCTTCACGCTCCTTTATGTGGTATCAGTGTCTCACTCCTCAAAGGCACACGTATACACACAAAACCAGAATGTGTATACAGGTATATGTGTTAAGGAGGAACGAGTGCCTAAAGGAGCAGAGGTTGCCCTACCTTACATCTTCTTCCCTGTAAGCTCTGTAGACACAGAGAGAAGCTTTAGTAAATATAAAAATCTACTTACAGAGAAGAGGGAATCGCTTTCAGAGAAACACTAAAAAGCTAGCCATAAATTACAACAAGGGAGATGTCTGCCAGAGATGGCAAAAATAATGACTTTGTCAATTTGTAATTCTACTCAGCAATAAACTGTTGATTTGATAGGTTGAAATTATTTAATCAAATTTGAAATTAATGTAAGCATTCCTTCACAGTACTGAGTTTAATTTAAAATGGCAACAGTGTATCTGCTGCAAGGATGGATTATATTACGTTTAGTGCATTTTTTATTTTTTTAATTATTCATATATGCATTCAGTTAAATTGACACTGTAAGAGACTCTTACTTCTGTGGCCTTCTTGTGTTACTGTTCAGCAATGTCACTTTGGTCATAATCACCAAATGCTACTTTAAAAAGTGATTTAAAATGTGTTACTTTTATCGCGTACTGTACATCTGCAGGATATTTTGTTTGATTTTAAACCCCCCCCATTTAGTTTTTCCCATTGCAATCCAATTCTGAACATTTTTATACATTTTATAGTAAGGCTATTATGAATATATCAAACAATTTTGATTAAAAAACCATAAAGATGGAATTTTTTTTAATGGAAAAAACAAAATCAGAAAATCCACAACAATAAAATGGATTTCATAGGGCCCTATAAGTAGCTACATGTACCTGCCACAGAGAAAGAGGGGCCACTGTTTGTAGCAAGCTTTTTTCAAGCCCCTTACAGCTTGTGATGAGACCTCTCTTGGCCACACATTTGTCACACCTATGAATGCTCAAAGTTGCTGTAATGTATGCTGTGCACCCCTAGGGTGTGTCTGGATGCTGATTAAGTTATTGATTGCTAGAGCAGCACAAGTGAAAGCTCTTGTGTTTAATTGCATTGTTTCCAGAGAGATTTTACATTGTACAGGAATAACTCAACAATTCTCATGCTTTCGCATTTCCCTGATTCCTCCCACATTTCCTCAGGCTGCACCCATATCTTTTGCTATTTGTGGATTGTTTGTATAATACCAATTTTTGTTGTAATTCATAAAGCTTCTTAGCAAGCAGGTGATTTGGGCTTACACTTGGGCTTTTGGAAGCTGGATATATTAGAAGCGTTTATGTATTGCTGTACTTTTATCTACTCGATGATGTAAAACACAAATACCATCACAAATGTAAAAGCAACTCCAGTTTGCAGTGTATTCATATCCTTGCCCCCAAAAAGTTGGAAGACAACTAGTGTTTTTCTAGAAACCAGATTCAATATAAATGGGAAACAAGCATGATAACTAAGATCTTTTATTGCTGGACTTTCTTTGAGCAAATAATCAATATTTCTTAAAGGCTGAGGTCATCAATAAGGGCTAGTACATGTTTATTTATTGCTATAGACAAAAGACATTATCAATTCAAGTTTTACCTTATATTACAGCTTTTCCATATAAAAATAAAAGTCCCAAATCAGCTTTACTATTGGCCGATAGCACTGACTTATTTACAGGTGCTTTGTCAAGAACCATAATTAGGTAGCAGGGTAAAATATTGTGAGGCATTTATAAGAATACAATAGTTTAACTATATATCATTTTTCTCCTGTTTAATTTCTACTTTGAAGGGTTCTGACTTTTTCTGATTGGATGCTCCAAAAGAAACCAATCAGAGTTTTATAAGAATAGCATCTTTAAAAGTAATGTGTAATATTTAAAAATTTTAATTGAAACAAATTAAAGAATATTGTACGGATAACTGCATTTCCTTATTAGAGCAGTTTATAAATAGTTTCTCAGCTACATATCTATTTATAATACAGCACATACAGAATGCAGACTTGCTACATACGTGGTAAAATGCATTTGTAATAGTAAATCAAAAAAGATATGAAAATCCCAGATTTTGATTTGTTAATAAAACTGGCTTATAAAAGTAACTGTAAAATTGAAACAACTATAACTCTCTGGACTATTAAAATGTACAGAAAGACTGTTTACACCATTGCACATCATTATTCCCTTTGCTTTAAATGCTTGTGAAATATGGAATAAAATTAGACTCTACATAGGTCATATGCATGCGCACACACAAGCATGCATCCATGAAAACAAGGGGAAAACAAAACACACTGTTAACTAAGTCCATAAGGAAGGCTGCCAGCAGCATTCCGACAAAAATACTTTCTCCCCCACACATGGATCAGGCCAGTAGGTTAGTGCATTATGGATGAATTAACTCCTCCTCTTCCATCTTTTCTTCGTATTCTGAACAGGGGGAAAAAGCACATCTCACTCAACACCACGATTTATGTAAATGCAAGTTGGTTTTAATGTCTTAAGGCACTTCTTACTGCTTGGATGGCAGTGTATTAAGGCATACAGTATGTCAACTAAAGGTAATAAAGCTTTGGAAATTTTGAAGAATGTTAGCCAACTGTTTTTAGTATATGACTATTTAAGTTGATATTTTACAAAGGCCTCCTGAAAAAAAACTTTGATTGAAGATTTCCCCCAAATTCTGTTTCTTGGGTAGCTTGTTGACAAATCTGATCAGTATTTTCAGGCCAGCAGTGATATGTTTTGATAGTAATGGCACAGTGAGACTGGTTCTGTTTTCACCTGGAGCTGCTTTGACTCCCATGGCTACTCACTGATCGAGAGGTGCTGTAACGCTTTTTCACAATCATACTGATATAAGCTTTCATCAGTTTTGCGATGTCAACCACCTGCCAAGAGAGTAAAAATAACCCAAACCTTTTAATGTGATACAGTAATGCATCTCGGCACATAAAATAGCAGTATGACTTCCATTATCTAACCACTTACAAAAAAAACCCCTTACTGTTAGTTAACACAAATACTTAGTAGCTTCTACCCAATTCCTATTTTGCCTCTACTTTCTGTTTCTGCTACAGAACAACAATTACTTTGACAATTGTTGTTAAAAATCAGTATGTTTTAGATGAAGAAAGATCTACAAAACTGTATTTAAACCTTTAAAAACTGAGCTAGAAGTATTACCTGGAAAAAAGAGTGCTAGTTAATAAGAGATGAAATTAACAAGAAGAGCATATTAAAATTCCTCTTGCTCTTTACTTACCTTACTGGTCTCAAAAAGCAGTTCTCTCTCATCCACCACAATCTTGTAGGTATTGGCAAGTGGTGCCCCAAAGGACAAGATATGTTCATATTGGAACACTTCTAAAGGCCTGCCTTCCCCACGCTTGTAGACAGAAACTGCATCAGCACTGACTCCCAACCAGAGTTCTTGTGGGAAGCCCCCTTCTTTACACTAGTGAAGGAAAGAGTATAAATGAACATTCAGGAAAACTGGGGGTGGGGGAGAAAAACACTTAGCGCTGAGGTCGTCTTCTGTGCACCCTAAATCACAGTTCAAGTAAAGGCAATATTACATTCTGTACAATATTTTCTATTCTCCATCCTACCAACTTTTTTATGGGAGGCAGTTATTTGATCATGTAGAAAAATATTATGGTTCATTAATAGACAAATATAAATGTCTACATTGGGCATTATAACTAGAGTGCCTTTTAACTAAATGCTCCATATTATGCCAGCCTTCTCTCCTCCAAGAGAAAAATAGTAATATTCATTGAAATAATATATTGTTACATTCAGTGGGGACACTTTGGCATCAAGCTCTCGTTGTCCAGAATAGTAGCAGCTCACCAATGGGTCACTGACAATGCTTATTGTCTTGCTCACCTCCACATCAAAGAGTGCTGACCCGTAGCCAGGCCACTCTTTAATCAAATACATGTACTTGGCCATAGCCTGTTCCTGGTTCATTCCCTGCAGTTTTTTCCACTTGTCGATAACACTAGTCCTTGCAGCTGAGACTTCCTCTTTGATCCACATATCCAACATCTGCTCCTCCTCCATCTTCTGTTTGCTGATGGAGCCACTACGGAAACTCCTCCTCAGCGTTCCTTCAAGAAAGCTGGCTCGCTTCCTCTCAATCCTCTCTGCGGGGGTAAACATTTTAGTAGACTGTGTAATACGAGACTTCAGCCTTTGTAAGGGATAGACTTCTTCTATTTCTGGTATCGTGGTATGCAGACTGTAGTCTCCTTGTAGATATTGGAGTCGCAAGGCAGCAAGGACCTGGAGGGTTTCTTCGGGAGCAGGGTAGTGTCCTTTAATCACTGCTTCATGAGCCTAATGGAAAGTAAGAAGAGGGCTAGCTTTACAAACAGGTAGTAGGACTCAACTCTTTGGAAACTAGACAATACCTGCAAACTAGTTTTTTCCTAGGAGCAGGTATAGAGAGCTAGTATGGGGATTTGAGAGACTGTCTCTAGCAGACTAGAGAGGCAGGGTAGGTCAGGAATCGTGAATGGGAAGTATCTCAATGTGCCTTCTTAATTGGACTATCAAGCCAAGAACAGCAAGAGATCAGTGGGGAATATAATGAGGTCAGAGAGGGAACCGGGCAGCAGTAGCGGTGGCAGCAACTGGAGAGAAGAAATTAATCTGGGTTACAGGGCTGGTTGAAAAATTTCCATCAACCAGTTTGATAAGAAAACTTTTTTTGACAAAATGAAATTTGTGAAAAGTGTCTGCTTTTTGTGGAAAATGCTGACCATCAAAAAATTAGAAACTTTCAGTTTGGAAATGCTCCTATGGTGCCTTATGGGAGTTATAGTTCAGGTGACTCATGTCCTGGTTCTCCTCTATGTGTCGGGCTGCCCATCTTCCATGATGCACTGTACTAGCTCACCACCCTACGAACATTCTAGAGAAGGCCAGGGGGAGGGGGGTGAGCTCAATATGTGGAGTGGAGAAGTATAAGCATGTGATGAACAAATCCATATATAGAAAGGTTAAATATGATTGGTTAGAGGTTTGTGTTATGTAACTTGTTATGTAACTGCCTTGTGCTATAAAATAACAATGGGAGGGGCTCCTTGCTGGAGGGACTCTTCCTGATTTTTGTACTAGGGGCTCTCCCTTTGTGCACATTGAATAAAGCCTTGTTGAATTGAATCAAATTGAATCGCATCAAAGTCCCTTGATTCTGCCCAGCATCTGACTCATTGGGAACCACAAAATCCCAACAGTGCACATGTGTGCAGCAGAGTTAAGTAGTGAAGAAGCATCTTAGTGTCAGTGTCTTCAGTGTAAGGGTTAACTTTAGATGTTAAAACAGTTCAGCGGTTTAGAGACACAAAAATTCAAAACTGGAGACACTGATTTTTAACTGATAAAATAATACCAATTACTTGGCAGCAAACCCATGCAGCGGATAAAAAAGGGAGCAGCATGGCTGAAACCACATCACAATCACATCCTTAAGATATATCCATGAAATTCATTTTAGTGATTGAATGCTCTATGCTTTCTAGCTGGATTACTATTGTTCCTATCAATATACACAGAGTGCTTGAGTGACCATGGTGTGCTAATAGTTGCCATAAGACAGTGACGATGCAGATTCTCTGAGGAAATTGCCTTCATATAATTGCACTCATTTGAATTGCAAACTCTGCAAGCACATGTCTGCAGTTCAGATCAATACCACAATGTGATGTTTCAGAAGACAGCACTTCAGTGCTCTACAGCTCTTCTAGGTTATATTATCTAAAAGATTTTCTTAATGATTCTGTTCAAGTTTCATATAAAAAAACGACTTGGCTGTTCAGTGCCTAATAATATCTCTCTAGACTGGCATGGGCTTGGAGTACTGCAGTGGTAGGCTGTTCAGCCTCTGAGATCTATGCAGACAGTGGAGTAAACAAAGAGTAGAAATTAAGGAGTGTGTTGATCAGCTCTGAAGGGAGGCACCCAGGTAGACCAGAAGGACTGTGTCTGTAATGTGGATACTTAAGCCAGGTCTTAACTAAAAAGTTAAGTTGACCTAGCTACTGTAGACCGTGCTAGATCAACAGAAGAAACAAAAGGTCAAACATACTTATATAGGAAGCCTTGGGGACATTTTAAAGTGGTCACTAGACAGAGAAGATGACAGCCTACTTAGTTCTTCACAGTGTGGCACAAAATGAAACAACAGCTAAAACCTTTTGCAATAATAAATCCCAAGAGTGAGCATCTTTGCTGGCATAATAGAGGGATTGTTATCAAACAAAACAAACTGTTTCCTGTCAATGTTTATTTTAAGATTAATTTACACCGACAAATCCATTTAGTTTATTACCAGTTTTGTCCTTTTGCAATAATAAACCCCATTCTAGGGTGAGCAAAGCACATTCATTACTTATCACAGTGATGTGATGGGTACAGAGGGAACCAGACTGATTGCTTATTACCGAGCTTATTAAACTCTAATCTCCTGCTGAAAAATGCAAGAGCTATTAGCTGTCTGCAGTTGCCAGTATAAGTCTTGGTATTTAAAAACAAAAAAACACAAAGCCAACCCGTACGTATTTCTGTGGAAACTCATTGTTCCCTTTTCTATTTACCTTTTATGTTTCTTGTGCCTACTTAAGAGCATATATGGATGCAAATCCAGGTTCCCATCCCTCGGGGATTGAGTTATGATTTTGACTGAAAATGAAGGGGTTTAGGAAGAAAAAAGGTCCTAAAACTAAAGGCCAAATTCAGAGGTGAAGCATAAGGAGTTGTAACTGATCATGAAGACCAGATGGTCCTCAGCTGGTGTAAACTGGTGTAGCTCCATTGAAGTAAATGGAGCTAGCCAGTTTATACCATCTGAGGACTTGGTTCCAAATATTTATTAGTTCTTCAGATTAAATGTATAAAATAAGTGTAGACTAAAGAAATCCAAAGCTGTCTAAACTAGCATGACTTGCATACTGAGAAGCTGGAAGACTTACATTTATAGCAGGACAAGGAGATTATTTTGACCAGTATGTTTATAGCTCCTGCCAACTGCTTTTAATGTTATATCCTTCTCTTCTGACCTCTAGGTGTGTAAATTATGCTAGCTTAGATGCAGTGAGCCAAATTCAAATGTGATGTGTAAGGGAGGGTGTAGGTAACATAATGGTACTGGTGAGAGACTAGGGTGGGCAAAGTAGTCTAAGCTGCTGCAGTGAACAAGGAAAGCGGGGGAAAACAATGTGTAAACTGCACTATCTTAGACTCATCTCTGAATTTAGCCCTAAAACTTAATATGGGAAGCCTCCTGTTCTGAGCAATCGTCTCTGGGAATGCACAGTCCTTTCCCATCTGGCATTTAAATGTTAAGCATTTGTTTCTGTTGCCTTGATCTCCTGTCCTCCTTGTCCCTCCAAAAGAAAATAAATCTCATTTCCCCCATTCTTTACCTGCTCAAACATAAATGCGAATTCCACACTGTCTTTCGGTACATTTTCTGTGTCCAGGAAGCAGTAAAGCTTGAAGTAGAACTTCCATGGCATGTCCCCAGCTTCTGAAGTGGCAGCAAGCCTAGGAACAGAAGTTTGGAGCAGACATCAGTGACCAGAACTATTTTCTAAATTAACAAAATATTGAGAATTCCAAACAAATACCCAGTGTAAAACTGGAGTAACTTGGTGACATCGGTGGAGTTATTTTAGAGTTATACCAGAGTAACAGATCAAGAATTTGGCTCAGTATTTTGAATTTGCTTTAAAAAGATGACTTTGCTCATGGTTGCAAATCTGTTAGTCTACAAAAAGACCCCGGTATTACAAATGTTGGTTCTGATTTGAGGCAACTGTTTCCACCACAAACCATCAATAATCTAATGAACAAAATTTTGAACAATGTGTAATGAGAGAAAAGCACCAATGATATCAGAAAGTCTGATTGGCTAATGACAACTGAAAGGTAGGGAATCTCTGGAGGAGGTGCTGCAAATATTTTTATTAAAACTGGATTTAGAAGTAGTTGAACACCGAGCACAGTAGCCTTAGATGAGAGAAAAAGAGAGAAATATGGATTTAAGCATTGAATTACACTAGGGAGTTTTTCCTAAAATCTCCCACCATTGCTATCATTGGCAGTAGCAATTTGGGAGCACTAGTGTCTTAGGCCTGGTCTACACTACCCGCCGGAATCGGCGGGTAGAAATCGACCTCTCGGGGATCGATTTATCGCGTCCCGTCAGGACGCGACAATCAATCCCCGAATCGACGCTCTTACTCCACCAGCAAAGGTGGGAGTAAGAGCCGTCGACGGGAAGCCACGGAGGTCGATTTTGCCGCCGTCCTCACAGCGGGGTAAGTCAGCTGCGATACGTCGAATTCAGCTACGCTATTCGCGTAGCTGAATTTGCGTATCTTAAATCAACCCCCCCCTGTAGTGTAGATGTAGCCGTAAGCATCATGCCACGTAGATCTGCTCTGAGCAAGGTTAAATGACACAGTGGTTCAAATAGCAGTGACTGCCTGGAATCCTGTTGATAATGTTGCTTCTGGCACTGCTCTCACCCATGGAGCTGCAACACGGTAATGGTGGGAAATTTTAGAGAAGAAAAGGCTAGCATAGACATAACTGGGGTTGGAGGCGGGAGGAGAATGGGAGGTGGGGAGACAGAGAGAAACAACAGAATGCAAAAACCACCATGATGGAAAATTTGTATTTCATTGTCATGAGATTGAGGAAATCAAGTTTACAAGCACTTCATTAATCATTCTAAAAAAGATGCTATTGTTTCAGAAATAGCAGTATGTGGAATGCAGTTGTATATGCTGCCTCACCACTAACAAGTCTAAAGAAAGGGAGAATTGAGCATATTGCTGATGTTAGGAAGTTTTCTTTTTTAATTGCTGCTTATTAGCACAGAGAAAGAGACTCACTTTTCAAACTTTGCCAAGATATCAGCCACAATGGTCCTGCTTTCAATTGCTTTATCAGTAGTTCCATTGTATTCAAACAAGGCAAACATATTTCTGCTATCCTCCATGGCTAAGCCTCGAATTAACTTTTCAACAACCTAATGAAAAAAGCACAACAACAAAACCATAACAAAAAAGTTAGTACCTTAGAGGGTAATTAAGTCTAAGGAAAATTAAGACAAGGTAGGAGTCATTTTAGGGCAAAAAAGTGGCCAAGCTCCTGTCTAGAATGATTTAACAATGGTTTTCCCCAAATACTTATCTATTTTCAATTGCTCCTCCTTTTGCGATAGACATTATTGAATTGTAGCAGGTACATGGCCGCATGCAACAGTTAACTCCCTAATTTCCCAAACTCAAATATCTGAAGTATCACAATTTGGGCTGTATTTTTCCAGGCATGGGGACAAATATGCTCTCATCTACATCTGGGTATAGTGAAATAACTCCTATTAAGTCTGGATAGTACCAGGGTTACTTCGCCACAGTCTTGCTAGGTATCTTTCCCAAAACCAGATTTGATGCAGATCAATGGTCATCAAAACTCTCCAGTGAAAAGATAGTTTCCTAAGCAGAGGTCTCATCAGTGCCTCCTTGAACAAACCTTGAAATTTCACCTCCGCTGAACAGAGATGCTGATATTCTCCATCAGCTGGGCCCAATGTGGAACCCAAAACACCTCAGCACCTCCAGAGTTTCAGTGAGAATTAATGGCTAAAATTGTAGTGTCCACAAGAAGATTTAACACTTATCCCTATGAGGCCCTGCTCTGTCACTACCTCTTCTCACCTCTCCAGCTGTGGTATGGGAGTTGATTGTGATTTTACAGGAGCCACCACCATGGCAATAAACTGTAGATGTCATTTCTTGTCTTCTGATCAGGGCTTCTATTTCATCCCGCGACGGCACAAATTCTCTGCATTTGGTTTTTTTGAGAGATTCGTAAGTGAAGAGGGCATACTTTTCCATTTCTGTTCCTGGAAACTGGTCACGAGCCCTGTGACATAAACACTGAACTTAAATCACCTGCTGATAAAATGGAAGATGTGGGGGGAGCACCAGGGACTCTTTGACTAAATGACACTGAGGCGGTGACACACACAGTACTCCAGTGGTTAGTACAAGTCAGCACAGTTGTGTACTGACACACTGAAGCTTGTCTTCACTGCTTAAAAAAACCCTGCAGGACAACTAATGCATGTTAGCTATCCTAATGTAAAAATCCTAGTGGAGACCAAGCACTATATTTTACATCACGAGGAAAGTTAGGGGAGATCACCCATTGCAGGAGTGGAAGGTAAGGGAGGGCATTAGTGTTGATCTTGCCCTGCTCCCTCATGATAAAAACTACAGGTGCCTTGTTTCCACTAGGACTTTACAGCAAGATAACGATCACGTTAGTTATCTCACTGTAAAACCAAACCTTTTTGACAGTGAAGACATAGCCTTAATATGTTCTATTTTGCTCAGAATGTTTTCCCCCCAAAAAATAAAAGCAAGAAAAAGGCCCAACAAAATGTGTCCTGACTATTCAATGTTGCAATAGTGGCAGTAGGGAGGGAGTGTAGTTTACCAGCTAGAGTAGTGGGGGTCAGGACTCCTGGTGTCTCCTCCAGGCTGGGTTATACTGTATAACAGTTACTCATGTTGGTGAGTGAGTATCTACTCACACAAGTAAATCAATGGACCTGAATGGGACAATTTGGGTAAGTGCTCAACAGTGTAACCATCGCAGAGGCTGGGCCTTGGTAACCTTAGACAACTTGAAGCACGGAGAGAGTCCATGCTCTGCCCATCTGTAAAACAGATCTAATACCACCTTCCTCACAGGGGCATTGTGAGGCTTAATTCATTGATGTGTGAAAAGGGCTACAAGATCCCCAAATCAGAGGATATGTCTACACTGGAGATGCAATGTCCAGCTTGGGCAGATGTACGTTTGGTAGATTTGATTAAGCTACTGTACTAAAAATAGCAGAAAAGCAGTGCCTGCAAGGGTGGTGAGAGAGGCTAGCTGCCCGAGTACAACAATCCCATCTGAGACCCTAGGTACCTAACCTCCCAGGACTACCCTGCTATCTTTAGCATGCTAGCTCAATCAAAGCTAGTTGTGTAAATCTACCTGAGCTGAAAGTTACTCCTCCAGCTGCAGTGTAGACATACCCATATGCATATGGAAGTACTGTTTATAGGATTACAACTATTCTATGGTATTCTTATGCAACGATATTTTATAACTGACCTACAAAGGAAAAACTCAATTACATCAAACACAAATTCAGATTATTGTTTTAAGAAAACTGGAGGATTTATCTTATGTGTTATAAAATAGCTTGGATTCAGGAAGTAACCTGATTTCCTTTAAACGTGCAGCAGTATAGCACAAAAGTCTGAACCATGGCCATACCTGTGGTTGCTCAATTCTACGTCAAACAAGTTTTAAACATTTGGTCTTGATTTACAAATAAGTCTTCACTCTTTGTAACATATATATATGTAGGCTTAGAAGGATTAGATTTTCATCAGTAAATGTCAGTTTCACCATAGTTTGCAGTGTTGTAGCCATGTTGGTCCCAGGATGTTAGAGAGACAAGGCGGTGAGGTAATAACTTTTAATGAACTAACTTCTGTTGGTGAAAGACAAGCTTGTGAGCTTACACAGAGCTCTTCTTCAGGTCTGGGAAAGGAAGCTTATATTCATAACTTTGCTAGACTCTAAAAATCATGGACATAATAAAGACACTGGATTCATGGCTTATTACAACAACCTATAACCCAATAACCCCCCTCCCAACCGCCCATTTTTGTCTCATCACTGCAGAGGTGTTAACTGACTACTTCACCCTGAATGGTGTCTTACAATGTGTTTTAACTCCTTATGCTAAATGATCTGTTCCACCTTGTACTTAGCTGTGACACTCTAAGGCTACGTCTGCACTACAGACCTTACGGTGGCACATCTATACCGCTGCAGCTGTGCTGCTTGTAAGGTCTCTTGTGTAACTGCTCTATGTCGGCGGGAGAGAGCTCTCCTGATGGAATAATTAAGCCACCCCAACGAAAGGCAGTAGCTATGTCAGTGGGAGAGCGTCTCCTGCCAACATAGTACCGTGCACACCAGTGTTTTGTCAGTGAAACTTATGTTGGTCGGGGTGTGTGTTTTTTTTCCCCACCCCCTCCCCCGATTGACAAAAGTTTTGCCGACAAAAGTGCTAGTGTAGACAAAGCCTAAGTACCTTTCCCAGACCTGAAGAACAGCTCTGTGTAAGCTCAAAAACTTCTCTTTTTCACCAACAGATGGTGGTCCAATAAAAGATATTGCCTCACCCACCTTGTCTCTCTAATGTCATCATACACACACAAACTGGCAAAAAACATTTCCATCTATAATCGAAATTTAGAGCTAGACAAAGTAAGAAAAATGCTGCTTAAGAACATCTTAGCGTTTGATTTAACACTATTTACTTTGTATATTTTGACATATGTTGATGCTTTGTGTTAAGTTACAAAGCTTTAGCTTTTTTAATCTTAACACCTACCGTCATTAAATAATTGTCTGACCCCCCCATAATTTCCCACAACTGTGAAAATTTAAAATGATACAAATCAGAAAAACACAAAAAACTTTAAACCCATAATTTTACGCAACTGTGAACATTTAAAATATTGTGAAAAATGTTTTTTAAAAACCCATCCATATCTGTCAAAATTCCAATTCTGCCAAGCCAACATATGCTCAAAGTCAATGACTACTGTTTTTAAATAATAAATCTGCATTTATATCTTTCAGCCAGTGATCTCAAAATGCTTCACAAACACTAAAGGAACACTTACAATTAAAAGCAACACAAATAATTCAGGTGCAAAACTTTGGTTTTGTAAAAAAATGTGTTTGTACCAATACAAACATCAACAGAACCAAAAGTGAACCTAATGATACTATAATCCAGAGTGAAACTGACTAATCTATTTCATTGTCTAAATAAAGTAGACAACAAAAATTGGGGGGGGGGGGGAGGGGAATCAATTTTTAAAACGGTTTCCTTTTTAAATAGTAAAGTTAACTAGTAACACTTTAAATGGCAGAAAAGAGAGGTTTTAAAAAATATTTGTTTTAACATAATATCTCTTTAAGCATCATAACACTGTTCTCTTCTCTCACTAAACACTGGCATAAATAGGTGAAATGACTTGTGCAAGTTGGTGGGAGAGCCAGGAGTAGGACCCAGGAGTTCTGGCTCTAAACCATTAAGACTACTTCTGTAGGTAAGAGTTTTGATAGTAAATACAAGATCTGTGCATGTTTACAAAAAGAAGGCCCTGATCCTGCAAAGACTTGTGCATATGCTTTACTTTAGGTGCTGTAATTAGTGCCATTCACTTAAAAAGTACTATGCACTGTGCATAAAGCTAAGCGCATGAGTAAGTTTTTGCAGGAATGAGGTCCTAACCGATTCTTCAAATGATAACATTGAAGTCTATTAAAATTATTCCATGTAAATTTTAAATGAATTTGATTACTTTACTTTTCCTCTAAATTTTAGACTCAGTGGTTGAAATACTTGGTACACTTCAAGGGATTCCTAACCCTTTCCCCACAAGATGCCTATTTATTGGAAACTGTTATGAAAAATTACCAGGAGAGGAGACAAAGTGAAGAAAAAGAGCTGAAAACAATATTTTTATATCCTAAGTGTTTGTAGCCTCTTACCTTTTGAGATGGAATTTCAGATACTTGAGGATACCACGGCTGGGCAGGAATGTGCAACTCATGCATGTGAGTATCTGCCAGCTATACAGATTCCCCACACTCCCTGGGTTAGGCACTTTGTTAGTCTGTTTGATGAGCTGACAGTAGAGCTCATCTCGAAGGGGTCGTAAATCATGCCCCGTCTGAAGGATACCCTGGATTATAGGTATGGGATCAGACATAGACTCTAGCTGCTGCAGAGAATTAAATATCTTGATGGCTTCATCCTGGAGAGTTGTGTAGCCTTTGTCTTTCAGCACTACAAAAAGAGAGTGAGACGTAAGAAGGTCTTATAAAAGAGATGTTCTAGCTCAGCAGTTCTCAACTGGGGGTCCACGAGCCTTTCAAGGGAGCTGCGGGGCCCCACGGCTGAAACCCAGACTCTGAGCCCCAGCTACCTCCCTCCTGCACCCTAAGCTACCCCCCTGCCTGCACTCAACCCCTAGCCACCCCCCTCCTTGCACCCACAGCCACCCTGTGTGCACACAGCCCCAGCTACCCCCTCTCTGCACCTTGAGCTACCCCCCTGCCTGCATACAGCTCCTAGCTACCCCCTCCCTGCGCCTAAGCTGTTTTCAAACTTTCTGAGCTAAGCCCCTCACCTTTGAATTATAATTTTTGGTTGCGCCCCCTCCTTTCCCCAACCCAGACAGGCGGATGGCCTGTTGAGGTGAGTCAGTGGGTGGAGGTGGCACTCCTTCTCTGGACCGCTGGCCCCTGTCCCCCTCCCCGCCATAGAAGTCAAACTATGTCTATGCCCAAGGCCCCTGCCCTGAGCCACTCTCCCCTCTACCCCCGGGCTGAGCCCTGGAGTTTTTATAGCACGTCAAGGGGGGCCTCAGAGAAAAAGAGGTTGAGAACCCCTGCTCTAGCTCAACCAAAAAGTATGGGCTCGAAGCAGGAATTACTGGGTGGAATTCTATGGTCTGTGTTATTCAGATGATCATAGTGGTCCCTTCTCACTTTGAAGTCTATGAATCCATTAGAAATGTGTGGAAACTAACAGAATTTCTCATAAAATGAAAATTCCATGTTAAAGTTTGTTTTTATTCTGAAGCTGAACAAAAACAAAAATTTCAGAATTTCCCATGAAAGGAAATTTTCAAAAAAATAGTTTCAGGTCAATTGAAGCATTTTGTTTTTATTTTGACTTTTTAACATTTTATTTTATAATGCATAATATAAAATTTTGAAATAAAAAATATTGAAGTCACCTTATCAAAATTGTTTCCCCCCCCAAATGAATCATCATTTTCCAACATAAAAACATTGTCAGAAAATTTCTGACCAGCTTAGAATCTGTACTGCTGAAATGTCTATTGCTCTTTCAACAACATAAGGAAAACTAAGTGGAGATCACAAGTTAGTTAATGAATTCTTGCATTTGCTCATTTTCTATATACATGGAATTGCTTTTTCTATAATATTAGCATATTGCTTAAACTCTAATAGTTAAACTAGCTAATTGCCTTGCTGCTTGTTAATGCAAGAAAATGAATTAATCACTCTTTCTATTACCTAATGTTGACTAGGGCCTTACTCAGTACAGCCAAAAGCACTGTATACAATTTGGATTTGAGGAATGCTGCATTGATGAGTAATCCTTATGTTTGAGTCACAGTTAGGCTTAATCCCTCTGGCAAGACAGGTAGCAGTTTATTTTATGAGTGGTGAGTGACTGACTTTTCTTTACTGTGTTGTCATTATAGAAAATAACTTGGGGTTCAAATGAAATTTAAAATAGCTCAGATTAGGAGCTATGTGAAGCTGCATCATTTTAGGGACAACTCTGGCAGGAATCTTACCTCAGGAGCAGCACCCCCAGGTTTTATGCAGGGCCTCAGCTGCCGGCCCTGCGCCCGGGACTCCACTCCCCGGCCCGGGGCGCAAGTTTCAGCAGCCGGCCCCACTCCCCGGCCACTGGCCTCGAGCCTGGGGCTCTGCGCCCAGGGCCCTGCTCCCGGCCCCGTGCGCAGCACCCTGCTCCCAGCCCCACACCTGGGGCCCCGTGCCTGGCACCCCGTGACTGCCCCCACCTGTGGCCCCAGCCTTGGCCCCCTCACCCCTGTCTGGGTCCCCCCCCAGAGACACAGCCCTGCTCCCGGCCCCAGCTCTGGGGAATTGGGGGGCATGGACAGGGGTAAGGGGGGGGAGAGGGATGAGGTAAGAAGTAAAAACTGCTTTCAGCACCCCCACTATTAAAAGTGTTCCAGCGCCACTGCTCAGGAGCCAGAGGTCTTCCTGGAGCATGCCCACTTCTACACCCGTCAAGGGGTGTAGCTTACTCTTCCTGCATGCACAGCCAGCTAAAAAGAGTGAAGAGACTGCAGCTCCTGTGTTCTACCACTGCACAAGACTCAGTGGGGGCCCCTTACAGGTCCCCTTACCCCTCCCAGGAAATCCATGGAGCAGCAGGGTATAACTTGGGTCTTAGAGAAGATGAGAAAAAAATCTGACACAAATGCCATTTGATATCCTGATGTTTAGCCCCATGATTGCCACCTTTTCTTCACAGAACAGTCCTGGTCTGGATGGGGTTCTCTCTTTGACAGGCAATAAGAGTTTCAAAATAACTTAAGTTTATATTTTTAAGGAAATCAAATTCATAACAATCGTGCAACGACTCTGACCCAGTGTTCAAAGTCTATGAGGTGCTAACCTGGAGATAAAACATGACTTGGCTGGAGTGGTTATTACACCTGTTTTTTGGAAATCAAAGTTTGCAATATCTATCTAGATCAATGACTCTTCAAATTAAATATCTTCAAAAATAATACATGTATATTGGATTCCATGTTTTCCCCACACAAATGATGAAATATGTAACAGTTTTAAACTGGAGGTTGTAGTGGCTTAAGGCGGCTGCAGTCCCCCATCCACTCAGGAAGAGAGGGGCTCTGAATGCAGACAGTAAAGTACATAGTGATAATCAGGGAAGGAGATGTGTCCAGGGTGGTTGATGGGATTAAATGATTTAACTAATCTCTGTTGCAGCCTTCACAAGGCAGGACTTCTATGGAGCCCCTGATGGGAAACTAAAGTTGTGCTCCCTAGGGTATAGTAGGTAACCTGGGGGAAAGAGAGAGCGAGTTTACATGTCTGAAAAACTTACGGTTTAGATTGATGTCCCCATATGGCAATGGCAGTAATGGGGAGTGCAGTGGATGATGCGTGTAACGGAGAATAGGGTTTCTCTTATAAATCTGTTCAACAACCTCAGAGTTCAGGCAGTTCTCCTGGTGGGTTTAAAAAAAAAAAAAGGAAAATTCCTGGTTCAGTGTGAATGATAATCCAGTGATGGATGCGTGTGAACAGATTGGTCCAAAAAATTATTCAACTGCAATACCATGTGAAAAAGTCTGTTAGTAAAATTACTTGTTGCTAAAAGATACAGCAATAAAAACTGACCTGCAAAATTTTCTTCGGGGGGCAGGCAGCATTTCAGAGGGGTATGAGAAGTGCCAGCCATTCTTCTCCACATTGAAGATGTAAAAACTTGTATCATGGCAAAGTGGCATTCTCCTCTTGTTTTGATGCCCAAAGCAGAATATGCTATATGTGACTCTCCTAAATCCAGTACACTTCATAGTCATGCCAGTTTCCCTACTTAAAGAATGTCTGGCCAAATGGTTTCAGAGTTTGACAGACAAGAGCAAGCAGCTTTTCTCTAACACACACGACTGTAAGTAATGCTCATGAGAGGTGCTTGGTATTTCCAATTCCCATTGGCATCAAAGGGAGTAATGGGCGCTCAGCAGCTTCCAAGATGAGGCCCAGAATGCGCCACACTTTAACGTTTTTATTGCACAGACGAATCCCAAGGGCTGGGCAGAGGATGGAAAATCCATTTTTGGAAGAATTTTGAGGTTTCAAAATTTATTTTCATTTCACATTGGTATGAAAACAAAACCTTTCTAAAATGTTTGCAAACTGGAATTGTGTCAAAACATGTTTTCCAATCAAAAAGATCAGGTTTTCAATTAATCTCTCTCTGGTGAAAAGTAGCCAGACAGCCCTGGACCTTAGAAACCTTCTGAAGAATCCTGCAGTTTTTATCTTTTCTGAAAATCCACCACATTATCCACTGAAGTGAGACCAACAGAGATCCATTGGGAGAGATAGTCAGAGCCCATGCATGTAACCCCTTCAATGGGATCACAAAGTGCATTAGTTAATGCTGCTTTAAGCAACATTAAGTTACACAAATTATCAGGGCAAAAGTTATACTGGTTTCCAAGGGAAACAAACATACAGAGTAGCTTTTCCCTGACTCTTTCCCCTCCACAGGCTATATGCCCCATGTTCTTTTGCTCTTGTAACAGTTAAAGGAGAGATTCCTCTGGCTGCTGGATGGTGTGTGTGTGTCTGAGATTGTTTATATCAGGCATCTAATTGTTTAGAAATTGGGTCATCGGGCTTCTATTTCCTTTCACGTCACATGACAGAGGGAGCATAAAGGGCTCAGGTTCCAAATGTATATACTGTCTCCCCCTTCAGAGGCTTATTTTTACCTTAATATCTTGAATAAGCTGCTGGGTTGGTGTATCAATCGGTGCTTTTGTGTCAGTCACATTCTGGATGGCACTTGACCAGCGGGTGGCCTCATTGAGCAATTTTGTATAGAGACGGTAGCAGTGCTTGCGTCCATACACAGTTACATTCCAGTAGCCTATGACAATAGTAAAAATTAGTTATTACAAAACGTTTTGTGGCTTTGCTTATTCTGATGGAAGCAGAGATGTCAGTGTTTTACTAAGACACAAACTGCATGTTAGGCACAGCTAAACTGCTCCACTGGAGTCTCACGGGCAACTTCTCTGGAACCCAAAGTCTGCAACTAAGTAGCCTAAAATAGAGCAAGCTGCAGTCACCCATGTTTCTGTTAGGGAGGTACAGCCTCCGAAACGACAGGTGCCAGCATGGAACACTCCATCCTGATCCATACATGTGCAATCTCCACAGGCCTCATCAGCTTGGTAAGGCTGAAGGTGACCATAGGCCACAGACTTGTCTCATCCTAGCTGTACAAGAGGATCCTGGGATAACATTGTCTTACTGAAGAAATCCTTTAATAGCCTGCATTATTTATGTAAACATGGATCATTAACACACAGGCTACTCATTCTGTAAAACCAATATGTGTTCTCATCTGTGTAGCTTTCTTGCATCTTAAAAATACACTGCTGATTCAGTCCCAATGAGAAACAGCATATATTCAAACTTTATTTTCCTTATATCCCAAAATGGGATTTTCATGAGACAAGAGAGTCTAAAGAAAGCTTATTTACTCTTTGGGTGGCAAAAATCACTTTGTAGGGTCAAGGGTACACAGTGAAGATTGCACTGGACAGTTCAAATATGAAAAAAGGAGCCTCTTATTTGAAAACGACTGAATCAGAGTTGAAAACCAGTTTAGAAAATGTTCTTGGACAAATTCAGGGGTGACTTGGAAAGTGGTATAAATTTGTTACTGTAGATCTACTTAGACACTAACACTGGTAGGTTAGTTGCTCTAAGCTACATGCTGAGAAGCTAGAAAGTAGGGTGAGGGCTGCCTTAATTTATGCCTTCTTCCAAATCCTTGATGTGTAAACTACCGTACACTAATTTAGCAGTATTAGGAGTGTTAGGAAGAATGAATTATACCACCTTACACATCACCTCTGCAGTTTGTCCCAATGAGTTCAGATGTCTCTACTGGCAAAATATTTTGTGAAGTTCCACTGACCTTCTGTTTACCCATATGTATTCCTGTAATCCAAATAGTGGATGTAAAGTATTTTCCTATTGTGCTTGTTGCGTTTCCAGGTAGGCTGGAGTGCAGCTCAGTGCACACAAAAACCTAATGCTCATGAACAAATTACCTGTCTCTTTGAAGATTTTCTCATCAGGCGGTACCACCGAGCAGAGGCTATTCAGGACTAGGGTACCCAATTTCAGGGCATTCTTCTCTGAGCTCTTGTAGTAGTCCAAAGAATTGTGCGTTAAGACAAACCAGCGCTTCTTCAGCTTTAGTGAAGACATCTTCGGGCTGTTTTTTACTTCTTTGTGTAACCATCCTGTTAAATAGACATCCCATGAATTAAAGCTTTTCATGGAATTAGGCAAAGCTGTGGTTAACTTTTGGCAGCTTAGACTTTTTAAAAAAATGATTAATACAATTTATAAAAGTATCACTAAGTATTGCCAAGTCCTCTTTTTAAATAACTTTTGTTTAAGTTAACAGTGTCAAATTAACTCCCAAGAAAAGGTGAGGTTTAAATACTACATATTATCTATACTGGGGCTTCTCAAACTTTAATGGCATGAACCACATTTTATTAAAAAGACTGACTCGTGTACACCCTTCCCCATCCATTCACAATCACAAAACATCCTTGTGGAAGCTACAGCAATTGTTTACAGGGAAGAGTGATATTAAGAAAGTCTGAATGTGTTTTTAGTAATATCCCTTGAGTTATCAGCAGGAAACAAAGCCAGCAGCATGTGACCAGCGAGCTCTCTGCAGACCACCAGCAAGTGCTCCACAGACCACAGTTTGGGAACCACTTATCTATACAATTCAACTCCTCTGGTTTGCTTTCCCATTAATTCTTACCCCTGACTATGAATTCTTGCCCCTCCACTCTGGTATCTCCCTTTGATCTCTGCAGCAGTGTTATCCAGTGGTGCATCTCCTCAGGGGTGTCAGCATTACAGTGGAGAACACGATTAGCAGTGATGATCACAAATGAATTGGGTCTATGGAAAAAAACGAAGGTGGAAAAACCCATACAGTAAATATAACTACTGTTTGCACCACAACTAAATGACTGACTTACCTCACTTGCCATAAGCATAAACACTTCCCTCTTGTTTGTATTTTATATTCAGGCAAGTGTTCCTCACTTCTGCACCATTTATTTCAAGAACTCTAGCCCTATAAAATGTTAAGCTTTTAAAAAAGACTGTTTAAAATAAGAGATGGGTTTGTACCAAATGCTGGGTTTATGCAGCCCTAAACTTTGGGGAAACTTATATCCAGACTTTGCCTCATCTTTATATCAGCCCAACATAAGATCCTTCCCCACTCCAACAACGACAACAAAAACCACCTTGAAGTTTGGCTCTGGATCCAAACTTTGTAGTTCATGGTCATCTCCATTTAAAGTGTTTGCTTCAGTAACTACGTTAGCTAAAACCAACTATAATTTACGAAGATTTATAATGAAGCAGCATGTGAACACAGATCCCTTTATTTTTAATACAGTGCAATTAAGGCAGCAGAGTCTCTTTTTTAATGAGATTTTGGCTTTCATCCAATCCTACCCCAGGATTCACTGAGGCACCAGCAAATTGACCTGCTTGCCTAAGATCACACGAGTGGACTGTCTTGGTGGCTCTACACGGATTAGATTCTACTGTTGTGCTCTTCTGTCTCCACAAGCCATGTACTTTGAACTCTTTAGACCCTTTTTCTACCCAAGATACAGCTCGCAAGAATTATATCAGAAAGCCTTTATCAGGGCCCATGCCATTTTGGGATGCATAAGCAGATCATCAGCATCAAGCAGGAAGATAACAGACTTTCACTTTGCAGTTCTAGTGAGAAGACATTAGGAATATTGCACTCAGTTCTGGACATTTTAATGGCAAAATTATTTGGAGACAATTCAGAGAAGAGCAGCAAAAAATAGCTACGAGGCTTTCACCCTGTTGATTGATGCACATGCTGACCCAAACAAGAGAGACTGTTTGTGCCAGGCAAGTCAGCAAAACCCACACTAGAACTGATGCAGATCCTTCCCCACCCACTTCGTACATTATGTTGGAAAATCTCAATTTTGGCACTATCAAAAAGGAAAGGCAGTGAAATAGTTTCATGTGCAAAATATGGAGATCAGTGTAAAAAATGTCAAATTTTAAAAGAGGAAACATCCACCCCAGCCAAAAATGGCAGAGGAACTTACCTATCTGGGTTGTCAGAAGCACACACAGAATCAATCAGTCCAACATCCAGTGTGCCCTGTGCAACAAAAACCCAATCAAAAAAAGAGGCAGACATTTCAATATCACTAAAATATATTATTCAATACATTACTTTTAGGTATAAGCAAAACTGGGAATTACTTTGCATACTTTGGTTATGCAAAACTATATAGATCTAGGTGCCAATTTCTTCTAACCACTAAAATTTAGGGGAAAGGGAACAGGGCTTTCAGATAAACAGATCAGCTTTAGTTACATTCACTGCAAAGCAAGTTCAAAAACAACTTCTATTTTTCTGAGTTTCACAACTCAGTTGCAATTTTGACCTAATTTACAATACCCTAGTGAACTTACCACCACACAGCATAGAACCTTGGGAAGCCAACATCAAACAGAAATCTAGATTTTTATTTTCCTTTGTTTCCTTGTTAGCACTCTCTAAACTGAATGGGTTAAATCTGCCCCCCAGTTATATGTTCTGTAAAAATAACCAACGGAAATGTTCCAATATTTTTTTTTAAATTAACAGATAGTTGTATTTTTTAATTTAATCAAACAAGCATGCCTTTCTAGTACTTTAACCCGAAGTACTGCACTACTGTGTTGGAGCATGAAAATTTCATAGGGAAACTGACTAGAAAAAAAGTGAAACCAACTACACCTCTACCTCGATATAACTGGCCTCGGGAGCCAAAAAATCTTACCGCGTTATAGGTGAAACCGCGTTATATCGAACTTGCTTTGATCCACCGGAGTGCGCAGCCCCGCCCCCCCGGAGCACTGCTTTACCGCGTTATATCCGAATTTGTGTTATATCGGGTCACGTTATATCGGGGTAGAGGTGTGTAATATATTTTCTTTTCTCAAGGACAGTGAAATGCAAAATCAAGAGACTATAAGTAGTAAAAAGGAAATTTAGATTAATAAAAGAAATGTTAACCTCTAGATATTGGCTTTAACTTCCTGGGGCAGGGGCTATCTTCTCATTATGTGTGTGTGTGCGCAAAGTGCCTAGCACAATGGGGCCCTCTAGCCACTACCACAAATATGTTTATAACATACACAAGGAAATTTGTGTCCGATTTTCAGAGGTGTTCAACCCCTGTCACAATCAGGCCCTTTGTTTTCTAAAAATGTAGGCTTCTATGCCTTTAAATTTTGACTCACCACAGCATTCTGTGGGTTTGCTTGCTCATCATGCATCTCCTGGATCTCCTGTTCTGTGGAAGCATTGACCTGACTCAGCACGCTGAACCACTGGCTGCAAGAGAGAAAGCCAAACACCAACATGACAAAAGGCTCACACCCAAGAAACCTCTATCACATTTGTGGCCTGTGGAAAAGCAACAGGTTCTACAGGTTCCCTGAACTGCCTCAGAAAGGAGCTCTGTTCTCAGCACTCAAAAAAACAGCAAGCCTCTGTGCAGTCAGTTCAAATAATGACAGAATCCCAGAAGAAATAACCAGCAGGGCCGTCCCTAGCTATTCAGGGGCCCGACGCAGCCCCCTCCGCGGGGGAGGGGAGGGGGGGCTGGCTTGGGGGACGGGGGAAACTGCCCCCCAGCACTCACTGGCGGCGTGGCTGGGACCGGGTCGCTGCACTTCCCGCTGCCGGTGAGTGCAGGCCCGGCCCTGCTGCAGTCCTCTGGGGCGGAGCAGGGGTGGGAAGAGGCGGGACTGGGGCTGGAGCAGCATGCAGCTGCACAGGGCACCAGGAAATTTGGTGCCCCAAATTTCCTGGTGCCCTACGCAGCTGCGTACTTTGCATATGGGTAGGGTCGGCCCTGATAACCAGAATATCCTTGAATACCCCCTCTGCCCCAAAGTTTTTTTCCTAGATCTCCAATACCAACTCCCTTTACACCATTTCATTTTAAGGTAAATACTCTTTATTAACACAAGGTATCTCTCAAGAATTGACTGTAATCCCACTGAAGCCCTTCTATGACCTGGATGTACCCAAACATACAGCAAACAGTTCAGCTGGAATAGATACATTAGTAATCTGGACATTTTGTTTGTTTGTTTTAAAACACTGAACGTTCACACCTCAAATGATTCCCTAAATCCTGATGTAGTAATGTTGTGATTGGACATTTCTTATTACTATACATCTGAAAAAGTGCGTGTTTATATAATCTCGTATTTAAGTCCTCTGTGCATGTGGCATGGGAAGGGGGAGGACAAAAAAACTCCCCACACATTACTTTTGTCTGTAGTCAGCAGCAAGGCAAAAATCAGTCTGCGCTAGGCTGCTTTGGAAGGAAGCACTGAAGATGGGCCAGTGTCAATTTATTCCAATCCAATGGTCAGGTATCCCCAAATAGCTGGCAGGTGGTGGAGCAGGGGTTGCTATTCCAAACTGTAATCCTGAGTAGCAATTACAGAAGAGCTGAACTTCAGCCACGTGGTCTGCCTTTGGGATATATTTCATCTACTTCTGGTCCCTGTACAGTTAGAACCCGATTACCTTGTGCAATCCCACTGAAATATGAGCACCGAACTTGGCCAGTTCTGCAGGTTTCCTGAATGTCATTCTTTGAGATATTAACTTGCCATTCTAAAGATACTTACCCTAGGGCCAAGTTTCAAAGGGCCTCATCCCAGCCTCTAAAACTGCATCTTCACACTTTTTGCAATTGCAGAAGTTGTGTATACATGAACATTTTCTATGCAAAATTGTGGGTTTAAGTTTAGAGGCCTCTCTGAAACAACTGCCTACATTCATGGATCCTCTCCCCACACATACGTAATTGAAAACTGTGGTGTTTAGGAAATGCCAGGTTTCCACACCCATACACATCTGGAAACTGGACTTCTGGTAACAGTTCTAGAGAGACTAAGTGGTTAAAACAGCATCACAACAGCCAGAGGTTTAGTACCCTGCCTAACTTCTTCCACAAATGTAACGTTTTAATTAGTAGCCGCTATAAAAACTTCAGTATTTAGGAAATGGGGAATGAATGAGAGTGCTGGAGCTGATCCAGACCCTATGGCAGTAGGAAGGAAGCTGAGAATAGGGTTATGGTCCTTTATATACCTCTGCATGAAAAATCTAGATCCACATTGGACACTGTTTTCCAACTGGCTCTGTACCTGCATCCTGAGGGTGCAAGTGCCCTAGCAACGGAGATTGGCACAGGGCAATTCTTGAAGGAGAGCTGCCAAGTTTCAGGTGAAACCGTTCAAACCTAGGATGTGTCTCACATGGTTTCTACTCACGGTCATAAATCAGCCCAGGTTTACTCAAAACTCATGTTGATCAAAAGTTGCGCAAGCCTTTTCCTGAACTTGGCCTGAAATTTAGTTTGTGACAAAATCTGAAAGCAGGCAAAACAGTTTCATTATGGAAGCCTGGCCCAGTTCTAATCCAGTGTCTATTAGCTCTCAAACAGCTCCCCGGTCAATGCTCAGAATGACACAGATTCCAGAGAGCATCACCTCCAGCCCTCCCTTGCTGGAGGGAGTATTGACACGAGGAGGGCCCCTCTGAAGAGGGAAGGAAAGGTTCAGCTATTAAAGGATCCTAAACCCAAAATATTCCCATAGATTATAAACAGTGATTCATCTTTCCTTTCCTTTCCAGATTCTGACCCACAGGTATTTTATTTAAAATCCAATGTATTAATTAAATCATATCAAAGAAGCCAGACCTCATACTAACCTTTTATTATACAACAGCTAATGTGGGCACATAGTAGTATTTTTAAAAAGAGTGATCGAAGTTTAACTTCAAGTACAAGTAGTGTACATATTTTCCTAAAATATTTTTTAGAAATTACTTAGTTCAAAATGAATGAAAACCCTGCACCTGGGTGAAAGGAAGATGGCAGCTCAGCTCTACAGTTCCCAAGTTAATGATTGGGTCTCAGAGGATCAGCTAACCCCCAAACTGTTTGTTTGCATGCCTGTGCCCCTTCTCCCCACACCAGAACAATGTAAAGAAAACAATAAGTACAAAATGTGTGGCATTTCCATCCCATGTGTGAGATTAACCTGCATAGGGAACAACACAGACCTCAGACCATTTCATTCAATGTACTTCATTCAATGTAATCAGAATTAACTAACAGATACTTCTAAATCAATTTTTGACCCGCTTTTCAACAGTGCTGAACATTCAGAGCTCCCTTCGCTTCAACACCTCTGAAAATCTTTATACATCTCCTACTGGAACCAAGGTATCTTTGAACAATTGTGGATTGTGGAAACAGAAACAAGGAAAATGCCAGCAGGTGAATTAACCTGTAATGTGTGTGGTGTGTATACTAAACGAACACTGAAACTGAAGTCATTGTCTCCTCCTATGTTTTGGAAAAAGGTAGAGATATGTGACTGAGAACATGAAAGCCCCTAAACTCTGGTAATTTCTTATTGGCTCCTCAGTAGAGCAGTTTGCCAGAGACAGAGTAGTTCAAACAGACAAAACTAACTAACTGGATCTTTATACTTATATGTTACTGTAACTTATGACAAATCTCTCAAGTTAATAATGGAACGCTTACAAATGGATTCAGACTATAATTTTAAGGAAGACTTAGCAGCTCATTTTAATTTCAAAAGAGATCACTGAATTAACTGTGCTGTTATAGCCTATGAAAAGTTTCCCTTTAAAGTATGAATAAGAAGAACTGCAATCTGAAGATCTCAAGGCCCTTTACGAACATTAATTAATTTATATTCAATACCCCTGTGATGGAGGGAAGTATTATTCCCATTTTACAAATGAGAAAACAGAGTAATAGAAATGTTAAGGACTAAATCCACAAAGGGGACTTAGGCTGTGTTGAAACACCTGACTTTTAGGTGCCCTGCTGCCCAATGGAACCTTCAGCCATGAGTTAGGTGCCCAGGCTCCCTAAACCAGGGGTCGGCAACGTTAGGCACGCGGCTCGCCAGGGTAAGCACCCTGGTGGGCCGGGCCAGTTTATTTACCTGCTGATGCGGCAGGTTCGGCCGATCGCGGCCCCCACTGGCCGCGGTTCGCCGTCCCGGGCCAATGGGGGCGGCGGGAAGCGGCGCGGGCCGAGGGATGTGCTGGCCGCGTGCCGAACGTTGCCGACCCCTGCCCTAAACATTGCCAGGGAAGAGAAAAGCAACTAAGAATAGGATCCACAAAAGCCAGCATGCTGAGTGGGGAGCTGCCTAAGCTAGCCAGTAGGAAGGGGACTGGGGACCTAAGACCCGCCCCTCAAACATAGTTAGGCACCTAGCTCCAGGTTGGAGGTATCGATCTCTACTTAGGATTCACAGCCCTGAACCCACTCCTGGAGTTAGATGGCTGAGCCAGGTCAGCCTTTTCACATGTGCTATGAGCGAGAGTGCCCCTCCCTCACTTACACAGCGTAGTGGTTAGGGCATTCACTGGGAGGTGAGACATCTGATTTCAAATCCTTGCTCTGCCTGATAAAGAGCAGGTACTTGATTTTGGGTCTGCTGTACGCAGGGGAGTGCACTGACCAGCAGGCTAGTCTGTCTCTCTCTCTGGTCCAGTGAACAATTATTTATACAAAATGGAACAGGTTCAACAGGAGAGATTGAAGGAGCCACACCACCAACTATCCACGCTCAAGTCCCTGCTCCAACTCAGGCAGAGTGGGGATTTGAAGATACTCATGTGGAGCGTGGGAGACCTAACCATTGGGCTATTAAGCATTCTGGGATGGACACACACACCCCCCCATCTGAAAAACTCCCAATCTGGTCACTCCCAGTTGTCTTTTATGTGAGACCCAATCCAGTAGGTGTGGTCACCCCACAGGCAAGATAAATGGAGATAAGGTCAGGCTTGACAAAGCCCTGGCTGGGATGATTTAGTTGGGAACTGGTCCTGCTTTGAGCGGGGGGTTGGACTAGATGACCTCCTGAGGTCCCTTCCAACCCTGATATTCTATGATTCTATGAAATGCCTAGCTTGTGAATCCCACCAGGCCTGGCTTAGGCATGATCTAGGATGCTGCACAGCTCAGCGGGATCAGAAATTAGGTGATATTGCACATCTCCTGGTAGAAACTTAGGCACCTAGGGAACTTTACTGATACAAACTTAGGCGTCTACATGGTTAGGTGGCAGCTGAGTGGGGTTATCGGGATCTCAGTGGAGTCTAAATATTGGACTTAGGTACCTAAGTCCCTTGTGGATCTAGCATTAAGTAACTTGGATGAGGCCACAGAGTAAAAATACCCACATATCCTCACTTCTCGTCCTGGGAGTCCAGCTCAGTGGGCAGTGTAAGATTTAAAAATAACCTTAATTATTTATTTTCTTACATTTGTATGCTTGTGTTTTTGTAAATGATGTAATAGGCAAGTATGTTATTGTCACTCAGAAATTGCAGGTAGTTTTTTTAATTCAGATTTTTGGATTTGGAATATAATAGAGCTAGCAGCATTAGCTTGCTCCTAGCCCTTAAGACTATGGATAGCAATTTTTCCTTGCTGCTGCCAAGGATCCGTATCAGATTCTAAGACCTTTAACAGCTGAGCAGATGGAGATCATGTGCTTTGCTCTAAATACCACAGTCTTCTCATTTGTGAATGTGAGTGCACTCCTCTGAACTACAGAGACCATGTGAAATCTCACATATGAAAAGATTTTAGGCTCTAAAGAGAACAGTGTAGGAGCCTGCCAGACCAGGGCCTTATTTCAGACAGCCTACAGTGGAGCATATGGATTTCATCAGTTTTTTAAGCAGGTGAAGAAGGGCCTGAGAAGCACAAAAAGCAGTGAGAGAAGTGGCCAAAGGAAATGACCCTGTACAGGCAAGAGAATATTAAAGGTGTCACAGGGAGCAGGCATGGCCGAATCCCGGTTATCGCAGCACTGTTGATCTGGCTCTTTTCTGTACCACGCTGCCACTGGCAGCCTCTGGTGGCTGCAATCTCCAACTGCCTCACAAGATCTTTCAAAGGGGATTAAATGCAGTGTGTTTAATACTGCTAGCCAATACCTTCAGAGATCGCATGTAAAAGACAGTCAATACATTGCTGCTGTTGCAAGAGTTAGAATGATATGGAGAAGAAGAGCTTAATGATTCTCTTACCTAGCATCCTCAGGAGAGTCAGCAATCAAGTGGTAGATCCTGTCGGCCATTACTATATCAATCCCATTTTCTTTACCGGTATTATCAACAATCTCTCTGAAATGGATGCAAATGCCAGAATTAAAGCTAGAGAGATACCCCATGCACAGTGAATATGCTCTTCTAGTGAGCGGCTTAGACACTCTAATATTTCATAATAATATTTACTTGTTTTACCCTGATTCACTTGAGATGTGTAATGCAGACTCCTGTTACTTAAACATTATCAATTCACCAAAACAACATTTGTCATGGCCATTGTAGCCACTGTCCAAGTTACCCAAGTTTAAAGCACTATGAATATTTACTTTTTAAAGTGGCCTTTTTTTCCCACTTGTCATTTAAAAAATAAATACTTACAACAACAAAGAAAAACCTTACTAAGAGCAACAAGAGGGGGAAGAGAGTCATCTCTAAAAAAAGAACCAGTGTTGAGGAAAGGAACATAAGGTCTTACTCTGACTCCTTAAAATATTCAAGGGGTTGCTGAAGATGCCAGAAATGCAGGCCAAGATTTTCAAACGTAACGGCATTTTGTCTGTCAGTTTTTGGGTGCCCAGTTTAAGTCATATTAAAGGGGCCTGGTTTCCAGGAAGTGCTGAGCACCCACCCTCTGAAAACCAACCCTTTTGAGGTGTCTCAAGTCAGACATGGAAATATCAAGGCCCCCAAAATACCACAAGTCATTTTTCAAAATCTTGCCCTGTGTGTTTAAAGCAATTCACAAACTTTGGTTATTTCCATGTACTGCTAAGCATTTCCCAAGGCTTAAATGGTAATTTTTGGCTTTTTGTCCCCCCCTGCCCAGTTTCTATCTTAAGCTTATTTTTCCCCTTGTTAATTAACCAACACTCTTCTCATAAATCTCTTTCCTATCACAACACATGACATTTCTGATCTACCCTTGTCATCCATGTACAGATAAAAAAAATTAAAAAGCAATTTTAAATGTAAGAGAAAAAAATGATTCCATATTTTGTCCTTTTCCTGAATTTTACTTTCCTCCTCCTTACTATGATGTTACCCTAGTATTTGCCTTTTAAATAATATAAGTGAAGTAGCAGATTTCATTCTCTTTGACTAAAGCTCGGATGCTTTAGGAATCTGCTCACTGATTAAATAAACCCCTTAAATTCTAATTCCACTGCCTAGAAACTACACTTTATTTTTTGTTCCACGTAGACCTTTTCAGATACAAGCTCCTTTTTGTTATTCTATGTTTATAAATGTTCAGTTATTGATTAGAAAAATCTGAAGAGTTCAGTTTAGCTTTAAACATCTTCTTTGAGGTTCATCTTTAAAAGAGAGTGGATAATGGATGAATTCATCAAAAAGCTTTTTAAGATGACCATTAGTGAAACAATATTCTGATATAATGTAGCAACAAGAAATCTGGATTTTGGTAGACATCATAGTAAGGACTATCATAACTAAGGCTACATTTTAGTCACTGGTATTTTTAGTAAAAGTCATGGACAGGTCACAGGCAGTAAACAAAAATTCACGGCCCGTGACCTGTCCATGACTTTTACTATATACCCCTGACTAAAACTTGGGGGGGGCGCGGCTCGGGAGGGTGGCCCTGAGGGCGCCGTGGGGTGTATGTGTGTGTCACGGCCTGGGGGGGGTACCGTGGGTGCTGGAGAGGGGGTCGCAGCTGGAGAGGGGCGCGCCATGGGTGCTTGGGGGGGAGTTGCATTGTGGCCCGGGGGAGGGGGGGTGCTCGGTGAGGTGGGGGGCAGACTTCCTACCTAGCTCCTGGGAAGCGGCAACCCCAGCTTCTAGCTCCACGTGCTGCCTCCGCCCTCCCCAGGTAAGCACCACCCTGCACCCCATCCCCCAGCTCAGGCTCCCACACCCAAACTCTTGCTGTTGGTGGGCAAGGGGGCCTCGCCCACGGGCTGCCCAAGCTGCTCAGGTGGCCCCCGGGCTAGGCGCACCAACCACTGCAGAAGTCACAGAAAGACCTCTGTGACAAACACGGAGCCTTAGTCATAACCGATATGGTGTATGTGAATATCGAATTCAAGAGTAACAAAAGGCTAGTTGTAAGAATCCAGGATCTATATTCATGGATTTACTATGTCAGTAGCTGCTCATTACTACTATTGTGACAGATCTGTACATGCTCAAAGGGCCTGATCCAAAGCCCACTGAAGTCAATGGGAATCCCATTGAAGGCACTGGATCAAGCCCAAAGAGCAGATAGAGAGCAGCCACTTCCACAAAGAAAACTTGACGGAGCTTTGATTTAGGTTAAAAATAAGTTAGTAGTAATAAAATACAAATGATAGGCAGAGAACAGGAACAAGGTGTTGTAACCAATCCTAACATACATTAGCAAAGCCATGTGGGGAAAATTACACACACTTCCACACAGAACTGAGACTAGCCAGCACTATCAGTCTTTCATCTTCATACCCACTTAGGAACCTCCCTACCCCCAAACCTATAAGATGTACTGAACTTTTAGAAGAGAAAGCAAAGACATTTTCACATAGAAAATCTTTTTTTCAAACATGCCTTCAGAGGCTTGGAATTGTGAAACACGTGGAACTATCTGTACCTGATAACAGTATATACGCCCACTCCTACGTTGTTAAAGTGCTGTGTGGGAGTTTTAGTGACTTGATTCCAATTAAAGGCAATGCTGGTTAAAGCCCCAAACAGTGTTGTGAAAATGTACTTTCTAGTGACTGAAAGCATTTTGATTAATTATAAGAATATGGTATAGTGCGGGGAGATGGTAGCCTCTCCACAGTTAAGGTTGTAACCAGCTTCCATTATAAAGCCCTCTTTTAACCACCATATAATTTTAGAAAACTGATTTGGCCAGGAAATTAGTGCATTTATATTAAAGGTAAAGGAAAATGTATGTGTGGTAACAGGCCTCCCTGAGAAGACATCTGACTGTGACTCATGGTAGATTAAAAATTACTAAGACTAAAGGCTAGACAATACTTCTTTCACCTTCTTCATTCCCGGTCTCCCTGTGATTGAAGACTTGACAGCATGTCTCAAACTGTCCTGAGTGACTACTAAATAAGTAGGGCTGGACTTTTCAAACATGCTCAGTGTTGGTCTGACTGCGGTAAGACCTCAGCTGACTTCAACTGGAGTCAAGTTAGGCCAGTGCTGAGTACTTTCTCACACACACACAAACATGTACGAATGCATGGAAGTTGAGGGCACTCAGCACCTTTCAGGGTTGAGTCCTGACAGGTGTTTATGTAAAGCTCTGTCCAACCAAAATGCACATCTAAACCTACCTGGCTGTTCGGATTTGAATGGTGCCCTTCAGCTTTTCTTCACTGTCATTTTCAAAGTACATGAGCCTGGATTGTCTGAGGACAAACCAGCGTTTCTTCCAGTTCCTTCTGGAAAGCGTAGATGATCCCCCCCCCTTTTTGTGCAGCCAGCCCTGTTTGAGAGCTTCCTGCTTGGAACGGAACCATAGAAAGGTCTCATCTTTCAAGACACACCAGCGTCGCTTCCATGTGTTCATTAAACCGCCTAGGAGAAAAGAGAGAGGATTAGCTTAAAAGGTTACATTAAAAATAAACAACAAAAAACACCAATCCAAAAAATTTAATCCCCTGAGTATGTCTATCTCGGAGAAACTAAGAAATAAGTAATCTTTATTTATAATGAAATCAAGAGACTGAATCAACACTGACGATGGGAAGGTGTTAACCAATCAGTGAAGTGACAATATCGCTATCTTTCTGTTATAGGGTGACCAGATGTCCCGATTTTATAGGAACAGTCCCGATTTTTGGGTCTTTTTCTTATATAGGCTCCTATTACCCCTCACCCCCATCCTGATTTTTCACATTTGCTGTCTGGTCACCCTATTCTGTTATGAGTCATGAGACTGAAGACCTCATTTTCATATACCCTAAGGCCACCTCACACTGTTGTGGCAATGTAAAACAGCTTTAAAGTGGGTGAACGGTGTAAACAGGCCTTACTGTAAATGAGAATTAGGCCCCGAGTAGTTTATCCCAACAAAAGCAATGCTAACACCAGAATTTAATACATATTCAAACTTACAAAAAACCTCCTAAACATTTAAGCTTGCTATGAGCAAATAATGGCAAACTCAAAACCACCAGAGCTGGTACAGCTGAGGAAACTGAATTTACCATGGAAACTGTTGCTGCTTTAACTATACAAGCACAGTTAAAGCACCATAACTTCCATAGTGTGGGTGCAGTTATACCTGTATAACAGTGCTTATACCGATATAGCTTATTATGGTTTGGGAAACAAAATAAGTGATACCAGAACTAATTGCAGCCCCACTAGGATTTTATTAATATAACTACATTGGCAAAAAACCCATCCCCCAATCAACATAGTTACAGTAATAAAACTTTTGAGGGTAGGCCAGGCCACAACATAAAGCCATTCTGCATACATCACCTTTTCACACATACACACCCACTCACAAATACCTCACCATCTCTATATGAATCAGCCACAGTCGTCATGCTGACACAAACTCAGATAACCTTACCTCTGTCCATTGTAGGATGGCAATGTTCCTGGAGGATATTTACTCATTAATTTAATTGGGATTTATGTCTGATATGCCCTCTGGAACTTTAACTGGTTTTAAGGATTTAGTTTTTGGGGGTGGGTGTATATTTGTAATATTGGATTTGTGAACGGAATGATGCTGTGATTAGTAAGGAGAGTTGCTGTGGTGTTGAATGGTTTATAGAGTAATTGTCATTGTTGTTAGAGGGGAGAGGTACAGCAAATTTTTGAATTTTTGTGGGTCATGTAAGTTCCCACGGCTTCTTACGTGAGGGCACTATGTTAATAAACCAGATATATAGAATAGAATACAACCTATAGGCTGCTGCCCCTCATCTGCTGGGAAAACTAAGAATCATAACGAAAAAACTCCTGAATATATTCTTTCCTAAATCTCTCATAGTACTTTGTAATATAGCCTTCTTTTGGATTACTGATCCTAAGCCCACTGAAAGACTCCTATTGACTTCAGAGTGGTCTCTGGCACTGGCCCCTAGTACACTGCATGTCAGAATGTTTTTATCTATTTCGATTGTAAGGTCCTTGGGTCAGGGATGGTCTCTCCTTTACCTCTGGTACAACCTAGCTTTTTAGGCTGTCTTGCCACTCTATAAGACATATCCAATGTTCAGTTGTTCACTAGTCAGTGAAGATGTTATGTCAAATGAATGCGGACTATAAAAGATAATGAAGCTGAGCTGCTCAGTACATGTCCCTTTGAAAAAGAGGAACTATCTGAAATCTGCCTGATACAAGACATTGCAATCAGAGCTTAAGTTGAGAATGGCTCTCTCTAGGTCATTCTCTCACCCCTTAAAGAAATCATAAAACAGCAAGCAGTACTGAAGTGGAGTTGTAATCCTTAAAAGGGGAAAATACTAGAGAGATTTCTGAACATTTTGGTTTTTACCAGCTCTGGTCGACTTTGTACCTTTCATGTATAAAAAGCTGTGGAAGTAGGGCAGGCTGACACAACTGTAGACTGAATCCCTCCGATAGGAAAGTTCGTCATCTGTATCAAACCTGGAGTCAAAGTCTTCTTCGCTGTCTTCAAACTGTGGAAGAAAGGGAAGAAAGGTGAAACGAGCAACTAGGAGGCAGGAAGCACAGTGTGTCAACAAACGTTAACTGCCTCTAATATAGGATGGAGCTTACACCAGAATGGCTAATGGCTGCAGAATAAAAACATTTTAAGAAAAAGCAAAGTTTCGATTTTTATACAGCAGATTTTTTGAAGTCTGATACCATAACATTTTGTGCCGTGTTCTATGGCACATGCTCCGTAGTCAGGTATGTATTGCACAACAGAATAAGGGGGATGGGTGGGGAGAGGAGAGAAACACACATGAAAAAACAACGAGGAGTCCTTGTGGCACCTTAGAGACTAACAAATTTATTTGGGCATAAGCTTTCGTGGGCTACAAACCACTTCATCAGATGATGCAAAGTGGGTTTTAGCCCACGAAAGCTTATGCCCAAATAAATTTGTTAGTCTCTAAGGTGCCACAAGGACTCCTCATTGTTTTTGCTGATACAGACTAACAAGACTACCACTCTGAAACCTGTCACACATGAAAAACTTAACCCTACCCACTTCTCAAACAGCTCTTGGAGGATCTTTACCATCTCCATACCCGTCCATCTGGGAACATAATGTTCCCCATTGTAGTTATTATCCTCATTGATAGTAGTCCCCAGGTTGCTCCTGTGGGGAAGGAAAGGTGCTGTGGGGACAAAATGGGGGGCCAGAGTAGGCAGTGTTGCTGGGAACAAGGCTCTTTCTTCTCCCAATTCCCATTGTGGGCAGACTTTCAGTCTATTTATTATCTTCTCCAGGGCTGACAATTTCATTTTGGAGCTGTCAGTCAGGAATACAGGGTGGGATTTTCAAAAACAGCTAACTAAATGAGTTTGTTGCTTAACTTCTAGTGGCATAACTAACTCACTTAGGCTTGTTTGAAATGCCTCCCACTATGTTGAACAGCGTGGCCCATTCAGGCATCCCATCTGAGAAAGAAGCCCCCTACCTCAGCTGGAACATTGGCAAAGTCACTGCCTCCTCAGATATTATTCCCCAGAGCCCGATGGCCCTTCATACACATGTATATCTGAATTTAATCCTTACAGTCTAATCCTAAGGAGAACAGAGCTTTCACCATTCCCACTGAAGTCAAAGGAAGCTCAGCGTGCTCAGCAGCTCACGCTCTGCACTTGGTTTATAATTAGCCCTACTATCTATATAGAACAGCTTTACAGCTGTTAAGGGGAGTTATCCTTTTGAAGGGTGCGACTGGTGTACACTACCTCCTCCCACCCCTCAAGGCCTGTATGTAACACTCAACTTAGAAGGTTTTCAAAAAGGAAAATCTACAGAGTATCCTTAGGTATGGGGCAAGTTCCCCTCCCGTCCACCCAGCCCTTAAATATTCAGAGGTTTGCCAAGTTCCTGATCTGGGTTCATATACAGATAACCATGTAGGAGATGGGGGACAGAAAGAGTCTTCAGTCTATACTGTTGAAATGTAGCAGGATGAAACATGTAATTGTTCACTCATTCTCTGAGGTAGGAAATTGGTCACTAGGTATCCTAGGCAAAGCTGGTATGGAAAAGTTCCCAAATAGCACGACACGAGCTAATTCCCTAATGTCAGGGAGGGAAAAGGCACCAGAGTTTACTTCTTCCCTGTAACACATTCCTATCTGGAGAGATCCCCAGGTCCTAATCCTCTGCCCAGAAACTGTTCCATGTCCAGGGCCGCCCAGAGGATTCAGGGGGCCTGGAGTCTTCAGGGCACTTTGCCAGCAGGTCGCGGAGTGAGTGAAGGACCTGCCGCCAAACTGCCGCCGAAGACCCGGAGCGGAAGGAGCCCTCGCCGCCGAATTGCCGCCGAAGTCCCGGAGCGGAAGAAGCTCCGGGTCTTCGGCAGCAGGTCCTTCACTCGCTCCGGATATGTTCGGCGGCATTGAAGGAGCTGCTGCCAAAGACCCGCCAAAAACTCTCATGGGGGCCCCTGTGGGGCCCGGGGCAAATTGCCCCACTTGCTCCCCCCCCCCGGGCAGTCCTGTCCATGTCTCCTGAAGACTGCTCTTGTCCAGCAGAGGAAGAGACTTCCCCAGAAGATAAGCTGATGAAAAAACAAACCTCCTAGAATTAGTCAAATAAATACCAACTTATTCCTAGGGCAACAGCAGTCAAAATAAGAGTAAAAATAACCCGTATTGTATTGCATTGTATTGTATTGCCTGAAATATAAGAGTCCGAGATATTTTAGTGCTGCTTCTGCCCTCAGAGCCAGTCAATATTTGTATGTTTTCATGGTTGCTCAAACACGCTATAGGTTCTAGTCCCTTTATTCTCCCAACCATAAATCTTTTGGGTGTATATTTGGTAGATGAAACCAAGTTCTTTCAAGAGATTTATGGTTGGAAGAATAAAAGGACTGAAAGCCTACCACGGGTTTGAGCAACAGCCCTGAAGAAGAGCCTTCAACAAAGGAGAAAGAAGTGCCCCAAGAATTCACATTCAATAATATGAACATTTGCTATCATATGATAGTTACTTTTGACAAAGAAAGGTTTTGTGTATCTAGTTTCTCAAGGCTTTTTGCAAACAGTTGATTCAATACTATTTTATCCTGTATATATAGTTGAATCTTCTTACAATGAATTCACTCCTCTTCCCCATATAAGAACTGCACTTAGACTGTGTCCTAATCCAGGCATGGAACTCCCGATTGAAATTAATGGAAAGTTCTGCATCAAAATTGATAGGATATAACCCTGTAACCAGAGATTCCTCTAACTAGGAATGCAATTCCCACATCTAATTGGTCTGTGGATTTCTAGTACACCCATCCCAATGGTATCTAGTTGCCAGTAGATAACTATGTCCAAGTTCAGTGTAATCAAGGTCAAGCTATATATAACGCACGCACATATTTATAGGAACAGACACAGCTACTGGATTTGGTACTTCTACCATTCAAGGAAAAATTTAACTACCATTTCTTCTGAATGTATAATGTTAGTGGATAACAAGAAATAAAGGTACTCACAGATGACTGGGCTCCTTCAGAGCTGAACCTGTATGCTCCAGAACTGTTGTATGTCCCCACTGAGCAGCGGTAGTCAGGAGACCACTGGCTACTGTGAGAATTAGAAAAAGTCACGCTGCTGCCAGAAGTGATGGCACCATCTTCATAGTCATCTTGATCATAATCATAGTCCCCATCGGGAGAAATCAGTTCCTCAGAATTCTGGGGTCTGCAGGACACATTTTCTGGCATGCAGTATGTGGATTCACCACTCGAAGAGTTGTGGAGACTGAGAGAGTCGTGGCCGGAAGCAATAAGCATGGTGTTGCTAGCAGCAGGACTTGTGGGCACTACTGTGTCATTCATATATGGATCCTCTTCTGAAGAGTCATCACTTGTTCTAATGCCACTCGTCCTCTGATCTGAATGGCCATGCTCACTTGGATTGGGTGAATCCTTAAACGCATCATCATCAGCTTCAAAGCCCTCGTCCACCTCCTCCTCAGGGTACGGCTGGCTGAAGTTAAAGTTGGGCTTTTCACTGCATGCATTCCCAGTCAGTTCACTGAGCTTGGCAGAATAACCACTGCCCACAGAAAGTGACCGCTCGATGTTTCGGACACATTCATCAATCTCATCGAAGTTCAGAGACTCCAGGAATTCTTGAGCTGCTCGGCATGCCTCATCCTCGAGCCGCTTGAGTTCCTCGTCTCGGAGCTGCTGCAGCCTCTGCAAGGAAGCCTCTGTCAAGGACAGCTCTTGCTGCTCCTTCATGCGTTGCAAGTCTTCAATCTCTTTCTCCAGGCGCAGGATCTCTTCCACCTGTTTGTTTTCTTTCTGCTTCTCCAGCTCTTGCTTCAGCTCTGCTTCTTTCTGGGCTTTCTGAATGGCTGCCAGTTCCTGCTGCTTTCTCTCCTCTTCAGCCTGCATTCGAAAAAGAAATGCAAGATTCCTTACTTTCTGTTGTTCAAGCTCCATAATCCTTCCATGCTGTTCATTTAAAAGAACCCTTCTCCCTCCATATAAGAGGATGAAGTGAAAGTGTTGTTACATTTACCCATAGACACTGGAAAGCTCAAATGCATGCAAAAGGCTCAATCCTTGCCAGGAACTAAATGAAGTGTGATGTGAAAGACATCCCCATGCAAACAACTATATCAAGTTTCTTTTGGCTTCACCTGCCAACTTCTGTAATAAGTTTAGTTTAAATGCCCTGGGTGCTTTTTCTTTTCTTTTTATTGGTTGGGGCAAGAGACAGCAATAAACAGGGTAGCAGAAAGTATTAACAGTGTAATTTACCTGCTTGGCAAGACGTTCTGCTTCTTGCCTTTGCCTTTCCCTGCAAGGATAAGAAAAAAAAAAAAGTTAGCAAGAATAAGAAAGGGGGAAGGGGACTTCATTAGGGCAGTAGTAGAATTTTCAGAGGGGTTTTGTCAAATACAAATAGCAACTCAAAATGAAACCACTAAGGGTATATTCTCCCCTTGTGTGCCTGAGAAACTCCCACAAAGGCTACACATCTCTCGTCATCACTAGTAAAGATTTACAAAATCAGCTGTGATTACTTAAGGCAAAGGCAATACAGCATGAAACCTAATGTCTGCCTTTCAGATCCAGTCAAACAACAGCACACGCTGCACACCTTTCCTCCTCTTCTTTCCTTCTCCTCTCCTCCTCTTGTCGCCGTTTCTCCTCTAGTAGCTGTCTGTAAACACGTCGAGCAATCTGGCCTCGCAGCTGCTTCTGGAAGGTTATGGCTGCTTTCCTCAGGTGAAGGAACTTTCTTCTTAGAAGGAATGCCCTGTAGTTCTTCTGTATCACAACCACGTAGTACAGCACCTTTTTATAATGCTTTCTGAAAGAAGACAGGAAGAGCTTCTCTGTAAAGAGGGTTTGACTACCAACTAACTGAGGTTTCTATGTAACTGCCCTGCATTAAAGAGTCCATGGTAGTAAAAAGGACAGAGGTACTAACTCTGGTCCTGTGACAGCTTTCCCATTATAGTTTATGTTATCTCTCCCTAGAAAGTGGACAAGGCCTTTCTGTGAGAGAGCTAGCTGTATCTTGACTAAGTAAATACACACCACCCAGCCTTACATTTTTAATACCTCCTGACAAGGAAATGCTGTTAGAAACTACCAGGGTTTTTGATATATATCCTGCACCATGAAAAGAAAAATCACACAGCAAAATAGCTTTGTCCTTAAAAAAAAAAAAGAATTCTTGTTGTTTTATGAGACATACTGTTCAGACTATATGGACAGGACTAATATGCACATGAAAAGAAATGACCTCATTATGCAAACAACTATTGAACTGTCCTCTATTGACTTTTAGAGGAAATAGAGAAGTAAACAGATGGGATGTACTACCCTGACTCTAATACATAATGCATGAAACTAGGTGAGCAAATACATCATCATAATTCAGTCACCCAATGCCATTGTTCTTTTGTTCTTGAACAAAGAATCATAAACTGATTGTTCTTTCCGTCATGGCAAAAAGGATAAACCAGATCCTCAGCTAGTGTAACTCAATGTAACTCCATAGGCTTCAGTGGAGCTACACTGATCTACATCTACTGTGTATCTGGTCCCATGATATTATATGAATGCTCCTCTGTGTATCTTCTACACTCTGACATCTTAGTTATTAAAAACAATTCAAACCACCTACTGTTTTATTAAAGGGTTGACAAAATGGGGTTGAGATTTCCAAACCACCTATGGGATCTGGGTGCCCAATTCCTAACAGAAATTAATGAGAATCCTCTAGGCAGCGTTGGAAATCCCTCCCAGAGGAGAGTCTGCATGTGCAGCCCACTAGTTAATATTCCCACCTTGTTACCTACCGTGCCACATAGCCTAAGACATGTGCTCGGATAATCATGGCTGCCTTGGTGACTTCTACCTCTCTCTGCTTCTCCAACTTGTTTTCCAAGGACTCCCGAAGAAAGACCTATGCAAGGAAAGTTCTGGCTTAATTGAATTCAGTTACCACAGTGATGGATGTCTTACAAATGCACATGAACATAACAATGATAATAATAAAAGGCTGTTGGGATGCAAGGTTATGTAGGTAGCTAGATAGCACAGTTGACATTGAAGGAGGAATTCAGAATCCAATATATATATTTTCCTAAGAGGAAAAAAAAAAAGAACACTTTCCTCTTAAAAACAAAAAATGAAAAAGCCCCAAAATGGCAACTCCTCCTTCTCCATTCCAGGAGATCCTGACCCTACTGAAGTCAATGGGAATTTTCCCATTGACTTAAACAGGGCCAGGATTTTACCCAAATTGTCTACTCACTAACGACTATAGTCAGCAACATTATTACTAGACTTTCTTCAAAGTAGCTCTATCCTGAAGATTAATACACACATAAAAGAACTTTGGCTTAGCAATGTGAACAGTCTGACTTACACTGACAGAGCCAGAAAATTCAGCCTTGAGGCTTAAACTGATTCAGAGTAACAACAAATTACTACAAACTCTTAGAGGGCCCATTCCTGCAAATTCCTCTTGCCAGGGCACAAATCAAATCAACAGAAGTAGCATCTATGTAAATGAAAGCAGTTTTAGGTCCAGGGACTTGACTAAGGAGCAGATTTTTGTCCTGTTGTTAAGCAGTGAATCTACTGCTGTTGTCAAATAACTCAGTAAGATTTACATGCACTTGCTGAGAGGAAAGCATAATCTACTCACTGAAAAAACTTTGGAAATTTGATGAGCAAAAGGTATGCAGAGTAACCACTTCTGTAGTAAAGGATATATTTTTATATTTTCTGTTTTTTAAGTATCTTCTTAGCTACAGCACTCATGCCAATGCCACACCAACTTTGCAAAGTTGCACTTGGCTTCTGAGGTTTACAGTAGTGTGTAAATTGCAACTGAAATGGGTAAATCTTAATTATATTCTTGCACTCCTGTAACTTGATTTTTTAAACGATCTGGAACTCAAAAAAGAAAGTCTGTTACCAAGTGGGGGTTTTAAAGTTCATTTTCAGCCTGGAGCAAGTTTTTATGGTTGAATAACAAATCTCCTATGCTTGACCCAATCTTAACAATAATGGTGCTGATTAAGATGCTATAACGTAGTCCTGTGCTATGTGTCCTGTGTGGTATAAGACCTTTTCCAGACCTCCTCTTCCATCTGCATCTTAGGGCTGAATCGTCTGGTACCTACTCTGGGTGTATGGCTTGAAATCTGGTGGGAATGTGGTGTTAGGCTGCACTGGGGCAGAGGAAGTGGCGGAAGCCTAGTGCAGGGACAGTGTGCATCTGAAGCACACCAGAGCCAAGCTCGGGGCAGCTATTTATAGGAGCCTGGAGTTAGGGATTGTGGAGGTGACGTGAGTGTGTGGCCAGTGTGGACACACAGGCACACACTAGCTTCACTAAGCCAAAACTCTGTGTAGTGCAGGAGGGCAAGAGGGTTCAGAAGGAGGCAAAGAGGGCAGCAGCTGCTACTCCTGTCCACAGGCTGTAGTGGTGGTTGTGCAGCTGCTTTGCACCTTGCCTTCACATTCCTCCCCTCCCCTGCAGTTCTCACAGGGTGACACTCTACTGGTTGGGTTTTGCTATGAGATGAGGGAGGAGTAAAATCTTGTGTGGAGTTCAGGTGAAAAAGGATGTAAATCTCCTGGCTGTTTGGAGCCAGAATCCTCACCACTGTTCCAATTTCAATGGGCACCGAGGAAATGAGTTGTGAGGAAAGAGCAAGCTAGTCACTTAGCAGGAGAGCTCTGTTGGATTATGGCCTCTTGTTTTTGAACCAGGGTTTGTTAACTTGGCAGAAATAACCATTAAAAAAGGTGATGGTCAGATATCACTAAAATTTATTATTCTGCATTGATGCATTTTTCAATGGGAAAGAGAGCATTTCCCTAGGAATAAGGGCTTTTTCTGGAATTGTTTTACTTCTATACAACAACAACAAAACACCAAACCAACTTCTCACCAATGAAGATAGCCGCACTCCCCATATGGGAGGGTATAATCCAGTCCTGAGTGGAGCCTCAAAGGGGCTGGATTATACAACAGTTACCCAACATTGGTGAGCACTCGCTTGCATGAGAAGTCCCATTGCCTAAGTGCTCACCAATGTAAAGGTTGCACCATCTAGTTTTTTATAAGCTTTACTCCCGCGGGAAGTCTTTACTCCCGCGTGTGAAACAGCCTCTGCTTCAGTGGGTCTACTGTCCTTTCTTATCCAATTTTGCTCTAGCACTCTCTAGATCACTATGGTCCTGATTCAGGAAAGCACTAAATTGCTTTCCTGAAAGGGGATGGATTTAATCACGTATTAAGCATGGGCTTGTGTGTTTTCCCAAACAGGAGTGCTTTCCTGAATCTGGGCTTGTAAGAACAAGAAGTATCTCAACTGCTGCCCTAATCCCCATGATGTTATCATCACTCCTTTTACGTTAAAATGGAAGGGATAATATCATTAAATACCACAAACAGTAAGTCTTTTTCTATCTGTTAAAACTGTTTTATTCCTCGTTTTGTATATTGTAATTTTTAAAAATGGATACAAAGCTATCCTTTTCCTCTTTACTATAGTACAGATGAACTGTATTGTCCTTTCCTCAATAATGTGAAGGGCAGTTACAGGTAAAGTTAAAACAAACATTTAGGGTCTGACTTAGATGCAAAAATCAAGACAACTGGCTGCCACTTTGCCCTTGGCTTGCTCCCTGTACTGATTCTTGCAGGTGATACAGGTGATCTTGTGTCCACGCAAGATGTACGGTTTGAATTTAATGTCCTCTTGCCCTCCTCAGAAATAAGCTCCTTACTGACTTGCTTCACAAGTACATTTACCAATCCCCTTAGGTGATTTTTGCGCATCGCTGGAAAAGTTGTAAAACCAGCTCTGACAGCTGCAAAGGTTCTAACGTATATGGAGCTTTCAGAGCAGTGCGGAGTCTCTCCTATTTATTTCCCTAAATTTTGAAGCAATGCCCATGGTTTAATCAACATTACTCTAATTCATGTGAATGGGTGTAATACGGTTAACACACTGCATGGCTGAGAGAACATGCAATGTGAAGCAAAACCTAGTTATGGCTTTGAATTTATTGCATTATTTGTAAACAGTGGTCTACGAGAAGGTGGGACCAATGTCAATGTAAATCAAAGTGATCTATAAATCTTTAGGTCCCTTAATAATGGGAGACAGTTTCAATTCTACCTATATTATCTTAATGGGCTCCTTTGGATTTACTAACATGCTGCTTTTTTGCTGAGATTTCACCTTGTAAGAACACAACACACAGGAACCATGTGGTACTTCCATTCACTTATTTTCAAGCCCTTTAGATGTGTTATGGAATGGATGGAACTGTTAAATGTAAATGCTACTATAGAAAGTCTCACTGAAATCAATGGGATTTTACAAAGTATTTTACAAGGTATCTTTGCCATGGATTCCTTATGGTAAAAACACATCAAGAATAATAACAAAGCTCTTCACAAATATTTATACTGGACCCCTGACAATTCAGCCAGCTTTACTTCTGGGTCTGTTATCCCCTTATTCCCCATACATAAGGTATCAGTGGGAGTAGGGTGACCAGACAGCAAGCGTGAAAAATCGGGACAGAGGGGGGGTGGAGGGGGGGTAATAGGAGCCTATATAAGAAAAAGACCCAAAAATCGGGACTGTCCCTATAAAATCGGGACATCTGGTCACCCTAAGTGGGAGTTATACCAAGGGACATAGCAGTAACAGATGAGAGGCCTGCTGGACGAGCTTGACCAATTTGGAATTGATCTTTACAGTATCTTCCCTAGTACTTTGCCCAGTATACTTTTAACTGTTTCTTAGACTCCTATAAAATGGAATATCTATGCGTGCAATACTATTACATGATTTGAGAATGCTAGGGGCATACATTCACAGGAAGGATGAAATCTCTGCAAAGGCCTGTTGTTTGAGATCAAGCTTTTTTCTCTGTGTTGTTGCCAAACAAAAACAAACAAACAAACAAAACGTGTGGGAGCTGCCTAAATACTGTCCTTAGACTCATATTAGCAACAGCCATGGAATTTCTTCTGCAGAAAAGGACCTAGGGGTTACAGTGGACGAGAAGCAGGATATGAGTCGACAGTGTGCCCTTGTTGCCAAGAAGGCTAACTGCGTTTTGGGCTGTATAAGTAGGGGCATTGCCAGCAGATCGAGGGACGTGATCATTCCCTTCTATTCGACATTGGTGAGGCCTCATCTGGAGTACTGTGTCCAGTTTTGGGCCCCACACTACAAGAAGGATGTGGAAAAATTAGAAAGAGTCCAGCAGAGGGCAACCAAAATGATTAGGGGGCTGGAGCACATGACTTAGGAGGAGAGGCTGAAGGAACTGGGATTGTTTAGTCTGCAGAAGAGAAAAATGAGGGGGGATTTGTTAGCTGCTTTCAACTACCTGAAAGGGGGTTCCAAAGAGGATGGATCTAGACTGTTCTCAGAGGTAGCAGATGACAGAACAAGGAGTAATGGTCTCAAGTTGCAGTGGGGGAGGTTTAGGTTGGATATTAGGAAAAACTGTTTCACTGGAATGGGTTACCTAGGAAGGTGGTGGAGGTTTTTAAGGTCAGGCTTGACAAAGCCCTGGCTGGGATGATTTAGTTGGGGATTGGTCCTGCTTTGAGCAGGGGGTTGGACTAGATGACCTCCTGAGGTCCCTTCCAACCCTGATATTCTATGGTTCTATGATTCTAATTAAAGAGGACAACCATCTAGTAAGATTATGTTACCTTATTTTTTCCAAGCTGCCATTCGGTGCTAGTACTGTCATACCGATGAAGGAGGACGGCACACTTCCCTTTTAAATCTTCAGGTACAGTCAAGTTTCTCATTAGGACTTTATACCTGGCCCCCACCACAAGAAAAAAAAAATTACTTCTCTCTTAATTTGACAATAGATTTTCCCCCTCCCCACCCCCCTCCATTTAATAAGGTTTCAAATCCCCTTAGTTAAGAGCATGAGCTCAGTATCCAGGATTTATGTTTGTTTCATACAATTGTCCCACCGCATGTTTACCTTTTATAAAAATCTTGAAAGTGCCTTCTCACTGGAAAGCCAGCCCTTCGTATCCTCACTGTCTCCAGCATCCCAGAATAATGTAGCTGGTTAAGCACCACGGTCTGGTCGAAATGGTCTGGCATCTAAAACAAATGGATTTTTAAAATTAAAATAACTTTCTTAACAATAACGGATATTAACATGGTCTCTATCAAATTTGTAATGTGAGATCTTGGGAAAATAAATGAAAAGCTATACATACAAATCAGAGAAGCATGGAGCCAAGTCAGAGCTTCCTACACCCAAAATACCTTACACTGGAGGTATAGTTTCTAAACACATGAACATTTCAGGGCATATAAAATATCTCTTCAGGATGAAACAAACTAAAAGGATAATTACACAATGTAATCTCCTTATGCAGCACTGCAACCCCTGTTTAACCCAATCAGCCATCTCTTTTCATTTCACTTGTATTTGGTAACTAGACATTGCTCTCAATAATGAAACAGTGGAAAGGACCAAGGAATTGCTAAATTAATAGCTACAAGCTTGAAAAAAAAAATAAACCCCTTAATCTGCATTCCCTGGAGATAATCAGTCCTGCTTCTGTGTCAAATGTCAGTGACACAAACATAGGGGTTGAGACCAATTAGAATAGCTAAGGAATAGGTTTGTGTGTGTTTTGTTTTCTTAATTTTGTAATAACGATAAACACTTCATTTCCTATTTAAAATTGATGATGAAAAGTTTGTCAGTCTCTCCCCTCTTCTGATTAGTCATATATTTCATACTAGTCATGTATTGGCTACCAATGCAAAGCAGCAGACAGGTCATTTTATTGTGTGTATGTGGTAGAAAGCATTTATTTACCTAGCAAATTCAGCCACAACATTCTGTTTCTTTAGCTTTATGTTTAGCTATTTTAACATCCTTTTTTATTTAGAAAAGAGATGCACCAGATAAATTATAAACCCAATCATTCACATATTAAAGTCTAAAAGTTAACATCAGTGGTGTTTCTTATTTAGGATCTATGGGTACTTTCTTGCCATATCTTGCTTTTTGACCAGATGCTGCAGTGGAAGAATCAAATTCTCCCCTAAATTACAACCATAAAAAAGCCACTGAAGTCAGTGTAAAATGACAATCCTGCAAGTCACTGAGCACTCTAACCCTAATCCTGAAAAGTACATACGTATGTGCTTAACTACATAAGGTGAGTAATTCCATTGAGTTCAGTGGGGCTACTCACTTGCTTACGGTAAACCACTTGCTTTGCTGGTACAGGCCATCTACCTGAGTAAGCCTTGAGTGCACAGTATGGCACATATGGCTAATGGGTTATATAGGGCCTGATCCAGCTCCTACTGCAGTCAATGGACATCAGTGGGAGTGATGTGACACTGGTTCAAAATGCTTTTTCCATTACTTGTCAAACAGTGAACTTTAATGACGCTTTATTTATCACAAGTAATTTTAAGAAAACACAACCTCACAATAATTATTTTAGAACTGCACAACTTCATTGAATTAAATATCTTCTGTTGCTGCCAGTCACAATTAAACTAATTTATTAGTTTTATGTTCTATTTACTAGACATTTAAAACAAAGCAAAATATGTACAGAAAGGAACTTCAAAAATATTAGTGTATTAATTTCAATCCCCCCCCCCAAAAGCAATCAACATTTAAAACAAAGATGTTAATACCACAACAATCTTCCTTTCATTAATTTCTCTCTCATAGCAATATTTTATCATGTTTATCTCCGTGGGCAGTAAAAAATTTCTGAACCAAGCTGCTTAGTCCAAATAGCTCTATAAAGTTCAGTAACACTCACCATTTTACAGACATCGCAAGTACATTTCAGCCTCTTCTTTGGCACGGAGGCCAAAATCCATATGGAAAACAACTGCCACACTGACCTTTTCCCCACAGCTAAAGACAGTGAACAGTAATGAACACCATTCCTGTGCTTTAAAAAGTGCTCGGTCACCATGGCAACCCCTCCCATTCTCAGGATAATTAGTGTGGTGTGGCTGCAGGATTTGATAAAGGGATAGAGGGAGAGCCCTGGGCCAGTAAGAAATTCAGCCACTAAAATTTACTTCTCTCACCGCACTGAGATTGGATATCTGTATCCCAGATGCTGATTTACCTAAGGGGAGGTGAAGAAGCTATAAAAATTGCCTGTCACACCTGACATTACTTTAATAATTTATTCCTCTTACTAGTGTAGTTACTGTTTCAAGGAATTCCACCATTATGCAAGACTAGATTCATCAATACACTTTGAATAGCCATTGCCTGCTGTGTTACGTGTGTCTGCCCCATGGCAGCGGATACAAATTTCACACTACCTGGGCCTGTAGAGGCAGTGAACTTTATTGTCCTGCGGGAGAGCTGCTGGCTATTCTGTTCTCAGGAACATAAGCAGCAATATTGGCTTTGACAACGCAAGAAGCTGTTTGGGGTGCTCGGACACTGCGGTCAGGGGGGAGAGATTGCAGAGAGCCAGGAGATAAGACATTTAAGCATATCCACCGTTTTACAGTTAGAAGTAAAACAACTAAAAGAAACACTAATTCAGTCCTAAGCACAATACCATAATATGCAGCATATACACAGAAAAGTATCATTTTATGAGTCCTAATCTTATTAACTATCCAGCAGACTCATTCAAAGCTTATTTAAATAAAGAAAGCACAGAAACCTTAAGATGTAATAATAAATATACAGTATCTTACACTTACTATTAATTATTAGCACTTAGGAGCCCTAGTCATGGACCATGACCCCCGTGGAAGGCACTGTACACAGACCAATAACTGATGGTAGGTAGCTCATTTCCTTCTTTATCTAACAGAACTTTACAAACTATGGTCCCAAACTTGCAAACACTTATGCCTCAGATCAATGTGACTACTCATGTCCTTAAAGTTAATTGTGTGTGTTTGTGGAACTGGAGGCTAAATAGTGTATATACACTACTATTAAAATGCAGCCACTTCTGAGACTGAAAATGGCAGCCAACCATATCCTGAACTACAGAAGTATGCTCACTCTAGCACAGAGTGTCTATTTCATGCACTGTGCTAGATCTGATTTCGCCTACACTAGTCTAAGTCTGAAGTAACACCAGTAGAGTACTTCCAATTTAAATCAGTGTAATGTGAGGGCACATTTGGCCCTGGAATCCAGTAGACTAGAGCGAGAGAGAAACTTCTTTGATTGCTCCTGCTTTCAAAGCAGTTTACTTTATAAACACACATGTAAAGAGTGGATTTTGTAAAGTATTTTAAAGTGAGCAGAACCACAACTTATCTCTTCTAAAACACTGTATTGAACATACACTGTATCCTCCGATGTAAAAATTAATAACATACTAAAAATAAAACTATCCTAAAATAACATCAATGTTCTAGCAAACTCAGAAAAGCACAGAGATTCAACGGAAAGCTCTCAGAGTCCCTTACTGTAATATGATCAACATAAAATCTAGTCAATTTCCAAAATGAGTTAAAATTGTTTCAGGTTCTGTACCAGCTCTGAATGCCTGTGCGTTTTCCTTTCTTCCTTTTTAATAATCTTGTTTCCCCCTCCCCCCACGGACAAACACAAGAGGAAAATGACACAACTATCCAGGAGAAACTGTGAACATTACTTGACAAAAAGCACTGACAAATGCGCAAAATAAACTGAAGCAAATGTTTTTTTCTCTCTCATCTTTTTCATTTACAGGAATGTTAAATATTATTTGTAACGAGTATATTCAAAGTTTCTGAAGGAGGGCAATTTTTATTTTTAAACTGAGTATCCCTTTAACTTGACTTATTGGCACCTATTCAATGCTGCACACAAGATCCTCTATCAAATATTTGCTCCATCAGCACACAGTCCGTGTTGGAAAAATAAATAACTCATCAGTGATCAGAATAAGCTGTGCTCTGGGCTACTCTGACAGAGGATCACACGAAGCTGCACTAACAGGCAAAATATTTTAATGGAAATACTCCATATTTACACTGGTGTAACTGTAATAGAATCTCACCTCAGCCACGTTTAGGGCAGCGAGGTAACCTTAACTTGGAATTTCCCTGGTTTTAATGGTTGCAAGTAAGAACCATTCTGCTTGATGCTGTGTTTTTGTTGTTGTTCTCCTTCTCCTCCTCTTTGGAAATGCAACTTGCAATTTATCAGTTTGTGATGTCCACAGATCTCCAACAAATTTGTGCCAGAAGGCACTAAGGTCAGGGCTTTAATATGACCTGAAGTCCATGCAGGCAAGACTCTGGCTCCTTAAGATGCTAAATGCCTACTCTGATCTGTCCTGAGCCTCCTAAAAGTGCAAAGCTTGTGCCTGAGATTATCATCAGGAAAAGCCCTTAGGGCAGACATTAACACCTTGATGTTTTTTTCATATGAGTTAGTTTCTTAGTTTGTAAATTGGCTGGGGGGGATGGGGGGCTAGAATTTAGAGGGGGGGAGGGAATACACATAAAAAGATGCAATTTTCTTACTGTGCCGATCATTGGTTAAACCTCATCTAAAATAGTAGTAGGAGTAGTTTGGATTTAGTCTCCATTTCAAAAGATAATTACAACTGCCCTGGAAAACTTGCCTTGTAAGTGTAAGGCAGTCATGGCCCTGCCAAGCTAAACAGTCAAACTGATTTTGGCTAGATAGAAAGAACTTCACAGCACAGAGAGGTTATAAAAAATAAATAGTTCCTCATTTCTAGATTGCCTAAGAAAATTCAGGTAGAACTATCTCAGGCAAAGAAGAAACACATGGAATAGGCTGACAAGCAAATCCACTGAAACAAATAGTATAAATGAGTTTGAGAGACAGCCAGATATATATAGAGAGAGAGATCAAAGGACTTAACTGAAGGGATGTGGCAAGCTACATTTAAAAATGAGAAGTCTTTCCCTGTTTGTAAACACTTTACATCAAAAGCAAGGAAATATTGGCAATATTGTATCTTGAGAGAGACACACGTGATTAAAAGAGCTCATTTGTTCCTTATTTGTTTTATAGTGGATTTTGTACTAATGCACAAGTCTAAAGCTTATTGATTTCTATTCAAAGACAAATTAATTTGGCTCCCTGAAGGGATTTATTACACAAGGTCTTTGCAGTTGGGTCCCTGTGCTCTTCCAAAATGCATGCTTGTTCTTAGGGCTGTCAAGAAATTTAAAAAATTAATCGCAATTAATCGCACTGTTAAACAATAATAGAATATCATTTATTTAAATATTTTTGGATATTTTCTACATTTTCAAATATATTGATTTCAATTACAACACTCAATACAAAGTGTACAGTGCTCACTTTATATTTATTTTTATTACAAATATTTGCTTTGTAAAAAACAAAAGAAATTGTATTTTTCAATTCACCTAATACAAGCACTGTAGTGCAATCTCTTTATCATGAAGGTTGAACTTACAAATGTAGAATTATGTACAAAAAATAACTGCATTCAAAAATAAAACAATGTAAAACTTTAGAGCCTACAAGTTCACTCAGTCCTACTTCTTGTTCAGCCAATTGCTAAGAGAAACAAGTTTGTTTACATTTACGGGAGATAATGCTGCTGGCTTCTTATTTACAATGTCATCTGAAAGTGAGAACAGGCATTTGCACGGCACTTTTGTAGCCGACGTTGCAAGGTGCCAGATATGCTAAACTTTTGTATGCCCCTTCATGCTTCGGCCATCGTTCCAGAGGACATGCTTCTATGCTGATGGCACTCATTAAAAAAATAATAATAATGTGTTAATTAAATTTTGACTGAACTCTTTGGGGAAGAATTCTATGTCTCCTGCTCTATTTTAACAACATTCTGCCATATATTTAATGTTATAGCAGTCTCCGATGATGACTCAGCACATGTTGTTCATTTTAAGAACACTTTCACTACAGATTTGACAAAATGCAAAGAAGGTACCAATGTGAGATTTCTAAAGATAGCTACAGCACTTGACCCAGGGTTTAAGAATCTGAAGTGCCTTCCAAAATCTGAGCGGGACGAGGTGTGGAGCATGCTTTCAGAAGTCTTAAAAGAGCAACACTCCGATGCGGAAACTACAGAACCTGAATCACCAAAAAAGAAAATCAACCTTCTGCTTGTGGCATCTGACTCAGATGATGAAAGTGAACATGCGTCGGTCTGCACTGCTTTGGATCATTATCAAGCATGTCCTCTGGAATGGTAGTTGAAGCTTGAAAGGACATATGAATTTTTAGCGCATGTGACACAAATATCTTGCGACGCTGGCTACAACAGTGCCATGGGAATGTCTGTTCTCACTTTCAGGTGACACTGTAAACAAGAAGCAGCCGCATTATCTCCTGCAAATTGTAACCAACCTTGTTTCTCTTAGCGATTGGCTTACCAAGAAGTAGGACTGAGTGGACTTGTCGGCTCTAAAATTTTACATTGTTTTATTTTTGAATGCAGTTACGTAACAAAACAAAAAATCTACATTTGTAAGTTGCACTTTCAAGATAAAGAGATTGCATTATGGTACTTGTATGAGGTGAACTGAAAAATACTATTTCTTTTGTTTATCATTTACAGTGCAAATATCTGTAATAAAATAATATAAAGCGAGTACTGTACACTTTGTATTCTGTGTTGTAATTGAAATCAATATATTTGAAAATGTAGAAAAACATCCAAAAATATTTAACACATTTTGATTGGTATTCTATTGTTTAACAGTGCGATTAAAACTGATTAATCACAATTAATTTTTTTTTAATTAATTGCATGAGTTAATTGTGATTAATCCACAATCCTACTTGTTTTTTCTATATGAATTTGATGAGCAAATTTAATTCCACATATGTAATCCAGCCAGGGTGATATTTTTCTTATAAAAATATCTCTGTCAGCATTAAAAAAAAAAAGATACAAATCGTTGCATATTGTTATATTAAGTGATCCTTATCTTTATGCTACTCTATAATCCTCTACCCCCCTCATGTCCAGTATCCAATCCAAATAGTAGATTGGGTAGAGGGCAAATGCACAGGGAGCTACATTGTAAAGCCCGTGTGGTCCAGTAGATAGGAATCAGGAGAGCTAGGTTCTGTTCCCTATTTATTATATTTTTTTTATAAATGGAGATATCCCATCTCCTAGAACTGGAAGGGACCTTGAAAGGTCATCGAGTCCAGCCCCCTGCCTTCACTAGCAGGACCAAGTACTGATTTTGCCCCAGATCCCCAAGTGGCCCCCTCAAGGATTGAACTCACAACCCTGGGTTTAGTAGGCCAATGCTCAAACCACTGAGCTATCCCTCCCCCCCTGCTGAGATGATGTGTGACCTTGGGCAAGTCACTTCCCCACTTCCCCCTGCCCATTCTCCCCAGCTTACATTGGTCTTGTCTATTTAAATTGTAAACTCTTTGGGGGCAGGGACTGTCTCCGTATGTATGCATAGTGGGGCTCCAATCTCAGTCAGAGCCTAGAATGCCAGGCAGATAAATCCTTCTTCCAGGCTGCAGGGCTACTCTGGGGAAGTTACTCCAGCCCCATGTGGCCCCTGAAAAGACTAGAAGGCCACACGCCTTCCTCTCCCTCAGACTACCTGTGTTCCTTTAGAAACCTGCTCTGCCCCACCCCATCCTTCTGTACAGTAGAACCACATTGTTTTTAAGTTTTTGCCCGCAGAGGTTAAATTACCAGGGCAAGTCACACAGGTATAAGTCTTATTTTGCACTGATGCAGCACTTCTATGTTAGGTGTTTGCACTAGTCTGGGTACATTGCTCCAAATCTCCCTCAGGTACACAGGCCACAAGGGGTGACATCTGAGCATTCTTTTCAGTTTCTATGGCACTGCAATGTCCACAGAGTTAATTCTCAATGCATATGAGAATAAAAGGTGAATGTTTTATAAGGTAAGAGAGTAAATAAATTTAGACAGTGTCTTAGGTGGCATGGAGGGCTCAATCCTATTTACAGCTGAGCACATCCAGCAAGGTGTGGAGTGCCTCAGACCCCACTGACTTCAAGAAAACACACTTTGAAGGCAACTTAAAAAAAACAAAAAGAGTATGTAGAAGTGTCTGGTATCCTCCAACATGCAGCCAGCAGCAACTCCTGAGTGCTCTGAAAAGAACTGCTGCAAAAGTGACGGTTCGCTGGCTTTGGGAGATGTTCCTTCTCTATTCCAATGAACATGAGAGAGAGAAAATAAACCCCATGGACACAGAAGAGCATAACTAATGCTAGAAATTCACATGCCACCACTACTAGACTACAATGTTAGGCAAAGAAATATTTGGATAGGTAAGAAACAATGAAGAGGATCTTTGAGTGAGTGAGCGTGTATATATATATGTGTGTGCATATTTCTCTCCCTGATCCATCCCCTCCCCCACAAAAAAAGCTCTAACAAAAATTGGAGAAATAGTAACACCGATGGTGATTAATTGCTAAGATTAAGGCAACAATACAGAGAGAGGGCGTGTGAATATTAAATTGACAGTTACACACATCTAGCAGTGCCAAGTGAGGATTTCAGAAATGGATACTCAGATTAAACATTCTGTACCAAATTCCAGGCAAGATTTTATAGCTAACTTGATAATAATCTCTTGGCTCTTTTGTATCATCTGTACAAGAACAAACATGAAAGCACCACATTGGCCAATTACAAGGAATAACAAATGATTTCTAACTGTATATGCAATTAGATATCTTCTATTTAATTCCCATTATTGCATGCTACAGTATGACTTATCTCTAGTTTGTTCCCCTTGAATATTTCGGACTAACGAGGGACATCAGAAGTTTGGTGATTACTGTACCAAAGAGTACAGTACCATACTGTACCCTTATGCTTAAAATAATGCTGTAGGAGTGCTGTAAATTTACCTATTCTTCTTCTTCTTCTTCTTCTTCTTCACAAAAATAGTTATTAAATGAGGAAACACTACAAATGACAATGGCATTTATATAAGGCCTTTCATTCAAACTGCTTTACAAACGTTTAGTGATTGCATGTTTCTCTCTCCCTCACACATACATTGCTACCTCTAAGACACATGAAATGTTGCACTGTTAAACAGTTGCTGTAGCTATTGAGCAGTTTTATTACCATTACATTTGTATTGCAGTAGCACCCAGAGGTCTCAACTAGGCCAAGGCCCCATTGTGCTAAATATTGCACACACATACAGTAGTGACAGTGCCTGCCCCCACAGAGCTTATAATAGTTTTTATGGCAAAGATGTGATTTAGAAGTGGCTTTACAAATTTGAGGGGGGGAGGGAGGAGACAGGATCCTTCTAAATGGCTGTAATCCCATACTAATGTCAACAATGACCAATCAATTCACAGAATTTTAGACTTCCCCCTTGGCTATTATTTAAAACTCAATGTAATTAAGATAGTAGCACTGAAGTGTTACATTTCAGGGCAATTATCACTTTCTTGGGTTGAAATGGGCCAAATTCTACCCTCAATTATAATGGGGGTCCACCGAGATACAAGGGCAGAATTTGGCCAACTGTACCTTCAGCCTGGTGACAAATACATCCCAAGACATGCTGTCTCCTAAAAATGTTCAGCCCCCGTCATTTCTTAGGCACCGATTCAGCCTACATGCTAACAATGAAGCATATGCTTAAGCATTTTGCTGAACTGGGGCCTTACTGCTTGAATATGTTATTTCAAAGAGCCGACTGAAATCAACAGAGAGGTTCACAGGGATACATCCCAAAACGGAGACCGAGTCTCCACCCATGTGAGACACACACAATTAAGAGCATCTGAAGAAAGGGGATTTGAGATCTGGAGCAGCCTTGACTGATACAGTCCTCATAAAACTGACAGAAGGTGCAGCTTACAGCGCAGACCCCAGCTGGAAATCTTCACAGACCCTCCTCTCCACCTGTGAATAATCTGTTGCCATTTTATCTAAAGTCATCCTAATTAAAGGCTCCAATCCCTGCAGGCTAAACCTCAATCTGGCCACTCTTTCTCGCCACATTGTAATCGGTCAGCAGTGCTCCCCTGAAAAAAAATCAAGCAAGCTGTTAGTTACAGACTTACCATGAAAAAACATGCTGTGAAATACTAATTAAAAGACAGCTGTCCGTCCCTAGCAACACCCTGTTAAGATGACCAGAATCAAGGTCATCACTGTTCATGACAATGGTCAAGAGAACTATGTCTGCAACATATACTACTCCATTTATAGAATAATGGCTGCTGTTAAAACTAGCAGATGCACACTTCCTCAGGCTGCATACAAACTAGTCTCACAGGGTGAAATACGGATCGTGTAGAAACCTATGACACAACTCCCATTGACTTAAATGGGATCAAGATTTCTCCCATAAACTTTAATTTTCCATGGCAGTCCCATCCACACTCGATTTTTTAAATCAAGGCATATGGATTCATTTTCAGCAGTTTACAATTGTTATATATTAAGACATGTTTTCTTTAAAAGTCCACGTCTACATTTAAAAAACAAAACAACATTGAAATATGGTGGTTGTACCATGGTTCACTCTTGCCTGTGTGGCACAGAAATAAAAACATGTTACAAAATCATATTTTTTACTACTGGTAAATACCTAGGATGGATCATGGATCTTATAGAACATGTTCTGTTCAATCTATACCAGCAAGCATAGTCAATGTTATAACATAGAGTCTGATCCCACAAACATTTTATTAGCCAGCGTAGTACTTACTACTACTCAGCGGTCTTTAAAATGTGAAACTGTCCATGTGGCTAGTCCTCACTCAGGTGCTAATATATCTCTCTTTTGCCACTATGGCAACAGCAGCATATCCTGAACTCAATGGCACAAACGGTGTTGGGCTCGATTGTCACAGCCCTTACTCAGCACACAGGGGAGGACGGGGAATGAGGCCTCCTTGCTCAGACTGTGACTCCAGACATGGGGAGGAGCCATGGGACTGCTTGCCTGATATTCCTTACTGTGAGCAAGTGGGCAGGGAGGAGAAAGAAAAGGGATGGGGAGTAGGTGGAGTCTTGGCGCCACCCTTCCTTCTCATCAACCAGAGTAGCTGGATGTCTATAAGTGGGCAATGCACTGCTCCACACAAAAAAGTAAACTCCCTCCCCAGAGCCAGGAGAGTGCATGGGAGGAATGGTTACTGTAAGTCACAATTTATTCTCTGGTCTGCTCCTGGAGCATTGCAGCAACATGCTGCCCCTTGCTTAGGGCAGATTATAAAGTTACTATCTAGCCCTTTTGGATTGCAAGCCCGAATGCTATCAGTGATTTGATGGGCTTCCATTCTGAAGCGTTATCTTGCAGAGGCTGCTCAGCATTCTTCATTATTCACAAAGTAAAGAGGTTATATTACCATATTTGGCACTGGTGCAACTGCCACTGGAATACTGTGTCCAGTTCTGGTGTCCATAATTCAAGAAGGATGTCGATAAATAGGAGAGGGTTCAGAGAAGAGCCACGAGAATGATTAAAGGTTTAGAAAACATGCCGGATAGTGATAGAGTCAAGGAGCAAAATCTATTTAAGCTTATCACAGAATTTTAGACTTTCCCCATGGCTATTATTTAAACCTCAATGTAATTACGATAGTAGCACTGAAGTGTTACATTTCAGAGCAATTATCATTTCTTGGGTTGAAATGGTGATGGTAAGGGGTGATGTGATTACACTCTATACATACCTTCATGGGAATAAATATTTAATAATATGCTTTTTGATCTAACAGAGAAAGGTATAAAATGATCCAATGGCTGGAAGCTGATACTAGACAAATTAAAACTAAAAGTAAGGTGTAAATTTTTAACAGTGAGGGTAATTAACCCTGGGAACAGTTTACCAAGAGTTGTGGTGGATTCTCTATCACTGGTAATTTTTAAAATCAAGACTGCATTTTTTCCCTTCTCTAAAAAGATATGCTCAAGTTCAAACAGTAATTAATTCAGGGTAGTCCTATGACCTGTAGCTCTACAGGAGATCAGACTAGCTGATCACAGTGGTCCCTTTCTAGCTTTATTATCTATGAAAAACTACAACTTTTATTTATTTAAAGGGAACTTAGTTCTGTGCTCTTATTTGACCTCAGATGCTGGATAGACAGCCACAAAGATTGAATTTCTTAATTTATCCACAGAACATGTAGAGGACAGGCACTAGCAAAGTGTGTACTGTGCCACCAATGTGCCTCAATCCTGACTCTCATCCCCAACCTGGGCGAACAGTCTCTGTGGTAAACACATTCCTTCTGTATGCCCATATTTGACAATGCTAGGAAGGGTGCCAACTGTGATATGGACACCTGTCCACTAGGATGCAGACAGAGAGCATCAACTGGCTTCACTTAAACCATTTCACAGCCATCAGATGATGGAAAACACAGCACTGCCAACCCCAAATGTTTTAAAAAAAATAAAAATCATGAGTTAGGCCTCAGAAAATCATGAGATTGGCTTAAAAACCACAAGATTTAAGAACAATAAAGATACGGTTCTTTTTAATTGTTTCTGGATTTTTGAGACTTTAGGGTGTACCAAGGTCCCATTTTCATGCTTTTCTCCCAATCAGAAGGGTTAGAAAGTGCCTTTTCAAAAAATGAAAACTTGAGATTCTCATATATTCTCAGGACGCCAGCAGCTGGGGATTTTAGAAAAACATCAATTAGTACATGACTCATGATAAAATTGTGGGCGTTGGTAGCACTAAATACATAATATTTGATCACTGTTCTTTTTCTTTAACTAGGAAATGAATTACTTCTCTTTCTCTGATATAATTAGTTCCCATACAGAGTTTACTTCAATATTATATTCATAGATCTCTGCAACAAGCCAACTGTAATAAGTAGGCTTGTTTCTCAGTGTTTTCTCAAGCAGGTTAATGTTCCTGGTAATTCTTACTCTGGAGGAAGAAAATGCCAATTAAAAAATGCTGCCTCCTAGGAGCCTTTCTTTTTGCTTTTTCATGTATTAAGGTAGTGGTCTGAAAGTCATAAAGGGAAATTAGCCAGGCTTAGATCACAGCTAATATTTGATATGTGTAAATTAGGAGCACCGCAAAATATTCCACTGACCAGCTTTGTGTTGCTAGGAAACCCAGGGTCAGGCAGCATTCAAAGGCCAGATTATTCCCATCCCCTGGTAAATTCATAGGGTTCTATTCATTCCAAATTCCTGACTCCGTGGGTGCTGGCTGCAAAGACTTTCTGACCCGACACTCATAGAGACTAATTGTGATTCAGATCTGAGTCCCATGACACCAGCCTCCCTGAACTCCGACGGTGGCTGAATGCTTCAGTTTCCCCTTGCCTGGAGATTCAAGTAATGCTGCCTGCTTGCCTTAACATGGAACTGAGGGCCCAATTTATACTCAAGGTGTCCAGTCAACTTATAGTCAGGGAGTCCAATGGTGTCATTATGAGGGCTCCCAGAGAGTGACTGCCAGCTATATTTAAGATAACCAATTGTGGCCAGCCTGACAAGATCTATTAAATATTTTAAATGGCCTCTCTAGCTCCAAGCTTAGAAACTCAGCTTATAAAAAAACTGCACTGACCTTTTATATCAGCACTGAAATATTTCATTTTGCCACCTGGCTAACTACAAAAGATTCATGCCATGCTCTTGGAAGATGATCCAGCTTTATCCGATATAATCAACATATTAGCTACTCTATGTGTAAAGACCTTCCAACTAATTTCCTCTCAGGCCTAAACAGTCTTTTTCTGTAGCTGGTGACTCTGAGGTCATATATTTAAAGACAATCTCAGTTGGTCCTCTTGCATCTCTCTTTGCTGTTCTCTTCAGAATTTACTCTCACACACTGATCTTGTTTTCCTACTTGTTTTTATATTAGAAATTCAGGTCTTGTCTAGAAGACTGTGCAGGTAACTGGATAGCAAGTAGAATAAGGAGATTCAAGTGAACCTGACCAATTGAAAAGGGGAGTGATTTCAGTCAGAATGTTTAAAACAGTTACGTAATTGTTTGCTTTTGTTAACACCTACTTTACTCACGTGCCTGACACACAGTTTGGAGAAAAGATTCTGTTCCAGACTCAACACATCCTACCTCTTTAGCAGCTGAAAAATCTCCCATTACACTTCTCTGGTGCTCCAGTGAGACCACCATCAAAAATAAGACCTGATATTTCTAAGGTAAAAATACACCAGGCAAAAAACAAACAAACAGCAAAACTGTCCCTTCCCCAACCCAACCCTCCCCTAAAAACAACACCAAATCTTTCATGATTTATACCTCGTGTAACCATACAAAATGGCACACACTCTTCCCCCCCCCATCCCTCCTTTGCCGGTAACCCTTTTCGATACCATTTCTAAAGCAACAGTAACTTAACTTCATCTGCCCAGTGGATTGTGGTATTCACAATTTGACACATATGATCAACTAGAGTGGTAACCATCTACCACAATAATTACCACAATACAGCATCTGTGACGCCACCAGAATTTCTTATTGTAATGTAGGAAAGTATTGTGATCTCAGATACTGCAGCAGGATAACTGTTCGTAAATGCTGACCTTTTAATGGAAACTGCTAAATATTACCATACAATTCTCTAGACAAAAATGCATGGATTACTTGTCTGTCCAGATTCCTAGTCTGTTCGCAGGTCAGAGATAAGCACACAGCAAGACAACTCCTCATTATTAGCCTGATCCAATGTTCCCAGAAGTCAACGGAAAGACTCCCACTGACTTCAATAAGCATTGGATCAGGCCCTAAATTACTTAAAATTTCCTATGTAGGGCCAAATCCTCCGTGGCTTTAAATTGGCATAACTGTTCATGTCAATGGAGCTCTGACAATTGACTCCCGTAGAGTTTGTGACCCATAGTCCTTTTGATCTTGACTTATCTTAACACTGAGTTCAGTCCTTCTTAGTTGTATGAAGGTATATCTCTACTCCCTTAAATAATTTGTTTTAAAAGACAAAACTGTGAGCCCAGATTTTGCTCTTACTTACGTTTTGCAATCTTACTGCAATGTGACAAATCAGAATTTGGCCCCTTGTTCTTTCTAAGTAGGTTTGCTCTGTGATAAAGGTCATGGGACCTACAGCAGGATTCAACATTAGACTCTTCATTTTATCATTAGCCATCTATGTGCATTTTGATTACTGACATACTGAAATGGGTTCTCTTGGGGCTGGATGGCAATTTGGACCATATATCAGTGGAGTGAAGGATAGTAAAAACCTGTCTTGCATCTCTACACAGATTACCTGGATCTTGGATGTGGAGTGCAAGAGTAAGCAGGGCTACATGCCTTCCCACTCTCTCCTCACAGCAGGTAGCGCGTTGGCTTTACCCACTCTACTCACTTCCAGCACAGCTGAGCAAGTAAAATGCTTGAGCGCAGGATTAATTTTGAAGCATGTGCTTAAGCCCCACTGAAGTCAGTGACACTTATGCATGTGCTTAAGTATGTTGCTGAATTGGGACCTTACTGATAGTATAAGCCAGCAGAAAATTACTACCTACTAGAAGAAAGGAGGTAATTTCACTTCCTGAATTACGATTCTTTCCCGGGGGAAATTCCTTGGGTGGTGCAAGTATGTGCCACCCCCCTTAATAGGTTTCCCTGTGATAAAATTTAGCCCTTGGTTGAGTCAGAATTAGAAGTTTCAAGCAAATTCTGCTTTCTACAAGAGCATATTTTTGTTTGCTAAAGGGAATTATGGTCTGGAATTAGCTATGTAGAGTTTTTGACATATCTGCTTTAGCACTATTAACAAAGCCACTGTTTCTTCCTTTGAAAGACTGCTTAAAATTTATGATACTGTAGTTTTGAGCCTGGGCAGTATTTCTTTTAGCTGAAATAAGCACAAATGATGTGGCCAGCACATTTTGCATTGGCATTCTATCCTTTCAAACTGAATCTGGGGCAGCCATTCATCTGAGAAAGCTGATACCACACAGGATTTGGCGATTATCAGTGGCTCTCTGAAAGCAAAGGAGTTCTTTCAAACTGTACATTATCTCTCTATTTTACTACAGAAAGTTGTAGGCACTGAGAATTCCAAATGACAGTCAAATGTATTAAAAAGTGATTATTTGCTCCTTGCTTCTTAAATGTAAAATAGTTTGGTCTCCAGAGTGCACTCTCAAAAATGCCATTAGAAATCCATTGTTTATTCACGTGATTACACTACAAATATATAGTTTTTGTGGGTGTTATCTGAGAGATCACTGATAATAGTACATAGAAATGAGGAATACATAACATGATGCTGGGTGTAATTTAGGGTAAACTTGCCCTATGGGCTAACCAAGTGAAGCACAGTGGGATATAATACGCAAAGGTGTATTTGACAATCTATGGGTATAATAAACATATAGGAATTTCTTGGTGCCCTGAGTCATTCCCATAGGGAGAAGTTTCTCTTGGCTTGCATGCAACAAAACCAGTAACTTCACAGCACCAAAGACAAGAATAAAATATTTATTACATCATTGGACTGGATAACAAAATTCAGGTGGCTGACATAGCCATGTGACCCTAAACAGTTCTGCATTATTACTTTTTTATCCAGTCAGTACTTCCTGGTGCCAAAATCTGCTGAACTGATATATAAAGCTATAACCTGAAAGAGATGCCTTAGCATAGATGAACTCAAACATATTTTGGGCTAAAAGTATTCTGTCAGATTCTGATCAGTCACATAGGTACAACTCTACTGACTTCAAGAGAAAAACTGGGGATTTACACCTAGTAAATTCTGTTTGATATAACAGAAATCAGAATCTGGCCCATTGTATCTCAAATATTCAATCTTTAAAGTAACATAGTGTTGGAGGAAATTTTCATGCTTTTTAGGCTTGTAAATCACTCTGCAGAAATATTAGAGAAATGGAAACAGACAGTATAAAGGTAACAAAAACATGCTTTAAGACACTCCCAGAGATACCAAGTAGTATTCCCAAAGATATTCTTGAGTTAGACTACATTATTAGGTGAATGTAAAATAACTGAAGTGTTGCCAACCCTTGTGATTTTATTACAGTAATTGGTGTGCTTCTTAAAGTCCTAGCTTGCTTATGGAATCCTGTGATTATGAGAGAAACTCAGCTTCCAGTATGAAAAGGAGAAAGAAATGTAGGTTTCTAGCCTCACGGTTAAGGAGAAAAAACTTTAAAATGTGACCGAAGTGCACCATAAAGTCTCAAAAATGAAAAGACAGATACAGACAGAAACCAAAATAGATTTTTTTGCTTGAAAAAAAAAAATCCTCCTGATTTTTACACCAAACACATGTTGTTGGGGGTCTGACTCATGATTTTTAAGCACTTAGGCTTGGCAATATTGTAATTATTAGATGAATGCTGTGTGACCTAGCTGTACAGGGGAAAAAAATCTAAATTACCATTGTTATAATTATTTATTTTGCTTTACTTGTTGCAAGGTGGCCAGGTGCAAGGCTCTTAACTATAAATTTATGACAAAGCAAATGCAAAATGAAAAACTATTTTATATATATATAAAACCCCAAAATATCTAGTCATATGTTACTAACCATTTCTAGCAAAAGAAATGTTCTAAACATATATGATGCTCTACCTAACAATATACCACTTAGCATTTTATATTATCAAAACACGGTTCAAGCATTGACAAATTTTCACGACACCTCAGTGAGGCAGATAAGTATAACTACCACTGTTTACAGATGGGGGGAAACAGGCGCAGCTCCTTGCCCACACCGTATGGAATGTCAGTGGTAGAACAAGGATTACAAGTTAGAAGTCTCCTGCTTCCCAGCTTCATAGGCAGTTCATCACACCAGATTTGTAATGGGAATTTAAGCTTGCTCCTATTGAAGACCATGGTAAAACTCCTACTGAGTTCAATGGTGCAAGATCAAGCCCATATACTTTAAAATCAGTTTAGAAAAATTTATTATCATTTTCTCCTTTTTCTTCAGGCTGAATGAAATTACTTCTTGCTTTCCTATCTAAAGGGCCTGATCCTGCCAGATGCTGAGCTCCCTCATCTCCTTCTGTAGCCAGAGTGAGGGTGCTCAGCACTCAGTAGAATCTGGCCCACAAAGCAGCACCACTTTTACACCTGTTAAAAGTTAAAAATAAACTCCACTAAAAAGGCAGGGTCAAATGTAGAGGCGTTAGAATATCACCTCTTTGTTACTACTCCACATTCTCTTTCATGCAAATTACTTTGCCTCTGCTCCAGTGAAGAAAGAATCATCATTTCAACAAATGTGCCCCATCGGGTTTCTCCAGTACGACTGCAAAATTCATTTAGACTTGTGGGTGCTTGTATAAAACAGACTCATGCAGCAGACAACTCATTCTACTTTAATACTTTCCATTTCACTCTCTGGCTTTCTTGTGGGCCATAATGCAATCAAAGCAAAAATACAGACGTGCTTTATATTCTAATGTACAACCAGAACAATTTGTTCCAAAACTGCTGACGCTTAATGAGGTGCATATCTGCTTTTAGCTATAACTATTTAATGAACTGGCTTGATAGGAGAAAGGATATTTCTGTACAAAACACAAAGCATCAATGCAGCACCACCCTCTCTACCCTTTTACACATATGCAGCTCAATTTAAAACGATGTGCTCATTTATTTTCTGCTTCTTTTTCTTTTTTTACCAATCAGCCCTTTCAGTCATAAAGGGAACACCCTTGCCAAAGTAGTCTATGTGGATATACGGCTTCCTTGGCATTAACAAATGATTAGATTAGTTATTTATAAGCTGAGTCAGCACTTACCCTCTTTAAAAGAAATGGCAAGGCTAGAAACATTTCCAATATAGTGTGCAACAGCAAACTCCAGTCACCTACGTGTTCTCCCTCTACAAGTCCACTAAGGCTCCAGCACACAAGATGAAAACTTTTTAAAACCTCAGCTGAAACAAACCCCCCTACCTTTGAGGCTTTTCCCCCCCTTCAGTTTTTGTCCATTGTGAAAGGCTGCATCTTTAGTTGTTGCAGCTACGCACGCACACACTGACCACTGACACACACAAAACAGGGCTTTCTTCAGCTCGCTGGTATTTCAAGTCATTCATGTGATATCTTTGGCTGAGCTTGTTTAATTCATTCCTGCTGCTACTCAACAGGAAGTCACGCCTAGCAAGGGTTGGCTCAACAGTAATCACTGCAGATACTCCCTGACCAACAGTATATGAGGGCTAATCTCTCCTTATGAATATCAAGAATGTAAATATGTTTCAAAGGCAATGAATTCCTAGACCTTTAGAGAAAAACTGTAAAATGCAACAGGGACATAGTATAGCCAGGGACTTAGAAGCTTTAAAAGTTTTTGCTAGAATACATATTCTGCTCTCCCGTTGTGCTTCTGGAGCATTAACTATAGCTATTTATCATGGGCCATGCATATCTTCTTGGTGCCGTTACCATGACAACATGGTAAACAGGATTTGAATTTCTATCTAGAGATCTAGGTTGGGGGGGGGGAAATAGGTTGGAGAATAGCTTTTCAGAAGTACAATTTTTTGATCCATACACCTGCAAGAAAATGCGTACATAACTGATATAGCACACAAAGAAAAAAAGAAGAAGAAAAAAACGTGGCTTGATGTTTATAAAGGCAAACATTCCACACACATGATCTGCATGTGTGATTGCCCAAATGCATTTCACATCCAAAGGACAGTGATAAAATTATCAGAAGATGTAATAACCAAATATCAAAATATATTCCAATGGCTACAGGGCATTTTCAAATAGTACACAACAATAAAGCTCTCTGCTACTAATAAGGCACCCCATCTTAATGAACAGTGGTTCAAGAAAGCTGAATTATCCACACAATAAACTGCAGTTGATAAACCACATGTTATGTGGCTTATCATCCCACAAAGCTCTTGTATGTGGTTGTATAATCTGGATATCGTGCTGTATGAGGTCCCTCCTTCCATGCCCCACTTGAAATATATTTTTTCCCTATGGTAATTCCAGAACAGATTTTGGTATTTGAAAATGATTCCTATCAATTTTGGACTGACTTTCGCTACGCAAGGTAATTTGGTGATTTGGCAGGTTGTGCACGTATACGCTGTAAAACAGACAAGATTTAGTGCCTGAAATGACTGGAACTTGGTTTAAATTTACAGTACTACTATTTTTTTTTGTGCCCTTAGATTTAATACTTCATTTCTGCTGAACTCTTTGGATTAGAGTTGCTTCAAATGATATGCCCAAAATGAACCCTTGCACTCCTCAACAACGAGCTAAAATAAACCCCAACCAGTCCTCTACAAAAATCAATAAAACCTTAACAATTGCAAGGATGGAGCATGTTTGTCTGGGAGACTGACTTCTGGCACGTTCTGGAGAGAAGGCTGAATTACTTCAACATCTCAAGGCAGCTATATTCAGAGGTATGGACTGAAGGACAAACCCTTGGCAGCAGAACTATTGTGGCTGCACAAGGAGGGAGCAAGCTTGTTGGGAGACTACGCAGGGGATGGGCACCACCTGTGCAGCACACATGCCACTGGATACATCATCTGGTCCTACACAATATGGACTGCAACAGTAGCTTCAGAACTGCACTGTTGCTGCTCCACAACTAAGAAGGGTCCCTTGACTCCTCTCCCCAAAGGAGTTCTTCAGTGCCCAGCCCCGTTACTCGAGCAGTGTGTCAGGAGAAGGTACAGCTGGACACACTTCACGGGAATTGATTTTGAAACAATAAAATTCTGCAAAATTCAAGGTCTGAAAATGAAGGTAGCTGAATTCAGCAGCATATCAGTTGGACAGGATGCCACGCCTAATGGTGGCTTTCCTAAGAACAATAAAGCCTTATGAGTAAGTGGGTGATTTAGAAAGAATAAATAGCTCAATAAGTGGCTGATGTGTTTGTGCCAAAGGATATACGGCTGGGTGCACAGGCTGTATTTTCAGGGAAACTGTTGACTTATCCTTCAAGGAAGTGAGCTTACCCAGCTATTGTGAAGTTTTACCCAGACCAGCACTTACTGTGGTTCTTCTAGCGTAAGGACAGAGCTGTCCAGGTGTTTGGTATCTGTTATGAGCAACAATATCATCACAACATCTGTGTCTCTTGAAGGACTTCAGAGGTCTCCAGGGTGAAGTGAAGATCCATCCAGATAACACACTCTCATGAAGAGATGAGTATGTTTTGGAGCAGCTATACAACATATGTGGGCCATGAGGCTACATTCAGGTTTGGTTCCCCTTAGCAGAACATAAGTCCATTCAGTGGCCAAACTGGTTTTGTTTTCCTATCCTCATGATATTCTTGGTTTAATTTAAACAGGAAGGAGAACAACAGGATGAATAATGAGCCTGTCACAGTTCCCAGCCAAACTGCAGCTCTGACCCCTCCTGGTCTTCTTCAAGTGCCCCCCTCTCAGGTCTTAGGCTGTCACCTCTCTCAGGGTGGAATCACACAGTTCTCCCCTCTCAGACATGGCCTTGGTCTGTAGTCCCCTGGTATTAATTGTGATTACCTCAGCATGCCTAACATATTCAGTGCCTGTGTTATGTTCCTCCTGGAGCAGTGACCAAACAGTAACCAAACAGCATTGTTAAAGCACATTATTATTTATTGAGAACAAATGCACCAGAGAGAAAAAGATTTTAAAACATTAAAATGGACTATACACATGTCTAGCTTACCAGGTGTCTGTCCATCTTCTACATGGGGATCCTGGTAGGTCTAAGCTTCCTATAACACCTCCATCCTGAGACCTTTTAAAGCGGTGGGTGGCATAATCTATCCCCTTTAATTCACAAACCAGTTCACTCCTGTGTCCTTTAGGGAAAGTGTCTTTAAAAGATGCTCAGTCTTTTGAATCATCCCCCCTGCTCTGAGAACCCATCACTTTTTAACTGTTTATAGTCTCTGATCTGTTAACTCCCAGCACTGACAAACCAAGGTTTGCAACTTTGCTGGACACAGGATGTAGGATCTTCGAAGCTAATAGTTTTCCCCACTAACTTTCAAGTGCATGTTGGAGTTTTTTTATCTGGGAGTCATTGTGTTGCCTTCCTGCTTGTTTCTCCAACAGTTCCCCTATTAAGCTAGATCAATAAATTCACTCAGGGTAGTCTAATGCAATATAACTATACAGTAACCTCTCTTCACTGACTAGGTCACATACTGTATTCACAGAATTATTACATATCAGTATTCTTAGTTTATTAGAATGGCTGCTCCAAGTCTGCCACAGAACCCTATTCCTTTAGATTCACACAGAGACAGATAAATCTTCTTTTGTTGCCCATTGGGACTGGATTTTTGAGCTGCACTTCTATTTGGACATTTAAATCTGAATTTTCCCAAACATCCTCAGGTACTGCAGGTGCAATATTGCACCCACAAATAAATGCACACAGTAGTAGGCCCAATTATTTGTGGCAGCAGCTGTAGCTGTTCAGAAGCCTAATGAAACCTGCTACTAAAGCAAACAGGTAATTAGGGTGCAGTATTAGAGGTCAGTTTGAAACCCAGTTTAAAAATTAATATGCCACAGCTTGTAATCTAGTTCATTGTGCCCATGGGGATTTCACCCAAGCTGGGTGATTTAGAACAAGATCCTGAGGTAACTAATGCGGTTTTTTGAGGATGAAGGTGATGTGACCATGCTTCTTTCTACATGTGAGAAGACAGGCAGCACCATGCTGCATGTGCAGCAGTCTGAAGAGCTGTGACTTGGGGAAGCCATAGAGAAGACAGTTACAATAGTCAAGGTAAGAAGAGATGAAGGAATGGATGAGGATTCCAGCAGAGGGGAAGCTGAGACAATGACATATGTGGGCAATGTTTCAGAGGTCAGGCTAGACAGATTTGCAGACATAGGGGATTGGGAAGGAGCAGGAAAGCTTTGGGTTAAGAATTATGCCAGTGTTACAGACAGTAAAGACAAGTAGAAAGTCTGAATTAGGAAAGGAGACTGAGAAGATGGACCTGAGTTTGAGGGTGCTCCTCCTGCCCAAGAGACAAACTTCAGTCTTTGAGACATTCAGCACAGAAAGTCAATAACCTAAATTTCCATGGATCAGTCTGAAGACAGACAGAGAGAGTTAACAGGAAGGAGTCATGCTAAAGGCATTGCATTGGAAAATATGTACAACTGTGAACATTCTCAATTGAGATGGTGGTTGATGAGCTTCAAGGTACAAAGATGAAAGAGAGCAACATGGAAAAGAGAGGAAGAATGAAACTTTGGGACTCTTTAGAGCAAGGGTCTTGGTACAGAGGAGAAATCACCATCAGATACACTGCATGAGCAGTTTGATAAGTTAGAAGTGGAATCATGACAGGAGGAACTGAGAGACACCTGAGTCATTGTGGATAAAGTTCAGCAGGATGGAAGGATGCACAGTGCTCAAAGTTGCATTGAGGTCAAGAATGAGGGAGAAGGACCCTTCATTAGCAGAAAGTATTACTTAATCACACAGCATAGAACAGTTTCCATGCTCTGCCTAGAGCAGAACTCAGACTGAAAAATGTGAAAACAGATGCACTGATTGTTTAGGGGTCTCCCAAGAAAGATGAACAGGACTCTTATTCTTCCATCTACGGCTTATTTGCTGAAATGCCTTAGGACAAAAGGTTATGCACTCTGTGTGCTCCCTTTAGGGAGTAGCTCTAATGAGGGCAGATTCTGCTCTGATACGTAAATGATGAGTGGTTTGCTGCATTTGGTGGATTGTTCTTGCCTGCTTCTGTAACATTTCATAAAAATCAACTTCTTAATCAATTACAACTTCAATAATTGTTACAGATGATCAAATCTCTTGTCCACTATTAACAACCTTTGATGTATAGCACAGAATGTGGAGTATTGCCATTGTAATTTTCTGCTTTTCAGATTCTGAATTTTATCTTCCATCTGTCTTATCTCCTTTACTAAGGAGTCCAAATATGTGTTTTCTATACTGAAGCTCCTATATCTATTGCCCTCTGGAAATATTACAGACTTTCTTACTAATGGATGCAACTTGTGTATACTAAATTAAAAGGGCAACAAGTGGTTTAGGAAGGTTTCTTTCCTTTTTTATCATCGCCTCTCTGATTCTCTCCTGTGACTCTTTCCATAATGCAGTATTGTTTCAAAAGGCAGCAAAAGTAGCTATGTCTCCTTTTATATCATTCATTACTTTACAAATGCCACATATGCTAAGTACCATCATTTAAAGGGTGAAATTCTAGCATTCCAGATCCCTGTTACTTCTTTATTTGCTTACCTAGAGTAAAAAGTAGGAGCAGAAACAATACATGACAAGGACTTGGACAGTCACTAAGTTCTTGTTCTTCCAACCCTTGTTTCTCTGTGTTAGCAGCTAATCTAAATAGCTCATGCTGTCAAGTCTACCTATCAGAGCCTGCAGTCTGACTCACATACATGTCATCAATTCCCTAGTAATGCAAGCACAAGGCTAAACTTTCTTTTAGCCAAGCTGTCTTGGAGTTACACAAACTGACACACCTTCCTCAGCCAATATAAATCACAGTACTTTTTTTTTTTCTTTTGACAAAGGAAAATCACCTGACAGTACCAATTACAAAAGACCCGAACCTGAAGAAGTCAAACAATAGGTTACAAGCAGTGTTCAGGGAGTGGTTGTCTTTGGAAAGTTCCTATTTAAAAAAAAATTCAACTGAGTTACACCAGGGTTAAATCTGGTTAAGTGGGACTGATACTGATCTTACAACAGTTTAAATGAGGACCAACTCCAGTGACTTCACTGCAGTTACACTGATGTACAACCAATAAAAGTCACAGGCCCAATGTTGCTAAACTCCATTGATGTTTGCCCCACTAAATCCAAAGTAGGTCTGAGGGAAAATAAGACCAGAACAACTCCTCATATCACTTTGAGGTTTGCAATCTCAGGAACTACAAATGATAAAAGCCCTGCTTTATAGTGACACATTAATCACCTTCCTTTTCTAAAAAAAGTACCTTAAATTCAACCTACACAATTTTACTCTCATTCATAAAAATAACAGTACAGAAATAAAAAGATGAATAAATAGAAGTGGTTTTATTGAGACGCAGGAGGAAAAGCCAGTGCACAATGGGTTAAATTTAAAAACAGAAATTTTCCAACATTGATTTTTGAACCTTAAACTGAATGGAAATTGCCATTGTCAGAAATTTTTGCTTGCCTGCCCCTCCCCTTTTCCATGAAATCTTGTCTGAATTGGCGCTGCTGGTTAGAACATTTTTGACTCCTTTCTTAGTAATTAAGCCATCAATCTAGTTCTTCAAATAGGGCTTATTGCTTCGCAAAGTCATCTTACATTTATTTAACTTAAATTTACGGTCACAGCAAGGCAAGAAGAAAACTAGGGAATAAACTCTTTGTGCACAAGATTTTGCTGACAGTTTATTAACACATTGAAAGGGACTATCTAGGAAAGGAGTTCCCAATCTGTTCCCACACGTTATCCTACAACTAGCCATGGACTCTTGCTGCAGCCTCGGTTCCAGAATTCTTTATAGCCATGGCCCAGTCTCCTTCGCAGCTGCTAATTTTGAGAGGATTTTTAATTAAATGTATGCAAAGATTAGGATGGCAGCATATTTTACTAAACTTGGGCAGGCTAGGGTAAGAATGCTGGGTGGAGAGGACCAGGTGGGAAGTAATGGGGTGCTGGATGGGAGGTACTGGGGGGTTCAGAGTAGTGGGTGGGGCCTTTAAGAAGATTCAGGATGGGAGGAAAAACTAATGACTTGGAGGTGGTACTCAGTGAGCTCCTACTCTCCTTATTCCCACTCTTCCCCTCTTACCTTCTGAGGAGGGAAGGCTACACAGGGCCCTGTTGTTCCCAGACAGTGGTAGCAAGAGGCAAGAAAGGAGGCTGCCGAGAACTCTCTGGCTCCCCAGCGGGAGCTGGAGGCAAGAGTGTTTGTGCTCTCTTCCCTGGTGGCAACAGCATTAAGAGTTGAAAGAGCCATGCTGGCAAAATGCAAGGATCATGCACAAGTGATGCAAGCAACATAATGCAATGAGACTGATCCTTGCATCATCCATCTGTGGTCCTTGCACTTTTGTTGCTGTTGGGCGGGGCTTGCTCAGGGCTCCTGGTTGCAAGAAGATACAAAAGGGCCCCTGTTATTCCCAAATGGCAGAAGAAGTGGGGCTTGATCAGGGCTCTGTGGGTCCTTGCAGCAAGAGGGAGAATAGTCTTCTCAGGTGCATGAATCCCTCCCTGAGCAGTGCTGTGACTTGACTAAGTGGGCCATCACTGGTCCTAGCCACTGGTTACGTACCAAGCTGAGGGATTTTTATGTGCAGATTTTGGCCTTAGCACCCTAGAAGCCCCAAGGCTGAGAACAATTGGTCTCGAGATGCACTCAGAGCCAGCATCAGGCCATTTCCTCACAATGCCCAGATATTGCAAGGGCGGCATCACAGACACATCATTTGAAACCCCACAGCCTAGGTTAAAGTTTTCCCCTTATAAAGAAAACTTGAAGGACAGTTAGCAGCTAACACATTTTAAAGCTCTGGGGATAGACAGCCATAAAATCTTTAGTGGAATCTAGCCAACTTCCTTGATGTTTTACAGTCCTGATAAATCAGACACCGGGCTTGTGTCACAAAATAGTGTATTTCTAGCTACTGTTTGCAGACTATACTGCGAAAGCTTAACATTTGTTAATGTCTTTGCTTGGTGCAATTTCAACATTAGACATCACACCATGATGGGCAAATAAAAGGACTACTTTGACAGGGTACCATCATTAGACTAAGTGACTCCTAGATCTCAAACTTTTTGATTTGCTAGACAGCCCCACATTCCCATGCTTGCCTGGCAACTTGGTATAGTGAATATTAATCTCTTTGCAACATTTTTTTCCCCGTTTTAAGTACTCAAGTGTCTCAGAACTACAACATAAGAACAAACATGACTTCACCTGGTATTTTACAGAAACTGAAAGGTTAAATGGCAGATGATAAAGAAAATACAGTAAAGCAACCCCCCCAAATTACTGGATTCCAAGTCATTAAAGGAAATAAACAGTATTTTTAAAAATTAAATTGTAGTAAGCAGAACAGCAATAGCACAGTGAAACCTGTACAAGTGACCATCTTTATTTGGCAATTTCCTGCTATAAGAGACTGTTATTATAAAATCCCCAAATGTATTAAGTACAATTCTGCTCCACCTTTATTAGAAGACCAACACGGTGAGGTAAGTGATTTTTGTCAGATCTTTGGGTAGTCACTTAAAACAGATTTCACTGTGGTAATGATTATTCTAGTTGTGGTCAGTGCATGTGAAATAGCTTGCTACGAAAAAACCCAGAGACGAGAACTGCAGAAGTCTGGAGACTTCTCCAGAACCTGCCACCTTTTTTTGGAGTCAATTGTACCTGTGAAAGTGAGTCCAAAATGCTACTATTCTGATTTGCATAGGTGAAAATGACCATAACAAGATATGGAGCATTGGGCCCTACGTACTTGGAAAAGCAACTCAGACAAATAGAGTTTTAAATCTTACCTTCTGCGTATTTGGCTTGATACATCGAACGAAGAAAGGATTAGAGGAACTTAATGTTGCCATTAAGGAATGCAGTGAGTCCTAAAACAAAGGTAGAAAAGAAGACAGTACTTTATAAATGGCTTTTTCTTAAGTCCTACAGTTTAGCTCTCTCAAAACTAAGCATTGCAGGCAGTCCCTATAGCAACACCTAGTGATATAGACTAGAAATTACAATAGTACAAGCTTTTCCATGATAGAGTCAGTCATGCTAATGGGGATACAGGTCACATGTGAGGTGACACACTGCTCTATTGTTTTCCCTTTTGATTAAAAGTACTGACAAGAGTTACTAATCAGCAAGAAGAAAGCTCTTTTTATAAAGGTACACCATCAACCTGAAAATCTCATTTCTGTCTCAAAATGCTGAACCTGTTGTAGTTACAAGTAACACTTAAGAATTCCGTCCTGCATTGTGATCTACATGTATGCATTGCTGTGCCCATGCAAATCACAATGCACGATCCAGGCATAAGAGAACATTGTTACTGAAAGAAGTTGGCAAAAATAATCTCCCCTCCTCCCATTTTCCCCCATTTTTTCTATTCTGTGCATTTGACAGCATTTTGTGCATAGTCGGTTTCACTCTTTCTCCTATATGGCAATCAGTTTCTCTCTTGCTGAGAAGACCCAAAACCTAGCTCTAGTATTTCAAAAGTTCTTTAAAAAGTAACATTAAAATTGTGTTTAAAGAACGCTCTTTCAGAAACTAGATTTTTTTTAAAAAAATCAATGAACAAAATTCACGTTGAGAGTATATCTGTAACAAAGACATTCATATGTATTTTACTTAACATATAGTGCATCAGAGGCATGTTTCTCCATTAAATAAAATTCCTATAATATCCTTAGCAAGAAAACATCAAGTTTACAATACTCACTTAAAAAAATAAAACAGATTACATATATATTGTGTAATTATACACACACACTATTTTCTCCTCAGCACTAACAGAATTCTGAATTATAAAATACACAATATAACATAGATTATCTAATGTATTATTACCTCATCTAACTGGAAATAAAGGTCGCCAATGAAGTCATCATCCCTCTTCTGACATGTATTATTTACATGAAAAATTCCCCCCTTCACTGAACTTTCAATTTAATGTTCCCCCATTCTATTCGAGGCGATACTGAGATGTTTTTGTAAATCTATTACAGTGGGGGCAAAGAAAGCAAACGCTGAAGTGATTTGAAACTTGACCATTATTTCCAGTGTGTCTGGTTAACCATTGTTTGCTACAGAACAAAGAGGGCAAAAGAACCAAGCAGCAAATATTACATAGAAAAGGCTCCAGCTTCTAGCAGTAAAATAAATATTTACCTCTTGAAAAAAATGTAAGCTTTATCCATGTTTAACCTGTGTGAACACTATATTTCAGGACAACTTGGCTAACCCTGGTGATCTCTGACAATAGAGGACAGTACTCATGGCAATCACTTTGTAAATGTAACAGGGAAGGCAAGTGAGCCTGAACAAAGGTAGGATGATGATATATTCCATTTTCATACACAGCTCTGGACTGATCTCATGAGCTGCTAACATCCTGGACTCCCACTGCCACCCAAGTCAGTGGGATAGGAGGATGCTCACCACACCTCATGAGATCGGATCTAGAGACTACTCTGAATCAGGGTCATTACAAATCAATAACCAAGGTGTCATAATGAATCGTCACCAGTTTTATTCCTTTACATTTTAAACTTTTGAACAAATCGTGTGTTGTTCAGGGCCCCTGGGGGAGAGGAGACAAAGAGAAAGAAGGGGCCTGATTTTCCCTTGCCTTACACCTTCTGTAGTCATTTACCCCGGGCAAAGAGGAGTAACATCTCACGCTTGCTTTGCCCAGGTGCAAATGACTGCAAAGGCAGCAGTGAATCAAGCCCTCAGTGATCTGGAGAGCTACCAAGGAGGGTGAGGAGAATGAGCTTCTGCAGCCAATGGCGCACCACAACCACAAGGGGGTGCTGTGTGCTACTCAAGGGTCAGAGCCATTTCTCCAGCCTCACTTGTGTATGCAGCATGCACCAACCAAGGGGATGCAATGCTCCTTTTCAAAGGAATAGCAGTGTGCATCTCACCATATGTTCCCTAGGCTGTTCTGTCCAACACAGCAAAAAGGCATCAGAGCAAGATTTTCTTCTTAATGATTCCACTAGCAATGGGCTGGATTCTGCTCTCGTTTGTACTAGTATAAAGGTGGAATAACTCCAGTGCAAAGGAGTTAGTCTGAATTTATACTAATGTAACTCAGAGCAGAATTTGGACCCATCTTTCTTTAAAATAATCACTTTCAGATGAAAATTTTTATGCTGAGTTTCAGCCCAAGGGAATTTTTAATGGCTGAGTTATAAACCCTGAGTAGCAGGAGAGGTACTTTGACTGGACAGCAGCGAATGAGAGAATCCAAAACACATGTATGGCAGAGAGGGGAAGGTGGGGGGCTGTCCCCTCCACTCCCCCAATCCTCCCCTTCAGTTCTCTGCTTGGCCATTGGTTGGGCAAAGGGAAATGGGGCCAGCTGTTTGGCTGCTGTGCACCCTCCTTCGGGTCCTTGCCTACGTAAGATAAGCCAGGGCTTACCTCCGGTTAGCTGTCCCATGGAAGATTAGCAGCTTTCTGCGGATCTTACCGATGGTCTGCTTTAAGAGGCCAGGAAGGAATTTTGTACCAAACCACCATATTGGCAAGTAGTCCTGTGAGTTTTTTCACCTTCCTTGTAGCCTTCTGGAGGCACAGTTGGATTAGAAACAAGGATTCGAGGTTCCTATATTGCTGTTAAACTACCGACTCTTCGCAACTGGCAGCTGATGTCCAGTGCAAGTAAAGACTAAACTGCCAGCTCCCAGAGGTCAATGAGACCCAGGATTGTGCAAGTGGACTGTGTGCTTATAAGGGGGAAGGAGCTTGAAGTTTTTGTGGACTGCGTTTTCCCCCACCCAGCATTGTGGCTTCTGTCACTCCATCCCCTTAAGGGGAGGAAGGGAGGAGAAGTTTCACAACTGAATTGAGACCAGGGAGGGCCTACCACAAGTTAGTTTTTGGTTCACGATAAAGCCCTGTAACGTGCACTGCAGAACCAATTAAATGGCTGGTACATGACAGCTGGGGGCTGGTAATGTTGTGCCCCTCCCCAAGATATAATTAATAATGTTGCAGCCTGCCATTTAAACCCATCCCATGTGTCTGACAATCATTCACCTGCTTCTCCTTGTCCAAGAAGGCAGATAATTAAAATGTTGCCCTGCATCCCTATTCAACACACGGATTGAAAGCATTTTTATTAGGTATTTGGTGCTTATTTTTCCTAGTGTGCAGACCTCGTTTCAGTGTCTCAGGCCAATTTCACAGCTGATTTAGGGATCATTTCATATGTACGGCTGTAAGCACCTCCTAAGTCACAATGCTGGAGCCACTATGGACCAGATCTCTGGCTGGTGTAAGTCAAAACAGCTCCACTGACTTCAATGGAGCTATGGTGATTTACGCCCACTGAAGGCCTGCTGCTAAGTCCACAGAGGACAGAAGCAATCACAGGGAGCCTTAGGCTTTGTCTGCACTAGCACTTTTGTCAGTCAGGGGTGTGGAAAAAACCACCCCTCTGACCAACGTGAGTTTCACCAACAAAAGAGCTGGTGTGGACAGCACTGTGTCAGAAGGAGAGGCTCTCCTGCCGACACAGCTAACGCCACTCTTTGGGGTGGTTTCGTTATGCCGGCAGGGGAGTGGCTACACAGGAGACCTTACAGCAGCACAGCTATAGCAGTACAGCTGTGCCACTGTAAGGTGCATAATGTAGACATAGTCCGAGTCTCCACTGCCTTAGCCCTTTGCTAGTCCTTTACACCTGTGCAAAATGCTATCCATTTGTACTGGAAGCCTTTTGCATCCACTCTGTTCAGGCACAGACTCCCCTGGTTTTACAGGATTATACATTAGCACAGCCAATTTAAAATAAAAGTCACAGTCGGAGAGGCACTTAGGGCCTGTCTACACTTAAAACGCTACAGCACTTCAGCGAAGACACTACTTACGTTGAAGGGAGGGTTCTCCTATCACCACAGGCAACCCACCTCCCTAAGAGGTGGCAGTTAGGTTGATGGGAGAATTCTCCTGCTGACCTAGCACCGTCTACACTGGGGGTTACATCAGACTAACTGCATCGCTCAGGGTGGTGGATTTTTCATACCCGTGAGCAACGTAATTATACCAACCTAATTTCCTAGTGTAGACCAGGCCTAAGAGTAGTGAGACTGTGAAGGAACCAATGATAGAAGTCGAAACTGAGCAAGATGGGGAGTAAGAGCAAGACAAAAACCTATGAAGTATGCCGGGTCTAGTCCATGGAGAGGCCAACGTGGTTAAAACAAGAAGGACAAGTCAATGAATGAGAAGCAACAGTTCTTTAAAGATGGAGGTGCTGTGCAGGTCAGCTTCTTCCTGAGGCTAACATTGCTGATTACATGATTAGTGACTGAAGTTTCATATGGGAGGAGGCAACATTTTGGTACTGAAGATTTTCAGCATTTTAAAATCTCCAAGGGACATATACCCCCAGCCCAGCCATTCTGAGTCTTTGTTGACTACTGATTATTTATCATTTGTCAGTTGCTGACAGTAGAGGAGAGGACATATTAACCAACCTTGAACTGTAAGCTGACAGTGGGTTTCCGGTGTTTGCTTCCACATTTAAGGGTGTCTTGGTTGTTCCGACTTGAAACGTGTTCAAACAGATCATAGATAAAATCAAGTCTGAAACAGGGAAGGAAAAATCTTTACAAAATATCCCAAGACACCACAAAATTTACCATTATACAATCCAGAGCAAGCTTTGTTCCTTAAAGAAAAATAACTCCTATTGACTCTCCTCTTATCCTCAACAACAATTAACCACAGACCTTTCAGATGTATCATTTGTGCAATGAGACCAAGAAAAAATAGTCCAAATGCCATACACTACATTCTCAACACCTCCTCTTGGAAATGAATGGCCAGATTTGATCACTTTTTACTTGATTGTTACTCAACCAATTGACCTTAATGGATGCTACGCTGGAGTGAAGACCAAGAAATAACATTTCCTGTTTGCTTTTCACAAGGGTGCAAATAACTGTGTGTGGGAACTTAAGCTTCAGCACTTAGTTGTGGGTGTTGTATGTACATTACAGAGGACTACAGGAGGCCCCTCACACCACTTTGACAGCAACATAATCGCTGACTTGAATGGAATTGTTCCTGATTGATATGAGGGTAAGTGAGAAGAGAATCAGGCCCTATAGCTTTAACTCCCCTATTGCATTTATCTGCATATTTCAACTGAGAGAAATGTGGCCTCAGGCAAAACATGAAAACAGTACATACAATTAGGGATTTATTAAAAGGACATTTTTTTAAAACACCTAAGGGATTTAGGAGCAGCACAAGTCCCACTGACTTTCAACAGGATGTATGCACTTAAATCCCTGAAAATCTCCCTATAAGTCATTTACTACATTACTGTTGTTATTATTTGTGCTACTGTAGCTCCTAGGAGCCCTCATCACGGACCAGGACCCCACAGAGCTAGGCACTGTACAAACAATGAACAAAAAGATGGTCACTGCCCCAGAGAGTTTACAGGCCTGATTGTCAATTCCTTGTGCACCCAAACTCCAAGTAAAGTAAGGGTCAGGGAAGTGCAAGGAATGCAGAATCAAGCCTTATGAGAGGCACTTAAAAAAGAAATCACACATACATTTGGTAAAGCACCTTGAAAATATGAAGTATCATGGGCCAATTTCTAATACATTTACTCACACTGAGTAGTACCTTACTCCTCTAACAGACGCACTGCAATCACTAGGAATAAGGTACTCTGCCACCTGGGTGAGGGTATCAGAATCTGGCCCAATGTGAGAGAGAAGTAGTATTATATTTAGAACTGTACACAAGAGAAGTTTATTAAGTGCCAATCTCCTCGGCCACTTGTTTGTTGCTCACTTCTCCTCAGTAAAGGTCCAATCCTACGTTGCAGGTACTGCTCTCAACTCCCACTGAAATCCAAGCACGTGGCACCTCCCAGAATCATACCAAGATGCAAATGCACTAACATACCTGCTTTCACGTAACAAGTTTAGGAGATCATCTCTGAAAGTATCTCTGTTTTTCTCTAAGATTCCCCTGACGTCATACTGGACCTAGTAAAAAGCAGAACAGGCTCATATAAAAAGCGCAGTCGTTAAGTACCTCTCACAAAGGCAGTACCATAAAGTGCACTGAGGGAACAGAATGCTTCAGTTAATTTGTGAATGGCTGTGATTCTGAAACACTATTTGGAAGCATTTTACCAAATGAAGAAAAGAAAATTACCTCCCCAGCGTAGTGTTTCACTCCAAAGTTGTGAACAGCTACTCTTGGTTTCACATAAAAGGAATTGTTCTAATTTAAGGAAGAATAAAAACATTTTAGTGGGGAAAACAATTGGAATCTAGATAAACGGCCAAGTTGTCTTCAACCTGAATTTGTCCAAACGACTGTCTTCCAGTGAACACCCTAAAAGATTAGTGCTCCAAAAGCAAACAACCATTTCTATATTGGTAATAGGATTTGTTAGTCTGGAGCTGCTTCAAACACAGTAACAGGAGATTTATAGTACATTAAAAGGCATTAGCCTAACCCTAAGCCATCTGGCAAAGTGATCACAAGTGGACAAGACACAGTGGACAAGAAGGGCTTGCCTGAACTGGCTGTTGTCAGGTTAGATAATTGTGAAAACAGCAATACGACTGTATTAAAGGGGATGTTGTAGGTACACCTTTCCAAGACCTGAAGAGGAGCTCTGTGTAGCTCGAAAGCTTGTCTCTCTCGCCAACAGAAGTTGGTCCAATAAAAGATATTATCTCACCCACCTTGTCTCTATATTAAAGGGGCTCTTGTACAATCATGGTAATGATCATCTGAATATGGACATCAGGCCAAATTCCAGTTTGTTATATCAATGTAAATCTGGAGTAACTCTGGAGAAGTGAATAGAGTTACTCCGGATTTACATTGGTGTAGCTGAGATTAGAATCTGGCCTATTTCACTACCTTTCCATATACCTATCTATGCATATGGAAGTATCTATATCCACATTGTGTATTTTCAGATAACAAGCTCCCTCTTGCTCCCACTGAAGCAAATGACTTGGCCACTGACTTCACTGGGAATAGAATTGGGCCTAATATGTACTGTAAGATTATGCATCCATGCATATGAATCACAAACCTCTGGAGAAACAAAGGAGCTTACAAATGGCACACTAAATAAATTAGAGTATCACATACGGCGTGTTGGGAGTGTAACTTCTCCAACAAGGTGCAGTCAGTCGCTTGAGGAAAATGACTCTCTTCATTGATTAGTGCTAGCAGGCCAAGTTTCTAGATCAGTAAAAATAAAGAGAACGAAGATGAATTAGCCCATCGAGTGTTTACACTGATCTTTCCACTAGTGAAAATCATCTTGAAGATGCTGTCAAGAGAGGCGTAAGCGAACCAATATATCATAAAAACTCTCACAGGAAACTGTAACGCTGTTAGAGAAAAAGGATTCCTCTGGGAACATAAAGCAAGTAAAAGCAAAACAATGGAGGAAAAAGCAGTTATTGAAAATGTGAGCACTTTTTTAGCCCAAAGTCATTGTTCAAATGAAGGGGATTTATCCTGTTTTTCTTTAAAATTTGCTTTGGGTGAGTCAATAGTCCAGCTCGAGCTATATTCTGAATAGCTAGAAACTGCAAGGTGGTTATTTGCCCAAGTACTCTCAACCTGAGGTTTGAGGAACACTTCCAAGTGGTCCACAGAGCTGCTTCTGTCACAATGTTGAAGCATGTGTCATTCTTCAAGTCAGTTACTGATAACTTCATAACGATATAGGTCTCTTTTAGTTTCCAGAATCTTTTTTAACCAACTAAATTCAAATTTTACTAACCACCACCACATCTAATATTTTATAAGTGCTTTACAGTATTGATTAATTCTCACAACAGCCCTGGGAAGCGGGCAGATACTATAGTTCTACCGAAAGGGACAATGAGGTTAAATAACTTGTCCTATGCCCCAAACGGAGTCGCTGTTGAACAGGGACAGGAACTCCTGTGTTACTGGTTCCAAGGAGAGAACTTAAATAGATTTCACCTCTCCTCCACCCCAACGAAAACCACATGCACTCACACATATCAACACTCTGTGCAGCTGTTTCATGACTTTCCATGTTTTGTGTTTCTTTGGTGTACATTCAACCATAATCAATTTTATGGATGGAAGAAAACTGGGGGAGGGGCAACTAATAAAAACACTGGAGGACAGAAATAAATCGCAAAAGTGACCTGGAGACACTATGGCAGTGGGGGGGAAATGGGCAATAAGAGAAGACTAGATACATTGAAATGCAAAGTTTAACATTCAGGAAAAGGAATTTAAGAGCAGAGATAGAATATATAACCCCCATCCCAACAAAACCCCACCCAACAAAGCAATTTAAAAATTGTGGAACTAACCTGACCTTTGTCAACCATCCTATAGATCATTCTGCTTGTATGTTTCATCTCTTCCCCCCAGACATTTGTATGTCTTGTCTATTTAGGTTGTAAAGAGTTCAGGCAGGAACTCTCTCTTTATCTACATTTCTACAGTGCCTAGTGCAACCGAATTCTGATCTTGGTTGAAGTCCCGAAGCATCACACTAATGTGAATCTCTCTCCAAGCTATCTCTTTAATGATCTCATAATACATTCTTGTATGCAACCATGCTCTGTAAATTATAGGCAAAGTGAGGAAATCAGGATTGGGAGGGGTATGTGTCCATGAAAGTATACTGATCCTATGAAAGTGATCCTTAATATACTAAAGTTTGAAAACCACTGTATTAAAAGATCAACATTTAAACAGATAAAAGATAGGCTGCCTTTTGACCACATGCTGCTTTAAAATTCCTGCTCACACAGTAATTTGGCCAAGCATACCACAATATCAAATAACACATTACCTTTTCAATAAGGTCCAGGCACTCTCCGTTGTCTGTCCAGTCAATATCTTTCCAAACTAGTCCTTCTCTAGTGTAAGAAAAGAGAGGACATTTTATTCATAATTACAAATGTGTTGGGAGGAGACGCGGTTTGCTATGCCTATCATGCAATTTAGGGTAAAATAAATTTAAAAAAAAATAATAATATGCAGCTATAGGCCAGGATTTTTAAAATGTGCTTATGGGAGTTAGGCACCCAGATCCCATTGAATGTCAAGGATTTGGTTATTTCTCTCCCCTAGGCACCTTTCAAACTCCAACTGTAATTCTTACCTGCTATATTCCAGTTGCTCCAAGGAAAAAATGTGCTTGTTGAAATATTCCTGAAGCTTTTCATTTGCATAGTTAATATTGAACTGCTCAAAACGATTAACCTGAAAAAGCACAGACATTCAAAGGTAAAAACTTCCAACGCCATTTGTTTTGTAAATGATAAACTGATTTGTTTTAAGTCCTAAAGCATTTGATAATCCAGTTCTAGAGAAGTTAAATGGAATTATGGAACAATGGTATACATAAAAATTAAAGAATCAATTCCCAGCAATTTTTTTGGAACATACCTCAAAGTTTTCAAATCCAAATATATCAAGAATTCCGATGGACTTGAAATCTTCTTTGCCTCTGATTCTGCTGTTGATTTTTTTAATAACCCATGCAAAACACTGGGAGTAAAGTGCCATAGCCACAGAATCTCTGCTATCTACTGCCTGCATTGGAGAGGTAATACACAGCATAGTAATTTAATTAGAAACCACATTTTGCCAGTGTCCTTTGCCCAGTGCAGTGAAAAAGTACAAGACATGCAGTTTCATATTCCCATCAGGTCTGTATACATTACATTGATTACAATTAAAGCACTAATGATTGAAAGCTCCACTGTGAGTTATTATAATTCAGTATTTATACTGCATTTAAAAATAAGTTACGGTTTCAAAGTCAAACACTCAAAAATTAGGAAATACCACAATTAAGGGTGTCTGCGCTACCTAAATTCAGCTCCTTTGTCCATAAACATATATATGAATGTACAGTATGCTTTTCCCTAATCTCATTCTCAGAAGTGGCTGAACCATATTTTGCTGAAACTTTCCAAAACTGAGCCTGAGGTAGGCATCTATCTGGCTTGGGAACTTTTAGCCCAAATGGTTCAAGTCTGACAAAGTTATAGGCAACTAAAAACAGGATCCTACAGTGAGAAGTGGCGAGCAACTTTAACCAAAGGAAGCCCTTCCTGCTCCACCTACAGAGGTCTATAAAATCATGAATGGTTTGGAAAAAAGTGAATAGTGCTATTTACCATTTCCCACAATTCAAAAACCAGTGGTTATCCAATGAAATTAATAGGCAGCAAGCTGAATACAAACAAGAGGAAGTACTTTTTCACGCAATGCATAATGAATTGTGGAACTCATTGCCGTGGGATGTTGTGAAGGTCAAAAGTATAACTGCACTCAAAAAAAGAACTAGATAAGTTCATGGAGGATAGGTCCATCAGTGGCTATTAGCCAAGATGGTCAGGGATGCAACCCCATGTACAGGGTGAGTCTAAACCTGATTGCCAAAAACCCGAAGAGGAAGACGGGGTGGATCATTCCAAATGCCCTGCTCTGTACACAGCCCTGAACTTTGGTACTGGCCACTCTCGGAGACAGGATACTGGGCTGGATAGACCATTGATGTAGATCAGCATGGCAGCTCTCATGTTCTTATAATTACTAGATGGACATCCATAGAGATTTCTAAAAATCTAAGGGCCAGATTCTTATCCCTCACTGAATAGCTCTGTACCGCAAGAGAAGCCTCACTGAAATCAATGGAGCTACTTGCAGAGTAAGGTACTACCCAATGTGAGTAAGGAAATCAGCAGAACATGCCCCTAAATAAATAATTAGGTAGTCTTACCTTCAAGGCTCTCAACAACATTTCTCATGATTACCTCTCAGGTGCTGCCTCCTTTTATGCTCCTTTAATCCTGTTTGTTCGGCCCAAACTGCTAATCTGAATGCCCCCACCCCTTTTGTACCCCTTTTCCACCCTGCCTCCGCCATGCTTTCTTTCCTGCTGCTCTCTAGGACAGGAAGGCCCTTCATGACCATGGGAGCTACAATTCCACTCTCCCTCCTCTAAGCCTAGTCTCACAACCCCTTCTTCAAGGAGGTTTATAAATTATATTTCTGTATTTTATGAATTAAGATTTTTTTTTTAAATGTAACAAAGAAGCAGCATGCATCAGCTTCCCAAATGACTGGACAACCAAATTGTCTTTGTGTCTTGTCCACCTTTTCTTCCCCATCCCATGAGGTCATCTACTCTTGTTCTCGTCTTAATTTAGGCCTTAATTCTGCACTGGGATCTGCTAGCCTGGATTCCTGCACTTGTGCAGAGACTCATTAAAGTCAATTGGACTCTACAAAAGGCACAGGGCTAGTGGATCCCACGCAGGATTGGGCCCCTAAACAGGCAGGGATTTGGTCTTTATCTGTGTTATAAAATGCTATGCACATCTCTGGCATTATGTGACTCATAAATCATAACAACTTGTTTTAAAACCATATTAGAAAATCCTGTAATGTATTGGTTACTTGAACCTCCCCAACAAGTTATCTGACTAAAATTCTGATGTCAGCTTCTTAGGACTTGTCTACATAGGGACATTGAGGAAAATTAATCCAAATGAACCAGAGGTGTGAATTAAAAGTGGATTATTTAAAGTGAATTAAACCCCTTTATGGACACAGAACGAAGACTACTTCAATTCTAAATTTGTTAATTCGGATTAATTTTCCTGAGTACCCCCGTGCAGACAAGCCCTTATACATGCTTCAAGCTGTTGGTTCATTGTAGTCATTGACCTCAATGGAACTCTGTGCTGGATTTACATCAGCTGAAAGTCTGGCCCAATTGTTTTGTTAAAATATATCCGAAGTGGTATGTCTTTACCTGTTGTACACTGAGAGGTGTTAAGATTTCTTCTCCCCTGAGTATCATTGATCTCTGTGTCAATGCTTCAGTCAGTTGTGTTGAGTCCAGCCCAAGTAACTCTGCAGATCTGCCCAGAGCTAGCAACAGAAGGAGCCAAAAATAAATACACACGTATATGTGGAAGGCACAATTCTCTCAACATTTTTTTAACCTACTGTAATTAGAAGCAACATCAAAGAGGCTTCTGACAGAGATTCGAAAAAAATATTGAGTTGGATACTCTGGTCTGCTAAAGGCACTTTGCTCTCCTTATGCAAAGTGCTGGCAGAGGTAATGTAGCTGCCTTCTACACCAGACATCCCCTTACCTACAGCTTACGTGAGGAGACTGCGGGCACAGCTGAGCTCCATTCCTGCTCTAACTTCCACTGGAGCCAGGCAGCCTTTAATCAGGGAACCACACCTGGCTCCCATCAGCCGCTACTCTCATCCACTACATTGGAGAGCAGAACTGGCACCACCGTCTACTTCCCATTTTCTTTACTTTATGCACTTGATAGCATTCTGTGTTGTTTCGCTCAATTTTCATTCTCTTCCCTATACAGGTCGGGTTAGTCAGTTTCCCTTCTTAGTCATGTGGGTGTTTCACCCAGTAATGGAGGAAAGAAGCACATTTTAAGAAATAGGAAAATGACATGGTAAACCCAAAAAAAAGTAGCAAGGAAGTTCAGGCACAGTTGATATTCTGGAAAACATTTAACTCATATTTGAAACTAATTAAATTTCAAAGTGAGGCTGTCCCTTTAATTCTTCCTCTGAGAACCTATAATCATAAAGAAATTGTCATTCACAGAGGTCTAATCTCCCCTGAAATATATGCATAAATCCAGCTGCTAATGCATCCCAGTACAGCATCTCTACATAGGTTAAATCCCTGTACTCATTTTCACTGTCAATCGAACCCAGTTATTAATGTCTGGATGCTCAACTTCAGAGCGACAAGGTTGAAATACTGTCTTGAAAATTCATTTACAATAAAATTGATACAGTGGTTGTCTAAGTCACTTATTCCTTTTCAGTGCTCCTGAAACAATAGGATACAGTATTATAAATGTGCACAAAAGAAAGAAGCTGATTGAAAACACCCCCAATTCATTACAGATCACAGTTGGAAGCCTTTAATTTGTTCTTAACATAATAAAAATCCAAACCTAATCTTATTGCTAATACTAATGTTTGGTTTTATGGATACAGAAACCTAATACCCACTTCCTCATTCATGAGAGGGTACTTCTGCTTTCTCCCTGGATCATGTAGATGTTTCTGGTGAATAGAAGAAGAGTTTGTCCAAACTGTGCATCTGAATTTGCACTTTGCCATTATTTGGTATAAAAGTAAGGGATGATGTCATTGTTCCCAAACCCAATCCCTGAACTTTCTGTCCCATGGTTACACAGCTGCAGATGTAACTTGCTGACAAGGCAAACAAGGCAGGCACAGTGCACTGAAGTCCAGAATGCACTTAAGTACATGCTTAAGTCCCATCTACTTAAGGACAAGCATTCCAAATTCAGGAAAGCATTGGCTTCAGGGGACTTAAGCACATGAGGAAGTTAAGCATATGCTTGAGTTCTGTCCTGAACTGGAGGCAGAGTTTAGTGCCAAGGAGTAACTCATTTCATCTTCATAAAACAACTGCTTGAAGCAGAGACTTTTGTCCTGCGTGGTTTCCAACACTGCTATTAAGCAATCATGGACATTTCCTCATCCCATAACGATCTCACCTGTTTTGAAGGACACCTGTGCCCCACCAGCAGTGATAAACTCAATGTTCCCTAGATGCAGAATGCCAGCTAGCAGCCTAAGAACTTCTCTCACCTCCTCCTTGCTGAACTGCATCACATCCATTGCAGTCTGGAAGAAAATATTTCTTTTAGTTTGTGTCTGATTTTATTGGAGAACCAGAAACTGAAGTAGATTATGGAGGATAAATTACAAAACACAACAACTGAGTTTTGCAGCGTTTAGCATTTGAAACGACACAGGGACAGCGGAATGGGAATAGCAAATGCATCTCTTGTCTTCGCCCTCAATCCACACAAGCATTTTAACACATGACGTGTGCAACTTTAAGCACATAAAGTAACACACTGACATCTTTAAAATCTCATCCCTCTGAGTGTCACTGACCCTCTAAGGAGCCGTTTCACTGCAACGGAACTTGATTAAAGTTATGCATGTGCTTGGGTACTTTGCGAGATCAGGGCCATACTAAAAAACCTCACTAATTTGTACTAGCAACTGGGAGGAACCTCCCCTCTGTGTTACCAGATTTTGCAGATTAGTCATGGAGGCGACCAAATGTGTATCATGCAATGTACTTTGTCAGTGCACTGTAATTTAGTTTTACTTATAACACTAATGTTCTGCTTCATATTTTGAGAAACTAACAAAGTCTTAGTGAAAAACCACATTACTGTACTCTACTAACTGGGGTGAGACACAGGTTTTTTGTGAAAAGTACTGGATTTATGGATGGGCAAAGTAAGAATGACCATGGTTCCACTGTATATCAGGAACAAAACAAAACAAAACAATCAATGTAAAACATGTATTATTTTATTAATGCAAGAAAAACAGACAACTATTTTCTTTGGGAATGGTTTGTGTTTTCCAAATATCTCTCTACAGTGCTGGACTCTGAACCAGATTGTGCAAATTCACTGTATTTCATGGTTTGCACTGATAAAATACTCTTAATTCAGGGATGCGGAATACACAGAGCATGACATATTTGAGTAGTGCTATTTGAGTGTGTTGTATTTCTGTGCAAATGTGATTACAAAAAGATGGTCTTTGATCATAGTGTGTATCAATAATGACAACAGTGTCATTTTGCAAAACACAAGCAGCACTGAGAGGTGTTTTTGCAGCTGCTCTAGGAATTACTTCCTCCCCACAAAGGAGCTCTACTCCAAGTCAGCCAGCTTAGGGTTTGAAGAAGAAGTTCTCTTCTCTCCTCTCTCTCATACCTATCATCCCTCCAAGGTATTGGTAGGGGATCGTCCTGTTCCCCCTGCCACACCTCCAGTCACATACTTGCAATAACATTTTTAGTAAATAAGAAGGAAAGGGATATCTGCAGAAGCTCTGGGAATCCATTCCACTGTGTCTGCACAGAAAGAGCTGTTATAATAACTACTAAAATCCCACAGAACACACAACACCTTTTAGTACTGTAGATCTGAGAAAATGAACACTCTTCCAATACACAATAAATATATACGATTGCCAATACTTTGTAGATAGATTCATAATTTCGTGGTCACAATGATCATCTAGTCCAGTGGTTCTCAAACCTTTCTCAGAACCCATTCATAAACCTTGATGTCCTGTCACAACCCAGTAAATAGCTTTAGTGCAAAAAACATCTGTCTTACTAAGTATTCCTTACCCACGATATAGAATATACCTATTAACGTAATTGGTACTAAATAATGACACTGTGCATACCATAACAGCAGCTACTGCAGTTCTGGTCCCGCAGGGCTGGCTGGGCTCCAGACGTGGTGACATTCAGGTCGCAGCACCACTCAGTTTTGGCCCAGCTTCCCTAACAAGGGCCTGCAGGGCCAAGTTTTCGTGAGTGATTTTGTGACTTGTCAAATGAGGTCACAGTGCCACTCACTCAAATTTGGTCTGGCTGCCCACCCCGCCCATCATGATGGAGGGGCTGCTCGGACAAACCCGAGTGGCACTGCGACCCCAGAAGTCACAACACCAGGAGTGAGGAACTGAACTCAGCCAGCCCCGTGGGACTGGAGCCTTTTGGTTCATGAGCCACAGATTGAGAAACCCTGATCTAATCTGACATCAGTATAACACAGACAATGGAACTTCACCCAGTAATTCCACTTGTTCCTGATGATTTTTAACAAATTTCTTGTGATTGTCCCTAATCCTATTGGCCATAGTTATAACTATAGAGGGAGGTACAAGCTGAAGAGATTTTATTAATAGGATCCAGTTTATGGCACAGTAATAACAGATGTCACAAGAATACTTAGGAATGCATGTGTGTGCGCTCACACTGCAGATCCCCACTCCACTGGAGAAGAACTTTTGGAACACAAAGGAAAGAAAAACATCTAGGGGGGAATCATCTGTAGCCTCTTGGAAAAGGTCATTAGAATGCATATGACTGAAAGAAGAATGAAGTACGGCTTAGGAATTTTGAAGTCACTGAAGCCACATTCTCAGCCTTAGGAAGATCTGTAAGGAAACAAGGGATGGGGGTGCATGAAACGGGGAAGGAACAGGAACCCATGATGCAAAATGTCCCTGTCCCTCATTATAAGGAAAGCAGTGTGGAAAAGCCCCCATTCTGTGCCCAAATTTCTGCTTCTAAAATACTCCAGAATGCAAGATTTACATGTCAAGTTAATTTCATGCTCTACCTGCCTCAAGCCGATTAGCGCAAATTAAATGTCATGCTACTCAACCTGAACTATAGGACTGCAATGCGGATATCACCTACTTTCACAAAAATATTTCTGTCATGAAATTAGGTAATTTTACAGCTGCAAAAACAAATATACATAAACACCTTTTAAATAAACTGTACCTGGCCATTTTTATTGGTTTTCAAATCCTATAGAGTACGTGCCACACTGGAATGGTGCTGGTACTAGGAAAAGAAATTGATAATTCTGGTAATAGTAAGAGTCAGCTAATTACTGTAACTAATTGCTGACACTAGTGTGGGTGTGAAAGTCAAGGCTACCCAGAGAAATCCTCAATTAGTGTGAGTGCCTCCATTTCACCCGTGTTTCCATTCTATTTAATAATCATATCTGATCACTTACTCCACATACTAGATTATCTTTATTGCACCCTTTCTCCCCCAAAGGCACATGGCTAGAAGAGATTGGAAAGCTGCAGAAGTCCACATACTACCATGGATTTGCTATTTCTATATTTCAGTAAATAGTGCAGAAAGTGTACGAAGCCTTGAAATGAGAGAAGCAGCAGAAATATGTACACTGGTCATGTAAAATAAGGTGGCTTGTTTTCTTTTAGTCAGAAGGTTAATGTTCCCATAAAAGAAAAGCTGCTTCCTGATTGCTCAGTATTTTTATTTGACTGTTTTGTATGAACTGTCCCAGGAGCATAAACAGCAGACAGATACGGAAGTGATGCTTCTCTTTTATACACACAACCAGCCCTCACAGTGTACACCCAATAGTTATGAAGAAAAAAAGCCATCTAGTTTATTCCAGATACTAAAATCTTACAGAAGGTGCAAACACCTTTGGAATGGGATGGGAGTGCTACACTGTATTCTAATGGATGCTTGGGGTAAGTTAGGTAAACATTAGAACACTTGTTTGGTTTTGTCAAAAAAAAGTGGGAATGAATCAGAAAATGTACAGGTTCTCAATCAATTGTGAAACAAGATGCTTTATGCTTCCATCGCGCTCTGTGTACATCCTTTGTTATATCCTGTGGTGTCCTATTTTGGATCTGCATTATTAATGTATTTACTCTGTAGCATCCCATTCCCACCATCACGCGTTGAGTAATTTGCACCTAGGTATGAATACATATGTCCTTTGTTATAAACTACTGTAACAGTAATTCTACATAAGTCGTGGATGGAAGGTAAGGTGGGTGAATGTCTGATTGCCTTCCACTGCTGTCCTCTTTGTTCTGCAATTTAATTGCTTTCCTTTCCAAGGAGTGGTGGGAGAGTGACTTCATATCCTGCATGCAAGGAAAGAAATGCTCCCTGTGATAGCGAAGTGTATGACAGAAAATTAGTCACTTCTGGGCAACAGTAGACACTGATCCTCCATGAGGCACCTTATGCCCATGTGGAGTGCTGTTCAAGTGAGTGGGATTGCACATAGCCATGACGATGGACTTGCAGATCCGTCTGCAAGATTAGGACCCTAGTTAGCCACAGATCAGGACAGCTTTCATTGAAACCACTATCAAGCAAAGAGATCTGAAACTTATCACCCTTGAACCATAAAGAACTGGTCAAACAACTCACAATGACTTCCTTGAAGGAGTCTTTGTCATTGATTGTCGTATCCGCTACACATCCAGACTGATTCAGGTAGTGGTAGTGCTCTGGTACAGATAAGTAAAATGCATCTGCAAAGAGAAAAAACAAGTCACCACTTTAGCAGTTAAAAAATTAATTAATTTTTCATTTACTTGAGATATACATGAGCAGGGACACAAAATCAAGTGGTTTATAACAGTGGTTCTCAACAAGGGGTATACGTACCCCTGGGGGGGTACACAGAGGTCTTCCAGGGGCTACATCAACTCATCTAGATATTTGCCTAGTTTTACAACAAGCTACGTAAAAAGCATCAGCAAACTAAACTTTCATAAAATGACTTGTTTATACTGTTCTATACACTGAAATGTAAGGACAATATTTATATTCCAATAGATTTATTTTATAATTGTATGGTAAAAATGGGAAAGTAAGCAATTTTTCACTAATAGTGTGCTGTGACACTTTTGTATTTTTATGTCTGATTTTTTTAAACAAATAGGTTTTAAGTGAGGTGTAACTTCGGGGTACGCAAGACAAATCAGACTCCTGAAAAGGGTACAGTAGTCTGGAAAGGTTGAGAGCCTCTGGTTTATAGCAATGGAAAACGTATCACATTCATTGGATAATTTTCATTTTAGCTAGCTGTGAAACACCATGACCTGTACTCTTCATCGCACACAGACAGGTGGCCAAAAAGGTGGTGCTAACACAGCTTAGACATTTTTACACAAATGCTATTTCTCTTGCTAGGGGGTTAATCTTCATGATAAGGGACTGTGAGAATACGATTCCTTCTCCTCTCTTCCCTTTGGAATTTCCTAGTGCCCAGCCAAGATAGTCAGGGACAAGGCCACATCGCAGTGTCCAGCCTGAGTAACTATCCAAAGGTCACAAAGTGAGTCTGCGGCAGCTGGGAATAAACCCCAGGAGGCCTGGTGGCATTCCTATGCTAGAGACACTGCTTGTAGCAAGATGAGCTCACAAAACATGCTCGGTGAATTCAGATTAAATAAATAATCTATTTCTCTTGTTCGGTTATTGGTTTACCACAGCACTGTCACCGCAAGATGGTGTTTCATGACTGAAATAGTACTGGCAAAGAGCCACTGCAAACAGTTGTGTGAGCAGAGCTTTGTCACTCACCTTTCTCTTCCTCTTCTATCCCTGCCAGCAGTGCATAGAATATGTGATAATTTCTCTCTCCAGGGTTCTGCCTTACAACACGGTTCTGTCAAAGCAAATAAGATTTCTGTTTAGGGGATTATTTTTAAAGGGAACCTATTCCCCAGCAATTTTTGAGAAAGTCTATGAATAAAACAAAAATACTGGATGACAGCAAATGTTGACTTACTTTTTCTAATAAATCTTTAGTGTGGAAGAAAGTGATCCGTCAAGGGATAAAACAGTGAAGTTAAAGAACTATATGTTTACAACTCCCTAGCGGCTTGACTTAAGAGACTAAAAAGAACATTGTGGTCTGTGTCGTGTACCTGTTTGCACAGCAAAAGGAGGAGAGTTTCCATAACTAACACATTCAGCCACTTCTAATCCCAAAGGTTTTTTCAACAGAGCATACTGAAGTATTGTCATATTCTGGACCAAATGAGGATTTGAAGTGACACCTACCTTTCTGCTTAACTTTCTGTTTGCTGGTTAGTTTGGTGCCTGCTTTAAGGGTGAAATTCACCCACCTTGCATGAAGTGTGAACAAACAACTTTTGTGCAAAGATCTAGGCAGGATTTGGAGGTTGAGAGTGTGGGGACAGAATCATCCCCCTCAAAGACACGCAAGGGGGATGCAGCTGTTCCACAGCCAGTAATCCTGCTACAGTGCAGGAATAGCAAACACAACCCAACACCCCTATACAGGGCCTATGCCTACTTCATCTATGTAACTGCAAATCCTGAGGTTACACCCCTAATTCCCCAACCTGCAGTGTCCTATGTGAAACTGGTACATAGCCCAGCGCTGCAGAGTGCAAGCAGTGTGGCCAACCAGAGGCTACCCCTCCCCCCTCACACAATGGAACCTCTCACTTCTGCTCTGTACAGGCCTTTCCTTGCCCATTATGCCCTTGGATGAATTTCACCTGGCTGGTGAAGAGCTGGTAATCAGAATTTTCCCCATGAAGTTAAGACATTATTAGCTCACTCTGGAGAAACATGCTCGTTAGCCATAATACCAGAAATGAGAAAGGTTTGGTGATTTTATATCTAGATAAAGGAATGGACAGATGGACACACACAGACTGAATCTGGACTTATTGATTTCTCTTGAAGTTCACTCAGGAAAGTATTTTTTAACCTGGAATCTTTGGGTGTGGGCAGAGGGACAGGCGAAGGCTAATATTTTCCCCCACTACTCTCCCCAGAACAGACACAGGGAGCACATCACCCTGAACTACACAGGCACTCAGCAAGGAGAGAGGATACAATCTACAATTCTTCCTCCCTGGATGTTTCCCTTCTGACAGATGTTCAGCTGAACAAACTTCCCAAAGCGACTCGAGTTGTTGTTGTAAACAGTCTTCGCGTTGCCAAAAGCTTCCATAATTGGGCTGTGAAAATAAGGGAGGACGACAAATGTATTAACTTGTGACTGGAATGCCATTGATAGGAGGACTGCACTCCAGTGCTCAAGGAAAGGCATAATCCCCATAAAGCCCAGCTCTAACATTATCCTCAGACATGGCCTACATCCTTAATCATTACCATCGCTCTAGATCAGGGGTTCTCAAACTTCATTGCACCACGATCCCCTTCTGACAACAAAAATTACTGAACGACCCCAGGAGGGGGGACTGAGACCGCCTGAGCCCCACCGTCCAGGGGCCAAAGCCAAAGGCTAAGGGCTTCAGCCCCAGGCAGGGGGCCTGTAACCTGAGTCTGACCATCCAGGGCTGATGCCCTTGGGCTTTGGCCCTAGGAAGTGGGGCTTGGGCCCCAGGCCCCAGCAAGTGTAAGCCAGCCCTGGTGACCCCATTAAAATGGGCTCGCAGCCCACTTTGGGGTCCTGACCCACAGTTTCAGAACCACTGCTCTAGACAACTCAGTTATACCACAGGCTGTATGTCTGCAGGTAGTAAAGTAGCTATAATACTATATAACAAAAAGACATTAACCACTGTACAGCTTTGAGTATATAACTGAAATAGGATTTATTATAACAGGTCTATATTATAACTGTTGTTTAGTGTTTGCATTATAGTAAAGACAGAGGCCCCCGGTCAAGCCAAGACCCAATTGTGCAGCGTGCCATATGGGTGTATAGGAGACCATTCTCATCCTAAAGAACTTACACAATCCTACTTTAGTGGATGAAAACAGAGATGGGGGAGGGACAGGGAAGATGTGTGACAGTGATAGCAGCAGATCTGTTCATAGTCTAGCTGTGTGCACAACTTCTTGTTAAAACATTGAGTGAATTTAGTGCTTGTGGAAGGTACCTGATTAACAGCAGATAGATCCATCAAATCAGCTCGCCTGATTTTCCCTTACCTCAGCAAGCTACCTGCAGTTGCCCTGCTGATCCTTACTACCCCCTTCTGTTTCCCTTTAGCTCCCCCTCAAGCCTCTCTCCTATCCACCAAATAATAAAATCTCCCCACCCCATCCGCCTCTCCCCCTCTCGCACCTCCTGCTGCCTTCCTCACTCCCATCCCCTGAGCTCAGCTCCAAACAAAAATGAAAAAAAAATAACTAAGGAACAATCCCAATTTGTACAAAACCACTTCACGCATTGCACAGAACCATTCCATTGGTGATCCTGTTACTGTGACCCGGGCCCTCCCCCACCGCCACGCTTATTGTTTTCTAAATGCACCCACGTGTCATGTGTAAAATAGACTGCAAGTACTTCAAAGCAGGGACAGTCTAGTTTGTTCTGTAAAATGCCTAACATTTGGGTGATTTATAAATACATAACTAACACAAATAATCAGTAATGCTATAGCATCCGCAGGGCAGGCTTCGGTCCACGCTGCCTTATCAATATACACCTCTGCCCCGATATAACGCGATCCAATATAACACAAATTCGGATATAAGGTGGTCAAGCAGTGCTCCGGGGGGGCGGGGCTGCGCACTCCGGTGGATCAAAGCAAGTTCGATATAACGCGGTTTCACCTATAACGCGGTAAGATTTTTTGGCTCCCGAGGACAGCTTTATATCGAGATAGAGGTGTACTTCAAACCTGACCTAGAGCTCCGCTGACTTTTATTTTGATTTTTAAAAATTACAGCTGTAATTTAAAATGTAAGGGGGAAAACAGTGGAAAATCCATAGTGCATATGAAATTCTAAAAGAGAAAAAAATCACTGGGAAAAACCTGCAATGTAAATCAACAGCTCCGCATACACCAAGAATTGGTGTCTGCAACACAGAACTTACAGCCAAAGAACCACAAACATTGGAGATGGAAAAGACCTGGCACGTCATCTGTCCACTCCCTGGGTGCCAGTGCAGGATTATTTTACAGTGTTTTGTTGAGCAGTCTAGTTTTAAATGTCTTCAGCTTCAATGGTTGTTCTACCTCTGTCACTCTGTATTGTGTGCAACACTATGGACCACGTATGAGGATATGAATATAATACCTGCTCTCAAGAATAGCTTGCTCCACACAGGAGGTCTTTTCCTTACAGGACAGTTCCAGCGAATGTTGGCTCATGGCAGATAAGAACTTGAGAATCAGCTTAGTACTTTCTGTCTTACCAGCACCACTTTCACCACTGAAAGACAAAAAAAACATACCACAGTGTTTCTACTTTGACTATGTTCATGGGGGGAAAAAATCCTTGGTCTGGCCTACATCAAGGCACTCACAAGCCAGAGTAAAGGGAGTGATTAGAGAGGGCTGTCAGACCATGACAATCTGAATGAGTGAGATTTAAAACGCTATGAGTATTCAAATGTCTCACTGCAACATAGTGCTAAAAGCATAATAACTCCACGCTTCTACAGCACTTTTCAGCCAGGATCTCAATTTATTAACATATGACAAGCACCCCTTCAACTCCTGTGAGGCACCCTAGGGCTATAGAGATGACATAATACACCACTGCTGAAATGCAGCCACCGCGGAATGGAAAACAGCACAAGGAGGCATGGCCACATAGCTACAGATACGCTAAAAACTGCTGTAAAGCTAATCCAAAATCAGGAGTCTTCTACCAGACTTGGTAAGGCTGCAACATGGTTATTTATAGAAGAATAACCATAGGGGAGGGAGCCCTGGCGTGAAACGGAGCATTAATAAGTGTGTAGGAGGTCATCTATGCATATTTATGGCACTGCATACTTAAATATTATTACGAGTACTGTTCATAAAGATGATGATGATGATGATGATGATACAGGTTTCTTTTAAACAAAGGTTTTTCATGTAGGGGCAGACTCTGAACTTAGTCATACCAGCATAAATCCATAGCAACTCTATGTGCTTTTACCTAGTCCCCACTCATTTTTATTTTATATATAAAAATATTATATGTATACATTATATTTTATTTTAAACAGAATCCAAAAAAACACCTATTGCCTCATATAGCAACTAATCTGATTTGGTACAATTATATGCAAAATTTGTGCCAAAACAAAGGAAAAAGTTAAATGTGCAGAGATTTTGATGTGACATTTAAAGACCCATTGATATTTGAAAAAATAGACCATTTAAAAACAATCAATTCTGATACAAACAGAATATGAAATATTGAATTTCTATTACTAGACCATTTGCCTAAAAACAGTGAGCCAAATTTTGCTTTCCTGTCCAATCCCATTTCCTTCAATAATGTTGCATCTGGGCAGGTTCAGAGCATAATTTAACCAATAATTTAACTGAGCTTATTTCCTAAAAACTCAATTATCTGACTTGCTTACTTCTCACCTGAAGTCATTGGACAAAATTCTGACTTTAAATACATGCACTTAATTCCTATTCACTTTCATGGAAATTGGGCACACGTAGGTCCTGATCCCACCTTCACATTGCAGCCAATGGGAGTTCTGTCATTAACTTCAACGGATGAGAACTGGGCACATATACAATGCACAATTTGGTTACTAAGCAAAAGTGGTGACTGTGGTGCCCTTATGTTATCACAGAGGTTTCTAGTGAGGAGCAAAGAACAGATACAGCCCCAAGAAGCAAACATCAGATTTCCATGCAAGTACACCTCAACAATTAAAAATAAAATAAAAATCAGGGAAGAGAAATCTAGAATATATACACCGCTACCTTGATATAACGCGACCCGATATAACACGAATTCGGATATAACGCGGTAAAGCAGTGCTCCGGGGGGGCGGGGCTGCGCACTCCGGTGGATCAAAGCAAGTTCAATATAACGCGGTTTCACCTATAACGCGGTAAGATTTTTTGGCTCCCGAGGACAGCGTTATATCGAGGTAGAGGTGTATATAAAATGTATCGAGAGATCTGTGTCTAAATGTTTTGCATAGCTTTCCAGAAGGTGTCAGCAACTCTTAAAAATGATTCACAACTTCATATAAGATGTAGTATATTTATTCTGATATGTGCTGGAGTCTCTTCAACCCTAGCATTGTAACAGGCTCTTGGCTGACCTTCATTCATCCATCACACATTTACATTCTATCCAAAATTCTGCAGTACATTTAATTTATTTTGACCTTTTATAACTCTCACGTGATCCTTCTATTACATTGGCACCCTGCGCACATAAGAATTAGCAACAGCACTTCCGGGATTCATTTAAATAGCTTTATATTTCAGTGCCTTTACATTTGCCAGATAAAAACAACAAAATATCCCACTTTACTGATGTATATTTTCCTGCCTGCCCTCTGGGCCAAAATCTTTGGCTGGCATACATCAGCATAGACTCACTGCAGTTATCTGGATATCAGAGCTATGTCAATGTAGGCCAGCTAAGGATCTGGATCGCTCTCCAATTATTAGAGTTGCCATTGCTGTCCTGTGCCATGGGCCAAATTCTGCTCTGACTCACCCCGGTGTGAATCTGAAGTAATTCTACTGAAGCCAATGGAGTCACTCTGGATTTATACTGGGGGTAACTGGGAGCAGCATTTGGCTATACTTTTGTGCTAGTAATGCTTTTAAATTTGGTTTTTAAAGTTTTCTTTCTTCCTATTTCTAATATAGTTGGTACCATGCTTAGTTATGTTTTGCTGCTGCTTTCTTTGCAGCTCTTTGACCCAATGCAAGTTGTATTATTAATAAAAATATGAAAACACACCAAGTACTCCAAACTTTCCATTCATCATTTGCATGACTGCTACAACTCAAACACTTACATTGTGTTGTGGTAGTTCAGTTCTACAAAATCCTCAGGGAAGTAGACTCTTTTTAGTGTGCACTCAACCTTTCAACTAACCTCTCACCCCAAGCATTTTTAAACGCAAAGCCTGTTCCAATCCATTACATTCAGTGCTCTGGATACACGAAGTATGACAGCAGTCTGAGGTCCTCATTTTGGAAATCTTTAATCTTTCTCCATCACTTGTTCCACATGTCGTGCTTTCTGAAGGGCAAAACAGTCTGAACTTTGAACTACTGGAGGGGAAAGAGGATCAGTAAAAGACTTCTCACTCCGAGGGCTTTCATATGCAAAATGACTGAACCAACACACTCTAAATCACTCCTCAGTTCAATCTTTTGGCTTTATAACTTACATGACAGATAAAAAATAAAGCCCCCACAGCAAACATGGCTCTTCAAATGCACTGTTTAATCTTGGTATGTCAGTCTCATAAATAAAGTCTTCCCATTAAAAAGTTCAGATCTTGTCCAAAGAGTAGCTTGTTTTATGTTGATCTTCAATCTGAGCAAAAAAGTTTCAGGCAGTCAGCTGATAATAAAGTGAACGGTCTGATGTTGGATTGTGATGTTGGATTGCTGTTTCCATTTCTTTAGTTGTTTTAGGGTTTGTATTTTTTTAAGCTTTTAATTTTAAAAAATGGAAGAACTACTAACATACGAGGAGAGGAATACACATGGATAAGGCCAGCTAAAAATCAAGCTAAGGTGTTACCCTACATCTGCACTAGGAGAAAGGTCCAGTTTAGGTCTGACTTAGTTAATGTGTTACCTATGCCCGACCTACACTCGACCACTTTTCCTAGTTAAGACAACCGCCCTGCAAGCTGAAAAAGGGAGGATTCCTTTCCCACCCCTGCAGAGATACCCAGAGCCCAGTCCAGCTATTCAGGCTGGGTGCCGGGCCTGGGGTTCGTCTCTCCAAATACAACAGCGGTACGTTATTTTTCAGTCTGTCTGTTGTGTTATAATAGCTAATTGTTTCGAATGAAATGATCCTGTGATGTAAGGTGTAGATTGATACAAAGTTTAAAGCAGTATGAACATGTCTCGGTGTAGTCATCTCTGTACCAAAGGCTTTAAGTATATAAACGGCATCAGTAATATTCAGCCTGGCAGAGCTAAAGGGCCACTTCACACAGTGCCAGTTTCAATGGAGTAATGGAGTCACATGATAATCACAGCTTGCTATGCACATGCTGGATAGCAGTGTTTGCAACATGGCATTAGATCAGTATGTTAGGATACTGCATCATTGTGACTCAGTATTATCGTGTAATAATGCAGCACTGTCTAACAGAAATCGCATAATTACTGTGTCTTTCTGCAACTCCATTTAAAACACTTCCTCAACCTTCCCCTGGCTTTTATGTGGTAAAGATGGCTTTATATTAATAAACACTGGGTTTTATTTTGCAATCGAGTCAGTCCTGGTAACATTACACTCCCATTTTCCTACCTTACCTCTCCAATTAGAGAAAAATTCATAGCATTTAAAAATAATCCCACATATTTGTTTTTAAATTATATTCTGAACATTTGTATTCACAGGAGTCTCTTCAAAAAAATTGTAAAACTGATTAAGTCCACTAGGGGGTGCTTCATGCCTAGACAATTCCAAAAGGTGCTAAATGCCTTTAGTTTATAATGCAGTTCTAACCTCCTATCATTTTAGATACAACGTAACAATGAACAAGAGCAATACATTGGGATTTGAAAGCTGACAACTCACAACTTCATTTTAGCTTAACTTGGGTACAATACTTGTTTTATATCATAGTTTTCAAGACGGAATTTGCTAAGATTTCCTTTGGTGCCTTCTTTTGCAGGCAACATAACTAACACTCTGAATTCAGACATGTGGCAGCTAAGTTCTGCTTCTCATTATCATTTTCAAACATCAGAGCTAACCTGCCCAATAAAACTGACAAAACTAATCACTCCAATATCTTTCAATTCTAAACAAATAAACCAGGCATGGCCAAGGTTTTTAAAAGTGACTAGTCATTTTGAACACATCAATTTTTGCATAACCTGAATGAGACGCCTCAACGGAGCCTGATTTTCAGAGGGTGTCAAAGGATAACTGGCCACTTGGAGGGGACATGGGGCCAGCCACACCTGTGCCATAAGTAATTAGCTGCTTCCCAGCCTGAAGATTCGGGACTAAGGAGGGTCACGTGATAGCTTAAGAAACACCTGGGCCTTATAAAAGGGCCTAGAGACCAGTCTGTGTGCTGGAACCACAGGGAGCGGGGTCGGCTTCTATGGCAGGTCCTGAGCCAGGGTCTGCAGGAGGTGGGTTACTCCAGAAGAACCATTTCGGGGGCCCAGTGCTCTCTAGTGGAACAGGCAAGGATGCCAGGAAGAGAGCTCAGCAGGGTGTGAGAACACAGTACACCCAGGGGCTGAAGGCTCTATCCCAGAGCCATAAACACTCTCACAGGTAGCCCAGAAAGGGGCTGGGAATAGACCCGAGAGGATGGGCTGAAGAAAAGCCCCCAAAGAGCAGAAAAACATTTTTGTTTGTTGGGATTTTTAGTTTGAATTTCTTGTTCTGTGACTTGGCTAGAGGGTTAAGTCACAACTCCAGCACAGACCCATGTCTGGGAAGCCGAGGAGAATAACCTCAGGAAAGGAAACTGGGAAAGGGAGTGTTCAGCCACATCATACTCAGCCAGCAGGGAGCTTCTATGGGGCAGCCATGTCCCCACAAACAGTGGGGTTTTAGCGCTTTCTGAAAATCAGGCCCCTTCAAGGTCTCAAGTCTGCCACCCAAAACTGAGATGGCCAAAAACATGCCATGTTTAAAAGTCTTGGCCCATGTTATTAGTCTGCTCAGACTGACTCTCAGCCTAAATAAATAGATGAATCATTTCATATCAGAGAAACTGGCATTGATTTTCTTTGATTCTTTTTAATTATAGCTATGAGCACAATTTCCTTTTAAATTTTGTAAAAGTGAAACCTACCCTTATAAAGTTGTGTTGCAGTATTTGTCCAAAACGTAGCATTTTACAAATGCTAACCAACTGCTTTGGGCCAGGCCTGCAGAAAATTGTTGTAAGGATAGAAGTTGTGAATGTGAAATTTTCCCAAATGATGTTTTGCCTGCACTGTGGCTCAACAGACCCAGCAGGCTCCTGGAACTTGGCAGGCCTGTGTTCTATTCCGGCTGTGCCACCAGCCTGCCGGGTGATCTTGGATAAGTCACTTCTTTGTACTTTCGTGTCCCCATTTGTAAAATGGCAGTACTATTACTTACTGCTTCTGTAAACTGCTTTAAGATCTAAGGATAAAAAATGCTATATAAAAATTAGGTATTGCTATTATTATTGGTGTGATCCCTAAGAACCTCTCCATGCCAACTGGCAAAGGACTCACGGTTTTGTATCAGGCCTGAGTCACTCACTGCACCTAGCACAGTGCTTCACAGTATTCACCCAAAAAGGGTTGTGCAAAGTGTCCAATGGAAGCTTACGTCGTACTAATCTTCCTGGTCATTGTGTGATGTAGGTATGGGTGACATTTAAGAATTTGTATGTATGTATGGAACATATATTTAGAATCTGTGTCCATGGCAGGTTGACAAGCAGGTTTTGCCAGACAATGGGATGTGGAATCACCTATCTCACTAGGTCTCTGACGTAAATTAAGCATTGTAAACCCAACACAAAACAAGCCCTATTTGCATGTAAAGTCAACAGGAAAACAGGCTGATGGGGGGGAGGATGTGAACTCAACAGGGGAGCACATACTACCAGAGTCTGACTTCGGGGCATAAGAAGGCAACATGACCCCTCTTTTATCCTGCACCTGAGGGGATAACCAGGCAATGCGGTTACATCCATGAAAACAGGATCTCAGCCAACCTGGACTGAAGCGCTGCAGAAAAGGCTTAGGTGAGATAAGTCGGCTTTCAACAAGGATTGTAGCCTGTTAAATTATTTTTTAGTCTCAAAAAGGCGTGTTATACTTTTATTTCTAACCTGTTGTTCTTGTTATCCTTGCTCACTATCTCTTAAATCTTAACCTTTGATTTGTTTTCACTATAAGTAGATTACAGCGCTGTGTTGTTAGATTGATTCAACTGAGTATCAGCTCCAAACAAGCTGGTGTGTTTATACTATTCCTTGGAAGCAGCAAACCTGGTAACTACCATGAGTGTCTGTGACAGGGGAATGCTCTTCAAGGGTGCTTGGGGTTCCCCTGTTAACTTACAAAGCAGAGTAGGACAGGTAGAGTCCTGAGGAGAGTGCATGAGTGGTTGAAAGGCTGGTGCTGTTCAGGCGCTGACACTCAGCTACCACACGAAAGACTCCCTCATGCTGGAGGTGGGGGGAGACAAGGTTACACTCGGTCCTGGGCACCCAAAGAAAGTGTCACAGTTGGGCATGATTCTGATCGCCCCCTCAGCTATTATACAGGAAGTCTTCCCCTGTGTCTTAGATAGAGGTCCCAGTAGCACACCTCTTCCAAACAATTTGCATAGTTATCAGGCCAGATGTTAACCAAACCATTAGCTGGACCCATGGCAGAGCACGCACACAACCAAATGAAAGAGAGCAGTGAACAAGAAAAATGAAATGAATCAACACAAATCAATCAACAGAGACAAGATTTGAGACACATTTGTTTAAAAGTCAGCTGAACAAGTAAATTAACCAGGTTTGTCACAAACACTGGTGATGCTAGTGGGGATAATGCATTCAAAATGGTTAAACCGTTGACTTACCATGTTTCCACTGTATCTGGCATCAAACCAATTATTGCCAATATGAATACAATGCCAATATAACGTAGGTCATCCTTCATCAACTCTTTTATGAAGCCAAGTAATTACTGTGACTGATGTAAAAGGATTTCCCACTGTCTCAGTCTGTAAGCCAGACGTATTTGATGGAGTGTAGGATTTTGTCCCATGCCCATGTCTTTCTGGCAAAAGCCCTTCCCTGCCCCTCACTATTTAAAAGTTTATTAGATAATATTTGAAAAATAAACGATAAAGAAAATTTGAAGCGTCAGTTATTGGTCATTGGGGTAACATACAGCGTATAGGGGGATGTTAGTATTTTGGTGTTGGGCAGCACACATAATATATACAGACTGCAATGTCCCCAATGGGGGGGGTAAACGGTGGGTGGGACCAAGATACAGCCGACAAGCGGTGAGGGTCCATCACTCATACAGAAAGTAGAGACAGTCATGGGTATAAGTAAGTGGGCTGGGTAATGGGGATGGGGTGACCCTCAGGTGGTGGGATTCAGTTAGGTTCGGTGGGTTCAGGGCTCAGGGGATAAAGTCCAGCAGGGGGGGGTTATAGGTCTCCCCGGCTTACTCCCGGTATTGGCGGTGACCGGTGATGTGCTCTGTGTAGATGTCCCGAGACCAACGAACAGTGTCCGAGACCATTAGGCGTCTCATGAGCCGCGCGTAATGACGGCCTACCCCACAGGTCCTCAGCACATGTTCGTTACATGGGTCCCAGGCACCCAGGGCCCCAAAGAGCAGAGCGTCGGTGTGCACCTCGTAGCCCTTTGTCCGGAGGGTGTCAGCCAGGGGGCGTACTTTTCGAGCTTGCGGGCTCGGGCTTCACGGAAGGCCGGGGTCCTGTTCTCGAATGGAATCGTTACGTCGACCAGGATGATCTTTTTTCCAACCTCGTCCGTGACGACGATGTCTGGGCGCAGCAGACTGTTGGTGCCTGGGACGGCGCGGTTGACGGTGACCTCTCCCAGGCGCGGGTCGATGGCCTTCACTAGGCGGTCCTGGACGGTGTTGTGGCACAGCTGCCAGGCTCTGGCATGGGGCTTGCAGCAGCATAGGACGTGGGGCAGGGTTTCGGCGACGTACCCGCACTTCCTGCAGCGTTTGTCCCGGTTCCCGTGGCGGATGGCTCCGTTGAGGGGGACGCAATTCAGCCAGGCGCGGTGTATGAACCGCCAGTCGGCGAACCGGGTGAAGCTGCCCGTGGGGAGGAAGTGGTTGCTGGAGTCCCACTTACTGGTCACCTCGAAGGCCTTACCCTGGTCCAGTTTTTAATTCAGGGTGTCCACGTAGAGCGCATGGACGGCGGCCTTCAGGGATCTCTTCAGCACGCCTCTGGCTCCGGGGGTGACGATGGTGTTGTCCTCCGTTCCGATCTGTGGTATCAGGACTCCCAGCTCCTGCCGTTCCTCACTCCATTCCCAGTGGCAGCCCAGTCGCTTCCCCAGTCGGCGCGTGGCGTTGCGGGCGCGGGACCACAGTGAGGCGAGATCGCCCCTGTCCCGGGCGAATTCGCCGTCCAGGGAGCCGCTCAGAAAGGTGGCCACATCTCGGTCGGAGGGAGGTCTGCCGATTCGTTTCTCGGTGGCGGCGTGCAGGGCGGTCGTCGCGACGTTCTTCACCTTGGAGTCCGGGCACGTCAGGAGGCGGAAGGCGTGCGTGACGACCGCGATGTCGCACAGGTCTCCCATACGGGGGACGTTGGCACCACCGTGCCTGTGCTTGATGTATACGAGCTCATTGCTGGCTCTCTGGGGCAGGGACAGCCATTTCTTGACCAGCTGCCGGATAATACTCTATAGTAACTGCTCACCTATACTGACTCTTTTCACCAGTGCTGTGGTTCCTAGTTACGACAAAACCCAGCATTCCTCTCAGGGGCATATGAAGAGCTGGAAGAAAGGTGCCTCTTGTCTCAACATAAAAGAGCATGGAACAGGATTAATAAATAGTGGACGTCATACCAGTAGCCACTACGCTGGTTCCACAGGTGGCTTCACATCCCAAGTTTCAGAGCAAACTGGCTGTATTCAAACAGTTTTCTGATAGTATGCCATGAAATCATCTGACTCCAGCCTGGTTTCATATACAGTGACAGAGACCTTTTTGTATATTATTGCTTTAAGAGGTGCCATCTGGACTCAACATTACACAGTCATGATATACAGTCCAAAGAGAAATGGGATTCTCTCAGCCCATGTTTGAAACATGCAGTCAGCCAAACTGGCGCTGTTACTAGCGTTTGTGTGGGAGGGGGGTGCTGGGATTGGTATTTAAGAGCTTTTTAGTGACATTTAAGGTACAACATAATTCAATCTGGTTTACATTCCCAGCAAGAGCATGGCTCTGAATTACAAGTGCCAGATCATGCCCTTCACAAGAAAAACCAACACTGCTGATCAGTATCCTCTTATGTGGGAAAACCTCTGCTGACGGGAGGGAAATGATGCCACAGAGTGGCTTTCACTTGGCCACATCCCCTCTAAACCCAGCCATGCCCCTTACAATAGTAGAGCCCCACACTTGTCGAAGGGCTTTTCGTGGAGTTGGAGGGAGGAAAGATGCTGTCTGAGCCTCAAACCTCCTCTCTAACAAAAACTGGAACCTTTTCGTTTCCAGAGACCATGGTCAGGCCCCGTGGTATCTTACTTGTCTGAACCATCCCCCACCTCCAACGTATTGGTCAGGCAGCCTCTCTTTTGGATTAGGAGTGATATGCATCCATTTCCAGGGCCCATCCTGGAAGGGGGACCTGTCTTTTTCAACTGATCTTTTTCCACAGCTTAGCCTAGGAATCATTTTTGTTTCAAAAGGTTATTTTCCTCTAAGAAAGTGAGCAAGATAGGATAGAGAGAGAGGAAGAAATCCAATGACCTGTAAGCTTTAATACTTCTTCTTCAGAGGAGGTTACATCAGCAGTTTACATTAATCTCAAGGAAAGCTGTGTTTTCTCATGGATAGAGCAGAGGAAAATCAAAACTCCAGGGTTCTATTCCCCACTCTGCTACTGTGTAACTTCAGTGGTGATCCCGGACAAGTCTTTTGACTTTACTATGTCTTCGTTTTTCCCTCTACAAGATGAATAAGCTACTTACTTACATTACAAGGTTGTGAGGCTTAATTAATGAGGGCTCGGTCATGAGCCCAGCTGGACAGAGGATGTAAGGGGGGGGTGAGGAGCCTCTTGCTCCTGCATGCAGGCTATCCATATCACTAAACCCTGTGAAGAGTGGGGAAGCAGCTGCCACCAGGCTGCTGCTCCCCATCCTGCGTAGATGTGTGGAGAATGGGCAAGCAGAGGCACGGAGTAGGCGGAGCCTTAGCTTCACCCTCAGTCAGCAGGGGAAGTAATCTGCCTCAAGGAAAGAGCTGGCTCACTGAACTTCTCCCATGCAACAAGGGGGAAGCAGGGGCTGAACTGCAACTGAGCGCTACTGAAGTGCCAGCTGCAGTTCTGAACACCAGCAAACAGCAGACCACAGGGGAAGCTATTACATCTCCATCAAACTAAAGCATAATCAGGTTAAACAATAGGAGAAACAAGAAAAATTAATTACACTGAATTAAATAGCCAATGAGTTGGGAGGACTTCACTATTATTATTTATAGGTTCCCTGACATTCTTTTTTTGATGGATGCAATTTTCAAGACTAGTGATGATAAATTATCAGGCTGCACAGTGAAGCAGAAGCCAGTGGAAAAAGTGAAGCATTTAGAGCGAAATAACGAAGTAAGTGAACAGTCAAAAGTGTGTGGAGTTCAGACATCTTTTCATTAAATGACTGCAGGGCATATATAAGCAAAACATGCCTTGTCTTTCAAGGGCTGATTAGGATCACGTAGTAATTCTACATCTGCACACATCTAATGATTAATGAGGTTAGGGGAAAGGGTCAGAGCATGCTCTTCCTCTGTGCTTTTCCCCCCAGCATTCCAAGCATTCATTTTCAATTTACCTTTAAAGTTCAGCAGTAGGACTAGGAATAATGAATGCAGTAGCCACTTACCTGATGAGAACACACTGGTTGTCATGACGTTTCCATAGGCAGCGGTAGCACTCGTTAGCGACAGCAAAGATATGAGGTGGAATTTCCCCCATGTGGTGCTTGCTGTATTGCTCTACTGCAGTGCGGTCATAGAGTCCCGGAATGGTCTTGTAGGGGTTCACAGAGGCAACAATGGAGCCGATATAGGTCTGCAAAGGCACACAAAACAGGATCCCTGGGTTAACTATGTATGTTAAGGATCTACAGGGAGTTCTTTGGAGACAGAAAGAGCAACTTACCCTATGTTTGCAAATGCCTAGCACATGGCAGGGGCACTATCTGATACAGGTGTACAGTATGTTGTCTGTGTCTTGCTCTGATACTAGCAGCAGCCTGTTAAACATTTCCACTTGCCTTGCACATTTGGGCATCATTTAACTGCATGCAAATGTCAACAAAGACTAATAAAAGCTTGTTTCACACACACTTTTGGAGAGCTAAAATCTCATCTGTTAACATTTTATGCTACGCATGGGTCCGTAAAACAGTTGGAGGACTCAGCTGAACTGTCCATAGCAACAAAATCCCGCAACCATACTGGGAGAGAAGCATCTCTTGCTGTGCCAGTCACCCCATTGGCCTGGAGCGGCGAACCGCAGCCAGTGGGAGCTGCGATTGGCCGAACCTGTGGACGTGGCAGGTAAACAAACCGGCCCCTGGCGGGCCGCGGGCCAAAGGTTGTCGATCCCTGGTCTAATGCATATTTTAGACAGGAATGTGCATCCTGATTCCAATTGCAATTAAACCTATCCATACACACATGCATGCGCTTGCACACACATACACACACACACACACACACACACACACACACACATAAAATGAAGAGCTATGGAGGACACTTTCCTCCCAACTGACAGAGCAAAGAGGAGGCCACTTGTCAGTGAGCAGGCCCCTCAAATAAAGCTGAGTTAAAATGGGCAGGAGCATTTCACCCCATCCGGGGAGCTGCTTCATTTATAATATATTTCTGGAGCAGGTACTCACTCATTGTTGAGCGCGATATTCTGATTTACATTTTGCTAGTCATTGGTTTGAGGGATGTTTAGAAATTAGATTCAGGGGCCAAATTCCTGTTTTCAAAGGAGGTGGTCTGGACGGGCACTGGTGTAAGAGAAGAATTGGGCCCAGGACACTTAGAAAGTATCTGTACTCACCTTTTGCATAGCAAGGCCCTGATCCTGCATTAAGCACCTCATGAGCAGATCTGTGTCTACATGAAGTCAACAGGAGGCTACCTGTGTGGAGCTCATTGCAGAGTTGGGACCTTATTTCTATTAATTCAGTGCCTGACTTGGGAAAGATTAAAAAAGTGCTGCTCTGTTGCTACCTTCCCCACCAGCCTCACACTACATGCCCCAGGAGCGTAGCCTCAGGCTCTTTGGTCCCTTCAATTCCCCTTTCTAATAAGCTTTGAAAACATGATTCAATTTAATAAAATGTACTAACCTAAGTTTCCCTTTCCCAAGGTCTGCTCTGTACATCCTTACATTTTCTTGTTCTTTCCTTCATCCCCTCCCATCTCACCCTAGTACTCACATTCCTTACCTCAAGCTCTTCTTAGTATGTGCTCTCCTTCCCCATTGTTCTCTTGCACTTGTATTTCCCTCTCCCTCAATCCTTTTGTCTTCATTTTTATAGTGGGCCTAATAAAAGCAGATGCTTTGAGCTTCTGTTTTCTAATGTCACTAGAATGTCCTTGGTGTTATGACAGCTTTATTATGCATTGTTAGGGGAACAATATTCCACATTATAACCTGTGGATATTTTACAAATCTGTGTACTTATAATCTGTTGGTTTTACAAAAATTCCCATGCTGTGCAATGGCCATTAGGGAACATGACATCTAGAGGAAAGGCACAATCTAAATGTAAGATAATAACATTAGTCATGTTACAGAATTGCATTAACATCACTGTAATCTACTGGGGGCATCCCCTCTAGGATTTTGGAATAACCAAGGAGGAAATGTCCCCTGGAGAATCTCCCCTAGGTTTTATACAGATTCCAGCATAGGTTGGTATAGGCAAGATTTTCAGCTATTAGTACGCATTGCGTGAATACAGTACAGACAATCAATAACGCTCACAGCTATGCACGTAGTTCCGTATCACATTATTGAGTCTCAGTGTTTGATTTAAGGAGACCCCATGTAACCACATCAATACTAATCTGACTTTTATGGAATATAAACATGCACCCGAAACCTCTCCCACGACCAAAAATGTAACAACAAAATAAAAGAACATTCCATCCCGGTCTCATGACAAATCAGAAGCCAAGACCATTTGTTTCAGAGGAGCACTGCTAGAATCTCTGCAATGGACAATTCTGCAAGAGTTTGGCCACATGGGAAGTTTCATCCTAACCCCAGTTAGTTAGCAGCTGATTTATGCCCTTAAGCATGAGAGGTTATATCCCTTGTTGTGAGGATCTGAGGTCTGGGTCTGCAAACTCTGGGGCAGCTGCCATGTCCACGCTGTCACCTGACAGCTCCGGGGAAACAGGGAACTCCAGTCTATGAGCACTATGGGTTCAAGCAGCACTGGATGTCCCACCCACGGAGGCCCAGACTGGCTCAGGCATGCTATTTAAGGCCTAGGGAAAGCACCTGCAGTGAAGACTGTCTGTGCAACTAGGCGGGGACCCTGGTTTGTTGCTGCAAACAGACCCTGCTACGCTGCTCTTGATACCTTACCTTGTTCCTGGTTCCAGCCCTGCTCCTGATACCTAGCCTCAAGTCTGGTCCCAGCTCCTGGCCCCTTGTCCTGCCTCTGTTCCCCTAATCCTACTTTGGCTGGCTCACTTGGCGCCTATCCACTGCAGCTCATCTATCTCAACTCTGACCTGATCCTATGCTGTGACACTAGTACAGACTTCTGCCTCTGGCCTTGAGCAGATAGACTGAACAAAGGCCACATTATCGAGCCCCCTCCAACCCAGGCCTTGACCTGTGCCCAGTAGCCGAGATCCTGATACTTATAATTTTTATCCCATCTAATATAACCGTGGATGTTTTCATTACCCACATAATCTAAATGGTATGGAGCAGAACAACTATGAGCTTGTGTCCTAGTTTAGGACTCAACTTTCTGGCCCGCATGGGAACTACACTAACTGAATCACAATAAGCAAAATTAGAAATGACACAGCCCTTTCCTTGGTGGCAGGTTTGCTAATGCTGTGTGTGCATATGTGAATGTGTTGGTGAATAAGATTGTGGGGGGTGGGGGTGCACGTGCAAAAAAGTAGGAGCAGAATTTTTTATTACATGGGTTTAACATCAATAATCCTATGTCTACGCCAACCCTCATTTGTATCGTAAACTGAAGCAGTCAATAGTCAAAAATATGTATTAACTGCTTCATTATGCTAATACCATGCAGCAATGGTTCAGACAAAGGCAGTTCCAGAAGGAAAGCACTTCTCACTAAATGCCTGTCATTTCCCCTTTGCTGAAATCAGAATGAATTCCATTTTCTGCTGATTTCCTGAAACTCCTAATTGGACTTTGAAAATTAAGAGTTAACTTCCTTTGATCTATACATTCCAAGGGAATAACGAACGGGACAGCTTTTACATTTGCCAGTGGTCTAACAAGCACACAGGATTTCACGTTTCTGAAAAGGTTAAAGGATGTTTCAAAGAAACATAGTTAAAGGAGCTTCCACTCTCCTAGCCTCCAGCATAAGCCCAAGTTTCATAAATCAGTGAAAACATCTTGGATGGGAAAACTTATATTCACTTGTCTGTCGTTCCCATTACACAACCACCGTCCAAATAAAAGACTTAGGCCAACAGCTTCCATGCAACCCCCCACTGCAGATCCCCACAGAATTGCTGAGAGTTATTATAGAGACCCTGCAGTGCCACTGAGAGCAAGAAGTAACAAAACCAAGAACAATAATTCATTCTTTTTAGATGTCTGCTACGAATCTATTTAATAATGTGGTTTACAATACAAAACAGTCAGAAAATAGTACATAGCACAATGCAGCCCAAATCCTAATAGGAGGCTTTGATACTACTGCAATATAAATGTTAAACAACAATAATTAATAATAATAATTAATAAATCAAAAAGGAGTCTGTCCATTTAAAAGGAGAAGATAATTGGGTTTGCTTCTTTATAACTCAGAAAGAGGGAATTAGTATTTTTTGATATTTGTAAAAAAGGTCTTTTTACATTAGCTCCTTTCTAGCCCAGAAGGCTTTATGAAGACTGATGAACAAGAGTCAAGAAAGGGAAAGTTGAGCACCTAAGGGAAGAAGGGATTTTTAGTTGGTGTTTAAAACACTTTTATTGTTTGTTTCTTTTTGTTTTTGCTAACATTTAATTTCAGTGACCAATTAACACCTTGGAGAAAGGAAACCTTTGTTAAAGACTCAACACCCAAGTCCTTCAGCTAATGTGTTAGAGTTCACAGTAAGATTAAGGCCTGGTCTACACTACGACTTTAATTCGGATTTAGCTGCTTTAATTCGAATTAACGCTTGACCCGTCCACACAACGAAGCCATTTAATTCGAATTAAAGAGCCCTTTAATTCGATTTCTGTACTCCTCCTCGACGAGAGGAGTAGCGTCAAAATCGGTATTGTTAATCCGAATTAAGGTTAGTGTGGCCGCAATTCGATGTTATTGGCAATTAGATGTTATTGGCTACCCACAATGCAACGCTCTGGAAATCGATGCTACTACGGTAGCTTGGACGCACACCACCGAATTAATGGTGCCTAGTGTGGCCGAATACATTCGAATTTATAAAATCGGTTTCCTAAATTCGAATTATATAAATTCGGATTAATCCTGTAGTGTAGACATACCCTATGTCCTCCAGCAAAACCAGGGAAGATCAGAGTGGACATGCCTGATATGTCTAAGGACTTGCCTACCCAAAAAAAATGTTAACTCAGGGTGTGATTTTCAACATTAGTCAAAATGGTGCAAAAAGCTGGGTGGACACTTTGTCTTGTTTAAGATTAAGATTGATTAGAAATCGGTTTGCAACAGTGTAACTAACTCAGTTTAAGAATCTATTTAAGTTTTAAAAAGGGCAACTTTCTCATGCAGAATAAACCTTTGGTTAGAAAAGCAGACAAAAAATTAAACACTTCAGAAAACCTTTCAGCCTTTCTATACACATAGAGCCACAAAGAAGGGTAAGTCCAACTTTAAACTTTGTTGCTTCTATAGCCTGAGCTCCTTGCACACCTGCATTGCCCGCCCCCGCAAACTCCCAGTGCACCACCCTTCCAACCCAGCACCTATTTCAGGGACTCCCCTCCCCACCTCCTCATGAGAGTGGCTCCTGTGTGCCCCTCATTCCCCTCCTGTTCCCCCCCAGGCGTGCTGGAACAATTTGTATAGCGGTGGTGCTGAGAGCCATTGAACCAAACTGTAAACCCTGAATATGATGGAAAGCACTTCAAGCCAGGGGGTGTGGCAGCACCCCCAGCACCTATGGTTCCCCCATTCTCACCCCAGACAGGGAGTCCATGTGTACCCATTACTCCCCATTTTCCCTCACCATACTGCTATAGCTACACTGGCAAAGCCTCCTAGTGTAGACACAGATTATACTGGCAAATTATGCCAGTGATTTTTTCAACACTCATAACTGACCCATCAATGTCGGCAAAACTTTTAAGCATAGAGCAGGCCTTAGACCAGTGGTTTTCAAAAAAAAAAAAAAAAAAAAAAGTCTGGCGACCCAGTTGAAGAAAACTGTTAATGCCCGCAACCCAAAGGAGCTGGGGATGAGGGGTTTGGAGTGTGGGAGCGGGTCAGGGCTCTGGCCTGGAGGTGCAGGCTCTGGGGTGGGGCCGGGGATGAGGGCTTTGGGGTGCAGGAGGGGGCTCTGGGTTTGGGGAGGACTCAGGGCTGGGGCAGGGGGTTGGGGTATGGGAGGGGGTCAGGGCTCTGGGCTGGGGGTGCAGGCTCTGATGTGGGGCCAGGGATGACAGGTTTGGGGTGCAGGAAGGGGCTCCGGGTTTGGGAGGGCTCAGAGCTGGGGATTGGGGTGCGGGCTTACCTCAGGCGGCTCCCGGTCAACGGTGCAGCAGAGGTGCTAAGGCAGGCTTCCTGCCTGTCCTGGCCCCGCAGACCATGCTGCTTCCAGCACCGCCAGCACCCCCCCCCCCCCAGCTCCCATTGGCTGGGAACTGGCCAATGGGAGTGTGGAGCTGGTGCTCGGGGTGGGGGCAGCACACGGAGCCTGGTGGCCCCCCCGCCTAAGAGCCGGACCTGCTGCAGGCCGCACCCGGGGCGCAGCGCAGTGTCAGAACAGGTAGGGACTAGCTTGCCTTAGCCGGGCAGCACCGATAACAACAGCCCGGTCGGCGGTGCTGACCAGAGCCACCGCGACCCAGTACTGCAGAGGTGGGCAAACTACGGCCTGCGGGCCACATCCAGCCAGTGGGACCGTCCTGCCCAGCCCTTGAGCTCCCGGCCAGGGAGGCTAGCCCCCAGCCCCTCCCCTGCTGGTGCCCCCCCGCCAGCGCTCTGGGCGGCGGGGCTGCGAGCTCCTGCTGGGCAGCGCGGCGGCGTGGCTGGCTCTGGCCGGGCAGCGCGGCTGCCAGTCCTGCTCTCTGAGTGGCATGGTAAGGGGGCAGGGGAGTTGGGTAAGGGGCAGGGAGTCCCGGGGGGCAGTCAGGGGACGGGGAAAGGGGGAGTTGGATAGGGGGTGAGATCCTGGGGGGGCAGGTAGGGGCGGGGGTCCCGGGAGGGGGCGGTCAGGGAACAAGGAGCAGGGGGGGTTGGATGGGTCAGAGGTTCTGAGGGGGGCAGTCAGGGGGCGGGAAGTGGGAGGGAGCGGATAGGGGGTGGGGACCAGGTTGTTTGGGGAGGCACAGCCTTCCCTACCCGGCCCTCCATACAGTTTTGGAACCCCGATGTGGCCCTCAAGCCAAAAAGTTTGCCCACCCCTGCAGTACTGTGTCATGACCCGCAGTTTGAAAACCACTGCCTTAGACCTTGCTTTTCTTGGCCAAATACCCCTCTTCAGGTCACAATATGCAGATCATACATATGAACATATTCATCTTCACTGTGAAAAAGAGAGCATCTTACATACGTTTCTAAAGACATTTTTCCAAACTATTTCTTAAGTAACTCCACTGACCTCACTGGGATGAATTTGGCTCTCTGTGTCCTGAAGAGTGTACAGAAAGTGCAGTACACTATTTTTTTTAAAAGGGCATTTAGCAAGATGTCTTGTTGAGTCTTTAAACAATGTTATCCACTGGAATCCCCTGCATAGCTGGGGCACTCAGTACCTAACCTTGTACTGCCCTCACCATTTATACAACTTTTACACTTCACCTTTAAACTAACGTATACATTAAAAGATTGGCCTCGGTCATGTTCAGTGATAGCACTAAAGGACTTAACAGTCTGAAATGCCACAAATAGCTGCCAGGCTTCTTTGTGTCCATTTTCAATCTGAAACTTCAGGGATTCAAAAAACAAATCCCGGGAACAGAAAAGCTTGCTGAATGCCGTGATGTCTCCTCAACTGTTTCTTAGGGTATGTGTCTTTAACCAGCTGCGTAATTGCGGCACCAGCACTGGGAGAGGGTTCTCCCAGCACTGTAAAAAAACCCACCCCCATGAGGGGAGTAACTCCCAGCATTAGTGCACTGTCTACACTGCCACTTTACAGCGCTGAAACTTGCATCGCTCAGGGGGGTGTTTTTTCACACCCCTGAGCAAGACAGTTGCAGCGCTGTAAAGTGGCAGTGTAGACAAGGCCTTAAATTTTTCCAGGTAAAAGGGGTTAACATTGCCTAGAAAAGAAAGCAAGAAAAACAAAGTCAAGTAGGTCAACAATGAAACACGTTAGCACAAAAGGCAAAACAAATTGCGACTGCATTTTGGCATATTCTTTCTCTCTCTCTCTCTCTCTCTCTCTCTTTTTTTTTTTTTTTTTGGCCCATCACAAACAGCAATATTTAATGCTCTTGCACATGCTACTGGTTTGATTTACAGATGCTGTGGTAAGTATGTCCTGTATTTCAGCTTGTCTCATACTAATTTGGACAGGACGGAGTCCAGTTTACTGCCTAAATTATAAGCTAAATGTCTGATGCCAAGCTTCTTTCTTAGAAGCCATAGTTTAGCACATCAATTTGATTATAAGTTAAGAAGTTTTCAACCAGTCGAGCCATTTCTGTTATGGAAATGTCATACCCTGTAATCATGCTTATGCATGGGCTTTTGTAGGCTTTACCATGTGCATTCAGCTCAACGTGTTTCAAACAATCCATACAAACACAAATCTGGGTTGCTTCAGGGTATCGAAGTGTTTATTGTTAAATACAGCAAAAAATATTTTTCTGTTTTTCTTTTCATTGGGCCAGTGCCAGCAATGGTTGCAAAACACATGCGCGCGCACGCACACAGAAACAGAGTATAATACTACAATTAGGGGAAAGCTAGTATCCACAGGAGTCCACGCTTTTTTAGGAGCCAGAACAAGATTAAAGAATTCACCACCAGATGAAATAAGATTGATCAGCTCTCCCCATTCAGAACTAAATGCAAAATACCCCCCTCCTTAACTTAGCTTTCCCATAACCCTCCTCTCAGATAAATCAGCATTCTTGCATATTAGGCTGTACTTTTTGCTCCGCTCTGGCCACTCAGTGGCATATACTGGAGCAGCCTCTTGGCTGCTCTAGCTACCAATCATCTCCCTGATGGCCCTTCTGCTCCCTGTGCCAAGCAGAGCTCAGATGTGGGGAAGAACTGAGCTCTGCATATTTATTTTAAAAAGCCCCCCAAAGATCCCAAAGATAAATTTAGGCTTGTTCCCAGTGGCAGGGCTGGAAGAAGAGAGATCTTATATCAGATTCCACAGTGATGGGTGACTATAGAGAAATTTAGATTAGTGCGGGCCCAGAGTCTGAGCAGCAGCACACCCAGGTGATTTCTGCTTGGAGGAAGAGTCCAAAAACCCCAAAGAATGAGGCACTCAAAGGTGAGAGAGAACAAAGAAGAAGAAACAGCAGCAGCAATCAAGTCATGCTAATTCAAAAGAAAAACAGGTAAAGCTCTGAAATGTTGGGGTGAACATGTTGCTACCGCCCCAGGCAAAGAACTTAAATTCCGAGACCTTGCAGAGAGTCATAGTGGTATTATTTACATAGGGACTTTTTCTCCTGCTTGAAAAAGTTGATTGCATTAGGCTCAAGTGAGCTTTCCCTCAATACAAGGATAGTATGTCTTACTGTTCCCACCATATATTTTTTCCTCAGTCATCTATATGTTTATGACCAAAGCAAGAAAACCCTCATCCTCCATTAGTTCCTTGTACAGTTTATCAGTACCAGGACCTGCTCTGACTGGAGTAGAATTTCCCTTCAATACTGTGATAGAGAAAATATATTGTTTAGTGACCTTCTGAAACAAAGATTCGATCATTCAGGAAGAGAGATTGATTTTGCTCATTTTTATATGCAATAATCCAGAACATGACTCCTCATCCAGCCTGTGAGAGTCTGTAACAGCCCAATAGCAGAGGATGTGGAGGCAGCATTATTTTCAGGCTTGAAAAGAAGAAAAATCAAGAGCAAACATACACACACACACGTAACATATACCCTAGCATGAAACAAACCCTGTTTCTCCTCTTTCTTCTTCTTTCACTCCTAAACGATACATTTATTGTTCACCACTGTGCTAAGTGCTTAGTCCTATGCAATTTTCTAGCAAGGTCAAAAGCAAGCCCACCATGGCATCAATCTCTGCTCAAGCACACTGCCTAGTCCTGCCCCAATGCAGACATACAGCTACATTCAGAAAAAGTAATCAGGTAGCCAAATGTTGTGTAGACTAAGAGGCTTCTTCACCACCTAGAAGAGTCCCATGCAAATGAAAAAACATTCTGCTACACGAAATATAGATTAACAGAGCTCTAGAACTGGACAACTCCACGGGCACCATAAAGTTTGAAGTTCTGTGCTCTCATTTTGTTTAAGGTTATTTTCTAAGCCAGCACATAGATTTTCATATTCTGCATGTTTCTTCAAACTTTTAAAACTTTCTCTACAAAAAAGGATTTTTTTGTTTTTACTATGCAATTAGTAAACAGACCGTGAAAAGGAAAAACTAAAAATCCCAAATCAAATAAGTATACTCCAATTCACTTCCATCATGGGAAAAAACCTGCCATGTAAAAAGGCAATCAGTTAACTAAACTAAAGCAGCTCCAAGAATAATGTGGGGGCACTGAACTGTCTTATCTGTCAAATGGCTGCGTATCTTAAGTCCACACAAAGGGAAAATATACAAACAACACAAAGGGAAAACATACAAACAACATTAATAGTCAAATTCTGCTCTTAGATGGAAATGTTGGGCTCCCACTGACTTTAAAAGAAACACGAACGAGCAACAGAGGGAAAAGTTTGACACTAACTGAGAGATAATACACACAAGGTTACATCCTTTCAAAAGGCAGACTGTGGATCTATACTCCACTTATGCAGGCGAATGACAGCCCTAGCAATGAATTTGTTTCATGCTCAGGTTATCAAGTTGCTTTTACACTTACAACACTTCTAAATTGGAACTGTATGGAAAAGAGGCAGTTAAGCAGTATGTAGAAGAGACAGTAAAATGTACCCTGCCTGCTTTACTCTTAAAACCTTCAGCTTGTCTTATGCTAAAAACATTCATGTTGGTGATGGGTAACTCACAAAAGATTCAGAGTCTCGGCTAGATTCACTTAAGTTGAAAGTTTGGATGCTTATGTGAAAGCTGCTTGAGACTCCTGTTCTCCTGAGCTATTACTACAATAATCTTGACTATAGTACAACTAATCCATTCTGGACAATGGCATAGCTGAACTGGTCCCGAACACTGCTTAGCTGCAATTGTAGGAAAGGACAAACCACATTCAGTACCATTTCAGGAACCTACAGCACCCAAGACTTAAGAACCATGGCCCTTTTTCAACAGGGACTGAGGCATTTAGGAGCCTAAATCTTATTGGTGAGCCTTAAACACTTTTGAAAATTTTACTATGTTACCTTTTCTTTAAACTTACATTTTTATATATCACTATAGTTTTGAAATAAATGGTTAATCATGTAAGTGTACACTTGCAGAAGTACAGCAGTTCCTTCTGTAGTTGGAACAAGTGATCAGAATGAAGCAGATGCTAGATTCTAAACAATAGGAAACACCATGCCACTGAATCATATCATCAAAATCCACGGTTGGAAAAATAGCCTCCAGACTTCCATTTGGTATCCAGACACTTGGTAATAATCCACAACAGCAAGAAGTGTTTACATCTATGAATCACTTCACTATACAGAAAAATCAAAACCTTACTGAGGTGAAGGGAGAAAGACCTTTGATAAAAAGGAACCCTTAGCAGTGCTTGAGAAATTCCATCTCCACATGCATATGCACAAGGATGAATAAATTGAACCAAAGGACTAATAGACAGCCCAACAATAATGCAATTTGCTACCTACCATCCATACAGATGCTACCTTCAGAAAGTTAGAGGACTGTGAGTATAACTAAGGAGATTCCTTGAGTTTCAGATTCACATCTCACTCTGAACATTTTCCTAATGCCTCAGAAGTGTCATGCAACTGCAGCCATTCTAGCTGGGAGAAGATTGGGATGGAAATATCAGTGGACAAAAATGGTGGCACAAGAATGAAAAGCAAAGACTATTCATACCAACCCATTATCCTGAATTTGTATTCAGATATTCTGTGGGGGGACAGACAAGTCTTCTTGTCATACGTCACTTTTGGATCAAGGGGATGAGGGACAACCTATGTTTCCTCCCCCGCCAATAAAAGCCACAGTTATGCCTAGCACTTGGAATACTTTATTTATGTATAAGGAAGGACGGATAGCTATTTGGTTACGGCACAGAAAAGAAAGTTACCTTTTCCGTAACTGGTGTTCTTTGAGATGTGTTGCTCATGTGTATTCCACAATAGGTGTGCGTTCTCGCCACGTGCACCGGTGCCGAAAGACTTCCCCCTAGCAGTACTCGTAGGGGAGCGCCCTAATGACCCCTGGAGTGGCGCCTCCTTGGCGCAGTATAAGGGGCGCTGCGCTCTCCCCCCACCTTCTTGCCAGACAACTCCGACAGAGGGGAAGGAGGGCAGGATGTGGAATAGACATGAGCAACACATCTCAAAGAACACCAATTACAGAAAAGGTACCTGTCTTGCTCATGTGTATTCCACAATAGGTGATTCCAAGTTATATCTGTTGGAGGTGGGAAGGAGTTCACAAACTCTCGGGACGGAGAACAGCCCTGCCGAACCCGGCATCCTCCCTGGTCTGAGAGACAATCGCATAATGCGAGGTGAACGTGTGAACTGAAGACCACGTGGCAGCCCTACAAATGTCCTGAATGGGGACATGGGCCAAAAAGGCAGCTGACAAGGCCTGCACCCTAGTCGAGTGTGCCCTCACAATTGGTGGAGAAGGGATTCCCACCAGGTCATAACAAGTACGGATGCACGAGGTGATCCACTTGGAGAGCCACTGAGTGGAGATCGGCCAAGGCGATGAACAGTTGCAAGGACTTTCTGAACGGCTTAGTCCGCTCCAGGTAAAAAGCGAGAACCCGTCTCACATCCAGCGTGTGGCACTCCTCACTGGACGCATGGGGCTTGGGGCAGAGGACCGGCAGAAAAATGTCCTGACCCATGTGAGAGGCGGAGGCCACCTTCGGGAGGAACGAAGGGTGTGGGCGGAGCTGGACCTTATCTTTATGAAACACCATGTACAGGGGCTTGGAGGTCAGGGCCCTGAGTTCCAAGACCTGCCTAGCCGACGTGATCGCAACCAGGAAGGCCACCTTCCATGAGAGGTGTGACCAGGAGCACGTGGCTAGCAGCTCAAACGGGGGCCCCGTGAGACGGGCCAATACCAGGTTTAGGTCCCACTGCGGGACTGGAGGCCTAACATATGGGAAGAGACGATCCAATCCCTTAAGGAATCGGCCAGTCATACCATGGGAGAATACCGTGTGGCCCTGCACCGGCGGATGGAAGACCGATATGGCCACCAGGTGCCTGACGAGGGCGCCAGGTCCTGGGCTCTAAAGTGAAAGAGGTAGTCCAGAATAAGATGGATCGGAGAGGCCACCGGAGAAACGCCCCGCTCGTCCGCCCATCTGGAAAACCGAGACCACTTTGACAAGTAGGCTCTGCACATGAAGGGCCGCCTGCTTTCTAGGAGGATGCGCTGAACCCCTTCCAAGCATGTCCTTTCCTCCCGGCCTAACCATTGAGCAGCCATGCCGTTAGGTGGAGTGCCGTGAGGTTGGGGTGGAGAAGGCAGCACTGGTCCTGGAAGAGCAGGTCCAGGCGGGACGGCAACAGCCATGGCGGGGTGACTGCCAGGCCCGTGAGGGTCCCATACCAATGCTGCCTGGGCCATGCTGGGGCAATCAGAAGGACCTGGTCCTTGTCCGTCTTTATCTTTTCCAGGACCTTGCCGATCAGCAGGAACGGGGGAAAGGCCTAGAGAAACTGGCTTGACCAGGATAGGAGGAAGGCATCAGAGATAGTGCCCCGTCCCAGCCCCCTCCACCCCCCCAAGCAGAACCGGGGACAGCGACGGTTCTGCCAAGTCGCGAACAGGTCCACCTGGGGAGTTCCCCACACTTGGAAAAGTCTGTGCACCACCTCTGGGTGGAGAGACCACTCATGCTGAGAGGAGAAGTCCCTGCTCAAGCGATCCGCCCACGCATTCCGGGCGCCCGGCAGATGTTGTGGGCTATACAAAAGTCCCACAGCTTGAGGGCTTTGCGGCAGAGGGCAGAGGATTGGGCCCCGCCTTGCCTGTTGATGCATCGAGAACATGTTGTCCGTGAGGACCCTGACCACCCGGCCCTCCAGGTGTGAGCGGAAGGCCATGCACGCCAGCTGTACCGCCCTGAGCTCCTTGACGTTTATGTGGAGGGTCAGATCCTGAGCCGACCACAGACCTTGGATCTGAACGTTCTCCACATGGGCCCCCCATCCCTGGTCCAGCGCGTCGGACACCAGTTCCAGCGATGGGGCCCTGCCCCTGAACAGGACCCCTTGGAGCATGTTTCTCGGGGAGGACCACCATTGTAGGGAGGTGATCACTGGTCCGGGCACCATGAGGACTTTGTCCATCCTGTCCCTGGCCTGGGAGAACTCTGAGGCCAACCAGAGCTGGAGGGGCCTCATCCTGAGTCTGGCGTGACGGACCACATACGTGCACACTGACATGTGACCCAAGAGCTGGAGACACGCTCTGGCTGTTGTCACCGGAAACCTTGTGACCGTGTCGATGAGCTCCTTCAGGGTCTCGAATCTGTCCAGTGGGAGGGAGGCTCTGGCCAACAAGGCATCCCGGACTGCCCCAATAAACTCTATGCGTTGTACCGGGACTAACGTGGACTTGGTGATGTTTACCAACAGGCCCAAAGTGGTGCACGTGGACAGGAGGAGCGCCACGTGGTCCCACACCTGCGACTGGGAGCTGCCCTTGACTAGCCAGTCATCCAGAGAGGGGAAAATCTGGACCCCCCGGCGCCTGAGATAGGCCACCGCCACCGACATACATTTCGTTAATACCCTGGGGGCAGTGGACAGGCCAAACAGGAGGACCGTAAATTGGTAGTGTTCCTGCCCCACCGTGAAATGGAGGAAGCGTCTGTGCCCCTCGAATATATGAATGTGGAAGTAGGCGTCCTGCAGATCGAGGGTGGCGTACCAGTCCCCGGGATCCAGGGAGGGGATGATGTAGGCCAGGGAGACCATGCGGAACTTGAGCTTTACCATGTACTGGTTCAGGCCTCGCAGGTGCAAGATGGGCCTGAGCCCCCCTTTGGCCTTCGGGATAAGAAAATAGCGGGAGTAGTACCCCTTGCCTTTGAACTCCCCCGGTACCGCTTCCACTGCTTCTAGGCCCAGGAGCTGCCCCACCTCCTGCTTGAGCAGAGCCTCATGCGAAGGGTCCCCCAGGAGGGACGGGGTGGGGGATAGTTGGGCGGAGAGGAAGTAAACTGGAGGGTGTAGCCCCAGGAGATGGTGTTGAGGACCCATCAGTCTGAGGTCAGCCACGACCACTCCGGGAGGAAAGCACACAACTGATTGGAGAAGGGAAGCTTTATTGAGGGTGGATCCCTGATGAGAACTGGCAGGGCGCCCCTGGACGTCCCGTCAAAACCGCCTTTTTTCCGCTTGCTTGCCCTTGGAGGGCCCAGGCTGGGGGGCAGGTCGAGACTGCCTCTGTGAGCGCTTCTTATAGTCACACGACTTCTTATAAGTGGTCTCTTATTTTGAATGGGTGGCCTGAGCGGGAGTCTGCTGCGGCTTGAACTTAGGTTTAGCTGGAGACGGAACATAGAGACCCAGAGTCTGGAGAGTCGTGCAGGAGTCTTTCAGGCCATGCAGCTTTGTATCCGTTTGTTCCGCAAATGGAGCTTTGTCGTCAAACGGGAGGTCCTGCAGGGAGGTCTGTGCCTTGCTGGACAGCCCAGAGAGCAGGAGCCACGACGCCCTTCTCATGGACACCGCGGAGGCCCTGGACCGGACGGCCGTGTCCGCTGCATCCGAAACTGCCTGCAAGGTTGCCCTGGCAGCCGCTGTGCCCTCCTCCACCAGCGCTTTGAACTCCTTCCTGTCCGTTCCTGGAGTCCTCGAACTTGGGCAGGGAGCCCCACAGATTGAACTCATACAGGCCCAGGAGAGCCTGGTGGTTCACCACCCGTGACTGGAAGCTCAAGGATGAATACATTTTTCTTCCAAATGAGTCCAGCCTCTTTGAATCTTTATTTTTCGGGGTAGGGGCTGGATGGCCCTGCCGTTCCTTGTGGATGACCGACTCGACCACCAGGGAGTTAGGAGCAGGGTGGGTGTATAAGTATTCATGCCTCTTGGTGGGTACAAAATACTTGCGTTCCGCTCTCTTAGAGATGGGGCCCAATGAGGCCGGGGTTTGCCACAGGGCATTTTAAATTTTCGCCACCCCTTTGTGGAGAGGCAAGGCCACCCTGCCCGGTGCCGAGGAGGACAGTACATTAAACAGGGAGTCCGAGGGCTCCTCCGTCTCCTCTGCTTGGAGATGGAGGCTTAATGCCACCCTTTTTAAGAGTTCTTGGTAGGCCCTAAAGTCCTCCTGCGGGACAGAGGGAGGAGGGGTCGTAATCGCCTCATCCGGGGAGGGTGAGGAGGCCGGCGTGGTACTTTGTGTCCACCAGCACCGGAGGGTCCACCTGGTCGGTCTCCGGGCACAGTGCCGAGGATGTACGTCCCACCGACTCCTTCCTCGGGGGTCTGGAGAGGGAGGCCAATGGTCCTTCTGAGGCTCCAGCCACCGAGCGAGCCCCCACCGGGGGCTGCGTCGGGGGCCACGGTGCCCACTGGTACCATTGGGCTGGCCACGGGGCTCGGTGCCACTGCACCTGCTGTGACACCAGCAGAGTCGGCTGTTCGGCCTGGCCCATCGATGAGCGACTACGAAGGGAGACGGGGCTGACATACGATCTGCCGCTGTCCCTGGACCGGGAGGAGTGGCGGCACAGGGAGCGATGCCAACCATGGGACTGTGATCCCAACGTGGAGGACGGGTACCGTCGGTAACAGCTGCTCCACGATCGGCTCCGGCGGGCAGACTCGCGACAGAGAGACACCAGCGATCGACGCATGGGACTGCGAAGGTGGTACCGTGGCAGGGTCCTGGAGCGGGACAACGAACGGGAACGACGTTGACATTCGTGCCGTGACCGGCTGCAAAAGCCCCTCTGAGACAAGGGCCTTTGGCATCGTCTACCTCGGTCCCGTCGGTGTTCACTCCTCGAGGCGGAGCGGTGCCAAGAGTCTTGGTCAGACGGAACCCAACCAGACAGCCTGATGGGCGTCGAGGGCGAGCCACGTAGACTTTGCCATGAACGGTGGCTGAGCGGCGAACGGCGTCAGGAACGTTCCCTCGACCGAGAATGGTACCGAGCCGGGGGTGACTGCGGAGATCCCAGCGGCAGCTTGCCTCTGGAGCGCGGGGCCGACATCGGCGGTGCTCTTGGTACCGGCATGGACATAATAACCCGGGCCGCCTGCAGGGCCTCCGGTGTGGAGGGCATCTGGACATCTGGGAAGGCCTGCTCCGAATGGGCCGGGCTACTCCCCTCGACTTGAGTCGGAGGCCTAGAGGCTGGTGGGGATTGAGGACTGCCCAACGTGGGTCTAGCCTCTGTCCCGGGTTTACTCTGGTGCTGCGGCGAAGAAGGCCTCTTCCTAGCCTTCTTGGCATACCCTGTGGACTGGGAGCGGTGCTGACTAGTTGATGGCACCAAAGGGGTCGCTGCGCACCAACACCGCAGTGCCCGGTGCCGACTTGGAGCGGCATGCTGGATCCGGGGTCAGCGCCAACTCCATCAGAATAGCCTGGAGCCTAATGTCCCCTTCTCTCTTGGTCCGAGGCATAAATGACTTGCAAATCTTGCAGCGATCACTGAGATGGGTTTCCCCCAAACAGCGTAAACAGACCACGTGCGGATCACTCACTGGCATAGATGGCCTACAAGTGTCGCGCAACTTAAAACCCGGGCACGCTAGCTAAACTAAACTAACCAAACAACTAACTAACTACAGGTACCATACACTGAACAAGCAGTTTTGGGGGCGAGCTACAGCAAAGCTGGAGCAGAGTAGTTCCGAAGCACCTTCACTGGCGGCAAGAAGGAACTGAGGGTGAGGGGAGCGCGCAGCGCCCCTTATACTGCCCCATGGTGGCGCCACTCCAGGGGTTGCTAGGGCACTCCCCTATGGGTACTGCTAAGGGAAAAACTTCCGGCACCGGTGCACGTGGCGAGCACGCACAGCTATGGTGGAATGCACATGAGCAATCACTCGAAGAAGATCTGGGACTCTAGAGCTCTTGGTTCATTTCCCAGTTCTGTCACAGACTTCCTGTGACACTTTGGGCTTGATCCAAAACCTACTGGCATCAACAGAAAAACTCCTATTGGCTTCAATGGGTTTTAGATCAGACCCTTGTGTGCCTCAATTCCCTATTTATAAAATGGGAACAATATTTGCCTCCTCACGGAGGTGTTGTGAGGATAAATACATTATGCTTTATGCAATGCGTGGATATTATGGTGATGGAGACCATAGAGGTAGACAGACAGACAGACAAACAAATGGATGCAGCATGGTCACAACTTGTGATGAGCATTATCTCTAATATTCTATTTTCTAAGTGTTACAATGTAACTCAGTTATCAGAATCTATTTGAACAGTTCCCATTTTGATTATATCCTGCTCATCACTACACCTAAATCCAAAAACAATTGCAAACATCCCAGCAGAGGGACATACAAAGTAGCAGAATCTCCATCTCCAATAGCAAGTGTGGAGTGAATTCAGCTACATATTTTTATACCAAGCTAGGTAAGGCTCTAATTGGCACTCCTATAAGTTGTAAGTTTCTTTACCTGCAGCCAAGAGGCATTCAAAGGGGTGCAAAATTCTTGCCTAACTTTGAAAATAAATAAAAATAAACAAGTGTACTTCTAGTCTGATCCTTAAAACTCGGTTCACTTGAATATAAGTGCATACATCAACATCAATAGCACTTGGCCTTTGGAAAATAAATTATTGATCCATATAACTGAATGGCCACTAGAAATGGAGATCATTAAAAGCAAATGCTACTATAATTCCATTTATAAACCCACTGTGTTTAAACAGATCTTGGTCTACAGTGATTTAAAGCACTTTTTAAATTCTGTTTTCTAGTAATGAATGGGAAATGCAAAGAGTAATTAATGCTTTGTGACAGGAGTTCTCTTTGATGTACATTTTCAAAAGTTTACATGGTACATATTAGCACAAAATGCCCAGTATACGGTCAAATGGATCTGTGTGTGCATATTTCATGCAATGTTTTAACTAGGGCTGTCAATTAATTGCAGTTAACTCACGCAATTCACTCAAAAAATTAATCACAATTAATTGCAGTTTTAATCACACTGTTAAACAATAGACTACCACTTGAAATGTATTAAATATTTTTGGATGTTTTTCTACATTTTCAAAAGTATTGATTTTAATTACAACACAATACAAAGTGTACACTGTTCACTTTATATTATTATTTATTACCAAATATTTGCACTGTAAAAATGATAAACAAAAGAAATAGTATTTTTCAATTCACTTCATACAAGTACTGTAGTGCAATCTCTTTATCATGAAAGTGCAACTTACAAATGTAGATTATTTTTGTTACATAACTGAACTCAAAAACAAAACAATGAAAAACTTTAGAACCTACAAGTCCACTCAGTCCTACTTCTTGTTCAGCCAATCGCTAAGACAGACAAGTTTATTTACATTTATGGGAGATAATGCTGCCCACTTCTTATTTACAATGTCACCAGAAAGTGAGAACAGGTGTTCACATGGGACTTTTGTAGCCAGCATTGCAAGGTATCTACATGCCAGAAATGCTAAACATTCATATGCCCCTTCATGCTTCAGCCACCATTCCAGAGGACATGCTTCCATGCTGATGAGGCTCGTTAAAAAAAATAATGCATTAATTAAATTTGTGACTAAATTCCTTGGGGGAGAATTGTATGTCTCTGGCTCTATTTTACCCGCATTCTGCCATATATTTCATGTTATAGCAGTCTCGGCTGATGACTCAGCACATGTTGTCCGTTTTAAGAACAATTTCACTGAAGATTTGACAAAACGCAAAGAAGGTACCAATGTGAGATTTCTAAAGATAGCTACAGCACTCGACCCAAGGTTTAAGAATCTGAAGTGCCTTTCAAAATCTGAGAGGGACGAGGTGTGGAGCATCCTTTCAGAAGTCTTAAAAGAGCAACACTCTGATGCAGAACCTGAACCACCAAAAAGGAAAATCAACCTACTGCTGGTGGCATCTGACTCAGAGGATGAAAATGAACACGCATCAGGCCGCACTGCTTTAGATCGTTATTGAGCAGAACCCATCATCAGCATGGACACATGTCCTCTAGAATGGTGGTTGAAGCACGAAGGGACATATGAATCTTTAGCGCATCTGGTATGCAAATATCTTGCAACGCCGGCTACAACAGTGCCATGTGAATGCCAGTTCTCACTTTCAGGTGACATTGTGAACAAGAAGCTTGCAGCATTATCTCCTGCAAATTGTAACCAAATTTGTTTGTCTGAGGGATTGGCTGAACAAGAAGTAGGACTGAGTGTACTTGTAGTCTCTAAAGTTTTACATTGTTTTGTTTTAGAATACAGGTTTTTTTGGTACATAGTATTTTTCAGTTCACCCAATACAAGTACTGTACTGCAGTCCCTTTATCATGAAAATGAACTATTTCTTTTGTTTTTTACCGTGCAAATATTTGTAATCAGAAACAAATATAAAGTGAGCACTGTACACTTTGTATTCTGTGTTGTAATTGAAATCAATATATTTGAAAATGTAGAAAACATCCAAAAATATTTAAATCAATGGTATTCTATTATTAACAACGCGTTTAATCGTGCAATTAATTGCTATTAATTTTAATTGCACGATTAATTGTGATTAATTTTTTAATCGCTTGACAACCCTAGTTTTAAACACATGCCCTATCTCTCTTTAGTACAGACCTGAACAACTGGCAGATACAATTATCTCAGCCCAGTGATGCAACAGGATGGACCCTAATACAAGCCATGCAATCCACTTTGTCAATGTAGAGACCTAATTTCTATAACATATGCGGTTCAAGTGTAGTAACCAGATAAACAACAGTTTACTTAATGAGTATTTAATACTGTTTGGTGGTCTCTGCATGGAGAATGCTAATATGGGATAGCACTGAATAGCAATTCAGGGGAATGTGCAATTACTGGCTTGGATGGTGCATCTTATTCTACCAATAACTGGACCAAGACAAAGTCTGATTGGATTTAGACTAAGGAATTAACTTCATTCTAGAGATCTGTGCTGAGGCACTGATGATTTGGCCAACCTGTGCATACAGAACAGCCATGTCACTTCTATTGTAAATTACTGAGAACAGTACTGATGCAATTGACGCTGACATATAGGAATGCTTATGATCTCATTTACAAGAGTTTCACAGCAGTGTAACTCTACTGTTTTATGAGAGTTACTCCTGATTACACCAATTTCAGTGTAATTAGGGGCAAAGGGTCATATCATTAGCCAGTGTAATCTGGCATAGCTCCACCAAAATCAGTAAAGCTATGCTGATTTGCGCCAGCTGAAGATCTGGCCCAAAGGCTGCTTACACGCAGCTGCTCAGGACCGTGTTTGGGCAGTTTACACATACCGTAAAGGCTTGCGATTAATACATACAAACTTCTGCATAAAATCACTACAGGTTTTGGCTTTGTAAACCGCCATTTTCTTTTTTTGACCATGTCCTCCCATTCATCCTCACCTCCACACCTCTTTTAAACTTGTACATATGCCAGGGGAGATCAGACAAGTGCCTCTATAGTGCATTAGTTAAACCCAATAAAAAACAGAATTCCTTAGGATGGGTAACAGTTGCAGAAGCATGTTTCATTATTTTCCCATGTAACATGCAATGACATCAGTTTCCTGTTGGCCACTCAGGCATGGCATGGCATGGAGCAACTGCACAACTAGTGCACAAAACCTAGTGATATTTTTGTGAGTAAAATAAAACTTTGGTATAATCTAAGGCAGTCGCCTCTGGAAATGTTAATTACCAAATACCATAGTAATGGACACTATATAAGAACCTAGATAGATTGGACGGGTTTACTGACCTGGATGCTAAAGCATCCCTGCTCTCTGAGTGGAATTTGAAGGGGAAAAAAAAAAGGCAAGACAATTCATTATATCATTGATTATTATGTACAAGCATCAATCAGTTCCCTCAGGGAACTCTTGCGAATTAAACGAGAGAAAAACATGCTGTAATTAGATGGCTGAATTATTAGTAGCAGAGCATACTCAGTTAAAAGAAATCATATGAAAAGAAAGCAGAGTTAAATCTGATTATAGACATTTTATATACTTTTCTAAAGACATATAACTAGTTTTGATTCCAATGAAGTTGCTGAGATTTCTGCAATCAAACAAAGAATCAGAAAGGAACTAAGTACCAGTTTCAGAGCTTTTTAAAATTAAGAGTGATTTTGCTCTCTCATCCCAGGTTATTATACATTTGCCTCTTCATCTAAAGGAGAATGAGTGGTGGCAAAAAGAAGGTACAAAAGCGCAAATAATGGAAACAGAGCTCTCTATTACCACTGCCACTGTCTGATGGAATACTTTGCAGCTCAATTCTTGGTACAAGAACTATGTATACACACACACACCACCTAACATATGGTTACAATCATCTGCAGGCAGCTACAGTCTTAATTTGGGCTAGAAAATAATCCATTTTGTTCACCTACCCCACCCCTCCTGCAATCCCACTACAGACTGTCTGCCAAATTTGAGACAACTATTTGACCTTTTTGACAATCTTCAGCTCATTATTCACATGAGAACTTGCAGCAATGACAGACAAACTGCTGCTTGGCACTTGCTGGGGAAAAGAGGGGCAGGGGAGAGAATCCACTCTGAATTTCTCTGAGTATACTGAGCTAGGAAAATGAAACAGATTCAAAATTGCAAATCCAAGGTAATGAACCTCTGGTGGAATGAGTTCCTGACTCTGGGCATCACAAGCATGGTAAAAGAAAAGGCTGTTTAAGTTAGAGTAAATAAGCTACTCATGACTTCCTAATGTCTTGAAAAGTGCACACTTCAAAGAAATAATCACTTCAAAGCAAGAACCAGCTAATTCCTACTTCAGAGTTGAATTCAAAAGGAAAATCAAATGTGTTTATGGATTGTGTTTAGATGGCAAAACAAGTCAAATGGGGATGCTTTCAACATTGAATAATGCAGTATTTATAAGTGTAGAAGAAGAGGTGAGCTTGCATATTAATTTTATTTTTAGATATCTTCTAAACTTCAAAAAAAACCTTCCTTACTCTGATCTCTACAAAATGTGCTTTCCTGGACCAGTCGCTAACCACTTGACTGGCTGGGAAAAGAAAGAGGCAGCTCTCTTCAGTGGCAGTTCTAACACCATAATTTAAATGTCCTGTCCCCTGGTACACTCCAAGTGATGTGGTTTATGGTGTCTTCCCCAAGACGGAGCTAGTCTCTTCTATGATGTGTGATTAACTGAAACTGACCCAAGGAGTGGCAGTCTCAACAGCGCCTGGGGACATTTATCCCTTTGATATGGCTACAAGCATAACCGCTATACACCATGAACTGCCTGACACTTCTACTTTTGGAAATGAACATTTAAATGAAGTAGAAATTACATCCTTCAACTGTCTGTTTTATCATGTGCACATCGCTGGCTTAGTTATAGGAAAGACTGTCTCAATTCCTGGTTTCCCTTCAAAGAGGTCACATTTTCAAGCATGGGTACCTTAATATGATGTCCACATTTAGCATTTGGATGCAGATACTGGCATTTGGATATTTTTAAAAGGTCATTCATATGCCTACTGTGAGTGCTGATCTGAGCTTTCAAATATGGGAATCTGACCTCATTTAGGCTCGCACACAAAGTTGGACTCCCAATTTTAAATTAACCCCAGCTTTCCCCTTGGCAAAGTAATGAAGAAGGTAGAGATAATCACCTCAACTGCCTCTGATCTCCACTAGTGTACTGCCTAAATGCTTCCTCATAAGGCTTCAGACCTGCACATGGCACACAGACAACACTAATGGCAGAAACAACAACTGTTCTCTCTATCCAAAACTTCTGCTCCTCGATTATTGAAGTCATGCATTGCTACCGAGTCTTTCCAGGCTCCTCTCTATATAACTGCATCAGTAGCCACAAACATATCCTTCCATGTTCGATTATCAAGGAGTCTGCACCTCTTCCTCTCAGACTTGGCCCTAGTCATGGTTACTTGTGCCTTCGTCCCATCCAGGTTGGGCTACTGTTACGCGGTCTCTTTGGGTCTGTCCGAGAAAGCCACATTTAAGTTTCAGCTCATCTAATACCAGACAACTCACCTCATTTCTAGGAGAGACAGGAGACACATGCTCCCCACTCTTTTCCTGTGCATTTCTGGATCCACTTGAGGGCCAATTCCTTATCTTCAGTTCCATCAATGGACTAGGACTTGGCTACCTCAGGATCCACCTCTTCTTCACGTCTACACCAAGAAAACTACTATCAGCAGGGACATTACAGCAGACAGAGTCCAAGGTGCAACTCTCAGCAGTCAGAAGAAGAATGCATTGCATGGAGGGCCCTGACCTCTGGGGCTCCCTACCACCAGAGATAAAGAGAAGCTTCTGTCTCCTCTTTTAGAGCACAACCCATAGCACACCTCTTTGGAGAGACGTCCACAAGAAAGGCTACAGAAGAGCTAAGAAGATTGTCCCTTCCCTTAGATAACGTCCTCCAAAACAAAATACATCCTAAATAAAGGAGGAGCAGAGAAAAGCGTCCCTCCTCAGGTAACAGTTTTACTTCTTTGAGTATTGTGTTTGGAGCCTGGCTACTGAGGTGACCGTCCTGTTCTACAGTCATTTAAAAGGGCAGGTACCTCCCACGGTTCTATAACAAAACAAGGAGGGAGAGAGGAACAGCACATGTTTGTTTTCCTTTGTGGAAATTCAGACAAGGAAAGAGTAAAGCAGTGTCTGAGGAAAACACATTAAATACAGAACAGATTTAGGTATGTTCAATTTTGACTTGAGACGTCAAAATGGTTCAACTCAAATTAGAATGGAGTTTATTATCTCTTCCAGCATCAATCTGGACACCACTAGCTGCTTCAGAATATTGACTACAGATTTAGATGAGTTTCTGATAGTGCAGAAGTTTCCTATAGCCCAGCATTCCCTGAATGGAAGAGGGGGAAAAATAATAAGGCTTATACTTTACACTGGTCTTCACTGCTGGAGTTGCTGGCGGAGGCTAAGCAAATCAATGAGGAGCCTGATAAGCTGTGGCATCCATGGCAAATATCTTTATGATAATAAGGAAATAATGGAGGGTTTAAGGATAAGGGTATCATTATGCCAGGCAAAAAGGCATAAAAGGTGTAATTAACTGAAGTGAATTGCAAATTGAAATTGTACATAAATCTTCAGATGTTTACCTATGTCTTCCCTGCAGGAATAAGAGCGTTTTAATACAGGAAAGAAAAAACTACTGTTTGGAACAAATGGATTATCAAGAGAAAAGAGCTACATTTAAAATGTCTTCATTGGAAAGCAACAATGTTAACTTTTCTCTCCACAATATCTATATCTATTTATTCTCCTTTGTAATTTCACAGAGAATCTTCACAAGCCTTTCCACACACAATTTAGAAATTAGTGGACTGCATTTCAGATCATGACATTTTGCTGTATAAACAAGGATGTTATAACAAACAAGTAAATATACAGCACTACACTGCACTCACTATGATGAGTATCAAGCTACTTCCCTGTCTCATTGCCATGTGAGCCAGAAGGTTTTTTAAAAACATCATGTCTGTATTACTTTAAATATAATTTGTATGCTGCTTTTTTAAAAAGTTACATACATTAAACTTTACTCTATGAATATACATTCTTCCACAGAAAAAATAAAGTTAGCAGAGAGACCACAATAGATCTGCAAGCTAAAGGCCAGGTTGTGGCATTTGCACAATGGCCTGTGATAGGGCGTGGGCCGGAGACAGCTCACCCAAGGAAGAGGACAGTGCTTAGAGAGGCACAATTCCTTGCTGATTTCCCTACAACGCATGACGCTTCTGTTGGCCAGTCACCTCTGTGGGCTAGTGGCAGGGAGTCAGGTTAATGGCTCCATACCCTTCCTGACCCAGTGGGGAAGAGGGACATGGAGGAAGGCTATGGTTGCCTCTGGCCCTGGTACAAAGAATTTAAACGTAAGGGGGAGGGTCCTTGTGTGTTCTGTGCAAGGAACGATCCAGTCCAAAACGAGAATGACAATGAAGCTTATCCCTTTAGCTGTATGAAAACATTTGTCAAATGTTAAGTGAACCTAATCTAACCTTTCCCCCCTATCAAATTTTGGCTTTATCCCAGTAACGTATCATTGCACTGTCCCTACATGGTTCAATAGCTCTGATTTGGGCATACAGTATCCACCTTATGATTGGCCACTCCCAGCGACAAAAAATTTCAAGCTGCATCTTTTGCTATCTGAAGTGCCACCACTCCTGGAGCCCTTATCCCATTACTGCATCACCCTCAGCACTGCGATAGTGCTCTAGCTGGGGTGGAATAGAACTGCTTCCTATATCAGACTCTGGTCACATATGTAGGCCAAGTGGGTTGCTTGAATACAAATTTCACTGCATTGTATTTGAATGAGCCTGGGTTTTGTGAGATGATGACACAGTGGACCCAAACAGTAAAATCAACAATATCGCAGGGACAATAAGCAGCATCAGCAACTGAAGGTGCCATGTCACCAGGAACAAAACACAAATCTGTCTGTCTAGGAATTTATACTGCACTCATCACCAGAATATTAGAGAGATCCATGAGTTGCCACAACAAGACCGGGAACAAACTAGAACACAGCTCTGTAAATATAGCTGTTTCTTGATTCTCCACAAAGGCTTTTATTCCCTTAAAAAAAGGGAGAATCTAAATGTCAGCCTGTCTACGCACTGGGAAATTTATAGGTAGTTATTTATTTTTACTCTTAAAAGTAAATAAATAAATAGATCCCAAGGAAGCCTGAAACGTGTTTCCTTAATTTCTTTAACTCTGTGCATGCAAAGGAAGTAGTTCATGTATGCTGGGCTATCAGCATTGATTTTTTATTTATTTATTTTTATTTTATTTTTTAGACAAAATGGTTCATTTTTTTTTGAAGAAAAATGTAAAAATTAGGGCTGTCGATTAATCACAGTTCATTCATGCGATTAACTCAAAAAAATTAATCGTGATTAATCACAGTTTAAATCGCACTGTTAAACAATAGAATACCAATTGAAATGTATTAAATATTTTGGATGTTTTTCTACATTTTCATATATATTATATTCTATGCTGTAATTGAAATCAAAATATATATGATTTTTTATTCTAAATATTTGCACTGTAAAATTATAAACAAAAAAATCATATTTTCCAATTCACGTCATACAAGTACTGTACTGCAATCTCTTTGTCGTGAAAGTGCAATTTACAAATGTAGAATTTTTTTTGTTACATAACTGTGCTCAAAAACAAAACAATGTAAAACTTCAGAGCCTACAAGTCCACTCAGTCCTACTTCTTGTTTAGCCAAACAAGTTTGTTTACATTTACAGGAGATAATGCTGCCCTCTTCTTATTTACAATGTCAACAGAAAATGAGAACTTTTGAGTGGGCATTGCAAGGTATTTACGTGCCAGATATGCTAAACATTCGTATGCCCCTTCATGCTTCGGCCACCATTCCAGAGGACATGCTTCCATGCTGATGACACTCGTTAAAAGAAATGTGTCAATTAAATTTGTCATTAAACTCCTTGGGAGAGAATTGTATGTCCCCTGCTCTGTTTTATCCACATTCTGCCATATATTTCATGTTATAGCAGTCTCGGATGATGACTCAGCATATGTTGTTCATTTTAAGAACACTTTCACTGCAGTTTTGAAAAAACTCAAAGAAGGTACTAATGTGAGATTTCTAAAGATATCTACAGCGCTTGACCCAAGGTTTAAGAATCTGAAGTGCCTTCCAAAAATCTGAGAGGGACGAGGTGTGGAGCATGCTTTCAGAAGTCTTAAAAGAGCAACACTCCGATGCAGAAACTACAGAACCCGAACCACCAAAAAAGAAAGCTGTTTTGGATTGTTATTGAGCAGAACCCATCATCAGCATGGACGCGTGTCCCCTGGAATGGCGGTTGAAGAATGAAGGGACACATGAATCTTTAGCACATCTGGCACATAAATATTTTGCGACGCCGGCTACAACAGTGCCATGAGAACGCCTGTTCTCACTTTCAGGTGACATTGTAAACAGGAAGCGGGCAGCATTATCTCCTGCAAATTGTAACCAAACTTGTTTGTCTGAGCGATTGGCTGAACAAGTTGTAGGACTGAGTGGACTTGCAGGCTCTAAAATTTTACATTGTTTTGGTTTTGATTGCAGGTTTTTTTGTACAGAATTCTATATGTGTACGTTCAACTTTCATGATAAAGAGATTGCACAACAGTGCTTGTATTAGGTGAATTGAAAAACACTATTTCTTTTGTTTTTTACAGTGCAAATACTTGTAATCAAAAATAAATATAAAGTGATCACTGTACACTTTGTATTCTGTGTTGTAATTGGAAGCAATATATTTGAAAATGTAGAAAACATCCAAAAATATTTAAATAAATGGTATTCTATTATTAACAGTGCGATTAATCGCGATTAATTTTTTTTAATCGCTTGACAGCCCTAATAAAAATTATGAGGACCTCACAAAACATATTAAACAAAGACAAGCTCAAAATTTAAGATTATCAGCACTGACTATTCCTTTGGCAGCGACATGTAACGGAACAAAAACAGGTTTGTGCCCCTTTTGTGTTTCTTTATGGTGGATAATCAAATTCCCTAAAGGTGATGGTTGTTTGGATTTTAAATATGTGTTTACTTAAATTCAGCCTATTTGTTTACAAGAGATGGACCTTGGCAGAAAATAACATTATGCTGGCTAGTCCAAGAAATTGGAAAGAAAATTTAGGCTAAATTACTGCATGTCAAATTATTTTATTGCACTTTATTACAAAATGAAAAATAAGTATAAAAAAAGCCTGTTGGGATCAACATTGGTGCTAAAAAGTAAAATTTAAACTCTATTAGCCACAGAAGTGGGCAATATAAAGTCAAGAAAAATAAAACTCCATGTAGACTAATGGTCTGATTTTCAGAGGCCCTGAGCACCCAGCTGCTTCCACTGATGTAAGCTCCTAAACCTGACCAATTTCTATGGCATGGGCTCTCCACCTGTGGGATCATGATAACCACCCTGTCCTACCCATATTGAAGAATGAGAGAAGGGTCTCAGCTAGATTCTGGCCAGATGGGATCCCCAGAGGGGGACTCAATATGGAAAAGGTTGAGAAGCACTGTTCCATTGTGTCCTCTCAGACAATCTTCTCACAACTTCATCTGTTGCAGTATATTTAAAAAAAACAAAACAAAACAGCATCTTTGCTCTCCTGACCTGTCCCAACATATTTTAATGAATAAAAAAGGAAGACCTTAAAAATCAGTATCATGTCTGATTTTCATAGACATCAGAGATTCCACTGCACTTTTCTCATCAGCCCTTGACCAAACTTTCCCTCCATTTTTTTCTGGTGGAAAGTCAGCCTCCAACACATAGATGGATTCATTTCAGTCCTATGCATGTATATAGTTTGAAGAACTTAGGGGATGGGAGGTGCTAGATAAGTGTAAAATATTGCGGTTACATGCAGGAAAACATTCTTCATCGTTTTTGTTTCAGAAGATACTTACATAGATTTTATTTTGCTGATATCGCTGGAATAAGTTGTGCATGATGGAGCCCTCATGGAGGTCTACGAGTGCTGCCATGTCTTCCACACTCTCCACACTTGTTTGATGCATAGCTGTTACTTTTTGGTGCGTGATTGTACTCTGTTTGTAAGTGAATACCTGAAGGAGGAAAAACAGGCGGTGCATTAAAGTATCATGGCTATACAAGAAAGTATTGTTCAAGCTGATAAACTGGACAGAGGGTCAAAACAAAGCACCTGCACCACGTCAGTCCAATTTATACCTATTTTGAGGACTTATGGGAGACATAAGCCTTGTAAACCTGCACAGGAAAAGACTATTCCTGAGGTTACTAATAACTACATAATGAGTAGTCAGAGGACTGTAGTTCAGTTTGGGGTGAATAGAGTCCCACCACTGCATACTGCACTATTTAGGACTTCATTTACCAGGACAAATTTCTCCCTAAAGTAATCCACTGATTTCAATGAAATTACACTGGGAAAGAAACATGTTTTGCAGTAACAAGTGTCAGAAATAAAAAAGTATTGATTCAATCATGGCTAGCAAAGTAAACATTTATGGGCTTGGTCCAACGCTCATTTAAATCTTTCCATTGTACTCTACGATCAGGATCAATGACATGTTAGGTCATTAATCCAACATTAATGTGCAGGTTAAGTACCATGTGGTACAGCCTTTCAAGAGCAGGTGTCAGACTGTGATGAAAATGCATTGGACAAAACACAGTTAGAGTATTTACTCATTAAATGAGTTCATGCATATTCCATACAGTTGTTCTAAAGATCTGCTTGGAAGATATTTACATACAGAATCCAAGTAAATCACCTTGTATGGGTTCTTGTGACAAAATCATTACCGAGAATATCTAATATCTTTGGAATTCAGTTTCCTGTTTCTTTTTTAATTCACATTCCTGGCAGCTAACCTCTATATGCACTGAATATATCATAAAAATAATTTCTGTAGGAGTTGCTTTTTTATTTGAATAGCCAACCCTACTTGGCAATCTTATTCACTGGTAACGTAATCACCCTTAAAAACTGAGAAATCCAAACACTGGGGTAATGCAGAGATTTTAATAATGTGGTACATGAAAAAATCTTCCAAAGCCTTCTGAAATAATATTTATAAAGCTTTCTTCCGACTTAAGGATTGTGATAACTGGCAGTCTAACTAGTTGTGAACATTTCAGAGTTGCTTATGTGGGCTACGAATTGCATGTTACTGGAGATTGGAACAATACGGTGCAAGATGCCAAGTCTTCTCAGGAAAAGAAAAAACTTCTAAAACCTAAATATTTTCAGAGAAAAACACTGAACATATTTCTTCTAATGAGGAACTGAACAGGTGCAGTAATGTTCAGAATTATAGGAAGCGACTCTGTAAAAATAGAGGCCTGCCACTACTAGACATAGCAAAACAAACAGTGAAAACCATGTCATTGCTACAACAGAAACAGAGGGAGGAGGGAGACCAAGATCAGTTACAGACTGAACGGAAGGCAGAAACAGGTTGTAACGCTGAAGAAATTCAGTATTCAGGATCATTATCAGAATAATAGGCCTTCTGGGAAGCCAGTTAAAAACCACGTGGATGGAATGCAGGTTTGTGGCAGAAAGTATGAGAACCATCACTAGCTATTATTCATATTGGAACAAATAGTGTGGAAGAGAAGGAAGAATTCAGAAAACTTTACAATTCTAACAAGAGTGGCGGACTTTCAAAACCTCTCAGTACTGCAGGCACATTCACAAAGACCCAGGCTGATCCAGAAGATGCATGGTTAACTGAGGGCAAATGAAGATTCAACTTCTGGAGGCCCTGGACAGTGTTCTGCAGGGACAACTGTTGGATATAGAAGACAAGAAAAGCACTTGATCAGGGAAGACTGAAGTTGTTTGGTACGGCTAAATAGGAGAGTAAGGGAATTAAACCAGGCAATGGTGGGTGGGAGAGAATTAGTTATCTGAACCATGAAATGGGCAGGAGGAAAGCTGGGTCAGAGAAAAGTAAATGAAGTCACAACAAATCTTTGGCCTGCAAACATTTTTAGAGTCCCTAAGACGAAATCATACAAAAGAACAGAGTCTGGAAACAGAGCCAGGCACAATTTCCTTGCCATTGCTGGGGCCTTGGGCACTGGTGCACCTCAGTCCCTCCTATTCTCTGCCTTTGGCACATAACAGTCTAGTCTCCTGTGGGCTGTAAAACTTTGGTCTAATTTTGATTGTTGGGTTTAGTGTGCAGGCACTGGGCGGTGTTGGTGGCCTGTGATATACAGGAGGTCTGACTAGATGATTTGGTGGTTCCCTCTGGCCTTAAACTCTATCACAATATCAAACAGATTAAATGTATTAATAAATTAATTAATAAATACAAGACGTATGGTGGAAAAGCAAAAGGAACAGGATAGAAGGAAGAACATCATGGGCAGGGAACAGACAAAAAGAAGAGGGGCGGAGGGGGTAGGAAATGACTGAAGAGTGATAGCATTATATGAGAGAAATGAGCAACTTGAGCAGAGGCTATCAAAGAGGAAAGAGATGAAATTAAAACAAAATGGGTTCTGTTGAGAAGGGTTAAGAAGCCAAAAAAAAAGAAAAAAGAAAAAATGTGTGTGTGAAGTCAGCTTCCTGTAGGTATGGGTCATGTAAAAGGAGCAAGCACTAGCCAAGGAAATAGACAAAATCACTTTTAAAAGGAGGAATTTATTTTTAGGGGATTTCAATTTCCTTCATATTCCTGTCTCGGAATCCAGGCAGGTCACGCAGGTGAGCAGGGAGTTCCTGAATAGTTAAGCACAAAGTAATAAATAAAGAAATGAAACAAGGGTGAAAAAAACAAAACAACCTTAAACCTTGCAAGGACTAATTAGAAGGTCACAGTGTGAGATACTGTAGCACAGGAAACCCCTCGGGGTGGGGTGACCACAACACCATGACAGGTTACAGAACCGATGCAAGCACAAGAAGAGGAAGATGAACAAGCAGATTTCTGTACTTTAAAAGATCAAACTTTGGCAGAATACAGAATCTGGCACCCTCTCTGAACTGGCAGCGGTATCAGAGGGTCACACAAAACACACAGGAAGGTTGGAACAAAATTTAAGACAGCACTAAATGAGGACTCAGCAAAAATGCTTTCCTCTCAAGATACAAATATACCAGGAAGATAATTTGTACATGCTGAATGCATAGGGAGGCTATGAATTAAATCCTAAGGAAGAGAGGGTATGCAAAATAAAAGTAAGAGGTCTGAAAATTACCATGGAGGGGGGAGAGGCAGCAAAACTGGAATACAATCAGAAGATTCAATCTTGCAAGAAAATCAGTTAGAGGTTAAAATAGAAGGGAACACAGAGTGTGGAATAACTGGAAAGGAAACAAATGCTCTGAAAATACACAAGAAGAAAACAGGTCCCTCTAAAGGAGTAAAGGGCACCCCACCTGGTGAGGACAGTGACACCTCAGAAATGCTTAATGACTAGCCTGCAGAGGTAAACACACCCATAGATAAAGCAAAGATAGAGGTGACTATTGACCAGACAATAGTGAGGAGAAGGATATTTCTGAACTATGGTCAGGAGAGAACAAAGTGTGAAAGAAAAACAAGCATGAACACTCCAGGGTTCTAAAGGCATTTAGAAGGGAACTGCCAAATCCCCAGATACCATTACATTGCTAAAAACAGAGCACACACACCTGAGGACTGGAGGAAAATTGGTTTAGTGCCAAACTTGGAGAAGGGGGGAAAATATGACTGAAGGCAGGTAAATACAGGCCACTATGTTAGACTTCTCTCTCAGCTAAAAATACTGAATGTTACATGGATGAGCAGGGATCATTAGATAAATGTTAACATTAGCAAGAGGGTGACATAGGCAGAGAGGGGGAGAGGGAATGAAGAAAGGTGAGATTAAAACAGTGGATAATCTGCCCTGATTTCATCAAAGCTTGCAAGAGAAGTGGGCATGAGATGGCCCCACACCTCAGCTTTCTGACTCACTTCTGTTTAGAACTCTAGCGACATAATAGATAGGATTTTCAAACATGCTAATTGTTGGCCTAACTTTACTCCCTCTGAGTCAATGGTAAAGTTCCACTGATTTCACTTGAAAGCAGACCAACACCCAGTGCTTAAAAAATAAATAAATAAATGAATAAAAAATACCCACTCAAGGCTAGTACCATCTGAAGCCTTCCATTTGCCAGGCCTCCCATGAAATAACATCGCAGTTCTGGGTATGGAGGGCAAAAACTATACCCACCTTTTGGAAGTAGTACAGACAACAGGAAATGATTGAGGGGGTGGAAGCAAGGTCATACAAGGAATCATTTTGTGACCTTAATATGGTCAGCTAAGGAAAAGACAGCTAGAAAGGGGAATTCAGTAATGGTATGCAAGTACTTCAAGAGGATGTACAAAGATATGGGCATGAATGTGTTCACTCTACCACAGCAATGCTCACATTTTCCTAGGAATGACTTTCCAAATAAGCCATTCCTGTGATGCAGGGATGTTATGTACTCGGGGGGGGGGGGGGGGGGCGAGGGAGGGGGCGCGATGCTGCCGAGGAGACACTCTATTAAGAGGTGGTCCGCACCATGAAAAAATTTGAGAACCCCTTTTGTTCAAGACCGAACACGAGGGCTGGGTTTGTGACATGATTAGAAGCCATGCTTTTATGAATTACATATATCCCTGGCATTTGAAATGAGCTGTTCGACTATTTTAAGTTATCATGCCTTTTTTTAAACCTACTCAAATTCATTGATGAATTATGAAAAGTTAAAAAAAGCCATGCATTTGAAGTGTAACATTACAATTAAAATCATTCAAAGGACGCTTTTTAAAGGAACATTAAAAATCTCCACTAGTTTGCCCCTCCCTATTTCTTTAAGTGCAGTATACCACTTTATTTTGCACAGTGATTAATCTCTAATGAAAAGAGTGAGGAATCTTTTTTCATTAATCATTACCTTTAAAAAAAAATCACTGCGTCAATTTCTCTTTAGTAACAAATCGGCCCTTAGAACCAAGAACTAATGGAAAAACATGATAGTAGCGGAATTAACTTGTAACTCAATGTATAGACACTAGGGGCCCAATCCTATGGTCCTTCCAGAGCCCAAATTTGGGATGGGCAGGGACATAGAATCAAGCTTCAAATGAAAAACTTTGAGATGTACTCTCTCTCTTCATCTATATCACCACATGATGCGGTATTAAACAACCAGATCACTCTTTGGAGACCTCCATCCTACCACCACCGTTTTCATGGAAAAATCTGAGGGCCTTAGGATCTGTCTCCTGCTGACATCACTGTTATTTGCATGCCATGCAAGTAGTATCCCTGCCTCCACACGCTCACTCATTCTCTTTTTATTTATACTTGCTTTGAGTCAAAGTGACTCCCAGCACGGAGTGTGGGACAGGAAAAACTCAAGGACTAGTAGGACCTCATATGGTTCAGATGCAGCACACCAGCAATCCCACTGGGCATGGGCAGTTACAATTTAAATGTCAACACTGTTTATGACTATTTCAGCACTGATCATTTTAGCAGAGACATCCAGCACTGAGGGTGGTGACCAAGGGAACTGGAACCTTTGTACAAGTGGAGGAGGGGGACACAAGGCCAAAATGCCCCCTCCCTCTCTGCGGCCAGCTGCTCTGGTGGTGAGCCAGCTGCCCTCTCTTCTGGAGCTACAGCAGCCCCTGGTGGGTAAAAGGTGTAATTTCAGTGCCTCCCCAGCAGAATAGATTCTGTAGGCGGGAAAAATAATCTCCGGGGAACATGAATTCTCACCGCCCCCCCTTCCAGTTCTGGTGTTGGTGACAGTGTTGAACTGAAAATCAGTTAAAGGGGGTATTAATGTGTTGGTGTAGTTTACTATCATGATGGCAGCTGGAGACTGGTATTAAGTCAGGCATAAATGTTGGCTTAATTTAGGATGCCATTGTTTTTTGGCATCTGTGTTGTGGTGTAGAAATACACTCAAGTGTTTTTATGCAGGATAAAGTACAGGAGCTGAACATTTTTCTGTACTGCCATTCTGATCTACTTAAACTGCAACTTTCTGTGTATCTGAAATGTACATCTATATTATTTTGTTGAATACATAGGCTGCATATATGATGCTATGGGAGACCCTACTGAAATTCATATGTGCAAGAAATCAGTACCAAATTCTTTTTAGGAACTTTCATTTGAATTATGTGAATTTATACAATTAGAGGGTTATTGTAAAGTACTGTAGTTTAGATCTAAAATTCAAAGAGGTGTGGAGCAGAGAAAGTGAGTTTTACAGAAGTTATTGTTACAGAAACGTTTGATAAACATTTCCCTGAAGTGTATGCAACCCAAGACCTACAGCATCTTGTTAATGCAGGGAAGCCAGAAAATGAATTTAAGTATAAACAAAAGAGAAACTGACAGGCCTCCCTTTCATTGCTCAAACTGAGGCCATGTCCATATGGGAAGTTATACCAGTACAAGGTAAGGCATAAATTTAAGCTGCTATAGTTATACCTGTATAAGTCCCTAGGTAGAAACTCTTATCCTGATATGAGTGCCATTTTTTATTTAGCTTATGTTGCTTTGGAAGCAGTTTTAGCTAAAGCGGAATAAGAGTGTTTAAGAGTGTCATTATATAATGCCTGCATCTGTAACTTTCTCTCCATGCATCTGAAGAAGTGAGTTTTTTTACCCACGAAAGCTTATGCCCAAATATATCTGTTAGTCTTTAAAACAACAAGGAGTCAGTCCGGTGGCACCTTAGTGTCTACACAGGCAGTTATACTGGTATAATTATAGTGGTTTAACTTCCTATGTGGATGAGCCCTGAGTGGTGTGCAAAAAGTGAACAAGAAGCATAACTGACAATTAAATTATAAAATTGTTTATTAAATTTATCTCTATTTAAAGAAAACACAGATAATGTCTGTATTGTTTTATAAAGTTCTGGATTTTAACTGGACAACATCCTTCAAATTTCAGCCTTAGTACTGCTAATTTGAGAGAGAGAATAATATCATTACATTTTTTGTAGGGAATTTCCAGTAAATTGCTTACAGCCAGAACATCCGCTTTAAAATAACTTTACGCATTCTCCGCTGTTGGTCTGTATGGAGGGTAATCATTCATGTTTCCCCTCTGTTTAGAAGTTAAAAGACCTATTGTAATAAATCTTACAAAATCTTTCTAGACGTGAGTCCAAGTGGGGAACAGAGGCCATGAGCTCACATTACAAGCTGTGGAATGCAACATCCCAGGGAGAAAATTTTAAGTTACCAGAAGTCCTTCAAGGACCCAAAGATTAAAAAAAATTGTTTTGAAGCTCTTATCTTTTCTAGTTATATCAAATAGAATGTAAATACTTAAAATGTGGGATGAAGAGGAGTGCTTAGAAATCCAAACAATTTAACACAAAAGGGAAGCAGCAAACTGCAAGTGCAGAATTTAAAATTTCTGTAGAGTTTGTGTCAATAAGATTACACACCACTGTAACACTGTGGTTTGATTCTTTATCCTCCCCTCCTTATTTTCCCCCTCACACTGGAAACCTGACCTTCAACTTCCATTCTATTAACATTTATTTTACCATATGGGACAATATGATCCTCAGGTAACACAGTCTACTAGAGCCCAAGACTTGTTTTTCTTTAACAAATGCTGTTGTAATCCATAATTTAATTTCTTTGAGATAAACTGCAAAATGGAGTTCTTCTTCTTCGAGTGATTGCTCATATCCATTCCAATTAGGTGTGCGCGCGCCACGTGCACAGTCATCAGAAAGTATTTCCCCTGGCAGCACCCGTCAGGTGGCTGTGGAGCCCCCTGGAATGGTGCCTCCATAGCGCTCTATAGATGACCCTGCCGACACGGCACCTCCTCAGTTCCTTCTTACCGCCAGTGACAGTCGGTCGTTGGAACTGTGGCACCTTGCTCAGCAAGCTCTCCACGTTTCCCTAGCTCTATTTACTTTAGTGTTAGTTATTAGTTAGTGTAGTGTTAATAGTTAGCTGTCAGGAGTGGGGGGTTCCCCTTTAACCCGACCACGCTCTCTCTGGGGACTCAGGGCATGCCTAAGTCCCAGGGGTTCAAACCCTGCAAGTCTTGCAACAAGCCTATGACAACGGGCGACGACGCTTGCTTAAAGTGTTTGGGGGAAACACATCAGGCGGATAAGTGCAGGATTTGCAAAGGGTTTCGCCCAAGAACGAAGAAGGAGCAGGACTTTAGGCTGAAGCAGCTTCTCATGGAGGCAGCACTTAGACCGCAACCAGCATCGGCGCGGCAGGACCCGGCACCAAATGCACCAGTGCATAATGCCCCGGCAGCAGTGGAGACGGCACCGTGGAAGGACTCTGGATGAAAGGGGGCCGTAGAGTCTGGTGCAATTGGACTCACTGTGTCAAGTGGTGGAGGAGGTACAACTGCCTTCCACCCCAGACATATTGGAAGCCGCGAGAGCCTCATAGACATGATGGCACCGCGGTCTTCATGCCAAGCCCCCGATGCCACAGCGTGTGGTACCATCCCGCGGAAAGCCTGCAATGCTCTGCCCCTCGGCACCATCAGGGACAAGATACCGCTTGGAGTCCCTGCACCAATCAGACTCACGGCATCAATCAGACTCGTGACAACCTGCACTTAGTAGTGACTGTACCAGAGCACATACTCGAGTCCCTCCAATGGTGGCTCGACCCTCGGATGGTGTGCGAAGGAGTCCCCTTCCACAGCCCCGAGTCCTCCTTCTCCCTGGTAACGGATGCGTCATCTCTGGGTTAGGGTGCACATTTGGGAGATTTACAAACGCAGGGCCTATGGTCTCAGGACGAGCTCTCCCTTCACATCAACAACAAGGAGCTCAGGGCTGTACGCCTAGCATGCCAAACTTTTTGGGCCCGGCTGCAAGGCCAGTGCGTGGCAGTGAGGAGGGCCAACACCACTGCCATGTTTTACATCAATAAGCAGGGTGGAGCCCGTTTTTCCCCCTTGTGTCGAGAAGCCCTCAAGCTGTGGGAGTTCTGCATAGCCCACTCTATTCACCTGGAAGCGTCCTATCTCCCAGGGGCTCAGAACGACCTGGCAGACCACCTCAGCAGATTGTTCCGCAATCTCGAGTGGTCCGTCCGTCCAAATGTCATACACTCCATCCTCCAAAGGTGGGGGTTTCCCCAGGTCAAACTGTTTGCCACCCGCAGCAACAGGAAGTGCCCGATGTTCTCCTCCTTTCAGAATCACAGCCCAGGCTCGGTCATGGGCACATTTCTACTACGCTGGGGAGGCCGCCTGTTGTACGCCTTTCCCCCATTCCCTCTGGTGCACAAGGTTCTTCTCCAGGTCCGCAGGGACAGAGCGGAGGTAATCCTGGTGGCCCCCGCATGGCCTCAACAACACTGATACACTATGCTCTTAGAACTGTCAGGGGACGCCCCGATTGCGTTGCCACTTCACCCCAACCTGATCACTCAGGACCACGGTCGCCTGCTCCACCCAGACCTCAAGTCTCTCCATCTCATGGCCTGGAAGCTTCATGGTTAAACCCCATGGAACTTCTATGCTCGGAACCTGTAAGGGAGGTCCTACTTGGCAGCAGGAAACCATCCACCAGGGCCACTTATCTAGCTAAGTGGAAAAGGTTAACTTGCTGGTGTGCGCAGCATCACACACCTCCAATCCAGGTGCCTATACCACTCATCCTAGAGTACCTCCTATACCAGGGATAGGCAACCTCTGGCACGTGGCCCGCCAGGGTAAGCACCCTAGTGGGCCGGGCCGGTTTGTTTACGTGCCGCGTCTGCAGGTTCGGCCGATCGCAGCTCCTACTGGCTGCGGTTCGCCGCTCCAGGCCAATGGGGGCAGTGGGAAGCGGCGGCCGGCACATCCCTCTGCCCACGCCAGTGGGAGCCGCCATCGGCTGTACCTGCGGACGCAGCAGGTAAACAAACCGGCCCGGCCCACCAGGGTGCTTACTCTGGTGAGTCGCGTGCCAAAGGTTGCCAATCTCTGTCCTATACCTAAAACAACAAGGCTTGGCAGGGCCATCCATCAAGGTACACCTCGCTGCTATTTCAGCCTTCCAGCCAGAGTATCTGGATGCTCCATATTTGCCAACCCCGTGGTGGGACGTTTTCTCAAGGGCCTGGAACGCCTCCATCCCCAGATTAGACAGCCAGTTCCTGCGTGGGACCTTAACTTGGTCCTCTCCGAACTAATGGAGCCCCCATTTAAACCGCTAGCAACTTGCTCCCTCCTCTATCTATCATACAAGATAGCTTTTCTGGTGGCCATTACCTCAGCACGCAGGGTGTCTGAGTTGAAGGCCCTCACCTCTGACCCACCTTACACAGTCTTCCACAAGGATAAGGTGCAACTTCAGCCTCACCGGGCCTCTCTTCCTAAGGTTGCGTCACATTTTCACATGAGTCAAGACATATACCTGCCCATTTTCTTTCCTAAGCCCCATGCCAGTAACTGCAAGCAGAGGCTGCACTCTCCGGATGTTTGGCGGGTACCAGCCTTCTACACTGAATGCACTAAGCCGTTCAGAAAGTTGAACCAGCTATTCGTAGCAGTGGCTAACTGGATGAAAGGACTCCTGGTATCATCACAAAGAATATCTTCCTGGATCACGTCCTGCATCCGCATGTGCTATGAATTAGCCAAAATCCCAGCTCCGGCACTTACGGCACACTCCACAAGGACACAGACCTCATCGACGGCATTTCTGGCCCAAGTCCCGATCCAAGAAATCTGCAGGGCTGTGACATGGTCCTTGGTGCATACGTTCACCTCTCATTACGCCATCGTCCAACATGCCAGAGATGATGCAGCTTTCGGCAGAGCAGTGCTCCAATCAGCAATTCCATAACTCCGACCCCACCGCCCAGTAAGGCTTGGGAGTCACCTAATTGGAATCGATATGAGCAATCACTCAAAGAACAGTTATTCACCTTCTCATAACTGTTGTTCTTCAAGATGTGTTGCTCATTCCAAACCCACCCGCCTTCCCCTCTGTCGGAGTAGCCGGCAAGAAGGAACTGAGGAGGCACCAGATTGGCAGGATCATATATAGAGCACTATGGAGGGGCCACTCCAGGGGGCTCCACAGCCGACCCAACAGGTGCTGCTAGGGGGAAAGCTTTCCAACAACTGTGGATGTGGCGTGCACACACCTAATTGGAATAGATATGAGCAACACATCTCGAAGAACAACAGTTACAAGAAGGTGAATAAACATTCTTTTTCTACCTCCATTTTCTCCAGTCACACTTTCTGCTGAAGGCAACCAACAAGCACTGTTTGGTTAGCAAGAAAAGGATATTCCTTCCACCTAAATGGGGCTCTGCACCATTGTGATTGACATTGGTCTTTGCCCCAATAAGTGCGGTAATGTGCATGTATCACCTGGAACTCATCTGTTTTTTCCAGCAATTTTTGTCACATTGCTGCCTTGCTCCCTGTTTTGTCCTTGCCTTTGATGATCGCTCCCTCCACCAGCTTCAGGATTTCAAAACTCTTCCTCTTTATCTGCCCTGGGTAGCCTCCTCCCATCCCAGCTACCAGCTCCTCCTTACCACCTCTAACTGTCTCCTCATACAAGCCCAGATGCCAGCTTCTCTCAGCACTGGGTCTGGCAACTTCCCCAAGAAATACCCACTCAACCCCTGCCAGCTCCTCTTGATCCCCTTTGGTAGCTCCACTTATAGTTTCAGTGTTCCCTCCAGGGCAGGGAAAGCAATGGATGACAAGGAGTGGATTCCACTTTCCAGACTTGGGTTTTCTGGTTCATGAACACCGGAGACTGCCTATCAGTCACTTTAGACACTCACAGAAAAGTTATCTAATCTTCCCCTGCTCCAGCCATAACACTGCTACTAAAATCTTTTGCCCCTCTTCTGTTACCAAGGTGTCATCGCCAGGCAGATACTCTACTGACTGACTACCTTGGCCTTCAAGGCTCTGCTCAGTTCTCACCTATATCCCTACTATCATTTCCTCCTACGCCTACCATGGTCTAAGCTGCTCCCAAGTTTCCCTCCTGGGCACCCCTTTTGGATTCTTCTCAGACTCATCATTGTGCCTTCTTCCTAGCCACTTCCCAGTGCTCTAAATGATCACCCTCTCTCTGTTCACACTCCTTCATACATGCTGCCTCTCACATAGCCTTCCAAAGACAATCCACCAACACAAAAACAATGCGTTCAGAGAAGGGGAAAAAAAAACAAAAAAAAACCTACAATGCTTTGAGTTCAGGCCATCCTCTTGTTATCTGCTATATTACATGGGCAAATCCACCACCAATGAATGAATTTTTTAAATTAAATAATTTAGCCTTATGTTTTGACTGTCTATGTCAGGCTGAAAGATCCTTGGGTGGGAACGTGTTCTCCTCAACTGTGCTGATTATATAAAGCCTAGACTGAGACATTGCTATTGTACCTGAGTAAAGGAGGTACAGCGCTACATTGCTCCAAAAATGAAACCCTGAGAAGCAATTGGGACTCAGAGTCACAATTTTTCCAGTGGTTTCCCCCCTTATTTCTGGGGAGAGGAAATACTTTGGTACAGCCCTTTACATCAGAATCCCTTCTCTTGCATCCACCCAGCTCCACTGACGGGTATACTGGGGATGGATGAAGCCAGTGGCTCTGCCCACACTCTGAGCCCACCCTACCCATTGACTCTCCCCATAATGGTCAGAGTGGTGATCTGGGCTGAGGGGAAGGAGCTGGAGCACTCAGACCTATTGTCTGGTGCACCAAAGGACAAGTGACAAATTTGTTTGGAAAGGTGTTTCAAGCCTTTGCCCAACTGCACAACAAAAATGGCTTAATTGATAAACAAACCCCATGTTTTGTAGAGCATTTATCCTTTAAGCAGATTACACTGTTTTAGTACCTCCTCTCCTCCCAACACAACAATAATGCAGCTCCCAACGTTCACCTCAGAGAAGTGCTAAAGGACCTCACAAACTAGAAAAACAACAAGGAGTCCGGTGGCACCTTAAAGACTAACAGATATATTTGGGCATAAGCTTTCGTGGGTAAAAAACTAAAGAAGTGGGTTTTTTACCCACGAAAGCTTATGTCCAAATAAATCTGTTAGTCTTTAAGGTGCCCCTGGACTCCTTGTTGTTTTTGTGGATACAGACTAACACGGCTACCCCCTGATACCTCACAAACTAGGTGAGGCCAAAAGACAAAGGGCCTGTCTACATTTGAAAAGCTACAGTGGCACAGCTGTAGTGGTTCAGCATACACATTCATTACAGTGACGAGAGGTGTTCTCCCATCATTTTAGGTAATCCACCTCCCTAAGAGGCAGTAGCTAGGTCAATGGAACAATTCTTCTGTCAACTTAGTGCTGTCTACACTGGGGATTAGGTCGGCTTCACTATATCGCTCAGGGGATGTGGATTTTTTACACTCCTGAGTGACGAAGCTGGGTTGACTTAACTTTTGAGTGTAGAAAGGATGTCCTAATTTCAGGTGCAATCTCCTGACTGCCTTCAGAATCTCCTGATTTTTGACCCATGGGCAAACTCTTGTAGCTGCCATTCTGGCACTTCTGATCAGAACTTTTTGTAACTTGAGGCAGGAGACAGCACAAATGAAGAGTCATCTTGCCTGCTTGTATAATCAACAAGGCACCCAGCAAACCTCCCTCATCATTGTCTGCTATTGGGATCCCCATTGTGCTAGGCACTGCACATGCACGTAGGAAGAGATAGCAAGATTTGGGGGCAGGGACTATGTATAAATAGATAAGACTGACAGAGTGGGAGGAAGAGCAGAGGCACAGAGAGGTGAAGTGACGTGCTTCATGTCAGGCAGCAGAATGGTAGAGTCGGGACCAAACCCCAGGGCCGAGTGCTTGGTGGATAAATCATGGAAAGGGGCCTCAGAATAAACTGCAGTAAATTGTGGGTGTTTGAGGTGAAATCAGAAAGCAAGGCCAAACATACATCAGGAGAATAACAATCTAGGCCACCCCCATAATTGGTTCATTTCCTTGATTGCTGGAGTGACTAAATGCACAGCTGTCACTCTAGTGCCATCTAACTTACAAAAGTAGCAGAAATACCCCATCTACCTCTATCTACCTTCAGCGTGGACCACAGTGATTAGCCCAGTAGAGAGAAAGAAACTGGTGTTACACACAGAAGGAAGATCAACACAACTATCACTCTTTGCACCTCATAGTCCATGAGATGGGAAATATCTTTATAGATAACACGTGGCACTGAATGAGCTCACTTGTCTGTCAATATAACGTAGAGTTCAAGTCAAACTCCTTGCTTTGAATTCATATTTGCTCAATGGTTCATGAGATATAAACAATGATTATTTTCAATTGAACAAACCAGGCAGAATTTGAGTAAAGCATCCTGCTATGAAAACTGGAACAAGCCTCTTCAATTAGCAGCCTGACAGTTACACCAGCTCTGCTGAGGCAACAAAATTAGTCTTAAAATGGTTAATTTTTTTAATTACAGGCAATTGAATGGACTGTCTCTGGATCTGGGAAATGGATGCTCTTTGTGAAATGTTATAGTAACAAAATCTGGAGGCCAATTCAGTACAATTAGCGTGTCTGTGTTTAACATCTGTCGGGCCATCACGGTCGAGCAAATCTTGCCCCAAAAGCAAATCCAAGCAGTAAGTGGGTTGTGCTTTGATAGGTTCTGCCAGGGTCTGAGACAAATGAATCCTCCTTCAAACTGTGGGGCAGTAGTGGATGCAGCTGCATCACAGTACAGGTCTGTCGCATCTTACGTGCATTTAACATGCGCGATTTCAGCTTTACGCGGTCGGCAAAAACAAAAAACAAAACAAAAAAGAGAAAAATAACAATTTTAATACTGTACCTGTAGTGCGGGTGATTCCGCCCGCCATTGAACTCACTGTAATTTTGAGTATACGCGGTTTTCGCTTTACGCACTAACCGCGGAATGGAACCCCCGCGTAAGATGAGACAGACCTGTACCCCCGGAGCCATGGTAGTCAGTCACTGAGACTCTAGTAGCCCTGTTACATAAGCTGAGGTAAATGGACACTTCTGATGTTCCACTGACCTTGTCCCTACTTTTCCCTCAGCCCACCACCATCTTGAACACATCCTGAGTGGGTGTAAAAGAAGCCACTGTAATTTGCAGTGAGTAAATGGTGCACATCTCCTGCAAGGGCTCCTGGCATTATGGCCCCTCTACTCAGCAGAACTGCCTCAGAATAGGACCTTCCACACCCACAAATGGTAGGGAGAAATGGGGCAGGATTTGCAGTCTGTTACTCCATATACAACCCACTTTCACACCTTCGCCAAATTGTTCCTTGCAGCCCCATCTCCATACCTCCTGTGGGAATTAGGAAATAATTTGCACCTACGTAAGCTGCTATTTTACTCTCATCCTATGTACGCTTATTTGCCTTGCAGCATTCTAGGGGAGCAAAGACTAAACATTATGCAGTCATGGCTGCTGCCGGAGACAAAAGGTTCTCTGTATGCAGGTGTGTGATTAAGTGAGTAAGCCACACTGCAGTGGCACCAGTATGCTGTTATTTATGACATTAATATCAAGCATGACCAGCAGGGGACTGTTCATCTGGAGAAAGCAAGGGAGGTAATTGCACTGTGAAACGCAACAGAACACGGCTGGTTTGTTAGAAATGCCTTATATTAAATTTTCCTGAATGAGTTACTATCACGTGATTCCAAAAATTAAGTGGGTTTCCTCAGCATTGACTCTGAAAACAAAGGCCCAATTCCGGCAAGGTGCTGAGTGCCCTCAATTCTAACAGAGGCTGGAAGGTGACAGTCACTCAACTATTGCAGGAGACAGGCAGAATCTGCAGGCTGGGAAAGGAGAAAATCAGAAATGCAGTATAGGGAAAGCCTCTTATAGTGACATCAGTATTCTCATCAAATAATTTTAAGCAGAGCTTTGCCACAGTCACAGTTACAACTGGCACATTTCAGTGCACTGAAACAATTTAGGACATCCATTCTACTTTCCTCGATCATTTGTTATGAGTCAGTCTATGATTTAGTCACAGAGGTCACATGACTTTACCGGACCTCCTGACTTCAGCTTTAGTTATCAGCAGCGGCGACGGAGCCAGAGCTGTGCACCCCCACTCCCCACCCCTTGCAGCTTCAGCCAGGGCTGGGGCTGTGCGCCCTGCCCCATGGCTTCAGCTGGGGCAGGAGCTACTGCTGTGTGCCCCCACCCCACAGCTTTGGCTGGGTCTATTCCCCCCCACACACTCCCCCTGGCTGTCAGGCCCCCCCACTGGCCTCCAGCTGTTATTCCTTCCTCCCCTAGCCCTCTCTCCCGCATTATTTTTAGTAAAAGTCACGGACAGGTCACAGCTCCCATGAATTTGTGTTTATTGCCTGTCACCTGTCCGTGACTTTTACTAAAAATAACCGAGACAAAATCTACTTTTAGTTAAAAGCCAGTCCCACTGTATTTCAATCATTTGTGACTGAATACCATGATGTTCAGCATGTGTTTTACTGCCTGCTTGATCAACAATGCCGACTGAAAGGCTGGCTAGGGAGAACTACGTCCCGTGTCCCGGTAGCTGTGCGAGGGGATCACGTGCCCCTCCTTGCTTGACATGATGAAGTGAGAAGTGTCTCATGCTCCTGCACAGCAGTGACGACAATTGAACAGCTAGTGCCGAGAGAACTTCACACTGTACAGAGCCAAGTGCTAACTGGCTGACCTAAGACAGCGTGCTGACAGGCACTAGCTCCCAGGCTTCCTCCGTCATGTATGGAAATGAAACACACTCAAAGAACATAAATCATGGAAAGCCGAGTCGGAAAAGTCCCATCAGATCATCGCACTGCCACTGCAGGATCTAGTCCCTAAATACACTTATGGGCTGATGAACATGTTATTGTCTGACCATGGAAAATATCTACTAATCCAGTATCACCATACATTACCTAGAACTGTACATCGTTATCTGTGACAAGTCCACACAGCGATATTTGTAGCTTGCCTGGCATCCTAATTTCCTTCCTACTTCTTCCTCCTGCTGGTCTCTCTTCCAACTTTCCACAGTTACTCAAACTGCAGTTCCATTACTGCTACTAATCCCACACCTGCCCACTGCCAACGTCCCTCCTCCATTCCAGCCACAATGCCACTTCCCTCCTGCCTCCCTCTACTACCTTCACTTCCTTCCTTTCTTCTCCCCTTTTTTCTCTCCACCAGAGGAATTTTTTCGATGAGGCCACTGGATTTATTCCAGTCAACAGCGTTGCCAGGCCAATAATGTGCGTGACAGGATGGTGGATTATCCCCTGAAGCATTTAATTTCAATCCCATAGGACATATAGTATTAATTTAGCTTTGTCATTAACTACCTCATTCCCTGAATTGCAACCACAGAAGATTGTACCATACATGTGAACTCTAGTAAATCAGATTTATAGTTAACTGGTTCGTCCCCTGTATTGCACCAAAGGAAGGAAGGAAGAGGTGTTAATTGAAAATAAAACAGATAATACCTGGGTGCTGACTAAATTACTGAAGTACATTCCCGAAAAAGTTTAGAACGTATAAAGTCACAGTTACGATGCACTGGACCATCATGACAATGAAAATAAGCAATGAAAGAGCACTGCAAGGTGTTACTTAGGAATCTAAAGTTTGCAACAGGCAAAAATGCCTATTACTGTACATTATATTATTTGAGAAAAGTATGTGACTGAAGATTGTGTTTTCATGTAAATGCACAATTATTATTATTATTAATTATTATTAGGGCTGTCACACAATTAAAAAAATAATTGCACAATTTAAAAAGTTCATTGCAATTAATCGTGCTGTTAAACAATAGAATACCATTCCTTTTAAATATTTTTGGATGTTTACTACATTTTTAAATATATTAATTTGAATTACAACACAGAATACAAAGTGTACAGTGCTCACTTTATATTTATTTTTATTACAAATATTTGCACTGTAAAAAAAACAAAAGAAATAGTATTTTTCAATTCACCTCATACAAGTACTGTAGTGCAATCTCTTTATCCGGAAAGTTTAACTTACAAATGTACAATAATGTACAAAAAAAAAATGCATTCAAAAACAAAAAACAGTGTAAAACTTTACAGCCTGCAAGTCCACTCAGTTCTACTTCTTGGTCAGACAATCACTCAGACAAACAAGGTTGGTTACAATTTGCAGGAGATAATGCTGCCTACTTCTTGTTTACAATGTCACCTGAAAGTGAGACTAGGCATTCACATGGCACTGTTGTAGCTGGCATTGCAAGATATTTACATTCCAGATACACTAAGGATTCATATGTCCCTTCATGCTTCAATCACTATTCCAGAGGACATGCTTCCAAGCTGATGATGGGTTTAGGGTGACCAGATGTCCCAATTTTATAGGGACAGTCCCAATTTTTGGGTCTTTTTCTTATATAGGCTCCTATTACCCCCCACCCCCGTCCCAATTTTTCACACTTGCTGTCTGGTCACCATAGATGGGTGCTGCTTGGTAACGATCCAAAGCAGTGCGGACTGCCGCATGTTCATTTTCATCATCTGAGTCAGATGCCACCAGCAGAAAGCTGATTTTCTTTTTTGGTGGTTTGAGTTCTATAGTTTCCGCATCAGAGTGTTGCTCCTTTAAGACTTCTGAAAGCATGCTCCACATCTTGCCCCTCTCAGATTTTGGAAGGCACTTCAGATTCTTAAACTTTGGGTCGAGTGCTGAAGCTATTTTTAGAAATCTCACATTGGCACCTTCTTTGTATTTTGTCAAATCTGCTGTGAAATCTGCTGCTTAAAACGAACATGTGCTGGGTTATCATCCGAGACGGCTATAACATGAAATATATGCAGAATGCGGGTAAAACAGAGCAGGGGACATACAATTCTCCCCACAAGGAGCACAGTCACAAATTTAATTGACGCATTATTTTTTAACAAGCATCATCAGCATGGAAGAATGTCCTCTGGAATGGTGGCCAAAGCATGAAGGGGCATACGAATGTTTAGGATATCTGGCATGTAAATACCTTGCAACGCTGGCTACAAAAGTGCCATGCAAACGCTTGGTCTCACTTTCAGGTGACACTGTAAATAAGAAGCAGGCAGCAGTATCTCCTATCAATGTAAACAAACTTGTTTGTCTTAGCGATTGGCAGAATAAGAAGTAGGACTGAGACGACCTGTAGACTCTAAAGTTTTACACTGTTTTGTTTTTGAGTGCAGTTATGTAACCAAAAAAATCTGCATTTCACGATAAAGAGATTACACTTCAATACTTGTATGAGGTGAATTGAAAAATACTATTTCTTCTGTTTATCATGTTTACAGTGCATATATTTGTAATAAAAAATAATAATATAAAGTGAGCACTGTGCACTTTGTATTCTGGGTTGTAATTGAAATCAATATTGAAAATGTAGAAAAACATCCAAAAATATTTAATAAATTTCAATTGGTATTCTATTGTTATAAGTGTGATTAATCGAGATTAATTTTTTGAGTTAATAGCGTGAGTTAACTGTGATTAATTGACAGCCCTAATTATTATTTATAATTATTATTACCATAGTGGCCAGGAGCCCTAGTCATGCACCAGGACCCCATTATGGTAGGCATTGTACAAACAGAACAAAAAGACAGTCCATACCCCATAAATTTTTCAATCTAACGCCTGGTCTACACCTACTACTTAGGTTGGCTTAGCTATATTGCTCACTGCTGTGAAAAATTTCAAGCCCTGTGTGACGTAGTTAGACCAACGTAACCCTCCTTCACTCCCCCTGTAGATACAGCTAGATCAACGGAAGAATTCTTCCATCGACCTAGCTACCACCTCTTGAGGAGGTGGATTTACTTCCGGGATAGAAAAACCCGTTCCATCTATCTACATACACTACAGCTGTGCCACTGCAGTGTTTGGAATATAGACATATCCTTGGTATAAGACAAAAAACAATTGATGGACACAGAGTTAAGATACAAATGCAAGCTTAGCTTTCACGTTTCCTTGCTTCCGAGTCCTCAACTGTGAAATGTTATTGTTCTTTTCAAGGTAGTATTTTTGATTAAATGTATATTTTATAATAGTCTCTCTGATATACACTAAATCTTGGCTTTGTTTCTCCTATTTTAAGTATCACACGCATAGTAGCAACATCCTCTGATTACTCTCAAATTACTCATCTCACAAATGATTGTGAGTTAAAAAACAACAACACACAAGTGTGTTTATTTTCCCATATATTCACTACAGACCGTCACACCTAGCCTGCAGAACGTTAAAGGACTGGTGTACATTTCTCCAGGTGAAGGAATGGTTGCACACTGTGATATATTTTCAAAAATAGCACATTATATGACAAATCTACAAAGAACTACTCTTTCTAACTCATCCTAATTTCTCTTTTCACTGTGACTTTCCAACTTTAATATCAAGTCTATCCCTAAGATATCTTTGTTTAGCCAGTGTCCCAAAGTGCGGGGCACATAGAAGTCCTGCATGATGGGGGACAGAGGTATGGACAGATTTCTCAAATGATCTCCAGAGTCCTGTTCCCAGGGTCTATCCATTGACTTCAATTGGCTTTGGATCAGACACTAAAGTCTCAGCTTTCATGGTTTAAAAAAAGGGAGTAGCTAGTTGTTATGTTTGCAAAGAAAAAAAACCTTTCAAAATGTGAAGCAAGTGTATTCCAAGCAGACACACCTGTCTAGAGTTTGGAGAGAGCCTGAAACATAGCTCTGAGGTATGAACTATCCCATTCATTTTAACAGCCGCTACCTCAGACGCCAATGATATTACTTTTAAATGTCACCTTTGTTAGGTATTTCTATTGTTACTCAAGCATGTAAAAAAGAGAGACGATGGGATTCATTTTCCAAGTTCAGCTTTCCTAAATTTGGGAAATACTAGCTTATGCAACTATACCAGTACGTATAAATCTCACTGCGTTCTTAACAAGTTTAGTGACCTTGTTCTTTGTACCTTATATAAATGTAATTATTGCATTGGGCAGTTCAACATAAAGTACATGAAGCCAGAAATCAGATAGATTTTGTCAAACTGGGCGTAGAGAACCCATCTTTTTTAGGTTTCACTTTTTATCCTCTTCCGAAATAGCACTGATAACAAACATGTGACGGCAAACAAATGCACTTCTGGCAATGTGCTCCTTCTCCTAACAATTGCCACTACACCCCTTTGTTCAGACCAAGAGATTGGGAACTGGTTAGCTTCTTAACCACTGTGATGGTGTTTGAAGCCTGCTTGGAGTCATAATTAGGGTTACCTTTTGTGTAGGACAGTGTATTTCAGCTATCCTCACAGACTGTCTGTACTTTGAGATTTTCAGATGGTTATTATGCTAACTATATGCCTAAGACACATTTCATTCAGGGCTCAAAAATCCTATTAGGACAGTGGGGAACACTGATAGGCACCCACCTATAATATAAAGTACCCATCTCAGAAAATGCTGTACCTGCCCAATGGTAACTAACTACAGTAAAAAGAATATCAAGCCCTAAATCTGATGAATTCCTAAGAGATAACCATATAAGAAAGTAAATATTTTACAGGATTGCACATGCACCATTATATAGCATTTGTCAAGGAGAACCGTGGATACATATCAAATATGAATCAAGGCATTTTCCCAACATCTGTCACCTTAATCTGAGCATATAATACTGTGTCTATGGTAGTTTTGTTTAGGAAATGGCAAAGGTGAATGTTATTTCAAAGCAAAGTCTTATCTTGACCGCCTGTCTAAAACAGTTAGTCAGCCCCTCAGGAAAGGGCCATCCAAGAATAAGAAAAAGAAAAAAAAGAAAAAAACCCCACACAGAGGTCCCTCCCACTACTGCCATAGTTCGGAACCATACTAACCCTGATCAGGACTTGATCCAGCTGTGATTGAAGGCAATGGAAAAACTCCCATTGCCACCAATGGGAGGCTATGCTGGCCTCTCAGTTACTCATTTTCTGCCATTTGTTCTGACGTGTCCAGGGGATTTTAACTTGGGCAGTGTCAGATTAACATCCACTTAGTTCCTAGGCCTCTCTTTTCCACCCTTATCCAAATTAGTTCTCAGTTTACTGTTACTCAGCGTTCAAACATATAGGTGGGCCCTATGACAAGATAGGGTTTTTTCCCCTTGCCAAACATCAAGCATGACTAAACCCTTTTGCTGACTAATTATTTTATGAGACAAAAAATCAAGCAGTCACTGCCTCAGGCTTCAGCTCCCGGAAATGTGATTATGTCAGAATTTCACCTTTTGCTTTGGAAAGTTTCTAGCCCTCATGGTTGCAAAGAAAAGCCTGCCCCCGCCCCCAAGTTACCCAAATATAACCAATGCAATGATGGCTGCCTGAGTCTGCAAACAGACTGAAACAATAGCTCTGAGCGGTCTGACCTGCCCCATTCCTCTCAATGGGGTGTTAACGCCAAAATCTCCTGCTCTGAGGGGCCCTACCAACATCATCCCAACAGAGGAACTTTGGGGAACGTCTTCATTGCAGGGTTAGCCTGGGCGATGAGCCTCCAGATGTGAGCTCATTGGGTTAGCCTAGCCTGGGTGTGACAGGGAAGTCCCACCCATGCTATTGTACCCTCACTGTTTCTGCACTCATGGTTGTCTGGGGCAAGTCCCATGGCTCTTTGCGTTGAGACACTCTACGATTCTTTCCCAGTCAACTTCAGGGAATTTGTGGGAAGCCATTGGATGACTATCAGCACTTAAGTGATTTAAAACTGCATCTTCACTGCAAAGTGGGCAGATTCAAGCCTGAGTGAAAGCAGAACCTATACACCCAGCCAGGTCAGCTAGCCCTAGCTTAAAGCATCTCCAAAGCCAGCAAAAGGTTTGTGAATGTAGACAGTGGGGGGAGGAGGGACTGGATCAAAACTCAGGTAAGAACTCAAGTTAACTCTGTAATGAAGACATACCCTTTGAGTCAGGAGAAGAGTGCAGAGGACTCAGTCCACCCAGCCAAGCAGATAACTCTTGGCTGATAGGGCATGTACTGAGGGTCTCCTTCCACCCCAGCTGCTGCTCCTCCCTTTCTCACTCCTGCCATATAGCCCGCAGATGTCCATTCATAAGTATGAGTCATCACCCAAACCAAACACCTGCATATCCTGAGCATCTAAATCAACACGAGTGTTTGGACTGCAAAATGTTCTGAGGGGATGATTGCGAGCCTTCCCAAAGAGGTTACTACACAAGTCACGTACTCCATACTGACAGCCCCAAGCATTCAAAAACCAAAGATCAGGGCCTCCAAATAATGAGATTAGTTTAAAATCATAATAAGTTTACTGTTAATAATGAATACATTTTGCCTTCTGATTTTTGAGTCTTTATGATGCCCCACAAGGACTCCTTGGTTTTTTTTGCTGATACAGACTAACACGGCTACCACTGAAACCTGTTCACATTTTCAAGCTTTTATCTGCAACTGAAAACAGACTCTTCTGCAGTGTCTTGATTCCAGCAGCTGCAGCTTTTAGCAAGACACCACTCATCACAAGGGCTAGCAACACGGATACTGCTGCCTCCAGTCATTGTGCCAGCTTCATGTCATTTGACTTGACTCTGCACACTACGAGGAACCTGTTATAAAAATTACCAAGGCACCTCGCTGGACACAGGAAGGGCAGAGATTATGAAATAATCAAGACTCTTGCTTTTGTAAGAAGTCTTCCGACTCCACTGACGTGTGATCATTTTGACAGAACCACACCCACAGCCAAGCCTTGTTGCTTTAAATAGCCACTACTGAGTCAACCTGTGTCAGAGAGGGATGTGCACGTATTATACAGCATGCGTAATTAAAGGCTGGTTTTCCCCCTCTCTATACTTTTAACCAAAGTAGGAAAAATCTTTGCTGTAAGAGCCACAGAGGCAGGCCGGAGCATGTATGTCTCATAATAGCAAAAAGCTGGCCTGAACATGTTTCGTTGGGACTGTGAAACCATGTTCCACATCCTCAAAGCACGACCAACTCATGTCTGCTGAAATCATACCTCTATGCACAGGGATAAAGCAACGTTAACTAACTCATTATAGCTAGTGTGCTGCTCACAGCTACTTGCAACTGCCCAAGAATTTCTATTAGAGCTCCTTTTTCAGGTTCCCCCCATCCCCCTCCAAATAAGCTACTGAGCTAAAATTTTCCAGTCCTTGTTCTGCTCACGGATGATTTTCTCTCTCTCACACTCACACACATACACACACACTTCGTTTTTGTTTCTAATTTGAGGAAAAGCAGTTCAGCAGTCTTGCAGAATGATGGAAGTGGGGGGGGGGGAACACCCATTTCCCAGTATAAAAGCATTGTCGCACACCTTGTTTTGAACAGTTCTAACAACTGAGAACAGAAAACAGATATTCAACCCCTGTGGAAGAAGAGAGCTCTTGGTTTTGATGTGGCTGAGTTATGAGCCTATGTGCACATGTGCACAGTTGTAAGACTAACAATGGTATTTTTAACAACCGTCAATCAGCCAGAGTAAAAGATGAAGGAAGGCCACATAGTGCACACATGCATAGTTACCCTGGTTGTATACTACACTATTAAAACACGTTGTAGTCAAGGTTTGCACACTGAATGAGCCAGTGAACCACAGAAGCCCTGCTTCGTTCAGAATGAACTTCCAGGGTGCATGATGATGCAGTGCGATATAAAAGTCTTAGCAGCATGTGGTAAGGACCGTTGCATTACTCACAAGTGGTGTAGCAGTGAATGAATTATGTAGGCCATCCCAAATGAGTGCTAATAAATCTTCATACTCCACCCTCATGTATTCCTCGACATGCCATGGTAACCTCTTACTTAACATGAAAGCTCTTTGGGGCAGGGACCATCTCTTTCTACAGTAGCTGGTATAATGGGGCTAAGCCCCTCTGGGCCAGGCATTACCGCAATACAAATAGTAATTTGAATTATGCAAAATGATTTTATAGTGAACGTTTCCCCCCCATCTCTTTGCCTATAAAACCAGGTACTTCACTTACAAGAAGCCCAATTATATCAGGCTTAGAGAGAACCATTGAAACCTGTAGAATGACTTAAAATAGCTTTTCTGTAGCTTACAATGTCACAACTTCCACCCTGTACATCTAGAAATAATGCTGTGCATCCTATTGGAAAGCCATGAACCTCATCTCTCCAATCTCTACCCCTGCTGGATTGCAAGCTATCAAACTTTAAACACATCATTGGTTCAGGACTGTATCTTGCTCATCGTGGAGCAGATTTCTCTAGCAGGTTACTTGAAAAAACAAAAACAACAAAGGCAGCTATTTGAAGCTGCTCAGGGGCTCGGAATGTTAGATACCCCAAGAGATGAATTAGCAGCCAAAGGGCAAGTGAAATGGTCAAAGGTGTGTGATAAATTGCAGAACCATGTTTATTCCGTTGATGTCATGCCAACATGTACAGACAGACATAAGTTGTGCTGGCCGGTAAAAATACTGACAGCTCTTTATATTTGATAGGTCAGCTCATTACTCCCACGTGACTAGCAAATTGACGATTAGATCATCAATTTGAACTGTAAATCTTGGTCTCCTGTGAAGCAGAGAAGACAAATAAAAGGGGTAAATCCTTATTGTATCCCCTTAGCGCCAGTACTTTCTCAAAAGCATATACAGAATTGTTACCCTTCTATTCTGAAATCCATATAATGTGGCAAGGATATGGCTGTTTAAACTGCTTTAAACCCCTATCAAATGCATTTTTAATGTTGAATAAAATTGTCCAAGCAGCAGAGAATTCATGGTTTTTAATCTAGTGTTTATTTAAAAAAAAAAAAAAAAAACACATTTAAGAGGAAGTTTCTGAAGCACCCTTTAGACCAATGGTTCTCAAACTTGGGCCGCCGCTTGTTCAGGGAAAGCCCCTGGCGGGCCGGGCCTGTTTGTTTACCTGCCGCGTCCGCAGGTTTGGCTGATCGCGGCTCCCACTGGCCGCGGTTCACCGCTCCAGGCCAATGAGGGCTGCAGGAAGCGGCGCGGGCCGAGGGACATGCTGACCGCCCTTCCTGCAGCCCCCATTGGCCTGGAGCGGCAAACCACAGCCAGTGGGAGTCGCAATCGGCCAAACCTGCGGACGCGGCAGGTAAACAAACTGGCCCGGCCCACCAGGGTGCGTACCCTGAACAAGCAGTGGCCCAAGTTTGAGAACCACTGCTTTAGACCAGCGGTGGGGAACCTTTTTTCTATCAGGGGCTATTGACCCTCAGAAAAAAATCAGCTGTGGGCAACACACAGCCCCGCGGGGGGGCAAGGAGTCTCGTGGCTTCCCCTAGGCTCCGGGGTGGACCCAGAAATGAGGGGTTCAGGGTGCATGCGGGACTCTGGGCTGGGGTAGGGGGTGGGGTGCGGGAGGGGGTGAGGGCTGCGGCTGGGGTTGGGGATGAGGGGTTTGGGGTGCAGGAGGGGGCTCTGGGCTGGGCCCAAGAGATTTGGAGTGCGGGAGCGGGCTCAGGGCTGGGGCAAGGAGTTGGCGTGTGGGGTCTGGGAGGGAGTTAGGGTCTGGGAGGGGGTTCCGACTTGGGGCAGGGGGCGCAGGATGGGGGCTCTGGCTGGGCAACGCTTACCTCAGGCGGCTCGGCGCAGTGGGGCTAAGGCAGGCTTCCTGCCTGCCCTGGCTCCATGCGGCTCCTGGAAGCGGCCGGCATGTCCAGCTCCTAGGCACAGGGGCAGCCATGAAGGCTCCGCATGCTGCCCCCACCCCAAGCATTGGCTCCGCAGCTCCTATTGGCCGGGAACCACCTGAGGTAAGCTGCCGGGAGCCACCTTCTTCCGGGAGCCACCTGAGGTAAGCACTGCCCGTCCGCAGCCTGCACCCCTGACCTCTTCCCACATCCCTACCCCTTGCCCCATTCCGGAGCCTCCTCCTGAACTCCAAACCCCTCATCCCCAGCCCCCGAACCTCCAGCCGGAACCCTCACCCCCTCCCACATCACAACCCCCTGCTCCAGCCCGGTGAAAGTGAGTGAGGGTGGAGGAGAGCGAGTGACGGGGGGAGGGGAGATACAGTGAGTAGTGGGTGGGGTCTCAGAGAAGGGACAGGGCAGGGGCGTTTGGTTTTGTGTGATTAGAAAGTTGACAACCCTAATGTGAAGAGATGTTCAGATTATCACCCATTGCAGCAAGAAGGGATGAATTTAAAAGTAATTCCCTCTGTTGATATTCATCCTTCCACCTTGATTGAATTGGCCCCATTAGCACTGACCCCCCACTTGGTAAGGTAACTCCCATCTTTTCATGTGCTGTACTATATATATACCGGTCTACTGTATTTTTCACTCCATGCATTTGATGAAGTGGGTTTTAGCTCATGAAAGCTTATGCCCAAATAAATCTGTTAGTCTCTGAGGTGCCACAAGAACTCCTCAATGTTTTTACACATTCATTTGTACAACTAGTCTGTTTTTACAGGCAGAAGCAATATCTGCATTAAATACTGGAAAATTTTGCACCTTGCTACCCCAATTTGCATGTATACATATTGGGGGAACCTAGTAAAATTTGTTATTCAGAGTACATAGTAATAGCACGGGTCACTTGCTAGGATTAGCTAGGTATATCTCACCAAATCAATTCCCTGCCATTGCAAAGGCCTCGGGCATTAGTGCACCTCCGTGCCTTCTATTTTCTGCCAGTGGCACACAACAGTTTAGTCTCCTGAGGGCTGCATAATTTAGTCTAACACAAGTTATTGGGCTCAATACAAGGGCAACTGGTAATATACATGAGGTCAGACTAGAAGATCTGGTGGTTCCTTCCAGCCTTAAATTCTATGATTCTATGGCACACTTAGCACAAAGGATAACCCATATCTATCTGATACACCCAAAGACAGTATTTCTTAGAGATACCGCTGGGGTTATGGAGAATGTAGACAAGAAAGAGGATTTAAATACAGGGAGTTTTTTAGCCTTATAAAACTGCAGACATAGTTATATGTACAAAAAAGAAAATCTGAGATAAAGAGGAGAAAAAAAACTCAGCACTTTTCTGTAAATCTTAGTACAGAAATTGTTGTTTGTGAGTTTTGCCTGACAAACCTTCAGCACATGAGACCCTGAAAGCCCTTGTCTGCATTCTTTTAAATAACAAGGGTTACACTTGAGTTCAACAGGAAATATGGTCAGATTATCCAGGCATGTTACTGAGAACACTTTAAAGCTAAAAGAAACTGAATAAAATCAGACCCTCTTCTGATGGGCTCACACGGCAGCAAAGGTTGTGAGACACTTATATGGACAACCTTCTAATTTGATGAATAATATTACTCTTTACATACCTTCCCATGTGCCTCTCAGCTACCCAAAAATGAATTGCACTGAGTTCTCTGATGAAAATTAGCAAAAGCATTTATTACAAATAAATGCATTCAGGCAGTCCTCTTATTCAACTCTGCCGGCAATACGATGGTAAAGGAGTCATGCAACTGTAAACTAGGTTGTGGCAAAGGGGAATGCATCCAGATTTCCCAGCAATCACTGATACCATATCCATGTTTCCTTTCCATGAGATTATCCCCTCAAAGAGGATAACATAGGCTCTGTTTTGAACGTCTTACATATTGCATGCTCTTGTCTGCTGTGCATTTTTCTCAATTTACCTGTGTACTATTTGTTCTTAAGTTACAGCAATTTCTAGTGTTGGTCTCATCTTTAACATGAGACAGGGTAGGGAACAAAAGTAACACAACCATGCAGGGGAAAGGATTCTCTTAGGTCACCTTTGTCCTCACAAGTTGAATACCCAAACTCTGCTCTCACTTTTTCGCTCACATAACAATGGAAAATACTATACAATAATACTAACACAGTGAAGCACATCCCGTGCTATGACTGCCCTGTTTATTCCACTCTGTGGTGGAATGCTAGCAAACCAAGGAACTTTTTTTTAAAAAAAACCTAGTTTATCTTACAGAAGGGAAGCAAAACGATTTCTGCCGCAAACACCAGAGCGGTTGTTCTGAGTATTCATTATACACAAGGCTTCTAAGGTGATGGATGCATCTGCCTTCACCTACTATAGCACAGCAAAGAAGTTATCCTTGAAAAATTCTCCTAGGGAGCATCCACGGAGTCGGATTAGAAGAAAATTGGACTATATTAGATACCCATTTCGTTTATCTATCCGATCTTTAGCTAATGGCATTTCACACTGGAAGTATTCATTTATCATAATTCACACTACTATTTGCCCCCCCTTTCTACTTTACATGATTTAGAACAAAGGTGCTTAATCACTGGATATATATTCTACACACGTCTTTATTATTCTATTGACTTAATGATGGCTGCATTTAGCCAGTTCTTGAGTTTGGTAGACTAACCCAGAAGTTTCTAGCATGCTTACAATTCTTTGTTTTAAGAACAGCAAGACCTCTGCTTTAAAAGATTGTATCTCTTCTCCCAATCTCATTATTTTATGGTATCAAGTCTGAAATTCTCCCTTGCCATCCTCATTACTGACTTAAATGGGCAACCGAAACCTTTCCCTTATGTAGAGATGTTCTTTTTACAAGTCTTACAACATCTATCTTTTGTTTCCCTAATTTTTAAAAAGTCTGAGTTCAGTATTATTCTACTCTTTCTTGGCCTCCATTGGGAACATAGGACTCTAGGGGGCTTGGTAGTAATCCCAGAATCATTAGATTCCATGGTATCAATTGTGTACCAAAGTACAGGGCAAACCACCGTGCCTCAACAGAACATGCTGTGGGATATCTGACCCAGGGGGCACAGAGTGCTGAGAGGAGCCATTTGGGGAGCTCTTCATATCTGGGACATATGAAGACTGGCTAACACTGTTATACAGACATGGTGAGGCAGTCCCATATGCACTTCAGCAATAACGTCCCATAACCATGTTAAAAGCTTGGCAACTGTATTACAACGCTGCTCACCAGCAAAGCCAAAACACAATTCACCCCACAGCAAGCAATCATGCTTCAAATATTTTGTGTGTGGGCAAGTACCATCTGTGGAATCAACCATGGTACAGACTGGCTCCCAACTCAATGAAGTGTAGAGGAGTCTTCAGTGCAACACTGGCAGGCACTCTGCTCTTCACGAAAACTTGAGAGTTCCAGATCCAAAGCAAGGATCGTAGTTTCTAGTCTTTGGCCATCCTTGCCACACCTCGGAGGGAAAAGATGAGGTGATTCAAGATGAGAAAGATACAATACATCCCGTATTCACAGCACTTGGGTACTTAACTGCCTCCTGTCAATATTTTATTTGAACCATTTCCACAAAAACTGACTTGAGCTAAGGGACTGTGGCACTGCTACAAAAGGTCGCGATTCCTAGGTGAGCAAAAAGCCTTATGACACAGTGATCCTTCATTTCAAGTCCCGGCTCCCTTCTCTCCCACCCCAACTCTTGGGAAAAGGGGAATTCATAGTGAAGTGACCTTGTAGTGCTAAACTGACCCATCATCAGGTACTGTTTAATTAATGATTAACCCTAAACCAACTACAAATCTTGATAAATACTGTGATCCTACTGAAAAGGTCTCATAACAACTGTGTTGCAAGCTCTTTCGCACTCAAAACGTGCTTCGGCAACATGCTCTTTAAGTGTATGTTTCTTACAGTCAAAAACAAACTAATTCAGGAAGAGTTGTTTTTCCAAAGGGATTTGCTAAATTATATTCCTCTCCTCAAGTTTAGGGGGAGCAGACTCAGGTTATACTTTATTTGAAGGGCAATTATCAGCCCTTCCTCACTACGACAGGTTTAAAGGAGACCAATTTAAAGATTTTGTTATTCCTTTTGGTGTTGACATGTTATTTGTTGAGCAAGCCATGACGGTTCACAACACTGAGTGACCTCAGTTCCTAGTTAAGTCAACATAGGTTGAGAGTGTTCAGCACCTTAAAGGAGACATGCAACACCTCAGAGAATTGGGCCCAAAATTAGTGATATAAAGACATGGGAGTCAAGGTAAGAAAATTATACTTGCAGTTATTTTCAGAGCACTCCAAAAACATTAACTGAGTTAATCCTCACAACATTACTGTGTAGTAGGCAACTTATTCCAATTTTTTCAGAAGGCAAAATGGAGGCAAAGAGAGTAGGATCCAAGCTTTCAAACATGGATGCCTAAAGTTAGGCATGTAAATCAAGTGGCCTGATTTTTAGAGGTGCTCAGCACCAACAGATATCACTGATATCAATGCTTAGCATCTCTGAATAAAAAACAAGTCACTTAACCTACGCACCTGTGATGGCATCCCCCTGCGCCCATCCTTTTTTGCTTCACAATGAATGCTCAGAGACCTACCCTTTTGTAGCTATCGCCATGCAGTTTATTTAGGGCTTGTCTAGACTTGAAATGCTACAGCGGCACCGCTTCACCATGCAGCACTTCAGTGTAGACGCTACCTACACCGACGGAATTCTCCCACTGGTGTAGGTAATCCACCTCCCCGAGAGGCAGTAGCTAGGCTGAAGGAAGAATTCTTCCATTGACGTAGCACTGTCTACACTAGGGGTTCGGGAGGCTTAACTACATCTCTCAGCGGTGTGGATTTTTCACACTCCTGAGCAATGTAGCTATGCCGATGTAAGTTCCCAGTGCAGACCAGCCCTTACGGTGTTTCACTCCACCACCTTGTATGTACTAGTGTGGTCACAGTATTTACAAGGTTATCCATCTTTACTACCCCTTCTCCAAGGACAGGACAAGGGGGCCGGGGGGGAAGGGGCTGAGCAGGGGAAGGTGTCACCTTCCCGAAAACTCTTTTGTCAGGCCCTATTAGCCTTTTCTTTCTTTCTCACTTCCTGTCTTTGATTCTCTCTCTTCCTCACTTCTCCCCTCCTGCATTTTCTTCTGGGCTCTCTTATCCAGTCTCTTTGTTAATTGGCTAATTAGCTCATTAGCAACCCAGCCCCAATCTGATCTGGTAATCACGAACTCCTCTCCTTAATCAAGCCTTCCTTGGGGGCCTAGTTGGTTAACCAGAGTGTGAGTTCAGTTGCTGATTCCCAGCACCCAGCCACAGTGCCCAAATGTGGATTTAGGTACCTAACTTCAGGCACTAGTTTGAAAATTTTGAGCTAAATGACTTGCCAAGACCTAGAAAGATGTTCATATCAGAGACTGAGGGAGAATTCAGTACTCCCACTCCTGTGCTCAAGCCACAAGCAGAATTTCATATTCCTTATCAGGGATACATACTCCATGCTGCTAGATTGCTGTACAGGGAGTAGCTCTGTTAACTGGTTTTGTTATTATTAAACTCCAAATGTGTATCTACTTATTTGTAGGAGACAATCAAAGAAACTGTATGCTGGAAATGCCACATTTTATCTAGATATAGGCCTGGTCTACACTAACCCCCCAAATCGAACTAAGGTACGCAACTTCAGCTACGTGAATAACGTAGCTGAAGTCGACGTACCTTAGTTCGAACTTACCGCGGTCCAGACGCGGCAGGCAGGCTCCCCCGTCGACTCCGCGTACTCCTCGCGCCGAGCAGGATTACCGGAGTCGACGGCGAGCACTTCTGGGTTCGATTTATCGCGTCCAGACAAGATGCGATAAATCGAACCCAGAAGTTCGACTGCCTGCCGTCGAACCAGCGCGTAAGTATAGACAAGCCCTAAGTCAGAGAATGCATGCTAAGGAGTCCACAGGTAAGCTCTGTTGCAATAAACAAATCTGCCTATTACCTTTAAGTAGCATCTTTATTTAACAAGCAGCAAGACAATTCATATATACTTCAAATGTACTGTTTCTAACATAGTCTATCTGAAGTAACCTAGTTTCTAAAGAAAGGGCTTGACTATGTGGGATATTTTTCCAGTTATACTGTTACATTTATATCCGTATATTTAAACCAATGGAGCTATACCAGTGTAACTTCCATATGGACATAATTATTCTGGAATGAGAGTAACTTTTGTTTTTGGCTTAGCTTAAACCACTTCCAAAATAAAAAATAAACCCCGGAAAAGGCACTCTTATACCAAACGGGGAGTTACACCAGTATAACCACAGCACCTCAAATTCACCCCTTATCTTATACCAGTATAGCTTTCCTGTGTAGACAAGTCCTAAGTATCTTGAAGTTGCTCTGTAAAAGAACTCCCAAGGGAGTTTTTTCTTTTGTCAGTGACTATATTTTTAGCACAGGATCAACCAGCATTTGTGGTTTTTCAAGGAGCTTCTTACAGGATGCAATTGAGTATGGCACTGGTTTATGTGGTTGTTTAGACGAGGAGGGGCAGAGTGTTCTGTAACAGTGACAGTCAAAATGTGAGTGACTAAATGGCATCTGGTTCAAAGCTGTACTGAAATATGTTTTGGACAGTTACAAAAAGATAGAGATTGTTTACAGCATTGTGTTCTTTACAGAAACACTATGACTAAAGCAGCCCATCTTCTTTCAAAACATTTCACAGTGTTGGAGCGTATACATGCTAATAAAGTACAAAGTGGAAGCTCTGGCCAGGTCTCATAACCTGTTGGCAGTCTAAATGGTAGTAAAAGTTGTCACCTCAAAGTAAATAGAATGTAAAAAAATGTTACTTTTATAAGTTCAAAACTAAGTAGCAAACTGGAAAATATCCAGTATAAATGCTATGAGTTGGCAGCATAAAGGAGTGAACCTAATGTAATGGATTGCAAAGAGGTTGCTTCCATTGGGCAGGACCTGTAAGGAGGCTCAAATTTTTTGCCCATTATCATACAACAATTTTTTCCTCATAAGACGATTAATATTAGTAGATAGTCTATGTTTACAATACAGTTCTGGAGGATTCCTGAGCTCTTCACTAACTATAGCTTAGATCCGAAGTCTTCCTGTTGACTAACCTCTATATCCTCCAAGTATGTTGCAGGTTAAAAGGAGAATGCCAATGTTGCCCAGGGTACAGCAACATATGTCTGCTAAGGAATTAGCTCTGTTCCAAGTGAGCTATTAACTAGGTCAGATAAGCTACTTTACAGCTTGTAACGGAGTGCGTTTGTGAAAATTTGCTACGGACTAATACAAGTTTTATTTGAAATGTTTGTGTCTCCATTACTCCATTTCCCTCCTCTCTCTTCCCTGGGAAGTACTTATAGTAAGAATAGAAGAACAATGAAAATTAAGTAGAAGTGGAGAGCAAAACCAGAGGTGCTCACTAGTCAGTTTTACTTTGGATTTTTGGGTATAAGGAATTGGAGCAATCGAAAGTTTTGTTACATTCAATTTTTAGGTCCAGAAACTTAATTTTCTGGGCATTTGCAGACCACCTAAATTGAACAGACTTTTAGAGCTACTCTGATTCAAAATACTTGTAACAAGTTCACACTTTCCTTTCAAACAAAATTTAAGTTATTTGTAATTGAACAATAGAGTTGATTTCCCTACCAAGCCTTCTCTCAAATCTGTCCTTCTTTAATGAACTTTTTAAACTGTGCCCAATAGCAAAATTTGTTATTCCATTATCCTGAGCTCTTGGTGTCCTTCCTCCCTGGAACTGGAACAGCAAGTATTAGCTTTAGTTCCCACCACACATCAAGTTTCCAACTGAGCAGACAACTGGAAGGTGATAACACCACAATAAAATCTAATTATTAAATGCATAAAGCTTGGTTTTATGGGGGTAGGCATTATGCAACTGGCAGAAAGACAAGTAGTAAGGGTCTGTGTGACCTTTTCCATGCTAGCAGAATATATCCATTTGGTTTCCTACATGAAACCTGAGCTTTGGCCTTGGTAAGTATTTCACACAGATGAAGTACTGCATCATTCTGCTCTTAAACAATTATTTTCACCCACATGTGGTGCTGAAACAAAAAATGATTAATCACATTGGGTTTCTGGGGGAAAAAATTGGATCAGGAATATTGCATTGAATGTATAAAGAGGTTGCAGTAGCAGAAACTTTCGTTGATCTTAAAGAGGAAATGGGCTTTTGAAATGGATGTCTGTTTAGCATACTGTGAAAATTAAAAAGAAAGCCATACAATTATTATTTAGCCACACCACCCTAACCTGCAAACTCATCAGCTCTCACAAGCTAAACAGGGTCAGTTTCTGGATAGGAGATCACAAAGGAAAACCCAGAGTGCTGTAGGAAGTAGTGCTGGCACTATTCCCAATGGCTCAGAACTTAACTGATGTTCCGGTTGCTGAGGGTACCCTCTTTTACAGGAGACTTAAAGCCCAGGTCTTGACCCCTTGTGGTCATTTGAGATTCTGTGGAACTTTTAACAAGAAAAGTGTGATGTCTGCTCCCCAAGTCAAATTTCAATTTGGGTAATTCTGGTCTTAAACTGTTAGTAGAGGTGAGATTCACTGTGTTTCTCTCTGGGGCTGGCTACATATCAGTGATCCAAAGTGGGTGGTGGTGAGGGGGTATTCCTGAACATATAGGTCACATCCTGCAAGTCACTGGGACTTGTGCAGGGTGCTTATTTTGGGATGGAAATTACTATCTGAATGCAAGGTATTATTTTAGAAATACCTGTGCCTATCACTGTATTTCACTGATAGGGCATGGCCCTGTGAGCTGTCTGGAAGATGCCAAAGCCACAAGACACGTCCAAACCAAAACCACAATGACATGTAATTTATCAGTTGCAATTTACGAAGAAAGTTAGAAAAGTCGCTTGATACACTAGACTCCTTTGACAAGGGTTATAAACACAAGACTCCAGCAGCATCTTCTCATCTCTTATAGTCAAAATAAATCAACCATAAGACTGACCAATCAAAAATAAATCCAAAAGTGTGTATCAACAGGTGCAAGTAAACAAGGTTCCTGATATTATATAAGAAATACAAACAAAAAGGTGTAAGAGGTGTTCTAAATATTCCCCACTCCAAACAATGAGAATGGGATGGTCTGTTGGCCACTCCACTCTGGCTAAAAAAAATATTTAAAGTTTAAAATATAGTATTAATAAATGATTCATTAATAATAATTGAATAATCTAAAGGGCTGCTTGTTCTAATGGCCTTTTTAAAAGTTTTAGCCAAGTTTTCAGAAGCAGGTGTCCTAATTGTGTCTGGAGAATGCATGTGTATAGTCTTATACAGCCAACCCCAAACATGCAAAAATAGCATGTGTGAGTGTGTATATATGTACGGTGACAGAGAAATGTATTGTATGGATCAATATATTAGCTACATAGTTGTAAATTTCTTTTAATTTCCTGTAGTATAAGATCTCTTAAGAAATACTGACTGTTCTCCATCCTCTTTCCTTGTATTTCCCTGTAAAGTTTCATTCATATCTAACCTATATATTTGAATTTAAAAGCATATTTTTAAGAAATGGAACATTCTGTACTGATAAATCTGAGTATGGGTGACAAAAACATCAGTTATTGGGTGAACAAGGAAGACGTTTGGCATAATCTTCATCTGCAAAATGATTAATTTTACAATAAGCAAAATTGGGAGTATAAAACACTTGATGCTTCCCTTTATTTAATGTTGGAAAATCTGGGGACTCCTGATACTATGAAGTCCATGGCAAAACTCACATTGACTTTAGGGGAAGAAGCAGCTGGCCTTTCCAGTGGCATATGTGCCACAAAGTATGTTATATTCACTTCAGAAATTACTGCTGTTAAAAAGTCATATCAACATGAAATTTGCCCACAGGGCTGCTGGCTTCCATAAGCTACTCCCCTTTCCAAGGAGGGACTTATTCCTTAGAAAAGAATGGTTAATGCCAATTTTGTCTTCACTTAGTCACCCAAGCCCACCCTCTTCCCTAGAGTCCACCTTACCTGATTACAAAATACACAGGGGGGAAATGGGGAAAAAAATATATTTTGGAATGAGATTGGCCCAAACCAGCAATAGTTTCTTATACAGAACTGACACACTGCTATTTTGTCACAGCTGCTAGTACTTTGTGGGACTGTCTCTTTACCTGTGTTGGTACAGCTCTTTGCACACTGGAACCCCAACCAAGATTGGGGCCTTTGGGTCCACAATATAAACGTGAAACCATGATAATCAAAACACAAAAAATTTACTTGATTCACCTAAAAACCATGTATATGTATTTATTTTAATTTAAAGCTGCCATACATCTCGTCTTTTTGATCATTCAAGGCCACATCCCACTGAAATAATTTTCAAAATTCCCACCAACTTCAATGAGAGCAAGTTTGGACCCTCAGTACAATCCCACTGTAAGTACTTATATAGTCCAAGCCAATGTTTATTCATATAAATTAACTGTAGAGCACTGGTTATTTGTTGCAATAATTTTAAAGAAAAAGGTGTATGTTCTAGTAACTAAGCAAAGCACCAGAGCCAGCAGGATCTGGAGTTCTACTCTCTAATCAACCACTGTGTGACCTTGAGAAAGTCCATCACCTCCTAGTAAATCTGTCAACATAGCTGTGAAATTGGGTGAAAATGGGACTTGGAAAACGCATGCTGTGGCTAGGTTGGCCTTTGTTAAATAAATACATTACCCCCCCCCCCAAAACAAAAACCACAGTCTGAGTTTTATACCCACAGTGCTTTGCATTGAAATATATAAAAATAGAATATTTTAACAAGTGGGAGGGAACTAGAATGTAAATGTTTACCCAGTGTACTCTGCAAAACTGTTACTCACCCAGGAGACAAGCATGATAGTAGGCGTATAACTCAAGAACTAGGTCAATATTCTGGGGACGTGTTCAGTAGATAGACACTTTATACTATCCCCGTTGTAACTAGGCACTAAACTAGGAATGCTAAACAAAAACTGACTTCAGGGGATTATTCTCACCAGACTCTAAACTAAATTAGCTTCAAACAAAACACAGACTCAACAAAACTACAAGTGTTCAAGGTTTAATTATTACAAGAGATAATTTTCAACTACCAGATTAGTACCCAGAATTTAGTCTACATTTCTATTCCACAAACCCTTCCAAAAACTTTAATAATCCTAGTGCATTTTGGACTTAGTAAATATGACAGGAAGGAGGGCAGTTATGTCTTCTCATGAAACGTATAGCATTCTGTCCCTTAGATCTACCTATCCTGCAAAAGAAAATGTATAAATCCAAAAGATGTACTGAAAGACGACGGCCATTTCAGCCATAATCTTAACTGTTTGTTTGACTTGCTGTTTTGATGCAAACACAGGGCCCAACCCTGCAATCCTTCTGTGTGTGGAACTCCCAAGTAAGTCATGGAGTGTTGTGTAGATTTGTAGGCTAGGGCTTAGTATGACTGACTTATGCTTCTAAATCGTTTTTTCAGTGCCAGCCACTCCTAAATGCAAGTAGGTCTGAAGGCAAATTTAGCACAGGTTTAAAACCTGCATCACACAAATGGTGAGGGAGATTAGAATGTGTTTTTCATGACATAGCAATCTCCATTTACTCACTGGTATGCAAAGGGGCTCAGTTTGCACTTGATGTTAGGACAGAATTTTGCACCCATTGTACTTAAGGCTGAATTCCATCTTCCATAATAAATGTCATTTTCACTTAGAAATTTCCCAAGATGGAAAGCCTTTGCAGTTAATATTTTCCATGTTTGCTCTCAACCCAAAATGAATTTGTTTTGGAGTTTGATTTGGTAGTTGTTGTTGTTGTTTTAAAATAGTCAGCTGTTTACAATCAGCCACTTCCTAGTTATTCAAGCTTGAATAAAACAAGTATTTCTTGTAGCTACTGCCTAGAGTTAAACCCAATTAGCAACTAATGTTTGGGTAGTGGCTACACTATAACTGACAATTAGTTAACGTGTTAAAACCCACTAAACATTCAAGCATATATATGTCCCATACTTCTAAAGTAGTTTCGGCAACTGAAGTCCTCTAAACCTTTACAATTTAAACTAAAGACTTTGGCTCCTTCAAGCAGCTTAAACAGCTACGAGTTTAGGGTACCTTCCGTTTGTTTAGCTTGTTGGGGGTTCAGTTTAAGTATGTCTCTGTTCAGGAAGCATCAAACCAAGCAGCCCCTGTTCAACGATTTTGAAAAAGCTGATAGTCATCCTCCTCCTCCTCTTTTTATTTAGAAACCCGGGGAGCCAGTGGGGATGGGGAAAGTGGACAGGGCTGTGTGATTGGAGGTCATGGGGAAGAGAGATTGGATGAGAAGCTGGGAGGAGGAGAAATGGGACTGGCAAGGCAAGAAGACTGGGGTTAAGGAGCTGGAGTAAGGGAAAAAACTAGGAATGGGGCTGGCCAAGGAAACCAGGAGTGGGGAGAAACTGGGACTAGGAGTCAGGAGGGGTGAGATTAGGACATACTGGGCAAAAAAGACTGGGAGTGGAGACTGGGACTGGCTAGGTGAGGAGAATGAAACTGGAATGAGCAGCTGCGGTAGGAAAGAAACAGGACTGAGACAGGGACAGGTTGGAGGGGATGGGGCAGAAGGGGTCATGCATGTGGGAAAGGGTACAGGGTCTATGCCCACCTGAGAACACTACATTCCAGAGTCTGGAATGGAACTCAAAACTCCTGAGTCTCACCATTCCTCTCTGGTCAGCAAACATCTGTGAAATCCACTGGCAAAGCTTTTCATCCCCCTCTAGTGTTTCTTCTGCTAGAGGATGATAACCTACTACTGCTATCAGTTACTTGGTTACTTCAAGTGGCAGAGGTCTGTGTGGTGAATCTAAAGGTTCCAACCCTGCTGATGAACCATGTTGGTGTCAAGAGGATGCCACATGATGGAATTGGTTTTTCAGGGCTTTTTAAAACTATGAATGACATACACACACAAAAACTATGTTAAAAGAACATGATTAGGATTGCAAAGTCAAGCACTGAAAAGTTAGAAAATGCCAGAATTTAGATTGCTGCCTGTGCAACATTACATTTCTTTGACCCTCTTGTGTATTGCATTTTGATGCAATCCTTAATGATGTGATCACATACTATTTTTTCACAGGACCCTGCCTCATTTAGTGCATTAGTTTGAGGGTAAATCACAGTCAATATGTAATTCCTGCCATTCTCCCAGCATTAAAAGCTTTCTGTGTTTATTCCTGGCCCCCAAAAGGATGATGATACTACTCGAAACAAAGTGAGGACCCTTTCCAAAACGCTAATGTTGAGGAGTTGATTATAGGACTGACTAAGTGAAGAAGTTTAAAATAGTACTTGATCATGTAATTAAAGACTGCATCATAATCCATATGCACAATGGAGTTGAATTAAGGTTCTTCAGTCAACTTTCATTACGGTATTTCCTAACTTTTCTGTGCTTGACTTTGCAACCTTAATAATGTGCTTTTAATGTAGGTATTTTAATGTACAATATAGTTAATATAAATCAGCTTGGATACAATACGTCTGTTTAGCTATCTCAGTTCCAACCTGTGTGCAATGAAGTGTGACTTACTTATTCCTAAAAGTGGAGGGGAGGAAAGGGTGACCTATTTGTTTAAAGTCTTTTTCTGTGTTTTGAATAAGTTAAACCAAACACGCAAAAGTACTTCAAAGCTCTTTTGAAGCTAATTAAAATATCCATATCAAAATAACTTCACTGTCACATTGCAATACGCTTTGGGGGAAAACATTGCACAGATATTCCTCTCATTCATGATATAATTTAATATTCTTAATTAAATAATAAAAGGTCACTTCAGAAATTTTCCAGAACACATGTATTTGGGGCTCACCTTTATATCTGAAAAGCATATGTTCTCTCTCGCTTAAATATTTCTTACTAAAGTTACTGCAGTTAGCAAACATTATAAATATCTATTTCTGTAAGTTCAAAGCAAAATTTAAAACTACAAAAAGTTATTTGATTTTCTCTTTCCAAAATCCATCAGGTTTTTTTGAAGGAAAAAAAATCTGTACATTAACCATAATGAATATTAATGTCATTGAGAGTCCTGAGGGGAAAAGTTTATTTAAACAAAATTAGCTAATTTGTGTGGGAAAGGAGTGTTGATCTCATGTAGTGTCCACTTTTCTTTATTCCTTATTTCTTTTAAAACACTATAAAGTTAATTCAATTCTTTAAGTCATTCTGATTGCCTACAGTGGAAATCAAAGCCATTTTTTTAATCCACAAACCAGGCATAGAGAAGGTGTCAGTATCACAAACTTCCCAACTTGGCCTGTCTGCTGAAACTGGCAACTATCATGCCAAATAATGCCAGCTGTGACCATAGTTTTTTGTTTGTTTATTTTTTACTACCTGGATAGCTGTTCACTAAGGACTGGATTGAGATCACTCATTTCACATAGGCCCCGAACAGCTGTCAGATGATTCACAGATTATTATTTTTTTTAAACTACCCACTTGGCTGGATTTGAACCAATAACCTAGAGGTTAAAAGAAAGAAAGAAGCAACTTCACACATTACCCTCAGAAAATTTGAGGCAGACTCTTCATGTTATTGAGTTTGGATCTTTTTTGGTGATGCTACATTGAGAAACCATGTACAAAATAAAAAGAAACAGCACAAAAACAGAGGAAATAGATATGGCTCACTCTGACACTAATGAAGGGTGGCTAAGTATAAATTACATGTTACCGGAATAAGTGTCTCTTAGTTTCTTGTACTTGCTATCAGATTCTTTTCAGCAGCCAATTATTGGAGACCCAAGTGTTAAAAGGATTGTTGGCCTCTCCTTTTCATAGGATAGCAGCTACTTCTTATGTGATTACAGGTGGTGAAGTTCCTGCCACATAGCTCTTTGCTTAACTTCAGCCTGTCTTTTTCTTGTAGTTGTCTTCCCCTGCCATGTTTCACACACAGTAGTGGTATTCCATCACGTAAAAATCCTTATTAAAAAAAATAATAATAATAACAGAAAGCAGCATTCTATAGTAGTGGCTCAAACACTGCAGCTTGCAATGTGCCATTATACAATGTTTGGGACAAATTATTCTGAGAGGGGGGGAAATATATTTTTATCTATTTGAAAAGTTAATGCAATTAAATGACCCCAAGAAAAAGAAAGACTTACCTAATTTAGTTTCCTTACACATTTTTCTTTAAAACGTTTGGGCCACACCTGCAAACCCGTACACATAAGGAGTCCTTACTAAAACAAGTAGCCTCAGTGTCTCCCTGCAAGTAGAATTTTGCAGGATGGAGCAATTAGAGATCCTTACGTTTTCACTCAGTTCTTACTCAGGCGAAGTCCCATACAAGGCAACAGGAGTTTTGATTTGAATAAGAACATCAGAATTTGGCCCAATGGTACTGAGCAATATGAAGCATCTCCCTGTTGCAAACTGACACAGTAACGTATATTTTGTTTAACCCAAACCGTATGGTCATAAGGCACTGATAACACCGAACAATAAACTCAGTTCCACATCCAAAGGAGTCTGGAAACAGTGCTACAAAATTGAATTGACAAGCTTACTCATCACAATACTCGATTTTTACGAACAAAGTAGCCTGAATTCCTTTCCATTTTTTGTGAACAGCTGAAATGTATTGTAACCCTTACAAAAGAAATTAAAATGGCAGTCTGTGTACATCTGCTTTAATCTTAAAACAAAAGCAGTTTTGCTCTCTTTAGTGCAGGCATAATAAAAGCACAGATGGTTTAGATTTTCTTTACAAAAAGCAACTGAAAAGACTGACATCTTAACTGTTTACATAGCCAAGACAGATCATAGGGATCATAGTAGGTCAAGAATTTCTAGAAGACAAAAAAGTACCCTATGTAGGAGTCTCAGAAATTAACTGCTCTCACTGACATCTCACAGGAACTAAAAATACCACTTTCTGCATTGCACAGTGGTGAGAGGAAAGTTTTAATTCATACTGCATTGCTGTCCAAAAATGACAGCAATACGAATACCAAAAGAATGGATTTCAGCAGTGACAACAAATAGTACCTAATAATGCTCAGTAAGTCAAGAACACTACCCTTGAAGAAACAAAAGAAACAATTTGTCTGACCTGGTGGTCATTTTTATTTTTTAAGAATTATTCATGTGCTTTATAACTCTTTGGCTTGACCTCTTTCAAACCCTCCCATTTCTGACCATGCAGGGTTAAATACAGGGTGGCTACACTGCTATAACTAGAGAGCAAAACTGCAATCCCAGTGGCTCTAATGGAGTTGCATAGGTGTAAGAGAGAATAATTTGGCCTATAATCTTTGTTTAATTTAAGCTTTATTTTAAACACTCTATTTCCCAGATGCTCCCATCCTGCAACTAATCAAGGGTAGTGTTTTGGTGAGTGAAAGGGGACAAATACCAAGAGACTGTGCCTTTGGAAAAGAAAAGGCAATGTATGCCTCAGTAGATGATATTTTACACATTTTACAATAAATGCCCATTAGGGTATGATGGAATGAGCACATAGTAGAGGGAACAAATTGAAAAAAATACTGCTCCTTCTTAGTAGCAATGTCTCCACTCAGCCTTTGATATAAACAAACACAGCAAGGCTTGTTTTTCTGAACACTAGGTTAGTCTTGAGCAAGGCCAAATAAAAACGCTTTGGACTAAATTAGCCCTGAACAAGCTTTCAAGGACTTAATATTGGTGTGTAAAAACATCACACTTGGTGCAAAGCAAGTGACAGAGCACGTGGTTTGCCTTTCAAAGCTATAACTGGACAGTTGCTATATCAGCTCAACTGCAAACAAAGGAATCACATTTTCCTTTAAAGTAATGGCTGTGCTGAAAGTTTTCATTTTTCTTTTTAGCATTTATATAAACCAGAACCTCCACAACACACACTAAAGAGGCCTGTTGCAAACTACTGAATTTTGCAAATTAGCAAGTAATTAAACAAAGTACTCAAAAGGCAAGAATCATTCATCAGAAAATATACTTTGTTAATTCTGCAAGTGTATTTAGCTTGAATTAGTATATCAGAAAATGTTCTGAAGTATACATTTGTAACAGTAAGGAACGCCTTAGTAACATAAGACCTCATGACCGCATTCTATCCAATCTTTTTTGTGTTTCAATTATAGGGTGTGTGAACTAGTGAGGTGGTAAATGGATCCCAGAATCTTTTGCAACAGTTCACAACATGCTTGATAGGAGGCACTATGACATTCAGCACAATGGTCCCCATGAGGTACTTTTGGCATCTGAGGACTGAATTGGTTTAAACAAATCTGCCTCAAAAGAGCACCAGAGACAGACTATGCACACAGCCCCCTTCACTCCAACAACTTCTGGTGACCCCTTGGGGGTCATGACCCACAAGCTGAGAAATGATGACCTAAAAAGCTTATTGCCAACTTGGCATTTATACTCCGTGAGGCTGTTTCTAGAACATTACAATATTTGCACAAAAACTGGCCAATCACTTGCTGACTGGGGGTAAGACATGCTCTAACCCAGCAGTTCTCAAACTGTGGATCAGGACCCCAAAGTGGGTCATGACTCCATTTTAATGGGGTTGCCAGGGCTGGCTTAGACTTGCTGGGGCCTGGGGCTGAAGCCTGAGCCCCACCACTCAGGGCTGAAGCCGAAACTCGAGGGCTTCAGCCCTGGGCGCTGGAGCTCAGGTTACAGGCCCCCTGCCTGGGCTTCAGCTTTGGCCCCTGTACCTGGAGCAGTGGGGCGCAGGCTTTGGGCCCCCCCACCCCACCCGGGGCAGCAGGGCTCAGGTGGGCTCAGGCTTTGGTCTCCCCCCACCCCACCCCCCGGTGTTGTATAGTAATTTTTGTTGTCAGAAGGGGGTCACAGTGCAATGAGGTTTTGAGAACCCCTGCTCTAACCCATTTTTACACAAGTATACATCTCCAGAAGTCGCTCAGTTAACATATGTCATTAGCTCTGTTTACAAGGGTGTCAACAGATGCTTGGAGCAAAAGACACTGAACTTTGACATCCTGCACAAAGATTTATACATTACTCAACACAAGATAAAACCAGGGTACTAAAAAACACAATCTGAGTTTTAGTGCTTTCCCTGCCTCCATCCCCAATATTGCCCTATCTTTCTTCTGGGAAACCAAGGCCCCAATAACCGCAGCAGTAGGTTTTGCAAGTATACCCAAGAATCATTACCAGATTTATTATAGCAGAGCCCAATATCAACTAACTAAAGAATTAGTCCTAACTTTACAGTGTTTAGACAGATGGAATCCAATTTCCTGAAATTAAGCCACTGAATTTGAAATCTAGCCCATAGACAGTGTATATCTGCTATTTGAAAGATGCTGTAAAACTACAATGGCGTAAGCCAATAGTCCTGCAAATTATTTTATTGAGTTTTTTAAACTGAAAGCATCCTGGAAAAATCCTTACAAGTGACAATCATTCAGTGTTTATGCAATTTAACTCCAAAAGTAGCTTTGAGAAAAAAGTCACCTAAATATCCCTGCATATTTTCTAAGCAAGTTTGAAAATGCAAGGAACACCATGAGGGAGTGTTAAAAAACAGACACTTTTGGTGAGCATGCTTCAGTAGTGACACAGGTTCAACTGAGGAGTTATAATAAAATATGGTTTGAGGATTATTACTGAGCATTTATTTGTATGTAGTGTCATAGGAGGGCATAGCACTTTAAAAAGCGAACGAATGTACAATCCCTGATCTGAAGAATTCAGAATTTTGGGATGAGTCTACAAACTCTTAACATAGAGTATAGCATTTACTGATGACCAGTCCAATTGCCTTCAGTATTTTCATTAAGTATTATCATTATTAATTATTCATTAGTAGTAGTAGTACTATCACCATAGCACCTAGGAACCCTAGTCATAGACCAGGACCTCTTTGTACAAACACAGAAGAAAAAGACAGTCCCTGCCCCAATGGGCTTACAATCTCAGTAGGAGACAGACGGAGCCAGCAAATGGCAGAGTAATGGTAAACAATGAGTCAATATTGGTCAACATGCTAGACAATGGTCTCTGTCCACAAACAGCTTAACAACAAGTTTTTTGTAGGCATCAAGGCAAAGAAGAATTTTGTTCAAATGACTTCAGTGGGTCTACCTACACAGTTAAGTATGCCACACAGAGTATAGGTGGCAGAATCTGACCCAAAGGGACAACTCATCATATTAATACTACACCCAGTAGTACAGGTTTGCAGAATAGGGGCTAAATTATGATGCAAGAATAGATGACATGAGGCATAGGAAAGAGTGTTTATACAAAAATAAGACCCAGGATGCTTGTTATAACACTGGGGATTTGTTTTAATTAATTTAAATGTTGTCTAGTTGGATGGATGTATATATCACACAGCAACTTCACTGTAGGAACATTACTGCCTTGAGCATATTCTCAAGTAAAGTCCAGCTCTAACCTTCCTGAATGAGCTCATCATGAGAAACTCTCCCAGCCCCCAGAGTGAGGAGGAAAAAAGGAAGGTGCAAACCCCTGTGGAAAACATACTTGAGTTGTGTTTAACACAGAACATATGTAAGCTTCCCATTCTTGATGTGCATAAATACTTCAGCAGAGCCACGTTAAGTTAAACATATAGAAAACGCAGACCAAACCATTTACAGGTGCCTCTTATTTGAGGCCGAGGATACTAAGCTATGTCCTGTTTGCTGACATAATACTGTACCATGAATTACTTCTTTGTAAAGCAAATTCAAAAGAAAGTTGTTCTGACTGACAAGGTCTTTGCTAGTGATATTTACCATCTGTGTTTTTAAAGAACCTACATTTTAGGGATATTATATCTCAGCTGCTTCCATTTAGAATGTATTTTGATTTAAAAGTTTCTCTCAGTCAACTAAAGGAGTATGTAATTAAGCATTCTGCAATTTCAATGTCACAGATGCTAATCAGTTTGTGGCAATCAATTCAGCTTATACTCTCTGTGCAAGTTTCTTCATACCAGAACAAGGTCCCCCCCCGCATTGTGTCAAGTCTTGTTAAACTTACAGGCAAGGTCTTCTGGAAGGGAAAGGAAAGGGATGTTACAGAAATTACATTTTTCATGGGATTGTTCAGAAAGACTGTTAGCTATCCATCTCAAATCCATTATATAAAACTTCTGCAAACAAGAACAGCTGCCTAAAAATTGAATCCCCAGTATGCTGTTATGTAGCTTATACAAAGTTCTGGGCACTTTTGGACCAGCCCTTTGACATGTAAGCACTGGAAAAGGATCTTGATTAGGACAGGAAGGATGGTCTTGTGGTTAAAGCACTAAACGGGGACTCAAGAGATCTGGGTTCACCTTTCTCCCACCCTTTGACTTACCTATTTGGATTTAAGCTCTTTGGGGCAGAGACTAATTTCATACTATGGCTACGTACAGCTTCTAGCACAATAGGGCCCTAATATTCGGCAGAGCTTTTAGACACTACTGTGTATAAAACAAAGTAATAATAATAGTAAGAGTGAAATCCACACTATCTGAAGACGTGCAAAAGGATTGATGGACCCTTTCCTAACTTCAACAGCTGCTTGAGGTCTCTTGTGGCATCTTGATAGATGGAGCCATTCATACTCTTTATTGAGTGTGTGCAATGCACCCCATTTCAAGTGGAGCTTACAGTGACAGCAGTGCTTTTAGGGTTTTACTTCATGTTCAGTTGAGTATTTTATAAGCTCACACAACTCCATTAAACTTTATAGAACGTGGAGATGAGGAAATGCCTGTTTTATCATTAAATAAAGGCTTTTTAAAAGGAGAAAATATCATAATTTTATCCCCCAAAAAGAGCATGTGAAAGTACTCACAAATATAAAAATGATTCAGTAAGTTTAATGCACTCTTTGAAATATGATGGGGATCCAAGGGAAGAGTAAGTCTCATACTCTGTATGTGTAATACACACAGAGACACACAGACACTATATAGAACCATACACAGATGTTCCATGCACCTTACAGAACAGTATGCACAGCCTCAACTACTACACACACATTAGCATTACTCAGGTCAAAACAGAGGAAAGAGTCTGATACAAAAACAACAATCACAGTGAAGTTTCTCCCACTCTGGAAGGCACCCAGATCCCATAGAAGCTCATAAAGAAAAGAGGATAAAATTTAGAACTGCCACTCATCACAATTTTTAGCTCATTCTAGACAGGACACACAAATCTCTGCTTCAACCTAGTCTTCAAACCACTTTGGAAGTTCATCCACCAGCTGATTTCAATGCAACATGAAGAAGCAACACACTCTCTCTTTTCTTTCCACCAAGAATTGAGAGAAAGAAGAGGGTGATAAAAGGGGAGTCCCCAAAAGTGGACCTGGAATAACTGGGTGTGCAGATGCAAATGCTTGGGGATGGCCAGGACCACATATTACAGTTAAGCTACCAGCTGCTACTAGTTTCAAACTGTCTCCATGCATATGCACAAAGTACCACAGCAGCAGCAGGGTGATGCTACCACAGTATTTCAATCATAATAAATCAAACAGCCTTATTTTAAATGACTAGTTTAATGCTATCTGAATTTTTCCTGTTCAAGAAACAGTGGTGCACTGCATTTTCCATGAGGGCTCCTGATGTGTAATTTACTGTCATCTTAATGTCATATCAAACACTGCGCAAGAGTGTTTGTATTCAGCAGCATTCACTTCGACTAGCATTCTTTCAAAGAACAATTAAGTGCCATAGAGTCATCTAAAAAATAAGTTTCCAGTGCTCAGAATAGTATGGAAAGAAAGAAAGAAGAAAAATTAAACACTGTCTTCTCCTTAGCTATAGCAAATTGCCCATTGCAGTAATATAAAGTGACAATGATCTCAAGTCCAAACAGAAAAAGATTCCCATGTTGAGCATGCTAAAGTTAAGATAACATGAGTCTCTTGAATGAACAAGGGTGCAAGAGCAACCCCAGGAAACATGTCTTCCTAATGTTTCCCTGATTACATCTTCACATTCCACTCAAGTGACTGAATGTACAATTGAAAACAGAGTGTGGCAATACCTGCAAGTTCTGGCAGCAGATATGGGGTCAAACATAGTTCTGCGCTCAGTAAAGATCATAACACTTCCATAATCAATAGACATAAGTGTCATGCTTGGAATTTCCTAAAGAGCCCAGGAATTAGTTATCAAACTCATAAAATTTCAATTGGACATAAGCTCTATTGAAAATCTCAGCCCTACACCCGTGTGACTTCCCATGCAGCAGTATTCCTTTAAAGTTCTAGCGTCTCATTGGATTGTCAGCACTTCAAAGGTGACTGCCAGGTACTGTATGACAGGCAACACTGGTAAACTGTTTTAAGCCATATATTTGTTACATTACACAGCACACAAGTGGTTAACGCATCAAGGGGAAACTTTCAAATAGGCGCAAGAGAATTTACTTGTGCAACATCCTTAATGTCAACCAGTGTGGTGCTGCTAAACCCCAAAGCATTCTTCTAAAAACACCAGGATTACTCAGTGTCCCACTAAAAGTTGCTTTGTCCCACTAAAAATATGCTAGCCAATCAAGTTGTAGGCTGTATTATTTATATTAAATGTTACTTAATGGTTCCGCAGGTTGTTGCCAACATCTTATGTTTCACCCTACTGTAAATAATAGTGTCTGTTAAAACACTGAAGGTGCCATTTACTATCAAGTAAGGGGTCCCTCAGGAAATGGAATCATTCACATTTTACAAAGGTAACAGCATGAACCCTGCTTCAAGTCCTGTGCAGTTCAGCCTTTTAGTATGTACATGCTGAAAAGAGAGCAACACTACATTTCAGATATTATATGTACACAAGAGTTGTTCATACTCACATAATAACTACTGGGCACATTTTTCATTGTGGGGGTCAAAGTCAGTCACCTAATTCCTTTTTAGAACAACTAATTAAAACTGGCTCAGAGGTGCCAAGCACCAGCAGCTTCCATTACCTCCAGCTGGAGTTGTGGTGCTCCGTTAGATGCCTAACTTTAGATACCCAAGACTGAAAATTTGGGCTGTTCTTTTTAGAAGCTGGGTAGGGTTTGTGATTAAACCAGACAGCTAGTACCAGGCTCAGCCTGCATTTTATTTTAAAAATAAATATACATGTGTCATATGTACACATGATGTACATGACAATCAATTTATTCTGTAAACACAAATAAAGTTACAGTGCTTTAACGTGACCTGTCTTTCCATTTTTCTGATTAGATTATCAGTCCTTGTAAAGTGACCGATTTTACACCAACTGATGATCTAGTCTTAAAATTTCAGAAGGGCTGGAAAGTGGTATGGATCAACATTACACAAATGGATCGAACAGGAACAGTCAAACCTAAATAACTTGAAAAATTCACTGGACAAACTGGAATGAACTCATGTGATGTTTCCACCTGCAGAGTGGGCAGAACAACATCCAACATCTCAAACTGGTACAGAAGAATGGAGAGTAAAGAAGGAACATGCAAGAGCTTGAAATTTAAAGCTTTAGCTACACTCGACACCCAACTTAACATGTCCCCCAATATAAACAAGCCAAAATATAAAGGGTTCTCTCTTACGATAGCACACATTTTGGTTTTATTACTGTTACTTTTTAGTATCAGGCTAAGGCAAAGATGTTTTCTGAGGGATTCTGACTACTCTTACAAAAATCTGATTCTCTGCGTTCACCTGCTGTAGGATTAGAGAATATACAATTGGAGCTCGATCTCTGTCAATGGATGAAACAGGGTGAGATGCAGTGGGGACAGGCAGAATTACTGGATAGGTATCATATGAACTGTGGATCACCAATGTATGGCTCGTATGAGATCAGAGTTTCCAACTGGTGTCAATAAGGATTGGATTTTTGTTTCTGCGAAGAAGATCAAGTTTTAAACCTCACAAATGTTGACAATGTTTCTTCAGCTTTGTCCAACATAGTTACACCAAACCACCAGCAATACAACTGGAAGATCTATTAAAACAGCAACATTTTTATATCCAAATTCCCCAAAGTTCATCAGCCGTCTTAACCCTGTATAATATATATATTTTTAAACATAGGGTGTCTTCTTTATTTTCTAAACAGTGATAGAAAAGATTACGAGTAGCATCTTACCTGACCATAATCTGTCCTGAATACAACAACTCCCTCCGCGCAGGAATGTACAGTGCTTGGATAATGCTGACCATTTTCTCGCAACCAGACCCGTGATCCCTATAACAAACAAATAAGTTCAGACTTTAGGAGGTGGGTGTACATTGGCAACAAACACAAACTATTCAATTGAAATATTTTTCTTCAAAACATTTGCCAAACAAGAGACAAAGCAAAGGTCTGGTCCAAGTAGGCAAGTAAGAGAATGGAACAAGATCATTTCCCAGTGAATATTTGACAATTTCTACTCAAACAGTAGATTGTTTGTGGGATATTTAGACTACAATGCTCTCTTTCTTGTCAGCAAAACTAGCTGGAGCCAAATCACTGAGTCATACGCCTTATGGATTAACATACACGAAGTTACATCAAAGTGGTTTTTAAGTTTACAGCCCAAGTTAAGGGTTTTCCCAAAGCTGGCAACCCCACTGTGCTTTCATTTTCTACCTTTCCTGAAGGCACTGCTCTTCCACACCCTTTAAGTCAACTGTATTTTAGACATTTCAGAATCTCTCCTTACATTGGGGGACTGGGAAAGGGGTGTGACAAAGGATGGGGGGAGCGGAGGGGGCTGGTCTACACTAAAAAGTTAGGTTGATTCAGTTATGTGGCTCAGGGATGTGAAAAACTACACCCTTGAGTGACGAACCTGGGTTGACATAACCCCACTCAACATAGACAGCGCTATGTTGCCAGAAGAACATTTCTGTTGACCTAGCTACCATCTCTTGGGGAGGTGGATTGCTTACGCCAACGGAGAAGCTCTCCCGTTGGTGAAGGCAGTGTCTCAGCTGCTGCAGCAAAGCTGTGCTGCTGTTGCATTTCAAGTGTAGACAAGCCCTAAGTGATTGTTAAAGATCTAACCCAAACCTCACTGAAGACAATGGAAAGACTCCCACCGACTTCAATGAGCTTTGGATCAGGCCCTAAAGCTGTATAACAGCCCAACCCTATGGGCATCTCCTACAAGGAATTAAGTGCTCAAGTATGTTTAGCCCTGGCAGGATCAGGCCCTAAGATGATGACTTGGGAGCACATTCTATTTTGCCTTTTCAGGGGAGGATGGTAGGTTTATTCCTCTTTGAGAACAGCCATGTTTCTGGACGCTTGAAAGTCATGTGGTTTGCATAACATTTAGATCTATCCAACTTTAGTACTGCAGCACAATAGTCATTTATCTTAGGATTTTCTCCCACTGTTAACATTTCTGTAAGAGCCAACGACAAGGTAAGTAAAAAAAGTATCTGTCTGTACAAAGTATTCCCACAAAAGTTATTTTTCTCCTATAGATCAGTGTCATGCTCATTCTGATTCAAGAGTGATGACACAACTTACAAGAAAACAGGCTTGTCATTGAGCAATATTTCTCATCATTACTACAAATGGGAGCACTCCAAATGCAAAGGACAAAGGCCTTTTTATGTTAACTACTGACACATTATTGCTATAAATACATTCATCACCATCAGTAAGAACAGGTTCTGCCAACACAACTACCCCACAAAGCCAGCCCGTGCTTGCTCAGATACATACTTATTGTTTTCATATAGATCTATACCCTTTGGATCGAAACAGTCTTCACTGTTGACAGTGTGATATGAAGACAGCAGTAGCTCAAAAGATAAAACTGACACTTGCAGCTGCTTGTCAGCTCAGGCAATTCAGTTATTAACAGACAGCTGCTGCCTAGGAAGCATGGCTGTTTTCTCCAATTCACTAAGTGGCGTTTTAACATTCACACTTTTGTTTGCTTTAAACTGCATGTACGCAAAGCCAGAGTAGACATACGCACAGACCTGGATTATGCTGGCCCCTGTGCAAGGACACTGGAAAAAGAAGAGCACTAAGTGTCTTTCCCACTATAGGCCATTTATAATTGCAGTCTCTTTACCCACTCAACTAAAGGGACTTTTCTCTCTCTGTCACCAGGGGTCCAAACTACTACAAGGGGAGCAAGAAAGGTCCATAAACCTTTTCCCAGGAACAGTGCTGGGCCTGCAAACTGGCCATCACAAAGAAAGGAGCATACTCCCTGAAGGACGGGGCAGTAAACATATTTCCCCTGCACCGGCTAAAACTCTGGGAGGGATTATGCCTCCCAACACAGACAGACTCCTGAAGTTTCCCCTGTGGTAATGTGTGATTTAGCAGTACCCCAGTGAATGAATTACACAATCTGGCCATATCTGTACATAACTAAGACATAACATATATACAGAGAGCGACAGTAAAGGTTAGAATTGACAGCATGGACTCATCCGCAACTGACTGCGTGCATGTCCTTGGGCATGTCATTATCCTTTCCGCTTTAGCTTCGTCCCTCTGTATAGCGAGAATAATACCTAGGTTACAGGAGTGTTGTGAGGCTTAATGTCAGGAAAGTGATTTGAGAACACTGCTGTGAAAGAAGCTGTTTGAGCACAAATTACATAAATACAACTGTTCAGCCTGATTCACCATTGCATTACTCCTGTTTTAGGTTAGCGTGATTCTGCTGAAATCAACCGGAGTCACGCCCATGTACAGTTGGAGTAATGCACCATGGTGAATCAGGACCATGCACTTTTGCAGGATTTGTCATTTCCTCTGTAAGGATACTGTCTGACTTACAAACACAAACCTGCAAGGTTTGCCAAAACAAATATTTACCCACATGTATACCCATTTACTTCTGTGTTCAAATCGTTTTCTCATAAGGGAAGGAGGAAAATTTCAGCCTGTCATTTAAATTGCCCATTGTGAATATTTCTGGATTACAAGGCAAAATTTGGCACACACAGCAAGTAATGGCTTGGAATCAGATTTAAAAGGTGTGAAAAATAAAGATACCTCTTGTCAATTTGTTGTAACCCATTCATATGCATTCAAAATCATTTACTAAGTGCAACTGACTTATATGCTTTAGGATGCAGCACCTCTGTTTTGTTTATTCAGGATAAGTATTTCTCAAAATTTTCCATTCCATGCCCCCATGTTAAAACAGAAATTAAAAAAAAAAGTTCTGGACATACGTACACCATTTACATCTAGCCATAAAGAAAAGGCGGATGTACCCAACCTTCTGAAACTAGTTTGTGATCCCAAGGGCATGTGTCTTGATCCCCCCCGTCCCCAGGTTGAGTACCCCTGGTTTAGACCTTGTACAATAGCCCATGACGTGTACTGGGTAGCGACACAGAAATCTCACTGGACTATATTAGGTTAGAAAACAGACACCTCTTCACACCTCAGAATCAAGAGCTTTTTAAATAAATCTTACCAAAGGTAAGCTCCATTTAAAATCTTTAGGTACATTTTCACTTGAACTTTTTACCCATAATGAAATTTTCCCCTTCTTAGGTTTGCATCATTTTTAGATGGGACTGGGGAACAGTAGTTTGGTGTCGGTCAATATCTTTGGCAACTCCATTCATAAGAACAATTTCAAGACCATGGGTGCTCACTTCACTTTGATGAGAGAAAGAAACTACCACAGGTTGAAGTGAAGGGTTTTTGTGCATGTCCATACAAGCAACATTTTCCCCTGAAGGAGGAAAAAAGCAGAAATACAAACTGCTTTATTCCAAAGGTCTTTTGGACAGTTATGAATAAATGCTGATAACTAGAAACTGCCCATTTCTTTTTTGTATCGGTTGGGAAATCAGCATCGCATGCTATTGGCCAGCCTCATGTTGGTATTCAAACAACTGGCTCATATGAGGAAGGGATCTGGTGAATGCACATGCTATCTATCGCTCATTGTTCCAAACTTATTTTTAGATGAAAAACAACTGATCACTTTGTTACTATAAAGCTCCCTAATATGCAATTTGACATACTGCCAGTCTGTTATTCCATGGCAAAATAAACAGGAAAAATAAAGCCATGAAACATACATTTGTGTTACAGATTCTACTCACTGGATTAGAGCCTAATGCTTTTTTATTTCAGTTAAATGAGACTATAAAAATGTTTAGAATAGCATTCATAGAAGAGGGCCATCACAATCATTTCTATAACCAGCAAATACATTTCCCCAGAGTGCCAAGAAAAAAGAAAAAAAAAAAGTGGCCTATTACCAATAAGATTTCATACTTAGTCACTTAGACCACAGACATTTCCAAAATAGCTTTTATTATTGGTTTTACCTCTTGGTTTGTAAATTGCACATCTGCAGATCACTTTCTTTAAGAGGTTCAGGGTGCGGATTATCTTTTTTTTTTTTTTTTTTTTTTTAAGAATAAACAAAAAAATCCTGCCCAAGAAACCATGTTTGCCTTCCATTCTTCCTGACTACCACCTCACACTCAGACCAGTGGAGGAGTTACAACTTGAGGAGTTTTCCAGCCAGAAATTACAGACTTTGTAACATTTCAAAGAAAGATAATTTAACAGGTCTTCCCCCTCCCCTTCCCCCCCAACAGTGCTAACCTAATAAAGTAGGTTGCTCTGGTTAACAAGAAAGAGATACATTTCCAGAAGAGACCTCCAATTCTGGGTGTCTCCATTTTGGATGTCCAACTTGAGACATCTAGGGGGTCAGATTTGCAGAGATGCTGGGTGAAACCTTGGCCTCGCTGAAAGTCAGTGGCAAAGTTTCCACTGAGTTCAATGGGACCAGAATTTCACATGCCAAATATTCTTAGCTCCCACTGACTTCAAATTCAAGTGGTGGGTGCTCAGCTTTTCTAAAAATCAAGCTTCCATGTATATGTCAGGCTAGATACCCAAGAACAGGGCAACCAAATTTAGTGGACATTTTTTACAATTTGTTTACATTGTGCTGTATGTATTTTATGCCACTTTTAGTATCTCTAGCCATTTTGTCTGCTCCATGTTTCCTTCCTAGTAGTACTGATTTTCCCAGTTTACGTTTCCTGAATCACTTTGCTGATAAAAGCACAGGAAGAATTTGCACTTTTATGCAAGGTGCGGTATTAAATCAATGTTATTTATTTAAAATCTGAGCTACTATTTCAGCAGCACCATGCAACCTACCACAGGAAAATAAATGACTATTCCAGAATTTCAGTTCTGGAAAAATCCACTGACCCTAGTGCACAATATGCATTACCTTTCCACTAACAATATTTCACTGACATTTGGCAGGTGGGGCAAGGAGAACTCAATATGTCTGTGAAGACACTGAAAGGAGACAAAATGGCGTGACTGCCTTTCATAGGAAAACCTCACGTAGGCCCTGAGTTAGTAAGGTACTTTAAGAACTTCAAGCTCAGTGGAACTACTCACACACTTAAAGTTAGGGACATAGTTATACTATTATTGTTTGTATTATTGTAGCGCGGAGGAGCCCTAGTTTTGGACCAGGACCCCATTCCCGAGACCCCATTTATTCTCTCATTCTTTATTGGCAATGAATTCCCTTCATAAACAGAACCTAACTGTTCATGGAAATATATATTACACACACACACACACACACACACACAGGCAAGTGTTACACACCAGTTTTGGTTGGTTTCAACACACCTATTACTGGTGGATGTTTTTCTATGGCCACACACAATTTCCTTGATTAATGGATTTCAGAAGTGAACATCAACTCCAGGAGACTGGAGACCACCAGGCAATATTAGTTCACCTATATGTTGGCTACTTTAGTTACACCATCATAACAGATAAAGTAGAAAGAAAATCCTTCAGCTGATGACATAGCAACTATAGTACCATAATGTTGACACCGTAGAACTAACATTATACTTTAATACAACCAAAATGATTACTTTTTAAAGAGTCACAAATGTTATTTAAATTTAGACTAATTCCCAAAAATATGATTGTTTCTAACAGTAAAGAACACCCTTTGTATACTGTAGAATCACGGCTGCAGTAGCACATACTGATCGAGTCCCCTAACAGCATCAGTCACAGCTGGGCTGGAATCGCTGCATAAGTCTGGAGCCTTTTTCTTATAAGTCTAAAGTACTGAAATAAAGGATAAATAGATAAATATTACTCTCTTGGGGTGGGATTTCCAAAAGCACTCAGCATTGCCCTAACTCTTTTTTCATTGATTTTAAAGGGAGTTTTACCATTGAATCCAAACGGAACAAGATTAGGCCAACACTGAGCACTTTTGAACCTTCTCCCCTTCCCCCATGTATTAGTTTTAATTGATTAACTACCTTACAGAACCTTTTATCTAGAGGAATCTCAAAGTCTTTGACAATCTATACACACATACGCACACACACACTACATTCATCTTCCAAGTGGAACATGGCAGTTACTTAACAGAACCAGCAAAACTACACAGTAGTTTAGGACAGGAAGAACAGAAAAATAATCTGTCTAAATGAAGGTGCAGAAGGCAAGAGGAAGATCCACATTCACCCCTTAAGATAACGTTGCTGAAATCAATGGAGTTACAGAAGGGATGTATTTAGCCCAATGTAATTGCCCAAACAAGTGGGAATAGGGCCAAGACACTGGATTTAACTCCCCTAACTCCTGATACCCTGGGTACCTTCAATCGTCACAAACTGTCAGGAGCATGGTTTTACATCCCATCCAAAGAGAGCAACTTCAACAGCAAAAACAACAAGGAGCACTTCTAGCACTGTGCTGGGATTCAGAGTGAACAGTGCATGCAGCACCTCAGCAGTTTGGTGGTCTCCAGTTCAAAAGCTGGTCAGACTTGCCCAATCTTAGCTTATGACAGCGGACAAGGTCATAAATGAAGATGGACTGACTGGAGAAAGAATTCTAAAATGTGACAATTATCAAGTTTCTCATCTTCTAGTATTCCCACCCTCTCCTTACATTTAGATTTCTGCCCAGACAACTTTGGTAGCCCAGGAGCTAGATTAATGCACAAATATTTTCCTCTACACTAGCTGTGCACTGGTGCTTTGCAGTAACACTCTGCTTAGTTGTTGTTGTTGTTTTTAACTCAGAAATCTTCCTCTTAAAACATTCTAGGTTACTTAACTTTTAGCAACCTGGCAATCTAGAGAAGAGTATTTCAACCCTTTTCACAAGGAACCTGGAGCATGTCCTAGCATCCAAGTTGTTTTTTTCTTCTGCTTGCCACCTGGCTGATTAGAAAAGAACACACAACAAAGGGAATTGTAGCTGACTCATGAGTACTGTGTGGCATGCATGCCTCAAGCAACATGTGAAAGGAAGAACTCACTAGCAAAGTCCATGGTTCAGTTCGAGACCAACCATGATAAATATGTTTTTTGCTAACTGTTTATTAGGCTTGTGCAGATTCCTCTGCAAAAACAATTTTTCAATTTGAAAGGGATAAATCTAATTTTTAAATTCTTTACTTGCAGAGTAAGGCAAGGGTCAAACAGCTTTAATCCAATTATTTTACATTGATTTAACGATAAAGATATAATTTTCTTCCTTTCAGACTTGGGTGGGAAGCAGTTGCCATTTACTTAGGAAGATGCACATTTTTCCAGCTCATCACACCAATGATTGCATCCGTTTCTGAACGTTTTTCTGTTGAATAAGATGTACTCTACTGTTCACTTTTCAGAATAAAACATAATATCCCACAGCCACATCGTACTGTACTTTTTGCAGGTTGTAATTAGACTAAACAACCACCATTATGCCTTGTCTACACAGGGAAGTTGCACTGGTTCAATTTAAAATCAATTTTTAAACCAGTTTAGTTAAACCAGTACAAATGTCTGTATGGACACATTTATTTTGAATTAAGAGTCTTTGTCCGTTTAGCTTAATTCACCTCTTAGGTTACAATGGTGTAAATTTGTCATGTAGCTAAATCCTCTGTTACTTAACTACTTTTTGCCAGTCATCCTATTTTTTTTACTATGTGGAGTGTATCAGACTAAGATTTGCTTGTGTGAAAGAAGCTCTAACACTAAAATACGCAATGTCAGTGCTGGATCTGAAAGCAGAGGTGTGAGACAAGACTGTTCCCCGACTCTGGTGAAGTTTGTCCCTCATCTACTTGGCTCAATGAGATACTTCTGAAGAGCAAGCATTTTGTTTTTCATATACAGAAGATTGCACAAAATGACAGGCACATTCAAAACAGTACAGTAACTCCTCACTTAACGTTGTAGTTATGTTCCTGAAAAATGCGACTTTAAGTGAAACCAATTTCCCCATAAGAATTAATATAAAATGTGGGGGTTAGGTTCCAGGGACATTTTTTTCACCAGACAACAGACTCTCTCTCTCTATATATATACACACACACACACACAGTATAAGTTTTAAACAAACAATTTAATACTGTTGATGACTGTGAAGCTTGGTTGAGGTGGTGAAGTCAGAGGGTGGGATATTTCCCAGGGAATGCCTTACTGCTAAATGATTAACTAGCAATTGGCTGAGCCCTCAAGGGTTAACTCGTTGTTAATGTAGCCCAGGGGTAGGCAACCTATGGCACGTGTGCCGAAGGCGGCACGCGAGCTGATTTTCAGTGGCACTCACACTGCCCAGGTCCTGGCCACCGGTCCGGGGGGCTCTGCATTTTAATTTAATTTTAAATGAAGCTTCTTAAATATTTTAAAAACCTTATTTACTTTACATACAATAGTTTAATTATATAATATAGACTTATAGAAAGAGACCTTCTAAAAACATTAAAATGTATTACTGGCACACGAAACCTTAAATTAGAGTGAATAAATGAAGACTCGGCACACCACTTCTGAAAGGTTGCTAACCCCTGATGTAGCCTCACACTCTACAAGGCAGCATGAATGCAGGGAGGGGGGACAGCATGGCAGACAGAGACACACACTGTGTGTGTGTGAGAAAGATGTGCATTGCTCCTTTAAGTACGCTGACCCCAATATAAGTACACTGACTTTTTAAGTAGATCAGCAAGCTGAGACGGCAGCTGCTGCCAGGAAGCTCCCTCCATCCTGAGCCCTGTCGTGTGTCCCCCCTGCTCTATGGAAGATGGGGTAAGCGGGGTGCAGGAGCAGGGGGGACACCCTGACATCAGCCCCCCTTCTTCCCCTTCCCCCGCACAGCAAGCAGGAGGCTCCAGGGAGCAGCTCCAAGGCAGAGGGCAGGAGACGCACATGGCAGCGGGGGGAGGGACAGCTGAACTGCCAGCAATTGATAGCCTGCTGGGCGGCTGCCGCACAGGCAACTTAGGGGAACGGGGAGCTGGGGGGCTGCCAGTCCACCCTGGTTCCAAGCCCCACCAGCTAGCTGCAAGGGGCTGCTCTTCCTGCAAGCAGTGGACAAAGCAGACAGCTGCCAAACAAGTTAGAAGGGAGCATTGCGCAACTTTAAACGAGCATGTTCCCTAATTGATCAGCAACGTAACAATGAAACAACGTTAACTGGGACGACTTTAAGTGAGGAGTTACTTGTATTCCCAGGGTAAGAAAGCCACAGCTCCACCTCTGCCAATCACGAACATCAAATAAGGCTCTTGAGGACTGATTCACTTCCTATTCCCAATATTGCCAGTTTTCATGATTTTACTGCAAGGTTCACAATATTTGGTGTTTGCGTTAAAGTCCCAGCTCCTGGAAACATCTGATTACATGAGAATCTCAGCGTTAATTAAAATAAATAAATAAATATCTCCCTCATGGCTGCAGAGAATAAACTTGAAAATGTGAACCCTAAAGGCTAAAGGCAAATAAAAAGAACTCAAATTTTAAAAAATCTCCTGATTTTTAAAATCACTCAATCTCAGGATTGTTTGGCTCCTGACTTCTGAGCACTTTGGATTAGAAATACTGTATTCCCCGATCTAATAAAAATAAGGGGATAGTGTTGAACACGGTCAGCAAATATTTGTTTTACTTATATTACTAATAACACCGCAGATTATTGAAAAAGTGGAAGAATTTTAAAATTCCAATTTACTTGTCACTATTTAAGTCATATTTATATTTATTTTGCTTATTGCCTCTTTCACCTTGAACAAAGAATAATCATTAAGCCAGTTTCACTTCTGTTTATAGTTTCACTTTCAGAGTCTGGGCATTGCAATGTTTGGGTTTCAAACTGCACGGAATGGATTTTTAAAAAAAGTTTTCACTGGAATTTAAAGAAAAAACAAACACTCTGTAGAAATATTTCTATCATCCTAGCTTTTATCAAATTTAAATTCTGGACCAGATTCAGCTAACAGTTTATGACCCTGATTCTGCTAACACTGGAAGGACCAGAAGCAGCCAAAGCTGTGACCTTTGGACATTCCTGTCAAAGCTAGAGAGACTGTTCTCTGTCTCTGCTCTGTGCTGACTGGCTGTTTGCTCCAACCCTACTCCTCTACTCCTCCCGTCTCACAGTCTCTTTGTCTCAGCTTCACTCCACACCTGCCCCTTCTACTGTCTCTTTCCCTGCCCTGTCCCCCTGCCCTTCTCTTTTTTTCAACCCACCCAAAAAAACCCAAAACTCAAAACAGGGTGACCAGACAGCAAGTGTGAAAAAACGGGACGGGAGTGGGGGATAATAAGCCCCTATGTAAGACAAAGCCCCAAATATCGGGACTGTCCCTATAAAATCGGGACATTTGGTCTCCCTACCCAAAAAACAACTCGTGGAACTATTGTTTTGCCATCACATTGTTCACCCTGCTTGCGTGTACTACTCCTTCCCCTACCCTGTGTCTGCCGTGTCTATTTAGACAACATTTTCTCGTTGTCTTGTACTACCTTGTGTCTCTGCCCATATCCGTCTGTTGTCTCGTCTTGTACTTTGATGGCTTTTTGTTCTGTGTACAATACCTAACACACGAGGCTCCTGGTTCTCATGACTGCGGTTCCTAAGCGCCACAAATAAATAAATTAATAAATAATAATCCACTTGCACTTAACTTCACTCAACTACAGTTTCATCAAAATCAGTGAGTAAAATTATGTAAGCATGTGTTTGCAGGATCAGGACTTATTGTACATAGGTATCTGATTAGAATTTTGTCATTAAAAGGAAAGAACTCAATTGTTTGAAAGTCAGAACGTTCCACTGGAATTATTCAGCTGAAATTCCCCCAGCAACTTTAGCGCTGCCTTTTAACTAATGATCACCATTCCCATGCAACTTTGAACAAAGGAACACAAATCACAATTATCCTTGAGATAATAGACTCTAACCTGCAAACCCACCTGCTAACTTGTGGATGGGTCCACTCACTCCTTTCCCACAGACTACAACTCATGTGATCTACACTCTACACTAAAACCTTCTCCTTTCCACCACCACACTCCTTATCCCACTCCATTCACAGTCCCAATGTTGTCCAGAGAGGACACCCTCCAGACACAGGATGAAGATATACTTTTTACAGGTCTTTCTGGAGCATATGGAACAGACCATGCATTCTTAAAATAGGTCTAGGAGAACCCATACTCTTTACACAGGAAAGAAAGATAGGTGCAAGTAATATCAAGCAACAAAAGGTCATGTGATTGTAACAGACACACACAACTGGGAAGACTAAAATTTCATTCCTGCGACAACTAAATTCCCCTCCTTGCCAGGGGCAGAGTTAAGGACAGTGTTGAAACCTCAACGATGTATTTCTACTAGACTTGCAGCATGATACAAATGGTACCAAGAGAGATTATGAAGCAAGTAGGGACAGCAAGGAGTGCGTGCTATGTATACAGGATGCAAGTAACTAAAACCAAGTTGAAATAACAAACAAGAGCAAGGAAATTAAAGATTTGGGGACATCACTCCATTCTGAACACATCTGTCGTGCTTTGGTATTACAGGGGAGGTGGGGGAGGGGTGTCTCCAAACAGTGGGTGGTCTTCAAATACCAGGCACTAATGTAGTATATAAACATATCACGATGAGTGGAGGTCAGAATGTAAGATTTACTGCAACTCTTCTTTCCTTGCCTTTTTTGTTTTAAATCAGCATAGAAAGTGGTTTCTAATATTGAACCCTCAGTTATACCAGCCAGTGCGAGCAGCTTCAAATTCAAGTTTGTATGGGGACTGCTGATTTAGAGCAAACTTCATTGGTTCATGTATGACTGTCTCAAAAAAGGGTTGTGAAATGAACTGATGGAACATCGAGCTCACATACCACTGGTAGGAGACCCACAGCAGTTGTAAACCCCTACTCTAAACCACATTGAACAGCTTCAAAATGTGTGAGGTCACATGGTAAAAGCACTCCCAATTGCATGGGCAACAGACAGCAATGGCGCACAGAGCTTATATCATTAAAATACAGAGCAGGGGTCTATTCACGAATAACTGAGGTACTCGCACTGGTATGCATACCGATGGTTGGCAAACACCAGTCAGTGCAGAAAAGATAGTAGCTCCTGGTTTGGGCACAGCAAGGCCCTGTCTTGTACTTTACAACACTCGGGCAAACTATTGTGTCTGTACAGAGTCCACTGAAGCCAATGGGCCTCCACTCAGAATACGTTTATGAATATAAAATTTTTGCTGCAATCTTTAAGCTAACTTTTAGAATGTGGGGAAAGTCAGTTAGTTGTGGGCCTAAGGGAACAAGGGGGAAGGTCAGTTAGTTGTGGGCCTAAAGGAACAAGAACATTAACAAACGCACACAAGAACACACAAAGAACAACATTTTTCTCTGACTTTTTTGGAGGCAATTCACAAGGATGTTTGCTCTCTTTACAGAATGTAATACCGGACATCCTTTTCCTCAGATTTCCTGGGGTTTATTGCCATATTTACAACAAGAAAAAACATGATTTAAACAAACATGGGCAGACAACATGAAATCCTTATCTTAATGAAATCCTGGCAGTCTTTTAGTCAACTTCTCTTTTTTACAGAAATGTGCAATGTAGTCCAAGAAGAGTTTTACATTATATAAAAGGACGGATGAACACTGAACCTAGTAGCAAATAAAACAGAAAACTTCAACAGGCATTTTTTTCTTCTCTCTTCTACAGCAATCATTGCATTTGTCAGTTAAATTAAGTTTTCCTCAGTTTTCTGAAATGGCAAGCTTTCTGCCCAGAATCATTCCTCAGTTTCATCCCCCCAGGCAGGCCCCATTGGGGGGATACATAAGTGTAGCGAAGGGCAGAATTTTGCCCCTGATGTTCATTTATTTTAGAATCTGAACTGCAAAGCAGCCTGCCCAGAGGCAGCACTCCCTGCAGCTGAAAGAGGATGCTAGCCTGACCACCTCTCTAGCAAGTTGGAATTTGTGCCTCTGCTGCTCTACAAGGAGAAGCAGCAGCACCCTCTCCTTCCCCCTGCTTCACTTTACGCAGTTTTCCCATACTAAGATACTAGGACTCTTGGGGAAGAACCCCCTTGCTAGGGTCTGGGAAGCATTTCTCTTGGCTTTTCAGTAGGCAGAGAAATTGGCTGTCAGCAACAGCTGTTGCCATTTCTTCCTATGCCACGTGTTATTACTAAATATTTCCCTTGTTCTCAATCAGGAACTGAGAGCAGGGTCTCAATGAAATCCACCCCTGAGCTAAAGCACAAATACCAGCGTTCACTTGATTATTTTAAAAGGCATCAATAAAGGAAAAAACCCACAGATTTGTGTTGAATATGCGAAGTTGTGGAAGGAGAAAGGGTGGCTCCCTAAATGTTTGATGTTACTTCACTTTAAAAACAGTCTGCTTTTTCAGTTGTTCCTAAATGGGACTTGAACCTTCTCAGTCCTAATCTGCCTAGCGATAAGGCTCAATCTCCTGCTGGAAAATACAATGATGCATCACTAAGGCCTGGTCTACACTTTACTACTCTGTAAGCGTTTACACTATCATGGTGTTTGCGCCGATGTAAGTCACCCACTGCACCGACTTAACTCCTCCTCTGCCAGCGGCGTAGCACTCTGGTGTAGTTAGGTTGATGCAGCCTCAGTGTAGTCACTGTGATGACTGTTCTGGCTATCAGCCCCTGGTGGCTGAAAGCCGGAACCCTGCCATCAGCCCAGTGGGGCTCTGGCTGTCAGTTCTACACTGTCCCCCACACTGACAGCCGGTACAAGTGCTCCTGGTGAGAGTGCACTCCACCAACAGAAGGAGCTAGTGTGGACATACAAAACCGATTTAACTACTGCGGTGGCTGTACATCAACGTAACTTAAGTCAACTTAATTTTGTAATATAGACATGCCCATAGTTATCCTTCCCATGAGAGAGAACAGTTCCATTCATGTAAACCAGTCATGGGTTATTTCTGAAGAGTTGTTTGAAAATTAACTACAATATTAAAAAAAATTAACTGCACCAGAATTTTTAAAAATATTCAACTCACATCCACGTTATCGAGAGAATGGGGCCTTCATGAAAAAAATTGAGATGAGGAATCTCAAGATGTGGTCACATTTGTAATTTAAAACAGTCAAATAGAGGGAGTTTGGTTTAGTGGTGAGAACAGGGGACTGGGAATCAGGGCTAGTGCCAAACCTATCAATGATTTGCTGCGTGACTTTGGGGTATTCAGATTTTACAGCATTTTACATAGGTGTAAATGACAGCACAATGTGCAAGGAAAAGACGGTTACCTTTCATAACTATTGTTCTTCGAGATTTGTTGCTCATGTCCATTCCATTGTAGGTGTGTGTGTGCTCGCCACACGCATCGGTGCTGGAAGTTTTTCCCTCAGTGGTATCCGTAAGGGACCAGCTCTGGTGCCCTCTGGAGTGGCGTGCATATGTACCAGTATAAGGGGTGCTGCCAGCTCCCCCCTCCCTCAATTCCTTCTTGCTGCCAGTGACATCTCCTTGCTTCGGCAAGGTTTCCAATTTCTACTGTGTCTAATAGTGAATTTGTTGAATATAGTTGTTTAAAGTTGTATAGTTAATAGTTCCCTTAGTGTTAAGTTAGAAATAGTTAGTTAGTCCCATACGGGACTCAGCCTAGGGACAGGGCATGCCCCAGTCCCCGGGCTTCAAACCTCGTGACTGTTGCAAAAAAACCTATGCCAGTCAGTGATCCCCATAGAAGCTGCTTGAAGTGTTTAGGGGAAACCCACGTGAGCAACACGTGCCGCATTTGCAAGAGCTTCAAGCCATGGACCAAGAAGGAGAGGGACATTCCTCTCCAAGCTCTCCTTATGGAGTCGGCCCTTGCACCGGCCTCGCAGCCGACGAGATCAGACTCTGCTCCAAGCACTGCAACCTCAGTGCGGAGCGTGCCGCCGTAACCGACCAGCACCGATCCCCATCCCCGGTAGCGGCTAAAAAGCAAAGAAAGTCCAGGAGGGGGCGTTCTCCTACGTCCCATCAAGGGAAGAGAGAGAGCCAGAGGCGAGCAAAGACCTGTGCGAGGCAGCTCTTCCCCTCCAGACGGTGGCCAGGCTCCAACTCATGTTGAGCTGTCGAGCCCACTTCAAAACCCACCTGCAACCCCGGCACATATATGCGCAGCACTCCAGAGGCGCTAGAACCGGTCCACTGAGGGAAAAACTTCCGGCACCAGTGAATGTGGCAAGCACATGCACCTAAAATGGAATGGACATGAGCAAGCACTCGAAGAAGAAGTGGTGATTCAGGCTAAGGATCTCTAATGAAGACAAATAAGCTATGCAACATGGTCTCCTGTATATCAAACTTTTTAAGGTTATATTTTAAGTGAAGTCCATGATTGATTTAATTAACTTTGGCAAAATGTTAATTTTGGTTTGTGTAAATTATTTACCTGTTCACATTCTGAAAGCTTTCAACCAGTGATGAGGTGATGCTATTGTATGATTTTCTACAGCAGAGCCACATCACTGTCAGTGAACTTTCCAACAGCATGCACGAATTCCAAGGTAGAAAGGGTTTGAAACACTGCATTCATTATAATCAATCCCTCAAGGTCACAACCCTCTGAAAAGCAATCTCCTGTTTTTGCTTAGTCTCCCTCCTTTCCCGCCAACTAGATGCATTTCCTTTTAGTAATTCTACACTCTATTAGCAGATGGCATTTTTATTTTTCTGTAACTATGCCACCGTAAGATGAAGTGTCCAACAGGAAAGCCATCTGACCCACTTTCATGAGTATCATTTTTTTTACTGGGAGTCTATCACAAAGGTTACAGATAATGGATACTAACTCTTCTTTAAACTTGCTCACCATTAAGCAGTGATACATTAACACCTTGCACTAGAGAACCCAGATAACAACAAGTTATTTATTTCAAAGCATGCCTGATCTTACTACAGACAAAACACTCCAGCTAACTACACAGGGTTGACTGAAATTTGTAATTCCATGTTGCTTCCGTCTAGTTCTATCCCTGTATAAATTCATCTAGGGCTTCTCTACATGAAGATGTAGTTTGCAGAAAGCTGGAGCATGACTCTAATCCATGCTAGCCTGCTGTGCACTAACTGTCCATGCGGACCCTGCTGCTGTGCACTAACATTCACAAACAGAACCATTTCAAAGCAGGGGTACATCAAAGCACACTAAAATGACTGGTTCTACACTAGGAAATTAGGTCAGTATAACTATGTCACTCAGGCGGTGTGAAAAATCCACAGCCCTGAGCGACGAAGTTAAATTGACCTAACTGCCTGTAGACAGTGTTAGGTCAACGGGAGAATTCTCCCATCCACCTAGCTGTCTCCTCTCAGGGAAGTGGCTTACCTACGCTGATGGGACAGTCCCTCCCATTGTAGTATCTTCACTGTAGCGCTACAGCAGCATAGCTGCACCGCTGTAGCGTTTTAAGTGTAAACAAGCCCTAACAAATGGTTAGTGTGCGTCAGCAGGGTCCTCATGGACAGTTAGTGCACGGCAGGCTAGAGCTTGATGATATATCAGGACAACGATATAAAGCAATTCACAGCATCATAGGATATGGAATAGGCTTCTTTTTTAAATAGAGACATTTGCTCTCCACCTTCCAGTACGAAAAGGCGTGTGAATTTCCTCACTTGCAGGCACGCCTTGAGATCTGACTCATTCTCATACTTCCTTCTTTTTCCACTATAGTGGAGCTATAAACATTTCCCGGTGCTATGGCACTGTTACAGGTAGGCTTGCAGCAGCTGGCAGAGGACATCCATCTGAGCACAGTATTTGTGGCAGGAGAAGGAGAACAAACAGCAGTTGCTCATTTTATTTCTTTTTAAGTGTGTGTGCGCGCGTCATTCCGTACTGCAACATATAATCCAGTACTAAACCACAAAGCAGTTATCACGCTTAACTAAACAAAAGTGATTTAGAGTATTAATACCTGGCAAAATGGGCATTTATCCCGGAGATAATTGATAGAAAATACAGAACAAGGACTTGGAGTAATTCAGTACGAAGATACCTCACAGATGAGCTGAGATTTTATTTTATTGAGATTGCCCCCTCAGTGCACAGGGATGTAGGCACAATGAAGGTGAGCTTACATAAGTGTAAGGTTAAACTGTGGAATGCCTCAAATAGCAAAAGGCAGAAAGGCACATAAATGAAAGTATGCTTAAAATCAGTTCTGTTTCAGGTCTCAGTGTTGTGTCAAGCAGAGAGCTTTGATGAAGTTGCATGCACATGCAATCAATTCTCACCTCTAGTCAATGGACATTAGCATGGGTTAGGGTCAAACACTATCCTGAATTGAACCCTGCTGACTGGAATACAATGCTACAGAATCAGGCTGAAACTGAGGGCTTGTCTACACTGACAATTTACAGCTCTGCAACTTTCTCGCTCCGGGGTATGAAAAACACCCCCCTGAACGCAGCAAGTTTCAGTGCTGGAAAGTGCCCCTGTAAACAGTGCATCGGCGCTGGGAGCTACACCTCTCGTGGAGGTGGATTTTTTAGAGCGCTGGGAGAGCTCTCTCCCAGCACTCTGCCATGACTACACAAGCCACGTTAAAGCCGGCAGCGCTTTAGCATTGCCAGTGTAGACTAGCCCTAAGTGATGACTTTTAATCACAATATACTTTGCTGAGGGTTAGATTCTGATCTCAGTTTCTTGGGTCTAAATCCAGAGTATCTCCACTAAAGTCAAAAGGGTAGGATAATATGGTCACTGCACACATACCTGCTAAATATACGCATAAGCAGAAAAGCTAACATGAAAGCTAGACAATCAAACACACTCCTCCCCCAGGACCCTGGAAACACCAGTGAGTATAGTTTGGATGGTGGGAACGCTGTGGATTGGAGGTGGGAGACTGTGTGTTAAACCAGAAGGGGATATAGCAGGGAAACATCTGTTTTACACAGCAATATTACTTCCCCCAACAAGATCATGGAATTGCCACAAGAAATTCCAGTAGACTTTAAAGTCGACAATTTCAGCATTATCTCCAAGTCTACAAACCGGGGTGTTGGGGGAGGGAGCAAGAGTGGTGTGCGTGTGTACGTGCACACACTGCACAAGTATGTATACAGAGAGTCAACAAAAGAGCAGATTCTCAGTAAGTCATTCTGCCAATTGGGAGACATGACGTGGGCATATGGCTGGAGTGACACACCTCTTCCCTCTATGGCCTTATCTTCACTAGGAACAAGGTGTGTTTTTAAACACTCGTTAGTTAACACATTAACTCATTAAGGACCTTAGGCTTTACCTCAACCAGCTCACACACATTAAACTACAACTTTCCTTGTCAACGCTAGGATTTTAAACAAGTTAAAAAACCCACACCTTCTTCCTAATTGAAGGCAAAGCCTGTTGTGGTAATGAGCCTACAATCGTACCCTAATTGTGAACTAAGCTGCAAAAAGTGAGTGTAAGTTTATAAGATGTTAAAATAAACTGTCATGCTAATGGCAAAAGGTATGAAAGGGAGACAAAAAGAAGACTGAATTAGTCCAAATAAAAAGGTTCACTGATGTAACTCAAGGACTGTGTTAAGATCATGCCTGGTAAACAAGAACAGCATGGAACCAAAATCAATTAATCAAAATTGGTGTATCCCTTTTGGGTTCCTTACAGAAAGAGACGTAGGGAGAATAACTGGTTACTGGAGCAAACTTCACCGTCACGGCTGCCACCCCCACCATCTCCTGGCACCTGGGCCTTCTCTTTTCTAATGCTGAAAGATGTCCTGGCCCCAGACCAAGCCAGAGAAAGGGAGCCAATGACACTGCCACCTCTATCAGCTTTGGTTAAATCCCAGTCACCAGCTGGGATGTGAGACTTTGTCTTATTCCCTTCCCCTTTCCCTACATTTCTTTTCTTTCCGATGCCTCTCCTTTTTCCTTCTGTCTAATAAGAATCTGTCTTAGTCAGCCAAGACTGTATATTTTGCAACCCAGCTATGAGCCTGTGATCAGGAAGCAGCAGCTAAAAGCAATGCACTGGTACAAGCAATGCTCCATGCTGGTACAAGTTGATCAGGTCTCAGAGTGGTTGATAAGACTGTGTGCTGTTGCCTGTGTTTTCCCAGCAGTGAGGTTGCAAGTGGCAGTCAACACCAGAGACAGAAGCTACATTTTTTAAATCTTTGCTATTTTTTTCACACCCCTTTTGTGTGTGTTTGTCTTGTTTTCGTCTTCTTAGGAAACAGGATCAGACTTTAAACAGCAACAACAGCACCAGCCTTCTCTTTTCCCCAGAACGACAGCTATTACCATCAGATACCATCTAAGAGACAGTCAAACAAGGGTTTTTTCCCCCTTCTAAAAAACTCTCTAGCTAAAGAGAAAAGGAACGAGGGATGATGTTAAAATGAAAGCCATTTAATACTTCATATTTCATATGCTTTAAGTTTTTCCTCCATTTCTGTATCTTTAAAAATGCTTTCACTCTTATTAATTATGTGTTTGCCATGGTACTAAGCAAGCTAAGGTCTCTGTATACCAAACCCCAAATCTTGTTTAACACTGTTTAATGGACAGTGACTCGGTTATGTTAATACCTTTGGCCCATATATTCCATCTACATTAATACAGTGCCTAGTGAGCTGGAAAATACCTGTCCTTCTGCGCCCAAAGAAGATAAGTAGGAAACTCGAAGGACTGAACAATAAGGAATTTTCATAAACAACCTTCCCAACCATGTGCATTTCCAGAGGAGGAGTGATTTCCCATAAACACCTATAAGGTTTGCCTACACAACAGTTTCATTCCCCTTTTACCTCTAGTTAAGTGCAGTTAACTGGCCATCAATTAATGCTGTTGTAAATGGTCATCAAGACACTCCACAAACATTTACTTCAAGTGACAATATTTGTGGAGGGTGTAATTTAGCATCTACAAAGAGGCTGGTTAACATTATCTCAATTTAAAAAAGACCACACATTCTATTCAAACCATAAGGCCATGTCGACATTAGAGAGCTTATGCTGGCGTAGCTATGTCATCATAACCCCTTGTCCTAGTGTAAAAACACAGTGTACGCTGTCAGAAGGAGTTCTGCGGACTTAGGAACACCACCTCCCCAAATGACATTAGCTCTGATGACAGAAGCCATCTTCTGTCAGTATAGATGTGTCTTCTAGACTGTGTCATTATAGCTATGTCACTAGGGGTTTCACACCCCTTACCCACATAGCCATGCTGGTGTACGTTTTAAATAAAGACTTGGCCTGAGAATGCATAAACCCATATGTAAGTGCCCCAAATATGGCACTGGTGTATGGAAAATTGGTTTTGAAAGCAGGAGAGCTGAAATCTGGGCATTCCTGCAGAAGATGAGACCAGTGTTCGCAATTTTCTTAAAACAATTTTACCCCATAATTTTGCAAGTTCTTTGTTACCTAATAAAACCAATATACATGTATTTAAGTATGTGGGTGGGATTCCCAAAACTCCTAAATGACTTAGGAGCAAAAGTACCATTAAAAGCACACATCCCTTAGTCTTCCAAGTCACTTGGGTGCTTTTGAAAATCCCATCCACAGGGGGAAAAAATGTACAAGATTAACAGTATCCAAATACATGCAGTATCCAAATACACGCACAAACTCCAATCTATAGTTGTCTTTGACTGTTAAAAATATTGCTACCAAAAATGCTTCAGTAATATTTATTGCATATTGACAAATAGATTTTTACTGCCCTGATTCAGGAATGCAAAATGTAACCCTATGTGCATTGCTACTCACATCACACAAAATATTTTGCAAATATATAAGTTAAAGGAGAGATTTAAATTAATGTTTATGTTCCTTGCACAATACAGCAATATCTGTCACTTTCTCATATCATTGGACATTACTGTGAAATCAACTTCTCATTCCCGATGTAATTAGTTTACTGTGATTTTTTAAAATCTGATGTAAAAGATGTAGTGAGATGAACTGCATACAATTAAAAATAATCTTTTCATAACTCGTAAATGTAGAAGTGTACAAAGCTAGATGCTATATGGATATGTCAGAAATAATATGCAATACAGGATTCAGGCCTCAGTTGAAGAAAGTATCCTTATTCATGAAGGGCAAAGCACGTACTCAAGTCCCATTGAAGTCAATGGAACTTAAGGACATGCTTAAGTGCTTTCCTGAATCAGGGCCTCATTTTATAAAACTCAAGCCAGAATCCTGTAAGTTCAGACCTCTGCCCCATTAGGGTACTCTCACACGGGGCTCATGGCAGGATGGGAACCTAAAGTAGTTTCAAACATTGTTGCTGATTATTCACAGGCCATTTTAGTCCAAAGATTTCCTTGAGTGCTTTTCATTCCAAGAAGGAACTAACTCTGTCTCTCTCTCTCTCTCTCTCTCTCTCTCATGTAAACTAGCCTTCCTACCATCATTAATCTTAAAAACAACAGATATGCAGAAGCCATGTGAGAAGCATCGCACACATCACTATTAAACCTCAAGCTGCTGTGACAACATAGTGCTTCTTAGGGCTGCAACAGGAGGAACTATCAAAACCTGCTTACAGTTTATCACAGATAACCCTTTAATTAGCTCCATGCTCATCTGTTGCCAGCTCCATATTACCCTGTCTAACTGCTAGTCAAAAACACTTGTCCATTTCAAACAACATGACTGTAAAAGTAACTGATTTGCTTTCCAAAAACACCTATAAAAATAATTTAAAGGAACAATGACAGCTTGTTCAGTCCAAAACAATAAACCTACCTTGAAATCCCATGCAGCATATATCTTTCACCTACCAGGGATGAGTGAGATTTTCTCTTTCCTTAACCTTTTGAGAACTAAAGAGTTTGACAGCATCCCTTGATCCATTCTTTCCCTTCATGCATACTACTATCATTTTATATTGCAAGGATTATGGACCTGATTCTGAACCATAGATGTTAATTGGAGTTTTTCCACTCACTTAAATGGGAGGAGGATCAGTGTTCATCTAAGAGCTAAATATATTTGCATAGGGAACATTCTATATTCAGGATCATGTCCACTGGAGAACAGCATGCGCCAGGCCAGGCATGTTGGAATTCTGTCATAACTGTTGCTATTGAAGCAAGTAACAGTAGTAGATCTGTTTGCAAAAAAGACTTAGCCATTATCAGTATTATTTGCTGTATTGCAATAGCATGTAAGAGTCCCAATCAGGATCAGGGCATTATTGTGGTAGGCACTGTGGTAACACACAGAAAGTGACAGCACCTGCCCAGAAGAGCTTACAATCTACATGGAGAAGACAAACAAAATTGGGGAAAGGGAAGAACTGTTATCCCCCATTTTATGGGTGGAGAAATCAAGGCGCAGAGATTAAATTACTTGTCCAAGATCACACCGGAGATCTTTGGCAAAGCCAGTAACTGGACCTAGATCTGCCACATCCCATTTCAGTGCCTTAATCACAACATGAACATGATCTTTCCTCTTCTATATAGATTATATATCACAAAACTTTCTTATGGTTTCTGATGCGTCCAAGTGCTTCCTTGTTTTTGTTTTACATAAACGTAGCAAATGACTTTATATTAGTAGTGCTTTTATCTGATAAGCACTGCACAAACATTAACTAGTTCATCTAAACAGTCAGCTATGTTTTTGTTATTAAATGGCCACAGTAGGTGCATGTTTGATTATGAACACTCCTTGTTTGGCCTTCTGCATGATTGTGTATTGAAGAGAGCCCTTGTAAAACATTTTCCCCCCATTGTGTTTATACACACACAATTTATTTACATATCCACTTACAGAGCTACATGCAAGGTTTTTTGTGATTTTTTTTGTTTTTGTTTTGTTCTTTTTTGCTATGGGCTTAAACCTCCAGCTCTTAATGGGAATTAAGTTAATGCAGTTAATGGGAATTTTGCCTGCCTAAGGATTGCAGGATTAAGTCCTATGGTCACAATTTTCAAACATGCATGCCGAGATTTAGGCACCTGAATGCATATTTAGACACCTATATTAAACACCATGATCTTCACAGGTGGTGAGCAGCTTCAGCTTAATTTACAATGAGCTGTGACAGCTCAGCACATCTGTAAGTTAGGTCACTTATTTAGATGCCTATGGTAAATAGTAATTGAAATGCCTAATTTTGGACACCCAAATTTGAAAGTTTTGGCTTATCCTTTCAATCATCAGTACACTACGCTGCTCTTTTCTCTCAAATAAAATTACTTTTAGATAAAAACAATATGTGAGTGTGAGAGACAGAGAGCATGCATGTGATTATATTAATTTGCTATGAATCATGTCTATTGCAGGTAAGTTTATACCCTCTCTTCTTAAGATAAATGTGTGGATATAATATTGTATGGGTGTACATGCTACCTAAGAGCATAAGAATAGCTATGCTCGAACTGACCAATGGTCCATCTAGCCCAGTATCCTGTCTTCCAACAATGGCCGGTGCCAGATGCTGCAGAGGGAGTGAACAGGACATGACAATTTATTGAGTGATCCATCCCCTGTTGTCCAGGCCCAGCTTCCGGCAGTCAGAGGTGTAGGGACACCTAGAGCATGGGATTGCATTCCTTAACTTCTTGGCTAATGGCCACTGATGCACCTATCCTCCCTGAACATATCTAATTATTTGTTTAACCCAATTATAGTTTTGGCCTTCACAACATCCCCTGCCAACAAGTTTCACGGGTTGAGTGTGTAGTGTGTGATTTGTACACAACTACACACGGTGATACTTCCTGGCTGAGGTTTAACATTTGAATGTTTTACATAACTCACCTGTTTTCTTCAGACTACCCTGTATTGTATGTAACATCATCATTTACACATTTTTTCCCTCATGTTCTATAACAAGGGCAATGCCTAGTTCTCCTCGTGAGCCTACTTATTTTCTCTACAATCTGTCTCATGCTCAAGATTTGCACCATTCTCCCCTCTCCAATGCCAATATGGCACTATCTTGTGCCCAGAAGGCACAATGCAGCATGTGATTTGTGCTGTCTGCCATTGGTGTAGTTTCATTCCTCCATCAGGAAGGGGGCAAAGGAGCAAAGAACTGTCCAAAACCCTGCCTCAAGAAAGGCTGCTCCCTCTTTGCTGGGCCTAATTCCTAATTCTAGATGTAGAGAATAAAAATAGAAGTTTTGCAGAAAATGAAGTCTTCCTCACAGCAGTCTGTATTGCTATCATCATGCTCACCTAACAAGTTTTCTAAATACAATGCTTCCATATTGTATGGTTATTGTCTTGCTCCCAAATCTACAGAAGTCTAGTATAAACTCATCTCTTTATAACACAATTGGCCCATAAGAACAGTAGAGCAGGTAGCTAAGGAGATTTTCTTATGAACTTTTAAATAAATGTTAAGCATTTCAGCCATTAATTCACCGTATGTATGCTGCCCTCCCCCCACAGCATGGCCTCCACTGTTTCATTGGATAGGTAAGGAGAGGGGAAATTTAGTTTCTGATTTATGAAGACATCTCAGAGCTCCAGGGGAATGTAGCTGCCACTAAAGCAGCTCTAAAGACAGTATGTACATCAGTGCATCAAAGACACAGCCATGGTTTAAAAAGCTGTAGAAGCATTAGAACAGTCACTTTTTAACAAAGCCGTAGACTATGTAGTGAGAAACACAGACTCAACTGTGATACAGACTTCCTGTTCTATTACTTTGGGATATAAGCATGGCAAGAGAGCTCACATCAGTACTCCATGTTAAAGGAAAAACAAAGGAGCATACACCAGAGTGGGACCCATTCCACTCCATTACCAAATTACAAACTAAAGCCCTGATCCAGCAAAGCACTTCATCTTATACTTAACTGTAAATGTATGACCTGTCCCATTGGAGTTAAGCATTTGCTACTTAGGTGCTTGGTTGGATTGAGGCCTGTTACTTTAGTGCAAAATAAAATCTGTCTGCTGGATTTTACTAGTTTTGTTACAAATATACCTGATCAGTAAGTTACCATTAAGCAGCAATTCAGTTTTTTGGAGTTTTGACTAAGCCAGAGGTTCATAAACTCTTCCACAGCAAGGACCAACTTGTATATCATCTCGATATAGCCAGACTGGGATTCACCACAGCTCCAGTGTGATCCAGGGGACCTAAATGCATATTTAGGCCTTAAAAACGATTAAGTGCCTTGCTGAATCAGCACCGCAGGTACCTAAACAAAAATGACTTCAACAGATACTGCAGGAGCTCAGAACCTCAGAAAAATTAGGCTGCTAAATGTCAGGAGTTTAACTTCTAATCTAGGTATCCAAGTCTGAATATTTTGACCATAGTGCCCGCAAGTCTGTCTATTTTTTTACTGTTTGTTTTGATTAACCATTATTGGTAACAAACTCAGATATTTTTGGCTCAAATCGCTAACAAATATTGTCTCTCTCCCTCCCCCAAATAAACAAATTTCTTCTCCCCATGTTTTGAGAAGCTGCTGTCCTGCCTTCCCCTTTGTTTATGTACTTTTTGTGAACTAGAACACCTCTGGGAATGGGAGGAAAATACAGAATTAGTGTTTGTTAGTTTGCAGTTTGCTGCAAGTCAGGAGACCCTCTCTGCAGAGGGAGTGTTTATTACTTCTTCATGTTAGAGCATGTTTTATTCTTTAAAATAAGAGAGAAACTGAGTAGGACATCCCAACACCAAAAACATTTTAAAATGTAACAAATGTGCTGGACCATGTCCTTTTAAATTACTTTTTGCTTAAGATGGATGTTCAGTTAGGTTTGTTTAGAAGAAACACATCCACACAGACAAGCATAAACAGATACTGCATGATGGATATTAGCATGTTATTCCTTAAAAAGCTATGTTCAAGTCAAAATTAAAGGTCAGGCAAACTCAGAGAAATTCAGGTTTGAGGATTAAAGCCCAAATTCTGCACCAGTGAAGTCAAAGGGAGTTTTGCTATTAACTTAAATGGGAGCAGGAGCATGCCCTAAATTCCTCGCTTAAATGATGATCTTATATGTTTGGCAGTATTTCAGCACAGTAAATTAAAGTCACAGAATCAGAAAGTTTAAGGTCAGAAGGGACCACCAGCTCATGTAGCATGACCTCTTCTATATCATAGGCCTCCAACACCGAAACCAAACCAAACAAAACTTGAAACTAGGGTGACCAGATCACACAGGTGAAATATCGGGAAGCGGGTGGGGGGAGCAAAAAAAAAAGCCGGCGGCGGAGCAAAAAAAAAACGGCCGCCGGAGCTCCACGCCCCGCCCCCACCACCAGCTTGCCTCCGCTCCGTCTCCACCTCCCCCCTCCCTCCAGCGCTTGCGCCGCCATACAGCTGATCAGCGCAAGCCTGGGAGAGAGGGGGGAGGAGGAGGAGGAATGCGGCGTGCTTGGGGAAGAGGCGGGGCCAGGGCGGGGATTTGGGGAGGGATCCAATGGGGGAAGGAGGAGGCGGAGTCGGGTCGGGGGGGGCCGCAAGCCCCCTCCGGCCTCCGCTCCGCTTGTGAGTGGAGGCAAAATATCGGGACAATTTGCGTCCCGACCGAAGGTAGGTCGGGACGCAGGACAAATAAGCAAATATCAGGACAGTCCCGATAAAATCGGGACGTCTGGTCACCCTACTTGAAACTAAAAGTAGTTTTGTAGGTGTCCTGTCACAAGCAGAAATCACTAATCCAAATCCTTAAAGAGCACAATTTTGAGCCCAAATTTAATTTCACATTGCTTTTTTCAATACTATGAAAGCAGTTCTCTCTCCCTTAAATTTTAATGCCACTGCAAACGCTTGGGAAATGGAACAAGGGGTGCACTCTAACCATACAAACCAAGAGGATGCAAACCAATTTCTGTCCCTAGAAAGACCAACGCACAACGTCACCAAACACACCAATTGCTCTGAATACTGGAATCTTGCAAGAGGATCCTAAAGAACAGACCTGAATTTAGATCAAAATCGTGCAGTCCCCACACTGCATTGAACATACTAATACGAAAATAGATCTGGCCCTGAAGAGCTCATAAAATAGCAAGAAGGGGGAAAAAAAGGCAGGGGGGCGGGAAGGATTTTCAGGCTTAAATCATTTACATATAATCTACTTTTTATGCAACCTCTGCTACAGAAAAATGTATATGCTCATAAAGTAGAAAACACTGAACATAAATTTAGCTCAGAATGAAACGAATGCAGTTATTCTAGGGAAATCTTTGGATATGACACATCATGTTGTACCTCAGTCTTTACTAGATGGCACAGATGAAAATCTCAGACACCTTCTTCCTTTACCCATCCAAGCATCCAAATGAGTAAGCAATCTATTTATAGCTACCAACAGTTACTGTTTCCAGACGTACTTTTTCTCCTTAATGAACCACCTTCCCAAAATGGAATTTCAGCTTTCAGCTATTCAGATTTTTTCCGTTAGCTCGGAAACCATCCCAAACAAAACTATCTGCATGCTTCCTAGTATACTGCCAAATAAACTCAAAAAAGATATGTAACTTTTTCCCCCCAGAGTGATTAAACTCCAGCTAAGAGAACCAAGGAAAATTTGAGAGGAAAGTAGCATAAAAAGAATTCCGATTTTTTACTCTAGTATTCCCAAATAAATTCATTGTGATATGCTTTCTCCCAAAAATCAGGGACACTCCCCCAACTGAGTCCAATTATTTATTCAGACTTTAAAAGCAAATATGGACAAATAGAATAAAGCATCTGCAAAGTACAGGGACATTACTCCAAAGTACGAGTTGGTTATCATCACCATTTGTAATGCAAAGCAGGGCAAAGCAGCAATCTAAAGAGAACTCCAATAATATCACGTTTAGCAGAAATTTAAAACAGTTCAGGTTTGGAGGTAAGGGTGGCAGGCATAGGGAGAGATGTCCTGTTATTGTATTGCAAGAAGTCTGAAATAAATATGCCCATATTAGTACTGACATTTTAAAAACATATTTCAGGAAGGTCAAAGTTCTGTTTTGTTTTTATAAGACAGAAACAATTCTCAGACTCTGCCACCTCACATATTCTTTAAGGTTTAAAAAATTTATTCTCAAGATTCTGATAATTTCATCAATTTATTGCCTTATAGATCTACCATCTTAACATCTCTGAAGTGCAAGAGTCATGCTTCAGCATTTTTCTGTGTTAAACTTTGCCCTCTTTTTTTTTTTCTCTATCTTGTAACTATATAATCTACTGGAAGTCCTGCAGCCTACTGTAATAAGTATTTGGTAAAGAATGACAGTGGTGAAACAGCATCATTATGAAAGAGAAGAACCCCATATCATACCAACATAAAATGCAACCTCTGATCAGTTCAGGAACTAAATCAAGGGAGGAGGAGTATATCTCATGAAGACAATGTTCATGGAGAATTTCAGTCTCAACAAAACAAAATTACATTTGTTACCACAATAATATTCCCACAAATGCAACTTGCTAACAACAACAATGCTGAAGACCTGTTTTCTCTACAGAAACAAATAGCTGTTTTCTGTAAAACATTACCACTAATCCCTTTCTAGTCAACCTAAAACACACACTGTAACAGTCATAGTAGATTTCATTGCTCATTAAAGTATAGGAACTAAGGTTTGCTCAACTGCCAGTGATTATACCATCCTACTGAGTGTAAAAACATACATACAAATTACTGCCATAAAAATACCCGATTGTTCTCAGAACAGTGACAGAAAGCCATTCCCTTAATTGGATCTGAACTGCAAAGACAGAAGGGTGTTTGGGTTTGTTTTTTAATTAGCAGCTAAGAGGCATGTTTCTCTCTTTCATGCAAGTACAAGCACCTATCTATGCTACAACAAGAGCCGAACATCTCTAACCATAGCAGAAGTATTACGAAACATTTTCATTGTCACTGTGGACAGGAAAACATGGTTATAAAACCAACAGACCTGATAGAATTATGGGTAAAGAAACTAATTCTATTCTCCAAAGTAGCAAAACGCCCTCAAAACTGAGTTCTCATTGACAGAAAGTCACTAAAACCATATGATCTAGCCCACTGGCTTTGCCATTGAATGAAACCCTGGCCCCACTGACTTCAATTGCAAGATTCCCAAAGGGGGGAGGGATAGCTCAGTGGTTTGAGCATTGGCCTGCTAAACCCAGGGTTGTGAGTTCAATCCTTAAGGGGCCACTTAGAGATCTAGGGCAAAAATCAGTACTTGGTCCTGCTAGTGAAGGCAGGGGGCTGGACTTGATGACCTTTCAGGGTCCCTTCCAGTTCTATGAGATAGGTATATCTCCATAATTATTATTCACTTCAACAGGGTCAGGATTTTACTCAGAGTTCTTTCAGGGATTAACAGAATGGATGGGATTTCAAATGGGTAAGTCTATGTATCAGCTTGACCTGTCTCTCAACCTGTGGCCAGTACCATCTTGGCTATTGTCAAATAACAATTAAGAAATCTTCCTTCTTGGAGGGAGCAGGGAAGACACTTGTAAACAATAATGTTTATTAAACAGAATTTGTAAATAGTAGGGTCAGGAAAGACTGATCACTTAGGGTAGGTCTACACTAGAAATATTACAGCAGGACAGGGGTTCTTCAATCGCTGTAGTAAATCTACCTCTCAACCTAGCAGGGTCTACTTTGGAGCTTAGGCTGGCTTAATTACATCACACAGGACTGAAATTTTTCACAGCCCTGAGCAATGTAGTTAAACTGACCTAACTATAGTGTAGATCAGCCCTCAGTCTGACAGGTATTTTACAAGGCTGATTCCTCCATTCTGCCTAGACTCTAATCTAATCTTCTCATAATTACCTCCAGAAAGGATACCTCAACTACATCCCTAAGTGATTTAATTCAATGATCAGTTACTCTAATTGTCAGATATTTTGTTTTTCTTTCCTTAATTTTAGCCCACAGCACCTCCAATTTATCCAGCCCCACTGTACACCCACATAATGACAACAGATGATAGGTGCTGAATCAGGCCCATTATTTCTATCTTGTGATCAGCTCCTTCATGGGCATTGTGATCCAGGAACCTCTCAGTGGCAACTCGCAAGGAGCACAGAGGAGATGTGTAGGGGTTACAAGGATCTTCTGGGCCTCGAATTTACATTCTAGTTCACTAAGAGTGTCATGTGAGGTCTCTGCTAAAAAGCCCGTGTCACATTGGCCATCAATATCATTCTGAAACACGTGTGGATGTTGTGTAAGAGTAAAAGAAGCAGATGTATTTTTGCCTCTATCCTTTAAAAAACTGGAAGTCAAATCTTACTAAGGAAAATAGCAAGGAGCATAAATCTGGCAAGTCAAGTGTAAAAGTATAATAATGCAGGCCAAAAAAAAAGTTTGAAGAGCAACTAACCAAAGACTAACACTAAAACAAAACAAAACAAAGTAAGTACATCAGAAGCAGGAAGACTTCCAAACAATCAGTGGGGCCACTGGACAATTGAGGTGCTAAAGGAGCACTCAAGGAAGACATGGCCACTGCAGATAAGCTAAATGAATTCTTTGCATTGGTCTTCACTGCAGAGGATGTGAGGGAGATTCCCACATCTGAGCCATTCTTTTTAGGTAACAAATCTGAGGAACGTTTTGGAACAAATTGATAATTAAACAGCAATTTTAAACAGAACCAGGTGGTATTCACACAAGAGTTCTGACAGAACTCAAATATGAAACTGCAGAACTACAAACTGTTGTATGTACCACCTATGGCTGAAAGAATCCTCTGTGCCAAATGACTGGAAGATAGCTAGTGTAATGCCAATTTTTAAAAAGGGTTCCAGAGGTGATACTGGCAATTTCAGGCCAGTAAATCTAACTTCAGTATTCGGCAAATTGGTTGATCTATAGTAAAGAACAGAATTATCAGACACAGATGATATTGGGGAAGAGTCAACAGGTCTTTTGTAAAGAGAACCCATGCCTCGCTTAGCTATTAGAATTATTTGAGGGTGTCAACAAGCATATGGACAAAGGTGGTCCTGTTGATATAGTGTACACGGACATTCAGAAAGCCTTTGACAAAGTCCCTCACCAAAAGGCTCTTAAGCAAAGTAAACAGTCAAGGGATTAGAGGGAATGTCCTCTCATGGATCAGTAACTGGTTAAAAGATAGGAAACAAAGAAGAATAAATGTTCAGTTTTTACCACGTAAAGTGGTAAATACCAGGGTCCCCCAAGGAGCTGTACTGGGACTTATGCTGTTCAACATATTCATAAACGATCTGGAAATGGGGGTAAACTGTGAGGTGGCAAAGTTTGCAGATGATACTAAATTACCCAAGACAGTTAAATCCAATTTGACTGCAAAGAGTTACAAAGGGATCTCACAAAACTGAGGTGATCAGGCAACAAAATGGAGATGGAATTCAATTAAGTTCAAAAGTAATGCACACTGGAAAAGATAATCCCAGCTATACATACAAAATGATGGGATCTAAATTAGCTGTTATTCAAGAAAGAGATCATGGAGTCCTCGTGGATAGTTCTTTGAAAACATCTGTTCAATGTGCAGTAGCAGCCAAAAAAGCTAACAGAATGTTAGGAACCATCAGGAAAGGGATAGATAAGACAGAAAAATATCAGACTACCATTTTATAAATCCATGGTATACCCATACCTTGAATACTGTGTGTAGTTCTGGTTGCCCCATCTCAAAAGAGATATATGAGAATTGGAAAAGGTACAAAGAAGGGCAACAAAAATTATTAGGAGTATGGAACAGCTTCCATATGAGGAGAGATTAAAAATATTGGGACTGTTCATATTAAAAGAGAGATGACTAAGAGGGGATATGACAGACGTCTACAAAAGCACGTAAAGAAAGTGAAGAGGGAAGTGTTATTTACCCCTTCACATAACACAAGAACCAGGTATCACCCAATTAAATTAATACGCAGCAGGTTTAAAGCAAACAAAAGGAAGCATGTTTTCAAACAACACACTGTCAGCCAGTGGCGCTCATTGTCAGGGGATGTTGTGAAGGCCAAAAGTATAACTGGGTTCAAAAAAGAACTAAAGTTCATGGAGGATAGGTCCATCAATGACTATGCTCTGGGAGTCCCTAAACCTCTGATTGCCAGAAGCTGGGACTGAACAACAAGATGGATCGTTTGAAAATTGCCCTGTTCTGTTCATTCCTTCTGAAACACCTGGCACTGGCCACTGTTGGATACTGGGCTAGAGGTTCTATTGGACTGCCCCAATATGGCCATTCTTATGAGTTATGTATATACACTGAAAATTATGTTCTTAAGTGTCTAGAGACTGGTCACCAGGAAAAGTGGAAAATAGATAAAAAAAAATTTGCCTGAAAGAAAACCTATCTGTTAAATTAAGTATTGTCTGGTACACAATGCGCCTCCATTCATCAGCCTGAATCAAATGCTAATGAAGGATTGTGAAAAATTCAGAGAAAAGTAACAAGAAGAAGAAAATATGTGGGGGGCAGCGGCACGAGGGAACCCTATCTTTAGGTACACATCAAAGCTTTGTTGTAGTATATTTTTGGACAAAGACAGGCTGACATCCTTCACCTAGGAAGTAAACAATGGGGCATCTCACCTAGGCTTGACTGAAAATGCTGGTGAGAACTTCGGGTGAGATAAGCTTCCTTAAATAGAAGGATAACTTGTTAGTTAAGTTTAGTCTCTAGAAAGCATGTTATGATTCACTGGCGCAGACTTCTGCTCCCGCCGGTGGGTGCTCGACCCCCCTCTGCCCCTAGCCCTGCCCCAACTCCACCCCCGCCCCACCCCCATTCCAACCTCTTCCCCAAAGTCCCCGCCCCAACTCCGCCCCCTCCCTGCCCCTATTCTGACTCCTTCCCCAAACCCCCGCCCCGGCTCCGCCTCCTCCCCTGAGTGTGCTGCATTCCTGCTCCTCCCTCTCCCTCCCCAGAAGCAAAGCGGGAAGCGCAGGGAGGTAGGTGGAGGAGCGGGGACACGGCACGCTCAGGGGAGGAGGAGGTGGGGACCTTGGCTGCCGGTGGATGCAGAGCACTCACTAATTTTTCCCTGTGGGTGCTCCAGCCCCGGAGAACCCACGGAGTCAGCGCCTATATTATGATTTTGTTTTATATGTAACCATTTGCTTCCAATATTCTTCCTCATGATCACCTGAATCGCTGTTCTTTGATAAGAGATATATTTATAGTGAAAACAGGAATAAGTTTAAGTGCTGTGGTGTTAAGCAAAGTGCTGATCCTGAATTGAATCTTATAAGCTGGTGTGCGCCATTCCTTTGGGAACAGCAGCCCTGGTAATTCTGCGAGCATTCAGTGGATAAGGGGCTGCAATACGCCTGTCGTTACCTGTACAGGGAGAGCGAGGCCTCGAAGGTAGTGCTTGTGTCACCAAAGGCTGGTGGTGAATTCAGGGAGCTGACCCACAGCAGGCATCAACAAGTCTTCCTCAGACTAAGAGCAGGTGGTGGTGAGGCGCCTCACAACCCTGGCTACCCTTGGGGAGCGTCACAGGCATTCTCTTGCCTTTCATGTTTGTTTGGTTTCCCAAAGTCCTTCTCTGTGCCTGTACCAGAGTGTTTCCAACAGACAAAGACAGGGAAACAGCAAAGCTTTTGTGGCATTACTGACTTTATGAAGGGACTGTTTGGCTGATTCTCCCCAATTAGAGAATTCTCAGGCAAAACAAATTCTATTTATTTTACAAAGTGGCAGTAAAAGTTTCAGAATAGTTTCAAATCCACCAATGCAACATATATTAGATTCCAGCAGCATTCACAATGTGCTAGGTGATGAACAATTTGCCACTTAAGACTCCAATAACTGCTGCTTAGAACCTCAGAGAGCTAAGGCTTAAGCCTTTAACAAGAGCATCCCTAAAGCTAGCAAGAATGTTAGGAATGTCACATTTAACTGGCTTTAACCTTCTGTCCTTGCACCAGGCACTGATAGTGCCCCTGCCTTTATAATATAAAAGAGGAGGTAGCCCAATTACACATGTGCAGGAGCATGGTAATCATCAGCTCAACATAAAGAGCTACGTTACATTCTTCTTGTGCTCCCTCACGAAAGCCCAGAGAGCAGGCCCAGATGACTGAGGGACCTTGTTTGGGACTTAGGACCTGAATGAGCAAGGCAGATTTTGTGGCTGTTCCATCATAATGATGATACACATCTGAGATTAGAATTTGGCCCTCAGTATTGCAATGTAAAAAATTAATAGTAATAAAACCATTCTTTGTTGCAACTGCTATATAACTATAAGATAAAAACACAACTTCCACATTCCCCAAGCCTCCTTAGCCCCAAGAACTGCCTGCCATCTGTTATACATTTTCAGATTTGGAGTGTAAAATATTGGAAATAGAAAAAAATTCATGAAAAAAAGGCAGCTGCACAAATTATGCTACGCAGCATAGACAAACAGCCCCATGACTTGTTTATTCTTGAAAACAGACTATTAAGTATCACATGGAAGAATATGATTCTCAGACTTTAATCAACAAAGAGCTCACTTCATTGGATATTCTTCCTGGTATACACTTTGAAAAGAAACAGGAAATGCCAGCTTTGCCATAAAAGCCACACTGGTCTTCTCTATGAAAAAAATTAATAAATGTGTTCTACATCTCAAAACACAGCAAGCAAACTATTCATCGTGCAGATCAGCAAAAAGCTCTAATCACAAAACTACAGTCTATATTAAGTAAAAAAACACCAAGACAAACAAGACTAGAAGTTTGAACTAGAGACTCTACCACTTCTTGTCCTGACCTGAACTCCACAATTCTGCAAGCTTGGCTTTTCTCTGGAGTACATAAATATCCCATGCCAAGATATGCTATTCATTATATTATCCAGTGAAGGAAAACTGGTCAAATTGCAATTATCCCTCCCCCTAGTTCAGTTTGTTGCCATTAACTAGACAGAGATACATAAAACAATTACTTGATTTTTTCCGACAGTAGTAACAATTTAATAAAAAAAAGTACATGCTATCTTAAATAAGAAATTTATTTAACTTAATTTGAGAACATTTTAATGATATGCTAACCAATTAATATTTTCAATATGGGACTAAATATTCTTCTGAAGTATAACAAATGAAATGCATGAGTAGACTCATTTAAAAAAAAAAGAGGAAAAAGACTGATTTCACTAAACACAATTGTAAGGTTTGATTCTGTTTCCACTGGAGTCAAGAGGAATTTTGTTATTAACTTCAATGCGAGCAGGAACGTGCACATTACATACAATACAAAAATGTGCAAGTTGGAAGATAGATAATAGAAACATTTTTTATCAAGTCTGTAACAGATTTGACACTTTTGAATCTGGATACCAGAATGTAAAGAAACTTTGTGGACTGAGCATTCTCTAAATCAGCGGTTCTCAAACTTTAGCCACCCGAGGACCCACATTTTGATTTAAAAATATTCAGGGGCGCTGGGAGGAAGGGGGAGCAGTTGATCAGCAGGGCCCATGGACCCCCCGGGGTCTCCTTGAGAAACACTGCTCTAAATGATGATGCCTTCAGCAACCAGCAAGAAATTATGGGAATATGGAAGATGGGATACAAGATTCTGGGTTGAATCTGATTTTCTGAAGTGCTGAGCACTCACTAATCCAGTTAAAGTCAGTGACAGCTGCAGATACTTGGCACTTCTTTAAATCAAGCCCTTGCTATCTCCAAGCAGGCACCTGAGGCACCAAAATCAGGATCACTTTTGAAAGTTTTGGCCTAATCTTTTTAGTGTTGTGCTATTATTGGGGAAAGGAAATGAGGGTGGACGGTTTTTGAATAGAAGATAAAAAGGAAAGGATTTTGACTCCATGCACGCGAGCCTAACCTAATATTTTCTGACTCACTAGCTTAAAAAAGGTGTTACGTATATTGAGCATAGCCCTTTGTTGGGATCATATGGGTAATTAAGAATCTTATGCTTAGACTCCATGCTGAAAAGCTCCTCTCCCTCCTGCTTCCCTTTTTCTTCCATTGGGGGAGGGGCACAACACACACAGAAATGTAATAATATCACCTATAAAGGACTGTGCTGCAATTTACCTACCCATCTGAACCCATCTGTGACTAGAAAAACTCCTTATGCTGGTGTGAACTAGAATGAGCTTACTTGGAGAAAACTCTAATGCAAGAATCTCCAGTGAAGAAGGATAACATGTTTCTGAGGCCTGGTCTACACTACGACTTTAATTCGGATTTAGCTGCTTTAATTCGAATTAACGCTTGACCCGTCCACACAACAAAGCCATTTAATTCGAATTAAAGAGCCCTTTAATTCGATTTCTGTACTCCTCCTCGACGAGAGGAGTAGCGTCAAAATCGGTATTGTTAATCCGAATTAAGGTTAGTGTGGCCGCAATTCGATGTTATTGGCAATTAGATGTTATTGGCTACCCACAATGCAACGCTCTGGAAATCGATGCTACTACGGTAGCTTGGACGCACACCACCGAATTAATGGTGCCTAGTGTGGCCGAATACATTCGAATTTATAAAATCGGATTCCTAAATTCGAATTATATAAATTCGGATTAATCCTGTAGTGTAGACATACCCTGAAATCTGACATCCCTGTCCTTGGAAGCAGGCAGAATACCCCTCTAAAGCAGTTTAATTTAGCTATAAGCTATATTTGAAAATATACAAACAAGTTTTCATTAAGAGGGAATATACCACTAAACTCTAATAATGTTTGAGATATGGCAGACTGCTAGATGTCACAGGGCATTGATAAAATACACCATTTGCTAGGGTGCCATGAATCCTGGAGTGGACTAGAAGGTGTTATGAGATACTATAATTCCCTAATTTAGGCTCCAATTCAGCACGCCTGTATTTATGTGTTGTGAGCAGGCCTACTTGGACTACCAAGTTATCCAGCCCTAAATTCTCAACGTTTCTGAATTCTTTCAAACAGCAATTCCAGAAAGGGTGTCCAAGCCTTTTAGAAACTGTCAGGATCAATTCATAATCAATATTTTCCCTCCTTGAACAGAATTTGTACAACAGTTATTTAGCCAAAGCATTAGTGGGGAACCTTTTACCTAATTTAGTTTCTAATTTATAAGGTTTGCTGCAATAATAGGAGACTGAATGTAGGGTCATTGGCTTCTCTAAGGAGGTTGCTAATAAGGGAGCCAAATGTTGTGATTTGTGACATAGACTCATAGACTCATAGACTCATAGACTTTAAGGTCAGAAGGGACCAATATGGTCATCTAGTCTGACCTCCCGCATGATGCAGGCCACAAAAGCTGACTCACCCACAACAGAATCTTCCAGCCTGCGACCCCTGCCCTATGCTGCGGAGGAAGGCGAAAAACCTCCAGGGCCTCTGCCAATCTACCCTGGAGGAAAATTCCTTCCCGACCCCAAATATGGCGATCAGCAGAACCCCGAGCATACAGGCAAGATTCTACAGCCGGACCCTCATTTTACCCGCGATGGCCCGTTAATGCCTGTTTGACTAAAATCACATTATCCCATCAAACCATTCCCTCCATAAACTTATCAAGCCTAATCTTGAAGCCAGAGAGGTCCTTCGCCCCCACCGTTTCCCTCGGAAGGCTGTTCCAAAATTTTACCCCTCTGACGGTTAGAAACCTTCGTCTAATTTCAAGCCTAAACTTCCCCACGGCCAGTTTATATCCATTCGTTCTCGTATCCACATTACTACTAAGCTGAAATAATTCCTCTCCCTCCTTGGTATTAATCCCTTTGATATATTTAAAGAGAGCAATCATATCCCCCCTCAGCCTTCTTTTGGTTAGGCTAAACAAACCGAGCTCCTCGAGTCTCCTTTCATAGGAAAGGTTTTCCATTCCTCGGATCATCCTAGTGGCCCTTCTCTGTACCCGTTCTAGTTTGAGTTCATCCTTTTTAAACATAGGAGACCAGAACTGCACACAGTACTCCAAATGAGGTCTCACCAGCGCCTTGTATAACGGAAGCAGCACCTCCCTGTCCCTACTAGAAATACCTCGCCTAACGCATCCCAAGATCGCATTAGCTTTTTTCACAGCCACGTCACATTGCCGACTCATAGTCATCCTGCGATCAACCAGGACTCCGAGGTCCTTCTCCTCCTCCGTCAATTCCAACCTATGCGTCCCTAACTTATAACTAAAATTCTTATTAGACATCCCTAAATGCATCACCTTACACTTCCCACTATTAAATCTCATCCTATTATTGTTACTCCAATTTACAAGGTCATCCAAGTCTCCCTGCAAAATATCCCGATCCTTCTCCGAATTGGCAATACCTCCCAACTTTGTGTCATCCGCAAACTTTATCAGCCCACTCCTACATTCGGTTCCGAGGTCAGTAACGAATAGATTAAATAAAATCGGACCTAAAACCGAACCTTGAGGAACCCCACTGGTGACCTCCCTCCAACCCGACAGTTCCCCTTTCAGTACTACCCGCTGGAGTCTCCCCTTTAACCAGTTCTTTATCCACCTCTGGATTTTCATATCGATCCCCATCTTTTCTAATTTAACCCTGCCCAAGGGAAACTGAACAGTGATCACCAACCCGATTGGACAGCCATCATATAGTAATATATTTTGCTCTAGATAGACACCATAGATCAAATCAACCCAAAGCTGATGTTAATTGACAACCTTGTTTTTTCCCCCCTTTCTTCATGCTTTCCTTCCCAACTGTAGCTAATCTTAGACAAAACCAACAATAAATAATCCAGATTTCTCCAATTTTGAGGGACTCATCCTGAACTCAAAAGATTCATATATTATAATACCAGAAAGGACAATTGTCTGACCTCTTTTATAACACTGGTCATAGAATTTCCCTGAATTAATTCCTGTTTCCACTAGAGCATATCTTGATTTTAAAATGGACAGAGAATCCACGACAACGTCTGGTAAATTGTTCCAATGGTTAATTACCCTCATTGTTAAAAATCTGCATCTTTGAATTTATGATGAAGCCAATCAAATTAATCCTGTCTCTATGCTATCTTTAAATGGTATCTTTAGAAATGCTGAAGACTAGATAGAAGTTTTGTCCCCCCTACGTTCCCAAAACATGGATAATGCCTTGGCATATTACAGACCACTCAGCATTTTAATACTTTCCTTAGCATGGATGTACTTAAATTATCTTCTAGCTCTGTATCACAATATCAGTTCTCATTTTACTCCCAAACTTCAAAAGGTCACCTCTTTAAACTGCAGAGTGCCAGAGTTATTTAGCAGCTTTTCCACAATAATGAAAATGTTGTAAACCTGTTTTAATGGAGGGGTTGTCTGAAACAGAGTTGTACTTGTACCCATCAACCCTTAACCACGGGGCGGGGATACTCAGGAAGACCAGGGCTTTAAAAAGTTTAGAGGGGGATTGTGAGAGGGGGCTAGATACACTTAACATTCTTTAAACTTAAAGCCAAAAACACCCCTGATAAAAACAAAACATCAACAAAGGAATGAACTGCAGGAGTAAAAAGAGAATGCAGGCAGAAGTCCAGCAACACAGTGGGAGCTATCCAGTTTATTGCACCCAAAGCAGCATGTATGATTATCTGCCCTATGGGCAAGTGGCATATATGTGCATTTGGAGCAAGGAGCTCCTGGCCCTCAGACACCGTGTACCGGCTTTGGAGACCAGAGTGGCTGAACTGGAGGAGCTAAGGGAGACAGAGAGGTACATAGATGAGACTCTCCGGGACACAGTAAAACGGTCCCACCCCCATCTGACAGCTTCTGTGCTGTTGAGGAGGATGAAAGTCTCAGGGAAGGAGAACATCCAATTGGAACAGAGGGAAACAATTCCATAGTTGGACCCTTCTTCCAGATGATGTCATGGTATCCAATTGCACTGAGAGGGGGAGGGAACTCCTGTTATTAGAAAGAGACAGGTAATAGTTATGGGGAATTCGATCATTAGAAACATAGATAGCTGGATTTGTGATGACCGGGAGAATTGCATGGTGACTTGCCAGCCTGGTGCGAAGGTTGCAGATCTCTCGAGACATCTAGAGAGATGTATGTGTAGTGCTGGGGAGGAGCCAGTGGTCGTGGTACACGTAGGTACCGATGACATAGGGAAGGATAGGAGAGAGGTCCTGAAGGCCAAATTTAGGCTGCTAGGTAAGAGATTGAAGTCCAGGACCTCCATGGTAGCATTCTCTGAAATTATAGCCATTATTAACATACCTTTATTCTTCCTCTTCAGAGGTACTTAACTATATTTCACTCAGCCAAAAATTAGAACAAAAACAAAAAATAAATGGATGTGAGTTCAGTGAAAACTGCTGTCCTTGTGCCCAGCCATCCTGCTGCTTATTGCCTCTCTACTGGCAAAATCCAGGGTAATGAGGAAATAGAAGAAAATCAGTAGAAATGGTAACACCCAAACCATGACCCTTTCCCTGGAATTTGAAACTGTGATCTGTCTGGGACGACAAGCATTGAATACTTTACAAGAGACTGTAAGTACATATGCAGTAGTGGCTAGAATTAGTAGTTGAAGGGTGGTATTATTTTTTTCCAACAGTCTATTGATTCATAAAGACTTCCTCATCTCCTGCCCCTTTAACCATGACTCCACCCAGAACTATGTCTCTGCTCAGACCACAAGCGGGAACTATGATTCACTAAGGAAAGTACAGCCCTTGGCCAGTTTTATCTGCTGAATGTTCCCAGCCACTGGAACCTTCTCACAGAGTTCTACAAAAAGACGCTGAACAAATACAGAATGTTAGTTTCTAATACAATTATATCAACATTCGCACACACGCTTACCAGGGACTAGGACTGTTTGTTTGTTCCATGGAACTACAGTAGTTTATACAGAGATCCAGAAGTATCACTTTTCCTGGAGACAACTTTTAAAGCTAAATAATTTAAGAGCTTCATGAAAAACTAATAGGCTTTCACCAAGCATAAACCTAGGATTTAGCAAGAATATTACAATGACAGTAAAATCTACTGAAGGACTGACCTAATTAACATTGTAATTATTGATGAGGTGCGCCACCCGATCATCTGTGCCATAATGGGGCAGCAAATCCACTGAAAGCCCATGGAATCTGTCAGTGACACACACTGCTGTTGCACACAGGGTTAGGCTGTCAGCTAAATATATTAAACCACACGGTTTTCAAGTGATTTCTACTAACATGGTATAGCGTAAAACAGACCTTTGAGCTCTGTTTCCCCCACATAGATGGGCATTGAAACTCTCAATCTCTAATCCAGCACATCTGTTGGATTACATTTTCAACAGATAATAAAATAATCATAAACCACACGCCACTGGTCAATAAACTATACGGATGAGTTATTTTGATAAATTACTAGCTCTTTTTAAAAAATAAATAAGTTGCCTTATAAGGGTGGCCTCTTGTACACATTGCAGCTCACTTAATATCTCCAGAGTAAATCTTTTCAGCCGTTCAGGTTGTTTCTGGATGGGAAAAGCAACAAATATACTTGGCCCACTTGCAGGACACTTTGGCTTGGTCCACACTGGGGCGGGGGATCGATCTAGGAAACGCAACTTCAGCTACGAGAATAGCGTAGCTGAAGTCGACGTTTCCTAGATCGAATTAAGTTTACTTACTGCGGGTCCAAGCGGCGCAGGCAAGCTCCCCCGTCGACAGTGCTTCCTCCTCTCGGCGAGCAGGAGTTCCGCAGTCGACGGGGGAGCGCTTCTGGGATCGATTTATCGCGTCCAGATGAGTCGCGATAAATCAATCCCAGAAGATCGATCTCCACCCGCCGAATCAGGGGGGTAGTGTGGACCTAGCCTTTCATTTAGAAAAATAGCTATTGTACTTGCTATATTTTCAGCTGTAACCTCCATTCCTCAGCCTGTAAAGCAGATTCAACAATCACAAAAAAGGAGGCTTACAACTGGCATTTGGCTATGTCTACACTGCAACCAGTGGTGTAAATTGCAGTTGTGCAAAAATACCCATGCTAGCTCACCAAAAATAGCAGCAAAAACACAGCAGCAGACTTCAGCACAGGCTAGCAATTCCAGTACAAATCCAGGGGGCTGGGTGGGCTTGTACAGACCCTGCTCAAACCCACACTGCTGCATCCTCACTGCTATTTTTAGTGAGCTAGCTAGATTAAAGATAGTGCATCTACAGGAGCTGCATATCTCACCTCCAGCTGCTCTCCGGCCTAGTAGTGGCTGCATTTTAATTGCATATGTAGTTAGTGAAATGGTGGGTGATCATCTGGAATGAAAGGCATTTGATCTACACATACATGTAAGATATTCTATTTATTAAACAATTAATATAATCTTGGTAATGTTAAAGTAGACCGACTACTTATTAGAAGTCAGATGCAGGTGTTTGGTCTAATGCACAGGCTCTCAATCAGGAGGGATTCCACAAACAGATCCAGGGGAATCATGACCATCCTCCTTTTCTTTGTGGCTAAATCGGAGGGGGTTCAGAGTATCCTGAAACTTCTTTTCTGTTCTATCATGGGGCTAGGAACCATTGGTGTAAAAGGACAGGTCAACTAGCATAAAATACTTTTAATTAAACACACAGACTCATTCTATGCTGTGCAACAGGAGATTCCTCCTCTATTCCCCAGGCCATCCTCTGTGCCGAAGTCTGCAAAGGGGTGTAGGTAGGACTGCATATAGCAGTCCTACACTGCTCCTGCACAAGGAAGCATTCTCCCCCTCAGATGGCTGCAGTGCCTTTAGGGCCCATACATCATCTGAGTCCAGGGTAGAGGCCAGCATTGGCCCAAGAGTTACAAGAATTAGGGAAAACAGTCCCTTGGTGCTATCTTTTTAAAGAGTTTTAGGTATAACAGCAATTGGGTCCCATTTTGCAGCCTTTCTGTATGCGTAAGTCCCACTGAACTCAATGGCTATGTGGGCAGGTTGCAGGATTGGGCCTACTTTGGTTAACACATTCTGTTTTTCTTTCAAGGAAACATGCTATGTTTGGAACCATTTGGCATAACCAGGGAAATACATCCTGATGCATGTGAAGTTTCTCAGTCTCTTACTCATCAGTCTCTCGACTGTGTAGGCCACAGTGTTTTCTGCCCCCCCCGCCCACAAGTGCTCAAGGGGATGTGACCACACAAGCTCCACCAAAGAAACAGCAGGAGCACAGAGCTCTTGTGAGCCTGAGGGAATCCCATGCAACTTCCATGAGAAAGGGAAGACCATTCTCGGAGCACCCTTGGCCCCCATGATAGCATGGCTCCCCCAGGAACCTCAGCTGCACCCCAAGAGGCGACTCACATGATGTGAAGGAGCATTAGGTCAGCACTGACAAGCTATATATTGTCAGAAGGGGATTAATGCTATGGAGAGCAACTTTCTCCTGGCCTCATCCTCTCCTACCCTGCTACACAGCCTCCAAAACTGCAGAAGCTAAACATGTGATGTGGCCTCCTGCAAGTTTCAGGGGCAAAAGAGATGGTGCTGTTTGCCCCCAATGCCTCCACTTGTGTGTGCAGACACAATATTTGCTTGTGTTCCTTCCTCGCTACGATTATATCCCGCAGCCAACTGTGCTTATTTGGGCAAAACTCCCATTGAAATCCCAAGATTTCGACCTCAGCTAAAAGACGAGAATGTCTTCTCTTGAACCAGTCTGTTTAACCAGTTGGCTATATATGTGGGAAATATTTGGGCTGTCTTATTCAATGGATCATAATGGCTCTATTAAGAATTAAAATGATAAAAAAAATGGATTTGCTTATCATAAAGCCATAGGATGTTAACAGACAATTTTTAAAAGAATATGAAATACTATTATGTTCATGGTCAGTGAAAGTTAATAACCTAACCAATCCGTTTCTTTCAAATAAACAAAGGTCTTAATCCAAGTTAACCAGCCTGAAAAAGTATTTTAAAATCAAAATCAATTTTTAATTAATTTTATTTAATTAAGAACTTTAAGAAAGTAACTACTTAAAGTATAACTTTAACAGGATTTAGAAGGGGGGAGGGGAAAAAAGGGTTCCTGGACTGAGACCTTCTAGTTTTCTCCCTGAAGCAATTTTTAAATGGCTGAGTTATAAACCCCTGGAAAAAAGAAATGGCTTCTATGGAAGGCCAGACACAAGTTCTTGTTACAGCACTGCCTAATGAAGGTAGGTGGTGAGGAAACAGAAACTCAATTGTGAGTTTAATGCCTTCAGGTTTTTCACTCCAAAAAAATCAGTTTGAAGTGAGTATGTCAGCTGAGTGGCATGAACTTCCCAACACTCAGTCAGGATTCCAGATCTTGTTTAAAACAGACAAGTGCCAACAAGAATGGGTTTTTTTGTAACGTACACACACATTAATACAATTAGGCAATTGCTTGATGTGTTCGCTCCAGTGAGTAACAAAATGTATTAAGAGCTGGTTACAATTAGCACCTATCATTATCTAGGCACTTATGAAAAAAATACATGCAGACAACAGTGGGTATGTTTTTCCCGTAATGCCTGTTTGCAACTGTCCCGCTGTTTTGAGGTTATTCACAAAACTCAAAAAAGGAGAGTTTTGTGAATAACCTGGCCTGTAATATTTTGAGAACACAGAGACTGGAGGTGTGCTGTAAATTTTATTTTTTTTAAAGAAATAAAGTAACATATGTTCTGTTCTCATAACAGTTTTTAACTCCGTTGATTTCAAAGGGATTGCTCCTGATCTATGCTGCTGTAAAAAAGAGAGCAGAATCAGGCCTGTTACCTGGATACACATTTTTCTTACACAGCTCCTTTCTTTCACATGGTACAATGGGATATTAATATAATGGGACACAAATAATTAAATTCTCAAAGATATCCATTACACGATGTTTGCTTCAATCAAGTTTAGCCAACTAACGGCTTACTCAAATGACTTCCACTGATCCCAGTGGCAGCTGGATCAGGCCCTTAATGTGTTTCTACTTTACTATGTATTGAGCTCAATATATAACCTACATTCACCAGTTCAAGGAAAGAAAAATGTTTATACTTTTGGGTGGGACTTTGGATATAGATTAAAGCCAAGGTGCTATGTTTACCAATCTTTTAAAGTAATATCAACATGTTGAAAAAGCTCTTAGGAGAGATCAAAGGCACATTTAGCAACCATAAATTAATGTTGAAATGCTAATGCAGCCTGGCAAAATTTTACTCTATCAGTTGCCTGGGGCAAGTAATTTCAGCTAATGGACAAGTAAATACTATTAGTTCTTTTCTTCATCATCATAGTAGGATGAACAAGTTTATTTTGTGTCAGGGCTGGTGACTTTTTACGATAATTTGGCAACGCTATGCTGAAACACGTTACAGAGAAACTTGCTCTTAATGCAAAATAAGCTTCTGAAAGATAAGGGACTATTCTCTTTAAAAAGCCAACATTACTTTAGGATTTACCACTCACAATTCTTGCGAGTTAACCTAACATATGACAGAATGTTTCTTGCCTTACACATGAAGATGTCTTGTATGCAGTGCTGGATAAAACCTTCTTTTATCTGACGAATTACAATTCTGGTAAACAGATCAGCTATTTTTTTTTTTTTTTTTTTTTTTGTGGGAATAGCAGCAGCACCAAACACATGAAAGATGCTATATCATGAGGGTACAGGATACTCTTGTGGCTGAAGCACAGTACTGGAAGACAGAGGCCCAGTCTACACCTGAAGCTTTACTGGCATAACTATTTCAGTTAGCGGTGTGATTTTTTTTTTTTTTTTTAACTGGAATAGTTATACTGGCAGAAGTCCTACTGCAGATGTGCTTATATCAGTATAGTTATTCCACTTCCTGTACTGGAATAGCTATGCCAAAATAAAGCATCAATATAACTACATCCACACTAGTAGGAGTTGTACCGCTTTAACTGTACTGGTATAGTTAAAGCGGTACAACTGTCTAGTGTAGACAAAGCCAGTGGATTCAGTTTCTATTTCCAGCAATGTCAGAGACTCCCTGCATAACCTTAGGTAAGTGACAACTTCTCCCTGACTCTGTTTCCCCATCTGCTTCCCAGAATCAAGTCTTTCATCCTGTAGATATGGCTTACTCTCTTTGTTCCTAGGAGGTATACATTTACCCATATTAAAATGCATGCTGTTTGCTTTTCCCTTCCACTTCAGGAGAAGACACTGTTTTACCATGCGTCTGACGAAGTGGGCATTCACCCACGAAAGCTTATGCTCCAATACATCTGTTAGTCTTAAAGGTGCCACAGGACCCTCTGTTGCTTTTTACAGATCCAGACTAACACGGCTACCCCTCTGATACTGTGTTTTACCATTCACAGTGATACTACTTCCTGCATCTCTAGCACCTTTCTTCTGAGATTACAATGCATTGTATAGACATCAAACACCTCTGCAAGGTAGGAAAGGATTGGCCCTTTTATGGAGGAGGGAAGCTAAGCCACAGAGTAGCAGAGTGATTTCCCAAAGGTCTCACAGTAAATTGGTGGCCCGGCTAAGAATAGAAACCAGACCTCCAGATACCTGGTCCTGTTTTAATCACACACAACACCTCCCCTTGTTCTCTATTAGTACTATCCCAGTTATCCAAAACAGGATCATGTCCGTCAATATGTATTGTATTGAGAAAGTCCTCAGTTATCCAAAACCTTAATTACCAGCATTTACTCAGTGTCCATAAGACATTCTGATGGTCAAAACTGTCATTTTTATTGCTTGTTATCCGCAGATATATTTCATTTTTCTCTCTGTATCAAAAGAACAAAAACACTATACTGTATTTGTGGGTACCCCCTTAGTATGCTAAAACCACAACATTCAACAAAACAAAAAGCTGGGAGAATTGTCACACACCACCTTCTCTGAATACAAAATTACATGAAGAAGTACTGTGCAAGAATACTGAAATCTGTTGAGTCAGCTAAGGGAACAGCAACCAAAGCTATTTTGCAAGTAGCAAACTCACCTACTATGTTGACTTCAGCTCTAAATGTGTGAATGTGAAATTGAAGCCATCATGGTTGACAATCAGTAGCACACTTGGGCCCCAATCTTTAAAGACTTTCCCTGTGCTTAACTTTATGCAGTGAGCAGTCCCAGGGATCTGAATGGCACTACTTGCCGTGCAGATGAGCAAGAGTGTAAATCTTTGCAGGATTGGGACATTAGATCTAGATTTTCAAAAGGTGCACAGCATTCACAAGTCCCATTGACTTCAGTAGAGCTGTGAGTTCTCAGCACTTCTGTAAATCAGTCCATCAAAGTCCCCCAGAAATGTTTATTATACTCTTTATAAAGTGTTCTTAAATTAACTTTAGTCAGAGCACAATTAATATCAACCATGAACTGACCTAACTCAGGATTACAAGTGACAATCTTAAAATTGCATCGTTTGCAATTATCCCAAACTACAAAAAAGCAATGTCTGGCCAATGTTATGACTTGGTCAGCAGGGGAAACAGAAGTGGAATAAATCCTTTTCTTTTCCCCTTGCCCCCCCCCTCCTTCTGTTCTGGCAGTGAAGTGCACGAACCCCTGCAGTCACTAGTGTACCCCTCTCACAGGAAGCCAACAAGTTTTTGAAAGGAAATACCAGACCTCTCCGTGAGAAACCAGGCATTTAGCCATGTCCTTGTTTAAAGTTTTACTGGGCTTTCTGCACAAGGGTGATCTTGCAAAGCCGGCACTTTTCTTCTAGCATTTAGCTCACAGATGCCGTCAATGGGCCAAAAGCCTCATGATTTGCTGACCTAATACAGAGTACACAGTGCGTGTGCCACACAGACGGCAAACAGTCTACACAAAAGGAAACTCACCTAGAGGCAATCGCACTGCAGACCTGCCACGACTCATAGTTTTTAAAACTATCTTCTTCTTGTCATTAAAGGATATTTTTTGCCACTATATATATATATATATATATATATATATATATATATATATATATATATATATATATATATATATATATCGCTTCGCTTTCTTTTGGTAATCTCCCCAACTCTCACACCCTGACAGAGCTGCAAAAATAATGTGTTTAAACCATGCGAAAAGCAGAAAACTTTCAGCCAGAGGGCTAGTAACTGGAAGAGAAGCTTGCCCCCCTTTTATTTTTGAAGGGGGGGGCTCCTGTAACAAAGCAATCCAGATGGAGAGGACGGGGGGAATAGATCTCATAAATCTGCTCTTTAGAAAGAGCTGATCACTACAGCAGAGAACTGCCCCTTCCCGTACTCACCTCAGTGAAGAAGTTATCCATTGTTGAAGTGGAGAATGAAACTTGAGGAAGTCAGTCTAGCAAAAGGGCTGAGCAGCAAACCATGTGTGGCCAGGGCGATTACTCCCAGCAAGACTGAGGTATTTCAGTTTTCACACCTCTTCCATCGCTGCCATCACTTTTGCCCCCTCTCTTGACTTCTTCCTCTCCCCCAAAGTCAGCAGCACGTTCATTCAGACAGGCTCCTTTGTCTCTTTCTCCCCCCAGTGTCCTCAGATCCGTGGCAAGTTGCTGCACCAGAAACCTTGGTGGCACACTGCTGCCTTCGCTTGGAGCGGGGGCTGGGGGAAAAAAAGGAGGGAGGAGGAGGAGAGAGGATCCAGCCGCCGAGAAGCACGTGTCTGCTCCGCGTAAGTGCCCCCAAGCTGTCCAGGGCGTGCAGCTCCTGCAAGGACTTGCAGAGAGAACGAGACACACACACGCTCCGGCTGCGCTGTTCCCTGCGCAAAGCAGCAGCCAGCAGGGCCCTCTCAGGTCACTCGCGGGAGAGTCCCCAGGGATTGGCAGAGTCCCCGCCCCCACGGGAGAGGCGCCGCCAATCCCGGCCAAGCGCCTCTTTGGAATCCCGACCCGGCCGGCGCGAGCCCTCCTCTGCCTGCGAGCTGGGGCGGCCGCCGCGCGCTCTGCCCGGCTCACCTAGGGCTCGCCGCGGGGTTGCCCCCACACAACAAAGAGCCGATGCGATCGCTGCTGCTGCGGATGTTTATCCGGAGAGAAGGGGCCACGCGTGGAGCCTCCCACTGTCCTGCAATATCGTTCTCTAGGCCGCACAGTCTCCTGAAGAGGAGAAGGGAAGGGGGCTTCAGAGCTGCCTGGGGAAACCCAGGCATTGGGGGTCACTTCTTTGCTCTGCAGCGGCGTGGTTGCGAAGACCTGATCTCGCTTCATTTGCACCCCATCGGTGGCTCCCTGAGGCAGCCACGAACTAAATAAACCTGTGAGAGACGCAAGAGTCCAGCACGCTGTTTGGAGCCGTGTACAGTAGTAAACGATTCAGGAACACCACTGTTTATTGGTGCTTAATAATCTGTTTAGTGCCGCCAAGGACACAGAAGTGAAGCTAGTCTCTGTCCCAAGCAGCTTACTTTGAGCTATTGGATGCTCGTGTGGAATCCAGTGCACTTTCCCACCTCATAATGCAATAAAGGAAATTCACTCCTGTCTGGATTTTGCGTTGTTCCTGCCAGCTGAAGAGTGTTCTTAAATTATTGTTTTTATTTCTATTTTTTTGCCCCAATGAGCCATGGATGAGGCAAAAATTATATAGATAGATAGATAGATAGATAGATAGATAGGTCTCTTTCGTGTATTCCTATCAATCAGAAGTTGAATTGCCATGAAAAGACACTTTACTTCAAATCCCACCCTAAGGCATAAAAAAGCCTTTTCAAAATGTAAACACAAATGCAAACAAACGCAGACACTTAAGATACAAAGAGTTGGCCCTGCTTACTCCCCTAGTTCCTAGTGCAAAAGGTTCTGTTTATTTTGAAATGCAAAGCCATGTGAAGTGTTGTCATCAAACAAAGGTACTAGGAGACCACTGTTTACACCTGTTTTAAAGGATCTACATCCTTCAGTCTTTTTGCACACAACAAACTCATTAAAGTCAATAGGAATTTTGTACATAGCATCTACTTCATCAGGACACATACCCTGCCCTTATAAAAATATACTGTAGTATTCAATATTTTACTGGCATAGTTCGCAGTAGTACACATCAAAATAGTCTTACTTCAGTGTGGGAGTCCATCATTTTAGGACCTAATCACATCAGCCATACCATCAGGGGCTCATTCACCTGCACATCTACCAATGTGATATATGCCATCATGTGCCAGCAATGCCCCTCTGCCATGTACATTGGCCAACCGGACAGTCTCTAAGCAAAAGAATTAATGGACACAAATCTGACATCAGGAATCATAATACTCAAAAACCAGTGGGAGAACACTTTAACCTGTCTGGTCATTCAATGACATACCTTCGGGTCGCTATCTTACAACAGAAAAACTTCAAAAACAGACTCCAACGAGAGACTGCTGAGCTGGAATTGATATGCAAACTAGATACAATCAATTTAGGATTAAATAAGGACTGGGAATGGCTGAGCCATTACAAACATTGAATCTATCTCCCCTTGTAAGTATTCTCACACTTCTTATCAAACTGTCTGTACTGGGCTAGCTTGATTATCACTTCAAAAGTTTTTTTTCACTTACTTAATTGGCCTCTCAGAGTTGGTAAGACAACTCCCTCCTGTTCATGCTCTCTGTATGTATCTGTATATATATCTCCTCAATATATGTTCCATTCTATGCATCCGAAGAAGTGGGCTGTAGCCCACGAAAGCTTATGCTCTAATAAATGTGTTAGTCTCTAAGGTGCCACAAGTACTCCTATTCTTTTTGCGGATACAGACTAACACGACTGCTACTCTGAAACCTGTCATCATTTTAGAGTATCCTGGGCTTAATTCTCCTGCATCTTGTACAGCAATTTTTACATCTTTACACAGCTACCATTTTGCTTTAGTATCATTTTACACCTGCCTTGTGCTGTCATAAATCACTATACAAGGTGCAAGGCCAGGAAGAGTCAGGCCCTCTAAGTATATGGTTAAAAAGGTGTGACCTGGCACATTTATATTTCAGGAAGAACTGCACTAAAAAAAGTTACAACAATAGATAAAGAAAATGTAAATGTTTGGTCCTGCATTCCTTTCACACCCAGAACCCGTTTGGCTTATTTGGGAGTTTTGCATAGGTAAGTAATACAGGACAGGATCCTTGGAAATCAGCAGCATAACAACACCCAACAACACTGGCCTTTTTAAAGGTGTAACAGACTCAAATGTAAGGTGCACAACAAACACTACTACACAAGCTTAAAATAACATGGGATCTTTTCTTCAACACAAATGTATAAAGTTACCTTTCATCTTCATTTGAAGTTCCACATTTTAGGTGTCATAATATGTAGAAATAAAAAGTGAAATTCCAGCAGGTGTGACATTGACAAAAGTAGATTTAGATCTAAAATAAGAGAGGTAAAGCAATGGGAGATACAACTGAAAGGTAGGATCAGACATATAAAAAAAAATCCTACAGTTGAGGCAAGGGGGTAATTTACACTAATAGCTACATACACTTTAGTTTAGTTTACATAAAGTTGTATTTGAAAACGGAATTGATCTTCTCCATTGAAGGTACAGAAGAAAGGATAAACTCCTGATAAGGGTGAGAAAAGAGGTACTAATCCTCTTCTAATAGCTATGCTCCCCCAGCTCATAAAAGGATGAAGGGAATGGCTGCATTCCTGTAGCACACAGCACAGCACCAGAAGCAATAGCCTTAGGAACACAGAATACAGCCAGGGGAAAATGTCTCTGTATTGTATGCTCCCATGAAATACACATTTTCAAATAAAAGAGCCTCTGGCTGCAGTATCATACCCAAAGAGCTGTTTGTGAAAGGGTAGGCAAAAGCACATAGCAGCATGAGCAGCAGGACAGACAAAAGACAGTGATCTGGTAAAGGCAATGATCACAATAGAGAAGGACAGGAAAGAAGAGTAACTGGGGATGCATCACCCAACCCTATGACATCACCATGTGAATAGCAGCACTGTCTGTCACTTCTCTACTTCTGCCACTCAGGCCATGGCTACACTTGCGAGTTGCAGCGCTGTAAAGCCGCCCCCAGTGCTGTAACTCACTCCCCGTCCACACTGGCAAGGCATTTGCAGCGCTGTATCTCCGTGGTTGCAGCGCTGCATGTACTCCACGTCTCCGAGAGGAATAGCGTGTATTGCGCTGCCGCTGCAGCGCTGCAGTGCCAGTGTGGCCATCCAATGCGCTGTGATTGGCCTCCAGAAGTATTCGGCAGTATCCCACAATGCCTGTTCTAGCCACTCTGGTCATCAGTTCAAACTCTACTGCCCTGGCCTCAGGTAACCAACCATGTGACCCACCCTTTACATTCCCCGGGAATTTTAAAAATCCCCTTCCTGTTTCTTCAGCCCGGCGTGGCATGGAGTGCTATCAGCGAATCTTTCCAGGTGACCATTCCTCCACGCGCCAAGCGAGCCCCAGCATGGAGCAATGGCGAGTTGCTGAACCTCATCAGTGTTTGGGGGGAGGAAGCTGTCCAGTCCCAGCTGCGCTTCAGCCATAGGAATTACGATACCTTCGGGAAGGTATCAAAGGACATGATGGAAAGGGGCCATGTCATAACTATAAAGGGAAGGGTAACAGCCCTCCTGTGTACAATACTATAAAATCCCTCCTGGCCAGAGACTCCAAAGTCCTTTTGCCTGTAAAGGATTAAGAAGCTCAGGTAACCTGGCTGACACCTGACCCAAAGGACCAACAAGGGGACAAGATACTTTCAAATCTTGGTGCGGGGGGAAGGCTTTTGGTTGTGCTCTTTGTTTTGGGGGTTGTTCGCTCTTGGGACTGAGAGGGACCAGACATCAATCCATGCTCTCCAAATCTTTCTGAACAAGTCTCTCATATTTCAAACTTGTAAGTAAACAGCCAGGCAAGGCGTGTTAGTTTTATCTTTGTTTTCTCAACTTGTAAATGTACCTTTTGCTAGAGTGTTTACCTCTGTTTGCTGTAACTTTGAACCTAAGGCTAGAGGGGGTTCCTCTGGGCTCTTTAAGTTTGATTACCCCGTAAAGTTATTTTCCATCCTGATTTTACAGAGATGATTTTTACCTCTCTTTCTTTAATTAAAAGCCTTCTTTTTAAGAACCTGATTGATTTTTCCTTGTTCTAAGATCCAAGGGGATTGATCTGGACTCACCAGGAATTGGTGGGGGGAAAGGGAAGGGGGAGGAATAATTAATTCCTCCTTGTTTTAAGATCCAAGGGGTTTTGGATTAGTGTTCACCAGGGAATTGGTGGAAGAGTCTCTCAAGGCTACCCAGGGAAGGGAGTTAGCACATTGGGAGTGGTGGCAGCAAAAGCAGATCTAAGTTGGTAGAGAAGCTTACAGGTTGTCATGCAGGTCCCTACATCTGTACCCTAAAGTTCAGAGTGGGGAAGGAACCTTGACAGGCCATGACCGGGACACCCTGCAGTGCAGGATTAAAGTGAAGGAGCTGCGAAGTGCCTACCGCAAAGCCCGCGATGCAAACGGCCGCTCGGGTGCTCCCCCTGCGACCTGCCGATTCTACAAAGAGCTGGATGTGATACTTGGGGTTAACCCCATCTCCACTCCGAGCACCACCATGAACACTTCAGAGCTGGTGGGGGCGGAGGAGGAGGAGGAAAACGGAAGTGAGGGTGGTGGGCCGGATGGAGACACCCCGGAATCCCTGGAGCCATGCAGCCAGGAGCTCTTCTCGAGCCAGGAGGAAGGTAGCCAGTCGCAGCGGCTGGTACTTGGTGGAGGACAAACAGAAGAGCAGGTTCCCGGTAAGCGGGTTTTTTTTCGGGAAGGAATTTTTTCGGTGCGGACTCTTTGGGAGAGGAGGGTTAGGCATGCATGCCTAGATGTGGAATAGTGCATTGATGTGATTTATCACATCGCGGTAATCGGCCTCGGTAATCTCCTCGAATGTCTCATCCAGAACGTGTGCAATGCGCTTGCGCAGGTTTATCGGGAGAGCCACCGTGGTCCTTGTCCCAGCCAGGCTAACGTGTCCGCGCCACTGTGCCGCGAGGGGCGGGGGGGACCATTGCTGCACACAGGCAAGCTGCATATGGGCCAGGGCGGAAGCCGCATTGCAGTAGAAGACCCTCCCTTGCTTCCCAGGTCACCCTCAGCAGTGAGATATCGTCCAGGACGAACTCCTGTGGAAAATGTTGGGACAGTGTTCAGTGTAGGTGCCCCCTGCAGCTGTTGGCTCTCCCCAAGGCACAGAAACCCAGAGGACAGTGCAGCCCTGAAACAATCAGTCCCTCTTACTCACCATTTTGAGGCTCCCGTGGGATATGTGTGCTCTGTTTCGGACGGGAAAATTATGCGATTGTGTAGACCCTGTGTGTTTTCTACTCCTTAAGTGCGGGGGGAATCATTACTCTGTCTGGTATAAACAATGCTGCCTCTGTTAAATGTTGCATTTTGCCTATACAGCTGCATCAACCTTGAGACCTCAGCCGTCCCTCTTATCGCCTGCTCAGAGACTGCAAAGACTCAGGAAGAGACCGCGAAAAAGCAAAGAAGACATGCTGCAAGAAGTGATGCGGCAATCTATTAAAGAGAATGAGAAAGCACAGAACTGGAGGGAGAGAGAAAGCAGGATCCGCCAGGAAAACGCAGCGCACCGGCGGTAAAGCACAGAGCACTGGCAGCAAAGCACGGATTGGCTCATAAGCATCCTGGAGCGCCAAGCAGACGCTATCCAGGAGCTCATAGCCATGCAGAAGGAGCAGTACCGCAAGCGCAAACGCCACCCCCCCTACAGCCCTTGTCCCAAAACTCTTTCAGTTGTGCCCCACTGTCACCTCCAACCCACTTTCCCCAACTTCCGTGTTCTTCACACCACCAGCTGCCTCCAACACCAGTATCTTCACCATCCAGCCCTGAAAACCACGACCCTTACCCTCTGCACTCAACCCCCATCACCATGCAGTATAGCTATCCTGAAGTGCAGCACTCACTGCACAGCACACCAGACAGGACATACGCGAATCTGTGATTGTACCATTCCCCACTCCACCCCCTTGTTTCTTTTCAATAAATAATTTTTTTTCTTTTCAATAAATGGATTTTTTGGCTTTGAAAACATTCTTTATTATTGCATAAAGTAAAAGACTCCTTAGCCCAGGAAATAAACAGGCACTGCAAGTCTGCTTTTCTGCTTGGCAAACACTGATTCCTAAAGATTGGAACTACTGCACTTCACTCCCGTGCAGGGCACCAGATATCACTGCTGGTTTTCAGCCTCAAATTGCTCCCTCAAGGCATCCCTAATCCTTGCAGCCCCGCGCTGGGCCCCTCTAATAGCCCTGCTCTCTGGCTGTGCAAATTCAGTCTCCAGGTGTTCAACCTCGGAGGTCCATGCCTGAGTGAGGCTTTCACCCTTCCCTTCACAAATATTATGGAGGGCACAGCACGCGGATATAACCGCGGGGATGCTGTTTTCGGCCAAGTCCAGCTTCCCATACAGAGATCGCCAGCGGCCCTTTAAACGGCCAAAGGCACACTCCACAGTCATTCGGCACCGGCTCAGCCTGTAGTTGAACCGTTCCTTGCTGCTGTCAAGGCTCCCTGTGTAGGGTTTGAGCCATGGCATTAACGGGTAAGCGGGATCTCCAAGGATCACAATGGGCATTTCGACTTCCCCTACCATGATCTTCCGCTCTGGGAAAAAAGTCCTGGCCTGCATCTTCCTGAACAGCCAAGTGTTCCGAAAGATGCATGCGTCATGCACCTTTCCGGGCCAGCCTGTGTTAATGTCAATGAAACACCCACGGTGATCCACAAGCACCTGGAGAACCATAGAGAAATACCCCTTCCTATTAACGTACTCGGATCCTAGGTGGGGTGGTGCCAGAATAGGAATGTGCATCCCATCTATCGCCCCTCCACAGTTAGGGAACCCCATTTGTGCAAAGCCATCCACTATTTCCTGCACGTTACCCAGAGTCACAGTTCTTCTGAGTAGGATGCAATTAATGGCCCTGTAAACTTGCATCAACACGATTCCAACGGTCGACTTTCCCACTGCAAACTGGTTTGTGACCGACCGGTAGCTGTCTGGAGTTGCCAGCTTCCAGACTGCAATAGCCACCCGCTTCTCCACTGGCAGGGCAGCTCTCAATCTCGTGTCCTTGTGCCGCAGGGTGGGGGGCGAGCTCCTCACACAGTCCCATGAAAGTGGCTTTTCTCATCCGAAAGTTCTGCAGCCACTGCTCGTCATCCCAGACTTCCATGACGATGTGATCCCACCACTCGGTGCTTGTTTCCCGAGCCCAAAAGCGGCGTTCCACGGTGCTGAGCATGTCCGTGAATGCCACAAGCAATTTCGTGTCATACGCGTTACGCGGCTCGATAGCATCGTCGGACTCCTCACTCTCACTGTCACTTTGGATCTTAAGGAATAGTTCGACAGCCAAACGTGACGTGCTGGCGAGATAAGTCAGCATATGCCTCAGCAGTTCGGGCTCCATTTCCCGCAGACAACAGATCGCGCTGCACAGAAACCGTTGAAAGATGGCGCCAAAGGTGGATTTCTGGGATGCGAAGCGATGCATCATGGGGCGTTGGGACAGGACCCAGAATGCCCCGCACCCACACCTCCTTCCCACAACCCACGAAGCTCTGTGGGATAGCTGCCCATAAAGCACCGCTCCCAATGGCGCAGCAAATGCTGCAAATGTGGCCATGACAGTGCGCTGGGCAGCTGTCAGTGTGGACAGACTGCAGTGCTTTCCCTACTCAGCTGTACGAAGTCAGGTTTAACTCACAGCGCTGTACATCTGCAAGTGTAGCCAAGGCCTCAGTGCATTTTTCTCCACTAGCCATTCCAGCTCCTGTGACTACTTCTGAAACTGGCTGTTGCCTGCATGTATTCAAACTTGGGATATAAGCAGCTTCACTGTATTGTTTGGCTGTTGTTTGGGGATAGACCTCTAAGGACCTCAGTCCAGCAACAAGAATTGTCACAATGTCTTTACCTGATTGCTCCCCTTGACCATTATAACATAAGCCATTAGAGTCAATAGATACTGATCCCTGTCATATGATAGTGCAAATTACCTTGGAACCTTGATCTAGGACAGGTGATCAAGGCTGTGAAATAAAGTTCAGCCTCTAGCTAAACATTTTGAGTCTTTAGATAGTCAAGTTGAAGCTGTAGCCAAGAGTGTATGTGTATTTTCATCTGTGGTTGGCAAAGAGTAACTTTTTTCTTGCTGTGACTCTCACACACCAGGAACCTTGTCTTTTTCACATCCAGCTTGGAATAAAACAATGCTTTCTACATGAGGCTACATCTGAAAACTGCTCATTCACTTTAGCCAGCGCAGATTGGGGCCCCTGGTTTATTTAGTAATTCTTCTCATGGGTACAACATAATACCTCTGTTCCATAGTCCAAACTAATTTCCAACCCATTTCCAAGTACAATCCAAGGTGTTTGTATTAACCTGTAATGTCCAGTAGGATTTGGGGAGTGGCCATCTTAGAGTTTACATTGAGAGGTGATTTCTACTTCCAGCACGTAAGATCTGCCAAGGTTCCTTAGCTAAAAGCCTCCACGTTTGAAGTGTCTAGGAGCTGGTGGTAGGGAGTTTGAATTGGCCCCTCAAGTCTGGACTTTTCTCCACAGCTGGCCCCAAATCTGTCAATCTTCAGGTCATGCTGCAAGGCACAAGGTTGTTTACACTTGCTTTTACCTGGAGAAGTAAGGGCTTGTCTACACAAAGACATTTCCTGGCATAGCTATAGTGGAGTAATTTTTCCACTACAGTTATTCAGTATAAGTCCCCATATGGACACTATTTTGGAATTAAAGTGATTTTAGTCTAGAATAATTACTCTTCTTAGGAAGTGGAAAAGTTATGCTGTAATAAAGTCACTTTTATTTCAGAATAGAGTCTCTACTCAGAGATTTATACCAAATAACTATAGCTGAATAATGATTCCACCATAGCTATGACAGGAAATATCTTTGCATAGACAAGCTCTAATCTGAAGAGGGCTGAGTCAGGCTGGGGATATATTAAATTATTTAGACTTCTGATTGACTCTTATTTGACGTTGGATCCATGTGCAACTGGTAGTTAATTCATGTGCTTGACTTTTATACATCCTTTTGCAGACATTTGTTAAATTCAATTTACAATTTTAAAAACAAAATAATTTAAATTCATAAAGATGAAAAGTTAAGTGAAAAATTTTCATCATTCCAATAAAAGTAGCATATGTATTTTAAAATAAACATTTAGTAAATTGCAAGAAACCATTACCATTCAAGTACTATTGCCTTCTAGAGCTGTGACAGTGTACACCATCTTAGGATCTGCCACACACTCTGTTTAGCCATGCACGTGTTATGAATATTTGTAAAATATTTGACTTTTCATAAGTAGTTAGCATGACTGACTGCAAGGATGAACTGAGATAAGTAAAGTGAAGGGACTATGGAACAGTGCTAATATATGACAACTGCCTTGCATTGTTTTTTGGGGGGGCACCTGAATTTTGGAAAGGGTCCTCTTTTTATGTTTTGAGTAGCAATATCATCCTTTTTGGCCCATGAATAAACATGGAAGGTTTTTACTAGTGGGAGAAAGTTAGGAATTACATATTGACTTTGATTGACCCTCAAACTAATGCACTGACTGAAGCAGGGTCCTGTGGAAAAAATAGTATGCGATCTTGTCATTAAAGACTGTATCATAAAGCAACATACAAGAGGGTCAAATTAATGTTGCACAGGTAACCTTAATTCCGGCATTTCTTAACTTTTGAGTGCTTGATTTTGAAACCTTAATAATGTTCTTTTAACATAGGGTTTTTGTGTGTGTTTTTCAAAAAGCAAACTAGAAAACCAGAAATTCCATCACATGGCATTCAATTGACACCCACATGGTTTATCAGCAGGGTTGGAACTTTTAGATCCACTGCACAAACCTCTGCCACTTGAGGTAACAGATTAACTGATAACAGTAGTAGGTTGTCATCCTCTATGAGAACAAGCACTAGAGGGGGATGAGACACTTCTCCATCGGTTTCACAGTATTTCTTGACAGCAGAGGAATGGTGAAATTCAGGAATCTTGGGTTCCATTCCAGATTCTGGAGGGGAGTGTTCTCAGGTGGCACAGACCCTTCTTCTGCCCATTGCCCCACAGGTATCACCACTTCTGCTCTGTCCCCTTCCCACCCTGGCTATTCTTCCCCACCCATGGCTCCCCCCAGTCTCATTCTACTCATCTGGCCAGTACAAGTCTCCACTCCCAATCTCCTTGCCTAGCAAGTCCTAGTCTCATCTCTGGAGACTGCCCATCTCAGTCTCCCCACAACTCCCAGTCCCAATCTCCTTGTCTAGCAATTCACAGTTCCTGCCCTCAGCCTCCAAGATCCTTGTTCCAGATTCTTTGCCCAGTCAGTCCTAGCTGCCCCCCTCCCGCAACATCTTGGCTCTTTGTCAGATCTGTCTTCCTTCCCTCCTTCTCCAATCCCACTGGTTCTCAGTCCCTCTCTTTGTCCAGCCATTCCAAGCCTCCCCCCATCTTGGCCCCTTATCTGAACTGAGTCTCCCCCCACACACATTTCCCTCCCCTGCCCCCAGTCCCAGTCTCTTTACTCAGTTAGTCATGTTCCACTCCCTCAGCTCCCAGTCTCCTTTTCCAGATAGTTCAAGTCTCCCCCCTCCAACATCCAATCCATTTCCCTCTCTCCCCCACCCTGCCACACTCTACTCCCAGCTCCTCCTCCCCCAAAGATTTTTCAAAGGTTTATAACTTGGCCAAATTTGGGCAAGTGTTAATGAGGATGACAAAAGGCACATCCTCAACACAAACATCTTCTCTGTCAAATTTCAAGTCCCGGATCCAAAGAATTGGGGCTCTAGAGCTTTTAAAAGAAAATGTTGCCAGAATGTAACAAAGGCAAAACAACATATTTCCCCCTAGTCTTGTTCTCAGAAACAGCTGAGCCATTTTAGCTGAAACTTTCCAGAAAAGAAAGAAAGAAAGAAAGAAAGAAAGAAAGAAATCAGCCTGAGGCAGATATCCTGCCTGGGAAATTTCAGAATGAATGTTTTAACTTTGGCAAAGTTGTAAGCGACTTCAAACAGGGTCTCAAAATGGTGAGCGTAAGGAAATCTTAATAATAGGCAATGCTACCAGCCCCACCTATAATAAGTGGTTCCATTGTACACTGAGTAAGGATTTATAGGACTGGCCTACAATAATGTAGACTTTTTGCCCAGATGTAGCTTTAAACTTAATATGGCTATGAGAAGAATTTACAGAGTAACAATGCAAGTGTCAGTGGAACAAAAAAGTGTTAAGCCACAGGACTATCATGAGCTTCACACAAGTGGCAACTTGCATCCACATAGGACCACTCTGAAGTAATGGGAGCTTTGCATAGATTCATAGATTTTAAGGTGAGGGGGGAAGCATTATTCTCATCTGGTCTGACCCCCTGAATAGAATTGCATCAAGTTGCCTGGGTGTAGGGGTGTGACAGCATGCTGTTAGCAGCTATAAATTGAGCCCTTTGAAAACCAGCACATTGGTCACTGGGTAGAGCATAGGAAGAACTTAGGTAGTTTGGGTTGGGATGGGTGAAAGGGATCCCTTGCATCTGTAGGGAGCCTGATGTACTAATGAGTTCATTAGTTCACACGCTGGGTAGCACTGAGAAGAAAGCAAGTAGTATAAAAGGCTGAGCCAGGGTGCAGGAAAGGGGTTCCATATAACTATTGTTATGTTGTACTGTACCTGGAGCATAAATAATAGTAAAAGCTATTTGATGAAGGTACCCTGGTGGACTGCATGTGCTGCTTAATTCACAAAGAGAGCTTAGCAGCCAAGGTTTCCAGGAGCTGAACTGGGAGCTGTTCACAAGAGGTCTGTCCACTCAGTATAGGGTTTGATCCTTGGTTATTATCAGTCAGTGTAGGACAGTACATTATGGCTACATGTGTATTTTTTAGATCTTGGATATTATGTTTTAAAGGGTTTGTTTTCACTACAAACATTTGTCCTGAAATGTGAGATCCAATTGGATGATGACTTGCCTTAGAAATGCAAAGGTATTATTCTAATAGGGGTTAGGTGAAACCTTCTTGAAGCTGATGGATGTGATAGTGCCCTTCCATCAGGACAAATGTAGGACGTTTCAGGGATCAGGATGTGAGTAATCTGACCTACTAGGTAGAGCCCAGAACAGGAACCAGGAAATAAGCCAGGGATCAGAGCTGGAGATAAAAGCCAAGCGGAGTTGAGCATGACAGGAATGAGGCAGTAGCAAGGTAGACCCAGAAGAGATTGCAGCTGCAGGTATAGGTATAAGTATTGTGTAGCTGGCCACCTGTCACCGCTGCTGAGCTTAAATGAAGACTTATTGGCTCCTTGCAGCCAATTGGGTGGGCCAGCCAATTAGCTGATCCTGACACAGCCCAGCTAGATTCATTAACTGGCCTGAGGCTGAGCAAACTAGCCCTTGACTCATCTGAGAAAACTCAAACCCCTAGTTCCTGACATGAAACAGTAGAAGCCACAAGCAATACTGGTGAGAAGCTGAGCTGTGTGGGTGGGTGGGACTTCACTGGGCACTGAATGCAAATGTAGGGTACTGGGTATATTTGGGGGTGGGAACTATCTGTGAGCAGAAGCAGCGAGAAAGCCTAAGAGGAGCACTTGGAGTGTGACTTTGAGCAAAAGCAAAGCGAAGGATTTTTGGGCAGAGTGCTGGGTGGAAAGAGGCTTGGAACTATGAGCAAAAACACTGTTTCCGGTTTGATTCCTACCAGTTGGGCCACAACAGGGAACAAAATTATTTTTACTGTTAAGATATGTCTGGAAAGACTTTCTGTTTCAAGGGTGTTACTGCAGGATCCTCCGTTTAAATGAGCAAATGCCTGAGATTAACATTGTGTTCCTGAATAATTCTTAATTCCGTGACTTGAAAATAACACCCATTAAACCATGGTTTGCTGCTTATCCCATGAAAAGGCCACACCGACTGCTTTATTTACACCTAAAAAATGAAGCATAAAATAGGAGGGTTGACTCATATTGACTTTCCATAGCTAGTGAGGATTTGATTGTCGAATCATCAGGAAGTTCACTGCAGAACAGTGTAAGACTTTGAGCAAACCTCCTTTCACTTACACCAGTTTTATATGCTGACATAGGACCTGAGTTCAATAGATTTTACTCCTGATTTACACCAATGTGAAAGGTGAGTAAGGCTCTTAATCTTAACTAGTAATGGATCAAGGTAATTATTAATGTTTATATCTGAACTTTAGTTCTTAACCACTAGGAGTAATAATTCAAAAATGTGTATAGCTGGCAGAATTTGGTTATATGTTTATAGCAGTTGAAGCAGTGAGTATTCCCAACCTTCCCATATTAAGTAAACAAGCTTCTCATAGGAGAGGAGAAAATTTAGGAAGGGAGACTCCTTGATTTTTTCACAAACCTCCATATCTTCCTGCCTTGACTAATGTCTCTTCCTTCATTATAACCTCCTTAAGCCCCAGCTCTCCAAACTACTATCTGTTCAGTATAGATAGCTTTGGGATTCTCCTAGGTGGGAAAAGAATTAAAACAACTGCAGAATTTTGGAATAGATAGGTAGCAAACATAATAGCAACATGCAGAGAGACTTGATGCTTTTCTGTATCTGTCAGGCTGGGTGCTTATAAAGAGTCCTGAGATTGTGGGTCCAATTCACATGTTGTGTAAGCAGGTACAACTCCATTGGTTGGTGAGTTCAGTTTGCTTACACCCACAGTGCATTTAGTCCTGAGTGTCTGGGATCCTACAGAGCTCTGATTAACAGCATTAAGTGCATGTTACCCTGCCAATGATTTTTGTTCTCTCCTTTCTGTTTTTTGTTAAGAGTTCCCACAAGAGTGAGGATTTGATTGTTTACAAACTTATGCCCAGAACCACATTGTGGGCTATATTGGGATTTATTGTTTACTTAATATGCTACCAAGTAATTACATTACATGATTTAAAAATCTTTATTCTACATTTACACAGTGACTTGTACTCAAAAGGATCCTAAATCACTCTCCAGAATGTACAGTGTCTAACCTAATCTCTTCATCTACTACTGAAATGCAGTCACCTCTGGATTTAGCAGCAGGCAACACATGTACCAAGAAGCATAAGTCCATGATTTCCATTCTCAATCAACTCCATGGCTCCCCATACATTTCAGATTCCAGTTTCTAAATTCTGTTAGGGCATCCAGGCATTGCCTTCCCATTTTTAAAATCTTGCTATGATCTATCTAAAAAAACTAGTCTTTTTCTCCACTTCCTCCTATAGTACCTGCCTCCTCTGCTCTTTCACACAACTTTAACATGGATAGGGAGAGAGAACAGTCTCTGTTCAGTTCCTGTCATCTTTGGATGTCTCAGCCTCATTGACTGTATATGAAAGTGTGATACCCACTTCACCCAGGGCAGAATTCTCAAAGCTTCTCCAGCTGCCTGTACCAAATTTAAATATTAACCACAGCACCCTCCCCAAAGTGCTAATGGGCATATAGAATAAAGAAAATCTGTAAATTCAAGGCCAAGGTCGTTTGGAAAAGCACCTTCCAAAAATGTGATCAATAGTATAAAAATGAAATTTGATTTTTCTGCATATTGGTATATTTTATTAACAACTTGGTATATTGTCCTCAGACTCCCCACAACAGAGTCTTTGGCAGTGGACTACACATGATGCATTTCAGAGGCCTGATTATTTGTGGTCATTTTAAGGTCTAACTTTCTTGAGTTATTTTGGGAAGTGGCTTGGGTCATTGTGGAATTACAGCTTTATAGGTTTGCTTATGTATTGGATTTTGTATGTTTGTTTGAATGGCTCTTTAATTAAAACTAGACAAAAGCAAAATTCCTGTCTGAGATTGTTCTTGTCTGTTCTGGGATTACAATGTAATCAGCCTAGTTTTGTCCTTATTTAGAAATAGGAAGGCATTTGTTTTTGGGTAAACAATGATATTACACACTCCAATTTCAAGACTCTGAGGAAGTCAGGGAAGTTCAGGAAATTAGCAAGTATAGTGCTGGTAGTGGTAGTGGCATGAAGTCTGTCTGCACTTGCTCTTTGTCTGTGCAACATTAATGGCAATCAAGAACAGAGTAGAGACTAAACTGGGATGGTGAAGAACTTCTGTTCCCAGCTGGTTGGAGAGGTTATGAATATTAAGAAAGCAATGAATTGTTGTAGTTTTTATTGGCCTAGACTGTTCATACAACTTGTGCTTCCTCCAGCACCTACCATTCCCCTAAAACCCAGTAGCACCTATTTAATGCTTCTGCAAAGATGATGGGATTTGAATAGGTTGCAGCAATAAACTGTAGATGGTATTTTGAATCTTGGATGGAAAAACAGAGGAGAGCAATTCTGCAGAGAACACTCATGGGATTTTTGATACGTAGGAAATGTAGTAGCAAAAAGATGGAGATTTCAAAAGGCACAAATGGCAGTTAGGCCCCTAATTCCCATTGACTTTCAGTGGAAGTTAAAAGACTGCCATTTGTACCTTTGAAAATCTCCCCCATAGACAACTGATGTTAGTCTGGATTCATCAAGTCACATGCATGTCAAGAATATTGAGACTGTGGGCCCAGTTCACAGATGAAGCAGGAAAGCTCTATTGCATTGGAGTGCAATTTGCTTATACCAGTGGTGAATGTTACTGTGTGGGTGTGGGAGCCCATGAGGCTCTGGCTAACAACAATAAGTGCACACTAACCTGCCAAAGATTTTTGGTTTTTTTAACATTTCAGCATTCCCATAACTGAGGATTTTCTTGTGGTTCTGAACAGAAGTTGGTATATAACATTGTGGGATATATTTGATTTTACTCTTCGGTTAATATGCTGGTAAGTATTTCCATTGCAGGCTTTTTAAATCTTTGACAGTTACACAGTGAGTTTCATACAAAAGGATCCCAACTCATTCTCTGTAGAATCTACAATATCTAAACCTAATCTGGACATCTGAACCCTCTGGATCCAACAGCTTTAAAAGCAGAAAGCAACCTCTTAGGTAAGTAGAGGAAATGAAAGACAACATATCCGTTTTAAACTCCCAGCAGAATTGAGTCAGACAGAAGGAAATGACCTAAATTAGAATTTTGCCAGCACTCCAGACCTGATATCTTTACTATGGTGATAGTACAATGGCATGTGTCCTTGCCTATAACTAGGGTCTCCTGGGTGCTATGGTACTAGAGATTAACAATAACCACAGCTGGATTACTACCTCAGACTTGCATCTGATCCAAAGCACCACACCTCCAGTATCGTAATGCCCCTAGCACCATGGAGCATGGTGATAAGAGACATGTTGCAAATAATGAACTGCAAACACCATTTCCTAAAATGATGCACTTTCCTTAGAGGTGTCTATTCAGCCACTGACCAGATGTTAAGAATTTGTCTTGTTTGTCATCTATAAACATCCTTTTTATTCCCAGGTTAACTTGAATAGCAAGATGATGGGCCACGGGGCGGGGGGGGGGGGGACGGGGGACTGTTTTATTTTGCTTTTGATACTATTGTTTGAATGCTTATTGCAGGATATACAAAATACCACACTGAAGGTAGTTTTTGAGCAGCTACCATTTGGAGGCAGCTGTTAGTAGATGTTGGAAGAGGTAGTTCTGTACATCCTCATGATAGATTGTGGATTTTAATGGACACCTTTTAAGCATTTTTTCTTAATGTCCTTTTAAAAACATGTTCATGTGAATTTAGTGCTAATGAAAGGTACCAGAGTGGAAACGCTGGAGAATGAAGCCCTTTATTTATCCATCCAGAGAACAGGTACAATATAGGCTGTTTCCTAGAATACCTTGCCTCCATCCTGACCTGCAGAGTCAATCTAAGGCTTTGTCAAGACTAGAGTAAACTAAGCAAAGAGGTCAAAGTTAAGTCAGGGTTAGCTAACATATGCTAGCAAACTTCAATCTCTCTTGGTCATCTAAACAAACGTAAGGCTTTGTCTTGACTAGGAAAAGTAGTTGAGTTTAGAACAGTTTTAGCAAACATGAGCTAGCTAAACCCAACCTAAACTTGACCTTTTTCATAGCTTAGACGCAACATAGCATATTGTAGCTCAGTTTTGCTTAAATTCTAGGCTAGGCTCCAGCTAAATTCAAGCTCAAGGTGATGGGTAGAAGGTTTGCTCCTTTTAAATATTTTCTGGGAAACAGGGTATAATCGTCTCAGGCCTTGGCTACACTGGCGCTGTACAGCGCTGCAACTTGCTGCGCTCAGGGGTGTGAAAACGCCCCCCCCCCCCGAGCGCAGCGAGTACAGCGCTGTAAAGCGCCAGTGTAATCAGTGCCTGCAGCGCTGCACGCTCGCTCGTAGCGCTGCAAGCTATTCCCCTCGGAGAGGTGGAGTACATACACTGCTGCGAGATCTCTCTTGCAGCGCTGGCGGCGCGACTACACTTGCGCTTCACAGCGCTGCCGCAGCAGCGCTGTGAAGTCCCGAGTCAGGGCCGGCTCTAGCTTTTTTGCTGCCCCAAGCAGCAAAAAAAAGCGCCGCCCCCCGAGCCCCCCCGCTGAGCGCCGCCGCCCGCCGCCGGAACCCCCCCCCCGAGCGCTGCGCCGCCGGAGCCCAGCCCCCCCCCGCCGAGCGCCGCCGGAACCCCCCTCCCCCCGCGCTGCCCCCCCCACCGAGCGCCGCGCCGCCGGAGTGCCCTCCCCCCCGCAGAATGCCGCGCCGCGCTCCCCCCGCCGCCCCTTACCAGGTGCCGCCCCAAGCATGTGCTTGGGTGCCTGGTGCCTGGAGCCGGCCCTGTCCCGAGTGTAGCCAAGACCTCAGAAAAAATAAAGGAACATCAGAAGTTTAAGTTGGATGCAGTTGAGAACAGACTGTGCTAAATTAGGTTTGTAGAGCTTGTTGTTCCTGTAATAGTAGCAGCTCAGGAGATATTGACTCACTAGATGACTGAAGTACTTGTGGTTTAGGACAATTCTGAGCCAATATATCTAGAATCAGTGAAGCCCTTCTATTGTCTCTGTGTAAGCAAGGTGTCAGATTAAACTGAAATCTGTCATGATTGCTTATACCCTTGAGTTGACGCTACAAAATTCTCAAGTTATTGAGGAATCTGTAGAGATGCTTAATCATCTGTCCACGTGATTCACCTACTGGCATAGTTTTATAAAAGGAGACAATCACTTAGGCTAGGTCTACACTACCCGCCTGAATCGGCGGGTAGAAATCGATCTCTCGGGGATCGAATTATCGCGTCTCGTCAGGACGCGACAATCGATCCCCGAATCGACGCGCTTACTCCACCAGCGGAGGTAGGAGTAAGCGCCGTCGACGGGGAGCCGCGGAGGTCGATTTTGCTGCCGTCCTCACAGCGGGGTAAGTCGGCTCCGATACGTCGAATTCAGCTACGCTATTCGCGTAGCTGAATTTGCGTATCTTAAATCGACCCCTCCCCCTGTAGTGAAGACGTGCCCTTAGAAGCTAGAGTAGCTGAAATGGAAGCATGTCCTTTTCACACCCACTCATTAGGAGGTCAATACCACATTTTATCCCTAGAAGCAGTGATTGAATTTGTCAGCCATCTGGTGACTATGGACTTAATTGATCCCAACTCAGAGCTGTCAGACTCACAGGGCTGAGAGGAGTCAATCTGGCTAAATTGTTTAGCCTGAATTGAGCCTAATTTCAAAGAATCTTTCTTTGCAATCCAGGAACTGTAATTTCTCTTTGCACCTTGCTTTTGTGTTTGCCTTTGAGCTGTTTAGTTTATAACAAGGGCTACAATAAAGGGTGTTAGTGCTGTTGTTTTCAGTGTTACTTTTCCTTATTTAGATTTATAAAATTTGCCCTTTCATTGAACTCGGGTTACATGGCTGTATATGGGTCTCTCTGTGGGGAGGAGGATGGCAGATGTTGTACTAAAAGACGCCATTTTTGGTCTTTAAACTCAGAGGTCATTGCGACCTTCTAGCAATTGGAACTATTCTAATACGTGCTATTAACATCGGTGACAGTTTATTTGTAATGCATGTTACTTTCCTGCCTTGGGGCTCCTCAGCATCACATTTATAATTTTTTTTTTAAAAATTTTCTCACCCGTAAGGATAGTAAAGAATTGTCCCTATAAGGACATTTTAGGGTCAGACTAGTCATTTTGTCTTCTCCCATATATTTATTTGTTTTGGCTTGGTCTTAGCAGGTCTGTGATCCAATCTTGGAGACTAATAATAAATTCATCTTAAATCAAGGCATGTGTTTTAATTGTACCTATGGCTATACATGCAATAGGTAAAAAAAATCCATAATTGGCTATTTGTAAATAATTTTTAAATGACAGGTCGCCAAACTTAGACTTTGTAAAAAAAATAAGTGGGTTACAACATTTTAATAGAGAAATGAGGTTTTGGTTTTAATTCATTTCAACTTTTTAAAAGTTTAAGCAATCCCTTGGGTACTGGGAACGATATTATACTTCTGCATCAAGTGAGCTATTTATATTTAAAAAGTCCTTCAGGGTCTGCTTATATTCAAGTCTATGTAGCTGTATCATCCCAGTGCTTTAACCTTTGTCCTTCCTCACCCTATGACCTCCTATTATGTGTTACTGTCACTCATAGGCATCATGGCTCTGTACCCACATGGGTAGACCACTGCAACTGTGGAGAGCCACACAAAGTCAATGGGGGTCTGCATGGATGCAGAGATTTACTTGCACAGATGCAACTGCAGGATGGGGGCCATAAATTAGGCATCCATTCCACTCAGACAAACACTTGCTCACCCTTATGCATCTGAATAGCCCACCAAAGCCATATATGTAAAGGAGATTGTGTAAGTCTTGGCAAGACTGGGGCCACTGATTGTAATAGCTTGCCTTGTTACTGTTGTTCTGGAGAGCACCTAGCATGTTTTCAGGCATTGCATAATTAATATTGAGAACCAGATAACCGAACAGTTTGGTTTCATTGTTCAAGCTGAATGACATGCAAAACCCTCCAAACCGCATAAATGATAAAATAAATTTCAGTTTTAAGAGCCTATCAGGTAATATTAGTAACATGGGTCAGGGCATTTTTGAGAGAGAGACTTACTACTGATTAACTCAGATCAGTGCAACTCCAATAGCTGTAATGAAATGACTATTACATCTTAATGACATCTATGTAATTGAGGGATAAATTCAGAGTCCACCTTAAGTAGTTGGGCCATAGACTGGGCAAGATGGGCAGTGTGGAGCTATACCCAGATTAGGCCATGAAGTGATTGTAGAGTTGCTCCGGAGAGGCTACTTCAGTCTAGTGGCCTCCAAATGCTCTTTAACACAACTCCTATCATGGATTTGCATAGTCATTTGCATTCTTTTGCCTCTTCCTGTGGCCTGCCTATGCTCTGTCCCCTGTGCTGCAGTTTAGGGATCTTGTGCAGAGCAGGGCATTCTGCTGCACACTGGGGCACACCTGTGCCTGGCTTTCTGCATCTAGGGGCCCTCCCCAGAGCTTGCACAATGGAGCGATGCAGTTCCACTGCAAAGAGGCCAGCTAAGCTTGCAGAGGAAGAGACTGGATTCATCTCTAAGAGCAGAACTCAGCTCACTGCCCCCATAGTTGCACTTTGTTTGTATTTAGTAATTAAAAGATCTCTACTGCTGTCATAACTATAAAGGGAAGGGTAACAGCTCTCCCGTGTACAGTGCTGTGGAATCCCTCCTGGCCAGAGACTCCAAATCCTTTTACCTGTAAAGGGTTAAGAAGCTCGGGTAACCTGGCTGACACCTGACCCCAAGGACCAATAAGGGGACAAGATACTTTCAAATCTTGGGGGGGGGGAAAGGCTTTTGTGTGTGTCTTTTGTTTAAGGGGTTGTTCGCTCTTGGGACTGAGAGGGACCAGACATCAATCCAGGTTCTCCCCATCTTTCTAAACAAGTCTCTCTTATTTCAAAATTATAAGTAAAAGCCAGGCAAGGCGTCTTAGATTTACTTTGTTTTCTCAACTTGTAAATATACCTTTTACTAGAGTGTTTATTTTTGTTTGCTACACTTTGAACCTAAGACAGAGGGGAGTCCTCTGAGCTCTTTAAGTTTGATTACCCTGTAAAGTTATTTTCCATACTGATTTTACAGAGATGATTTTTACCTTTTTCTTTAATTAAAAGCCTTCTTTTTAAGAACCTGATTAATTTCTCCTTGTTTTAAGATCCAAAGGGGGTTTGGATCTGTATTCACCAGGAGTTGGTGAAAGGAAGGAGGGGGGAAGGGTCAATTTCTCCTTGTTTAAGATCCAAGGAGTTTGGATCTGTATTCACCAGGGAATTGGTGAAAGGTTTCTCAAGGCTTCCCAGGGAGGGAATTCTTGAGATGGTGGCAGCGGACCAGAGCTAAGCTGGTAGATAAGCTTAGAAGTTTTCATGCAGGCCCCTACATTTGTACCCTAAAGTTCAAAGTGGGGATACAGCCTTGACATGGTGGCAAAGGTGGGATACATTTTAAACCCAAAAGCCAGTAAGAGATTTTTTTTTTCCTTCTAGCTGCTTGGAAAGCAGAGCTGAAGGTAGATGCATATCTTATCTCTCCTTGCCTGAAGGCAGAGGTGTTAAGTTTTTTTTACAAGGGGCTTTGTTAAGAGAAGTGTTCAAATAAGCAAACAAACTTTGAACTGGTAAAGATAATTTACAAGCTGAATTGTGTTTTTTTTCTTTTTTACATCCTCGGAAGTAGCTAGTTATAAAGTCTCTGTTAACTCAGCAGCACTCAGCAGGAGCCTGAGCTAAGTACATCCCAGTTTCAGTCAACTGCAGAGGGGTGTGACCCAGCACAAGAAAACCAGGAAAATGACTACCAAAGAAGAAAAAGCTAAAAAGGAGGCCCACAAGAGAGCTATGGAGCTAAAAGAAAAAGAGATAGAGCTGAGAGACAGAGAAGAGAAAGCCAAAGAGGGGGCCCACAAGAGAGAGATGGAGCTGAGAGACAGAGAAGAGAAAGCCAAAGAGGAGGCCCACAAGAGAGAAATGGAGCTGGAAAAAGCCAAACAGGAGGCCCATGAAAGAGAAGAAAAAGCCAAACAGGAGGCCCATAAAAAAGAAATGGAGCTGAAAGAAAAAGAAATGGAACTGGAAGCAGCAAGGACTAGGCAGGGTGCATCAGACCATCCTAACAACTCCTCTCCAGGTACCACTTCCCATCCCAGGAAATTCCCCACCTACAAGGCAGGCGATGATACTGAGGCCTTCTTAGAAAATTTTAAAAGGGCCTGCCTTGGATACAACATCCCTCCAACCCAGTACATGGTAGAGCTGAGGCCGCAGCTCAGTGGACCCTTAGCAGAGGTGGCGGCTAAAATGCCTAAGGAACACATGAACAGTTATAAACTTTTTAAAAACAAGGCCAAAATCAAAATGGGGCTAACACCTGAGCATGCCCGTCGGCTGTTCAGAGCCCTAAGGTGAAAACCTGATGTGTCATTTACCCGACATGCCTACCACATTGGGAAAAATTGGGATGCCTGGATATCAGGAGCAAATGTTAAATCTACGAAAGAGTTGCCCTTCCTATTGCAAATGGAGCAGTTTTTAGAGGGTGTTCCTGAGGAAATAGAAAGGTACATCCTAGATGGGAAGCCCAAAACTGTAACCGAGGCGGGGGAAATTGGAGCCAAATGGGTGGAGGTGACAGAAAAAAAAAAAGCTAGTAGCAGTTGGAGCGAATATCAGAAGGGGCAAGCCGAAACAAAACCTTATCACCGGGGACAACCCAAGGCCCCACCCACATCCCAAGGGAAACCCCAGACACCTTCTCACCCCACCACACCAGTCTCCATCAACCAACATCGCCCCGGTGATACCTTAGCAGGGCGATGTTTTAAATGTAATGAACTGGGGCATATAAAGGCTCACTGCCCCAAGAACCCCAACCGATTACAGTTCATTACACCCCAATCACACCAAAGAACCCCAGACCCAAATGCCTCTCTCATACCCTCGGAGCGAAGGGAAACCTTGAGAGTGGGCGGAAAGAAGGTTATCGCTTGGAGGGACACTGGGGCACAAGTGTCAACTATTCACCAATCCCTAGTGGACCCCAAACTCATCAACCTGGAGGCTACAGTGACAATTCAACCCTTCGTGTCACAGTCTGTAACCTTGCCTACAGCCCAGTTGCATGTCCAGTACAAGGGCTGGGCAGGAATGTGGACTTTTGCAGTCTATGACAATTATCCCATCCCCATGCTGCTGGGGGAAGACTTGGCCAACCATGTGAAGCTAGCCAAGAGGGTGGGAATAGTCACCCGCAGCCAGGCTAAGCAAGCTTTCACGCCCATCCCTGTTCCTGAGCCGTCCACCAGGGCCCCGTCTGTGTTACCGAAGACCCAAACACAGGTGGTGGAACCGGATCCCCTGCCAACGACTGCAACAGCCGTAGTGGATCCAATCCCAAAGACCCAGCCAAAGCCAGTCCCGGAACCGGAACTGGCAACGCAACCAGCACCAGAACCATTGCCAGCACTGAGTCCAGCGCTTGCAACCCCGTCTACAACTCCAATGCCAGAGGACACCAGCGAGCCTAAACTGGCGGAAGCAGCAGATAACCCTACCCAAGAGGCTCAGCCAGAGCCTGAAATACCACATAGTGCACCAGCGGACAGCGGTTCACAGTCAATGGAAACAGCCCCAGCACCTGCATCGCTTCCAGAGGGACCAAGCCTCAGTCCACAGTCCAAGGAGGAACTGATGTCTCCAGCATCAAGGGAACAGTTCCAGGCCGAGCAGGAAGCAGATGACAGCCTTCAGAAAGCTTGAGCGGCGGCACGGAGCACCCCACCGCCTCTCAGCTCTTCTAACCGATCCCGGTTTGTTGTAGAACAAGGACTTTTATACAAGAAGACTCTTTCTGGTGGGCACCAGGAAAACTGGCATCCTCAAAGACAGTTGGTAGTTCCCACTAAGTATCGGGTAAAGCTCTTGAGTTTAGCCCATGATCATCCCAGTGGCCATTCTGGGGTGAACAGAACCAAAGACCGGTTGGGGAAGTCCTTCCACTGGGAGGGAATGGGCAAGGACGTTGCTAATTATGTCCGGTCTTGTGAGGTGTGCCAACGAGTGGGAAAGCCCCAAGACCAGGTTAAAGCCCCTCTCCAGCCACTACCCATAATTGAGGTCCCATTTCAGCGAGTAGCTGTGGATATTCTGGGTCCTTTCCCAAAGAAGACACCCAGAGGAAAGCAGTACGTACTGACTTTCATGGATTTTGCTACCCGATGGCCGGAAGCTATACCCTTAAGCAACACCAAGGCTAAAAGTGTGTGCCAGGCATTAGCAGACATTTTTGCCAGGGTAGGTTGGCCCTCCGACATCCTTACAGATTCGGGAACTAATTTCCTGGCAGGGAACATGAAAAACCTGTGGGAAGCTCATGGGGTGAATCACTTGGTTGCCACCCCTCATCACCATCAAACCAATGGTCTGGTGGAGAGGTTTAATGGAACTTTGGGGGCCATAATACGTAAATTCGTAAATGAACACTCCAATGATTGGGACCTAGTGTTGCAGCAGTTGCTTTTTGCCTACAGGGCTGTACCACATCCCAGTTTAGGGTTTTCACCATTTGAACTTGTGTATGGCCGTGAGGTTAAGGGGCCATTACAGTTGGTGAAGCAGCAATGGGAGGGGTTTACGCCTTCTCCAGGAACTAACATTCTAAACTTTGTAAGCAACCTACAAAACACCCTCCGACACTCTTTAGCCCTTGCTAAAGAAAACCTAAAGAATGCTCAGGAAGAGCAAAAGGCCTGGTATGATAAACATTCCAGAGAACGGTCCTTCAAAGTAGAAGACCAAGTCATGGTCTTAAAGGCGCTCCAGGCCCATAAAATGGAAGCGTCGTGGGAAGGACCATTCACGGTCCAGGAGCGCCTAGGAGCTGTTAACTATCTCATAGCCTCCCCCACCTCCAACATAAAGCCTAAGGTATACCATTTTAATTCTCTTAAGCCCTTTTATTCTAGAGAATTAAACGTTTGCCAGTTTACAGCCCAGGGAACTGATGACGCGGAGTGGCCTGCAGGTGTCTACTATGAAGGAAAAAGGAATGGTGGCGTGGAAGAGGTGAACCTCTCCACGACCCTGGGACGTCTGCAGCAACAGCAGATCAAGGAGCTGTGCACAAGCTTTGCACCGATTTTCTCAGCCACTCCAGGACGGACCGAACGGGCATACCACTCCATTGACACAGGTAATGCTCACCCAATTAGAACCCCACCCTACCGGGAGTCACCTCATGCCCAAGCGGCTATACAAAGGGAGATCCAGGACATGCTACAGATGGGTATAATCCGCCCCTCTAGCAGTGCATGGGCATCTCCAGTGGTTCTAGTTCCCAAACCAGATGGGGAAATACGCTTTTGCGTGGACTACCGTCAGCTAAATGCTGTAACTCGTCCTGACAACTATCCAATGCCACGCACAAATAAGCTATTGAAAAAATTGGGACATGCCCAATTCATCTCTACTTTAGACTTAACCAAAGGGTACTGGCAAGTACCACTAGATGAACCCGCTAAGGAAAGGTCAGCCTTCGTCACCCAGGCAGGGGTGTATAAATTCAATGTACTTCCTTTCGGGTTGCAAAATGCACCCGCCACCTTCCAAAGACTTGTAGATGGTCTCCTAGCGGGATTGGGAGAATCTGCAGTTGCCTACCTCGATAATGTGGCCATTTTTTCTAATTCATGAACAGAACACCTGAAGCACCTAAAAAAAGTCTTCGAGCACATCCGACAGGCAGGACTAACTGTTAAGGCTAAAAAGTGGCAAATAGGCCAAAACAAAGTGACGTACCTGGGGCACCAGGTGGGTCAAGGAACTATAAATCCCCTACAGGCCAAAGTGAATGCTATCCAAAAGTGGCCGGTTCCAAAGTCAAAGAAACAGGTCCAATCCTTCTTAGGCTTGGCCGGATATTATAGGCGATTTGTACCACACTACAGCCAAATCGCCGCCCCGCTAACAGACCTAACCAGAAAGAAACAGCCAAATGCAGTTCAGTGGACTAATAAGTGTCAAAAGGCCTTTAACCAGCTTAAGGCAACACTCATGTCTGACCCTGTGCTAAGGGCCCCAGACTTTGACAAACCGTTCCTAGTAACCACAGATGCGTCCGAGCGAGGCGTGGGAGCAGTTTTAATGCAGGAAGGACCGAATCAAGAATTCCATCCTGTCGTGTTTCTCAGCAAGAAACTGTCTGAGAGGGAAAGCCACTGGTCAATCAGCGAAAAGGAATGCTACGCCATTGTATACGCGCTGAAAAAGCTACGCCCATATGTTTGGGGACGGCGGTTCCAACTACAAACAGACCATGCTGCGCTACAGTGGCTTCATACCGCCAAGGGAAATAACAAAAAACTTCTTCGGTGGAGTTTAGCTCTCCAAAATTTTGATTTTAAAATACAACACATTTCGGGAGCTTCTAACAAAGTGGCTAATGCACTCTCCCGGGAAAGTTTCCCAAAGTTAACTGGTTAACAATTGTTCTTGAAATAAAACATATTGTTAGTTTTTATATAATTAGTAGTATGTCTAAAGGTACATGTGTTTTATTAACTCTGTTTTCTCCTAGAGCTCCAGGAAGAAATCACAGCCAGTGTGGAACCAAACGTCCAACAGTATCTGTGATTTGGGGGGCGTGCCATAACTATAAAGGGAAGGGTAACAGCTCTCCTGTGTACAGTGCTGTGGAATCCCTCCTGGCCAGAGACTCCAAATCCTTTTACCTGTAAAGGGTTAAGAAGCTCGGGTAACCTGGCTGACACCTGACCCCAAGGACCAATAAGGGGACAAGATACTTTCAAATCTTGGGGGGGGAAAGGCTTTTGTGTGTGTCTTTTGTTTAAGGGGTTGTTCGCTCTTGGGACTAAGAGGGACCAGACATCAATCCAGGTTCTCCCCATCTTTCTAAACAAGTCTCTTATTTCAAAATTGTAAGTAAAAGCCAGGCAAGGCGTCTTAGATTTACTTTGTTTTCTCAACTTGTAAATGTACCTTTTACTAGAGTGTTTATTTTTGTTTGCTACACTTTAAACCTAAGACAGAGGGGAGTCCTCTGAGCTCTTTAAGTTTGATTACCCTGTAAAGTTATTTTCCATACTGATTTTACAGAAATAATTTTTACCTTTTTCTTTAATTAAAAGCCTTCTTTTTAAGAACCTGATTAATTTCTCCTTGTTTTAAGATCCAAAGGGGGTTTGGATCTGTATTCACCAGGAGTTGGTGAAAGGAAGGAGGGGGGAAGGGTCAATTTCTCCTTGTTTAAGATCCAAGGAGTTTGGATCTGTATTCACCAGGGAATTGGTAAAAGGTTTCTCAAGGCTTCCCAGGGAGGGAATTCTTGAGATGGTGGCAGCGAACCAGAGCTAAGCTGGTAGATAAGCTTAAAAATTTTCATGCAGGCCCCTACATTTGTACCCTAAAGTTCAAAGTGGGGATACAGCCTTAACAACTGCTTAAAAAAAAAAAAGTCATAACTGGCTTGGTTTTTTGAGTGACCTCAAATTTCCCAAACTCTACAACGTGGGGGATGTTTAGGATGCTTAGACCCCTTCCACTGCAGCCCTCCCCCACAGTCATGTAAGTCTTTTGTCCCAACTACATTAGATCTATGGACAGAGGTTTCCTTTTTAATGCTTGCACAACCTCTAAAAAATTCACAAAGGCAGAATTGATTTTTTGAAGGCTAATGCCAGCAGGAAACAGTACCGAGATTGGATCGCTCACATTTTGAGGAACAGACCAACAAAGGGAATATTGTCTCTTTTGTAAGGCAGTTTTTTTTGCCCAGATTACTTTGACCTCAGCACTAGCCAATCTATATGGTACTTTACTGCAAAATCTGAATGCTGCTAGAGCAGCACCAGTGGTTTTGTGTGTTTGTAATATGATAATCCCACAGGATTTCTTGCAGTTGGTCTTTATGCTTACCCTGATCAAACAGCAATTGAAAATGCCATGATTATGCCTTATCAGGCCATGGTAGCATTATACTACTCAGAAATACAGATGAGCAAAGCTTTCCTTGCTGCAACTCCCTCGGCATTTGAAATGTGTGATAGAGCATTTGCTGTATGAGTCTCACATAGAATGTCCATCAGCTTTCTTGTGAGACCTTCTTGAACAAAACGTGTAAGAGGCTCACAATACTGAGCAAATACTTGTGTTCACTGAAGAGTCTGCAGCCATAGGATTATCAGTTTTAAAAATCTCCAGTAACAAGACACAGGTACATAGCTGATTCTTGAAGCATCTGGTCTAATTGGTTTTAGAAGCTGGGATAGTGAGCTATTCTGATCGCGACTTTGCCTGAAAGTGCACTTATACAGGAACTAGATAGTTTAGGGGATCAGTAATGAGACAGGGACTTTTGCACTACTAGATTACCGGTTCAAATCCAATCTAGGTTGGCAGTGATCAAAAGTTACTACCATACCATGGTAGTGTAGTAGACTATACCTCTCTAGCACCCCCTTGGGGGAGAGAGAGGGTGCTGCTTCTGTCTGAGTCCAGACATAGCCCTCCAGCTATGCTATTCAGGGTGTCTGCCCCTTACATGGGGAGTTAAAGTAGGCCAAACAAAATAAGTCTGCATGCTTCTGCTGGCCACAAAAAAGCAGATTTCCTTCAGGAAGCTAATGGGAAAAGTACTAGGCCTTCTCCAATCTGAGAGGGCTAGCCAAGGCCTTCAAACTGTTTCCCCAGTCAGCAACCACACTTCCAGGAGCTGGGGAGCTCTGGATTGCAATTCTGTTACTTTCCCTGCACTAAGTGGGAATCCTCCCTTTTAAGGGCCTACCCATCTCCAGGCTGGACAAGCCTCACAGGTGCAATGAGTTGAGCGGATTGGGAACAAAGGAGCTCTTTAATTCCCTATCCCAGTCAAGAAGGGAATCTGCCTTACAGGTGGGTGTATTGAATGAATTGATGGTCTCTGTTCCTACTGGATAACGGTTGGATCCGAAATATGGGGAAGATTCCCATTAGTTCATTAGGCTTTGGATCAGGTCCTAAATGTCCACCTCGCAAAACCAGAACGAACACATGTTGCTGTTAACAATCCCAGAGGGGCTGCGGATTGAGTAGTTATGGATGCTGAACTCTTGCTCTCACTTTAAGTGGTCCCTCCAAGTCAGAGATGAGGCACTTTAGGAGGGTGGTGTGGGGAAGTCTGTGCTGCTGAATGGATGGACCTTTTTTTTTTTTTTTTTTTTTTAAATTAGTGGAGATATCCTATTTCCTAGGACTGGAAGGGACCTTGAAAGGTCATCAAGTCCAGCCCCCTGCCTTCACTAGCAGGACCAAGTACTGATTTTGTCCCAGATCCCTAAGTGGCCCCCTCAAGGATTGAACTCACAACCCTGGGTTTAGCAGGCCAATGTTCAAACCACTGAGCTATCCCTCCCTTCCCCCACAACCTTCTTCAGAGTGGGATAAAAAAGATGACTAACACTTACCGCTCTCACTGCACCATTGTTACAATCATCTAATTTTACTTAAACAGATAACAGATGCTACAAACAATGGAGCTAGTTCTCCTTTCACTTACACTGGTGTAACTATTGAAGCAAATGGAGTTACCTCTGTGTAAAAGAAGTGTAAGATGAAGGAGAATTAGGTCTAGTGTATTTATTTTTAAGAAAAAGAGAAGTATCACTCCTAGGAAATACTTCATAAGTAGTTCAATGACTAGCAAGAATTTTACATTAATCCCACAACACATGTATTGAAAGCCTAAGGACTATAGAAAAGGGCATATCAGATTTTCATCACAGAATAAAGCCTTTTTCATTTCTGCTGGATATATTCCTAATAGCTATTAAGGTCAATAAAGCACATCAGTGACTTTAGAGAGGACGACACTAGAGAAGTGGCAAGCAAACTGCTATTGATTCAGCTCAGGGACATATGAAATATCCACTGAACCATTCCCAACACTGATTTACTGCCTGAGCTCATGGCTACCAATCTCTGATTAGAAGAAACCTGGATATCCTTTGTACCTGTGACGTGTAAATACTGTATTTGGCTGGGTGTCAGGGGGCCTCTACTCACCACTAGGTGGCACCTCCTCCTGGCTGCTCTGGGAATTAGCTCTTTTGTCCCAACACCCTCTTCCTGCAATTCCTTGGCCTGTCATCTCGCTCTCTTGCTTTGCAGCCCCTCTCGTTCCTCAGGTGGTGTTGCGCCTCATCTTTGTGGCTTAGCTCTCTGGGCAAGTCACAATAGTCCTCCCCTTCCAGGGTAATCACATGCACAAAGTCTCTCAGGACTGCCCTCTGCAGTGTTCTCTTTCACTGTCCCTTAATGGTGCCGCTTCCCCAGTGGCTAGTAGCAGAACTCAGGCCCACTTTCTACACTGGGTTCCAGCCCAGAGACTCTACAACCAGCAGTCAAGTTCTGCTCAGTCCTGCTGTATCCCTAGGCTACTACCTACCTTGCCATCTCTCATCCTGAGAGTGACTGCAGTCTTTCTTTCTATAACCCACTTCTACTCTCAGCTACTGGGCTTTATACAGGCTCTTCCTGTCCAGCTGAGCTTCCTCTTTAATTAATCCTCATTGCTCCCTAGCTCCTCCAGGTGTAGCCTATGCAGTTAATTGGCCCATCTGGGCACCTTAACCCCTTTGGGCCTTGTATGCGATGGACACCCCATCACATTGGGTTACACAATCACATGATGAGACTCTGCAGTATCTGTTATAATATGCAGTGTAAAATCACAACTCTGGCAAAAACTTTTTTTAATGAACCTGTTCATTGATCCAATAAGCATGGAGTCATTTTGAGGCATAAGCGCAACATTCACATGCAATGGAATTTATAAATGAGATTCATATGTTAACAATTAAGCACAAGCTTTCATTTTCTCCAATGTTCTCAAAAATAATGCATGTGGGTAGCTTGCCCAATTATAAACTAATATCAAGATTCTGATTTTATAGCTTGAGCGATGCTTCTGTGGTTTACGATATCATTGAAAGTCCTTGTCCTGATTTATATGAGGAATACATTATGAGCAACTGTAAATTACAGGGCTATAATTCCATCACCTGAAACTTTTGACGTCATAAACTACGAGAGTGAAGCTTGAGTCACTAGAACCTCCCAATGGAATTACAGATTCATAACTCAAAACTTGCCTATTATTGATTTTATGTACAGCACTATGTTCATAGAGTTCCCCACATTTTACACTTCCTTCCCTTCATTCTCTCCTGTTTTGACTCATCTTGCCTCTTCCCCCCCCTCCTTTCCCTTCTGTTTAGCTCCTCTCTTACCTTTCCTTTCCCTTTGTCCTGATCCCTTCTGCTTCAAACTGCAGCTACAGCAGCTGGTTTAGCTGCAGTCTTAAAATTACCTCTGTATCAATTGGGTCCAAAGCAGCTGGGCTTTGAGAGGTGAATGTCTCCATTCCTGAATGTGACATCACCCTTGTGCCTTAGAAGATTTATTGAATATGGATTGTGCTACATATACTATATATGTGCTACATATTACCTTACTAATAACTATGTGCATCTCATTGCATCACATGTTAGAAAAAGATGTCATGGTTTCAGTGTCAGCTAATTATCAGAGAATTACACTATTCTTCTGCTACTAGTGGAGAGAGGACATAACTGATATGTCAAAGTTCATACCTTTTTGTATGGAGGATGTGCATGGAAATATTCAAAGAGATGCTACTCTGATTTCAGTTGGTGAATAATGTTGGTGGCAACAGTCGATGAGGTCAACAGGAAACAAGCTCAACTAAACAACACCAGAGGTAAAGGACGTTGGATTCTGTTAGAACATCAGCAATCAGTTCAGCCTTTGTTTATGCAACTTTCTGAGGGAGAGGCTTTTTGCTGTCTCCCAAGAAAGGAACCTGGTCATCTAGCCCTTCTGCTGATCCAGTCTACTCTTTTTTTCTTGACATTTTTAATTGCATGGCACAATGGGGCTTTTTCTCTGAATGGACCACATCTTAGTAGAGTCACTCGCATGAGTCACCTCCCTCCTAGTCATGATTCATTCCAAGGACCAGCTTCCCTTCCATCCATGACTGCAAAACATCCCCCTGATAACTACAGCAGTTGCTTGTATGGAAAAATAAAAGCATTTAATATAACTTTTTAGATACTTCTAATGAGATATGGTAGCTGGTGATGAGGAGGGGCAAGTACCAAGTTACCAGCCAGCTTTCCAAGGATCACTCGCAAGTGCTCTTTAGATCACCAGTGGCCCACAGGTTCACATCCTGTAGCCCAGCAAAATGGTCTTTTACCAGTTCATGACTTCTCAGGTGATAGCATTTCTTTTACAGTGAATTTAGCTCATACAAAAGTTGCCAAAAGAAAAGTCCTGCTAACTTCTATTTAGCCGCAGAACAGATACAGAAAAGGCAGTGGTATACAGGTTCCCCTCCTGAGTCTTACCAATGTGCCTCAGTCCTCATTAATGTCATTTTCTGACTTTAAAACATGCTGTAATGAGAAATCAATTACTCACTCCCTTGGGTTTACCACACAAGCATTTTTTTTTATATGCTGATGTGCTGAGTGAGCTGCACCTTGGAACGTTTCCCCAGTCTTCACAATTTTTAAAAGATTTGTGACTATCTGAGCATATATTGCAGATCCAACTGCACTGGAAGAGTTAAAGCAAATCTAATGGCTAGTAGAGCTATGGCCCTGGAGCTATGAAAAGTCAGGACTTCTGGAATTTGGCACTTGACAGTGGATTATACAGGTGCAGAATTGTGACAGCTGCATATAATCATGGCCACTGAATTAGCTAAAATTGGTCTTGAAATTTCCTCTCTTGGTGTAGAGGCACTGCAAGCCATCAAAGTCTGTGCTCACAAACAAAGGATTTCATAAAATGAAGTGAGCATTTATGACAATATCCATGTTTCAATATGATTCTCAGTAATTAAACAGTCAGAAATCCCCAAAGGATCAGCAACGCTCAGCCCACATCTCAAGTCTGGCTTAACAAATTCATGAGAAGGTTTCAGGCCATCCTGTTAATTTAAGTCAGTTGCCACTTCTATGGAATTTTTAGAAGTTAAATAGGAGAAAACTGACACTCAGAGGGAAATTCAGACCTGGCATAAAGTGGATGCAACTAGGACTGACTTCAGTGAGAGAGTACTCACTATACACCAGGATTCAGTTTGGTCCAGATAGAGATGGATGGACTCATAAAAGCCATAAATGACCTTTGTCATGATTCAGCAAAGTACGTAATCCCATGCCCAACTTTAAGCACATGAGTAGTCTCATTGATGTCAATGGAACTATTCACATACATACTTAAATACCTTGCTGAACCAGAGCCTAAATCAGGGAACCTTCCAGAAGTGGTGTGCCGAGTCTTCATTTATTCACTCTAATTGAAGGTTTTGCGTGCTAGTAATACATTTTAACGGGTTTAGAAGATCTGTTTCTATAAGTCTATAATATATAACTAATCTATTGTTGTATGTAAAGTAAATAAGGTTTTTAAAATGTTTAAGAAGCTTCATTTAAAATTAAATTAAAATGCAGAGCTCCCCGGACCGGTGACCAGGACCGGGGCAGTGTGAGTGCCACTGAAAATCAGCTCATGTGCCGTCTTCAGCACGCGTGCCATAGGTTGCCTACCCCAGGCCTAAATTAATATCAAATACATTTGACAGCAGAATTTCAGAAGCCTGTTTTTTGTTTTTGATGGATCTTTAACCTTTTTTTGTAGGCGACTCTCTTGCTATCTCTACATATTTCCTGCAAAAAACTGCATTAATGCACTATTAAATCAGCAGAATTGTTAATTAAAAAAAAATACAATAGTTACACTTTTTCCAGCAGCAACATTACTACGGCCATGTGGCACATTCTGTATTTTTTTGTTCTTGATACAGTGAAATCTTGATTTCCCCCCCTCCCCCAGAACTTAGTGAACAAAAACTCTTATCTGAGCGTTGTATCTGCCCATGAGGTATTGTACAATGGCACAGCCAGCTGCAAGGGGAAGACACTATATATAAGCTCCACATTTTACAAGAAGACTGGCATGAGAGAAGGCCACTTTGTACATCTGTACTCAACTTAAGGGTGCTCTTGGAACCTTGAGTTTTCCATTCCCTTACTTAGTTCCCAATCCTGTGAAGACTTTTGTATGTGCTTAACTTTATGCACTGTAATGCCATTGACTTCAATGGGTGTAAAATTAAGCCTGTGCAAAAGTCTTTGCAGGATTAGGGCCTTACTGTGTTTTTTTAACTGTACAGCTTTAATATTGCATTATCATGATAAGGAAGGAAGTATGGTGGTGTAGTTTTGAGGCATGGAATGTGAAGTGGCAGTGCTCCTGGTTTCCTGTTTGAGCTTGGACAAGTCACTTAGGACCTGGCCCTGCACAGTGCCAGACACCCTCAGCAGCCATTGACTATAATGAGAACAGAATGAATGTAGCAATGTGGAGGCTCAGGTCCTTAATCCCTGTGTCTGTCTCCTTGTCTGTAGTATTCTTACTACAGCGTGAAAGTTCCCAGAGACAATTCCCCCAACAAGCCAAGTGTTTGAGGGTTGCCAGAGGGTTGTGCCTTTTAGCTGATATTCTTTCTAGGAAGAAAGAAATGCAGAAGGCAACGAAAAGCAATCTAAAATTTTCAGAACACACATGAAACCTTTTGACAGCTTCCTAAGCATTATATTATCCAAAAAATCCATCCCTCAAAAAAAGAGTTGCTCCCTTCTACCTTACATGGTCCTACTACATAGGCCTCCACCATGTTACCTACATCCTATATATCTTCCCATTATGCTCACATGGCTCACCCATAACACTTTCACCCCCCCAAAGCATGTCTCCTTCCATCCTCATGTGCTTCCTTCTTCTGCCCCTCCTCTCTCCACTACACACTCTTATGTCTTTTCTTTCCTTCTGCTGCCAGGATCAACCTCTGTCCCCATGCAGGCTCCTATCCCTGCAGTAGATACAACCTCTATACACTGATGGGGTATACCTCCCTCTTCCTGGTGTGAATAACTGAGAAGTAGCTGCACAGAGTGGTGGTGGTGGGGTTAGTTATCTTTGGGCCCCATGTCCACACTGCCTTGCTAGCCGTCCCTCTCCCTTTAGGGATACTCAGTCTACAATTTCAAAATGCTGAATTTTACACACGTACAGATCTCACATCAACATGATTGAATAATAAGGTGGCATTGTTAAGCACCGAATAGCCAGGAATGCCAAAGTTAAGGCAACCTTAATTTTCTCCCTCTGTGCAGTCTTTAATTTTGTAATCACACATTAAGGAGTTGTCTTCACTAAACTTTTGTGAAAACTTTCTGCCAGGTTTTGGTGGCAGCAACAAGGGCCACCATCAAAATGTCTAGGCGTCCTTCTTGGAAATTAACTAAAAATAAATGGCTCGAGCACTCCCACTGAGCCTTTTACTCATATGTCAGCTCTGGGAAAAATAAAATAAACTCTCCCTGGTCACCCTTAGCAGGCAGTTCCAAGTCTAGTATGGGATATTAAGCAAAGAAATATTTTATTAATGAGAAAGGGAACATGGACAAATGGTTCAAAAAACAACTAGATAAATTTATTGAGGAGAGGTCCATCAATGGCTGTTAGCCAGGATGGGCAGGGACGGTGTCCCTAGCCTCTGTTTGCCAGAAGCTGGGAATGGGCGACAGGGAATGGATCACTTGATGATTACCTGTTCTGTTCATTTCCTCTGGGGCACCTAGCACTGGCCACCATCAGAAGACAGGATACTTGGCTAGATGCTGGACCAGGATACTGGTCTGACCCAGTATGGCCGTTCTTATGTGTGTGTATTATGTATATAATATACAGCAAGAAACCTAAATCAATATAATAGGAGTTTATTCAACCCCAGTCTCAGGAAGCGTCCACTAGCTGGAAGTCCAGCACACTGATCACCACAACTCCACTCACTTGAAACTTCACTCACAATTTGATTCAGTTTCACCAGTGTTGAGTCTCTTCTCTGTTGGTCTATCCAGTGCTGTTCAGCCTGATCCCACCCTGAGATGTCAGCTTGCCCTAGCATGGAGCAGGTAGGGGGACCACAAAGTTGGGTTGGTATAGCTCTACTAACCTGGCTATGGAGTCTACTCTGTCACTGCCTCCTGTCTAGAGTCCACTCTGTTCCACCCTTGCTCCAATGCAGAAGTCTGCTCAGCTAGTCCAGCCAGGAAGTCCACCCCACACCGCTGCCAGTCTGGAATCCACAGATTCTCCCCTTAGGTTGCAGGATCCTCCATTAAGGAACCAAGGGCACACAGAAGCCCTGGGGAGAGTGCCTGCTTCTTGGAGTCAGGCATCTCATACCCAAAAGAGCTCCTTCTATCTCTTCTTTCTGGGCTCAAGCTTCATTACCCCACTGAAATCTAATTCTGGTAGTGTTAGGGTGACCTTGCACTCGGGGCATTTTCAACACAATTTCTATGTCTCTTTTGTAAGTACTGACAAGGAAATTATTTATTATTGCCCTTATACTCAAACACAAATAAATATCCAACCTGATAAGTGGAACTGTGGGTAAATAATTATGGAAATGGGATTCACAGAGCTGTCTCCTCCCCTTCTCACCTACACAGGAATCCCGGGAGCTCCATCCCTCTAGGCCAGTGGTTCTTAACCTTTACTGCAGCCTGCACCCCTTATCAAAAATCAAAATATGTTCTCACACCCCTTAAACCTAGATATATTTTTGTTTGTATATTACAGTAATCATTAAAAAATGTATACTGTTAATAAATACATAGGTTTGATTAAACAAAGTAGTTGTACTTACGTGCCTGTGCTTAATTTGTGTTTTCAATGATTTACCTTCTAAAAAAATCTGGCATGTCTTGCACCCCCAGAAAGGGCATCTCGCACCCCTGGGGGTGCGTGCACCCCAGGTTAAGAACCACTGGGCCTTCTAGGTATAGGCTATACATCTACACCATCTGGCTTTGTTGTCACTGAAAGAAAAAAAGGTGTATTAACATTAAGATAACAATATCACCATATAAACCTAGTAGAGACAAGGTGCTATAGTTTTTACCTCTATTTATCTGGTTGATGTTAAGGGGGACTGACTTCAACAAGCTACACTGAGGTAAAAAGTTACAGTGCCTTGTTGTCTCAACCAGGATTTTATGTTGAGAATGATATGGATATAAAAACATCATTATTTTTTCCAGTGAAGACATACAAATTGTCAGTCAATTAACCTGAGGTTAATACACACGTCTAAAGGCTAGTGTGGACACTCCCTACATGTTCTTTACACTAGTGATCAGGTAAGGCTAAAGAACAAACATTAGTAACCAAGAACAAACATGCAGGGAGTGTCCACATTAGCCTTTACAAATGTATTAAGTACCTAGAGTTAATTGGCAATCAATGTACTTTAGGTACAAATGTCTAGTGAAGATGAGCCTTTAGGGTACGTCTACACTACGAAATTAGGTCGATTTTATAGAAGTCGATTTTTAGAAATCCATTTTATACAGTCAATTGTGTATGTCCACATTAAGCGCATTAAGTCGGTGAAGTGTGTCCTCACTACCGTGTCTAGCATCGACTTATGGAGCGGTGCACTGTGGGTAGCTATCCCACAGTTCCCGCAGTCTCCGCTGTCCATTGGAATTCTGGGTTGAGCTCCCAATGCCTGATGGGGCAAAAACATTGTTGCTGGTGGTTTTGGGTACATGTCATCAGTCGCCCCTCCCTCCGTGAAAGCAACGGCAGACAATCGTTTTGCGCCAGACAGCAGGGCAATTAGAAGAGCACAGCAAGGCGCACTGCGCATCAGAGAGGCTTTGAAAACCAGTTTCATGACTGGCCAGGCTTCGGTGTGACAGTTGTGTGTGTTTCTCCTTGATGCAAACGCGCTCCCTTTGTTGATTTTAATTCCCTGTAAGCCAAACCTCCCCCTCCGAAATAAAGTAACTATTGTTTTGAAACCATGCATTCTTTCTTTATTAATTTTTTAAAAATGAGATAACGGACAAGGTAGCCCGGGTGGGGTCGGGGAGGAGGGAAGGACAAGGCCACATTTCTTATTGTAGCCACACTAAAAATCAAACTGTTTGAATGACAGCCTTCTGTTGCTTGGGCCATCCTCTGCAGTGGAGTGGCTGGGTGCCTGGAGCCTTCTCCTCCACGTTCTTGGGCATCTGGGTGAGGAGGCTATGGAACATGGGGAAGGAGGGTAGGCGGTTATACAGTGGATGCAGCAGGGGTCTGTGCTTTTGTTGGCTTTCCTGCAGCTCCAACAGATGCTTCATCATGTCCGTTTGCTCCCCCAACAGATGCTTCATCGTGTCCGTTTGCTCCCCCATTAGCCTCAGCATTGCGTCCTGCCTCCACTCTTCGTGCTCACTTAATTCTTTCCTGGCCTCTGCCACTGAATGCCTCCATGCATTAAGCTGTGCCCTATCAGTGCGGGAGGACTGCATGAGCTCGGAAAACATGTCATCACGAGCGTGGGTTTTTTCGCCTTCTAATCTGCAATAACCTCAGGGACGGAGATGATAGGGGGAGCGTAGAAACATTCTATGGTCTATGATTCTGGGGGGACTGCATGGTCACCTGTGCTCCTGAGTTCGCCACGCTGACCAAACAGGAAATGAAATTAAAAAGTTTCCGGGGCTTTTCCTGTGTACCTGGCTAGTGCATCGGAGTTCAAAGTGCTGTCCAGAGCAGTCACAATGGAGCACTCTGAGATAGCTCCTGGAGGCCAATACCATCGATTTGCGTCTGCACTACCCCAAATTCGACCCAGCAAAGTCGATTTTAGCGCTACTCCTCCCCGGCGGGGGGAGTAGCACAGTAGATTTTAAGAGCCCTTTAAGTTGACGGAATGGGGTTGGTTGTGTGCATGCAGTCATTTTTAAATTGACCTAACGCAGCTAAATTCCACCTAACCCCGTAGTGTAGACCAGGCCTTAGTGTGTAGTTACAAAAGACTACACCCAAGGTAAAAAATTAAGGTTACCTTAATTTGGGCATTTCCTGACAGTTCAACACTTAACTGTGCAACCTAATTGTTCAGTCATGTTAATGTGGGGATTGTGTGGTTTTAACATTTAAGTATTTCAAAATTCACAGATGTACGGCTTGAACGCATCGCGAGGGGTCATCTAATCCAGCCCCTGGCACTGAGGCAGGGCCATGTATGTATTATGGATACTTATGTATTGTAGGTGGGCCCAAGTTATGAAGTGCACATCCGAATGTGAAGTTCCTCAAAACGCGTGGGTAACTGGATTCACAGTTTAATTTGAGTAATCACCGTCCAGAACCTTGAACAGTTTCATTTTTTTAGTGTCAAAGGTCCACTAGACTGTGATGGACTTGGGCCAGTTATTGTGAAAGCAAACAAAATAAACTTGTTGGTAGTTAAAAAAAAAAAAAAAAGCCTTTGAAAAAGGTCTCTGGAGTATCCACTGCATAAAGAACACCAGAAAGTGCACACTCTACACAGTCATAAATAAGGATGCAAATGATACAACCGTAATAAATCAGGTATGGAATTCATCTAAAAGCCTTGCAGACTTCATATTTAAACTCTGCAAGGAAAGCAGATTTCCTTCTGGTACTGACTGGAGAATTCCTCATTCTTCCAGCCTCTCAACTTCAAGGATTGGAAGAATGAAATAAGCAGAACTAAAAAATTACCATTAGTATGTTCCTTTGGGGTTAGCCATTCTTTGTAACGAGTTTAACTTTAGAGTCTAACACAGGGGTAGGCAACCTATGGCACGCGTGCCAAAGGCGGCACGTGAGCTGATTTTCAGTGGCACTCACTGCCCGGGTCCTGGCCACCGGTCCGGGGGGCTCTGCATTTTAATTTAATTTTAAATGAAGTTTCTTAAACATTTTAAAAACCTTATTTACTTTACATACAACAATAGTTTCGTTATATATTATAGACTTATAGAAAGAGACCTTCTAAAAACGTTAAAATGTATCACTGGCACGCGAAACCTTAAATTAGAGTGAATAAATGGAGACTTGGCACACCACTTCTGAAAGGTTGCCGACCCCTGGGCTAACATATCATTGTTGAAGACTATAATTTGATTTCTCCCTAGGTCAAGATGTTTCTTTTTTTATTATGCATGATAATGTTTCCCTTATTCTATGTGGCATAACAAAGGGCATTCACATCTCCGGCCAGGATTTTCAAATGTGACTTCTGATTTTAGGTCCAATGGCCATCTTAGAGGAGCCTGATTTACAGAAGGTGGATGGCCAGCACTTTCTGAAAATCAGACCCTTTAAAGGTATCCCAAGTTGGGCAGCAAAATCACTAGTCACTTAAAAGTCTTGACCCCAGATTTCTACCACCAGACTCCAAATGTTTAGTTATCTGACTGCAGAGGCACCCATTTAGAGGCACTGTGTCTCAGTGCTCTGTCTTGTCTCATCGTGTGAACTGGCACGTGACTGAAATTGACAAGATCCTCACTCTTCAAGTGGTTTTAGAGAGTAGGAATCTTGTTAATTGTAATCTCTTGATGATTCTGAAGATTGGAACTAAAAGGGAGGGGAGAGGAAAAGCATGCCAGGCACACATGCGTTCCCATCATATGTACATACAGGTTTGTAACAAATCCATTATCTAGAAATTGTTTGTGTTGGGACACTCAGCATAACAGCTGGGACTGAAACACCGTGCAACACTCATTTTGAAGGATCCACAGTTAAGCTGTGGTGACTATTTTAAAACCAAATATATCATTTTGATGTTGATGCTGAAGCTGAATACTGAGGCTTGACAGAGCCCTTTTAATAGTGATGAACTGAGTTGGATCTCATTTTAATGATCATCGAAATGCTGTAGAAAGTAAAGTATGGAGCACTGAGGAATTTAATAGCAACTGCTGCAAACAGTAATAGATTCAGAAAATAATCTTCACAATCAATGAGGTAGTCACTTTATTGTACCAGTAATAGACTGCAAAATGGTCTACAGAACTCTCTTAAGTGTATCTTAGTAAAAGGTTCTTATGTGTAAAACGCTGCTTCTAATGCCATGTCTACACTAGCACTTTTGTTGCTCAGGGGTGTGAAAAAACACGCCCCCTCCCGAGCAACATAAATTTTGCCGGCATATGCACTCGGGTGCACAGCACTGTCGGTGGGAGATGCTCTCCTGGCGACATAGCTACCGCTGCTCGTTGAGCTGGTTTTATTATGTTGATGGGAGAGCTCTCTCCCATCGGTGTAAAGCGGCTACATGAGTGCTACTCCTAAGGGAATTCTGTGCCAAAAAATTAAAAATTTTGCATATTTTGTCAAAATAAAACAATATAATCACACTTTTCAATTATTTGCTGACCAGTATTTTGAAATAAATTACTAAAATAATTGAAAATGATGTGATTATATTGTTGTTGTGTTACTATGTTATTTTGACAAATAAAATATGCAGAACTTTGCAGAATTATAAAACATTTTTTTATTTTATTTATTTATTTATTTATTGGCATTGAATTCCCTCAAGAGTACCAGGATTCTGTGTGGTGCAATCTGGTGTGGGGGGTCCGGGTGCGGGGGGGAATCTGGATGCACAAAGGTTCGGTGTGGGGTTCTGGGTGCAGAGGGAATGGGAGTCTGCAGGGGAGTCCAGGTGAAGGTGGTTAGGGCTCAGTGTGGGGGGGCTGGGTGAGTGGGCTTGGTGGGGTGAGGGGTCAGGGTGCAGCTGGTTGGGGCTCAGTGGGGTGTGAGTCTGGGTGTGGGGGGCTCCTGATGCAGGGGGTTTGGCTCAACGGGGTGGGGCCATCTCTATCTCCTTCCTCCCCCCACCCCTAGCAGCTGGGACTAACATCCCTGGATGCACTGCAGTGGCACAGAATTCCCCCAGGAGTAATGCGCGCTCCTACAGCAGCACAGCTGTACTATGCTGTTGTAAGCTTGTAAGTGTAAACATGGCTCAGTGTAGACATAAATTCAGCATTATCTTAACAAGACGATATAGTTATGTGGACTATTGGACTAAGGGGGCTAAGAATTTAAAAAATGGGTGCCCGAAGTTAAATGGGTGCCTGGTAAAGAGGTAGCCTGATTTTCAAAAGTGCAGAGCCCCTAGCACTTTCCTTGGATTTCAGTAGAAACTGCTGGGTGCTCTGCACTTTTCAAAACCAAATTACCTATTTCAGTGCCTAAATATGGCTTTAGGAGTCTAACTTTAGGCACCCATTATTTTTTTTAAATCTTGGCTAATTCTCGAAAGAATTGGAAGCAGGAGAGATGTCGTTTGATATAGATGGGACTCAGGACTCAGCACAACTACACTTTGGAATGACCCTGCAAGCATACATTTGGCTTTTATATTGAAGGGAGATTTCAATTGTTTTTATTAACTGGCATCTCTGACAGTGTTAGAATTTTGTGATGCTCAAGAAAGAGAACGGTTCTAAAAGTTTGGAGAATTTCTTCTCTTTAAACCAACAACAAGATAATCATCAATATCTAGGGCTGGAAGGGATCTCAAAAGGTCTGTACTGCGGTAGGAGCACGTATCCCTATAAGACCAGACCTTACAGATGTTTGTCTAACCTGTTCTTAAAAACCTTCAGTGACAGGGATTCCACAACCTCCTTAGATAACCTGTTGCGGTACTTAATTATCCTTATAGTAGAATTTTTTTTCTAATATGTAACCTAAATCTCCCTTGCTGCAGATTAAGCCCATTACTTCTTGTCCTACCATTGGTAGTCATGGAGAACAATTGGTCCACCATCTTCTTTATAACAGCCCTTAACATATTTGAAGACATATAATGTCCTCCCTCTGTCTTCTCAAGACTAAACATGCCCAATGCTTTCAACTTTTCCTCATAAGTCATGTTTTCTAAGACTTTTTATCATTTTTGTTGCTTTCCTCTGGACTGTCTCCAATTTGTCAACCTCGTTCTTAAAGTATTGTGCCCAAAACTGTGCTCCACACTTTAAGGAAGCTCTTGTAACAATGTCAATGAAGGAAAACTCCAAGGTGAATGAACAGGTTGTTGGTTATGAAAACTTGATAGTTAGGGTTGAAAGCCTTCTTAATTAAAAGATAGTTTGGAGGTTAATAAGTTTTCAGGACATCAATAATTTGCTAGGACAAATAAAGTGCCTTGATAACATTGGATACATGCACAGCCATTTCTTGCACTAGCAAAATAAAGCAATGCATGTTCCAGAACTGATCAAATAATCCAAAAATATACCCTTAGAAATCAGGATCAATTCATAAGCAGAAAAAAAGGACTATTTTTCCTATGAATATTAGTTCCAATGAATAATTGGACCCACTCTATTCCAGACCCAAATTATTCAATACTGGGTGTGTGACAGGCAGCTTGGAGGGACATGTAGCCTAGTGGTTAGAGCACCTGGCTCTCAGCCCCCTGCTTAGTTGAGGACCCTCAGTCTTTAAGGTCAAGGGGGATAGGGGCACGTGGGCGTTCCGTCTCCACCGGGTCCTCACCCAGGGCCCTGTGTACATCAACCCCTACACGGGGTGCGGGAGGAGACCCTCCCAGCAGGGAGTCAAAATCCACTGCCCTGGGCTTCTTTCTATCAGTCTATTCAGTTTGGGGCATGGCCCCTCTAGTTCAATTTGCTGGGCTGCTTGCTTCCCATAGGGTCCTCTTTGGGGTCTTGGGCAGCACCTGGCCACAGTCCCAGGCTCCTTCAGGCAGGGCAGCTGAAAGGTGGTGAGGGCAAGCCCCACAATGGCACTGGGGTTCACTCACTCAGCTACCTCCAGCACTGGAGGCTATTAGGTCCCCTTCACAGTCTTCCTTGGCTGGGGTCCAGTGCTTACACCTTCTGGACTGCCTTGGCCAGCAGGCTAATGCTCCTACCCCTCAGGTAGAGAGGCAGCTAGCTCTTGCCTCTTTGCCAGTCAGCCCCAAACGGAGCCTTTTCTCCCCCCGCCCCCAGGCCTGGCACTGGCCGCAGGTATAGCGGGGTGGGGCTAGCTGGGCCCAAAGGCTCCCTTTAACCCCTGCTGTGCTGGCTGGCAGTTTCTCTGCTTCATTTCGGCCGCCTCTGCACCTGGGAGTGAGACATGCCAGCCAATTCTGGGAGCCACCTGATGTAAACGCTGCCCAGAGCCCGTACCCCGAACCCCCTCCCGCACCCCAATCCCCTGCCCCAGATCTGAGCCCCCTCCCAAACCCAAACTCCCTCCAAGAGCCTGCACCCTTGCCCCAGCCCTGAGCCCCCGCTAAACAAATATTAAGATGGCAGATATGGGTAGATCAGGTATGAATCAGGCTGGCAGGGTTGTACCGTACTGTAGAACTTTGACTCAAGCAGAGCTGGCACTTGGCATAAGCAGACTAAGCAATTTCTAAGGCCCTGAGCAGCTCAAGGGGGGCCCCAGGCCTGCCGAAAGCAATTCCCAGCCCCAGGGCAGAACAGTCAATGGGTGCTCTACCAGCACGGCCGGGGCTTCCACATGCCCCTCTGGCTGCCTTTGCCACCACGGTACCACCCTGCATGCACCTAGGAGCCCTGCGTCCTGCCAGGCTATTTAAAATGGCCCAGGGCTCCCGGGCCCTTTTAAATCGCCTGGGCCCCTGGGCAATTGCCCCCTTTACCCTCCTCCCCCCCCGACAGTGGGCCTGGGGGGCCCTATTAATTATTAGTATGTGTGGGGTTGGGGCCCAAAATATTCCTGCTTAGGGCCCGAATGGGTTTGCACCAGCAGTTGCAGAGGACCTAGAGAAACATATGTGGCATGAAAATAACTGCAAATGGACACAATGCAGAGATTAATGAAGACTGTAAAGTGTTGATAAATTGAATTGATGACCTGGAAAACAAGCTCAGATCAAGATGTTAGATTAGCAGGGGGTTCCCAAAGGCACGGACGCAGCAATAATGAAGCTGTTATTATTTGTCAAAATGGATGAATGGTGCTGTGGATGGAATATTTTAAACTTTCTTTATGGTCTGTTTTGGTTCATTATAGGCCTAATTTTGCTCCCAATGAAATCACTTGCAATTATTTCAATGGAAGCATATTCAGAATATCTGTGTGAGGAGCCCTCTAGGGTAGATGCAGCTTTGGGAATAAGGAATAAAATGTGAAATTTATAGATAAACATTAATCTAAATATGAGGGTGAAAGAATCTTACATTATTTCATGTTCAGCTTGCTATTTGATGGCATTTATTGAATATTACACAAACATAGAATCATAGACTTTAAGGTCAGAAGGGACCATTATGATCATCTAGTCTGACCTCCTGCACAACGCAGGCTACAGAATCTCACCCACCCACTCCTGTATCAAACCTGTGTCTGAGCCATTGAAGTCCTCAAATCATGGTTTAAAGACTTCAAGATGCAGAGAATCTTCCAGCAAGTGGCCCGTGCCCCATGCGGCAGAGGAAGGTGAAAAAAATGGCAGAGCTCTCCCATCAACATCTGTACTCCACCTCCCTGATAGGAGGAAGGTAAGAGAGCATCTCCCGTTGACTAGGTTTGCCAACTTTCTGATTGCAGAAAACTGAAAACCCTTGCCCTGTCGCCTGCCCAGCCCCTTTCCTGGGGCCCCACCCCTTCTCTGAGGCCCTGCCCCTGCTCACTCCACCTCCCCTCTGTTGCTCGCTCTCCCCCACCCTCGCTTACTTGCTCATTTTCACCAGGCTGGGGTAGGGGGTTGGAGAGTGGGAGGGGGTGAGGACTCCAGGAGGAGGTGCAGGCTCTGGGGTGGGGTCGGGGATGAGGGGTTTGGGGTGCAGGAGGGGGCTCCAGGCTGGGGCAGAGGGGTTTGGAATGTGGGAGGGAGTGCGGGGTATGGGCTCTGGGAGGGAGTTTGGGTGCAGAGTTGCGAGACAGTTAAGTACCTCTGATCCAATATCCACCAAGGGTATGAAGTCAAGAACAGGCTGACAGTCTTATCTGGCAGGAACTTGGGGGCTAGAATGTAAGCCCTTTGGGGGCAGGGTCTGTCTTTTAGTTCTGTGTTTGTACAGCACCTAGCACAATGGGGTCCTGGTCCATGACTAAGGCTCCTGGCCCAGGTGTTATGGTAATCAAATAATTAAAAATAATAATAATAATAATAAATAAGAATATTCACCAAATCTCAAATAGACTTAATGCTCTTTGTAGAGTTTGGAAATTCTCATAAAATCATAGAATATCAGGGTTGGAAGGGACCTCAGGAAGTCATCTAGTCCAACCCCCTGCTCAAAGCAGGACCAATTCCCAACTAAATCATCTCCCCAATAACTATTATTTTAAAATGAACTTTAAAAATATAGCTTGAAGACAGGTGAGCAAGCTAGTGCCTGTGGCCCCCATTCAGAAAATCACTTAGACACGTGCTTATGTCCCACTGAAAGCAATTCTTCAGCATTTGGCTGAACTGGGGCCTGAGCTGGACACATGATCGTGTGACCTTAATTTTCTTTAAATTGAAGATGAAGCTCAGTGTAATCTTGAACAAAGCTGATCAGATTATTCATATTTGCTGTGAGTTTAGCACTTTTTTTCTATTTGTGAATCATTCGCAAACTGATCCTGACACAAAACAAGAAGAAACTGGGGCTTTTTGAAAATGATTCAGACATAGTTTTTTAATGTAAAAGGATCCCAGAAGTTACAACGGCTTGTAATTTTCTATGACACCATCTATCTCAAGGCATTTGACAATTATTAATGAATTTAGCCTTTCCACACCCTAGTTAGGTTGGTGAGTATTCTCCCTATTTTACAGATGAGGAACCAAGACACAGAGAGGTTAAGTCTCTGGCAGAACTGGACATAGAACACAGATGTTCTAGTCCCATGCCTTCACCACAAAACGATCTTAACGCTGGCGCTCAGTCTAACCTACTAATATTACTTAACTGTTATAGGATTGCAAAATGAGAGACCTGGGATGCCAATAAGACCAGTATGAGAAATATAATAATTACAGTTTCCAACATATGGGAAACTGGCTTGGATTTTGCATGCTATACAGAAGAAAATATATTCTCCCTTACAACAAGAGTAAAGTGCTGTTCTTCCCCAATATGAATCACAGCATGCAAATGAAAAGGAGAGAGTTGATGCTGACAAAGAAAAGCCTAAAGGATAAAGCATGTGACGTTGTCTCTTCTATACCTGACAAAACTGAAGGTATAATTTCAAGGACACATGCACATCTCTAGAGATGTTTTGGCCATAAACCAATGTATTTCTAGCATGGATGACCCTGCAGCCAGCTTGAATATTGTCAGTGACGGGAGCTGGCTGGCTTGTTGCTCAGGGAACGTTGTTGTTGAATTGTTTTTAATTTTTGTTTGAGTTTCCATGGACGGAGTCTGTCAGGCTAGTACCATGACTGATCTTCTTAGGTCACTGTCAGGCTAAGAATAATATTTTCTTCCTCTACCTGTTCTATTACTGGTCACAAACCAAGGTTAAAATAAGAGATGGGCTCAAGTCACCTTAGATCTAGATTTTGAACATACTTGGGCAGCTTTTGCAGTATGCTGAGGACACTTATACACCACCAGAGCAGTGTAAAGAAGTCATAATCCAGCCCCAGGAAATACTCTTAGGGTGAGAGAGTTCCCTTGGTGAGACAGAGCTGTGAAAATGGCTCTGTTTCCTTCTCTGACGATAGGAAGGGTGCCAGGGATGTGGCTGGAGCATGCATCTAACCAGCTATTCTCATTTGCAGCTCTCACAAGGAGTGCAATTTACAGCAGCCCCGAGGCTACTGGAAGTTGCACCGGAAGTCAAACTGGCCCTCAGCCAGCTCAGAGTATGAGCAGACACAAAGGTGAGGTCAAGCCACAGGTTCTGTTGCCTGCACTGTGCATAGCTTGGGCAGGATGGAGATTCTGCCCTTCTGTATCTATTCTCTTCCTCACCCACAGCAAATAGTGGGCAGTTTATTTTGGAATTTAGGACCAGTCTTTGATTTAACATTGGCTCCACCTGTGGAGCTCTGCACAGAGCAGGACGTTGGCACATGCTTCTTCCTCTGCCTGGGTGGATAGGGAGCATGATTATTTGAATGGTAATTAGTGCAGGGTGGGAGATGATTTTTCCATCCATGAAACTTTGAGATTTAAAAAATGTTCCCATTCTGCAGTGGGATGAAACGGAGACGTTCACAAGTTTTTCATAACAAAACAGAGCAAGTAAAAGACCCACCCCAGCATAGGTTCAACTCCCTGGCCTGAATCAGACTTTGAGTGCTCTGGTCAACTGACTACTGTGTGGTGAGGTCCTCCAAGTTCCAGCCTGGACCTGAGAAACCTCTGTGACTAAACTGGGAAGTTCCCCCTCCTGCCCCGCAAAGTTTCAGTTTTGACACATCTCCATTTTCCAACGAAAAACCATTTCCTTGAAGCATTCCCAACTAGTTCTAATTTCAGTAAGACCGAGGGTCCCCGATTATTGAGCAGGGCCCCATTGTGCCAGATGATGTACAAACACAAGATGGGTTTCTGCCTGGATGAACTTACATCATCTGTCCCTACTGCCTTCACTGTGTTAAACCTGTGCAAGTCTCTCTGCTATGGCTCCAGCTGGTTTGGACAGCAGGGCTGGGAGCCAGAGGAGGAACAGGAACTGGATGATCCCCACAGCACAGGCCCCTGTGGGCTTGCCAGATTTCTGTGTGGAAATCCGGCCAGGAAGTAATGCATTTGGAGCTATAACAACTCTTTGTGGGTTTCCTATTCAGCTGCTACTCAGGTGGACCCTGCAGGAATGTCTCTTGAAAGAAAAACATGTGGCCACATCTATATACAGGATTAGAGAATGTGCATGTAAACACAGGGTCCTGAATCACTTTTCATTTAGGATAAAGGTGTTATTTAAAAAGGGGGGAAATATGAAGGAAAACACTGTTCACAGTCAAGCTGGAAAATACTGTACAAAAGCTGTGAATCAGAATAAAATGACAAAGAGCTTCTTTTCCCCTCAAGAGATTTAATTACAAAACAATGCTACTCACATCCTCCTTATATCAATAGTGAAAATGAACGCAGCCTCATCTTCAGTCCCTCGTGAATGCATGGCCACATCACCAAACATTGTGCAACATGGTAAATTTGGGAAGTTTCTGTCCAGGAAAGGCTCAAGACTGGACTCACAATGATGATGTAAATTAGATGGGAGATAAAGCTGTGTGCAGGGAAGTCTGCAGAGAGTCGACATTGCGTCTGGATCTGGTCAGCGCTGTTAGTCACCCACTTTGAACACCACATTTGTAACAGGAGCCACTGAAGTCAAAGGGCAGGGTATTAGCTTCTTGTAACTCTGACTCAGGTCAAGTGATGGGCCTAGGAAATAAAATTCAATTTCTTTTCAGAACTACTGTGTTACACGTTTATTACAATATACACTTGTTGTTATAGCTGATTAGCTTACCTGATGTCATCAATTTTCTGATGTAATTAACTCTGTTTCATAAGTATTCCCAGTTTATTTTTTGAAGCAACACAGGAAGGACTGTCTTGTGGTTAAAGCACAGGACTGGGAGTCAAGCAATCTAGCTTCCTTTACCAGTTCTACAACAGAATTCTTGGCCTGAGTCACCTCTCTGTGACTTGGTTTCCTCATTTTAAATGTAGCTGATAATACTTCCCTCCCTCACATAGGCGTTAGTCTTATTTAGCTTGCTTGAAAAGGGTTTGGAGATCCTTAGATAGAACAGACTCTAGGAAAAGCAAATATTTTATAGTTTAATAAACTCCTTCAAATTTGAATACCATAAGCATAGAATGTAGCCATTGACCAATATATAACTGGGAAAAATTTCATTGTTGTGAGGGAGTTTACCTAGGCGCCTGAGCTTTTTTGTGTTTTCCATTGACTTAATTGGTCTTTGTATCAGAGCCAGAGCAATTCAAATTCTAAGCAGTCAAAAATCTTGAGTCAGACCTCCCACAAATCATGAGATTTTAAAAAAGCAATCATTTTTGGTTCTTTTTATTTGCCTCTGAGGTTCTGAGCCTCTAGGTTGCATTGGTTAATGCAGGCCAAGCATTCTGTTTTCAAGCTTTTCTCTGCAGCAATGAGGGCTAGAAACTTCCTCTTTTACACCCAAGTATTGTGAGACTCACAGTAAAGTTGCAAGAGTTAGCAACACCAGTTGCATCACTACTCTTGAGATGCTTCCTTGGCAAAAACCTCATGTGAGTAAAGTTGCTAATGTGCTGAAGTCTTTTCAGGACTGGGCCATAGTTCTCCAGTGCTTGTTGATTTAAGTATTAAGGAGAGGTCCAGTGCTACTTTTATCCTTGTTGTTAAATCCAAGATTAGCATTAGAAAGATGCCTAGCAAGTGCTATTGACAAAAGTGAGCAGCTGATTTATAGTATTAACGTTGGGGTGGAATGTGATAGATGGGTGGAGAAAACACAAGCTGGAATATTTTTTGCTAATGGCATTGTAACATGTTGTGACATGGCTGTATAATAGAGGCCTTGTCTTCCCTAATAAGAAAGGCGTGTTCTTATCATTAAAATGTACCCTGACCTGTTAATACATGTAAAAACTAAAAACTGCCTTGTCTTTACTATGGATTTTACCATATATTAACTAATATGTGGGGCAAGAACACCCATTTTTTCCTAATGTGGATGCGACCTCAGAGCTTCCAGATAAAGCTCTTTGGAAATTAAAGGGTTTGCTAGTGTTGATATTTCTAACATTGACCCTGACCCTGTGATGAGCTCTCCATGAGCAAAGGAGCCAATCCATGCAGGCTTGGGGCATTAGGAACCACTCTGCTGGGGCTGACCCTGAGAAGTTCTGTGGGCCTTGTGTAAAGTACCACATGCCTTTTATTCCCATTGACTTCAATGGGAATGGAGGGGGCTCAGTAGCTGCCAGGTCAGAACCCTTTTTTAAAATATTCTAAGACAGACTCAAACTTGCCAAGAGGAGACCTGTATTTTAGAAACTAGCTCTGCTAGAGGCATTGTTCCATATTTTCACTCTGAGAACATTTTAGTTGCTGAGTGAGCACTGTATGCTGTTATTAGCACAGGAAAAGGAGGACAGATATTTTAAAAGCTAGGCAACTTTCCAACCACTGTGTTTGAGATCTCTACTGCACCTGTGCCCACCACACCCACCATAGCTGCACTCTACCTGCCTGCTCCATTCTCACAGGCTGTCTTCACTGCATAAGATGAATGGTTTTTACAGCGAGCTAGATCACTCATGTCAGCTATCTCAATGTAAAATCCTAGTGGACTCAAGGCACTGGGCTTTTTACCCTGATGTAGCTAGTGTGGTAAACTCCAGGTGGAGGTTATAGGGTTTACCTAGCTACATCAAGGTAAAAACTACTCCTAGTGGAGACAGCTTTTTTGGCAGTGACAATATAACCTGTGTACGTGGATGTTAATGGGGTTTTTAATCAAGTTAAGTTAGCTTGATTGAACTAATTTGTCTGGAGTGGGGGGAGCACCTTGTTTCCTCGTCTCACCAAGGTGTTAGTGACATAGGGCCTAATTCAAAGCCCACTGAAGCTGATGGAAAGCTTCCCACTGACTACACTGGGCTATGGATCAGGCCCATAGCTCTGAGCTGGCTGGTGTCCAAATGTATGACATGACAGAGTGTTTAAAATTGGAAACACTCTAAATGAAGGAGTCAACAAAAATTAGCAGAGGCAGAAGCTTAAAAGGTGGGATTCAATTTCTTTTGTTTGTATATCACCTTCTATAACCTTACCTGAAAGCAAGGTTAAACATTTTTGTCAGAAGCTGACGTTAAGTCATACGACAACAGCAGATTTGTGCAGGACAATACTCATTTTGGGTCAACGCTTAGTGTCACACCTTGTCAAAGTGTGGGTGTCAGGTAAAAGCCTGCCTAGGGGAGGAGTTAACTGACTTGGTTTTAAAAACACAATGCTTCCCATTTATCTGTTTGATTTTATTTTGTGGCTCAGAGAGTTTAGTCAACATTAATCAAAGTCCCCTCTGTACATTTGCCCCGAGTTGCATGTTTTTGAGCAACATGAGTGGAACAGGGAGCTTTGCCAGTCTTGTCTTGTATAATCTTATATACAGACTTCAAAATGAAACTAAAAATCTGATCATACATTAAATGGCCTCCTGCAGCCCTTGTCAGAATTAATATGGGCTATGCCTACACTAGGGGGAAAAAAGGTGTGTGGGTGTGTATTTTAACAAAGAAATATCTGTCACATAATATCTTAGTGGAGACAACCAACCTCAATGTAGTGGTAGTTTTACCTCAGTGTAGCTGGTGGAGGTGAACGCTAGGCCTCACCAAGAGTTCATTATTATTATTAATTATTTGTATTACCATAGCACGTAGAAGCCCTAGTCATGCAGTAGGTCCCCAGTGTACTAGGAACTGTGCAAAGAAAAGAAAAAAAGACAGTCCCTGCCCCAAAGAACTCATGGTCTAAATAGACACGATACCCACAAGGTGGGAAAAGGGGTAGAACACACAAGCAGAGTGTGATGGGTTGGATCACAGAAACTCCCTTGGGGCTTCCCACTGATGTGCCAAGACTACTTCTGCCCCTGCTTTCCTGCCCTGGCAGCTTAGGACTTCAATGCCCTGCCTGGTTTGAGCCAGACCCACTAGCCTGCTGCAAACCCAGACCCAGGGTCTGAACCACATCCCCTAAGAGCTGTAGGCTTAACTGAAAGCAACTTACAGACGTGTTCTGGTCTTTAACACTCAGATGTCCAACTCCCAATGGGATCCAAACCCCAAATAAATCCGTTTTACCCTGTATAAAGCTTATACAGGGTAAACTCATAAATTGTTCACCCTCTATAACACTGATAGAGAGATATGCACAGCTGTTCCCCCCCCCCCCCAGGTATTAACACATACTCTGAGTTAATTAATAAGTAAAAAGTGATTTTATTAAATACAGAACGTAGGATTTAAGTGGTTCCAAGTAGTAACAGACAGAACAAAGTGAATTACCAAGCAAAATAAAATAGAACATGCAAGTCTATGTCTAAGAAACTGAATACAGATAAAAACCTCACCCAGTAAGCTTCCTTTTACAGACTAGTCTCTTTCTAGTCTGGGTCCAGCAATCACTCGCACCCCCTGTTGTTACTGTCCTTTGTTCCAGTTCCTTTCAGGTATCCTTGGGGGTAGAGAGGCTATCTCTTGAGCCAGCTGAAGACAAAATGGAGGGGTCTCCCAGGGGTTTAAATAGAGTTTCTCTTGTGGGTGGAGACCCCCTCCTCACTCCTATGCAAAGTCCAGCTCCAAGATGGAGTGTTGGAGTCACATGGGCAAGTCACATGTCCATGCATGACTCAGAACTTACAGGGTAGCAGCCATGGTTCACATGCTTCCTTGAACGTCCTCAGGTAGACTTCTTATGTGGATTGGAGCATTCCAAGATTCATTTTTCCTTAAGTGCTTCTTGATTGGGCACTGAATTTTGCAAATTCCTTTCTAAAGAAGCTGACCAAATGCCTTACAAAGCTTACTTAGAAATCAGGCAAGTATACAGCCAATATTCATAACTTCAAGTACAAAAATGATACATGCATGCAAATAGGAGGAATGTATTCAGTAGATCATAACCTTTACTGAGATATGTTACATGGCATATGTAGCATAAAACATATTCCAGTTATGTCATATATACATTCATAAGCATATTTCCATAAAGCCTTATGGGGGGTACCGTCACACAGAGTGAACAATGTGATGACAGCAAATGTCATGTTAGTTCCACCTTTTTTTTTTAATGTATTTCGTTAGGAGGGGCTAAGCTAAAGGGAAGGGAGAGGGGCCACTAAAGGGAAGGAGTGAGACTGGGGTGACGAGACTGTGGGGGAGAAGGTTGGAGCAAACATCCAATCAGCACAGGGCAGAGGAAGTCCAGTCAAAACAGTAGAAAGTTCTCCAAAGGACCAGAGGTTCCTGCTTTGGCTGCTTCTCCCAATTGAAATCTCTGGCTGGCTTCTATTTGCAGTTTTCTCCCAAGCCCACGTGGTGGGGAGAGAGACACCTTGTGGATCCTACTGCTCTGAGTGTATGGGGGGTGTCTTCTCTGTGCAGATATGGGTCTGGGAGGGGGATGTGGGGTGGCCCTGGCTGGGCCCCATTTTACCCCTTCTCTCTCAGTGAAGCAGTTACTCCTTTGGCAGTTTCTGCCCCTGTCGGTTCGCCTTAACCAGCTACATTGAGATTCCTTCTCTATGCTAGGCCAGTATAATAAAATGTCTGTCTTGCACACCTTTTTTCTTAATGTAGACAAGCCCATGGAATATGGTCACTCAATACTTTGAAACAGACTAATCTTAATGCAGCTTGAGGGACTACCTGGAGAAAAAAATTCAAAAGTGGGTGCCCCCATTTGGAAATATACTGCCCAATATATCCTGACTTCTGTTTGGCTAATGAATAAACCAGAATGATCAGAAGGATAATTTTATGAAGAAAATATGCTAAGAAATAAGTTACTGCAACATGCTGATATATACAATCATAAATCATTCTGGAGCCTATGGCTTTCTAATTTCTTGGTAGATAACCAAAGAACTGGCTAAATTGATAGTTTGTAATTAGAAAAAGGTTCTAGACATCTACATTTAGAAAATCCTGATAAATACTATTACATCATATTGTGGACAATTACAAGAGCCTTTGTATAATGTAGTTAGACCTCAAAATACCTTCTAAGAATATGCACGTTTAAGGGTTGAATTTTGTACAGTTGAAGCTATATGTGTCTTGTAAAGAAAATATATTTGTGTCCTTTTAATTCCTTATGAAGCTCTGTATTTAATAAACTTTTTCCTGCTTGTTTTTATATTAGACGCATCAGATATAACAAGTATCCCCTGCTTTTTATACAGATCTCCTTGGAGGATCATGAGAACTGCAGTGTGATCTTTCCAATTGAAAGGCTGAGATGTTAAATATTTAACATAAAAATATTTTCACTTAACTTTCTGGCACTTAACTTAAATAAGTATTAACAACCACCCCCACCACCCCAAACCTAACATTTTAAACCGCACAATTAAAATTCCTTTCCCTTCTTATTTGCTCAAGATTCACATCTTTGGTACTTGTGAGTCCCTAATTCTGTTAGTCCTTTATTCATCCATAGGTGCATAGCTTAATTTGTAATGAAATAGGTGCCGGGTATCAAGCAGTTAGGTGACGGGGCTCAAGCAATTTTTTTTACTTTCAGAACTGACACTGCATAGGTGGGAACGTAGACAGTTCCTGATTTAATATAAAAAAACCTACCAAAGAAAACATGCTGAAGAAAAAACTTTTCAGGCCTTAGTCATCCATTATAAAGAAGCACTTACCCACATTTTTTCTTCTTTGCAGCTCACCTTTAAGATGTTCTGTTATCTCTCAGAAATACTGCAAAGAAATATTTAATATCTCAAGCTAACAGATCAGATGAGCTGCATGGAGCAGATACGTAATGAATAGTGATTAAATGGGTTATCTGATGACTCTTCATACAGCACAGTTTTAATAGTGTAGACTGGAATTTGTAGGAAGAGGTGAACATGGACCCTCTCCAGTTAACATAGATAATCAGATTTTGAAGGAATAATAATAAACTGTGGTCAGGGAACACACATTTAATTTCAACTTAAATCTATCATTTTTATTATGATAAACGTGTCACAAGCTACTGTATAATAAGCATGCAGAACATTTTATTAATATTTTTCAGTCATGATTCATTACAAGTATACAGTCTCTTTCAGCTGAGGATCTTAGAACACATCACAATCCTTTATTAAAAAGCAACAGAGGGTCCTGTGGCACCTTTAAGACTAACAGAAGTATTGGGAGCATAAGCTTTCGTGGGTAAGAACCTCACTTCTTCAGATGCAAGTAATGGAAATCTCCAGAGGCAGGTATAAATCAGTAGGGAGATAACGAGGTTAGTTCAATCAGGGAGGGTGAGGTGCTCTGCTAGCAGTTGAGGTGTGAACACCAAGGGAGGAGAAACTGCTTCTGTAGTTGGATAGCCATTCACAGTCTTTGTTTAATCCTGATCTGATGGTGTCAAATTTGCAAATGAACTGGAGCTCAGCAGTTTCTCTTTGGAGTCTGGTCCTGAAGTTTTTTTGCTGTAAAATGGCTACCTTTACATCTGCTATTGTGTGGCCAGGGAGGTTGAAGTGTTCTCCTACAGGTTTTTGTATATTGCCATTCCTGATATCTGACTTGTGTCCATTTATCCTCTTGCGTAGTGACTGTCCAGTTTGGCCAACGTACATAGCAGAGGGGCATTGCTGGCATATGATGGCATATATAACATTGGTGGACGTGCAGGTGAATGAGCCGGTGATGTTGTAGCTGATCTGGTTAGGTCCTGTGATGGTGTTGCTGGTGTAGATATGTGGGCAGAGTTGGCATCGAGGTTTGTTGCATGGGTTGGTTCCTGAGTTAGAGTTGTTATGGTGCGGTGCGTGGTTGCTGGTGAGAATATGCTTAAGGTTGGCGGGTTGTCTGTGGGCGAGGACTGGCCTACCTCCCAAGGTCTGTGAAAGTGAGGGATCATTGTCCAGGATGGGTTGTAGATCACTGATGATGCGTTGGAGAGGTTTAAGCTGAGGACTGTAGGTGATGGCCAGTGGAGTTCTGTTGGTTTCTTTTTGGGGCCTGTCTTGTAGCAGGAGGCTTCTGGGTACACGTCTGGCTCTGTTGATTTGTTTCTTTATTTCCTTGTGTGGGTATCGTAGTTTTGAGAATGCTTGGTGAAGATCTTGTAGATGTTGGTCTCTGTCTGAGGGGTTGGAGCAGATGTGATTGTACCTCAGTGCTGAGCTCCAGTTCATTTGCAAATTTGACACCATCAGATCAGGATTAAACAAAGACTGTGAATGGCTATCCAACTACAGAAGCAGTTTCTCCTCCCTTGGTGTTCACACCTCAACTGCTAGCAGAGCACCTCACCCTCCCTGATTGAACTAACCTCGTTATCTCCCTACTGATTTATACCTGCCTCTGGAGATTTCTTGCATCTGAAGAAGTGAGGTTCTTACCCACGAAAGCTTATGCTCCCAATACTTCTGTTAGTCTTAAAGGTGCCACAGGACCCTCTGTTGCTTTTTACAGATTCAGACTAACACGGATACCCCTCTAATCCTTTATTAAGTAACCATGCTATTAACACTACCCCGTGAAGTGAAGTATTATATCTCTTTTATAGAGTAGTAATCAAAACTCCATCATCTCATGTAACAATTGTGATGGGGATCTGATTTATAAGAGGGTAACATCCCAAGACAGTTGAAGCATAATTTGATTTTGCTGTTATAGACTGAATACAATGTGTTTTTCACATTTTGCTGTGCATTTTACATGTGAAACAGAACCTGCCTCTGTTGTGCCTTGTTCAGCAGCGAGAACATCACCAGCACTTTTGTAGTCATCATACTGGTCTGTGATAGGACTTAAGTCACAGAGAGGTTATGTTAAGTGATTTTTCCCTAGGAAACTCAGCAAGTCATTGGCAGAGGCAGGAGAGAAGTGAGGAGTCCTGATTCCCCACCCACTATTTTAACCATGAAACCTCACTTTTCCCATAGATTTTCCTGGTTGGTTAATTGAAAAGCTGTGTCGTTATTATAGAATCATAGAACTGGAAGGGACCTCAAGAGGTCATCTAATCCAGTCCCCTGCACTCAAGGCAGGACTAAGTATTATCTAGACCATCCCTGACAGGTGTTTGTCCAATCTGCTCTTAAAAATCCCCAATGATGGAGATTCCACCACCGCCCTAGGCAATTTATTCCAGTGCTTAACTACTCTGACAGTTAGGAAGTTTTTCCTAATATCCAACCTAAACCGCTCTTGCTGCAATTTAAGCCCATTGCTTCTTGTCCTATCCTCAGAAGTTAAGAATGACAAATTTCCCCCCTCCTCCTTGTAACAACCTTTTATGTACCTGAAAACTGTTATCATGTCCCCTCTGTCTTCTCTTCTCCAGACTATACAAACCCAATTTTTTCAATCTTTCCTCATAGATCATGTTTTCTAGACCTTTAATAATTTTTGTTGCTCTTCTCTGGACTTTCTCCAATTTGTCCACATCTTTCCTGAAATGTGGCACCCAGAACTGGACACAATACTCCAGTTGAGGCCTAATCAGCGCGGAGTAGAGCGGAAGAATTACTTCCCGTGTCTTGCTTACAATACTTCTGCTAATACATCCCAAAATGTTTGCTTTTTTTGCAACAGCGTTACACTGTTGACTCATATTTAGCTTGTGATCCACTGTGACCCGCAGATCCCTTTCCGCAGGACTCCTTCCTAGGCATTAATTTCCCATTTTGTATGTGTGCAACTGATTGTTCCTTCCTAAGTGGAGTACTTTGCATTTGTCCTATTGAATTTCATCCTATTTACTTCAGACCATTTCTCCAGTTTGTCCAGATCATTTTGAATTTTAATCCTATCCTTCAAAGCACTTGCAACCCCTGCCAGCTTGGTATTGTCCGCAAACTTTATAAGTGTACTCTCTATGCCATTATCTAAATCATTTATGAAGATATTGAACAGAACCGATCCCTGCGGGACCCCACTCATTATGCCCTTCCAGCATGACTGTGAATCACTGATAACTACTCTCTGGGAACGATTTTCCAAACAGTTATGCACCCATCTTATAGTAGCTCCATCTAGGTTGTATTTCCCTAGTTTGTTTATGAGAAGGTCATGCGAGACAGTATCAAAAGCCTTGCTAAAGTCAAGATATACCACATCTACTGCTTCCCCCATATCCACAAGGCTTGTTACACTGTCAAATAAAGCTATCAGGTTGGCTTGACATGATTTGTTCTTGACAAATCCATGCTGACTGATACTTATCACCTTATTATCTTCTAGGTGTTTGCAAATTGATTGCTTAATTATTTGCTCCATTATCTTTCCGGGTACAGAAGTTAAGCTGACTGGTCTGTAATTCCTTGGGTTGTCCTTATTTCCCTTTTTATAGATGGGACTATATTTGCCCTTTTCCAGTCTTCTGAAATGTCTCCCATCTTCCATGACTTTTCAAAGATAATTGCTAATAGCTCAGATATCTCCTCAGTCAGCTACTTGAGTATTCTAGGATGCATTTCATCAGGCCCTCGTGATTTGAAGACATCTATCTTGTCTAAGTAATTTTTGACTTGTTCTTTCCCTATTTTAGACTCTGATCCTACCTCATTTTCACTGGCATTCACTATTTAAGATGTCCAATCACCACCAACCTTCTTGGTGAAAACCGAAACAAAGAAGTCATTAAGCACCTCTGCCATTTCCACATTTTCTATTTCAAGAGTTACACGTTGCAAACATTGATGGATGAAAGAAAACTTTATTTTAACATGCAGTTTGCAACAGCTTTTCATAGCACAGGGCTTTATTGATACACATCTCAAGTCTTACGTGTTTGTAGTGTTTCACACTTATGCACACATTAAACATGCTGATAGAACTAAAAAATCACTTTATGCTGTCCCAGATACTGGCACATTCCTGTGTTCTAGGTTTCTATGCCTAGGTTTTAGGCACAAATGCAGCCTCTCATGAGCATGTTCTTTTTACATCCCTGAAAGGACTGAACAATATATAGAACCAGTCATCTACACTCCCCTCTGATTTCTTTATGGGAAATTCAACCAGCTAATTGGGGGGCAAAACGGGGAAAAAAGTGGAGGTACCCTAATCAAGCTCCTCCCACAATCCTAAACTCTGTCCATATTAAAAAAGTAGCCTGGGTTGTTCGTGCCTAATGATTGGCACTGAAATAGTTAATACTAAATGGTGATTGAGAGAGGGAGAGGATACTGTACCCACAAAGAGGCACATCAGTGCAATTGTTCTCCATTTGCTTGCCAGTGCTACCCTGGGGGGTTGTGAGATTAACATCACTGCCAACGTAGGGCTGTGCCTAAATGGCACAAGTGAGCTCAATGTAATTTAGTTTATTCATCTTTAAAATGGGTATCCTATCACTTGCCTAAAAAAGATATTGCCCAGGAGGCTTAATTTATCTGAGTGGAAGTGTTCTGAGACTTTCTGGATGGAAGGAGCAGTACAAGTGCAAATTATTACAACATTAAAACATTAAGTGTTATTTGTCCTGTCTTACTTTGCCTGCAAAATTCAAATCAGATGGAGAAACTGATTGGTCAGATAAGATTATTTATCTTAGCATTTAAAGACCCCCCCCCCAAAAAAGATCAGAGCTCCATTGTGCTAGGTGCTGTATAAACAAACATAGTACCTACACAATCTTAATGGATTAGAGACACGTGCAGGAGTGAAAACAGGCACAAGGACTTGTCCAAGACCACGGCAGGTCATGAGTATATCCAGAATAGTAGTCTTGTGACTATTAGTCCAGTGCTTGTCTACTGGACCGCACTGATAATTACCTTAAGTGTCCAAAATTAACTCTCCGTGTACCTGTTTCTCTACAGCTGCACCCCATCGTAGCTGGCCGCCTTGTTTTGTTTTGTTTTTATTTGCTCAGGGTTGTATTTTCATGGTTAAGGTTTATTTCCTTCTATGGATCTCTAAAGCCAGTTTAGCATGTGAGGGTCTGAGCAGTGCAATACACAGAGCACAAATTCCTTTTTCACAAAGTCCATTGTGGCACACAATGAGAGGTGCAGTACCAATCAACATCCACTTCCATTCAAAGTCCATTGCATTCGTGGCACAATCTGCTCCACAATGCTACTGAAAAACAATAAGTCCAAATACTATGGGAACAATCATCAACATTCATTGGAGCTTTCCCTCCTTTGACAGAAATAGCTAGCCCCGTACCCTTTCCTCAGTAAGCAATACAAGCCCTTTAGTTCTCACCAGGGGAATGTTTCTTTGGTTTGTTTTAGAAAAAGGCAGCATGGCAGCAAAGGTAAACACTATTGTTTTCTCTTTCGTGTTGTATGTGCATGTATTGTTATACAGTATAATGTTAGCAAACAAAGTAATCTCGTCTGTGGGCATTGAAAGAGCAAGGGGTTTAATAATGGGATCAGGATCTAAGCCAATCTGCGGGTCTAGGAACAGCTGTCTCCTGTTGACATACCATGGTCCTGCTCTTTCTGCACTTGGAGTAGCCATGCCAAGGGCTTCCTCTTCCAAAGAGGGGCCTGGGCTGCAGCATGTGGCATCCTTTTCCTCCCTAGGAATGGCAAAAGCCCCCCGCCCCCCTTGGGAGCAGCAGCAGGCATCCTCTTCCTCCCAGAGAGGCAGGTGACAGAAGGTGAGGTGGGGGGGCAATACTTACCCCAGCAGCTGGGACAATGTGCCTCAGTGGACAGGCTGGGCTACTCAGAGCACTGGGTCTTGTTATAAACACTCCATTGAGATAAATGGGGCAATCCCCCTTCCCAAAACTATTGTATCAGGCTCCTGTAGCCTGCTGTTGCACCAGTTCACACTCAGGTCACATTTTCAAGCTTTTCTTCACAACCATGAAGGCTAGAAACTGACTTTATTAGACATGAAAGCTGAGATTCTGAACTGATCATACCACTGCAAGAGCAGGGGCCAGGCCTATGGCACCTATGCCTTACCTGAGACCTGAATGGGCTAGAGTTTTTCACCTCAGAGTTCAAATCCAGGCAGGGTTGGTAGTGACCAAAAGTTGTTACTATCAAGTATCTGCTCAGTGGTTTATGTGAAATGAGTTTGTTGGTCTCAGCCCGGTCCCCACTGGCACAGCCAAACAAGACCTGGGGAGAGATTACACAGGGCTCAGCTGTCCTGGACGTGCTGTATCTGGCTAGGGCAACCTCTTACTGTCCTAGGTTCTAATGACTGATGCAACAAATCTAACATGCCCATCTTGCCTCTCCTTCATACTCTGCAGAGCTCTTTTGCTTCGCTGGTGGTAAAACCATTCCAAGTAAGGCCAGATACTATAGGATCTATCGACTGGCAATCAGGAAAATCAGGAAAGATAGGACATGTATTCCCTCCATTGGCTCTTCAAGGCAGGCTTCTGGTGATTTGTTCCCCCTTCTTCAGGTCCGCAGCATGGATGGCCTTTCCTTTCAAGTGAGGCCTCCCCATTCACTGAAGCTTCTCCTCTGCAAAGCATAGGTGCTGACTTTTATTTTTCCCTGGTGGTGCTCTACCCCTGTTCTGCCCCAGGCCCTGCCCCCACTCTGCCTCTTCCTCCGAGGCCCTGCCCTTGTTCTGCCTCCTCCTGCCCCGCTCCGCCCCCTCCCCTGCTCCGCCTCTTCCCACCCCCACTTTGCCCCCTCCTCCGAGGTCCCCGCCCGCCTGCTGCTTTCTGCCCTCCCTCAACTGCCGGACAGCTGTGGCTAGTGGATGCTGAGTACCTGCTACTTTTCCCCCCTGGGTGCTTCAGCCCTGGAGCACCCATGCTGTTGGTGCCTATGCTGCAAAGCACAGCTTTTTTTCATGTTCTAATGCATCAGAAAGATTGTGCATGCAGTAGAAGCCATTCTGGGGTGTTTACCTATTTAAAAAAAAATCATCTAGCAGAATGCAGATCCCAGAGCTCTGGCTGTCAGCAGGACTATAACAGCAGTGCCGGTGAGAGCTGTCCAACTTACTGATGGCAGTTCACTTGTGCCAGATGAGTAGGATGGACAAATGCTGTTTTGATTCAGGATTATGAGGCAATTTTAAGTATCCCAGGCCTAGATCAGCCTTGAAGATGATGGCCAAGATCTTGAATTTGATATATTCATATCCTTTTTGCATTGAGGGTGAAATTCATGCCAGTGCAGAGAAACACTTCAAAACTTTTGAGGGCCCTGACCTAAGTGAAGCTGAGATTCTGAGCTGGTCCTTAATATATTTTATCCTTACAGAATAAACACAGTGGAAGCCATGAAATACAACATGCTAACCATTCCAAACAATCTTAGATCTTGATCATGCTCCTATTAGTCAATACAAGTTTTGCTTGAGGAAGGACTGAGTTAAAACTGCAGGTCTGAACTTATCAGGTTTTAAACACTTTCCATTAATCTCAAAGCTACTTAAAAATTGATGACATGGCATGCCCTATGCAAGGACTTCAGAGTTTGGCATACTAGGAGCTGCAGGTTTTGAGCACTTCATAAAAGGATTGGGCTCATAAGCAAAAAGGGGCCTAAAGAGAATTTGTCATCACTATGAACATTCAGATATAGGCCAGATTCATGTAATAAACACAAACAGTGCCCTTGTTGTAACTGTACTTAATAGTTGCAATAGGTGCATGATTAACAAGTCCCTAAATACTAAAGTCATAAGAGCCCTCGTATATACTTAATACTTAATACTGAGAAAGACAGGAAGGTCCTCTTAATTGCAGCCAAAAATCCCAACTTTATTAACAACATTAATATAAAGCTGCTTTTGTTTTGAATTGCACATCTGGCTATATTTTCTTTTAGATAATAAAAATAAAGTAAGTCACTGAAAAAATACCCATCATTAATCAGTGACGAATGCATAAGCCATTCTTCAAGCATTCAGTTTCTTTGCTTATTTTTAAGATGATACTTTACTAAATCCCCTACAATTTAAGCTCTCTGGATTTGCCCAGCGGTGGCTCCAGGCACCAGCGCTCCAAGCATATGCCTGGGGGCGGCAAGCCGCGAGGGGCACCCTGCCAGTCCCTGCAAGGGCGGCAGTCAGGGAGCCTTTGGCGGCATGCCTGCGGGGGGGTCCGCCGGTCCCGCGGATTCGGTGGCAATTCGGCGGCGGGTATGCCGAAGCCATAGGACCAGCGGACCTCCCACAGGCATGCCGCCGAAGCCACGGGACCAGCGGACCTCCCACAGGCATGCCACCGAAGGCAGCCTGCCTGCCGTGCTTGGAGCAGCAAAAAAGCTAGAGCCACCCTTGGATTTGCCTACATGTTTACACAACAAAGTAGTTTAGAAAGATCAAAGTTACTTTAGATATCTGAATTAACTTTTTACAAGCAAGAGATCCATCCTTTTAACTCATCTCCTTTTCTTGATTGTAAACTGTGATATAAAAATAGAATCAGATTCCCTGCTCAGTTTTTAATCCATTTATCTGTAAATGGGGGCATTAAATAATCCTAATTTTAATACAAAGTATTTTAATTAATCCCCTTTTCTAGTTTTTTTAATTTAAAGCTTTTCTTCTGCTAAAATATCTACGCCAAATTCTCCTCAGAATTACATGGGTTTAAGTGAGAGCAAACATTAGTCCTCTGAAATTATTAGCGATGTTTCTAGATTAGTGCTGGTAGAAGCACTTGACACATCCAGAAAATTGTCAGTAAAAGTATAATTCATACTGAACAAATCTATGGACATATGGAAAAAATATGTGATCACTTAATTAAAGATTGTATCATAATGCATATGCACATGAGGCCCAACTAAGGTAACACAGGCAAATTTATTTCTGGCATTTCCTAACTTTTGAGGGCTTGACTTGAAACTTTAATCATGTTCTTTTAACATAGAAAATTACATACAGAAAAGCTAAAGTTTAAAAAAAAAATAAACTGAAAATCAAATTCCATCTTTTGGAACGGTACTGAGACCCATGTGGGCTATCACTCATCAGCAGGATTGTAACTTTTTGATCCACAGCACAGACTGTCACTACAACTAACAGAGTAACTAGTAGTATCAGGCTGTTATTATCTACATGGACTAACCACTAGAGCAGGGGTAGGCAACCTATGGCACGCGTGCTGAAGGCGGCACACGAGCTGATTTTCAGTGGCACTCACACTGCCCGGGTCCTGGCCACCAATCCGGGGGCTCTGCATTTTAATTTAATTTTAAATGAAGCTTCTTAAACACCTTAAACCTTTTTTAAACACCTTTTTAAAAACCTTATTTACTTTACATACAACAATAGTTTCGTTATATATTATAGACTTATAGAAAGAGACCTTCTAAAAACGTTAAAATGTATTACTGGCACGCGAAACCTTAAATCAGAGTGAATAAATGAAGATTTGGCACAGCACTTCTGAAAGGTTGCCGACCCCTGCACTAGAGGAAGAAGACAATTTGCCAGAGGGTTTCTCATCTATTTGTAAGACAGCAGAGGAATGTTGAGACTGAAGAATCATGGGTTCAATTCTTGGTTCTGTAGGGGAGTCTTCTCAAATGGTTATAGAATCTTCTGCCCATTTCTGTCCCGGTCTGCTCCTATCCAAGTCCCCAGTTCTTGTCCCTGTATCCCTCCCCGCAACTCTCTTTTCACCCACCTCCTGGCTCCTGACACTGCCCCACTCCACTTGTAGCCCTCTTCTCTTCCACGACCTTGGCCACTGTCCATCCCCACCCTGATGCCTACTGTCCCTGTTCCTCTCATTTCCTATTTACACCCCATCTGTTGTCCCTTCCCCCACCATACCTGTTTGCATTGAAGTCATGTTATTTCCCCCTTCTTCTCCACTGCCTGGGAACTAGTGGAGGAGGCATTGAGAGCACCAAACAGTATCTCCCTGCTCTCAGGTCTGATGCCACAGTAGTCCCCCAGCTGCTGGGAGGAGCAATTACAGAAAAAGCCCCGCTCAGCCCCTGCATCCCTGGGCTGGAGCATGCTCAGTCGCTCCATGGAAGTGGCACATGTGCGCTCCAGTCAGTACTTTAGGGCTAGATATTCTGTCTGGACGGCAGATGGAATCTTTGGAAAATTTAGCTGCCACACTCTAAAAACCTCTATAAATCATGTGCAAACAGATTTTTCAGAGGCTTATAACTTGGCCCAATTTTATAGAGACAGCAAAAGACACATCCCTGATAGACAGGCCCCCCTCCTATGAAATTCAAGGCCTTGCTTCAAAGCATGGGGGACACAACCTTTTCAACAAAATGGTTGAAATTTTTTTATTTAGCATAGTCAAAACAATGTATTTTTCCTAGTCTCAATCTCAGACATAAATGAACCATTTTAGCTGAAACTGGAAAAAAAATTCAACCTGCGGCAGACACTTGGCATGGAAAATTTCAGCCTGAACAGTTACAGGTTGTCAAAGTTATAAGTAACTGACAATAGGGTCTTAAATAGTGCTAGTTACCAAGCTCTGCCTATAAGAATATTTAACCAACTTTTTGCAAATATTTTGCATATCACATTTGTTCAGTTTACCAGTGTAAAGATGGAGGTCCTGGAAACTCAGCTTGGAATCACACCACCAGTAATAAAGTCTTCAAGCTAAATCCTTCCTGAGTTACATTTGTGCAGACCCACTACCAAATTGCATTCTTAGTGATGCCTAAGCTGTGCAACCCTATTGCCACCAGTGGAGTTGCAAATCTGGCTACTCATTCAGGTGTCGAAATGGGAGCTGAGCTCCTCTGAAAATCTGGTCCCAATTGTTGGGGCTGATTGTTGAGTGAAAATCTGGCCCTTAATAATTTACAGTTCCGTTGATATCTGAGCCAGAAGAGATCCACTTCGCTCTGCCAGAGCGGTGTTGGTTCTTCAGGGTTAAAAGTACTGAAAACTTACTTTTGTCACCGGAGAAAGCAGATGCAAATAGAAATAGAGACAGGGAATGGAAATGCTAAGTAAGAAGGTATAATTTTGAATAGTGATTTTTAAGCACAGAACCACACTTTAATGTCTAAAAAAAATGAAGAAAATTGACACCCGACTGGCATATGTTTACCTGCATATTTTGCTGTCTTCATATTCAGAGCCAAGCTAGTGAAAATTGGTTGGCTGGGTAAGAAAGTGAAAAGCTCACTCTGTGTCACAGTGAGCCTTAGGCAAAATTCATAATTGCTACCCTCACCTAATCTAGAGTGGCCTATGACACGGAATATAGCAGAGGTTCTAAATAACCATTAACACACACATCCTCTAGGCAGAATGAATAGTGTAAAGGCTGGAATAAGCCAGGCTGGCACTTTCTTGGGAAGAATGCTCTGAGGACATAAACATATCTAACTGAATTGCATTATCTCATCCCTGTTTATTCCTTTTTCAACCTCTGGCAGAATGGAGATTTCAAGTTCTTTCCTAGTGACATCTGTGTTTATGGGACCCTACTATAGTATTTAAAAACCACTGTACCTTGTTTGGGTAAACACACTCACTATTGTTCCTATGTTCACTGAAAATGGGGGCCCCTCGGAGCCCCTCTGACCCTGTTGTCTTTTTGCCTAGCCAGATGTCAAAAACATCTTGTGGCTGCTTGTGAACCCTGCACCTTCTGTTTTCCTATTGAAATTTACAGTTGCTCTGCTCTATTCTCATTGACTTCTAATAAAAAGCCACCAAGATCCCTTTCTGGTTATTTGTGAGCCAGTATAAAACTGGAGCACCACTTGCTGTGCAGCTACAGGCCTAACTGATCTTCTCTTTAACAAGAGATACACACATCCACTTCTTTTTTTATTCGAGATAGGTTGACTGAAATGTACGTTCCACTCTAAAGAGACCACATTGCCCAATGTAGCATGATCAATGAGTCTGGGTAGCTGAATAATGCAGTCTTAAAAAAATTCTACCCACCATTGGGGTAAATAACTTTTTTGATGGTTATGTAAAACATTAGGTTTTCATTTCAGTCATTGTGGTGAAAGGTGTTATGCTTATGGCATCCAAACAGTGAAGTTATATAAAAACATAAAATGCTCCTTCTGGAAGGTTGCAATATAAACTACTTTATTTCTTACAATCCAAAACTTTAACATGCAAGAACCAAAACCACAGAAAAAATGGGCTGCTTCGGATGCAGAAGGTCACAGCTCAACCCATCTTACTTGAGGCTGGCTTTTTGCAGACTGATTGAAGAGAGAGGACTCCAATCACCTGCTTCCCTCAGAGCCCCCTACTCTGCAAGCAGGACCAGGAAACCCCTTAGGATTTAAAGTGACAGTTTGTAATTTTTACACTGTAGTCAAATACACTACAAATGTGCATAGATTTTTTTTTGCACAGGTTGTTAAACTTTCATTACAATTTTTCACAACTAAAAAACTGTTTGGTAATGTTAGGATCTCTTTTCCTTATCACACTGGCCAACACAATGAACACTGATGTCCCATTTGGGTGAAGATTCTCAATCTTGAACTTCTATTTTTTTAATTTGGAAGCTTCTTCTCAGGAGTTTCCTGATCAGTGTTTAAAGAAAAGTTGTCCATGTACACTTCATAGGGTTTTCTTCATGACAACTGGAAAATATGGATCAAGGGAACTTGTCAAGTGCAAAAACGCTTTTTATTCAACACGTCCTATACCGTAGGGAAGGATAGTTGAGGTATCTGATTGAGGTCACTGTGGTTACATTCACGTTTTTTTTTGGTCTTGTTTTTAAATTAAAAGTATTGTAAGGTCAATAACAAGTGGAGATAATTCAGGGGTTAGCACTCCTACACTTCACTCCAACAGGTTATGTACTCTCTTGGGGTCTGTCTACATGGGAAAGTTTCACTAGTTATACCAATATAATTATACTGATATAGTTAAACCAATACTGGTATAACCCCCCCGTGTGGACACACCTATTTTGGAATAAGAGTAGCTTTCTTTGATTTAGCTTGAACCCCTTCCAAAGTAATATAAGATAAACTGAAAAAAGCCACACTTATTCTGAAACAGGAGTGTCCACATGGTGACATTATAGTGGTATAATGTATGTTCACACCTTAACTTATCCCAATGTATCTTTCCTGTGTGCTTATTACTTTCTCTCTCTCTTGAAAGTACTGAAGATACGCATGTCTGAGTAAGGTGACAAACTCTACAGGGAAACAGAGGTTTCTCGAACTGTGATCCGTGGACAACTGGAGTCTGTGGAGGACTTGTTAGTGGCATACCACAGATAGGAACGTTCAAAGTCTATTGCAGTTTCACCCTCCCCACTCCTGCAGGCATGCTCTGCATTTGCCTCCCAGTCAGCTGCACAGTGGCCACTGCAGCCCGCTCCTGCCCGCATATGACAGTTTTCAGTAGGGCTCCTTCCCCAGGACATTTATAAAAGCAACAAGGAAGATGGAAGAAATCTGGGCAGAAAACTGAAAAAAGCCTCAAAAGCCCTGGGGAAGGGCATATTCAGAACTTCAGTTCTGAGCAAGTGACAGTTGGATTTATCTATAGAGCTTTATATCTATCTATCTATATATACACACACATGCAGATACAGCACTCTTATTACTATGAAAATAAAAGTAACATGGTAATGTACCAAATTTAGAGGCGTTGCATATCCTTTTCAGTGCTGTAACCATACACAGCTGTAAGTAAGTATGCATATCAAAAAAGACTGCGAAACATTTTGGCCCTTTTCTACGTGTTTCTAGGTCTCCAGCACAGATCTGGGGCCAAAGTACAGCAACTAAGCATTTTCTGTGTTGGGGACAGTACACAGTTGCAAAGATGCACCACCCCAGTGGGAACCCCAGAAGGCGTTCTGCTTCAAGAAGATACAGTGTAAAATTTTCTAAAGTGCCTAAGTGACTTAGGCAAAGTTACTAAGGTGCCTTTGTAAATTTTACCCATAACTCCTCTCAGAGCTTCCCTGTGCTCAGGAGGAGTGTGTTTATTGCACCATTCACCATTAGAAGGGTGAAGCATGTAATCATGTCTGACTGCCCAGCTTTGTTGCTGCTGTCCAATATCTCCAGTTCCTTCTATTTCTCCTCTCTTCTTTAACCACACCCCTTTCTATAATGGTTCTTTTCCCCTCAGACCTGGTGTGCATCCTGTAATAGTGCTGCCAGTCAACATAGCTTATGCAGTCAACCAGTGTTCCCTCTAATTTTTCCCATGTGTATGTGCAGAATGAATTTTGTTAAGAGACACATCACCTCCATATTGGTGCACATAACAAAATTCATGTGGTGCGGGTGGGGCTGGGGCTGAGGGGTTTGGAGTGTGGGAGGGAGGCTCAGGGCTGGGGGAGAGGATTGGGGTGCTGGGGGCGGGGCTGAGGGCTCCGGGGTGGGGCCGGGGATGAGGGGCTTAGGGCTGGGGCAGAGGATTGGGGTGTGTGAGGGTTCCAGCTGGGGTTGTGGGTTCTGGGATGTGGCCAGGGATGAGGGGTTTGGGATGCAGGCTGCCCAGGGGCTACGGAAGGGAGAGAGGACTCACCCCAGCTCTCTTTCCCCGCAGCAGCACCTGGGCTGGGGGGGGCGGGGGGAGGCACCTGTCCCCCGGCCGTGGCAGGTCTGTGCTGGAGCCGGGAGAGCAACGCCTCTTCCCTGGCAAGGGCAAGTCCGGGACAGGTCCGTGCTGGGGGAGAGGCATCTTTCCCCGCCGCAGCCCTGAGCCCCTGCATGGGGCTTAATAGGCAGCTGCGCGGCTGCACAGCTTAGAGGGAACTTAGCAGTCATTCCTCTGCACATAGTAAAGCTCTTTGAAGGTGGCTTTGGATGAAGCCACCAGTGGAGAAGCCCAGAGGTGATGGTCCAGGGAGCTGTAGGCACAGATGTGCTTCTGGCCCTGGTGGATGCACCAAGTTACATGGGCTAATAGTATGAACTCCCTGTCTGTTCTGCAGGGGGTTGGGGGTAAATCCCACCCCCGAATGGAACAACAGAATTGAAACTCCATAAGTCCATGATTCCTACATGGGTTTTTCCCCACTTAAGGGATAATATAGCCCATAGTCCCATATTTGGACCCCTCTTCACCAGATCTAGAGTTCAAAAAATTTCCAAGGAATGCATAGGGACTGATTAGCTGCTTTCAAACATGCAGACAACTGTCAGCAACCTGCAATTAGTCTGACTTCCCGCAGAGCTGGCTAGGGCTTGTTTTTTTGTTTTTTTTCCCTAAGTGTAGGTTACCTACCGAAATGTCATTCCTTGAATTAGATGTAAACAGTCATGGCGCTTGTAAAGCAGACTGAATAACACCACTGAAGCTGCTATATCTGTGTCAAGCAAGAAGGGCTTTTCCCTTGTACAAATGCACATTAAAAAGGGTGTTGTTATAATTATTATTTAGTCTAACAAGTGGAGGAAGCAAGACACTAAGCTATTTTTAAAAACCGGCTTTTACATAGATGATGACGAGAGTGTTTTGTGAAAGGTAATCTTACATCTCAGTTGAAACCAGGTCAAGCCAGGGAAGGAAGCTTTTGTTTCCTCTTTCTGCTGATTAAGAGTCTAGTGGTCAAAGGGCAATTCCAAACAAGGAAAGAGATCTTTATCACCATCCTTGGAAAAATTCTCATTGTTGTCATGCTCATTTTTTCTCCTGTAATCACCATTTGCAGATGAAAAACAGCAGTCAAAGAATGGTACCAGAACACTAGCAGTTCTATACAGAGATTATGCCGTTCTGCCTTATTGCTTTTAAGCCCTTTCAAATGTTTCTAATATTATTCAGTTATTAAATGGCATTTTAAAAGACACCCCACAACTCTGTTCTCTTACTGAAGTAGCTTCTCTGCCAGTGGAGAAGCAACATAGAAACTCATGTAAATACGAAGAGTCAGAGTGCAGATATAATCCACTAGTCAGTGGATGTTATATATTCTCCTCTGTGCCTGACCCACAAAGGATGTCTTCAGCTCATGCTTTTAGTTCTGGAGGTTCAATCCCCATTGTTTACCCTGACTACACTCACTAATCTACCATTACAAGTGTTTTAGAAACTGCCTGGGGCCCGCCAGTTCCTTCCACTGCAAACCATAAGGACAGCTGAAGCGAGTGGTCACAAAAATCCCCCCAAATATTCGGAGAGGTTTATAAATCTGGAATTCAAAATCCTACTAAGACAAATCTCTGATGGTCACTATTCTGATAGAGAAATCCTAGCAATTTCCCAATCTGCTCCCACTTTCAAGCAAGGTCCTGTTTTCCTCACCATGCCTCTTGGGCTGCTCCATTCCCTGTCAGCAGGATAATCATGAGGAAAGTCATTAGAAAAGCCTTCTCCTCCTCATTCTTCTCCAAAGCATGGATAAGCTGGTCAGACTCCTGACATGAAAACTGGTAGGGTTTGAGTAATGTGGCTACAAGATCCCTAACAGTATCCACCTGTGTCAAGCTATTGACAACGATAGGAAACTGCTGGGGGGATCTACAATTTAACCTGTCAGGACTCTGGTATACCTAGAGTGACCATATTTCCCAAAAGGAAAACAGGATGCCCTGAGGCTAGCTCAAGGCCGTCCCCCCCGGGCGGGGCTTGCCTGGCCTGATCCACTTGTCCGAGCTCCTCCTCCCTCTGCGCAGAGCTGGCCTGAACTGCTTGTCTAAGCACCCCCCACACCCCCCGCAGGGATGGCCCAAGCTGCTTGCCTGAACCTTCATCCCCACGCGGGACTGACCCGAGCGGCTCGCCCGAGCCCTGCTGCCCCTCCCCACATGGGGCTGCTTGTTTGAGCCCTGCCTACCCCCCACCTAGGCCTTCCCTCCCAACTCTGTACTGGGCTGGCATCACCACTTGTCCCTCTGCATCCCACTTTTGCCAAAAAAGTCAGGATGGCCGGGACAGGGCTTAAAAAAGGGACCATCCTGGCCAAAATGGGATGTATGGTCACCCTAGGTATATGTCTTTTGACTTGCCCATCTGTCTCCCCATAGGATATGAACAACTAATCTCACATGGAGGACACTAGATGCTTCAGTGTCATTTTTATCTAGATTCAGGCATGACCTGGTTTTAAACTACCTATAGTTGCAAAGTCTTAATTTCAAGGTACCAGGCCACTTCTTTTGGCCTGGCTGTTGGTGTCTCCCCCTAAGCCCCCCTTTAGAAGGAGGTTTGCTCTATAGAGACATCTACCAATATAAAGTAATGCTGCATGTATTAGTATTATGTTATGTTGCACGCTAAAGTTGTGGGGGTCCCACATGGTCTGATACCCCATCCAGTCCCACATGGTCTGATACCCATGGTGTACCCACAGAAGGTTTACTGCAAGTTCAGGTTGCAGTGGAGTTTAGTTGGGCTCCTCAAGCCCAGATCCACCTGCTCTGGACTCCCTCTACTCAAGGAATAGAAAGGATGATCAGGCTCCATGATAGGAAGTTAATGTAGGCTGGTTCACATCGTGGTGATGCTTTGGCTAAAACTCCTATACCGCTCCAAACCAGCTGCCCAACACACTGGAGAAGCCCTAATGAAGCCTGTAGTGAACTGCAATGCCTTCTATTGCTCTCTCTGCTAGAAGCAAGACTCCCTCGCAGGAGATTTAAGGGATATCAACTTGTATAATTTGTAAGTGGATTATATTCAAACTTGGTGCTGTAATTCTAAGAGGAATGATTCCTTTCTTCCATGCCCCTCATTTAACTTGTAGTCTTTCTGTAAGTTAAACTGCTTGAGCGGGATTGCTAGGGCTGCCTTAAAATGATAACATGAGAATTTTGTAGTCTATAAGAGAGTGGGAGAATTGATTGTGTCAGTGAAGCATGGGACAGAGCTTAACTGGCCCAGAAGCATGGTTTGTGTTCTACAGATGAAGAGGACTTTAAAAAAAAACCCTAATGCTTAACATGAGAGGAAATTGTACTGGCTTTTTATCAAATGGGGAGTGATAAATCTCTAGGAGCCAGTGATACTAAATAATGAAATTAATCAAGAATACTGGAGAAGATCCAGTAGAAAGCCTGAAGAGAAGATATTTGTGATGCATTCTTACCTTCCAATAGTGCTTTCGCTATAGGTACAATAATTTTATATCAGAGCTGGCACTGGATACTTTAGTAACTGTACTGATTTCTCAGTACCATTCTTCTGCCTGTTCCACTACACAGACTCACACACCCAAGCAGATGATGTGGGCTATAAACATTTTAAAAAGTCCTTAGTAATTTGCTAGTAATAGCATACTTTGTGGGCAAAAATTAAATGAATGAAGGTCTCAATTTTGCAACGCAATATGTACTCTACACATGAAGAATGGTGATGAGGGCCATTGAAGCACCTAAATCAAGCCAAGCTGGGAAGCTGTATGTGTAACACACATGTTTTGTACTGCAGCATTTGACTTTGTTTCTCAAGGGGAGGAGAAGAGAAGCAGTGGGGTGGACACATGGATCTTAGCTGGATAGTCTGTGTCTCTGCACACATGCAGAGAGCAGGGCAGGGCAACTCCATTAGAAGGACCCAGAAACATCCAGAACAGGGTATGGCAGTTCTACGCATGCACAGTAGCTGTTTCTGAGGCTGTATAGTTCTAATTGTTGGCAAGTTGGCAACCCACCTGGCAGGTCACACCCTTTTAGAGCTGAGCCAATCAGAATGCAAGGGGGGAAAGGTTATGAATACAGAAATAAAAGACAGTCTTTCTTGTCCCTATGGACTCAGTGGCTGATCAACACAAGACCAAGATGTGTCAACTGTGAGGGCTGGGTCTCACTGTCTGTACCACTTTGGATACAACTTAGTGCTATTCAAATTTTATTTACTAGGGAATCCCTTCATTATGATAATGTTTGGTCCACTGTGATGTGTTTTATGGACCAAGAGGTAGAGCTGAGGCATTTGTTACCCTTAGAAGCTACAGAATCTGTGGAACTTGCATTTAGCTATCAGCTAACTGTGTAAATTGGGATTCTATCTCAGTTAAAGAGCGAGAACAGAGCAGCAGTTAATGAGGTGAGGGTGTGTGAATTCTTGCCTGAATTAGCTGGGCTTATGGGAGAAGATGGTAGTTTATAGAGTGAGAGTCTTGTAGAGATCCAGGGAATGGATATTTTATATGCTGATCCCAATCCCTGCACCACTTTGGATACAGGCTACAGACTTCTGTTTCACCAGCAACTGAGAGGAACAGTCAGCTATTAACTCAAGGGCTGGAATGCTGCTATCTGTGGAGATCCAGCCTGTTTGTTTGCTGACAGGGTTCTGAAGTCTTTGGAAGGACTGAGATGCTGCCATTTTTCAGTCTCTGAAGAGTTCACATCAGGGGCATTGGAAAAGGGAAGGAGGTGCCAGGGGGTCATGGCCCTTCCCAATTTTAAAAGTGGGAGGCTATGCCCTTCTACTTTTTACGGGCTATAAGGGCAAGCAACTGGGACAGGGGGAGGGTAGGGGGTGGACAAGAGTGAGAGGGAGTCTTGGGGGGGAGGGGCAGTGCTGGAGCAGGGCCTCGGGGGAAGGGGCGATGTGAGGGTGGGGGCTTGGGGAGGCGGGGTGGCGTGGGGGTGGGGGCTCGGGGAGGAGGGGCGGTGAGGTGGCGGGGAGGAAGGGGAGGCATGGGAGGGCAGGGCCACAGTTTGGGCATCAGTGGGCCCCCCACTTCTAGGGACCTACTGCCATTCCTGGTTCATGTGACGCACATGTACTATGGACATACTATAAAGAGTGAGAAATCGGCTCTGAGAAAAGATCACTGGGGATGTATTTTTATGTGTGGGCTTAAATATAGAAAATGTTACTCTGAAATCTTAAATTTGAATGTTTGTAACAGAAGGAAAAGGGAGGAACTCTGCATAAGGAACACTAGTTGTTTTATTGTCTAATAGCTTTGCTTTATAAGTTATTTATAGTAATCTAAATATTATTTGCAATAAAATGTACTACCTGCAGTGGTTTTTTTGGAAGCAAATATTAAGAAAGTGTATGGTGCTCTCTCTTTGAAATTGACTGCGGACTAATAACATCCATTTATGAAGATTTTACATACAAAAGCCTTGAGGTTAACTCTGTGTAATGCTTTTTGAAAACTCCTGAAAAGACAGTGCTTCTGCTGAGGTGCAGAAAGGAGGGGGCGTGTATAATTATACAGAATATTGCCTGAGCATCCTCATATTGCCATGGAGGGCACCACTCTAGGAGTTAGAAGATAGTTCAGGCCAGAGGCAGATTAAGGTCTTCTGGGGCCCTGGGCCATAGCAAGTGGAGGGGCCCCCGGCGCCAGAACTGTGGCCCCGCCCCACCCCTTCTGCCCATGGCTCTGCCCCCGTTCTGCCTCTTCCGTCTGTGGCCTCACCCATGGCCCTTCCCCCGTTCTGCCCCTTCCCCATTCTGCCCCCTATTGTGGTCCTGCCCCTGTTCACCTCTTTCTGTTCTCCTCCTTCCCACTGCAGCCCCAAGATCAGAGAAAGCTCTGTCCCCCCCAACCACAGCCCCGGGGCTGCAGTGGGGAGAGAGAGTTCCTCCAGCCCTGAGGCCATGGCAGGGAGCGAGAACTCCTCCAGTGCTGGGGCTGCAGCCGGGGTCTGGGTGCTGGTGCTTCCTCCGCCCTGCCCAGCTCTGCTGCCGGGGACTGGAGTCGGGGCGTTGGGCTGCCTCGTGGCTTCTGCCAGGATTAACCAAGGAATTGCCATACTGGATCACACCGGCAGTCCATCTAGTCCAGTCTCTGACAGTGGCCAGGTCAGATGCTTCAGAGGAAGGTAGAAGAAATCCCATAGTGGACATTTATGAAAACCTGCACAGTGGAGAAATTTTTTCCTAATCCCTGTGAGTTGGAGGGTGGTTTATGCCCTGGAGCATGCACATTTACATCCTATCTAATTCAAGGTCACTCCACTGGGTTTTTAATTCTGCAGCAGAGGAGGGAGGTGGAAATAAGCATCACCATCCCCAAAATCAACTTCTAGGGACTTAGGGAGTTTTTTGGACTGTGTTTCATAGCATCATAGCTCTAAGGTTGCATGTATGGAAGCTGTTCTGCACTATCAACACTATAGAACAGCTCTTGGGAGATGAAGTAAAGAAAATATCCTCCAAATGAAAACACAGTGTTATTCATTGAAGGTAGAATATAGTTACTTTTGTTGGAATTTGGTGGGAGTACTGGCACTAACACTTTACAAAAAGTGCTATGGGATTTTTTGTTGATGATAAGTGATCTGGATCTTTGTTTGTAATATATACATCTCCTCTAAAAGATGAGCTGCCAGTACTCCCTAACAATATGCTGAGACCTTGGATCAATATTGATTTAGAAGAAGGCAATTCCGTTCTGCACCTTTGGGGCCAATTAGATCCCCGGTGTAACTCCATTAACTTCACCAGTGATTAATGTTTCCTGGTTTTGTGTTTAGTCATTATTTGCTCAAAAGACAGCAAAACCAAACTTGCCGCAACATCCCCCGCTGGACACACTATAGAGCGCTACCATTCTATCTGGTAGTATTTCATGCTCATTTTGCACAGCTGTAAATGCCATCATGAAGTGCAGCACAGTGGAGAATCAAGACCCCTGTGTTTTCATGGTTAATATTTTATGTCTTTTGTGCAGTCGACACTTTGCCGGAGAGATGCCATTGGTGACTCTGGGTCATTTACAATTATTCTTTTCCTCGGTGATTTGATTACTTCAGTGTCTAGTTTTATTACTTGCTAATCTTTAAGATTGTATAAAATCTCTCTGTGCTAAATAAATGACAAATGAGAGGGAGCTATAACCCTTACATTCCAGTTTGAACCAAACTGGAGAGAAAGGAAGGGGATTAGCTCTCATTGAATGTGGACCTCAGAGGATAACTGGATTTAAAGACTATACAATGCGACTCAGTTCTTTGAATCCCTCAACTTGTACTTATTTCCCCTTTCTTTTATTAACTGCAAGTAGGTCTAGAGCACAGCAAAGGTAGAATAGGACAAAAGAATCACAGTTAAAGTAAGGGAAAAGGGGCCTAGCATTCATGACTTACACAAAATAGTATAGGGATAAGTCTAATGAGTTGCACAGTTGGTCTCTTTATCCAGATTCTAACTTTACTAAGTTTGGGTAGAGCTTTTCGCCAGGGGTTTGATTTGGTTCAGAACTGTGCTAGGGATGAGTCACAACGTTTGGATGCAAACTTTCCTACCCAGTTCAGAAATGTTTGGATCTAGGCTTTTAGTCTGTCTCTCTCTCTGTAGGAGATCAAAGGACCACGGGATAATAAATTAAGAAACCTCTGTGAAAGGGAAAGAAGACTGAAAAAATCTGGGAATGTCTTGTTGTTTAAGGGCCTGATCATGTAAAACTCTTACTCACGTGAGTACTAATTACTCATGGCAGTAGTCCCACTTTGTAATAGGACCAATGTTACTTGCATGAGGAAGAGTTTGTAAGATCACGTCCTAGGATGATACAATTCAAGTAAGTAAATGATAAATTAATTCATAGGGTCTGTGTGACTCCAGGTAGTATGGTTACATTCTCCAAAGAGGGTATCAAATGGCTGTAAGAAGTCTGGAAGGTGTTTTCTGAAGCTGATTATGTTGGACTGCAGAGTGGTGAAAGATTTTTGCATTTAGGATTATATCAGAATTTTGGGGGGAAGTTACTGCACTAAGCCCATAATCAGAGATCTTACTTAGGAGGAAAGAAGAGAAATTGACTAAGGGCTTGTCTACACTGGCAATTTACAGCACTGCAACTTTCTTGCTCAGGGGTGTGAAAAAACACCCCCCCCCCCGAGCACAGCAAGTTTCAGCGCTGTAAAGCGCTAGTGTAAACAGTGCACCAGTGGTAGCAATGCCTCTCGTGGAGGTGGTTTTTTTAGAGCGCTGGGAGAGGTCTCTCCAGCACTCTACCATGACTACACAAGCCACATTAAAGCACTGCCGTGGCAGCGCTTTAGCGTTGCCAGTGTAGTCTAGCCATAAGAAACTTGAGTGACACTACACCCCATAGTCTTCACAGTGATATTATGATATGATTATGGCATAATTATGATGATTTTGTACAAGATGGGTCATGTGAGATGTCATTGAAATAGCTGATTTGCAGAATATGATTATCCTATTTGTATGTATTGTGACAGACCCAGACCAGTGGGGTACAGGAGTCTGGTAGAGGGCAAATATACTGGTCACTGGATGAGTAGTTTTCTGTTCCCTGAGTGGCCAGAGCAGGGGCTGCACTAGAGTAATCAGCAACCTGCTAGAACCAGTTAAGGCAGGCAGGCTAATTAGGACACCTGGAGCCAATTAAGAAGAAGCTGCTAGAATCAATTAAGGCAGGCTAATCAGGGCACCTGGGTTTTAAAAAGGAGCTCACTTCAGTTTGTGGTGCGAGTGTGAGGAGTTGGGAGCAAGAGGTGCAAGGAGCTGAGAGGGTGTGCTGCTGGAGGACTGAGGAGCACAAGCGTTATCAGACACCAGGAGGAAGGTCCTGTGGTGAGAATAAGGAAGGTGTTTGGAGGAGGCCATGGGGAAGTAGTCCAGGAAGTTGTAGCTGTCATGCAGCTGTTACAGGAAGCACTATAGACAGCTGCAGTCCACAGGGCCCTGGGCTGAAACCTGGAGTAGAGGGCGGGCCTGGGTTCCCCCCAAACCTCCCAATTGACCTGGACTGTGGGTTCTTCCAGAGGGGAAGGTCTCTGGGCTGTTCCCCAACCCACATGGTGAATCTCTGAGGCAAGAAAATCTGCCAATAAGTGCAGGACCCACCAAGATAGAGGAGGAATTTTGTCACAGTATGTATCATTTTTTATCTGAAGTTATGAATATTGACTATGTATCTGTATTTCAAATGTAGTTACACCTGGGTGACACCCACTAGGCAAAATGTTTCTAGTCTAGATAGCTGGCTGAGAAGGGCCTATTCAAGGTGATGGGCCATTAGGAAAAACCCTATTGTTTTTCCTAATGGCCCATCACCTTGAATAGGAGAAGTTTATCTGCCACCTAGTAAGCCTTTCTGAGAATGCTCCAGACATCCTGTAAGTAATGGCTGCTATGACTCAGCAAGGTATGCAAGGGCATATGACCAGGCCATATGACTCTGGACTCCATTTTGGGATGCCAGTATTTTTCCATAAACTGGTCTGGGAACCAAGTTTAAAACAAAGGGTTCCCACCAGATGCTAAAGCTATATAAGGCAGGGAGTGACATCATATGTTGTTCTTCACTCCCCACACAAGAAAACTCCTGGAAACACCTAAGGAACAAAAAGACTGAACTGGGGGAAGTGCTGGACCCAGGCTAAAGGGATTTCTAGCCTTTGTATGAAAACCTGGGGAATCCCAAGCTGCAAAGCAAGTGCAGATTGGGCCTTGAGAATCCGCAAGCCTGCTTGTATCATCAGTCAGGGTGAGAATTTGCTAATTCATATCCTATCTTTCTAGTATTTTAGGCTTAGTTTGCGTTTTTGTTTATTTACTAGGTAATCTGCTTTGATCTGTTTGCTATCACTGACAATCACTTAAAATCTATCTTTTAGTAGTTAATCAACTTGTTTTATGTTTTATTCTAAACCAGTAAGTTTGGAGTGAAGTGCTTGGGACTCTTAGCTCAAGGGGGAGGGGCTGTTGCATTTCCTCTCCACACTGAGGGAGGGGTGAACTCTATGATCTTAAGCTGTACAGTTCCCTGTGCAGCGCAAGATGGTATAATTTGGGGTTTTTATTCCAGAGGGGGTATGTGTCTGGGGAGTTGGGGGTTATCTTAGCTGTAGCCTCTCTATTGTTGGTTCATTCAGTGGCTGGTCAGAGAGCCTGTATGTAACTGCAGCTGGGTGTGTCACTACCTGCGGAATGCTTGTGGAAGTGTAAGACCAGGAGCGGGTCTGCAGCTTGTCACAGCAGCACAGTGTGAGAGGGAGCCCAGGCTAGTGAGTCAGAGGGCTCAGTGGCACCCCAGTTCCAGGTGGCACCCCGGGGGGAACCCAGCACACCCTGTTTTGGGGGCTAACTGTGCTACAGTATGATATGCTATGACAGAAAGGGGGCAACCACCCCGCAAGTGAAGAAAGGATAACAGTTTTAGCTGGTTAGATTAGGAGCAAAGGTTTTATACACACCTGAGAGATGGGATTTTCAAAATGCTTAGTTTTATCCTCTTTCTGCTGCCTTTTAAACCAGTGGTATGCAGAATTAGGTCAATGCCAATAGCTTTTAGAGATCCCAGTCTTCATTGTGTATTTGTAGAAGGTTTAAAGCAGGATGTGGCAGCCAACATAAATAAAATTAAATCCACAAAAATAAAATCATCTCTGCAAGTGTGAAAAAAGAAAAACAATGAGGCCAATACAATGTGACTATCCATTAGACACAGTTAAAAATAAAAACTAACCATGCTACATATTTTCATCCTTATGGGAAAATCCTATAGAATTTAATGCAGATAAATCAGTAGGGTTCTATAGAAAATCCTCTTTAAATCAAACACAGTTTAATAGAAAATGGTAGCCTCTCTGTAGGGTTTTAAAAAAAACAAACAATAGAATTTCAGATGGGGAGATAATGATGAAATTTTATAGGATGGTTCAAAACCCAACAAATGTTATATTCTATAAGATTCTACATTACTAGTCCTCAAGAGGAGTCTTTTTTTCTTCTTTGTGGGGTCAGCTTCAACATAACTAATATTTTGATTGTTCCCCCTGATCAAAGTAGATAGAATAAAGGTTTTGCATCTTACTGTTGTAAGAGATGGCTTTTCTTTTGTAGATAGATGAATCTACAAAAGAAGAGTACCTATAGTGCAGTGTTTTTCAAACCATGCGTCACGACCCAGTACTGGGTCGCGGCATGTAAGGCACTGGGTCACCTTGCTCTGGTCAGCACCGCCGACCAGGACATTAAAAGTCCCGTCAGCGGTGCTGCCCAGCTAAGGCAGGCTAGTGCCTACCTGTTCTGACACTGCGCTGTGCCCTGGAAGCGGCCAGCAGTGGGTCCGGCTTCTAGACAGGGGGGCCACGGGGCTCCGCGCGCTGCCACTGCCCTGAGACTGGAAACCGGCCAATGGGAGCTTGGGGGGTGGTGCCTGCAGGCGAGAGTCGCGCGAAGCTGCTTGTATGCCTCCGCCTAGGAGACAGACCTGCTGCTGGCTGCTTATGGGGTGCAGCGTGGTCAATGGTGCCAGGACAGGCAGGAAGCCTGTCTCTGCACCCCGGCTGCACCGCTGACTGGGAGCCACTAGAGGTAATTCCATACCCAAACCCTGTGCCCCAATCCCCTGCCACAGCCCTGAGCCCCACCAAACCTGGAACCCCTTCCTGCACCCCAAATTCCCCATCCCCACCCCCACCCCAGAGATTGCACCCCCAGCCCAGAGTCCTGACCCCCTCCTGCACCCCAACCCCCGGCCCCAGCCCTGAGCCTCCCCCAAACCCAGGCCCCTCCTGCACCCCAAACCCCTCATCCCTGGCCCCACCCAGAGCCCTGACCCCCTCCCACACCCCAACCCCCTGGTCCAGCCCAGAGCCCCCTCCCACATCTTGAACCCCTCATTCCCAGCCCCACCTAGCCCTCACCCCCGCACCTCAACCCTCTGCCCCAGTCCTGAGCCCCTCCCACTCCCCGAACCCCTCATCCCCAGCTCCGTTGGGTCGCGGGTATCAACAATTTTCTTCAACTGGGTCCCCAGAAAAAAAGTTTGAAAACCACTGCTATAGAGCATGGGATGATAAGATATAGCAATAACAGCAAAAAATAATATTGACTCCATTTAGTGGTGTAGTCTGAAGCTAGTGGTCCAAGGTTAAATAAGCTGATGCAGCTTACATTACAACTTTTTCAGAATAGCTTTTAATATCCAAAATTGGAAACTTTTTGATGGAAATTGGTGTAACTACATTATTCACACAGATATAAACATACGATACAACATAGTAATATAACATACTTACTAGGTTTCTTTGTCCTGACCTCAATTACTCTTTTCCTTTCCTGGTAATTTGATCTCCACCAATACAAACTGACATTGTTTTGCATTCTGTAGCTTCGTGGACACATGCTTCAGCTGTACATTATTTTGACCTTTCTCCTATCATAGTGTAATTTCTATTAGCTAATTTAGCTAAATACTGTTGATCAGCAAAACAGACTCAGGAAAAACACGTTTGCCCCATTACCTATTGACCAATAGTTGTCCTTCAATTTCCAAGAGTGACACTGTAGAAAGTAGTACTTCTGGGGATCTTGTTATGGCATCAGCCTCCAGTTTGCTTCACTGTGACATGATCCAGATGGTTCCTCTGGGAAGGGAATTTCAGCAGGATGGTTTGTTTTAAAAGCGAGTAGTGATGACAAGCAGATAGTTTAACGGCAGCCGTCTCAACTTTACTCACATCTTAAACAAACTAATCCTCATGTGGATGTCAGCCTAGAACTGGTCAATCACTAGTTTCTTTGGGGCCATTGAGGAGAAGTATGTCTTAGGGAGGTAAGATTTCTGACCACTGGATGTCAGACCAGGTTCAGGCTTCATACCTGCTGGGAGTCCTGGTGGCTCCAACCTCATCCCTGCCCTTTATGGAAACATAGGTTCCCTGAAGGCCAAAAACTACCAGGGGAGAGCTAGCACATATGAGAAGGGTAGGGGGTGGAATATAAGAACTGGCACAGTGGCCACAATATTTCCATACAGAAAGGTGAGGCTAACACCAGAGGAGAGACTTGACTCTTTGCCTGCTCATGGGTGGGTGGGTGAATGGTTACTTCCAGTGCTGCAGGGAGAGGTCTGTAAGTGGGTGGATGGGGGAACAAGACTGGGGGGAGGTAGAGCTCATGTTGAGGAAGGGAAGGTAAAGGTACGCAGTTGAGTATACTTGTTATCATAACTTACTTCCAGCTTAATGAGGCTTGGATAAGAATCCAAACCTGTGTATGATGATCTGAATGGAATTGCCAGACTGTGTGAGGTTTGCTCACAGCTAAATATGTCAAAACCTACAGCTCTGATTAATTTTTTTTCTTTACACTGTGATGTCTTTGCTATAGAGTTGCATGATCAATGTAATTGTGTCTCTTTTGTATCTTAAACTTCCGTTTAAATCTTGTATGTGTCCCTCACAGTGTCATTTTTCTAGACTTCCACTGACTTCACCATGGGAATTTTTTGATGGTGCTAGACCTTATTTGAGTGAATGCTGAATTGGCATAGTGAAAAATGTTATGAAAAATTAGTCCTTTTTCTGTCTAAAGATGGGCCAAACCAAACCCTGCGGTCTGAAAAGCCCTGCATGTTGAAGTATTCGGGATTCAACCTTCCTAGTTGGTCCTTCTCTCTAATAGGCAGCACCAGAACTCCAGATCCCAAACAGCACTGAACTTTTTGTAAGCTGGGATCCAGATCTTAATCCAAATTTTGCAGCTTGGGTCCATCTCCAAAATATTTGGCCCAAATGTTATGCTCTCTGGAGAGGAGGTCTGTGGCTTCAAGACCGATCAGCAGGACGGTCAGGCTAGTGTAGTGGTGTGGATGGCTGTTCAGAAGCCATGTAGTCAGCACATGCGGAAGCTCTTGCAAATGAATTCCCAATCCCCTCTCCACTAGGAGTTTGCAGATATTGTTCCCCTTTGCCTCACATTCAAGGACCTTTAGAGACTACTGCTGTCCAGGGACTGCTGTAGCTGCCAGTGAGACCCCCCCGTAAAGGGGCGGAGGCACTGAGTCAAAGTCCACTTAAAAAGTCTAGTGATCAGGTGGGATTATGTATGCTTCTGATCCTCTGACCATGATTAATCAGGAATGGGAGAAATAATTAAGATGACGAGATCCTGTGCCTCCAGGGAGGGGGCCACAGCATGTTTATCACTCAGCCAGGGAGACCCTGCAGTCATGCAGGCAAAACCAGACTTTGGGCCCGATGGCTCTATGCACCAGTCTGATTTGAGAAGAACTGGAAGTCTAAAAATTGACTCTATCCTCAATCTTCTAAAGGGTTTCTAGCCTTCTTCCTTGTGAAGATATCTTTTAAAATGTAAACCAATATAAACCCATCACTAGGATTGAAGAGAACAAGCTTTACCTCTGCAGCCAGAAATCATGTCACTCACCACCCTCTCCCCCCAATCCTTAGCCCAGGCTTATACTCCAGGCTGTGATAATGGTGGAATCACATAGGCTAAGACCTTTATCTTGCACAACCTCTGTGGCATCCAATCCATTTTGAATAAAATATTTTGTTGTATCAGTATCATCCAAGACTTACAGAGGCATTTTTAACATTATATAATATACTTTGCCACTGAGATTCTTTTAAGGGCCGTGTGACGGGGTGTGACTTACCACTGTGGTACCTCCTGCTGGCTCTTGCCAATCAGCTCCACAGGTTGGTACGCTGTAACTTCTGCTCCAGGATCCATGTCACTCCTAGGACTGCGGCATCCTCTTCATGAGACAGCCCTCCGGCCATGTCACAGTCTGTTCTCCCCACTTCCGGGGGAACTGCAGTCTGCTGTCCAGCCATGTCCCTCAGTGGCAACTGCTGCCAATTGTCTGGCCACTTTCTCAGTGGCAAGGGTTGGGAGAAGAACCAGGCCCGCCTACTACTCCAGGTCCCAGTCCAGAGACCCTGTAAATGGCCACCAATTGCTATATCCCCTCCAACTCCTCAGTTCATTTCCCTGGGCCACTTCCCCCCAGCACCCTATTTGTTCTTGCCTCAGGTTCTCAGCCTGTGAATCCCTGCAGCCACCCAGGAGCAGTCTTTAGCTCCCCCTGGTCCCTGCTGGTGGCACTGCTCTGTCCAGGGTGCTGGCACTCCTTTCTTCTGCTAGGAGCCTGAATTTCCCTCCTTGAGCTCCAGGCAACTACTGAACAAGGCCGTCCTTAGGCATACGCAGTATACGCGGCTGCATAGGGCACCCGAAAATTTGGGGCACCCCTGGGTCTTAGTGTCCACCCTCCTGCCTCTTCCTATCCCTGTTCTGACCATTCCTGCAGGCTTCCACAGCTGGCTGCTGAAGCCTGGTGAGTCTTCCTCTGGAGGGGATCTAGTAACTTAAAAGTGAAAAAGCCTCCCAGCCTGCCAGACCTATTAGCACAACACTGAAACTGTTAAAGAGCCGTTTTCAGAGTAGCAGCCGTGTTAGTCTGTATCCGCAAAAATAACAGGAGTACTTGTGGCACCTTAGAGACTAACAAATTTATTAGAGCATAAGCTTTCGTGGGCTACAACCCACTTCTTCGGATGCATCCGAAGAAGTGGGTTGTAGCCCACGAAAGCTTATGCTCTAATAAATTTGTTAGTCTCTAAGGTGCCACAAGTACTCCTGTTATTTTTGTTAAAGAGCCATTCACATGGTAATGAAACCATTTAACAGGCATTTGCCAACTCCCAGGTATATACTGTCAGTGTCTGAATTTTCTGACAAAAACAGTTGTGCATTACTGTAATATTTACTCAGAACATGTTAGTCTACAGGACCTTAGTTTAAAATTTGCTTTAAAAATATTTTATTAATGTTTTTTTTTTAATTTAATGGAGATATCCTATCTCCTATAACTGGAAGGGACCTTGAGAGGTCATCAAGTCCAGCCCCCTGCCTTCACTAGCAGGACCAAGTACTGATTTTGCCCCAGATCCCTAAGTGGCCCTCTCAAGGATTGAACTCACAACCCTGGGTTTAGCAGGCCAATGCTCAAACCACTGAACCATCCCTCCCCCCTAAAGATTATAAAATCGCATCTCTAAAAAATTCTTGCACAGAATTTTAGATGCACAATCTGAGTATTCATCTTTAGCCTTAAATGCTTGGCTCTTCAGACGTATAGTTTTTAAAATAAATCCTTCAAAAGACCACCCTTATCTAAAATACAAATTTTAATTTTAATTACTATAGTACAAAAAACTTGCTTCCAAAGTCTTCCTATCTATCCCTTTCGTCCTTCACTCCCATTTTGAAGAGAGCCCTTAAAAGGACAGCATCCCTTTCTTCCACATAGTTGGACAAACAAGTTTGCCTTTCTTTACTTCTGACTATTTGATGAACTAGTTTTAAGAGAACCCTCCAGCAAAATCAGTACCTTAGTAAGATATAAAATCCTTTGTTATGCCTAAAATCTTTGGCAACATATTTTTTAAAGCTGGTGAAATTTCATAAACATGTCTATTGTTATGGAGATCACACAAAATAAATTAGTGTTCCCTTTTTCTAAAAGCAATGAGCATTGTTATGAACACACTAAACTTCTGTGACTGATTAATTTAAAATAATGTCTTTGTTTCAGTGAGTTAAATATGTAGTAATCTGGAATGATTACTTTATGAAAGTTTAAAATATTTACATTTAAAATATAAAATCAGCTTAGAAATACTGATTAAGAAAATGTAAAACCGAAGAGCTGCATCATGTATTACATAATATTTAATGTTGTATTCAACAAGACAGCTGACTTGCCCTTACTACAAAGATTTTGCAAATAAATCTCTGACAAACTTCAGGGTATAGCAAAAAACCTGTGACTGATATTTTTTTATTCCCAAGATTAGTGCTTTTAATTAGGTACCTTCTGCATGTCCAGTCTTCACCTTCTGGCATGCAGTAGAAAACATGCTCCATTTTCTTTAGAAAGAAATTGCAGAAGAGTGGTTTTTTCAAATGTCATTTGCTTCATTTGGGTTCAGGGATTTGGGTGGAAGGGGGTGAGCAGGGACGGGGAGGGAAGGGCCTGGGCAAAGTGGGGGCAGGGCCTGGGGCAGAGCAGGGGTGGAGTATGGGCAGGGCCACAGGCAGAAGAGGTGGACTGGGGAGCTTCACCCACTGCCCATGACAGCAGGTAAGAGCAGGTCGGCTCCCACACACCCAGCGCGTGCTGCAGTCTCCTTAGGCAGGGGCCATATTCACAGAGCCAAATGCACCGGCGCCGCACATTCTGCGTGAGGGAGAGGGCACGGGGTTCTCTGTGAGGAACTGCGAATCTCCGCCACTGTGAGGCGGGCCAGGCGGCTCGGTATCCTTTGCTGCCCCGTCCCTTCCCCCCCCCGCCCCGAGCTGCAAGCCCGGGCTGTCATTGGGCATAGGGGCACCAGTTTAATAATACTGCGTAGGGCCCCATAAATCCTAAGGATGGCCCTGCTACTGAACCTGCTCTTCCCTGCTGCTCTTCTTATATGGGCTTGCCAGGCCCTGATTGGCTGCTCCTCACAGCCCATCTCCTATTGGCTGCTTTCTGCGCAGCTTCCCTAGGGCTCCATTAACACCTTACAGGCCAGTGTGGGGTAGATGCCCCATCACAGGCCGTGATAAATCTTCTTCCCATACTTTCACAAAGAACTCCAGATTAATAGAGATCCTCTTTGTTAACAAAGCATACATAATGGACATAGGCCTGAGGAGTTTATGAAACATTTTATGAAGTTCCCAATAGTTTTGGGGTCTCTGGCAGACCCAGGGTGTCAGGACCAAATTGATATGTTAGCAAGTGTCTTAATTGTAAATACTACCACTCCACTGAGGGTGGCAGATCATAGAGTTGGTTGACTTAACCTTTTTTGGTAAAAAATGCAGATCTGGTGACAGAAGCATTTTGCAACTTCCTGTCCATTTCACCAAATTGTTTCAGGCAATAATATCCTTAAGTGTTAAAAAAAAATTAATAAAATAAAATAAAAAAAACACCCAAACATTTTGTTTCAACATTTTCCAAATGAAACACTGATATCTTGATTTCAAATGACTTTGTTTCAAAATTTCCTTTAATTTTATTTTAAAAATAATAATCAAAAAATATTAAATGCTCAAAATCAAAACATTTTTTTGACTTTTCAATTCACCAAAACCTTCAAAAATTTAATTTTAGGTTTAACCCAACATAATTTTTTTTCTGACTTTTTGGAATTGCCAGCAAATCAAAACCTCCATTATTTGCCCAACTGTAACTAAGAGTCATGTGCCACTCTTCAATATTTAGGCTCTCATGTCCACCATTTTGGAAGGATCAACCTTTTAGCTGGTAGGCTGCTCCTCCTCATCAAAATAACTCATGTTTATGGGTGTGGAATTGTTAATGGCATCCGAGTAATAAGGCTTTTATGGCCCAGAGGGGGAGGAGTGGAACTCTCTCCTCAGCTCCAACTTTCCTTGATTTTGAGCCTGGCTCCTGAGCCTGAGGTCATGCTCACCCATCCCTTTCTTTATGATTAGATGGGAGAAGGGTCCTGAAACACTTTGTTGTAACATGAGATTGTGTGGTATGAAAGAGATTGAGAACCACTCGTTTTGAGGTAAAAGAGAGACCCTCAATGTTATTTTTGAAAACTTTCTATAGTTCAGAGAAAAAAAATTTCTTGAGCATGTGGATTAATGAATTGAGTTGTACCTGACGCTTAAAAAAAGAAAGTTGTTTGTTACGTTGTTAAGAATGGTGAACCTAACATGTGCAAGCAAAGTGCATGTCCAGCTTTCTAGTGTTTATTTCTGAGTGCACTCCTCAATTTCAAACATGGGGATAGGATACAGAACTGAAGTCTGTTTTGTTAGCATCGTTCCTCTCAGCACATTTGGCCCTTGAAGCTCTATCAAATTACCTTATTTGGCTTCTAACCTTAAAATGGCAGTAATCCTTTCTGTAGAAATGTCAAATATATTCATCTCCACTCACCCTTTCTCTGAAAACTGCATCCCTGAGAGACTCAAATCATATTCTCAATTATAAATCAATGTTTGAGGTTCTTAATAATAAATTTGAAAGAGACAGGAAAAAACAAAAGGAAGTGTCAAAAATGCACACACCAAACAAAAGGGCTGATTAGTTGGTCTAGTGACAATAGGAAATGTCCAGATAGATATTAAATAAATACAGTTAGAGCTGGCTTGGGCCAATTTTATTTTGCTTTTGGGTCAGAAAGAAGTACACATCCACTTTGAACACAATTATTTTGAATAATTAAAGTTTTGAGGGAATTTGGTGGTTAAAGGTAAAGTAGTTAAAAATACAAAATTGTAGAGCAATTCTGCAACAGACAGATTTTTTTTTTCGAAGTAATATTTCATAATCTATTTAAGGTAGATGGAATTTGCTCTCCATATACAGAATAGCTCAGGAGTGGGCAAACTTTTTGGCCTGAGGGCCACATTGGGGTTCCGAAACTGTATGGAGGGCCTGGTAGGGAAGGGTGTGCCTCCCCAAACAGCCTGGCCCCCCCATCCCACCCCCCACTTCCCGCCCCTGACTGCCCCCCTCAGAACCCCTGACCCATCCAACCCCCCCTGCTCCTTGTCCCCTGACCGCCCCCTCCTGGGACCCCCCGCTCCTAACCGCCCCCCCAGGACCCCACCTCCTATCCAACCCCCTCTGCTCTCTGTCCCCTGACTGCCCCGATCCCTATCCACACCCCCACCCCATGACAGACCCCCCGGGACTCCCACACCTATCCAACCTCCCCTGTTCCCCATCCCCTGACCGCCTCCTCCAGAACCTCCACCCCATCCAACTGCTCCCTGTCCCCTGACTGCCCCCCAGGGTCCCCTGCCCCTTATCCAACCCCCCCGCTCCCTGCCCCCTTACCATGCCGCTCAGAGCACCAGGACTGGCAGCTGCACCGCCCAGCCGGAGCCAGCCACGCCTCCGTGCTGCCCAGCAGGAGCTCGCAGCCAGAGCGCTGGCGGCACGGCGAGCTGAGGCTGCGGGGGAGGGAGGACAGTGGGGGAGGGGCCAGGGGCTAGCCTCCCCGGCTGGGAGCTCAAGGCCTGGGCAGGATGGTCCCACAGGCCGGCTGTGGCCCGTGGGCCGTAGTTTGCCCACCTCTGGAATAGCTGCTCTGTAGTGCAAGATTTTGCTCAAACATGTTTCATGACTCCATTAGATTGCTGTTTTTGAGCTACCCAGAATCTGGGGAAATATTTTATAAATCTGATATTTTGGAGCTGCTAAGAAACTGGAGAAGAAAATATATTCCTCCCCCCTCCTCTATTTATTTGAGGTTTAAGAACTGTTTAATGTTTCTACAAATAAACTGCTTTTGAATTTAACCTTTTGATACCAGGAGTCAGGTTTTCCCAGTGCAATATGACATGAGGGCCTCTTCTGAGTCCAGAGTTCTGGAGCATCTGCACTAAAGTGTTATATTACATTAACATTATGTTTTGGTGTTTAGATCTATTTCAGGGCCGTTGGCTACTCCTCAAGCACACACACACTCCACCTAGCCATGGAAATCTAAGGAAAATCAATAATCTCCCAATGATGCTGAAGAGAAATAGGTCTCTAAAACAAGAGCTATCCTGTTCCCCCAGCAAGATCCCACAGTGTCCTCAAAGCATAACTGATTGTAACCTGTGCACTTCGACTGCAAGGGGAATAAAAGAAAACCATGCAGCCCCAACGTCATCTTAGTCAAACTGCATATAAGGGAACACAGTAAGCTAGCCTCATCACTGCAAAATCACATGTAAAAGCACACAGTAAACCATTCAATCTAACAGAATTACGTAGGCCAGATTTTCAGAGCCTGCTCTCCCTTACTGGTTATGGCATTTAGGTCCTTTGTATAGCTAAGAACCTGATTGCACTTCCAAGTTTGCAGGGACAAAAATGGAGCTGGTGAAGGCCAGGCTCAAAATAGAACTCAGCTCTATGATGGAGGAACCACAAAAGATTCAGTGTCTGGCTGCTTATCTGGGCTGTTTAGACACATGGAGGACCCCCACCTAGGGTGACCAGATGTCCTGTTTTTAAAGGGACAATCCTGTTTTTGGGGACTTTTTCTTATATAGGCGCCTATTCCCCCCCACCCCCTGTCCCGTTTTTTCACAGTTGCTATCTGGACACCCTACCCCCACCAGGCCATACAGTACTCCTCCCACCCTACGAGCACTGAGAAGAACTGTCTCTTAACAACCCACCTGCACCGACCTATTTTGTTTTCCTGCAGGAAAGAACAGTGGGCTGGTACCCTCCTCCTGCATATTGGATGGATGGGTCACTCATGCTTAATGTCTCCACAGGGACACTGGGGTGGGCAGCAGGTTTTTCAAGTCCAGAGTAGAATTTCAGTGTCTTACGCTTTTCGGACATGTCACGAGAAGGCCAAAAGATGTTCTGGCGAACGCTGTTCTCCGTGTGGCTTGTAAAATCCAGGATAAAATTCCACCAACCAAGGGGTGGGGCAGCCTAGAGGCAGACCCCCTATTATATGGGTGCATCAAATCTCTTCTGATGTTGGATTTTTGATTCATCAAGCCTTTGTGGCCACACAGGAATGGACTAAATGGCAAATGATCACTACGGCCGACCGTTAGGCTAAGCGTTGAAGAGGAAGAGTAGAATTTTGAGTCAAAACAAGAGAGCTCCAGCGGGGGAATCCCATGTTCAAATCTCTGTTTTGGTGTGTAGGTGTGTGTGGCCGACTCACCCTGTCGGAGGGAGGCCACACTTCCTCACTCTTTGGTCCCTAGCAAGGCAAGGGTTATTGGAAATTAGTAGTCTCTAAGGCTTGGCCCTGTAGGCAGGACCAAACAGCAAGTAGTCCAGGGCACCAGTCTCAGGCAGGGCAGAGCAACAAACAGTCTGGGGGCTCAGGCCCTCAGGCAGGGCGAGGCACCAAACGGTCTGATGTCCTAGTTCAGGCAGATGGCAGACAAATGCAGGCCTCGCGGCCTAAGGTGGGGATGCTGCCACCCCAGTGGTCAGGATGGCAGCAGGAGGTAGGGGGACCTGCCCCCACCCTGCTCTACTGGGTCCCAGCCCAGAGCCCTAACAGTGGTGTATGTTCCACCACTGGAGCAGTGGGAATCCGAACAAAGCATGCTGACCAGGGTTCAGGCAACAGCATACCTGGACTAAAGTCTGGTGTCTCTGTGCTACTTTCTACACTCCCCTTGCTGTGTACCTGTATCTCAGGGTCATCCGCTGTCTCCCCAGGGTACACTGCCAGTAGCAGTCCCAGTAGTTCCTCAGCGTCCTGGTCAGCTGGCAGTTCTGGTGAGTCCTCAGCGCTGCAGAGGTCCTCTTCAGGCTCCTGCTCCAGCAGCAGGTGGGAAGGCTCAGTCTCCCTCTGCAGCTCCGGCCCAACTGAGATGCAGAGCCCACCTTTTATACTTCCTGTCCCGCCCATCTGCTTCTAGTCGGGTGGGCATGGGTGTCTTGGCTCTGCCCATCAAGAAGTGGGTGGAGGTTCCTCCCTGTCAGTCTCTGAGGGAGGCCGTGCCCCCTTGCTATACAGCGGGACTTGAATCAGGGTTTCCCACTGCCCAGCTGTTTAACTTCTGTGTAGATGTTTGGGCTCAGGCGGGAGCCCAGGCTCTAGGACCTAGTAAGGTGGGAAGGTCCCAGAGTTTGGGCTGCAGTCCGAGCCAAAACGTCTATTCTGCAATTAAACAGCACCGCAGCCCAAGTCCCATGAGCCTGAGTCAGCTGGCATGGGCCAAGCACGGGTGTCTAATTGCAGTGTAGATATACCCTGTATGTGTTGTTTTTTTGCAAAAAATTGTGAAAGGTTCTGGTTTTGTCCCAGTGTGGAATGGGAGTTTTTTTTTTTTAAATCTTAAAAGTTTTCATAGGATGAGAAAACCATTTCTTGCCCGGTTCTAAACAGCACATCAAACCATTCTATATCTGAAAAGCACCCCCAGACCCATGTCCTCTGACACAGGGGTAAGCACAGAGCCATTCCTGCTGGCTATACTCTGGCTCAGAGCATAGACACAAAATTAAATCATGCCTTATGAGAAAATAAATCAAGACAATTTTTGCTAATTGCCCTCAAGACTATAAAGGGCAGGATCAGCCCCTCAGAGGACCAGAATCCACATTTTGGGATCCATGATAGCCAACTCAGCTTGAAATTCTAAAAAAGTTATGCAAATATTGGCCACCACATTTTTGTAGCCATTTTAATAGTAGAAAGTTTTGCACTAAATTTCACCAAAACATTTAGAAGTTTTGTACAATTGGTTCTATTTTGCAGCTGTTCCATTAACTTTAATGTTTACACAAGTGCAGAGAAGCATCCTGATAGAGCTACCAAGGACAATGGGAGATACATTCTGCTGGCATGCCAGCCCATGCATACATTCCCAAGATGGGGTGATCTGCTGCTTTAGAGGGTGAAGTCTTGTCTTTTCACACCAGGCTCAGCATGGACTTATCGTTCACAGCTACCAATATCTCATCTAGACATATAGCCTTTGTGTGAGTCAAAATGGCAGGGATTTCAAAGAGATGATGATCAAGTTTGGCGGCGTAATGGGCTAAGAGAGGATGAAGTGATAGGGGAAGACAGACTGATGCTGGAGGGAAGAGAAAACAACATATCAGTATGCACACACTGTTATTTTTTTAGGTGTTTAGATACTACAGTAACAGGCACCATGTAAGAAGCTAGATCCCAGAATGGCATTGAGCTTTCTTCTGGAGTCAGGAATGGATGCCATCAGTGAGATATCAATGGATGAACTGGCTTATTCCACTTGATCCTTCTTCCCTCAATCTTGTCTAGGCAGGGTGTCATCCAGGTTTAGAGGCAGGAAAATGATGGCTGCTTCCAAAGGCATTGTCTCTTAGTAAGGCAGAAGAAGAATGCGGAAATGAAGGATCCCGAAGAACATCTTGGCCAATTTCCAAAGTCCAAAAATAGTTATTCAACCAGCATCTCATTAGAAATAACAAACGGAAGATTTTCAGTGCCTTTGGATGCAGGTACTGTACCTCCCCATCTCTAAGAACTCAAGTTCTTTTGCGATGGTTCCCATAACAATTACAGGCTTAATCAGAGACCTTGGAAATCTCAAACACTTTTCCAGACTAAACGCAGTTAATTATACATACTTTCAGCTCAGTATCGTACTTATGTTTCTAATAACATTTTACGTAACATCTTTATAGGTTAGGGTGACCTTCCATGTCACCTTCTACCTATTCTGTCTCAATAAGATTTTTCTCTAAACCTTTAAGTAGCGGGGTTTTAACACATGTTCCCTCTTTTCAGGGACCATTAACCTCCCTCAGACAAGGGCAGGATTTTGTTCATGGAAATGTATATTGAATTCTTTAATAGGGTAAAATTCTCACCCCTGCTCTGGCCCCTTTACGCTGTGTAAAAGGGCTGCAAGTGTATAAAGGGACCCTAAAAGCCCCAGTTCAGGTTGGATGAGGATTCTCCTGGGACAGGTATCATGGCAAGAGATCATAAGACTGCCCTCTAAAGATCTTTCAACAAGCCTTGGCAAGGGGGTATGCTGGGGACCAAGAGATGAGTGTTGGGGGCCGGGACACAGCACTGCCAAGATTCTAGGCAGCACTGCAGCCCACAGAGCAACCCTGAGAGGCTGCCTAAGTTAGACAGTGTCTCATAACTGTCTGTGTTACACTAGGGGCCTCTCCAATCACCTGTGTAGAGGGGGACTGAGAGGATACAAAGGAGAAATCATCATACTCCCCCTCCCACTTGGGCTGTGAGTTCTGTGCCTGCCTGTCTTACTCAGAGTTTAGCTGTTTTTATGCATCCAAGATCTATTTTGTGATAGCAATAAAGTTGCATAGCATCAACCCAGATACTGCAAGAACAGAAACATCTTTAAAGATTTAATGTTAGTCATTATGCAGCAAGATATACTGCTCTCAAGGGATTTGGTTTGTAATGCAACTCTATTTCCATTCCTTCTGAAAATGGAAGTCTTTGTCTCGATGGGCAAAGATTAATGAAAGTAGTGGTGCTTAGTATTCCACTCAGCTGCCTTTTTCAGTGGCCACTAACTCATGTCAGGCACATGCTGGAATTATCCGATCAAATTGTCAAGATCTTTCTTTCTTCAAATGAAGATACCTGGAAGCACAGCTAAAGAAAATCAACCAAATCCATCTACAATAGCTTTCAAACTACGGGGTCTCAGACTGCAGGCCATTAAGATACACTGTCAAATTCATCCCAGGTATAACCCCACCAGCTCAATGTGTAAAAAAAATATTCCTCACCTATATTACTAGCACCATAGATGAGTAAAACTGAAGTCATTTAAAAAATCTAAATTACTTTTAATTATTTATGTCCTTGTTTCTCCTTTTTTAGCTTTTCATTCTCAACTTGGACAATGAAAATATAGCAGACAAGTTTAATTTAATGTATGTTTCTAATCAGCTTTTAGTCATTTTCACTTCCTGGCTCACATGCACTAGCACAGGGGTCGGCAACCTTTCAGAAGTGGTGTGCCGAGTCTTCATTTATTCACTCTGATTTAAGGTTTCACGTGCCAGTGATACATTTTCACGTTTTTAGAAGGTCTCTTTCTATAAGTCTATAATATATAACTAAACTATTGTTGTATGTAAAGGAAATAAGGTTTTTAAAATGTTTAAGAAGCTTCATTTAAAATTAAATTAAAATGCAGAGCCCCCCGGATCAGTAGCCAGGACCTGGGCAGTGTGAGTGCCACTGAAAATCAGCTCACGTGCCGCCTTCGGCACGCGTGACATAGGTTGCCTACCCCTGCACTAGCACATTTCTCATTGGCTTAGAAAAATCACACAATGAGTTCCAAGGATTGAGTTTTGTACAGGATGTAAGTGGAAATAGGTTGTATCATTTTACAAAATATACTGCAGTAGAACAAAAATAGGCAATAAGAGATATCAATGCATTTTGACCTTCACAGTCACAGATGGAGAAGTTGATTTGGCCACTATCTTTTAGATACCTAGTGAATGTCCTATTCACAAAGAAATAATTCGGTCTATATATAATAATGTATGAATTTATTGCAGAACAGAAAGAAATTGTATGGCTAATTCTTGATGCACAAAGAAGACTCAGATCAAATTCTGCCCTCTGTGCAAATTCATTTGGACTTGGTATATTAATATGTTAGTTGGGTAATGATGGGGAAATTATGGAAGCAGGGATCAAATCATTGTTTTATCATAGTAGAGTTGTTAACCAGAGGACTGGGGCCAGGAATCTGAGTTCTAATCCTGACTCTGACACACTCTTCTGTTACCATGGCCAAGTCATTCAGTCTCCCTGCCTCAGTTTTTTCATGTGTGAAATGGAGACGATATTCACCTACCTTTGCAAAATGCTTGAGATCTACAAATACAATGTACTACACTTGTGCTAGGTATTATTTATTTACTATTACCTCACATGGGTGTTGTGAAGAGAAATTAATTGTCTATACAAATCTTTAGAAATTAAATGTTGCCAGAATAAGTGCCTAAGCATAGTTACTGTTAGTGCAAGGTAACTGTTAGGGGAAGGATTCCAGTAGTTAGGTGATCGGAGTCTGTACTAATGGCAATAGTAAACCTTTGAAAAAAATCAAAGGAAGCTGCCATCAGGAAGGGTAATGATGCAGTATCCTGTTGACTCCACACTGGACACAAAGGGAGATTCAAATCAAAGAGCATGAAAGGATGGAGAAGCTGGCACTGAGTCTGTCTTTCCTGGACAGTTTTCTCAGAGCTGGACAGAGGGGTCTGTATTTTTTTTTAAACTGTGTCAACAGTTCATTTTAATATGCTAGGAGAGAATAAAGAACAAGCTTATTATGTGTTCTGGGAGGCGAGAATAGGGCCTCTACGTGGATGCTGTGATGTTGTTAGTACTTTTATGAATTATTGGTTAATATTCCCACTCAAACTTTGCAAGATAGTTAGGTTTGAAAGCACTTAACAGCAAAGCCCAAGCAAATATTTTTAAACTTCCCTTCACACCTCTTAATAAAACCTACATGTTAGGAAGTCTGGAAACATAGTTATTTCTCCACTTGCTTGTGATATTTGACCACTCACTATCACCCAACCAGTTTCCAGATTCACTCAATCTTAGATGAATTAGGCAGGGGTCCAGGGGAAAAATGATCATGGGATCATGTAATTAAAGCCTCTATCATAATGTGTACACACACATAACCTTAACGTTGTTGTTTCCTGACTTCTGAGACCTTCTCATTGCAACCTTCACGTTCTATTAATGTATGGAAATATTTCTCTAGCACCCAAAGTGTGTTGTCACTTTTCAAAGATTAGAGACTTACAAGAATACTAACTGAATTCTTTCATTTCCTTCTTGGGAGTGAAGAGATGCAAACCAGGGAGGCATTCAAATGTGGGATCCTGTTTATTACTTGCTTGTGGTTTAAGTGTCTATCACTTGTCCACCCAAATCTTCACATTGGTAGGCTGCTATTGCAGACTTTTATTCGGAGGACCAAATGCTACAGTCACTCAGTGTACAGGTTCCCAGTGAGCGATGCAGAATTCCATATCTTAAACAGATATGCACATGCAGCTGTAGTGAAGTAAACAGAAAGCAGGATTTTGACCGTTGTCCTTTACGTAGATAGTAGATACACAACTAACACAAAGGTCCTGATTTTGCGCCCACTGAAGCCTAGGAGAGTTTTGGCATTAACTTCAATGGGAGCAAGACCAGATTGCAAGTTAAGTCTCGAGGCATCTATAAAACACTGCTAGATTCCAGTTAGTAAAAATCTCAGCTTTTGCCTTGTGACAGTAGCAGAAGTAGTGAAAAAAAATTTGGATAAGAATTCTGGTGGATTTTCTAAAGCATACAAGTGACTTAAGAGCACAAGCCCAACTGAGAATAAATAGGATGTGTGCTCCCAAGTCACTTAGGCCCAAATCCACAAAGGAACTTAGGCACCTACATCTGAGGTTTAGATACTTAAGTCCCAGTTTTGGCTCCACTGTAACTCACAAAACTTAAACTCGCCTGGTACCTACATTTTCAAGGTAGAAGTTCCCCTGGGGCCGAAGTTTCTTCCTCTGAGCACATGCACAGCTGCCTCTCTCACTAGGTGTCTGGATGCCTATCTTCTGCTTAAGCCCTCGAGTGATCCACAAACTGGAAACGAACATCTAAGTCACTTGCTCACAGGCTGCTTTCTGGTTTGGGTCCCGTTATAAATCTGGCTGGAGGAGGAGGATATGGTTCTGCTACCCATCTTATAACTTTTAGGCCAATGGTTAGAGCACTCAGCTGGATGGTGGGAAACCCTGAGGCAGAGGGGGAGAAAAGATTTTAACAAGAGTCTCCTTCCTCTCAGGTGAGTGCGCCAACCATTGAGCTATGAAATATTCTAAAGTGAGGCTCCCTCAATCTCTCCTGTTGTAGCTGTTCCACTGTGGATAAATAATTAAAGAGCCTTTGGAGCAGGGTCTCCCAGGCCCAAGTGAGTACCCTAAGCATTGAACTACAGAGTCACTTGTTCTCAGGTCCAATTATTCTAAGTATTCATCCACAATGGAACAGCTTCAACAGGAGAGACTGAGGGAGCTCTGTGTCAGAATGTCCCATAGCTTGGTGGTTAGCACACTCTCCTGAGAGGAAGGATTTGAACAAGGGGCTTTCTTTCCCTTGGGGAGGGGGAGAATTGAACCCCAGTCTCCAGTATCCCCAGTGAGTGCTCCAGCCACTAGGCTAAAAGTTATGGCAGGGGGCACTACTGCCATTTCTTTCAATCCTTACCCACTCTGTTTTGAGTGGAGTGAGGGCATCCCAGACTTAGGTGCTTATCTGTGTGTGATATTTGCCACACATGACACTAACCTGATTTTGGTCTTTTGCTGCCTGCACATGCGGCTGTTGCTATCCAGGTTGGAGAGGGTAGGGGACATGGGAGATAGTGTACTTGTGTTGGAGAGAAATTTTGAGTGCAAAGTCTCCTTGCCTGTATATTTTTTTGCAGACCTTGGAAGGGCAGCAGCCTGTAATTTATAATTTAGAATAAAATACAGTATTACCCACGCTAGAGAATATTTCCTTTTTTCCCCAGAGATGGTTGGAAGGGCAATTCTCGCATGCGAACAATACTGTACATGACAGTAAAACTGGGGCTGATTTCTCTAGTCAGATGGATGAGAATCAGATGCAACTCAGCTAAAATTAATCAATGCACCCACCGACTAGTTTGAGACCAGAATGAAGCCCATAATATTTTTAACCTGAAGAGTCTAGAAAAGACCAGTGAAAACCAACAAAGCATGTGACCTCTTGAAGGACATTTATAGCACAGGTTAGGCATGGGTTTACATGATACTTTAATGTGGTTACCCTACAAATGGTGCCCTTCATCTCCAAACAAAGTGCTCTTTTTCACCAGCTTGGGACCACTTTCTAAAGTTAGATTTTTACAGCCATGAAAACATTCTTGTTTGCCATGTCATGGCTTTCTTTTTACTCTGCACAAACTGGTGTGTGACTGTGTGGGGGGAATTAAGACTATTTTTAATGTTCTGTTCCACTTAAATATTGCCAGATCCAACCAATCCACACTCCTGTGAAAGAAAAACAATCATATATGCTTTAGGGTACAATCCATAGACCACACTCCTCACCTGCAGAGAACAGACATCACCTATTTGATATGTTTAAGTCTTAAACTCAACCACTGTCTAAATTAAAGAAGGGTACAAGTCTCCAATAGCTCCAAAGATTTTTCAAGTAGCTATGTGGTCCCAGCTAAAAATAAAATCTAGAATCAAGTCTGACTAAAGGCTCTTCAATCCGTTTTGTAAGTTGTGTGGTATCTGGAGGATTTTTTTGTAGAGATTCTGCTCTTGGTCACACCAGGGTAACTCTCGGGTAATTCCAATGACTTCAGTGAAGTTACTCTGTAGTTATACAGGAGTAACTGAGATTATAACTGGTTCTAGAGACTAAAGAGCTTATTTGTAATAAAACTCTTAGGCCCTATTCTGATCTATGGTAATCATTTCATTGCATTCATTTGAGATTTGTACTAACTGCATAAAAGAGAGCCCATCCTAGGCCCTGAGTGCCCTTGGCAAAGTCTTGAAAGTACAAATGCATAAAACTATATATGCTTAATTATTTGTATTGTGGTATCACCTAGGAGTCCTAGTCATAAACCAGGACCCCATTGTGCTAGGTGCAGTACAAACAAAGAACAAAGACAGACCCTGTCTCACTCCAGTCCCATACCATAGACCAGAGTATTCTAAATCCTTGCTTTTACCTAAGGCATATTTGGCGGGAAAGGAGGAAATAGTCTTGTGGCAGGTTCTCTCTCTTTTACAGGCATGTTTGAAAGCTGATCGGAGGTTTGGAATATTACAAGTATGGTGGAGATGGATTAGTGGGGAGAACACATGAAGAGGTCAAAGATGCAGAATAAATCCAGTTTATTCCATGGTTCTGTAATTTATCAAGAAATAAACTCATTGCAGGCAGTCACGGCCACTTGGGAAGGGCCAAGCATTGTGCATGAAAACCAGAACCAGTCTCTAACACTTTGAATGGGCCAGAGCCAATACATTCAAATCTGGATATCAAATCCCTAAAGTTTATAGGGTGTTCAGATCCAGGGTAATAGCTCAACCCATAATAGAGACAGGGTCAGATGTAATATAGGGTACTGTAGCAAAGCATGACTCTCCGGTGCAGTGCCTCCTGCTGGTCATCTTGGGAATTAGCTCTTCACCAGCTTACAAAGTGCCCTCTGCTGGCCAATGTCACGCTTGCCTCAGGCTCCCGTGTCCCTCCCGGACCCCAGTGCCCCTTACCCTAGGGTTCTGTCCTCCGCAGTACCCTCATTCTGGGTCTCCCTTCCCAGGGGAACCCCCAACCTTCTTACGCACCTTGCCTCAGTGGCTACTGCCAGTCATCATGTAGCCCCCGCTCACTGGGGCAAACTGCAGTCTGTCATGGCCATTCATCATTGGCAAGGGGTTAGGACCTGTGCCTTTGCTTAAGCCCAGCCTGCATCTCTACAATCCCAGTACCTTTGTAGGCCTTCAACAAGGCCTGTAGCCTGGGGATTTACCAGGCTGGAGCGCCCCAGCTCCTCTTGCTTTTCCCCAGCCCTGCTCTGTTCCGTTTCGTTCTGTTCTCTGTACCCCGAGCTTCCAGGCAACCAGGTCCTTTTCTCTCCAGAGCAAGAGAGAGACTCCTCCAGCTCCTGGCCCCCAGCCCTCTTATCAGGGCCAGCTGGGCCCTAATTGAACTGGCTACAGCTGTGGCTGCTTCCCTAATCAGCCTAGCTTGGCTGCTTTCACTCCTTTTCCCAGCTGCAGCCCTCTCCAGGGCTGCTTTTAACCCTTGTTCTGCGGGAGTGGAGTAGCTGCCCCACTACAGGTACTAAGTTTGGATTCTGAATTCCTAGCACTTTCAGTGTTTCGGGCTATTCATCTCTGAGGTTTTGATTTGGATCCATTCTGCTTTAAATCATTCCCTTGAAAGGGCATCTTCTACACATATGGGAGGGCAGAGCCCCTTTGCAGCCCTTCCCTATGTTTCTGTACATATTGCATGGCAGAAGTCAAGCTTCAACAGGATCCCCAGTTTACCAACCTGAGTAACATAAGCTGGGCTAGCTCTCTTCACTGAGGGGCGAATATAGTTTCCACCATTCTTTCCAGTTGTTTCCCTGAACCTATCAGCACAACTAAATTAAATAAAAATATATTAACATCAATCTTATCAGGATTGAGCCTCAGCCAACTAACTCATCCAAACCTTTCTCTCTCACCTAGAGGCTAAAAAAGCTGGTTAAGTGCATCATCTGCATCTAAAGATATAAAGTTGAATATTGTCCATATACTAAAGGTGCTACATTCTGCAACACCTCACTGTCTCATCTGCTGGTGTCATATGCACATTGAACAGGAAGGGGATGAATTCCAGAAATCATGGCTCTCAGATCTATCCTTAGTCCAGTAAACCAAACTGCCGAAAAAGATTTATCTACAATGGGTATAAAATTTAATTCTAGAAATCAAAGATGAGGATGGTTAAGTCTATATTGCATTGTTACTTTTCAATAAAAAAGGAGAAGGTACTGGAGTTTTATTAAAAAGAATTGGCTATTTTAGTATTAAGCAGTTGGACTCAGTTTCAAAGGATCATCATAAATAAAATAGCATCTTGCATTTCTATAGCTTCTTCTATCCACGGATCCCAATGTGCTTTGAAAACATTAATGAATTGAGCCTCATAACACCCCTTAGAGGCAGAGAATTATTGTTATGGGAAGATTTTTCATGCAAATGACATTAATTTATTGATGATACAACCACAACCATAGCAGAAATGATCATATAGTTTTACAGCTGCCATAAATATACCATATGTCAAAATTAGTACAACATGAAGATACTCTTCGTAGTCCTTAATCAGGTACATAAGTGCTTTTCAGAACATGGTTTTCAGTGTGATTTCTGTCCCAATAAATCAAATTATTCAGCTTTGGGTATTATCTGGGGCAATTATTTCAAATTAATTTACTAAAAACGTCACATTACCTGAGTCACAAATTTGAATACTAAACTATGGTATGTTGCCTCAAAGTATTTTTTCTACAAAACCACAAGGCTGTAATACTAAAATATGAAGCCCCAGATACACCATACTTTTCAAAAATCTAATCTATCAATCAGAAAAAATGACCCGTTAACTATTTATGAACTCCAGGGGCCCAATCTTGACCTCATTTCTACAGGTGCAACTTCAGCTGAATTTGATGAGACCTGAAGATTGAGGGAAGAGTGGCTCCCTACCAAGGATATGCACCGTAAGGCAATGTAACACAGCACTGGGTCCTAACTCATAATGTACAAAGGTGTAGAGTTCTTGTGTCTTGGATGTAGGTTTCTGGTGCATCATGTAGAACCAAGTTGAAGGCAGAGTGCTTTTTTTGGCCTCTACGAGGAGAAAAAGGCAGCTAATAAGAACTCTGTGTTGTTATCTGTACTACCATGTCTGCACTAGCAGAACCGTGACAAGCAAGTGAGAGCTCTTCTTGCATAAATGCATCGGATAGAGTGAATCCTGACTTGTCTTTGAGGAGGTATCCTCAAATGTATGCAGCGTGCTTCTACAACAACTTTATTAGCAGGTCACCTCTACCAAGCAGCCAGTTTTTGTTGGTTCATTGAGTGATTGCTTAGGATAGGTTTCATTGTAATTTATAAGAGTACACATATGTGTATTTCAGCTATATGGGCTTGATTCACCTCTGGGTCACACTGGTGGTAAAGAAACCACAGATGGTGGGATGTTGTCCTGAAACTGCTTACCAATCTCATTTTGTTATGAGGTATGGAGCTGACCAAGTTAGCTCACAAAGTCTGGCCATAGCAGAGGGTCATTGCCTCAGCATCTGTCAGAGGTAACCAATGGAGGCCTGGCCAAAAGGGAAAGCTTCTGTTTCCTAGTATAACTCCCATTGGAAGATAGTGGTGAAAACATTAATGACCCTCAGCCAGAGCTCAGGAGGGGCTACTCCTGGTGCTTAGCTGCATCAGCTTGATCTTACGTGTGTTTTATTTGCATGTGTGTTTGTTTGTACTTGCCTTTTCTCAGGGTGTTGTCATGTCTTAGGGCATTATGCCTATGGGGCTGAAATAATGTGAGATCTAATTTTTCTTCATGGTATTCCTAAATCTTGGATGGCAATAGCTAATTTTCAAAATTTAAATATTTAAATATTCAGTGCTGATCCTCAATTTACTATGCTTAAAAAATTAAGAGACCTTATGCTACAAACCTTCTGCTCTCAACAAGATTGCTGGAAGAGTGCTAGCATTATATCGTACCCATTATTTTTTCAGTGGTCTATAGGACATTTATACCCTAGAGGCATGATTTTCAGAGAAGGTGAACATCCACAACTTCAAACGAAGTCAGGAGGAACTTCGGGGATTCACAACCTCTGGAGATCAGGCCAAAAGTTTCTCTCATCTTTACTCTAAAGTATAATGTTGACTGTAAAATAGTAAATGTACTTACTTCATTTGTCAGAATTAGGATCATTTATACTTCTGTAGTGCTTTGCATCTGAAGATCTCAAAGCATGTAACGAACATTGATGAGGCCTGGTCTACACCTAAAACTTAGGTTGTCCTAGCTACATTGCTCAGGTCTGTGAAAATATTCATGGCCAGTGCAACAGTTAGGTCAGCCTAACCCCAGCACTGTAGATGAGGCTAGATTGATGAAAGAATTCTTCAGTCAACGTAGCTACACCCTCTCGAGAGGGTAGATTTACTACAGTGAAGGAAAAACGCTTCTGTCACTGTAGCTCTTGTAGTGTTGACATACTCCGAATTTAGCTCTCACAACTCCCCTGTGAGGAAGGGAAGTATTATTATCCCCATTTTATGTATATGGAAACTAGAGCACAGAGATATTAAATGAACATTGTCAACTTGAAATCTACTCCTTAAAAAAAAAAAAAAAGTTAAAAGTGCTTCCAAGTTCTGTACCTACCCCTAAATCTTGCCAACTTTTTGTGGTTTTACGGTCACAATCTCTGATTTTAAAAGTGGGTGTTTTACTGGATCAAAGACTCGCACAAACTGAAGGCCCTAACCCTGCAAATACATTTGCATATGAGTAGCCCTACTGAAACCAGTGGAACTACCCAAGCTAAGCAAGTGCATAAAACTTTGCAGGACTGGGACCTGGCTGTACAGGTAAAAGAAATAAATGGTTCATATTACCACATGCTGTCAAATGTAGAATATAAGCAAAATGAAAAAAAATATTCTCCAGAATTTCCATTACAGTAAGGTTAAGTGTTATATGTGACAGGGATACGTAAAATATTTTTACAAAGAACTGTGACTCCTTTAAAGTTGACAGTGTCGCTAATGACTTGCCCACAGATGTACCAGTAGCCTGTAGACACAGGATAGAACCCAGATTGCTTATTTTCAGTCTCATGCCTTAACCACAAGACCTTCCTAATATGTGGAAGATCAGAATAGGTTTATGAGCAAATGACAGTTACAAGCCTTTTGTTGCTTAGCACAAACGTTAGTGTTAAATGCTCACATAAGAAGTCACACATGCAAATAATAAAGAGTATTATCATTGTATAACACAGGATATTGAGAGCTTTATAGCCAGATGTGATACACATAAATTCTTTACAATATGCTGGGATGATATATTTGCATTGTTAAAACATTAGATGCATCAGAACTATTTGTGCAGTGATGTAACTGAAGCTAGGGACACTGGGGGCAATAAACCATACAAGCTTTGCATTGCAGGTATCAAAGTGAATAGCCTTCCAAGTTTATTACTGTGCTATTTTCACATATTGTTTTAATACATGGCTTTTCCATGACAGCAGGGCTGAAACCAAAAGCTGAAATCAGAACAACCCCTAGCTTTGAAGGATTTCAGACTCCATTTTGCACTTTGCAATTTGCACCATTTCTGATTATCACCTACATTTACTGATGGTTAGTGTTTATCTTGGGAGTTTCCCTTTCCTTAATTTTTGAATGAAAAATGTCTTTTCTACCATCTACTTGCTGTAAAAACTCCGATCATCAACGGGCAAATCCCTCAAGTCATGGGATAATTGTGGGCAGTTTTGTTGTTGGGGCTCTTCTAGAATAGACACAGCCTTATGGCATAAAACTGGACCTCCTTGCCTGGACGATCAATGCCTATAAATGGATTATACTATAAGCTAGTGGAAAGACTCAGCAGAAAAAAACTAAAGGAACAACAAGCAAAGACTTAAATGAATAGTTTTACTGAAAATTGGCAAGAAAGTGTCCAAGTTTGGGGTTCAGCTCAACCCCATGTGTGGAACCTAACCTGCCCTATGCATTCTTCCCATCCTATTGCACAAGTAGTCGCTCTGATAGCCCTTTCCTATGTACCTGTGCACAGGGAGAAGAGAGCTGAAATAGATTTAATCCCCTGTTCATAGCACCAAAGTCCCACCAAGGCAGCGACCAGTCAACATACCTTTACTTGATCTCCAATATGCTTTTGTTGACCTTTTGGACTATATGGTATTTTTGAAAAGGTCACACTCTAAAAGGAAAAGAGACAAAGTAGGGAAAGACATTTTCATTATTTTCATTCTGATTAATCAACTTTATTGTTATATCCCTCTAGAAAACTATACAGTCTCCTTAATTACAAGCAATAGTCAACAACATATGCTTCACAGCCTATCAGGTGCAAAATAGCTATTTAGGACTGCAACTTGGTTTCTCCATGCTGGGGCAAAAGGGCCTGCAAAAGGGCAAGCTTGTACAAGGAACATTAAGTCAGAACCACACAATTGCTAAGGGAGGTGTGATAGAGATGATGTTTTGGAAGCATGGACTGTTCAAAGACTATTATATTGAGATATGACAGAGGCTATGGACACATGGAATATTCAAAGGTTATTGTACCCTCTTTATACATGTTATATATCTCTTAATGAGCTCGTTAGTGATTGTGTTTCTGACTTAATGGGTGAGCTAAAGGGTGCATCCTATAGGAATTACAGTCAAGGGAGTGGGAGTAGGGTAATTAATCCATATCCCCAATGCTAAAATAATTACAGGAATCAAGTCTTTTGAAGTTGTGCCCCCTTGGGAAATAGCACATACTAGTTTGACCTTGTCAAGACTGATTCCCCACTCTGGCACTTCGAGTGCAGAAGGTGGGGGCCCGCAAGGAACCTGGGGTTAGCACAGAGGAGTCCACAAGCCATAAAGAAAAAAGGAATAAACCTAATCACATCTTCCTAGACATTTCCTGATCTACTTCCATATCTGGGGTTTTAGATGTGTAGTTTCTAGGTATGATACTGATGATTTTTCATACCTGGCCCAAGCTTCTCATAGCATAACTGCTCCCGGTCTGCCTCTCCCTGGAGAACAACAACAGACAGACAAAAGGGGAGTCTTTTAAAAAGTTCTAGCCTTCCCATTGGCTCTTTTGGCTAGGTGCCTACTCACTTCCTTTTACCTATGCATCACAGTGAGACTTTTTAGTCCTTTAGCGGTAGAGCAATTAGAGAACAGCTACTAAGAGGGACTTTATAACTCCTGCCTGGCTGGGTGTCCATAAAAGGGTGCTACCCCCACCTTCATTTATCACAGACCTGGTTCAAGAAGCCTCAGGATACAGAGGACTTGAACTGATATAAAGTGATAACCCACACCTGGAAGAGTGAGTCAGTCACACTGAATTCAAGAAATGCCATGGGTCTATGAAGAGAGACAGGTCATGTGAGAGAGATTGAAGTATGTTGGTCCTATTAGAGTCTCCCTGTGGAAGATGGGTGAGTGCCTGGTAAATTAGATGTGTATAAGCTGTTTCTTGTTTTTATTATGTTTTCTTTGAAATGGTTTTGTTCTGAATAAATAGTACTTTGCTTTATAAAAGCTGGTCACCAGATACCCTCTCATTGCCCCTGAGAGAAGAGAACTTGTAACAGGGTGGCACCCACCTCTTGTGAGTGCCCCCGGGTTGAGTGTGTGTGTGCCTGCAGTCTCTCAGTTTGTGGTAACCTTTGTTGGTGATTTTTCAGGCAGGTTTTCAGTGACTCAGCCCTCTGCTGAGTCACTGAAAACCTCTGTTGGTATCTCTGTAGCCCTCCCTGAGCTCAGTCTTTAACTAGTCCTGGCTCTGGTATAGGGCCATCTCCCCTAGGCTTTCTCCCTGGAGATAATGTCTTCCTGCAGCCCTCCCTGGGCTCAGTCCTTACTCAGTCCCAGCAGGTAGCCAGGAGCACCTTCCTTGCTCCCCTAATCCCTGCCACCAGACTGTCTTGGGCTCAGTCACAGCAGCCAGCCAGGAGCTTCCTCTTTGCTTCTCCAGTCCCTGCCAGCAACTGATCTAGCTGTGGTCCTGCTGCTCCTTCAGCCAGCCGGGAACAGAGTCCTCTCTCCTCCAGCTCCAGGCAGCAACTAACTGACTCTGACCCCGCAGCTCATTTTATGTGAGTCTGCTTGGCCCTGATTGGCTGCTCCCTGTGGCCTCCCTCATTGGCTGCTTCCCCGTAACCACTCTAGGCCACTCTGCTCCTTTCTGGGACAGGGCCTCTGGGCTTAGTCCACCCCGTCACAGGACCATAGGTGCTGACTGAACTGAGACCTGCTGAAGTGATCACAGGGAATGGCAGAAGACTGCAGCTTTAGTCCTTTGTATGGAGGGAGTGGATCATGGGGTTTTGTCCTGAGAAGCATGGTGGCTATAGGCCTGAGACCCAAGAGTGGTGCCCTCAAGGAGACTATGAAGGGCTCAGAGGTGCAGTTATCTTGGCAGTGGATACTATGGTTGTTCTTATTACAGATAACTGCTTGATTTGATGAGTCATTGAAATTTAGAGATTTCCATAAGATTTCTTTCAGGAGGAGATTGCTATCCTAAATACCAACACCCTATTGAGATCCAGGAATCCATTGTTGAATGTGGTAGCTTGTGGCCACTTGTTTAAGATTTCTTTCAGGAGCAAGTAACTCTATCATAGATACTACTATCTGCTGAGTTCCAGGAATCTGCTATCCTACTGATGAGCCTTCATTGCTGTAGATTTCATAGAATCATAGCATATCAGGGTTGGAAGGGACCTCAGGAGGTCATCTAGTCCAGCCCCCTGCTCAAAGCAGGACCAATCCCAGGCTATTGAAAGATAGCCTGCCCAGACTAGGCCAGGAGATGGAACCAGATGATATCACTGCCTCCATCAGGTCTGGCTTTATCCTTAACATCTGGGACGTGAATTTGAGATGCTTATTTTCATGCCTTCTTGAGTGTCACTCTTCCTTCTCATATTTCTTCTCTTTTCTCTATTTGTTTTCTTTGTCTGTCTGAATAAATGCTGGCATAGTGAAACAAACAAACAAACAAACTTACCTTTATAACATGACTATATTTAAAAAGGCAAGCTTAACAACAACTTTGCCTGATCCCATTCAAATTTGCAAGCTGTCAAAATGGCTAACAAGTTTACATGGTGGGCTTCTCACTTCCTGATGTCTAGGGTGCAAGTAAACAGGGAATGAAGCAGCATCGCTTTCTCTGCTATCATATCTTACTCTGTTTTCTCCTCCCAGAAAGAATCAGGATTGGCATTTAAACAACTCAAAATCTATAATGGATTATATTCCAAAATAACTTTTAATATTATCTGAAGACCCTACCAAATAGGGGATTTTCCCCTATAGAAGATACTATAGAAGAGCTATAAAGGAACAGACAATAAAGGAAACAAAATGAAAGTTTTGATTTTAACTAGGCTACAAATGTTTCAACTGCCTTCCTCCTTTGTGTTCAATAAAAAATCAGTTTTAAAAATTATCACTGGCTTACTCCCATTGTCTTAATGCAGAATAATGGAACACACATTACTATTTAAACAGTAGTTAGATCCAAGAAATCCCCCCATATAATCAGGGTTTCCAGGCGGAATTGAAGGTGTTGATTTTGACCTTTTAAAACCTTAAACGGCTAGGATCTGGGTTACCTAGAAGACAGCCCCTCCGCCTGTTCCATGCTGCCTTGGGTGAAATCAGCAGGAGCTCTCTCTATAGAGGAGATTGAGCTGTTAGCAGTACACTTTCACTGGAGAGCCCATTGACTCTAGGACATGTTTATTTTCCCCATTCCAATTTATTATAACCTTTGTTAACCTTCCTGAGGTGCCGCAAAGCTCTTTCTTTCTGTAGGCGCTTGGTGAAGGCATGGCATGGGATGAGATTGTGGTCCTTATTAGTCTGTTGAGAGAGTGGTATGATGGAGTGGGAATGAACTGATTGTACAGGCAGTCACTGGATTTTGGTATGTGAATTTAATTATTGAAGCAGTGCTTGGAACGTAGGATGGGTGCTCCTAATACGTGTTGTTTAAACCATAGGAGGGATGTTCTTCGTATTTGTGCTTTAAACGAAATAAATACCTTTCTGCCCAGGTCCAACTTACCGTTTATTTTTCATCAATTGAGACACCAGCTCATTCCATACCATGTTTCTCAAGCCTTCCTCATTTGCTCACTGCCTCCTGCCAGCCTCATCCCTCAATAGCCAGTCCTGCCTATTCATTAACACCCTACTCTATCCATTTCACCGGCAATTGCCCGTGTCTTATACTTCAACAGCATGGGCCCTCGCTCCTCTCATCATACCTCCCCAAAGTCAAACCACCTGTCCCACAGAAATGGCTCACAGGGCCTGGTACCAGAGGCAATGTGTGTGTGTGTGGGGGGGGATGCAGTGTCATGTGCCCCCCCAGATTTGTACTGAGCATGCTCACATGGACTGAGCATGCTCAGTAACATTGCTGAAGCTGGTTGCCCTCACTCTGCCACCCTCCACACTATTGGTAGGCACATGTCATCTTTGCCTGCTACCCAGGACCTCAGCATAGCTTCAGCAGCTGTGAAACTGCCTGCCTATGTCTGCTCACTGCAGAAGCTGCAGCCACTGCTATTGGAAGCCCTTCCTTCTGGGGAGGGCAGTGTTCTTAAAGGAGGGACTAGTGGGTCTCTCCTTTATGTGGCGGTGTGCTGTGACTTTCATACTGTGGGTCTATAGGGGGCTACTTCCCCATTCTCCTGTCTTCCAAAGCTGTTACTGTCAGGAGCACTTCTTTCCAGGAAAGGAGGGGCGTATGGAGTTTATACTTCTATTGACTTGTTATAGGGTGACTTGTGTAAGCCAGTGGTTCTCAAAGCTGGTCTGCCGCTTGTTCAGGGAAAGCCCCTGGCGGGCTGGGCTGGTTTGTTTACCTGCCGCGTCCGCAGGTTCGGCCGATCGCGGCTCCCACTGGTCGCGGTTCACCACTCCAGGCCAATGCGGGCTGCGGGAAGCAGCGCGGGCTGAGGGATGTGCTGGCCGCCGCCCCCATTGGCCTGGAGCGGCGAATCGCAGCCAGTGGGAGCCGCAATCGGCCGAACCTGCGGACGCAGCAGGTAAACAAACTGGCCTGGCCTGCCAGGGGCTTTCCCTGAACAAGCGGCGGACCGGCTTTGAGAACCACTGGTGTAAGCTATGGTCATTGTTTCCCCTAGAGCCTTCTATGTGTAGAGCTGGCTCCTTTAAGAGGCGGCACTATGCCTTATATGCTAACATACATTCATTCATTTTGCATTTGTTTTAATAACTTCATGATGTTCATAGATTTACTTCTGTGTGGTGTCAAACATATCTTCTAACTCACATGGACCTTTTTTGTTGTTACAAATGTACAGCTGAGATGGAACATATTAGGGTTTTATTCTTTTTAAAGATCTTCCTAAGAAAATGAAATCTAACCACAGAAACAAAGAACAAAACACTACAAAGCATGTCATAAATGACTCATTCATTATCTTCCTGAGTTGGAGTAGATATTAATAGCATACATGGCCTGCCCCAAATTCTTAACCTTAACTTGCCTGCCCTTCCCTTTAATTTTCAAAAGCAGTGTGTCATGCTGGCCTCATATTACCCTATAACACGCTCTGGAGCTTTGAGGGGCGTGAGTACACTGTTCATACAGGGTAATTTTCTTCTCTAGAAATGGGTTGTTAGCGAACTCAGGGAGCTCACTCTAATTGTTGATGGTCTGTGATTGCAATACTTCATCTTGTAACAAATCTCCAAAATGTTTTTCTACAGGGGCAATGTCTCAAGTGGAAAGTCCTCCTGTAGAGGATTCGTAAAATGTTGAGATGATCTTCTAGAGAGTAGTTGGGTACACTTCAGTCATCTCTTAGGTTTTGCTCCCAATCTTTAGGTCTGATCCCATCAAAAGAACTAATAGGAAATCACAATATGCATCCTTTATAGCATCATAGCTATCTCTATACTTGTAGGCTGCGTGGCCACCCATCCCTGTCAACCTCTGAGGGAGGCCACACCTCCTTGCTGTCACATACCTGTAAAGGAGAGCTCAAAAGGAGGGAATTAGCTGTACCTAGGGCTCCAGCCTGGCAAAGCAGTACGGCAGTCTATGAGCCCCAGATTCTCAGTCAAGGGGTGGGGCAGAAACCAGTTAGAAGGCTTTGGCCTGCAATCAGGGCAGAGTGGTTAAGCAGTCTATGAGCCCCGGTAAGGGTGAGCACCAACACAGACTCTGGGCTCAGGTAAGGGTGAGCACTAGCAGAGTCTAGGGGCTCAGGTACACTAACACAGGCTTCCTGGCCTAATATGGGGAGGCTGCCATCCCGGGGGTGGAGTGGCAGGGGATAGGGGGACGTGGGCCCACCCGACTCCACCACGTCCCAGCCCAGGGCCCTAACAGTGTTGAAGTGTTCTGCAACTGGGTCAGCAGGGATCCACCCACAACACACTAACCTAGAATCAGGCCAGCACTTAACCAGGCAGTAGTCTAGTTCCCCATGGCTACTTCCTACATCTCTGGGGTTTGGTACGTCTATAACATGGGGGTCCTTTGTCTTCTCGGGGAGCTCTGGCCAGTCCTCAGGTGGCAACCCCAGCAGCTCCTCAGCGTCTTGGTCGGCTGGCAGCCTGGGAAGTTTTGGCCAGTCCTTGGCATGGCGGGGAGCCTCTTCAGGTTCCAGCAGCTGATGGGATGTGTCTGTCTCCCTTGGTGGTTCCAGCCCAACTAGGCTACAGGGCCTACCTTTTGTACTTCCTGCAGGGCGGGCATGGTTTTCCTGATTCTGCACACCAGGGGGCATGTTGTGGTCCCTCCCTGGCAACCTCTGAGGGAGGCCACGCCTCCTCGCTACAATACCCTAAACTGCTAGGGATTGGTCCTGCTTTGAGCAGGGGGTTGGACTAGATGACCTCCTGAGGTCCCTTTCAACCCTGATATTCTATGATTCTATGATTCTATGATTCTATATCACCAGCCTATACTCCCCTCGTGTGACTCCTGTTGACGGGCCAGTCCTGCTACCCTCAGAAAAGCAGCCCCACTGAAGGCAATGTACCAAATTATTTTCTTGTAAGCGGTGTGATTCCACTTACTTTCTAAGTTCCTCCAAATTTATATGGGTGTCCATAAGATTCTGATTTGATAGAGTTTCACACACTGCTCTGCACAAATGCAAGAGATTACTCAAGGTGCAAGGCACTGGAAAATCAGGCCCAGTGGAAATACTCTTGTGAGTAAGTGTTGCAGGTAACCTTGTTGGGTGGCAGAGTGTCCTACGTGACAGCGCACTGAACTGGAAATCAGGAGATCTGGGTGCTATTACCATCTCTGATGCTGGCTGACCTTGGACAAGTCATTTTGCCTCTCTAAGCCTCAACTTCCCTTTCTGTGAAATGGGGATAATGATATTGACCTCCTTTGTAAAGCACTTTGAGATCTATGGATGAAGAGAGCTAGATAAGAGCTAAGTATCATATAGGAACAGGTCCATGTGCCAAAGACTTCAAGTATTTTAACATCTGAAGGGAGGAAACTGTTCAGAAAGTACTACTGAGTCTGGACAAACTTTTCATGTCTCATTGGGCTGTATTCCTTACACTAGGTGATAAACAAAAAGGCTGATACCTGGTTTTAAGTGGCTTTAGGCGTCTTTATGTGCCTTGGCTTAGCATTCTTCACCCTGTCTTTTTACTGATTATAGTAATATCTTGATCTAAGGAAAAATAATACAACATACTTTCCTTGACCTAGTTGCTAGCTTAGTGCTTCTCTGAACATAATTTGCTGTTCTTAACATGGGAGCTACAAACCTCCCCCTCCCCCACCATCTTGCTAGGCTAACATGAAAAATCCAGCTATCTAGATGAACTTCAATGGATGCTAGCTGATTTTGATATGTTAGTTCTTTTTCTTTTCTCTCTCTCTCACTGGGCTTGAAGGAATAAAGGGTTAATATTAATTTATTTCCTATTGCCTTAACTACATGGGAAAGGAGCATCAATGTAAAATCAACCATATTATCACGCTGTCTGGAGTGGTTCACGACTGTGAGTGTCTACCTCAGGGCAGACTGTCTAAGCCCAAGATTACCATTCGTAACCTTCTAACCACTATTAATAAGTCTGGACTCCTCTCAGGATATAAAATTAACTGAGGTACATCAGAAATCATAGTCAAACAAATATGCCTACAAAGGCCTTTTCTCAAATTGGGACTTTCAATGGCAATTCTCTTATAGGAAATATTTAGAAATACTGATTCCCAAAAATATTCAGGACAGCCATAAGATAAACATAGAAATAATTATTGCCCCAGTGCCTAACATTTGGGGAGAGGAAGTTCGTTAATTCTCAGTTTGGGGGGTAAAATTATATACTGAAAATGAATGTCCTTCCCAGAATTTTGTATGTCCTCAGGGGTCTCTCTATTTCTATTTCCTCAAACTTATTTTAAGAAATTCAGTAATATTTTCAGAAAGTTTCTTTGGGGCACAGGTAAGGCTGACTCTGAACAAATGACAGCTCTCTCTATCTCTGGCAGGATTTTGTTTTCCTAACTTGGAAAATTATCATATCTCCTTTTTGTTAAGACCAGCCGTCTTTGTGGCTATTAGATATGATCACATAGATCCAGATTGAATGAGAATAGGTATACCGTCTCCCCCTTTCAGGCATTGTAGGATCAAATTTATTGTAGATTGGATAGCTCCAGAGCTCCCACAGTAATGGCTGTGAAGCAAGCTTTGTCAAAGTTCTGTTTCCATCCATTCTTCCATGTACAGGCGGTCCTATGGAGCAAGTCTATCCTTAAAATTGGTGGCAAATCCTTGATGTGGAGGGAGAGGATGGTCAGAGAAATGATCACTGTGTCGCAGCTAATTGACAATGAGAAATTAAAACCATTTGTAGACCTCCAGCAACAATTTGGCTTACCCTGCTCTGGAGCATGGTAATATCTCCAGTTAAAACATTACTTGCAGATCTCCTTGGACCAGATGCATTGGGAGCTCCAGAACTTTTATTATTTTAGAGGAAATTTCCTGGATTTCCTAGGCCAGCGGTATCCTTTTCTGATTTTCTGGATCAAAAATCTCTGCCAAAGATTGATAATTTGTGCGTTGCTTGGAATAGAGATTTGGATACACAACTATCTCCAACCCAATGGAATACAATTGTATCTAATGCTAAAAAAAGCAACTATAGACCTGAGACTACGGCTTATTCACCAGAAGACACTATTTTGAATATACTGGTCTCCACATGGGCTAGTGATAATAGGCCTCTGTGATGGAGTCTGCAAACCCCATACTGGGCAACAAAGGGTTAAGGAGCTGGTCTGAGCTCAGTGAGGCTCATCCTGCCACACCTGCAAAAGATGCACAGACTGGAGGAGGAGTTAAAAGGGAGCAGAACAGCTCATTTGTGGACAGACCAGGGAAAAGAAAGGACCTATGCTTTGCAGCTCCTGAGAAAAGGGCTGAGGGAAGACAGGATCTCTCCCTTAACAACTGCCTGAAGGTCTCTCCCTGAGGGAAGGGAGAACCTGCTTGTGTTATATCCAGAGAGGGATGCATTTCCCCCCTCTGACCTACACACTCCGTTTATTTGTGCTGATTTCCTTTGTTTTGTTTTTGGACTGCTCCAGAAGGGGACAGCCTGGGAAGTGACCTGGCCAGAAGGCCAAGACATGAGAGAAGGCATACACTGCCCCAAGAGGGAGGGAGCTACCATGCCATGCTCGGCCATGGAGAGACACCAAGTGGTGAGCTGACCCCCTTCACAGCCTCCTGTTACAGACTGTGAACTTTGGACAATAGCAGGTGGTAGTAAGTGGCCCAGGGTGTTAAGGCACTCCTGGGTGTAAGACCCTTGTGTAGACCTCACAGGACCCTGCACTGGAGTCTGGTGGAGTGGGAGGGCCCCCCTCTCCATATCAAAGGGCCTAAGCCCAAACCATGAGTGAAGACCATCACAGCCTCATAAATGCTGACCACTGTTGGAAATTTGACACCCTTGGTGCTACATTAGCTCATAAAGTAGTGACACTTTGTCCAGAATATCTGGTATGAAGTGGGTCAAAAGATCAATTTGATATTGGATGCTAAGTTGGAGTCATCCCACTTCAATTTCATTCTTAGATATATTTCTGATACCTGGAGATTACCTGGTAACAAGGATGTGTGGTTCCAAAGTGCATCTTTGGTTGCTAAAAAATTCATTTAGCAAAAATGGAAAAGTCGATCCCCACCAAATATTGGTGCCTGGGTCAGGATATGGCTGATCCCGCAGCTAATGAATGGCTGACATTCCGCAGAAAGGGAATGCCCAAAAAATTCAAAGCAATTTGGGATGACTTTTTAGAGGTCTATGATTAATATAGACCCTAAGGATAGATGTGTCGCTGTCCCTCCCCTCCCTTTATCCTACCCTCTTTATTCACTTTGTGTATTATGATGAATCTGGTATTTTGGTCTATTTGTTTTGTAAAAATTAATAAAAGTATAAATAATAATAATAAGAGAAATATATACAGGGACTCAAAGAGTACCTATATTTACTGATATTCTGTCAAATATTTCATGAAATATGGCTTGCATGTATCTTTTACATCTACCCAGGCTCTTTCCCCCTGGGCCTGATTCTGCAGCCCTTGTTCATCTGAGTAATTCAACTGGAAGGCTAGTTGTATGAATAGGGGTCACAGGATGAGCCTCATGTCCTGTCTCAATCAGAAAATGGCCAATGACCATCTCCTCATACCACAATGTTTGACTAGAACTATAGCTAAACTAAGATGAAATCAATCCAATGAATGCCTTGCCTATCCTTGGGATTGGCCTTGGTTCTGCCACTGATGGCCAGCATCTGATATAACTGCACTGGAGTGAACCCCAAGCATTTATAAAGAGCTGCGACTTGCACCAGTTGAATTTGCATCTGCTTGACACCATGGGAAGATCAACTGGTGCAAATTGTAGCTTTCCTTCACAACACCTGGGGTCTGCATTGATACAGTTTCGCTGGATGCTGGCCACTGAAGGCTGAATCTTGTATAGAGAAAGCTGACATGACATCTGGCTTGAGCTACTCAAACCCTAAATATAATTTCACTTTAAAATGAAGCTTCTGATATGAATAGGAAGACCATTTAAATTAAATGTGTATAAATATTTGTCTCTAATGATTGCTTAATTCACATGGTTTGTCTAAATTAGTAGAAGAACCAAGGTATAAATTTGAGTGGAAAATTATGCTAAAAAGGCCAGGATTCATCTGCATATCCCTTGATCAGACTGTTGTAAAACTAAATGGCTCCAAGCAAAGGAGCTCTAAAAAAAACAACTCTGTAAAATGACTCTCCCCTTGGTTTTTCTTGACAATTCTTAATCTATAAAGATGCAAGGACTGGAACTTGTCACGTGGAATATTTCTAGTCTAAATGGAAATAGGAAATGGATACTAAAAGTGATAGAACTTTATGACCTGTCCAAACAGCATTTGTTCAATGTATACCATGCTCATGAAAGCAAGAATGGAACCTAATAGTGGAGTAGTACCTTGAAAGGTAAAATCTGGCCAAATTCTCCTCCTCGTCATGTGAGTAATCCTATAGAAATCATTGGGACTTCCCGTGAGTAAAACAAGCTGGTTTTGACCCATTGTGTGTGTGTGTGTGGTGGTGTCCAATTGCACACTTATTATGTAGGCAATAATTTCACTGAAGATTTTTAGCTCTAAGCCCAGTTTGAGAGACTGCCTTTTTCCTGATGGCAAACTGCCACAGCTGAGGTCTATGGAAGTGCCTAAACTGGAGAAACTCTCTTGACATAAAGGAACCGGTGATTGAGCTCTCCTTAAGGATCCCTTTTTTCAGAAGTGCACTCCTTGCACTCTCATTGGTCCACAATACCAGAGCTTGTTGACTGACAGGGCATGCTACAAGGATCATCTTTTTAAAGCTGCTTGGAATGGGGTATGCACAAAGGTGGGGCGGGGGGAGCGATATTACTTGGTGGTGGTGATTAAAGAAGGCAAGAAATATTACTTGATTTTACTGTGTGGCTTATTTAGTTATTATACTCTGTAGAGTTGTTGCTGTTTTTTCTTCAGTTGAGATTGATTGTACTCTAATTGTTCAGGGAGCCGAAGCTGTAAAATAGGAACCCTTTGCTCTTTTAAATCCAAATAAAGCAAACATGCTACTTGGGAAGTTAATCTGATTTTAAAGACTCTTTCTCCATAATGTTGCTAAAACAGCAACTTTGTTTAATGTAAGGCATGTACTTTCCATTATGTATCTGAGGGGGAAAGACAAATTTTGCCTGCTTGTCTGTTTGTCTCTCTCTCTCTCTCTCTCTGTGTCCTCTTGGCTAATGGCTACCTGTGAGTGCTCAGGCCCAACATATTTAAAATGCCACTTATCTTAAATAATGGGGACTCTGTGCCCTTCTTCAATTTTAACTTACCACAATGGGAATTTAAAAAGCAGATGGAGAAACTGAGAAACTGATGGCTGCTGCTTACCTGAATATAACATCTAATTCCTGGTCTCAGTCAGCTTTTCTTCCGAAATTGTCACCTCTGCACAGTATTAGCCTAGGACTCTTATTTCCCCTTGGAGAAGAGAAAAACCTAGAGATTTTTGAATCAAAATAGTCAGGCATTTTTGAAATATAAACAAAAATTATAGAGTGCGTTTTAATTCCTGGTGGAAGTCTTTTAAAAACAAACAAAGCTATTATAATGGATGCTTTGAATAGTTAAGGGGAGTGTGTGGCCTACATAACCCTTTGTCTCTGCAACTTTTTTCATAGAATCATTATTCATTTTTAACAGATCAGCTTTTCATACCAGTGACCCTATAGCCAAGGCTGAAAGACTTGTTTCTGGTGAAACTGAAGCCAGGAAAATCTATCCACACAATATTAATTGATCTTTTGAGCAGATGGTGATGGTCTTTAGAATTATGTAATTTTTCAGCCTTTGTTTCTCTAGTAAGTGTGTATTTAACTATATCTATGTGTACTAAGAGATCATTACTATTGACATGAGAATAAGGAGACACAAGTAACCCAGGAAGAAAAAAAAATAAAAACAATTCTAATGACCTAATTAACCCAAACAATTCATTGTGGGTGTTAGAGGTTGAGAAAGGAGGTAATGAAAAGCCTACAGGCTCTCTATATAGAATAGTATGTCATTGAAAGCTTAGTTCTCTTGTAGTTCTGTGGCTGTCGAATCTTTAGTCTGCTATGGCATTGGCTGTGCAAAAAAAAAAAAAAAAAAAAAAGAAAAGAAATTGCACTATAGAAATACTCTGTATTTTAAACTGAACACTGGATGCTGTTTTTTTCCTTTGTGCATAGGGTGATATTGGTTATTTATGATCAAGACATGTACACCACTAGCTGGGGTGGAAGGATGAAACAAACCTAAAATGCCTCCATTAGCCAAGAAAACTAATGAGGGATGGAAAAGGAAAGTTTAGTAACTATTTAAAAATATTGCACTCCTTAATCTTTAGGGAGACTGTACTCCCAATTTAGGGGTGATTTCCCTTTCTCATACTGTTCTCCTGTAGCAGACTCTACACCAACCTAACACACATTAAAGAATTAAGCCATACAGCACTTGTGAGATTATCCAGGGTACAATCTGGACTGTTGAACAACTGTGTCCCCCAATTTTCCAATGTGGGTGCCTTTTACACTGCTTTACTGTGACAGCAACCACTCTTGGTCTGCTCACACACAGCCTCCAGCATGTAAATTACTTTCACTTATACTGTATGAGTGCTATGACCAGCCACTCTTGAATTACACTACAGAGCCACACCAGCAAATTCCCAGTTCCAGGCTCTCCCCCAGAAATGTGCGTCTTGTACTGCCCAGCCCTCTCCTGGAAACACAAGCTCATGTTAAGTCTGTCATTTTATTAATAGAAAATGATATGCGCAAATCCCATTATCTCAAATAGAGTTTCCAAACACTTCAATCCCAGCACAGTGGTTTAGTTAAAACAATAAAACAAACGTATTAACTACAGAAAGGTCGGTTTTAAGTGATTACAGGTAATGACGCATAAAAGTCAGAATTGGTTACAAAGAAATAAAAGGTGAAACACAGCTAATACCTAACTTAACAAGCTAAGCAAATTCAAAGCAAAAGTCTCTCTCACCACATGTTTTAGCAGTCTTACTGACTGAATTCCTTTCTGCTGGGATCCCTCCCCATTTCAGTGATGCTTCCTTTGTTCTTCAAGTATTGTTGATGCCATGAGTAGAGATGAAGGGAGAGATATCTTGGGGTGTCTGTTCCCCATTCATATACCTTTTCCTTTTCTTTGAGAATCATCTCCAGCTGGGGTTCAGGAGACAGAAGGTCTGTGGGGATGGGAACAGTCAGCTGTTTCTTTGCCAGGATGTAAATTTCTTGCTCACACCCTTTTTTCTGCCAAAGAATGGCCACTTAAACAGGTGATAATCCATTTGATTTTGTTGACATCTGGCTGAGGCATCAGTTTGCCTTTTGTCTCGGAAGAACTGGTTTGTGGCTGCTTCCCCAGATTTGGAATATGTCTTAGTTATATCACAGAGTAGAATCTTATAACTTTGAATACAATGTTGCCCCGCATTTTACGAGGACAATAAAGATCAGTGAAGCATGGGTTTTCAGATGATACCTTACAAGGCATAGTTTGTACAAAATTGATCATAGTCTTGAAAAAAGAGGTGGACATAGGGATACAGACTGTCACAACACCCCTCTGGGATAGGTGAGTATTATATCTATTTTTAGATGGGCAAATGGAAGTACAGAAAACTTAACTGATTTCCGAATGCCAAATAAGAACTGTGTGGTGGTGTAGCTGGGCATAGAAGTTGCATGTCCTGACTGCCAGGACTGTTAACCACTATTCCATTCCTCTTTTCCATTCAAGGGGCTGATCACTATATTTACATACCCTCAAACTTTAGGCATGTCGATATAGGTGAATTGATGATACACACAACATCTTATCCAAAAGATTTAGAAGCATTAAGCCTCATAACATGCCTGTGAGGTAGATATTGTACTCATTTACAAACAGATACACTGTGACAAAGGGAGGCTAAGTGACTTGCTGAAGGCCACAACACGTCAGTAGCAAAGCAAGGAATAAAACCCAGGAGCCCTGCCCCCTACTCTCCTCCTTGTTGCTTCTATCACTGGGTAGACTGCTTCCCAGATACTAACCTGTGGATCAAGGAAGTTTTTTTAACCAGTCTCTTCATATAGGAGCTGTTCTTTCTCCACAGACTTTTCTCTTGCTTATCAAGGATGGCTATTGCTTGACATGCTCCATTCATTCCCATTCAGAGGCAATTTTACACTGCACTGTTATCAGGGAGGTTATTTATAACCCTTTCTATGCTACCCACTGAATAGGCCAGTGAGTTTTACTAACCCTAGAGCTGAAAAGATCACCTTCACAACCTTCCAGCCTCTGCTGGGCTATGGAGCGAGCCTGACTGAGGTTCTGGTTGAACTCTGAACACATCATAACACAGAGAATTCATTATTTCAAGGTCACAGTAGCAGCCTGGCTCCAAAGCCATTTCTGAAGCAGCAGTCCTCTTCCTTTGTTTTGGCTGGCATTTTCGTTATTTCTTTCATACTGCAAATCTGAAAATAGGGTGTGGTTTTCTAGGTGACATTGCTCATAGCACTTGTAGTGGATGCTGACATTGCTTGAATAATAAATAATATACTCCACTAGGGTTATTTGTATTGCAGTCATGCCTAGAGGTCTGATTAGAGATCATAAAAGACTGTTCTAGCCCCCAAATGCCTAGTCTAAATAGATAAAACAAAGGGAGGGAAAATAGAGGTACAGAGAGGTGAAGGCCCAAATCGTTAAAGGTGTTTAGGCGTGGTTCCACTCAGCATTGCAATACCTAAGGTATGACACCTATGTCTACACTACAGACCTTACAGTGACACAGCTGTACCGCTGCAGCTGGGCCACTGTAAGGTCTCCCGTGTAGCCGCTCTATGCTGACGGGAGAGAGGTCTCCCGCCGGCAATATTAAACCACCCACAACAAGTGACGGTAGCCGTGGCAGCGGGAGAGCATCCCCCACCGACATAGTGCTGTCCACACCAGTGCTTTTGTCAGTGAAACTTATGTCGGTCAGGGGTGGGTTTTTTTCACACTCCTGAGAAACAAAAGTTTTGCCGACAAAAGTGCTAGTGTAGACAAAGCCTCATTGACTTAGGTGCCTAAATCCAATTGATTTACAATGAGACTCAGGCTTCTAAGCCAGTTAGGCATTGCAATGCCTAGGTAGTTTTAAAAATCTGAGGCAAGAGGGGTGAGGTAATATCTTTTATTGGACCAGCTTCTGTTTGTGAGTGAGACAAGCTTTCGAGCTTACACAGAGTTCTTCAGGCTCTGAAGAAGAGCTCTGTGTAAGCTTGAAAGCTTGTCTCTCTTGCCAACAGAAGTTGGTCCTATAAAAGATATTATCTCATCCACCTTGTCTCTCTAATATCTTGGGACCAGCATGACTACACTAACACTGCATTTAAAAATCTGGGCTCAAGTTACATAGCAGGTCTATGGCAGAGCCAGAAATACAACCAACAGCTTCTGATTCCCAATCCAGTGCCTTCTTTACTAGACTGTGCTGCCTCCAATGGTCTAGACGTTAAATATGAGTCCTATTCTTTAGTGGGATTGATGGAGAAATATTGAAATCCTTTCTGTAATTTAGTGGTGGGTAGAGAACACCACAAAAAGTTAGGGTTTTGACTCACATGAGAGTTCCAGTCTGTGGCTTATATACTTTTGGGAATGTTTGCCAGACCAGTTATGAGCAGTGTATCAGTTCTTTATATGTTTGAAAAGTGTGACTGTTTGACCGTGTGGTTGTTTGTTTGAAAAGTGTGAATTGGGAGTGCTTTGTTCCAGGTGGGCCTTGAGTGGTTGATTGGAGGGAAGGCTATGAGCCAGGGCAACACAGGAGAAGCAAATGGAGGAAGTTCGCCTGGGGGGAGTTCCCACAGAGTTTTTTTGCCTTTCAGGCTTCTGTGAGCAGTAAATACAACATCTGAAGAGGCTCTTAGAAGGAAGACAATATGGATAGTGAGCGATCAACTGTTGTGACCTGCACAGGATGTGGACGTTTGTCTTTCTCCCAGAGGATAGAAGCGACTTCATCTGTACAAAGTGCAAGCTGTTCTTCATATTGGAAGAGAAGGTTAAAGGACTAGAGACCCAAGTATCAAACCTGCATTGCATCAGAGAAAATGAAGACTTTCTGGATAAAAGTCAGTGTTTGGTACTGCAGGCACAGTATGGTGAAGAATCAGAGAGGGCAGTGCAGAACAGGGAAGAAATTGGCAGCATGTGACCTCCAGAAGGAAGAGGAGAACCCATGTACCCCCATACCCATGTATGCAGATAGAGGTGAGAAACCGTTTTCAGGCTCTCTATATAGGTACCACGGTGGAGAATGGTTTGGAAGAGTCATCTGAGGGAAGGGATCAGAAGAAGACCCCATCGACCAGAAGGCATGAGATGCATTGTCCTATGGATGGGGGTTCCACAACTACCACTCCCAAGAGAAGGAGGTGGTGGTGGGTGGGGACTCCCTCCTAAGGGGGATGGAGTCATCCATCTGCCATCCAGACCGGGAAACTCGAGAAGTGTGCTGCTTACCGGAAGATAGAATTTAGGATGTGTAGGAGTGTCTGCCGAGACTGATTAAGCCCTCGGACCACTACCCCTTCCAACTTCTCCATGTGGGCACCAATGATACTGCCAAGAATGCCCTTGAGCAGGTCACTGCAGACTATGTGGCTCTGGGAAGAAGGATAAAGGAGTTTGAGGCGCAAGTCATGTTCTCATTCATCCTCCATGTTGAAGGAAAAGGCCCAGGTAGGGACCATCGAATTGTGGAGGTAAATGTGTGGTTACGCAGGAGGTGTCGGAGAGAGGGCTTTGGATTCTTTGACCATGGGATGTTGTTCCAAGAAGAAGGATTGCTAGGAAGAGATGGAATCCACCTAACGAAGAGAGGGAAGAGCATCTTCGCAGGCAGGCTTGCTAACCTAGTGAGGAGGGCTTTAAACTAGGTTCGCCGGGAGATGGAGACCTAAGCCCTGAGGTAAGTGGGGAAGTGGGATACCAGGAGGAAACACAAGGAGGAAGGTGCCACAGGGGAGGCCTCCTGATTCACACTGAGAAAGTAGGGCAATTGGCTAATTATCTTAGATGCCTGTACACAAACGCAAGAAGCCTGGGAAACAAGCAGGAATAATTGGAAGTCCTGGCACAGTCAAGGAACTATGATGTGATTTGGAATAACAGAGACTTGGTAGGGTAATTCACATGACTGGAGCACTGTCATGGATGGGTATAAATTGTTCAGAAAGGACAGGCGGGGGAGAAAAGGTGGAGGAGTTGCACTATATGTAAGAGAGCAGTATGATTTCTCAGAGCTCCAGTATGAAACTGGAGAAAAGCCTGGTGAGAGTCTTTGGGTTACGTTTAGGGGCAAGAGCAACAGGGTGATGTCATGGTGGGCGTCTGCTATAGACCACCAGACCAGGAGGATGAGGTAAACAAGGCTTTCTTCGGACAGCTAACAGAAGTTTCCAGATCACAGGCCCTGGTTCTCATGGGAGATTTCAACCACCCTGACATCTGCTGGGAGAGCAATACAGCAATGCACAGACAATCCAGGAAGTTTTTGGAGAGTGTTGGGGACACCTTCCTGGTGCAAGTGCTGGAGGAACCAACTAGGGGCTGTGCTCCTCTTGACCTGCTGCTCACAAACCGGGAAGAATTAGTAGGGGAAGTAGAAGTGGGTGGGAACCTGGGAGGCAGTGACCATGAGATGGTTGAGTTCAGGATCCTGACAAAAGGAAGAAAGGAGAGCAGCAGAATATGGACCCTGGACTTCAGAAAAGAAGACTTTGACTCCCTCAGGGAACTGATGGGCAGGATCCCCTGGGAGGCTAATATGAGGTGGAAAGGAGTCCAGGAGAGCCGGCTGTGTTTTAAAGAACTGAGAAATCTTCGGTGAGCTTAAACACAAAAAGGAAGCTTACAAGAAGTGTAAACTTGGACAGATGACTAGGGAGGAGTATAAAAATATTGCTCAAGCATGCAGGGGTGTAATCAGGAAGGCCAAAGCACAATTGGATTTGCAGCTAGCAAGGGAAGTGAAGGGTTACAAGAAGGGTTTCTACAGATATGTTAGCAACAAGAAGAAGGTCAGGGAAAGTGTGGGACCCTTACTGAATGGGAGAGGCAACGTAATGACAGATGATGTGGAAAAAGCTGAAGTACTAAATGTTTTTTTTTTGCCTCAGTCTTCACAGACAAGGTCAGCTCCCAGACTGTTGCACTGGGCACCATAGTGAGCAGGTGGAGAAGGTGAGCAGCCCTCAGTGGTGAAAGAATAGGTTAAGGACTATTTAGAAAAGCTGGACATGCACAAGTCCATGGGGCTGGATGCAATGCATCTGAGGGTGCTGAGGGAGTTGGCTGATGTGATTGCAGAGCCACTGGCCATTATCTTTGAAAACTTGTGGCAATTGGGGGAAGTCCTGGAGGACTGGAAAAAGGCAAATATAGTGCCCATCTTTAATAAAGGGAAGAAGGGGAATCCGGGGAACTACAGACCGGTCAGCCTCACCTCAGTCCATGAAAAAAATCATGGAGCAGGTCCTCAAGGAATCCATTTTGAAGCACTTGGAGGAGAGGAAGGGGATCAGGAACAGTCAACATGGATTCACCAAGGGCAAGTCATGCCTGACCAACTTGATTGCCTTCTATGATGAGATAACTGGCTCTGTGTATATGGGGAAAGCGGTGGATGTGATATACCTTGACTTTAGCAAAGCTTTTGATATGGTCTCCCACAGTATTCTTGACAGCAAGTTAAAGAAGTATGGGCTGGATGAATGGACTATAAGGTGGATAGAAAGCTGGCTAGATTGTTGGGCTCAACGGGTAGTGATCAACAGCTCGATGTCTAGTAGGCAGCCAGTATCAAGTGGAGTGCTACAGGGGTCGGTACTGGGGCTGGTTTTGTTCAAGATCTTCATTAATGATCTGGATGATGAGATGGATTGCACCCTCAGCAACTTTGTGGATGACACTAAGCTGGGGGGAGAGGTATTTACACTGGAGGGTAGGGATAGGGTCCAGAGTGACCTAGACAAATTGGAGGATTGGGCCAAAAGAAATCTGATGAGGTTCAACAAGGACAAGTGCAGAGTCCTGCACTTAGGACGGAAGAATCCCATGCACTGTTACAGGCTGGGGACCGACTGGCTAAGCAGCAGTTCTGCAGAAAAGGACCTGGGGATTACAGTAGACGAGAAGCTGGATATGAGTCAACAGTGTGCCCTTGTTGCCAAGAAGGCTAACGGCTTATTGGGCTGCATTAGTAAGAGCATTGCCAGCAGATTGAGGGAAGTGATTATTCCCCTCTATTCAGCACTGGTGAGGCCATCACTGAAGTATTGTGTCCAGTTTTGGGCCCCCCACTACACAAAGGAAGTGGACAAATTGGAGAGAGTCCAGTGGAGGGCAACAGAAATGATTAGGGGGCTGGGAGTCATGACTTATGAGGAGACGCTGAGGGAACTGGGCTTATTTTGTCTGCAGAAAAGAAGAGTGAGGGGGGATTTGATAGCAGCCTTCAACTACCTGAAGGGGATTACAAAGAGGAGGGAGCTAGACTGTTCTCAGTGGTGGCAGATGACAGAACAAGAAGCAATGGTCTCAAGTTGCAGTGTGGGAGGTCTAGGTTGGATATTAGGAAAAACTTTTTCACTAGGAGGGTGGTGAAGCACTGGAATGGGTTACCTAGGTAGGTGGTGGAATCTCCATCCTTATAGGTTTTCAAGGCCTGGCTTGACAAAGCCCTGGCTGGGATGATTTAGTTGGTGTTGGTCCTGCTTTGAGCAGGGGGTTGGACTAGATGACCTCCTGAGGTCTCTTTCAACCCTAATCTTCTATGATTCTATGATATACCAGGCATCTTGTAGGAGATGCAATCAGTTTTGTGGCTACCGGGTTATTCCACGTGCTTAGAGTGGTGAAGAGCCTAGGCTTTTAATTCAGCAGTTGGTAGAAGGTTCTAGCTTTTGTACTGTAGATTAACAATTGCAGAACCTCAGATTGTTGCTGCCAAAGACCTTTGTGGTTTGCTGAAAATGCTTAAGAGAATTCTCCTTTGTTTCAGAACTTCACCCTGAAGCCTTTCTTCAGGCCCAGGTAAAACACTCCTTTTGATGTTGATGGAATTCTTGTCTGATTAGAAACTGAGGCCCAAATCATTGTTCCCCTGTAAAATGATATAAGTTATGTGGGGAAACTCCCTGTACCTAAATGGAGAGGTTCCAATGTATGATGTCTTCCAAGGAAGGAGTTTTCATTCCTGCAGACGGGACAAGGCCATGGTCCTCAAATTGCTTTGATATGCTTTGTCTCACCCAGACCACAAGATGTCTGCCTGGAGGATAAGCCCCTTCGGACTAGAGTCTAGGCACCTGCTTCACCACTGTTATTGAACAGTGAAAAAGTAGAGAAACCCAATAGTGAATTAGGTCCCACATCAGCACCCCCTGGCAATATGGTTTCTGCAGGAGCTGTATTGTTATTGGTCTGGCCATGCTTATGTCCTCTTCTTGCCCCACCTCTGTGGTAAAAGGTGAAAAACTAGGTGAAGAACTAGGTGTACACATCACTGCCTGGAGTATTCTGGGCCAATAATGCCTCTAATTTTTTTGAAGCACCAGCAACAGGTGAGATAAATTGTAGGAAATTATTCATATGATTGGTTAATCTCTCTGTTTTAAATGTATGCCTTATTTTTAGTCTGAATTTATCTTGCTTTATCTTCTAGTTATTGGATTTTGTATGCCTTTGTCTGCTAGATTAAAGTGACTTCTATTATAAAATCTTCCAATATAGATATTTATAGACTGTGGTCTACAGAGTGGGTACAAGATCAGATAAACAAGTCTTTGGAGAGTTTTGAGTTAGAGAAAAATGTTTGAAATGGATGTGGACATGGACAAGTAACTAGTGACAATGAAAGACGATTGGTCCCAGATAATGGAGCAAGGTAGGTCCCTTTAACTTTAGAGAGTAGGGAACTGTAAAGATCATGTAAGTGAGGATATCAGTGGTTGCAAAGAACAGAGATATATGAATAAGGCTTTCAAGCATTAGGGTAGGAGTAGAAACAATTTCTGGCAACATTCTGAAGACAAGGTTTACAGAAAAAAAGTTGTATGATTTCAGCAAGAAAATAAATATTTGCCAATAGAAGTAGCAATGCTTTGTGTTAAGTATTCTACACCAGAAGCTATTTGCAGTGCACAGCAGGTTTTATTAGTTCTACAAAGCCAAGAACTATGCTACATATTCTTCTTGAGTGCAGTCTACTGGCACCTTAACTACAGGATTAGTTGTTTAAGTGTTGTTACTGTCTGACTGTTCTTTTTCTTAGTGTGTGGTGTGGCAGGGCACCTCCTCTGTCTCCTCAGACTTAGCATGACTTCCCCCTAAATATCAGAGGGGTAGCTGTGTTAGTCTGTATCCACAAAAACAACGAGGAGTCCGGTGGCACCTTAAAGACTAACAGATTTATTTGGGCATAAGCTTTCGTTGGTAAAAAACCCACTTCTTCAGATGCATGGAGTGAAAATTACAGATACAGGCATAAATATACTGGCATATGAAGAGTAGGGAGTTACCTTACAAGTGGAGAACCAGTGTTGACAAGGCCAATTCAGTCAGGGTGGATGTGGTCCACTCCTAATAATTGATGAGGAGGTGTCAATACCAAGAGAGGGAAAATTGCTTTTGTAGTGAGCCAGCCACTCCCAGTCCCTATTCAAACCCAACCACATCAGGCACACCATCAGGGGCTCATTCACCTTCACATCTACTAATGCGATATATGCCATCATGTGCCAGCAATGTCCCTCTGCCATGTACATTGACCAAACTGGACAGTCTCTACATAAAAGAATAAATGAATAAACACAAAATGAGTAAACACAAATATATGAACACAAATAAACACAAAATAAAAGAATAAACACAAATCAGACATCAGGAATGGTAACATACAAAAGCCAGTAGGAGACCACTTCAATCTCCCTGGACATTCAGTAACAGATTTAAAAGTAGCCATCCTGCAACAAAAAACTTCAAAAACAGACGTCAAAGAGAAACTGCAGAGATACAATTCATTTGCAAACTTAACACCATTAATCTGGGCTTGAATAGGGACTGGGAGTGGCTGGCTCACTACAAAAGCAATTTCCCCTCTCTGGGTATTGACACCTCCTCATCAATTATTGGGAGTGGACCACATCCACCTGGCTGAATTGGCCTTGTCAACACTGGTTCTCCACTTGTAAGGTTACTCTCTTCTCTTTATGTGCCAGTATATTTATGCCTGTATCTGTAATTTTCACTCCATGCATCTGAAGAAGTAGGGTTTTTACCCACGAAAGCTTATGCCCAAATAAATCTGTTAAGTCTTTAAGGTGTCACCGGACTTCTCATTGTTCCCCCTAAACAGGCACTCAGTTCGGTTATTTCCCCTGTAGGGAAGAGAACAGCCTCTTACCCTGCTGCCACTAGTCCTGCAGGAACTTGTCTCTCCTCCTCCTCTCTCACCTGAGGAGGAGGTTTTTTGTTTTTTGTTTTGTTTTTTTTTAAGATCCCAGGCAGCTCTTAATTGGACTTAGGTGTCCCTAGTTGATTTAAAGTAACCCCTTGTCAGCTGATAGGGAAAAGGGCCCTTACCATTCTGAGACTAATATACCTGTTTTCCACCACTCTCTTACAGCTGTTCAGCCTGTCTTTGGCACAGTGGTCATATATTCAGCCTTGGGAAGACATGTATGACCCAAACAAAGGAAGGCAGCATTGCCAACTATCACAATTTTATCATGAGTCTCACAATTTTTGGCATTTTTCTTTCAATGCCAGCTCCTGGAATAATCCAATTACTTGAGAATTTGCAATTTCATTTTAAAATGAAAGCAAGTTTCTAGTCCTCAGGACTGGAGAAAAGTTGGAAAATGTGGCCCAAGTGCACCTTAATGGCTCCAAAACCAGAAAGCAAATAGAAATACACATTTTAATGCAACCAAATGCAAAATCAAACCTAGGAACAAAGAGTGTAAGTCACATTTAGAAGATGGGGGACTGTATCTTGGAATGCAGTGACACTGATAAGGATGTTGCATGTGAAAAAGTGGGTTTTTTACCCACGAAAGCTTATGCCCAAATAAATCTGTTAGACTTTAAGGTGCCACCGGACTCCTCATTGTTTTTGTGGATACAGACTAACATGGCTACCCCTCTGATAACTGATAAGAATTGGAGGCCTTGGTAGATAGCCAATTGAACATAAGCACCCTACAAGATACTGTAGCTAAAAAGGACAACATAACCTTGGATACATAAAACCTCCTGCTTATGAGTCATGAGAAGTAAGAGTTTGGAGGGGATATTACCCCAGCATGCATGAGTAATGAGATGCATGAGATACCATGTCCAGTTCTTGCATCCACACTTTTAAAAGGATGTGGATAAATTGGAAAGGGTTCAGGAAAGAGCGACAAGAATTATTTGAAGTCTGGAAAGCCACTTCTTGGCTTTTTCTGAGGTTTTTTTTGGTTCCAACCCTATGACTTTACTTCCACCATTAGGTTCTTTCATCATCCATACCACTTCATCTGTCTGGGAATTACTGACTCCTTCACTCCCATAGTCACGTCTCTTCTAATCTCAACTGCAAATTTACCTCTGTTTTAACTAGTAGTATGACTCAACCCCACCACAATCACTCTCATACATTCTTGCATTCTTCCCTTCCTAACTCATTGTAATAGGGTCTGACCCAAAGCCAACTGAAGTCAATAGAAAATCTTCCATTGGGCTCTATGGATTTTAGACCAGCCTTACAGTGTGCAGTTGTTCATTTATTCACTTTAATAATACTTCAATTACAGCTTCTCTCTTAGAGCTGTCCTACACTACCACGGTAAATCGATCTAAGTTATGCTAATTCAGTTACGTGAATAACATAGCTGAAGTCGACGCAGCTAGATCCACTTACCATGGTGTCTACACCATGCTGTATCGACAGGACATGCTCTCCTGTTGACTTCCCTTTCACTTCTTGGGGAGGTGGACACTCTCCCATCGATTTAAGCGTGTCTTCACCAGACACGCTAAATTGACACCACTGCATTGATTGCAGCAGTGCCAATTTAGCCGGTAGTGTAGACATGGCCTTATTCTGCTTCTTGTCCATATGACCTTCATCATGCTCAATGTATGAGTTGAATCTTTTCTTTAAATAATGTTCTCTTCTTACATTGGTGAAATTACTATTGACTGACACTAGTACAGGGGTTCTCAAACTGCATTGCACCATGACCCCCTTCTGACAACAAAAATTACTATATGACCCCCGAAAGGGGGACCGAAGCCTGAGCCCAGCTGAGGCCTGCCACCCTGGGTGGGGGCGAAGTTGAAGTCTGAGCCCCGCTGCCCCAGGTGGGGGGCCAAAGCCCAAGCCCCACTGCCCCGGATGGTGGGACTTGGGCTTCGACTTTGGCCCCTAGCCTCAGCAAGTTTAAGGTAAGCTATGGCGACTCCATTAATATGGGATCGTGCCCCACTTTGGGGTCCCGACCCACTGTTTGAGAACCGCTGCACTAGTATATGTGGGAAATCTGTTTCTGAAACTTAGCAGCATCCATATCCTCAACTAAAGAAAAATCTTGCTCTGTTTGGTTTGGGAAACATAAACTTTGACATCTTTGTAAGTGGTGCTTGGAATAAGATAGACCTATTATATCTAATTCTATTTAGGCATTTGATTTTGCTCCCACTGAAGTCCATAGCAACACAATGAGGCTCTTACGTAGGGTTACCAGATAGCAACTGTGAAAAAACGGGACGGGGGTGGGAAGTAATAGGCACCTATATAAGAAAAAGTCCCAAAAAACCGGACTGTCCCTTTAAAAATGGGACATCTGGTCACCCTACTCTTACTAAGCATGTGGAACTTGCATGTTTTGTCAGTGGAATAGGAAATCTGTAACTGAGTTTCCTTCTTTCATGAATCCTGAAAATGTGTTTTTATAAAATATTGAAAAATTCTAATTCAGATGAAGGAAACACTAAAAATTATCAACCAGTTTTCTTCAATGAGCTCTACAAAAACAAACAAACAAACAACTGCCCCCCCGCAACAAACCACAGCCTGCTGTTTAAAACGTTTCTCTCCTTTTATTTTTGTGTTATTTCAGCACAACATTTCTGGTCAGAGCATATGGGAAGTGTATATTTTTCATACCTGAATAATTAAAAAATAGCTCAACAGATTTTTCTCAAAATTTCTAAAAAAGAATCACTTTTGGGCTGAGATCAAGCATGGAAAATTGAAGCCCCAAAGGAGTTTGAGTTATAAGCAATGCAAAAAGGGGGGGTAGGATAGCAGCTGGATTTCAACATTAACTACCCATACTTACTATCATAAGATATTTTTCTTAATTATAATATTTGAACTTCCAAATAATATCCATTCAGAATATAGAAACAAATGTGAATTGTTCAACATTAACTACCCATACTTACTATCATAAGATATTTTTCTTAATTATAATATTTGAACTTCCAAATAATATCCATTCAGAATATAGAAACAAATGTGAATTGTTCAACATTAACTACCCATACTTACTATCATAAGATATTTTTCTTAATTATAATATTTGAACTTCCAAATAATATCCATTCAGAATATAGAAACAAATGTGAATAAGTGACATACTATCCCTAAATGTGGGTAAATGGTTGAAATTTTCAAAGACACAAATGGGCGTATCCTCCAAATATCGCAGTACATTTGCTGCATTAAATTGGCGATGGAAGAGTAAACTGTCACTGGGGAAAAAATGAAAGGAAAACCAAGCCTTTTGAGAAGCTAGATTTTACAAGATGCATCTGTAGAAAGTTTGACTATCACAAGAATTGGAATTATGGTGTTGTCCGGCTGGCTCCAATTAACTACGAATCCTTAGCAAAGCCCGCTGGCAGTGGGAGGGGCGTGGGGTCCTGTATAATACAGGCCCAGCTCAGTCCAAGGGTGACAGGAGGACAGGCAGTACAGGAGAAGGATGGGCTTCTGAGCGACTGCTAGGAGGAAACAGCTCCAAAGAGGAGAGAGAGTATTTGATTAGTGTCTGAGGAGAAACAAGGACTTAGAAAATAAGTTACTAGATTTGGAAGACTCTGGGGTTCACAGCATGGGGGAAAAGTTTGAATGCACTTTGGGCACACAGAACATGGAGAACCTATGGGAAATGTGGGACTAAAAGTAAACAACTGTAGATGGTGATAAAATGAAGGGGTGGAGTAGGGGCAGGGCCTGGGGCTGAGCAGGAGGTTTGGGGGTCCGCAAATTTTTTTAAAATGAAAATGGGGGTCCTTGGGTTGCTCAAGTTTGAGAACTGCTGACTTAGGAAATATAGTGCAAAGCTTACCAGAGTCCAGGGGCAGTATTGTATTTTCCACTGAGACCAGGGAGCTTCAGAAAATCTCCTCTTCACACTGTGGTCTAGGATCTCAGCTGTGCCCTGTATCTGCTGAGAATAGCCAACGCGGGTCTGGAAAGGAGGCCATTGTGGCTGCGGGATCTGCTGCAGCTATGGTATAGCTACACTGCGTTTTAAAACCCACAGCAGCAAGACTCAGAGTCTGGGTGTACAGACGTGGGCTTGCACGATGGTGCTAAAAACAGCTGTGTAGAAGTTGAGCTTGGGCTCTGAAGGCTGGTGAGAGGGGTGAGTTTCAGAGCTGAGCCACAACATTTACACTGCTGTTTTTAGCACTGTAGCATGAGCCTGAGTCTGTAGATCTGGGCTCTGAGACTTGCTGCCCCAGGTTTAAAACACAGTGTAGACACAAAAGGCAGCTGGCTATGACCTCAATGGGCTATCCAGTTGAGGACTGCTGCAGCACAGTAGCCCTTTGGCCATTCATTCTCCTGCACCCAACTTGTCCCTTATGCCAGGCTGTGTGTGTGTGGGGGGGGTGAGGTTGGGGGAGGGTGCAATGGGAATAACATAACTGGTTTATCCAGCTCCGCACCAGCTGAAGAGAACAAAGGAGCCAGAATCAACGGGAGATTCTGGCCCTATGAATATTTAGCCATAAGTTCATAAAACAAAAATAACAGGAAATTTGATACAGTATTCTACTGACATCTATATATGTTTCACAGTGATCAAAGTCTGACGTTTTTGTTTTACTCTGTTGTATCTTCCTCTCTACTCTCAGTCTCTCAAATTGAACAACCAAATGCTCATTGTACATGATTACAAACTGAGCATTCTTGTAGGGGAAATGTCACAATAAACTGAACATACACCCAACTTGCAACTGATTAGCATTCCATATGTGAAATTATTTTCTTTTAATCCATAAAGATTTGTTTTGTGTATGTTAACATTCCTTAGTACATTACCAAGTACAAACTTCCTTTGGTTATTCTAGTGGGGGAGGGGAGGGGAGTTGGAAGAAATGCAAAAGTAAGCCAAACTCCATTGTTAGACCAGTGTAAATCCAGAATAACGCTATTGAAGACAAGAGTAAATGTAACCTTCAGAGTAAATATTGGAATTTGGGCCATCATGTTTAATAAAAAACATGGCTTAAGTCCAGATTGGTTGAAGTCCAGCTGCATTCTTTATCGTTTGGATCTTAAAGATCTTTTGGTTTTAAAATAATCACTCCTGACTTCCTGTGGAAAGCCTGGTTTACTAACTCTATAGTGTTGTTGGATTAAGATTCTGTGAATGCCAGGCTCCTTATAGGCTTTTTTCCACCAGGAGGAATTCAGGGCTCTCATGTTTCTTTGTTCAGCTACAAATAGAACATATAGATCCTACAGTAATTTAACCTATTTTTGCGTGTTGAATCTGTCACTCTCTACAGCTGACTCTCCCGTTGAGTTCTCTGGTGTCTGGGATCTGTACTGCAGAGCGAGCTATATTGCATATTTTGGACATCCCCACCAGAATTTTTACTGCCAACAATGAGTTTCGTGATGATAATGTGTGCAGATTAAGCAATGGAGATCCACACTGTGTATTACCAAGAACAGAATTTATACTGAATTCAGTGTGGGGCTAAGAGGCAGACGGCCTGGGGTTTTTCCAAAATTGTCACTGACTCACCAGGTCAGATCCTCAGCGGATGTAAATCGTCATAGCTCTTAACTTCAGTGGAGTTTTGCTAACTGCCCCCTTTGAGGATGTGGTCCACTGTGTGATCCTGGAAAGTCACTTATCCTCTCAGGGTTTGTCTACACTGCATCTGGGAGCAAGCCTCCTACCCTGGATAGACAGACGTGCGCTAGCTGGGCTTGAGCTAGCACGCTATTTTGAGCAGTGTGGATGTTGCGGCACCGGTAGAGACACAGACGAGCCAGCCAAACTCATTCCCAGTTGCAATGTAGGGCCTGATTTTTAAAGGTATTTAGGTATCTAGGCACCTTTGAAAATGCCACTAGGAATCCATCTGCATCTTTAGGTGCCTAAGTACAGTTAAAAATCTGGCCTTCTGTGCCTCACTTTCCCCACCTATAAAATGGGAATAATACCCATCTCTTCATAGCACTGTGAGATCTACAGATAAAGTGATATAGTCTTATTAACTCATCATAACTACAGTACATAACTGGCAACAAATTTCTGTTCTTCCTGCTTCACTAGTAAGCTTACTTTAAATGCAATTAAAATGTATTGAGCCAACAGACCTGAAGCTGAGGAACTCTACTGAACTGCATACGGTAACATTAAAGCAGGGGTCGGCAACCTTTCAGAAGTGGTGTGCCGAGTCTTCATTTATTCACTCTGATTTAAGGTTTCGCGTGCCAGTAATACATTTTAACGTTTTTAGAAGGTCTCTTTCTATAAGTCTATAATATATAACTAAACTATTGTTGTATGTAAAGTAAATAAGGTTTTTAAAATGTTTAAGAAGCTTCATTTAAAATTAAAATAAAATGCAGAGCCCCCCGGATCAGTGGCCAGGACCCGGGCAGTGTGAGTGCCACTGAAAATCAGCTCGCGTGCCGCCTTCGGCACACGTGACATAGGTTGCCTACCCCTGCATTAAAGGATCATTATATTAGAATTTTTCAGTAGTCTACTGGAATGAGTTACGGAAGTTATGGGCCATAGTGTAGCACTAATGTTTGAGCAGAAATCACTGTTAATATCCCTGGGGATTTCAACTTTAACATTGGTGACAAGATCTGACCCCCCATTTGTAATAGTCCACGTAAAAAAAAATCAACATTGCAAAATTGGCTGTTTCTTACGCATTTCAGAGTGCCTACAGCTTCAGATTTTTGTGGTGAAAGCATAACCTTTCAAATACATTCCTGTTTCACAAACAACTGGCAGACTTCTGTCCTTTTCAGAAGCACATGAGATTTAAACATATCTATAAAAGTTGCCCTCAAAGCATTTCCTTTGGGTGAGTATGGAATGCTGACTATTCATTAAACCAGTAGTTGTATAAAGTAGTTTCTTGCCCCCCTGATCTGCTGAAGCTTTTGGCATGAACAGCTGCTTATCTCATGAATGGAATTTCCTGTTAGTATACTTCCAGCCTAACTGTTCACCAAAAGCACAGCAAATGTCAACAAATATAAATGTATTAGGCCCTAATTTCTTAAAGACAGTGGAGAAGTCGTATATGCTTCACTCTCTCTCTTTTTTTTTAATTTAAAGGGATCTCAGTTCTAGTAATGCACATGCTCTCATTTTTGTTGTCACAACCCATTCTTATGGCCTGCCTCTGATCTCGTTTACTTTGGTGACTCCATCAGTTTAAATGAAATCAGGCCCTTCGTGCCTTTGCAATGTTGTTTCCTGATATCGGATAATATACAGAGCCCTTTAAGAATGAAAGCTGAAATAACCGGGTTTATTGTTACAAAAAATGATGCTGCTCTTGCTAAATGACTGAGTCAAATTCTGCATCAGTTACACTGGAGTAAACCCACAATAACACCTCTGCTTGCTTCAGCTGAGTTAGTCTGAATTTGCACTGGCATAACTGGCCCATTAGCTTTTCAGTCAGGAAACTTGTCTCTGCTTGGCGCAGCCCCTCAGCTGACGGAGTTGATGTAGGTGCCAATGAAGTCAAGGGTGAAGTTGATGACACCAGTTGAGGAAAAGCCCCTGAAGTGCTGCTAACTCTTGGGGTGGACTGTGGTGACTGTTTAATGGCACGTGGAATCACTACATAAGAGTTTAAAGACAGGAAATAGAGAATATCAGATCCACATAGAGGGGAGCTGTTAGGACTTCAGTTTGAGGTCCCCTTCAAAAAGAGGCTGCCAGCACTGTGCTAGGACTCTGGTTCAGTAACTAAGGGCTGGTCTATGCTACAGCTGTAAGCAGGGCCGGCTCCAGGCACCAGCCGACCAAGCACGTGCTTGGGGTGGCACCTTGTAAGGGGAGGCCAATCTTCAGATGGCCGGGGGCGCTCGGGTTTTTTTTTTTTTTTTTTTTTTTTTGGTTCGGCGGGGCAGCGCTCGAGGTTTTTGTTGTTGTTGTTTTTGTTTCGGCGGTGTGGTGCTCGGGGGAGTGTTTCGGCGGGGCGGGGCGGCGCTTGCGGGGGTGTTTCGGTGGGGCGGCGCGGCGCGGCGCTCGGGGGCGGTTTCGGCGGGGCGGCGCTCGGGGGGGGGTTCGGCGGCACGGTGCTCGGGGGGGCTTGTTTCGGCGGCGCGGCGCAGCGCTCGGGGGGGTGTTTCGGCGGGGCGGCACGGCACTTGGGGGGGGGTTCGGCGGGGCAGGGCAGCGCGGCGCTCGGGGGGGTGTTTCGGCGGGGCGGTGCTCGGGGGGGTGTTACGGCGGGGTGGTGCGGCGCTGTGGGGGGTGTTACGGCGGAGCGGCCCTATTTTTTTTTGCTTGGGGCGGCAAAAAAGTTAGAGCCGGCCCTGGCTGTAAGTCAACCTAAGTTACGCTACCTAAATCGACGTAGCTTAGGTCGACTTACAGCAGTGTCCACACTATGCTGTGTCGACAGGAGACGCTCTCCTGTCAACTTCCCTTACGCTTCTCAGTGAGCCGGAGTACAGAAGTCAATGGGAGAGTGCTCTGCAATCGATTTAGCTTGTCTTCACCAGATGCACTAAATCGACACCACTGCATTGATCACAGCAGTGCTGATCTAGCTGTAAGTATAGACCTGGCCTAAGTCAGAGTGAAGAGTGCCACCTTTTGAATCACTAACATTACGGTCAGCAGCACCTGGCTTTTCCTTGGTAGTGTTGCATGGAAGGACTTTCCTCTCCTGACAATGCTTAGCTTATTAGATGGGAGAACAAACATACAACTGATGTTAGTCACATTGCTTAATGCACTGCTGGAAGATGCTCAGACACTACAGTGATGAATGTGGTATAAAAATCTTTATAGAACAGAATAGATCTGTCAAGGCCATGCACAGCCCATGGCAATATAGGTGTAGGCTGTGGATACCCTTGACTACTCTTGGTTATATTTTCAGTATCCAGTTATACGTCCCTCAAATCTCCTACATTAAATATCAGTAGCAAAAATGAGAACTGTTTAGAAATATAATACTAATGATAAGCTTTGCAGTGATATTTGGGAATAATCACTCAGCACTAGCTTTGACATGTTTATAATTTAAAACTTTGTCTGGGTTTTGTATAAGAAAAAAAATCTCCCTCAAGCAGAAGAGACAGTGGTGTATGTGGAGGGGCAGGTTTCCTTACTGCTGGCCATAGAGACTTGCTGCTGGGCAATACTGCTGGGCTCGGACATGAAACTTCCCCAGGCATATTAACAGGAGTGTTAATCCCTCCCCATTTCAGTGATGCTTCCTTTGTTCTTCAAGTATTGTTGATGCCATGAGTAGAGATGAAGGGAGAGATATCTTGGGGTGTCTGTTCCCCATTCATATACCTTTTCCTTTTCTTTGAGAATCATCTCCAGCTGGGGTTCAGGAGACAGAAGGTCTGTGGGGATGGGAACAGTCAGCTGTTTCTTTGCCAGGATGTAAATTTCTTGCTCACACCCTTTTTTCTGCCAAAGAATGGCCACTTAAACAGGTGATAATCCATTTGATTTTGTTGACATCTGGCTGAGGCATCAGTTTGCCTTTTGTCTCGGAAGAACTGGTTTGTGGCTGCTTCCCCAGATTTGGAATATGTCTTAGTTATATCACAGAGTAGAATCTTATAACTTTGAATACAATGTTGCCCCGCATTTTACGAGGACAATAAAGATCAGTGAAGCATGGGTTTTCAGATGATACCTTACAAGGCATAGTTTGTACAAAATTGATCATAGTCTTGAAAAAAGAGGTGGACATAGGGATACAGACTGTCACAACACCCCTCTGGGATAGGTGAGTATTATATCTATTTTTAGATGGGCAAATGGAAGTACAGAAAACTTAACTGATTTCCGAATGCCAAATAAGAACTGTGTGGTGGTGTAGCTGGGCATAGAAGTTGCATGTCCTGACTGCCAGGACTGTTAACCACTATTCCATTCCTCTTTTCCATTCAAGGGGCTGATCACTATATTTACATACCCTCAAACTTTAGGCATGTCGATATAGGTGAATTGATGATACACACAACATCTTATCCAAAAGATTTAGAAGCATTAAGCCTCATAACATGCCTGTGAGGTAGATATTGTACTCATTTACAAACAGATACACTGTGACAAAGGGAGGCTAAGTGACTTGCTGAAGGCCACAACACGTCAGTAGCAAAGCAAGGAATAAAACCCAGGAGCCCTGCCCCCTACTCTCCTCCTTGTTGCTTCTATCACTGGGTAGACTGCTTCCCAGATACTAACCTGTGGATCAAGGAAGTTTTTTTAACCAGTCTCTTCATATAGGAGCTGTTCTTTCTCCACAGACTTTTCTCTTGCTTATCAAGGATGGCTATTGCTTGACATGCTCCATTCATTCCCATTCAGAGGCAATTTTACACTGCACTGTTATCAGGGAGGTTATTTATAACCCTTTCTATGCTACCCACTGAATAGGCCAGTGAGTTTTACTAACCCTAGAGCTGAAAAGATCACCTTCACAACCTTCCAGCCTCTGCTGGGCTATGGAGCGAGCCTGACTGAGGTTCTGGTTGAACTCTGAACACATCATAACACAGAGAATTCATTATTTCAAGGTCACAGTAGCAGCCTGGCTCCAAAGCCATTTCTGAAGCAGCAGTCCTCTTCCTTTGTTTTGGCTGGCATTTTCGTTATTTCTTTCATACTGCAAATCTGAAAATAGGGTGTGGTTTTCTAGGTGACATTGCTCATAGCACTTGTAGTGGATGCTGACATTGCTTGAATAATAAATAATATACTCCACTAGGGTTATTTGTATTGCAGTCATGCCTAGAGGTCTGATTAGAGATCATAAAAGACTGTTCTAGCCCCCAAATGCCTAGTCTAAATAGATAAAACAAAGGGAGGGAAAATAGAGGTACAGAGAGGTGAAGGCCCAAATCGTTAAAGGTGTTTAGGCGTGGTTCCACTCAGCATTGCAATACCTAAGGTATGACACCTATGTCTACACTACAGACCTTACAGTGACACAGCTGTACCGCTGCAGCTGGGCCACTGTAAGGTCTCCCGTGTAGCCGCTCTATGCTGACGGGAGAGAGGTCTCCCGCCGGCAATATTAAACCACCCACAACAAGTGACGGTAGCCGTGGCAGCGGGAGAGCATCCCCCACCGACATAGTGCTGTCCACACCAGTGCTTTTGTCAGTGAAACTTATGTCGGTCAGGGGTGGGTTTTTTTCACACTCCTGAGAAACAAAAGTTTTGCCGACAAAAGTGCTAGTGTAGACAAAGCCTCATTGACTTAGGTGCCTAAATCCAATTGATTTACAATGAGACTCAGGCTTCTAAGCCAGTTAGGCATTGCAATGCCTAGGTAGTTTTAAAAATCTGAGGCAAGAGGGGTGAGGTAATATCTTTTATTGGACCAGCTTCTGTTTGTGAGTGAGACAAGCTTTCGAGCTTACACAGAGTTCTTCAGGCTCTGAAGAAGAGCTCTGTGTAAGCTTGAAAGCTTGTCTCTCTTGCCAACAGAAGTTGGTCCTATAAAAGATATTATCTCATCCACCTTGTCTCTCTAATATCTTGGGACCAGCATGACTACACTAACACTGCATTTAAAAATCTGGGCTCAAGTTACATAGCAGGTCTATGGCAGAGCCAGAAATACAACCAACAGCTTCTGATTCCCAATCCAGTGCCTTCTTTACTAGACTGTGCTGCCTCCAATGGTCTAGACGTTAAATATGAGTCCTATTCTTTAGTGGGATTGATGGAGAAATATTGAAATCCTTTCTGTAATTTAGTGGTGGGTAGAGAACACCACAAAAAGTTAGGGTTTTGACTCACATGAGAGTTCCAGTCTGTGGCTTATATACTTTTGGGAATGTTTGCCAGACCAGTTATGAGCAGTGTATCAGTTCTTTATATGTTTGAAAAGTGTGACTGTTTGACCGTGTGGTTGTTTGTTTGAAAAGTGTGAATTGGGAGTGCTTTGTTCCAGGTGGGCCTTGAGTGGTTGATTGGAGGGAAGGCTATGAGCCAGGGCAACACAGGAGAAGCAAATGGAGGAAGTTCGCCTGGGGGGAGTTCCCACAGAGTTTTTTTGCCTTTCAGGCTTCTGTGAGCAGTAAATACAACATCTGAAGAGGCTCTTAGAAGGAAGACAATATGGATAGTGAGCGATCAACTGTTGTGACCTGCACAGGATGTGGACGTTTGTCTTTCTCCCAGAGGATAGAAGCGACTTCATCTGTACAAAGTGCAAGCTGTTCTTCATATTGGAAGAGAAGGTTAAAGGACTAGAGACCCAAGTATCAAACCTGCATTGCATCAGAGAAAATGAAGACTTTCTGGATAAAAGTCAGTGTTTGGTACTGCAGGCACAGTATGGTGAAGAATCAGAGAGGGCAGTGCAGAACAGGGAAGAAATTGGCAGCATGTGACCTCCAGAAGGAAGAGGAGAACCCATGTACCCCCATACCCATGTATGCAGATAGAGGTGAGAAACCGTTTTCAGGCTCTCTATATAGGTACCACGGTGGAGAATGGTTTGGAAGAGTCATCTGAGGGAAGGGATCAGAAGAAGACCCCATCGACCAGAAGGCATGAGATGCATTGTCCTATGGATGGGGGTTCCACAACTACCACTCCCAAGAGAAGGAGGTGGTGGTGGGTGGGGACTCCCTCCTAAGGGGGATGGAGTCATCCATCTGCCATCCAGACCGGGAAACTCGAGAAGTGTGCTGCTTACCGGAAGATAGAATTTAGGATGTGTAGGAGTGTCTGCCGAGACTGATTAAGCCCTCGGACCACTACCCCTTCCAACTTCTCCATGTGGGCACCAATGATACTGCCAAGAATGCCCTTGAGCAGGTCACTGCAGACTATGTGGCTCTGGGAAGAAGGATAAAGGAGTTTGAGGCGCAAGTCATGTTCTCATTCATCCTCCATGTTGAAGGAAAAGGCCCAGGTAGGGACCATCGAATTGTGGAGGTAAATGTGTGGTTACGCAGGAGGTGTCGGAGAGAGGGCTTTGGATTCTTTGACCATGGGATGTTGTTCCAAGAAGAAGGATTGCTAGGAAGAGATGGAATCCACCTAACGAAGAGAGGGAAGAGCATCTTCGCAGGCAGGCTTGCTAACCTAGTGAGGAGGGCTTTAAACTAGGTTCGCCGGGAGATGGAGACCTAAGCCCTGAGGTAAGTGGGGAAGTGGGATACCAGGAGGAAACACAAGGAGGAAGGTGCCACAGGGGAGGCCTCCTGATTCACACTGAGAAAGTAGGGCAATTGGCTAATTATCTTAGATGCCTGTACACAAACGCAAGAAGCCTGGGAAACAAGCAGGAATAATTGGAAGTCCTGGCACAGTCAAGGAACTATGATGTGATTTGGAATAACAGAGACTTGGTAGGGTAATTCACATGACTGGAGCACTGTCATGGATGGGTATAAATTGTTCAGAAAGGACAGGCGGGGGAGAAAAGGTGGAGGAGTTGCACTATATGTAAGAGAGCAGTATGATTTCTCAGAGCTCCAGTATGAAACTGGAGAAAAGCCTGGTGAGAGTCTTTGGGTTACGTTTAGGGGCAAGAGCAACAGGGTGATGTCATGGTGGGCGTCTGCTATAGACCACCAGACCAGGAGGATGAGGTAAACAAGGCTTTCTTCGGACAGCTAACAGAAGTTTCCAGATCACAGGCCCTGGTTCTCATGGGAGATTTCAACCACCCTGACATCTGCTGGGAGAGCAATACAGCAATGCACAGACAATCCAGGAAGTTTTTGGAGAGTGTTGGGGACACCTTCCTGGTGCAAGTGCTGGAGGAACCAACTAGGGGCTGTGCTCCTCTTGACCTGCTGCTCACAAACCGGGAAGAATTAGTAGGGGAAGTAGAAGTGGGTGGGAACCTGGGAGGCAGTGACCATGAGATGGTTGAGTTCAGGATCCTGACAAAAGGAAGAAAGGAGAGCAGCAGAATATGGACCCTGGACTTCAGAAAAGAAGACTTTGACTCCCTCAGGGAACTGATGGGCAGGATCCCCTGGGAGGCTAATATGAGGTGGAAAGGAGTCCAGGAGAGCCGGCTGTGTTTTAAAGAACTGAGAAATCTTCGGTGAGCTTAAACACAAAAAGGAAGCTTACAAGAAGTGTAAACTTGGACAGATGACTAGGGAGGAGTATAAAAATATTGCTCAAGCATGCAGGGGTGTAATCAGGAAGGCCAAAGCACAATTGGATTTGCAGCTAGCAAGGGAAGTGAAGGGTTACAAGAAGGGTTTCTACAGATATGTTAGCAACAAGAAGAAGGTCAGGGAAAGTGTGGGACCCTTACTGAATGGGAGAGGCAACGTAATGACAGATGATGTGGAAAAAGCTGAAGTACTAAATGTTTTTTTTTTGCCTCAGTCTTCACAGACAAGGTCAGCTCCCAGACTGTTGCACTGGGCACCATAGTGAGCAGGTGGAGAAGGTGAGCAGCCCTCAGTGGTGAAAGAATAGGTTAAGGACTATTTAGAAAAGCTGGACATGCACAAGTCCATGGGGCTGGATGCAATGCATCTGAGGGTGCTGAGGGAGTTGGCTGATGTGATTGCAGAGCCACTGGCCATTATCTTTGAAAACTTGTGGCAATTGGGGGAAGTCCTGGAGGACTGGAAAAAGGCAAATATAGTGCCCATCTTTAATAAAGGGAAGAAGGGGAATCCGGGGAACTACAGACCGGTCAGCCTCACCTCAGTCCATGAAAAAAATCATGGAGCAGGTCCTCAAGGAATCCATTTTGAAGCACTTGGAGGAGAGGAAGGGGATCAGGAACAGTCAACATGGATTCACCAAGGGCAAGTCATGCCTGACCAACTTGATTGCCTTCTATGATGAGATAACTGGCTCTGTGTATATGGGGAAAGCGGTGGATGTGATATACCTTGACTTTAGCAAAGCTTTTGATATGGTCTCCCACAGTATTCTTGACAGCAAGTTAAAGAAGTATGGGCTGGATGAATGGACTATAAGGTGGATAGAAAGCTGGCTAGATTGTTGGGCTCAACGGGTAGTGATCAACAGCTCGATGTCTAGTAGGCAGCCAGTATCAAGTGGAGTGCTACAGGGGTCGGTACTGGGGCTGGTTTTGTTCAAGATCTTCATTAATGATCTGGATGATGAGATGGATTGCACCCTCAGCAACTTTGTGGATGACACTAAGCTGGGGGGAGAGGTATTTACACTGGAGGGTAGGGATAGGGTCCAGAGTGACCTAGACAAATTGGAGGATTGGGCCAAAAGAAATCTGATGAGGTTCAACAAGGACAAGTGCAGAGTCCTGCACTTAGGACGGAAGAATCCCATGCACTGTTACAGGCTGGGGACCGACTGGCTAAGCAGCAGTTCTGCAGAAAAGGACCTGGGGATTACAGTAGACGAGAAGCTGGATATGAGTCAACAGTGTGCCCTTGTTGCCAAGAAGGCTAACGGCTTATTGGGCTGCATTAGTAAGAGCATTGCCAGCAGATTGAGGGAAGTGATTATTCCCCTCTATTCAGCACTGGTGAGGCCATCACTGAAGTATTGTGTCCAGTTTTGGGCCCCCCACTACACAAAGGAAGTGGACAAATTGGAGAGAGTCCAGTGGAGGGCAACAGAAATGATTAGGGGGCTGGGAGTCATGACTTATGAGGAGACGCTGAGGGAACTGGGCTTATTTTGTCTGCAGAAAAGAAGAGTGAGGGGGGATTTGATAGCAGCCTTCAACTACCTGAAGGGGATTACAAAGAGGAGGGAGCTAGACTGTTCTCAGTGGTGGCAGATGACAGAACAAGAAGCAATGGTCTCAAGTTGCAGTGTGGGAGGTCTAGGTTGGATATTAGGAAAAACTTTTTCACTAGGAGGGTGGTGAAGCACTGGAATGGGTTACCTAGGTAGGTGGTGGAATCTCCATCCTTATAGGTTTTCAAGGCCTGGCTTGACAAAGCCCTGGCTGGGATGATTTAGTTGGTGTTGGTCCTGCTTTGAGCAGGGGGTTGGACTAGATGACCTCCTGAGGTCTCTTTCAACCCTAATCTTCTATGATTCTATGATATACCAGGCATCTTGTAGGAGATGCAATCAGTTTTGTGGCTACCGGGTTATTCCACGTGCTTAGAGTGGTGAAGAGCCTAGGCTTTTAATTCAGCAGTTGGTAGAAGGTTCTAGCTTTTGTACTGTAGATTAACAATTGCAGAACCTCAGATTGTTGCTGCCAAAGACCTTTGTGGTTTGCTGAAAATGCTTAAGAGAATTCTCCTTTGTTTCAGAACTTCACCCTGAAGCCTTTCTTCAGGCCCAGGTAAAACACTCCTTTTGATGTTGATGGAATTCTTGTCTGATTAGAAACTGAGGCCCAAATCATTGTTCCCCTGTAAAATGATATAAGTTATGTGGGGAAACTCCCTGTACCTAAATGGAGAGGTTCCAATGTATGATGTCTTCCAAGGAAGGAGTTTTCATTCCTGCAGACGGGACAAGGCCATGGTCCTCAAATTGCTTTGATATGCTTTGTCTCACCCAGACCACAAGATGTCTGCCTGGAGGATAAGCCCCTTCGGACTAGAGTCTAGGCACCTGCTTCACCACTGTTATTGAACAGTGAAAAAGTAGAGAAACCCAATAGTGAATTAGGTCCCACATCAGCACCCCCTGGCAATATGGTTTCTGCAGGAGCTGTATTGTTATTGGTCTGGCCATGCTTATGTCCTCTTCTTGCCCCACCTCTGTGGTAAAAGGTGAAAAACTAGGTGAAGAACTAGGTGTACACATCACTGCCTGGAGTATTCTGGGCCAATAATGCCTCTAATTTTTTTGAAGCACCAGCAACAGGTGAGATAAATTGTAGGAAATTATTCATATGATTGGTTAATCTCTCTGTTTTAAATGTATGCCTTATTTTTAGTCTGAATTTATCTTGCTTTATCTTCTAGTTATTGGATTTTGTATGCCTTTGTCTGCTAGATTAAAGTGACTTCTATTATAAAATCTTCCAATATAGATATTTATAGACTGTGGTCTACAGAGTGGGTACAAGATCAGATAAACAAGTCTTTGGAGAGTTTTGAGTTAGAGAAAAATGTTTGAAATGGATGTGGACATGGACAAGTAACTAGTGACAATGAAAGACGATTGGTCCCAGATAATGGAGCAAGGTAGGTCCCTTTAACTTTAGAGAGTAGGGAACTGTAAAGATCATGTAAGTGAGGATATCAGTGGTTGCAAAGAACAGAGATATATGAATAAGGCTTTCAAGCATTAGGGTAGGAGTAGAAACAATTTCTGGCAACATTCTGAAGACAAGGTTTACAGAAAAAAAGTTGTATGATTTCAGCAAGAAAATAAATATTTGCCAATAGAAGTAGCAATGCTTTGTGTTAAGTATTCTACACCAGAAGCTATTTGCAGTGCACAGCAGGTTTTATTAGTTCTACAAAGCCAAGAACTATGCTACATATTCTTCTTGAGTGCAGTCTACTGGCACCTTAACTACAGGATTAGTTGTTTAAGTGTTGTTACTGTCTGACTGTTCTTTTTCTTAGTGTGTGGTGTGGCAGGGCACCTCCTCTGTCTCCTCAGACTTAGCATGACTTCCCCCTAAATATCAGAGGGGTAGCTGTGTTAGTCTGTATCCACAAAAACAACGAGGAGTCCGGTGGCACCTTAAAGACTAACAGATTTATTTGGGCATAAGCTTTCGTTGGTAAAAAACCCACTTCTTCAGATGCATGGAGTGAAAATTACAGATACAGGCATAAATATACTGGCATATGAAGAGTAGGGAGTTACCTTACAAGTGGAGAACCAGTGTTGACAAGGCCAATTCAGTCAGGGTGGATGTGGTCCACTCCTAATAATTGATGAGGAGGTGTCAATACCAAGAGAGGGAAAATTGCTTTTGTAGTGAGCCAGCCACTCCCAGTCCCTATTCAAACCCAACCACATCAGGCACACCATCAGGGGCTCATTCACCTTCACATCTACTAATGCGATATATGCCATCATGTGCCAGCAATGTCCCTCTGCCATGTACATTGACCAAACTGGACAGTCTCTACATAAAAGAATAAATGAATAAACACAAAATGAGTAAACACAAATATATGAACACAAATAAACACAAAATAAAAGAATAAACACAAATCAGACATCAGGAATGGTAACATACAAAAGCCAGTAGGAGACCACTTCAATCTCCCTGGACATTCAGTAACAGATTTAAAAGTAGCCATCCTGCAACAAAAAACTTCAAAAACAGACGTCAAAGAGAAACTGCAGAGATACAATTCATTTGCAAACTTAACACCATTAATCTGGGCTTGAATAGGGACTGGGAGTGGCTGGCTCACTACAAAAGCAATTTCCCCTCTCTGGGTATTGACACCTCCTCATCAATTATTGGGAGTGGACCACATCCACCTGGCTGAATTGGCCTTGTCAACACTGGTTCTCCACTTGTAAGGTTACTCTCTTCTCTTTATGTGCCAGTATATTTATGCCTGTATCTGTAATTTTCACTCCATGCATCTGAAGAAGTAGGGTTTTTACCCACGAAAGCTTATGCCCAAATAAATCTGTTAAGTCTTTAAGGTGTCACCGGACTTCTCATTGTTCCCCCTAAACAGGCACTCAGTTCGGTTATTTCCCCTGTAGGGAAGAGAACAGCCTCTTACCCTGCTGCCACTAGTCCTGCAGGAACTTGTCTCTCCTCCTCCTCTCTCACCTGAGGAGGAGGTTTTTTGTTTTTTGTTTTGTTTTTTTTTAAGATCCCAGGCAGCTCTTAATTGGACTTAGGTGTCCCTAGTTGATTTAAAGTAACCCCTTGTCAGCTGATAGGGAAAAGGGCCCTTACCATTCTGAGACTAATATACCTGTTTTCCACCACTCTCTTACAGCTGTTCAGCCTGTCTTTGGCACAGTGGTCATATATTCAGCCTTGGGAAGACATGTATGACCCAAACAAAGGAAGGCAGCATTGCCAACTATCACAATTTTATCATGAGTCTCACAATTTTTGGCATTTTTCTTTCAATGCCAGCTCCTGGAATAATCCAATTACTTGAGAATTTGCAATTTCATTTTAAAATGAAAGCAAGTTTCTAGTCCTCAGGACTGGAGAAAAGTTGGAAAATGTGGCCCAAGTGCACCTTAATGGCTCCAAAACCAGAAAGCAAATAGAAATACACATTTTAATGCAACCAAATGCAAAATCAAACCTAGGAACAAAGAGTGTAAGTCACATTTAGAAGATGGGGGACTGTATCTTGGAATGCAGTGACACTGATAAGGATGTTGCATGTGAAAAAGTGGGTTTTTTACCCACGAAAGCTTATGCCCAAATAAATCTGTTAGACTTTAAGGTGCCACCGGACTCCTCATTGTTTTTGTGGATACAGACTAACATGGCTACCCCTCTGATAACTGATAAGAATTGGAGGCCTTGGTAGATAGCCAATTGAACATAAGCACCCTACAAGATACTGTAGCTAAAAAGGACAACATAACCTTGGATACATAAAACCTCCTGCTTATGAGTCATGAGAAGTAAGAGTTTGGAGGGGATATTACCCCAGCATGCATGAGTAATGAGATGCATGAGATACCATGTCCAGTTCTTGCATCCACACTTTTAAAAGGATGTGGATAAATTGGAAAGGGTTCAGGAAAGAGCGACAAGAATTATTTGAAGTCTGGAAAGCCACTTCTTGGCTTTTTCTGAGGTTTTTTTTGGTTCCAACCCTATGACTTTACTTCCACCATTAGGTTCTTTCATCATCCATACCACTTCATCTGTCTGGGAATTACTGACTCCTTCACTCCCATAGTCACGTCTCTTCTAATCTCAACTGCAAATTTACCTCTGTTTTAACTAGTAGTATGACTCAACCCCACCACAATCACTCTCATACATTCTTGCATTCTTCCCTTCCTAACTCATTGTAATAGGGTCTGACCCAAAGCCAACTGAAGTCAATAGAAAATCTTCCATTGGGCTCTATGGATTTTAGACCAGCCTTACAGTGTGCAGTTGTTCATTTATTCACTTTAATAATACTTCAATTACAGCTTCTCTCTTAGAGCTGTCCTACACTACCACGGTAAATCGATCTAAGTTATGCTAATTCAGTTACGTGAATAACATAGCTGAAGTCGACGCAGCTAGATCCACTTACCATGGTGTCTACACCATGCTGTATCGACAGGACATGCTCTCCTGTTGACTTCCCTTTCACTTCTTGGGGAGGTGGACACTCTCCCATCGATTTAAGCGTGTCTTCACCAGACACGCTAAATTGACACCACTGCATTGATTGCAGCAGTGCCAATTTAGCCGGTAGTGTAGACATGGCCTTATTCTGCTTCTTGTCCATATGACCTTCATCATGCTCAATGTATGAGTTGAATCTTTTCTTTAAATAATGTTCTCTTCTTACATTGGTGAAATTACTATTGACTGACACTAGTACAGGGGTTCTCAAACTGCATTGCACCATGACCCCCTTCTGACAACAAAAATTACTATATGACCCCCGAAAGGGGGACCGAAGCCTGAGCCCAGCTGAGGCCTGCCACCCTGGGTGGGGGCGAAGTTGAAGTCTGAGCCCCGCTGCCCCAGGTGGGGGGCCAAAGCCCAAGCCCCACTGCCCCGGATGGTGGGACTTGGGCTTCGACTTTGGCCCCTAGCCTCAGCAAGTTTAAGGTAAGCTATGGCGACTCCATTAATATGGGATCGTGCCCCACTTTGGGGTCCCGACCCACTGTTTGAGAACCGCTGCACTAGTATATGTGGGAAATCTGTTTCTGAAACTTAGCAGCATCCATATCCTCAACTAAAGAAAAATCTTGCTCTGTTTGGTTTGGGAAACATAAACTTTGACATCTTTGTAAGTGGTGCTTGGAATAAGATAGACCTATTATATCTAATTCTATTTAGGCATTTGATTTTGCTCCCACTGAAGTCCATAGCAACACAATGAGGCTCTTACGTAGGGTTACCAGATAGCAACTGTGAAAAAACGGGACGGGGGTGGGAAGTAATAGGCACCTATATAAGAAAAAGTCCCAAAAAACCGGACTGTCCCTTTAAAAATGGGACATCTGGTCACCCTACTCTTACTAAGCATGTGGAACTTGCATGTTTTGTCAGTGGAATAGGAAATCTGTAACTGAGTTTCCTTCTTTCATGAATCCTGAAAATGTGTTTTTATAAAATATTGAAAAATTCTAATTCAGATGAAGGAAACACTAAAAATTATCAACCAGTTTTCTTCAATGAGCTCTACAAAAACAAACAAACAAACAACTGCCCCCCCGCAACAAACCACAGCCTGCTGTTTAAAACGTTTCTCTCCTTTTATTTTTGTGTTATTTCAGCACAACATTTCTGGTCAGAGCATATGGGAAGTGTATATTTTTCATACCTGAATAATTAAAAAATAGCTCAACAGATTTTTCTCAAAATTTCTAAAAAAGAATCACTTTTGGGCTGAGATCAAGCATGGAAAATTGAAGCCCCAAAGGAGTTTGAGTTATAAGCAATGCAAAAAGGGGGGGTAGGATAGCAGCTGGATTTCAACATTAACTACCCATACTTACTATCATAAGATATTTTTCTTAATTATAATATTTGAACTTCCAAATAATATCCATTCAGAATATAGAAACAAATGTGAATTGTTCAACATTAACTACCCATACTTACTATCATAAGATATTTTTCTTAATTATAATATTTGAACTTCCAAATAATATCCATTCAGAATATAGAAACAAATGTGAATTGTTCAACATTAACTACCCATACTTACTATCATAAGATATTTTTCTTAATTATAATATTTGAACTTCCAAATAATATCCATTCAGAATATAGAAACAAATGTGAATAAGTGACATACTATCCCTAAATGTGGGTAAATGGTTGAAATTTTCAAAGACACAAATGGGCGTATCCTCCAAATATCGCAGTACATTTGCTGCATTAAATTGGCGATGGAAGAGTAAACTGTCACTGGGGAAAAAATGAAAGGAAAACCAAGCCTTTTGAGAAGCTAGATTTTACAAGATGCATCTGTAGAAAGTTTGACTATCACAAGAATTGGAATTATGGTGTTGTCCGGCTGGCTCCAATTAACTACGAATCCTTAGCAAAGCCCGCTGGCAGTGGGAGGGGCGTGGGGTCCTGTATAATACAGGCCCAGCTCAGTCCAAGGGTGACAGGAGGACAGGCAGTACAGGAGAAGGATGGGCTTCTGAGCGACTGCTAGGAGGAAACAGCTCCAAAGAGGAGAGAGAGTATTTGATTAGTGTCTGAGGAGAAACAAGGACTTAGAAAATAAGTTACTAGATTTGGAAGACTCTGGGGTTCACAGCATGGGGGAAAAGTTTGAATGCACTTTGGGCACACAGAACATGGAGAACCTATGGGAAATGTGGGACTAAAAGTAAACAACTGTAGATGGTGATAAAATGAAGGGGTGGAGTAGGGGCAGGGCCTGGGGCTGAGCAGGAGGTTTGGGGGTCCGCAAATTTTTTTAAAATGAAAATGGGGGTCCTTGGGTTGCTCAAGTTTGAGAACTGCTGACTTAGGAAATATAGTGCAAAGCTTACCAGAGTCCAGGGGCAGTATTGTATTTTCCACTGAGACCAGGGAGCTTCAGAAAATCTCCTCTTCACACTGTGGTCTAGGATCTCAGCTGTGCCCTGTATCTGCTGAGAATAGCCAACGCGGGTCTGGAAAGGAGGCCATTGTGGCTGCGGGATCTGCTGCAGCTATGGTATAGCTACACTGCGTTTTAAAACCCACAGCAGCAAGACTCAGAGTCTGGGTGTACAGACGTGGGCTTGCACGATGGTGCTAAAAACAGCTGTGTAGAAGTTGAGCTTGGGCTCTGAAGGCTGGTGAGAGGGGTGAGTTTCAGAGCTGAGCCACAACATTTACACTGCTGTTTTTAGCACTGTAGCATGAGCCTGAGTCTGTAGATCTGGGCTCTGAGACTTGCTGCCCCAGGTTTAAAACACAGTGTAGACACAAAAGGCAGCTGGCTATGACCTCAATGGGCTATCCAGTTGAGGACTGCTGCAGCACAGTAGCCCTTTGGCCATTCATTCTCCTGCACCCAACTTGTCCCTTATGCCAGGCTGTGTGTGTGTGGGGGGGGTGAGGTTGGGGGAGGGTGCAATGGGAATAACATAACTGGTTTATCCAGCTCCGCACCAGCTGAAGAGAACAAAGGAGCCAGAATCAACGGGAGATTCTGGCCCTATGAATATTTAGCCATAAGTTCATAAAACAAAAATAACAGGAAATTTGATACAGTATTCTACTGACATCTATATATGTTTCACAGTGATCAAAGTCTGACGTTTTTGTTTTACTCTGTTGTATCTTCCTCTCTACTCTCAGTCTCTCAAATTGAACAACCAAATGCTCATTGTACATGATTACAAACTGAGCATTCTTGTAGGGGAAATGTCACAATAAACTGAACATACACCCAACTTGCAACTGATTAGCATTCCATATGTGAAATTATTTTCTTTTAATCCATAAAGATTTGTTTTGTGTATGTTAACATTCCTTAGTACATTACCAAGTACAAACTTCCTTTGGTTATTCTAGTGGGGGAGGGGAGGGGAGTTGGAAGAAATGCAAAAGTAAGCCAAACTCCATTGTTAGACCAGTGTAAATCCAGAATAACGCTATTGAAGACAAGAGTAAATGTAACCTTCAGAGTAAATATTGGAATTTGGGCCATCATGTTTAATAAAAAACATGGCTTAAGTCCAGATTGGTTGAAGTCCAGCTGCATTCTTTATCGTTTGGATCTTAAAGATCTTTTGGTTTTAAAATAATCACTCCTGACTTCCTGTGGAAAGCCTGGTTTACTAACTCTATAGTGTTGTTGGATTAAGATTCTGTGAATGCCAGGCTCCTTATAGGCTTTTTTCCACCAGGAGGAATTCAGGGCTCTCATGTTTCTTTGTTCAGCTACAAATAGAACATATAGATCCTACAGTAATTTAACCTATTTTTGCGTGTTGAATCTGTCACTCTCTACAGCTGACTCTCCCGTTGAGTTCTCTGGTGTCTGGGATCTGTACTGCAGAGCGAGCTATATTGCATATTTTGGACATCCCCACCAGAATTTTTACTGCCAACAATGAGTTTCGTGATGATAATGTGTGCAGATTAAGCAATGGAGATCCACACTGTGTATTACCAAGAACAGAATTTATACTGAATTCAGTGTGGGGCTAAGAGGCAGACGGCCTGGGGTTTTTCCAAAATTGTCACTGACTCACCAGGTCAGATCCTCAGCGGATGTAAATCGTCATAGCTCTTAACTTCAGTGGAGTTTTGCTAACTGCCCCCTTTGAGGATGTGGTCCACTGTGTGATCCTGGAAAGTCACTTATCCTCTCAGGGTTTGTCTACACTGCATCTGGGAGCAAGCCTCCTACCCTGGATAGACAGACGTGCGCTAGCTGGGCTTGAGCTAGCACGCTATTTTGAGCAGTGTGGATGTTGCGGCACCGGTAGAGACACAGACGAGCCAGCCAAACTCATTCCCAGTTGCAATGTAGGGCCTGATTTTTAAAGGTATTTAGGTATCTAGGCACCTTTGAAAATGCCACTAGGAATCCATCTGCATCTTTAGGTGCCTAAGTACAGTTAAAAATCTGGCCTTCTGTGCCTCACTTTCCCCACCTATAAAATGGGAATAATACCCATCTCTTCATAGCACTGTGAGATCTACAGATAAAGTGATATAGTCTTATTAACTCATCATAACTACAGTACATAACTGGCAACAAATTTCTGTTCTTCCTGCTTCACTAGTAAGCTTACTTTAAATGCAATTAAAATGTATTGAGCCAACAGACCTGAAGCTGAGGAACTCTACTGAACTGCATACGGTAACATTAAAGCAGGGGTCGGCAACCTTTCAGAAGTGGTGTGCCGAGTCTTCATTTATTCACTCTGATTTAAGGTTTCGCGTGCCAGTAATACATTTTAACGTTTTTAGAAGGTCTCTTTCTATAAGTCTATAATATATAACTAAACTATTGTTGTATGTAAAGTAAATAAGGTTTTTAAAATGTTTAAGAAGCTTCATTTAAAATTAAAATAAAATGCAGAGCCCCCCGGATCAGTGGCCAGGACCCGGGCAGTGTGAGTGCCACTGAAAATCAGCTCGCGTGCCGCCTTCGGCACACGTGACATAGGTTGCCTACCCCTGCATTAAAGGATCATTATATTAGAATTTTTCAGTAGTCTACTGGAATGAGTTACGGAAGTTATGGGCCATAGTGTAGCACTAATGTTTGAGCAGAAATCACTGTTAATATCCCTGGGGATTTCAACTTTAACATTGGTGACAAGATCTGACCCCCCATTTGTAATAGTCCACGTAAAAAAAAATCAACATTGCAAAATTGGCTGTTTCTTACGCATTTCAGAGTGCCTACAGCTTCAGATTTTTGTGGTGAAAGCATAACCTTTCAAATACATTCCTGTTTCACAAACAACTGGCAGACTTCTGTCCTTTTCAGAAGCACATGAGATTTAAACATATCTATAAAAGTTGCCCTCAAAGCATTTCCTTTGGGTGAGTATGGAATGCTGACTATTCATTAAACCAGTAGTTGTATAAAGTAGTTTCTTGCCCCCCTGATCTGCTGAAGCTTTTGGCATGAACAGCTGCTTATCTCATGAATGGAATTTCCTGTTAGTATACTTCCAGCCTAACTGTTCACCAAAAGCACAGCAAATGTCAACAAATATAAATGTATTAGGCCCTAATTTCTTAAAGACAGTGGAGAAGTCGTATATGCTTCACTCTCTCTCTTTTTTTTTAATTTAAAGGGATCTCAGTTCTAGTAATGCACATGCTCTCATTTTTGTTGTCACAACCCATTCTTATGGCCTGCCTCTGATCTCGTTTACTTTGGTGACTCCATCAGTTTAAATGAAATCAGGCCCTTCGTGCCTTTGCAATGTTGTTTCCTGATATCGGATAATATACAGAGCCCTTTAAGAATGAAAGCTGAAATAACCGGGTTTATTGTTACAAAAAATGATGCTGCTCTTGCTAAATGACTGAGTCAAATTCTGCATCAGTTACACTGGAGTAAACCCACAATAACACCTCTGCTTGCTTCAGCTGAGTTAGTCTGAATTTGCACTGGCATAACTGGCCCATTAGCTTTTCAGTCAGGAAACTTGTCTCTGCTTGGCGCAGCCCCTCAGCTGACGGAGTTGATGTAGGTGCCAATGAAGTCAAGGGTGAAGTTGATGACACCAGTTGAGGAAAAGCCCCTGAAGTGCTGCTAACTCTTGGGGTGGACTGTGGTGACTGTTTAATGGCACGTGGAATCACTACATAAGAGTTTAAAGACAGGAAATAGAGAATATCAGATCCACATAGAGGGGAGCTGTTAGGACTTCAGTTTGAGGTCCCCTTCAAAAAGAGGCTGCCAGCACTGTGCTAGGACTCTGGTTCAGTAACTAAGGGCTGGTCTATGCTACAGCTGTAAGCAGGGCCGGCTCCAGGCACCAGCCGACCAAGCACGTGCTTGGGGTGGCACCTTGTAAGGGGAGGCCAATCTTCAGATGGCCGGGGGCGCTCGGGTTTTTTTTTTTTTTTTTTTTTTTTTGGTTCGGCGGGGCAGCGCTCGAGGTTTTTGTTGTTGTTGTTTTTGTTTCGGCGGTGTGGTGCTCGGGGGAGTGTTTCGGCGGGGCGGGGCGGCGCTTGCGGGGGTGTTTCGGTGGGGCGGCGCGGCGCGGCGCTCGGGGGCGGTTTCGGCGGGGCGGCGCTCGGGGGGGGGTTCGGCGGCACGGTGCTCGGGGGGGCTTGTTTCGGCGGCGCGGCGCAGCGCTCGGGGGGGTGTTTCGGCGGGGCGGCACGGCACTTGGGGGGGGGTTCGGCGGGGCAGGGCAGCGCGGCGCTCGGGGGGGTGTTTCGGCGGGGCGGTGCTCGGGGGGGTGTTACGGCGGGGTGGTGCGGCGCTGTGGGGGGTGTTACGGCGGAGCGGCCCTATTTTTTTTTGCTTGGGGCGGCAAAAAAGTTAGAGCCGGCCCTGGCTGTAAGTCAACCTAAGTTACGCTACCTAAATCGACGTAGCTTAGGTCGACTTACAGCAGTGTCCACACTATGCTGTGTCGACAGGAGACGCTCTCCTGTCAACTTCCCTTACGCTTCTCAGTGAGCCGGAGTACAGAAGTCAATGGGAGAGTGCTCTGCAATCGATTTAGCTTGTCTTCACCAGATGCACTAAATCGACACCACTGCATTGATCACAGCAGTGCTGATCTAGCTGTAAGTATAGACCTGGCCTAAGTCAGAGTGAAGAGTGCCACCTTTTGAATCACTAACATTACGGTCAGCAGCACCTGGCTTTTCCTTGGTAGTGTTGCATGGAAGGACTTTCCTCTCCTGACAATGCTTAGCTTATTAGATGGGAGAACAAACATACAACTGATGTTAGTCACATTGCTTAATGCACTGCTGGAAGATGCTCAGACACTACAGTGATGAATGTGGTATAAAAATCTTTATAGAACAGAATAGATCTGTCAAGGCCATGCACAGCCCATGGCAATATAGGTGTAGGCTGTGGATACCCTTGACTACTCTTGGTTATATTTTCAGTATCCAGTTATACGTCCCTCAAATCTCCTACATTAAATATCAGTAGCAAAAATGAGAACTGTTTAGAAATATAATACTAATGATAAGCTTTGCAGTGATATTTGGGAATAATCACTCAGCACTAGCTTTGACATGTTTATAATTTAAAACTTTGTCTGGGTTTTGTATAAGAAAAAAAATCTCCCTCAAGCAGAAGAGACAGTGGTGTATGTGGAGGGGCAGGTTTCCTTACTGCTGGCCATAGAGACTTGCTGCTGGGCAATACTGCTGGGCTCGGACATGAAACTTCCCCAGGCATATTAACAGGAGTGTGATATGTCAGAGGGTAGGGTAATTACCTCCTGTATACTTGGCACTGGTGAGGCCTCAGATGGAGTACTGTGTCCAATTCTTGGCACTACACTTTAAGAAAGATAGATATAAACTGTTCAGGAAGGACAGGCAGGGCAGAAGAGGTGGAGGAGTTGCACTGTATGCAAGAGAGCAGTATGACTGCTCAGAGCTCCAGTGTGAAACTGCAGAAAAACCTGAGTCTCTCTGGGTGATGTTGTGGTGGGAGTCTGCTATACACCACCAGACCGGGGGATGAGGTGGACGAGGCTTTCTTCTGGCAACTAACCGAAGTTATTAGATCACAGGTCCTGGTTCTCATGGGGGACTTCTCTCTGCTGGGAGAGAAATTCAGCGGTGCTCAGACAATCCAGGAAGTTTTTGGAAAGTGTAGGGAACAATTTCCTAGTGCAAGTGCTGGAGGAACCAACTAGGGGCAGAGCTCTTCTTGACCTGCTGCTCACAAACAGGGAAGAATTAGTAGGGGAAGCAAAAGTGGATGGGAACCTGGGAGGCAGTGACCAGGAGATGGTTGAGTTCAGGATCCTGACAAAAGGAAGAAAGGAGAGCAGCAAAATAGGACCCTGGACTTCAGAAAAGCAGACTTGGACTCCCTCAGGGAACTGATGGGCAGGATCCCCGGGAGAATAACATGAGGGGGAAAGGAGTCCAGGAGAGCTGGCTGTATTTTAAAGAATCCTTATTGAGGTTGTAGGAACAAACCATCCCAATGTGTAGAAAGAATAGTAAATATGGCAGGTGACCAGCTTGGCTTAACAGTGAAATCCTTGCTGATCTTAACACAAAAAAGAAGCTTACAAGAAGTGGAAGATTGGACAAATGACCAGGGGAATATAAAAATATTGCTCAGGCATGCAGGAGTGAAATCAGGAAGGCCAAATCACACTTGGAGTTGCAGCTAGCAAGAGATGTTAAGAGTAACAAGAAGGGTTTCTTCAAGTATGCTAGCAACAAGAAGAAACTCAAGGAAAGTGTGGGCAGCTTACTGAATGAGGGAGGCAACCTAGTGACAGAGGATGTGGAAAAAGCTAATGTACTCAATGCTTTTTTTGCCTCTGTCTTCATGAACAAGGTCAGCTCCCAGGCTGCTGCACTGGACAGCACAGCATAGGGAGGAGGTGACCAGCCCTCTGTGGAGAAAGAAGTGGTTCGGGACTATTTAGAAAAGCTGCATGAGCACAAGTCCATGGGGCCGGATGCGCTGCATCCGAGGGTGCTAAAGGAGTTGGCAGATGTGATTGCAGAGCCATTGGCCATTGTCTTTGAAAACTCATGGTGATCGGGGAGGTTCCGGATGACTGGAAAAAGGCTAATGTAGTGCCCATCTTTAAAAAAGGTAAGAAGGAGGATCCGGGGAACTACAGGTCAGTCAGCCTCACCTCAGTCCCTGGAAAAATCATGGAGCAGGTCCTCAAGGAATCAATTCTGATGCACTTAGAGGAGAGGAAAGTGATCAGGAACAGTCAGCATGGATTCACCAAGGGCAAGTCATGTCTGACTAACCTAATTGCCTTCTATGATGAGATAACTGGCTCTGTGGATGAGGGGAAAGCAGTGGACGTGTTATTCTTTGACTTTAGCAAAGCTTTTGATACTGTCTCCCACAGTATTCTTGCCGGCAAGTTAAAGAAGTATGGGCTGGATGAATGGACTATATGGTAGATAGAAAGCTGGCTAGATCGTCGGGCTCAACTGGTAGTGATCAATGGCTCCATGTCTAGTTCGCAGCCGGTATCAAGCGGAGTGCCCCAAGGGTCGGTCCTGGGGCCGGTTTTGTTCAATATCTTCCTTAATGACCTGGAGGATGGCGTGGACTGCACCCTCAGCAATTTTGCAGATGACACTAAACTGGGAGGAGTGATAGATACACTGGAGGGTAGGGATAAGATACAGAGGGACCTAGACAAATTAGAGGATTGGGCCAAAAGAAATCTGATGAGGTTCAACAAGGACAAGTGCAGAGTCCTGCACTTAGGACGGAAGAATCCCATGCAATGCTACAGACTAGGGACTAGGGCCGGCTCCAGCGTTTTTGCCACCCCAAGCAGCGGAAAAAAAAAAAAAAAAAAAAAAGCCGCGATCGGTGGCACTTCGGCGGCAGCTCTACCGCCGCCGCTTCATTCCTCAGTGGCAATTCGGCGGCAGGTCCTTCCCTCTGAGAGGGACTGAGGGACATGCCGCCGAATTGCCGCCAAAGAGCCGGATGTGCCGCCCCTTTCCGTTGGCTGCCCCAAGCACCTGCTTGCTGCGCTGGTGCCTGGAGCCGGCCCTGCTAGGGACCAAGTGGCTAGGCAGCAGTTCTGCAGAAAAGGACCTAGGGGTTACAGTGGACGAGAAGCTGGATATGAGTCAACAGTGTACCCTTGTTGCCAAGAAGGCTAATGGCATTTTGGGCTGTATAAGTAGGGCCACTGCCAGCAGATCAAGGGACGTGATCATTCCCCTCTATTCCGCATTGGTGAGGCCTCATCTGGAGTACTGTGTCCAGTTTTGGGCCCCACACTACAAGAAGGATGTGGAAAAATTGGAAAGAGTCCAGCAGAGGGCAACAAAAATGATTAGGGGGCTGGAGCACATGACTTATGAGGAGAGGCTGAGGGAACTGGGATTGTTTAGTCTGCAGAAGAGAAGAATGAGGGGGGATTTGATAGCTGCTTTCAACTACCTGAAAGAGGATGGATCTAGAGTGTTCTCAGTAGTACCAGATGACAGAACAAGGAGTAATGGTCTCAAGTTGCAGTGGGGGAGGTTTAGGTTGGATATTAGTGTAACTTCAGCGCCCTCGTGGCCGATGGAGTCTGCTCTGCAGGCAGCTCTGGCCAAGAGAAGGCGTGCACAGGAATGCAGCAGGATAAATCCCTTCCACCCCAGGGGCACCTGTTCCAAACCCCTCAGAGTGAACACACCCACCCACAGGAAAAGTACAATGGATATAACAAAGGTAAATATTTATTTACAGAGGGATGAGAGGAGAAATACAACAAGGGGAAATATAAGGGAGGGTAAAACAGGGTTGCATCCAAACCAAGGCCCCACGGGCCCAGTGGTAGCACAGTCTGGAAGGGCAGACACTGAGCAATGTGTCTGCACACAGAGTTCAGGAGTCCTGAGCAAAGTTCCAGTCCAGTGGTGAGTCTTGGGTGTTCCTGGTCGTCTTCGGCGCCAGTGAACTTTCCCCAACAAACCCCTCCGGTGCCCTCTTTTGCCGCTCTCTGCAAAGCCACACAGAGCGACAACCTCCCCACTTAACTATCTGGCAACCTCCCTCCTTGTTCCCAATTCAGAGTCACAAGCCCCAGTACTCACAGCCCCATGCAGCTCTGGGCAGCAGTGATACTGGGTCCAGATCCGGCCTGTCCTCTCGGGACGATTCCTCCCTGGCACAGTGCTCCTCCTGGCTCCTGTCCTGGGGTGTCCCCGATCGGCGGCCCTGGCCTTCCCAGGCTTCAGGCAGGTTCTCTCCAGCTTCCTTTGCCAAGGCCTGCAGGCTGCCCTCCTTTTTTCTCACTCTCTCCCCTCCCCTAGGAAAAAGTTTTAAAGGGGCCATGCTCTCTAAACCCCAAAGAGGTTACATTAGGAAAAACTTTTTCACTAGGAGGGTGGTGAAGCACTGGAATGGGTTACCTAGGGAGGTAGTGGAATCTCCTTCCTTAGAGGTTTTTAAGGTCAGGCTTGACGAAGGCCTGGCTGGGATGATTTAGTTGGGGGTTGGTCCTGCTTTGAGCAGGAGGTTGAACTAGATGACCTCCTGAGGTCCCTTCCAACCTTGATATTCTATGAAAGAAAAGAGGAGAGCAACAGAAATGATAAAAGGTTTAGAAAACGTGAACAATGAGGAAAAGTTTAAAAAAAAGGGCATGTTTAGTGTTGAGAAAAGACGACTGCTGTGGGGACCTGATAACAGACTTCAGATATGTTAAGGGCTGTTATAAAGAGGACGGTGATCAGTTGGTCTCCATATCTACTGACGGTAGGACAAGAAATAATGGCCTTAATCTGTAGCAAGGGAGATTTAGGTTAGATATCAGGAAAAGCTTTCTAACATAAGGATAGTTAAGCTCTGGAATTGGCTTCCAAGGAACACTATGGAATACCCATTATTGGAGGTTTCTAGGAACAGGTTGAACAAACACCTGTTAGGGATGGTCTAGGTTTACTTGGTCCTGCCTCAAAACAAGTGGCTGGACTTGATAACTTCGAGGTCCCTTCCAGCTCTACATTGCTATGATTATATGATTTTATGACAGGGAAACGAGTAGCTGCTCCTCCCAGAAACAAAAGGAAGATTTTTATTTTCAAAAGAAGAGGAAAAAGAGAGGGAGAGACAAAGTAAGGAATGCAAACCAAACAGAAAGGAGGAAAACCAGAAATCTAGAGGGTTGGAATTAAAGATAGAGGTGTGTGATGTTGCACTTTATATGATTTTATGAAAATATGCTAATGTAACTGGAATATGCTTTATACAAAAGGTCTCTTGTATGGTATCATTACAAAGCTTATAATCTACTGAGTGTGATCATCCTATTTGTATAAATGTACCACCCTTGTATCTGAAACTAGAAATATGAAATATAACTCTGAGGGCCTATTGTAATTATGCAAAGTGTGGGCCATTAATGGTAGTTTGGAATCTTGATGACTCCCATTAACCAGGACAATTGACTGCAGATGGCTCTGATTTACCTGTAAGTCTTCCTGTATACATGTGTGCTGGCAAGGGGTAATGAAGTCTTACAGTGACATGTGATCATGTCACCTGAACTGAAATCCATCTTTAACCTAGTGCTTTTCCATGGTGAAGCGGGGTGGGGGTGGGAACCCAGAGGGACAAAGGATTCCCGCCTTATGCAAAAGATATATAAATGGGTGGAACAGAGAAAAGAGGCAGCCATCATGAGGAATCCCCTAGCTACCACCTGAGCTGGAACAAGGGCTGTACCAGGGGAAAGACTAGGAAGATGTCCAGTCTGTGAAAGAAACTTATTGAAACATCTCTCAGGGTGAGATTTTATCTGTACTCAATTGTATTACTGTATTAGGTTTAGATTTGCGTGTTTTATTTTATTTTGCTTGGTAATTCACTTTGTTCTGTCTGTTACTACTTGGAACCACTTATATCCTACTTTCTGTATTTAATAAATAGTTTTTATTTATTAATTAACTCAGAGTATGTGTTAATAACTGGGTGGGCAAATAGCTGTGCATATCTCTCTATCAGTGTTAAAGAGGGCGAACGATTTATGAGTTTACCCTGTATAAGCTTTATACAGGGTAAAACGGATTTATTTGGGTTTAGACCACATTGGGAGTTGGGCATCTGAGTGTTAAAGATAAGAACACTTCTGTGAGGTGCTTTCAGGTAAGCCTACAGCTGTTAGGGGATGTGATTCAGACCTGGGTCTGGGTTTGCAGCAGTCCAGCGAGTCTGGCTCAAACCAGGCAGGGCACTGAAGTCCTAAGCTGACAGGGCAGGAAAGCAGGGGCAGAAGTAGTCTTGGCACATCAGGTGGCAGCTCCCAAGGGGGGTTCTGTGATCCAACCCATCGCAGGGTGGACAGAAGGGAATAAAGAACTATATACATGAAATGAAAAAGCAAAGAAAGATGCTGGCAGCTTTTTAGGTTAGCATAATTTATTTGTATTTCTTTCCCCTGGCAGGCATCCCGTGGGTCTGTACATTTTGGGGAAGGGGAATCCAAAATATCATTGGTATGGAGATTTGAATCTTACAGGGGAAGCATGGTCCAGTGGTTAGGGCATTAGCAAAGGACCTTGGAGATCTGGAATCACTGCTCTGCTACAGACTTCCTGTGAGACCTTGAGAAAGACACTTAAGCTCTTAAGTGACAAAGTCACTTTTGAAATGGAACCTAAGTCACGTAGGCCTTGTCTGCACTAGGAGGGTTTTGCTGGTACATTTATACCAATTAAGCTATACAACAAAACCCTGTAGCATGAATGAAGTTATAGTGGTATAAAAGTGTTTATATTGATTTGGCTTATGCTGACTTGGGGAACCAGCATAAGGTATACCAGTGTAACTACTTTTATACTAATATAAATGCAGCCACTCTATAGGGTTTTGCCTGTATAGCTATGCTGGTAAAAAAAATCACACCCTGAACAGACTTACATTTTACTGGAATAGTTAAGTGTAGACCAGCCTTTAGTCTCTCTCTCTGTGTGCCTCAGTTCCCCATATGTTCAATGGGATAATAGTACTTCCCTACTCAAAAGGGATGTTGTGATGCACCCAGATACTACATTAATGGGGGCCACATAAGCACCTTAGAGAGACTCATTCTGCTTTATGATAATTGTCGGAAATATATCTATACAAACCCATGCTGCTGCAGGTGTGTGGCATTATAAGAGGGAGCCTCAAAATAGCTGGTTGATGTTGGTTTGATTAGCAAGTGGCACTGCTGCCCTTCCTTTCCCCCCTCCCATTGCAATAATTCTGACATACACCAGTTAGAAAAAATAATGCCCTGGATTTTTTTCTCTCTATTAATGTGACCAGAGGGAGGGGAAATGCCATTTAAAATGCCAGAGTTTATACGGCTGTGTGAGTGGGTGGAAAGCTAATTATATTCTAACAAGTAACTAGGTTTCAATCCAATTTGGGTCCTGAATGCAGATTCCAAATTCCCCTCTAGTACAGTATGAGCCTCTCTCCAACCTATAGCTAAAAATTGACAGGCAGGTGCACTTTTTCTTGCATGTGTAGTGTACACCTGTAACTGGCTGATATAATGCTTGTGGTTAGACTATGAAAGATTCCTAAACTTTAGTTGTGTCCTGAAAAGGAAAAATAGTTTGGCTTGTGCCTTCTTTGCTTCTTTATGATGGATAAAGAAGTGTGCAAGGTTTTTTCATTTTGTTTTGAAAAAAAGGGGTGGGGTGAGAGCAAAAGTGGGGAGGGGCTTAGAAAGGAAGTGTGTGTGTGTGTGTGTGTCTGTCTGTCTCTGTGTGTGTATGTAAGAGACAGAAATGATAGAATTTGAGGTCTTACCTACCCTGAAAACTCTAGAGAATTAATAAATTACTTATCGCTAGAGACTGGCAGTTGAGCAGTTGAGAGGGAAAAGACATTTAGTCACTATTTTTTTAAACATCTACTTAACTTCAATGCCCAAGTAACAGTGTTGAAGAAAAATGGGCTTTGTTAAAGTTTCAGCACCTTTTCTGTTAAGGTGTAAGCGCTCACAATACACATCTCCTAAGGCTCTCAAGAACACCTCCAGTAAAATAAAGGCTGACTGTATTTGGCATTCTTGATATTTCTGAGGTGATAAAAATATTATGATTATTACTTATTTGTATTATTGTACCTCCTAGGGACCCAAAGATAAAACTATTTGTTTTGGAAAAACCTCTCTGCTTTTAACCATCATAAAAAAAAATCCAGACCCAACTTCTTAAACTCATTTGCAGATTGTCTTTAAAAGAGCTTTGTGGGTCTGGATAGTTGAAAGGATTGGTAATGGACTATGGAGCCTTTCCCCTGTAGCAGGGGTGCTGGAGCAATTTTTATAAAGGGGGTGCTGAGAGCCATTGAACCAAACTGTAAACCCTGTAAATGGTTGAAACCACTTCAAGGCCGGAGGTGCTGCAGCATCCCCTGCACTCCTAGTTTCAGCACCTTTGCCCTCTAGCCTTCTTTTTAAATTTGATTTAGGCATACAGTGACTGAATGTTAGTTACATTAGTTGGCTGTGTAGTGGCCTGAGGGAAATGAATTGGCAGTCTCAGTCCAGTTCCTGGACAGTAGCCTACATCACCATTGGCAGTGTCAGCAGAAAGGCCAAAGATCAAATGGACAGTGGATACTAAAATTCTCTCACCCCTAGAAGTAATTCCTTTAAATTAAGGCCTAGAATACCCTTAAAAAATTAGATTGACCTAACTATGCTGCTCATGGTTTGAACAATTTTGTGCCCTGAATGCTGTAGTTAGGTCGATCTAAACCCTGGTGTAGACACAGGTAGGTCATGGAAGAATTCATCTGTTGACCTAGCTACCATGTCTTGGAGAGGTAGATTAACTACAGCAACTGAAAAACCCTTTCCATCAATGTAGGAAACATCTACACTACTGTGTTACCATGGTACACCTGCAGCACTGTAGCTGTGCTACTGTGACAGCTGTAGTGTAGACTTGGCCTAAGTCAAGGTACTTGGCAGGGCAGTGCAGGGAAGCTTGTACTGCTGCCCCTGCTGTACTTGTTCTATGCTTAAATAGGGGATTTAATTTCCCAAGGCAGAAAAGTCCACTGCTGTCACAAGCATTAACGGCCCCCACCCCCGACCTGTAAATCCTATGTTGCCTCCTTCTTACAAACATGCTGCTTTTTACTCATGTACAAATAAAAGAAACACCCAAAGCTGCACAAACTAGCACAGGCAGAGCAAGAAAATAAAATCCATGTGTCAGTAGATTGTATTGGGCTAGCCAATATTCCTACATGGTTTGCATTACAGTTTAGTGAAGATTAGACCATCAAACCACACAAACATCAGGGCTGACTTGCTCGATGATGAATCCACGGTGGCTATCCAGAATGACTTGGCATTTCTCAGCATTGACCATGTCTCACCTCTAGTGGCAGGGCATAGTGTTCCCACACTGGAAACTTATACAGAGCCTGTTGGAGCATTAAAGATTGTCCCCCACCCCTTACTACTGGAGGGCTCTATGCAAGGGATAGGATCTAGTCACGCTTCCCCAGGAGCAGACCAGGGACCAGACTGAGACTTGGAGTCACATTCTGGCCCCTGGTTTCTCCCTTACTCCAAGGACAAAGTGATCTGTGCTAGTCCTGTAGCTAGTGCTGATTATTTCCCCCATCTGTGCTAATTTGGCTGTGTTGAAGGTAGAGCCAAGACTCCTCCCAGTACTCACCCATGTCCACCTGTTCCCTAGCCAGTTACACAGGAGGGAGAGTAACAACCCCATGGAAACTCATGTCCCTGACTCACCATATGCTTCTACTGGTGATACAGGGAGCCCTTAGGCCCAGATCCCCAAAGGTATTTAGGTTGCTAAATTCCATTGATTTCAATGGAATTTAGCAGTCAAAATACCTTTGAGGATCTGGGCTTTTATGACCCCTTACTTTTCTGTGTGGCTGTGTAGTCAGGATCATGCTTTTGCCTATTATTTATTTAGTTCTGCTAGTGCCCACTGTGATGTTGCACTCCATATGCTCTATGGAAATATGCTTATGAATATGACATAACTGGAATATGCTTTACGCTAAATACCCCTTGTATGGTGCCATTAGAAAGCTTGTAATCTACTAAGTGTGTTCATCCTATTTGTTTGCATGTATTATTTCTCTATCTGGAGTTAGGAGAATAAGATATAAACTTGCATCACTGATGTAAACATATTAAGTGGAAAGCAACAGAGGGTCCTGTGGCACCTTTAAGACTAACAGAAGTATTGGGAGCATAAGCTTTCGTGGGTAAGAACCTCACTTCTTCAGATGCAAGGGATGACTTGCATCTAAAGAAGTGAGGTTCTTAAAGGTGCCACAGGACCCTCTGTTGCTTTTTACAGATTCAGACTAACACGGCTACCCCTCTGATATTAAGTGGAGGCCATTAATACAATCAGTTGTAAATGGCGTTAGTTACTTGAAAGCCTTCCTGTGTACGTGTGGGCCAGCCCATGGGGAATGGAGACTAGGAGTCTTACAGTGACATGTGACCATGTCACCTGATAATGAAATCCATCTTAAATCTGGTACTTTTCCATTTAGAAGGAGGGGTGGGGACCCAGAGAGACAAAAGATTCCTGCCTTGTGCCAAAGCTATAAAAGGGGGTGGAGCAGGACAAAAGAGGCTGCCAGTCATAAGAAAACCCCTGCTTACCACCTAAGATGTCTGCTGGAACTAACAAGGACTGTACCAGGATAAAGGATTGGGCCCAGACTAGGAAGGAGTCTAGTCTGTGAAAGAAGCTTATTAGAACATCTCTGAGGGTGAGATATTACCTGTAATCAGTTTCTTAATGTATTAGGCTTAGACTTGCATGTTTTTGCTTTATTTTGTTGGTGACTTACTTTGTTCTGTCTGTTATTACTTGAAACCACTTAAATCCTACTTTTTATACTTAATAAAATCACTTTTGTTTATTAATAAATCCAGAGTAAGTGATTAATATCTGGGGAAGCAAACAGCTGTGCATATCTTTCTATCAGCGTTATAGAGAGCGGACAGTTTAGGAATTTACCCTGTATAAGCGTTATACAGAGTAAAATGGATTTATTTGGGGTTTGGATCCCATTGGGAACTGGGTGTCTGGGTGCTGGAGAGGTAACCTCGGAGGTGTTTTTGGTTAAAGTCTGCAGCTTTGGGGGCGTGGCCCAGACCCTGAGTCTGTGTTGCAGCAGGCTAGCGTGTCTGGCTCAACAAGACAGGGTTCTGGAGTCCCAAGCTGGCAGGGAAAACGGGCTCAGAGGTAATTTCAGCACATCAGGTGACAGTCCCAAGGGTATCCCTGTGACCGAACCCATCACACCCACAATGAGCCAAGTGCTGTATACGCATAAATGAATCCCCCACCCCAAAGAGCTCACACTTTAGGAAGACAGCAGAGACAAAGGTGGAAAGTTGGGAAAGGGGACCAAAACAACAAAGTGGCCAGGTGGTGACTGCAGACATTTGTGTCTGTATTATCAATTGCAGACTCGACCTCTCTGTAACCCAAGAACCTCTTAATGCCAACTGGCCAGGGAGTGTAGAGAAGTTAAAGAAATATCCTGAGTCTGGTGTGTTCATTCTAGTTCACCAAATAACGTCATGTTAGGTCTTAAATAAAAGTCTGTGTCATGCTGGTCATTGATAGCAGTGTGAAATGTATGTACGGCCACTATTTAAAGAGTTATGTATATATACTAAAAATGTTCTTAGAATCTGTGTAGGGAGGGTTGGTCACCAGCAATGGTGAAAAACAGGTTTTCTATCAGACAAAGAGATGTTTATGCACCTGCTTGTTTGAATAAATTGAGTATTGTCTCATTCACAGTGGGTCTCCAATCACCAGTCTGAATTGAATGCAAATGAAGGATTGTGGGAACTTCAGAAAGAAACTTACAGGAAGAGAAAAACAGCAGGGGAAAGAGGGGAGAGAACCTTATCTTGAGGTTTCCTTGACTATATCTGGGGGGAGGGGGAAGAAGAGAGGACACCTGGGTATTCCCCACCTTGGAGGTAAATGGATAGCAGATTTGCTTCATGAAAGTGTGATCTCAGCCAGGCTTGGTTGAAAATGCTGAGACCTTTGGGTGAGATAAGCTTCTTCAGCAGGAGAATAACTTGTTAGTTAAGTTTAGTCTCTAGAAAGCATGTTATGATTTTGTTCTATATGAAACCATTTGTTTCTAATATTCTCACTCACTGTCACTTGAATCTCTGTTCTTTGATAATAGATAAACTTATTCTTCTTTTCACTATAAATGTAAGTGCTGTGTGTTCAGCAGGGCTGAGTTGTGAGGTATAACTAGTAAGCTGTGGTGTACTGTTCCTTCAGGAGCAGCAGGCCTGGTAGTTCTGTTAGTGTTCAGCGGATAACGGGGGGACACTACAGGGAATGCTCAGAGGACTCGGGGGTTGGTGTGTGCCTATCACTACATGTACAGAGAAAGCGAGTCTTGCAGAGGCCTAGAAGGTGGTGCTTGTGTTGCCAGAGGCTGGTGGTTTCAGGGAGCTGATCCACAGCAGACACAAACAAGGCTGCTTCAGACTAAGGGCGAGTGGGAGTTAAGTGCCTCACAACCCTGGGTACCGTCACACTCTCCCAGTATAATGCTGAAACACAATATAAACACATATATATTACCAGTTTTGGGGATAAGAGCTTTGCTGACCTAAAGGGAGTGAAGGAGAAAAATGATAAGGGAGGGAAGGGTAAACAATAGGAAGGAAGAGTGAGGGTGAAGGCAAAGGCCAAAGGAATCTCTTAAGCTTTTATTTATTAAACACTTTACATTTCAGCAGATGTAGAGCCATTCTGGGTTATGTAGTTCTTACCCCTTCTTTCATTTTAATTTGGAAAGTTTAATTAAAAATATTAGTATTGTATAATAGCTGTTTGAGGGAACTTCCTTTTAACTCAGGAATAACCATATACTGGGCTAACAAATTCCTTTGCTTTGCTTTTAACTTTCAAATTGTTAATATAAACAGCTCAGCTTTAGGCTTTGGAGTTCATTCTGTGCAGAATACCATTATTATCTAATATAGACAAAGCACCTTTGAATGATAACTGTATTAACCTCATTTTACAGCTGGCTAAAGCAAGGCACAGACAATGACTTAATTGAGATTATAGAACAAGTAGGGCTGGTTGAAAATTTGGATAGTATTGTCACAAACTGTTATGATGGTGACACTTTATCGTCCAAATCTGAAACTTGGGAAAATGTTGACCTGCTCTAACAGTGAGTCAGCATATAGAACAGGAGAACCCTAGACGCTTGAGCCTAAGCTCTTGCTGTCCCTAGCTGATGCCAGCTCCTCTGTGTGTAGCTCTCTGAAGAAGCAGAGAAGGGCTCACAATTAGCAATTTTTATACAGGCGTTGGGTAAACAGTCCAGTGACATTGAAACCTCGTCTCTACAGAATGTTGTTATTCACGCTTTCTGTTCAAACAGAATGCTCCTTGAATGGGCTTTGCATCAGGCCTGAAAGACAATGAGAAACCTTCCAGCAACTTCAGTGGATTTTGTATTAGGCCCTAATTTCTTCGTCCTGTATCCATACAAACCAAATAAATGGAAACATTTGCTGCCATTTTTCAAAATCAAGCTTGGATGGTCTTGGCAATCAATTGACCTTGCCTGAGGGACCTAGTGGTGTTGGCAGCTTGTGCCTGCCATGAAGGCTGTTACCAGTCTCTCCCTATAAGTCCATCCATGTCACTGGGCAAGCAAACATCTGCCTTTGCGATGCACAGGCATGCAGGTCAGCAAGTTCTAATCGCTCAAGCAGTAGATACTTAGTGGTCCCTTCACTGTAGCTGAGTGCATCATCTGTTTCTCTATCTTCACAGACACCACTGGCTTCTCTCTCATTTCCTTTCTGAAGTTTTGTAGTATAGCTACAGGATAGTCATTTCTAGTGTGTATATAATACAAATATCTAATACTGAAAACAGCCTTGATCCTGCCATATGTTTTAGGCCTCCCCCATTTGTTCATTCATTTGTGGCATCCACACAAGTCACCTGATATAGGCAAAAGGTATAGCAATTAGATCCTCACTCAGTCAGAGATAGACAGCTGGTAGTACACATCTTCAAGATTCTTTAAAGCTCAAGTTCTTTCTCCCTCCATGGTCACTAAACTTAGCACATAAACAGATGAAAATAAACATCTCAAAAAAAATGGGGTAACATTTCAAAGCATGGCTCAGGAGACAGACAGCATGTCTCCCTATAACACAGACAAGAGTCCTGTGTCTAAATCCTTGGTGCACCACTGTGGGAATGTATCCTACTTAATGTGAGATAGCAAATTAACTTGTATGCAACCACACCTTAATGACCAATGTCCCTGTTGAAACTCAAGTCTCCCAGTTTGAAGGTCAGTAGAAAACAGCTATCTTCAGTGACCATTGTGCTATATACTCTTCAGAATCTTCTGCCAACATTTTCATTTAACAGAAGAGTCTCATAACTGTTGACTATTAATTTGCCAAACGAGAATTCCATTACCACATGGGAGCAATCTATATTACAGAATAATGTATTTTCTTGACACGGTTTAATGGTTATAGCTGAGGACTGACAGTCAGCATTCGCTGCTTTGCCAGCTTCTATGTGACTTTGGGTGAGTCACTTATTCCCAAATTTTAAAAATCTCTCCTTCAGTTTTAGATGCCTTCACTTTTGGGTGGTTAGCTTAATTTGATTGCTAGAGTTCAATTCCCAGCTGTGCCATGCTCATGCCCTAGGTGGATGTATGGTATATCCTTGTTTGCCCTCTTGGGTACTGAATTCTACAAAAATCAGATCTTTTGAATCACTTAGGCCCATAAACACTTGTGCCCTTGCTTAACTCTGTGCATGTGAACAGGTATGTTGATTTCAGCAGGACTGCTAATGTGCATGAAGTAAAGCATGTGCATAAGTTTTTGCAAATTCAGGGCCTTGATGCTATATAGGGGCTATGAAAGACCCATAGTGCAGTAAAACAAATGTGGTTCTTCTGGGCTACGGATAGGGTTGCCGGGTGTCCGATTTTTGACCAGAAAGTCCGGCTGAAAAGGGGACCTGGCAGTGTCCAGTCAGACATACTGACCAGACACCAGAAGTCTGGTTACCACTGGTGGGGAAAGGCACCAGGTCATCAACCCTCACCAGCCCCTGCTCAGCTAGGGCCACCTCCTACCTGCATCTTGTGGGCGGGCAGTCAGCAGACTTCATGTCAGGCTGCATCTCCTGTCCCAGCCCTGGAGCAGAGGGAGCCTAGCTGGAGGGAGGGGAAAAGGAGGTGGAGAGGATCCAGCGAGGTGGAAGGAGGGGGAGAGGAGCAAGTGATGAGGGAAGGAGGAGGAGTGAGTGGGGGCAGGGCCTAAAGGGAAGAGGTGGAACAGGGGGTGGGGTCTGGGGGAAGAGGTGGAGCAGGGGAGGTCCAGTTTTCAGAAAGTAGAAAGTTGGTACCCTAGCTATGGACCTGAATCTAGAGAGGTCACATCACTGAACATGGCAGCCTCCTGAATGGCACAAAGCCAATCGCTCTGGCAGAGCAGTCCACGGGAGCACAGAAGGAGGGGTGGGGAAGAAAGGGGATGGGCCTGTCCACACTATGCAGTAGTAACCACAGGGTGTCCACTATGGCAGACTGGGGCTGAGGATTGCCTTCTTCAGCGCCAAGTGCATGTGCATTCAGGTTGTGTGCTTTTTTCAGAATTTGGGATTTAGCCATATTGGAACAAGGATACTTGTATACATAAACATTCTGCTTCCAGGAATGGAGCAGGCAAATAGGGCCAGTCCCTGCAGACTTTTCTGATGTTATATTAATAAAAATCACATTCTTCTTCCTCTGGCCTGTCAATCAATCATCAAGTATTTGTATAATAAAGTGGAGAGATTTATGATGGAATTACTTAGATGTCAGATATCGCTCATGGGTGTGATATAAGAACCAAAATAGAATGGAATTTTTTGTGTATATATATATTGGAATAGCGCCCAAAATGTGCTCAGCACTTACAAACATATAGAAAGGCAAAGGCCCATATCTTCAAAGGTATGGAAGCTCCTAACTTCCATTGAAGCTAGGAGCCCAAATACCCTTGAGGAGCTGGGCCAAAGAACTTTTCACAGGAATTTGCAGGCAACACTCTTATAAGATCACATTGTGCTATGAGCTGTGTTGTTGTTATGTTAAGGCTGAGCCCCAGTGCTTTAGAAACAAGCCCCAGTAATGACTAAAAAATACAAAAGGTTTCAAATACAAAACTTGCGAAAATACCTCCCCCATACTTTAAGCTTTATGGGCCCCCACTCATCAGTGCCCTGAATGTGGGGTAGTTAGGTATACTTGTGTAGGTGTGCATGCAACCAGATTAGAATAGGGTTTTACTCCCAGTCTGCACCGATTTTGCACTGGTGTAAATGACTGCATGAAGTGCAGGTCAACAATGAATTGGACTTTTAATGCATTTTAAAATCCTCTTCAAAAAACGGAGTGACAGACTACTAGCAGTGGTGCATTGACCTTTGAAATCCCAACAGCAGTGCAGCGTTGATCATCATATGGAAAAGGACAAATGGTCATCATTACTTAGGGAAATCTCAGCATGAGTGAAAATGGTACAAGAATTGACTGCCTTTCCTTCCGTGAAGCGAGAAGTAAAGGCTTCTTCCTGAAGCATGCGATGAACTGAAAGCACCCCCTTGTGGCCAATTCATGGAAATACCTTTGCAAGTTGCTCAGAATGAAGGATCTTCCAGATGCCAGGCCACTGAGGCAGATGGTGCCGTCATAGTTGACAGATGCACAGTTTTGAGTTGGAATGGTGATGGGCCATTTCTTTTTTAGTTTTTATTTCTGATCACCCATAATCTAAATGGAAGGGGAGAAAGACTTTTTTCTCTTGCCATGCTACCCTCTTTCCAACATCTGGAGGAGGGGCAACTGGACATTTGTTCATCTCTTTGTTCTTGCTGACCTCTGCCAAGCATTTTGCCCCTTCCCCAGAGGGTAAAACTGAGGAGGAAAAGGGAAGAAACCTTCACTGTTTGCAAGCTCCTGCCACTGATTGCCAGTACAGATGTGTATGCAAGTGTATGCTGCAGACTGGGGCTGTAATCACTCCCACTTATGGTTAGGCAACAGCTGTATTTTCTTGGCATCTTCTTAAAGCTCCCAGGGGGCAGTAAGCTGCCACCAGTGGCTTTTCAATGTAACTGAAAGCAAACCATGTAGCCTAAGGCTTCCTAACACTTCTCCTGCTGACCCCTGCCTGTCCCTGCACACTTCCATTACTTGCAAGTAGAGTGTGTGTGTGTAAACGTTGTGGAATCTTTGCAGATTAGGCTGTAGCAAAGAAAGCGTGTGGGGGCTATGAGCAAAGAAATCCCTGCTGTCCCAGCCCACGCCACGCCCAGCTGTGCTGATTATCAGAGGTTAGACTGTAGCAGGGTTACTGAGGGGAGAGTGGCACACCAAGTGTGGGTTTGTGTTTGGTTTGGCCATGTGTCCTCAATTTGCATATCGTTCTATAAAGAAGATGGAGGGCTAATTAGTAAAGCACCTGCCTGGCATGCTTTCAGTTGTGCCCTCTAGCTAATTAGCTGAGAAAAGTCACTCTCCCAGGTGTGATAAAGGAAAACAAGTCAAAAAATATCCTGCAAAACCAGTAAAGGGGCAATTTTTGGCTTTGCCAGGCCTCTCCTTTGTTTGTCTTGCTCCCCCCCCTCCCGTATACTCAGCACATGTTGGTCTTTAATTCTCCAGGTGTGTTAGCTTCCATTTCATTCACTCTCCCTGCCCATTTTCCCCAAGATTATTCAATTGTGATTATTCAACCTATGAGATACCAGCTTTCCCTCCAACCTGTCATTGTGTGTGCTTCTATTATGAATAGGGCCCTATCCAGAGCTGGACTCTGAAGGTAGCACAGCCGCAGAACTTCCTGCAGCTGGGGGAGGTACCCAGAGGTGGGTCTGATCTCCCCCCGAAGAGTGGCCATGCAGGGGAAGCGGAAGTCCCATCCCTCTCCAGCCCCGGAGACTAGCAGCTGGAGCCTGGTGAACAGTAGGAGCTCCCAGCTGGGGTGCCCCCAGCTCTGCCCACTAATAGCTAGATTTCATGGGAGAGGTCTGATTTCATGGTCAGTGATGTGTTTTTCACAGCTGTGAATTTGGTAGGGCTCTAGTTTTGAAGGACAGGAGGGAGGAACAAATCCCTAAAGTTCTTTAGTCTCTCCCCCCCCTTTGTGTGATGGGCATACTGATGTAGGACTATACTAGAATCCCTACTTCATTGTTACATTGTGTCACTCTCTGCATTATCTGCTGATTGTCTGAGTGCATCATACAAAATGAGCACTGTTCTTTGTCAGCAACTCTTGAGACACCTGATAAATTCACTACACCCAACACATTGCTTTCATAGTATTTATCCAAAGAGGGTCCAGTGAGGTATCTAATAAAAGCTTATGTCAGACTGTTCCTCATAATTGTTGTGAGATGTATGCACAGATGATATTTAAGGAGTAATATGTAGGTACTGATGATAGGTTTAGAAACTGTGTCCCAAGCAGAGCTGACAAACAGGTTTCTTCCAGGCAGGAGATAAGATGTATATCTCTGCCTGGTTGTAAGTCAATACAATGGAAGCTCCATCTGCATGTGGCTCCAACAAGGCTCTGTGGGCTAGTCTACATTGGCAACGTTAAAGCGCTGTTAACATGGCTTGTGTGGTCGCGGCTCTAAAATAACCACTTCCACGAGGGGCGTAGCTAGCAGTGCTGGGAGCACGGCTCCCAGCGCTGGTGCACTATCTACACTGGCGCTTTACAGCGCTGAAACTTGCAGCATTCAGGGGGGTGTTTTTTCATACCCCTGAGCGAGACAGTTGCAGCGCTGTAAAGTGCCAGTGTAGACAAGCCCCAAAGGAAACCAACAGGGAAGAGTTCGCCAAAGAACAAACAACAGGAGAGCATTTCAAAGATTTACTGAACTATAATTGGGAGACAAGAAAGACATTTGTCATCCATTCACAGGGGAAACCCTTTGAAGGGTGTGGGGTGTTCAGTTCATGGAAGTTTGGATCCTGATTTTTGACTGGAAATCAACAGCTTTGTCAAGGACTGAATCCTTGGCAGAAAATCTCTTTTATTAATTAGGAAACATAATCATTAATAAGTGTAGGGCTAGGAGTGCATTATATGTTTTGTTTTATATTTGAAGCCATTTCTGTTTCCACTTATTATCCTTACTCACTGTCTCTTAAAAATTAAACCTTTGATAATAAACTTATGAGTATTCCACTAGAAATATATTTCAGTGCTGTAATGTTATAAAAGACCTGATCCTGAGTTGTGCCAGTCATGTATTGCACACAGTCTCTCCGGAGACAGCTTACCTGGTAATTTCTGTGAGTGTGTGATGGGCTGGAGATGATAGGGGGACACTTTCAGAGGGGTTCAAGGAATGGGGGGCACCTATTGTTAACCTGCAAGGCAAAGTAAGGGCTGGCAGAGTTCTGTGGAGATTGTTTGGATGGCTGACAGACTGCTAGCATCAGGGAGCTAAGTGCAAACAAGTCCCCTTCTTGCTGAGACAGGGATAACAAGGTGTCTCACAATTAGGGCACCCCAAGATAGCATCTCACACACTCCTTGTGGGATTCTGAATTCAGATTGAAGAAAGGAACATCACTGACTTTCTGTGAGCCTAAATAGAGCTTCCAAACTCTAAGCTCAGGGCACCCTCTAGAGGTCTGTGCTGATAAACTTACAAACTTACACTCTAGTTCAGGGATCTGCAACCTTTCAGAAGTGGTGTGCCGAGTCTTCGTTTATTCACTCTGATTTAAGGTTTTGCGTGCCAGTAATACATTTTAACGTTTTTAGAAGGTCTCTTTCTATAAGTCTATAATATATAACTAAACTATTGTTGTATGTTAAGTAAATAAGGTTTTTAAAATGTTTAAAAAGCTTCATTTAAAATTAAATTAAAATGCAGAGCCCCCCGGACCGGTGGCCAGGACCCGGGCAGTGTGAGTGCCACTGAAAATCAGCTCGCGTGCCGCCTTCGGCACACGTGCCATAGGTTGCCTACCCCTGCTCTAGTTCCTATGATACATACTGACTTTTTCTTTTAAAAGAAAATGGCACATGTAGATAATAGTGCACATTGACATTTATGAAGTCCTCAGGAAACACAACCATTTGTTAAAATTCTGAAGTTCATAAAGAGTTTATTCTTATGAACTGTAGTATTTCTTCAAGCCTGGGAAAAATACCTAGCTTACTTTATCAGTGTGCTCTAGGACTGTAACAATGGCTACTGCTATGTAAGGCATCTGTCTTCTCTTTAAATGGTGTGATTTGGTAAATAATGAATGCTATTGAATTATACTTGTTGAACGGCATATCATGTTTCACAATGCACCTGTTGTTTATTAATGAGAATTTTTTTGCAAGCGTATGAGAACCTGAAACCAAAATTGATTAAGGACTGGCTACTCACTGGATTTAATTATCCCAGGTGAAAAGTAAAGAACATCGTTTTGTGAAACACAGGCCAAATGCTTGTTTTGTAACTCCTTTAATAACCTAGTCTCTCTTCTAAGTTAGGTAACTTGTTTTTTTTTTAATTGAACAGTGCCCTCCTAAAACATACAATTTATGAACCTAGCTATGGATGTAGGTTTCACGTGGTGCATAGGTGAAAGGGAAAGCATGATGACTCTTCCCAGGAGAGGCTGGATCGCAACAAAAGCACGTTTCTCCCGTCCTTTTAAAAAAAAGGTAATTTTCTCTGTTGTCACTGCCATTAGTCATTTCCTCTTTATGTGCTCTTTAAACCAGCTTGCTCAGTAAAATTCACTGGGGAGAAGGAGAGAGAAATAAATATTTGAATACTAACAACTCTGGAGAAACTGCTTCTATGTAATATACCAATTAAAGTATACTACCCCCCAAATGGCATCCATTTGATTTGGAAAATGGATCCCCTTGCCAATAACTCACAACACAATTTTGACACCATATCAAGTAAGAGAGTTTAAATTTGATATCTTTTATAACTGATGAGAAATTTTCTTAAAGAACTTTTTTCCTTAAATCCTTGGGGCCAAATCCCTCTCTAAAGACCCAGGGGTTGCAGAGGAAATTACACAAATTGTAACATAAGAGTCTGGAGTTCTAGTTCAAAATACAGTATTTTGCTTTTTCTCCATACTCCTAGTATCTCAGGCTGTTTATTAATAACTGTAAGGGCATTAATCACCCTGCTGATGTTGAGAGGTCCATGAGTCTGACATGACTCTGGCCAGTTTAACACATTTTAGAGTAGGGTGACCAGATAGCAAGTGTGAAAAATCAGGATGGGGTTGGAGGGTAATAGGCACTTATATAAGACGAAGCCCTGAACATTGGGACTGTTCCTATAAAATCAGGATATATGGTCACCCTATTTTAGAGTAAAATCACTCATCTTTGGCTAAACAGAGTGTGACAGGTTGGATCACAGAAACCCCCTTGGGGCTGCCAACTGATGTGCCAAGACTACTTCTGCCCCTGCTTTCCCTGCCAGCTTGGGACTCCAGAGACCTGCCTTGTTGTGCCAGACACGCTTGCCGGCCACAAACACAGACCTAGGTCTGAAGCATGTCACACAAACTGCAAGCTTAAGTGAAAGCAATTTACAGAAGTGTTCCTGTCTTTAACACTCAGATACCCAACTCCCAATGGAGTCCAAACCCCAAATAAATCTGTTTTACCCTGTATAAAGCTTATACAGGGTAAACTCATAAATTGTTCACCCTCTATAATATATAAAGATATGCACAGTTGTTTGCCCCCCCCCCAGGTATTAATACATACTTCGGGATAAATAATAAGTAAAAAGTAATTTTATTAAATACAGAAAGTAGGATTTAAGTGGTTCCAAGTAGTAACCGACAGAACAAAGTGAATTACCAAGCAAAATAAAATATAACACGGATGTCTATGCCTAATACAGCAAGAAAACTGAATACCGATAAAACCTCACCCTCAGAGGTATTCCAGTAAGCTTCCTTTTACAGACTAGTCTCCTTCTAGTCTGGGTCCAGCAATCACTCACACCCCCTGTGGTTACTGTCCTTTGTTTCAGTTTCTTCCAGGTATCCTTTGGGGGTGGAGAGGCTATCTCTTGAGCCAGCTGAAGACAAAATGGAGGGGTCTCCCACGGGCTTAAATAGACTTTCTCTTGTGAGTGGAGACCCCCTCCTCTCTCCTATGCAAAGTCCAGCTCCAAGATGGAGTTTTGGAGTCACACGGGCAAGTCACATGTCCATGCACAACTCAGTTTTTACAGGCAGCAGCCATTGCCCACATGCTATCTTGAATGTCTCCAGGAAGACTTCTTATGTGGATTGGAACCTTCCAAGAGCCATTGTTCGTTAAGTGTTTCTTGACTGGGTACTTAATTTGCACATTCCTTTCTCAAGAAGCTGGCCAAATGCCTTACTAAGGCTATTTAAAATCAAACAAGTATATTGCCAATATTCATAACTTTGAATACAACAATGACATATGCATACAAATAGGATGAATATATTCAGTAGATCATAATTTTTACATAGATATGTTACATGGCATATGTAGCATAAAACATATTCCAGTTATGTCATAGATACATTCATAAGCATATTTCCATAAAGCCTGATGCGGTGCACCGTCACACAGAGTGCATAGGTTTGTTAATGCATTTGCCTATGATACACTAAAGAGATTTTGGTGTGTAGGGCCATTGTGTGTGTGATGCATTACTTACAATGTAAATATCAGTTGCATACATATCTGCACTAGCACCCCAGTAACCTTCCTATAAGTAACTTCATTTCTGACTTCCATTTTCTCCTCTGTTCAGTATGCCTTTAGGAGGAATATTTTTGAAATACTATGCACATTTACCTCATAACTGCATTTTCCTTTGGTATATATGGTCGAATCCTGTTAACCCTACAAATCATGAGTAGATTTAGGGCCATATACATGAATGAGCATGCATGTAAGAACTAGTGGCGCTCTGATTTCGTGAAGGCAGGAGTCCCACCTACCAACATTCAAATCACAGTCTGTTCAGAAGTTATGTACTCCTGTGGACATGGTATTTGTCCTACTGAAAAATAACTTGGAGAAACGGACACACGCACGTGTAATGTCTGTGGACCTCATTCTCCGCTTTCTTCTTGTGTAATCATTTATGCCTGTGCAAAGCCAATGTAAATTGCTACCACCATTCTGAGTGGACTACTCTGATTTGGCACTTTGCACTAGTATAACTGATGACACAAAATGGAGGGCAAAGGGGAATTGAACCCTATGTTTGCCCATATATATAGATGAGTGTAAATGATGTGCAAGGATTGTAGCAAGGCACTGCAATTCTGCCTCAGTCTCCCCGCTTTACTTTTTCTGATCTCCATGTGAATAAGCATATCTGATCAAAGGTCTCTTATGAAACACTGAGGGCCAAATCTCTTTCAGAAGAGGCTGTTTGAGTATTTTTAGTTCTGTAATTTTTTCACACTAAAACTAAGCAGTTCACTTTTGTTTCCCTGTCTATCTAATACACACTCCCTCCCCACCCCACTTCAACATCAGATTTCTGCACACAGCATGTCCGAAGCAGGTGCAGCAGCAGGGTAACTGTCTGATGCAAGTTTGTTTAATGTCACTCTCTGCAGGGCAATAATGTGAAACTGATCAGACTCAAGTCAGTTGCACTCTGGTTCAGGTGCCACAGGTGAACACATAGGTGCATGAGCACGAGCAGCAGTGGCCCTATACACCTAAAAGTGGACACCTCAAAATGTTTGAGAGTGAAGAAAAGCAACATTGGGCCCTTGCAATCAGGCACCAAATGTAACTGTACTGTCTCACCCTCTTTCTTGACAAACTCTGCTGGGTGTTAGGAGAATATTAGTCTGCTTAGTCAACATAGCCGTTCCTGCAGTGTCATTGTACCGAACTCCAACCTAACTTAATTGGAACTGCTGCTTTAACTTGGTGGAAAATCCCTGGTTACCAATTAACCAACCTCCTTTAACCAAACAGACTGGTTTCAAGGCTCTGCAGTCAATGAAATTAATGCAGAAAGGTGTCAAAAAGCCATTTTACATTACAGTATTTTGCCATTTCACCGTACCTAAATTGCAAATGATTGCTCAGTGGAAGAGGTGTGTCTGTATGTGTGTGTGTGTGAGAGAGAGAATATACTGTGATGTCTTCATACTGTCTGAAAAAGATTTAAAGGTTAGTAAGAAATCTCCGTAACTGTACACATTGGAAGCTGTCAGAAGACATTTTTACAAGTACTGAATTGTTCTTGGTTTACAGGCTTAAAGATATTAAGGGTGGCATTAGTTAAACACTGATTTATGGTAAGACTTTGAATATCGAGATTTGTTACGCTAATACAACCATTTAATCAGTGCATACGAAGAGTGCAGCATTTTTGATCTTGATAAGAACAGCTACTAGGAAACCACAAGCTGCTGTATTCTTGTGAATTTGCAGCTCTTAATCCCGATGCAGGCTCTCTCTCTAGTTTCTATGGTAACTTGTGGATCTATATTCCAATCGCGTTCTCTCGGGCTTGCTGTCCCCAGCGTGAAAGCGAGCCAGCAACACAGTCGTGTGGATTTCTTGACGCTTTCCATTTTTGGAAATGTACGGGAATGGCATAAACTATTGCATACTGGAAGAGGCAGATTAGCTAGATTGAAAGGACAAATTTGAAAGCGGAAATTTGCATGTCGGACACAGACTGTTGTATTTGAATTTCTACAAAACCCTGGCTCGTCGTTACTCCTGAAATATAGACAATGTATTGTACATAATACTCGAGTGCTATCACTTTAGCGAGATCTTTGGCTTATGCTCACTAACTCTCACCGTCTAGTGTATTTATGTAATTCTGTGTATTACAAAGTGTCCATTTCAGGAAAATGGGAACTGCATTAATTTCCTAGCTATGCGCGCCTCTCTAAACAGTGTGATCTATTGATTTGTGTACGATGTGTTTGGAGTGGGGCTGTATATACATATAAGTAGACCCTTCTTACAGACGTCTTCCATTCAACTTGACAGTAATCAGAAGTTCCTAATAGCCACAGCTTGTACCTTGTGGTACCCAGAAACAATTCATTTTACTACGTTATAAAACAAGTCCCGCTGTATTAGAGTTCACTAGACGTAGGTCTCCTTGCATATACCCCTGCAGCAAACCTGCTAGTATAGTCTGGTGTACTCAGATATTTATTCTCCTTGCCTCCAAGTCTGATATATTAGAAGATAATATTTTGGTTTCCTGCCTTTTAAAGTTCTGGCATACCTGTCAATTTCACTTCGTGACTATGAACCAGTCAGTCCCCCAGAGGAGATGCCACAGCCACTATTTTAACATTTTGTTCAATGAAACGGGTCCAGATTTACGATGTCCGATTCTTCTTCCCTTTCACTAGATCGCAAGATATACTCATCAACGCTGTAGCTAATCCTATCCCGTTACTTGTATTTACAAACTGTCCTGACTTCCTTTAAGGCGCAGAGGGCGTCAAAGTGCTGCAAATCAAAATATCAGGTGAATAGGGTTTTTTTTTTTTTTTTTTTTTTGGGTAGCAATTTCATTGACATGTAGACCCTTAATCAAATAAACAGCTGAGTTAACTGCAAATAAAGTTGTTCCCCTAAACTCTGTGTTTGGGGAAACACTGAAATTCCAGAATGCGTGTGGCATTCATTTTCATGTGTGTGTGTGTGGGGGGGGTGGGGTGGGGGGGTGGTGTATGATCCGAGGGCAGGATTGCCCCTACGGTCTATGCAAGCTCTGAACATGACAAGAACTGCGGTGAGGTCAGACCTTACAGAAACTTGCGATCTCCAGGCTAGCTCGGCAACTGCGGGAGCGATCGAGTCAAATCCTCTCCGTTCTCTTGAGAAACGAGTGGCCTTCGTGGGTTTTAAAGGGCAGACCTGGTCCTTAGCTTGTTAATGGAATACACGGCTGGTTAGAGCTCTCCTCATCTCCCCGTTATGCCCCTCACACCGGGCTTCTTTAATCTCCTCCAGCAAAGGTGACACTTGAGGCAGGCAGCCCAGCTTGCAACTGAACGGACCCATCGCGGCTCCCAACACCACAATGCAGCCTCCTGCTAAGGTTTGCCGAGCTCCGCCTAACTTTAGGAGGCCGCTGATCTGCGTGTACTCCTGTGAGCTGCTGGCCGGTCTGCCGCACAAGTGCAGTGTGTGGAAGGCTCTTTTGTTGATGTCTCCAGACGCAAATCCTGTGTTGGAAGTGGCGTAGGAGCTGCTGCTGGTAAGGAACAGCTTCGCCTCGCAAAGGGCACCTGCCTCCCTCCCTCTCTCTCTAGAGAGAGAGAGACGGGCTGTCAGAGATCTCTTTGGGCAGGAGGAACGGTTCCTCGGATCCAAACAACCCACCGCCAGGATCCTTTCTGGGATTCTATAATTGTACACGAAAAAGAGGGTGATGCACCTTCCCAACAAATCTTCCTCTAGCGTGCAAGCCTGTATTTAAAACCTTGGGTCAGGGCGCCCCCTACGCGTGAGCGTGGGCAAGCACCTCGCCTGCCTACGAGCTTCTTAAATAAATAAGGGTGCGTGTGGCTTTTGAACTGCCCACAGACTGTCACAGAGAGAGAGGGGGGTGGGGTGGGGGAGAGAGAGAGAGAAATGCAGAGGCAGCAGCAGCAGTAGCAGCGGCGGCGGCGGCATTGCTCCAACAAGCACTAGTCACTCCAGTCCCAGCAAGCGAGCAGGGGAGAGCCACACACCAACTCAGCCCAAGCCAAGCGGGCGCTAGGCTACCTAGGACTCTCCCTGTGACACCAGAGCACACAAACACACAAAGGGGGAGAGAGGAAAATATAAAAAAGGTAAGAAGCAGCGTCTCACTTATGCCATTTCCGTGGCAGACACCACGAGCTTTGCATTTGATTCTTTTCTGTCTAGATCTGTCTCAAATGTGGGGAAAGGATTAATTTTTTTTAAACAGCTCCAGTGGAGAAAGGATAGCAGATTTGGAGGTGCTTTAACACCCATCTCTCACCAGGCACGCTGTGAAGGCTTATATTCCTCGAAAGGGAGAGAACGTATGAATTCATGTGAGGCTCAAAAATGAATTTAAATCCAGTCCTTACATTTAAATGCCTGTTACCACGCTTTGGGGAGTGTGTGTGTGTGAGGGTGGGGGAACAGGGTGTTTGTAATACTGCGTAATTTTTAGTGGCTTGAATTTTCTTAGGAAGGTTGCTTTAAACAACACACCTCCAAACCTACTCATGAAATGAAGCACATAGAGAAGAAAATGCATCCATGTTAAGAACATGGAGGGGAGGAGGCGAAGAGACACCATAGCGAGATAACATATAGCTGCTACAAGGGCAATGTCCTAGATTTGGAAGGATGGTTTTCTATTTTACCTGTGGGGCATTTTGGCTTTTGGAATAGGATGAGATAGGGAATGTGTTTGATTAAAATAATAAATCTTGACGCAAACCCTCACTAACTGGGAGCTAGATCCTTTTAAATGGAAGCTCAGCCAGTTAACCTATTGTGGCTTTTAACAATGTGATTGTTCTTGATTAGGCAATAAAAGAGCTTGCTTATTGCTTTAACAATCACGGGTGTGCTTGAAAATGACAGCATACGAGGCAACAATTTTAATCCCCAGATTTGTCAATGCTTTATGCAAATTTTTGGAGGTTTAGCAGCGTTAGTTCTGTCTGGGCAGCAGCTAACAAACCAGACGTCCCACCAGGGAAAAAAAAGAGAGAGAGAGAGAGAGAAAGGACCATCTCCTCTCCTAATGCAGCCTGTATTTCAGTAAATGTGCATGACTCCTAAACGCATTTTCCCCATGAATATGCATCGAATGCTTTCTCTCTACTCCAACAGATCTTTTTTCCCCAGTCAAAGCTACGTGTCCATGTAATTTTTTTTTTGCCTTATTTTCTCCCTCCATCAACCCCTTTTGATGCAGGGAAGGATCACCTCACCACACACACAATATCTATTTACAATGAGAGACTCTCTCGCAACTAACTTCCAGATGTCTTTATTGTGTTTTTAGTGACTAATACCAACACACACACACAATCCGTCCGCCACATCTGGTGGGTGTGAATAAGCCCCATGGTATTGGTTCTCTTTGCTAACAGAGCAATACTGCAGTGAAAATGAATGAAACTGTACTGTAATTACCTATTCCTTTGTCTTTGCCTCACGCATGCGCCGGAGAGCAGGGTGTGGAGAGAGGGACAAGTCAGAAAGATCTCTCCATCATTAATCACGCTCATATCAGAATCAATGGAACAAAGGCATTCAGAGATGTTGCAATATACACATGGAAGCCAGGATGTTTGTAGATTTAATCCCCATCACATTCCTCTCCCACGAGCTCAAATAATGTTTTAAAGAGCATAATATTTTGCTAGGATCTTAATTTTTTTTTATTGGAGAATTTAAAGGGGGAATAAATTGCACACCCCTCCAATTCCATGTAATTTTTTTATCCCGGTAACTACGCCATTGTTACACTAAGGAAAATTTTACTGGTTTATTTTTTAATGGTACTAAACCTATGTTTTGGGCGGGGGCAACCTTCTTGCCTCCCAAATTTTGATCAAGAAAAAGTGACCATGAAAAATGAGGTTGCGGGTTTTGCAGAATTCGCTATCATTGAAATGTAAGTCTTCTAGCAAAATGGCCTTTCGAGGTCTGTGCTGCAAATGGGGTAACCATGTTCGGCTGGCATGTCTCTCAATGTTCAGTTTCTTGTGGGAACTGCTGTCTGGACAGCTCGTAGACAAAGGGGTATTATGTAGCAACACTAATGAGGCAGATCCATTTGTGAGTCCTCGTGGCTGAGGACGATTAAGTGGGTTTAATTTATCTACTGCAGTTAAAATCCACGTTAACGATCTTGTTTAAAAAAAAAAAAAAAAAAAAAGGCCATGCTGTGGGGGAGGGGGACACTTGCTGTGACAGCTCCTACCAAGACTCCATCAAGAGGGAGACTCTCGTGGTTTTTAAGGCAGTCTCCTAAAGCACCTCCCTCTATTTTACTGAGATTTCCATGAGACATTTTCTCTCATTCAGATTGTCGCATCTTGGCAGCTGATCTGGTATTTCTCTTTCCACTCTCCTCCGAACACACTCTTGTCAAGGATTATGATGCAGGCTATGCTTGTTTCCTGGTGGAAAACTCTTGGAGGTGGTGCAGATCTTGTAGGCTTTGTAAATTACGACTGTTTAGACGATGTGTCTACAGTTACAGAGCGAGTGGATCTGTATGATTAGCTTCTGCCAAAACGTGTTCTTTGTAGGCGACCCCCCCCCCCCCCCCAAAGCCGCAGTCATTCACCAGACCGATCTTGGCTGTGGATTTTATTACCTCTCCTCAAACCTCACTTATGAGCATTGGCTGGAAATCTCACATTCCCAGGCCTTCTGTCCCCAATGGATGATTACCTCGTACTCTTTAATACTGTCATTAAGGGCACTTGGGGGGGAGGGGGGGAAGCAGATGCACTGTCCATTATCAGAGCCTTTGAATTTGACTGGAGCCTGTGTACGCCTTGGAGTACAGACGCATGCCAGACACACTACCTGCAGGGCTGAACAGACTTCAGACACGCAGACGATTTTTAAGCACAACTGCTTCTCCCCTCCCACCTCCTCCAACAAAAGCCTCGCAGGAGAAGCAGCAGGAGGCTGGGGGCGTGGGTGGGGGGAGCTGTCAGTGAGGCCGCCGCGTCAGCTGCAGAGATGGAGTTTCCAGTAGAAGTACCTCTACCAGCAGCCTCTGTCAATTGGTTCTGGTGCTTAATATAGAGTGGGAGAAGGAGGGAGGAAAATACAACAATAATAATGAATTAATACAACTGGCTTTAAAAGGAGGTGGGAGTAGGGAGGGAGAAAAGGAACAAAGGTTCTTGCGTTTGCTGTCGCTCTATCGTTTCTTACAGGACAGGAACTTCCTATCAAGAAGATGCTTGATTTTATGATCTTCCTCCCTGCTGGATTAGTGAATGAGCAGTGTGTGTATGTAGGGGTTTCAGTTTCAGAGGGAGAATGTTAGCTACATTCCATGGTCTGGGGGGGAAAAAAAACCAAAAACACCCCATGCAGAGACAGGAAAATCATGGTGGTTCTTTCTCTTGGTGTGCCTTAATGTATAAAACAGCTGATTGTGTAATTCAGGGAATTTGTTAGTACATAGCTGCTGGAAGTGCACACCACACAGCATTTTTGTATCTAACTGAACCCCTGAGAATATCATAATTGTATCCCATTAAAATAAAATCTAGGTTAAAACATGAGACTATTCAGTTCTGTTTTTTCTGTGCAGTAATTTTTCTGCCTTTGCTTGTTTTCCTATGGATTTAAACGTGTTTTGTTTAAACAGTGTGTCAGCAAGATAAGTTAAGTGATATGTTATCCCTGTTAACTATTTCTGAAATGAAGATTTCAGTTTTTATCCTCCCACATACCTTGAAAATGTAACCCTGAAATTACATAAGGAGCATGCACTCCTTATGAATTTTGAACCTTCCTAAATTTCCATGAAAATATTTGTGTATAATCACCTTTAAACATGAAGCCACTGGAATAAATTGTATTATCTAACTAATGCTTCATGTATTTGTCCTATCTTCCATTTGTGGATTTTCCCCTAATACAACTAGTCCTGAAAACCTGCAACAGAGTGTTCTGCGTGCTGGACAACTTTTAGTCTGAAAAATACCATTCTGTGACTGTAAAACAGAGCCATTTTTTATTGGACACATCTTTACTGAAAACACCAGTATTACAAAAACCTTTCCTGCAGAACTTCCCCATCTCAACTTGTCTTTATCTCTTTAGCAAGATTACTTCCGGCTTAGTGGCTAAATCAGCTGATGAGACAGTTATCAACTATTTATACAATTAAGACTAACATACACTAATCAAACTTGCATTTCATAGGCCCAATATAGATATGTAGGATATCCTTTGATCAGTGTAGTTTCATTGCACTTTGGATGCTGAATCTTTTGATTTACCTAGAATATTTGTTCTTGTATCCAGTCTTATTACAGATGTATGAATTTATAGGCATTAATAAATATGAATTAGTAAATTAAATAATGTGTGAGAAGTAACATCTAAAAATGAACTGCAGCACCAAATGGCTTAGATTCTTTAATATACTGGAGACTACTCTGGTAACTGATGCAACGATCTTGGCTTTACTGGTCTTATCAGACAAAATTCCTTGAGATGTGCATAATGCTAGTTGCTCAGGTTTATTAGACGTTAGAAACATCAGTGTTCATATTACATAATTAATCAGGAAAGCTATATTTTGAAGAAGAGTTAAGACAGGCTCCTAAATCCATATTCATTCTTGGGCATCCATTTGGCCTTGGGGAGCTGGATCTTGGTTTAGGTCTCTAGATACTACTGTAATTTCTTCTATACTTCCTAAATCTAAAGACTAGATCTTAGTTTCTCAAGCAGGAAAATGGGCAGTAGTAATTGTTCAGATACAAAGAAGTGATGGCTACTTAGTTTTTTCAAAATCATTCTCTCTTCCCTTCCCTGCACAAAGAAGAGAGAGAGGAGGACCATAAAGGACCAAGACAGTTCCAAAGTGTAGATGTGATGGAATAGTTTCTTCCTTGATCAGAGTTTGAGAAACAGAATACTAAGGGGGAGACTCTGACAAGGAATAAGCCAACAAATCAGTGTGAATAGGAGTGAGCCAACAACCAGAGAAGTCAAAGAAGTAATTCCTGAAAGCATTAAAGCCCTGAAAATAGAAACCATATGCAACATAATGGAAGCTTAATGAATTAGGAAATACTTTCAAGACAAAATATTTAAAAAGTTTCTTATGGAGAATGAAAAGAACTTAAGATTCATGTCTAGCCTACAGCATTTTAACATCTTGCTAATCATAACTTTCTTGCTCAAAATAGTGATGCCAACTAAGCATCTTTTTTCAAAATGGAGAAACTTGGTTAGTAGAAACATGTAGATGTTGGTTTTCTGATGTAAAACTCATAACAATTTTTAAAATTGAAACTGATTATGTTTGGAAAAATGTGCACTATTCATATATGTAAAGGGATTTGTATAATAATTGGTGATTTGGTAGATTTTGAGAATTGCCCACTTCCCACAGGATGTCTATAAAATTTTTTTTCAGCACATCAGTAGATATAAAGAGAACTAATTTTCAACATGTGACATAGTCAGAATTTTCCTGAGAGCAAGATGTGTAGTAATTCCTACCTCAAATATGATTGAATGGACTTTAATTCTGGGGAAACAGTTTTAATAACAAAATCCTTCTGATTTAGATTTGCCTTCTTATCTAAGTACTGTCTTCTGATCTGTTTGGTACACTGCTCTGCAAAATGGACCTCGCTAGCTTGCATACATATATTATCCAACTTTCTTCTAGGTTGCAGACTGCTGTGTACCTTCACCATAACTGAAAGCCATATGGCACTGTCAGTTATATGCTACATAGTTTGAATTTTAAGCTGGAAACATAAGTGTCACATGATTTATGTGAGAATATCCTGCTGATCCCGGGATTTTTCATTTTAGTTGTGTCCACCACATAGGAAGTTGGATATCCTTTTGTAACTAACTCTATGTGAATCTCTCCTCTAGCTATTCAGAGAACAGCACCCATTTGGTGCTGTATACCATGGGCTCTGGCCAAGTGAATTTCAATATTAATTAATTATAGGCATAATCTCAAGGGACTCAGCACTAACACTGAAACTTTTAAATGTAATAAAATAATCAGATTTTCACCTCCCCTCTTCCCTCATTCTACAGGTATCTCATTACAGAATAATTACTTATAATGTGTTAGAATAACAACTATAGTGACTTTACTTGCTCTGAATAGGAGATACTTTAATGCTCCATTGAAGCATAACTCTCAACTACTGGCAAAAGTCAAGTGGCTACAATATAAATCCTGTAATGTTTCTTTAACAAGGATTCATTTTAATGGCAAAAATGTGTGCCATAAGCACCAAGTGAAAAATAGAAGTTGCTTTATGTGAAAGTAGTAAATTCAGTGACTAATATCCAGGTTACATTTAAATAAACCCTAAAATACTCAAAGGGAGGACTCTTTTGGTTGCGTAAGGCCTTATACCTTCACAGAAAATGCTAAATTGACAGTTGTAACTCTTCCTTTTATTTAATTGATGCCTTGATGGAAAAAGTAGAAATAGAGGCCTGTGTTCAACATTATATGTTGGAATTACTGACAAGTTTAGAATCAAACTAGTATTCAAACAGCAAGGTGCAATATGTGATCACATTCTAGACAAAGCTAAAATGGCTACAGGGGCACAGAGGGCAAACAAAACAAATCTACAGACACAACAGACTAACAATAACAGGGCTGCTACACATCTCTCCTTACTATCGGACTACTTAGTAAATATGCAGAATGTGATCACCAACTGGGAGGTAGAAATGCAGAGCATTATGAATGGGTAGTAAGCATGCCAGAGACTGAAACCAAATCGCAGCACCCAGATCCATCTCGTCTGTCCCAGATACCCAGGAATGCAAGAGACGTACTTCTTCAAACTCTCAGAAATAATAACACTTCCTCAAAGCAGAGAAGAGTATAATTGTGGGAGAAAGCACAATAGTATAGAGTAAATTGCTACTGAACTGGCAATGGACATTGACCAAAAAAGAGAGGACAATTCACTATTAGTATTAAGGGCTTTACTGGGCAAATGTTTGATGTACTGAGGAATTGCACACAAATACCTCAAAGCAATTTTTTTTGTTTTGCTGACTGGGAAATGTATGCAACTATTGGCAGATGTGTGTGTTAGTTGATTACTGCTGTGAATGACTTATTTGCTCCATGCTTGTTCTGAGGGGAGCAAAATTACACTGGATAGGGAGGAAGGAGAGAATGGGCAGAGGGGAAAGCAGTCCCTCTGGGAATCTCACCTTCTCCTAATGTGACTGAGGTAAATGGGGACGACCTAGTTAATAGCTGCTCTAACAGTATGGCTCTGTGTGCAGACTGAAGCTGGCAGGGTAGGGGCATCCTACTTAGAGCAGCATCAGTTAGTTCTGTGCACGCACTCACATCAGAGTAGGCATGGCCCATGCTGCCACTGCTGGGAATATGTGCCTGGCTGTGGCATGGGCTAGAGTTTCCTGTGGATCTCTGCTTTTTTCTCTTTTTCTTCATGTCTGCCAGCATTTTGCACTGGGATGCATTTTCTGTTTTGCTTCAAAGACTGGAAATAAAGATCCTGTCTCTTTATACAGCTACTTAGTCTCTGCCATAATCTAAGAGGGAGGATGGAGATGGGAGCATGCTGCTGACTAATCATTTGCAGTGTGCATGCAATCACTTTGGCCGGGACTGTCCTTTCATAGGTTTCTTCACTACCAAAGCTGAAAGGGTGGTGATGTGGTGTAGTGCTGCCTTGTGGCATTCTCTCTTTCCCTGTCACATTGCAGAAGCTCTTCTATGATTCTGCACAGAAGCTGCTTGACTAGGTTTGTGGAGAGATGTCTTGGGGCAGTAAAGAGCAGGTCACTGGTCATATTCCATGTTCTCTGTGGACTGGCTAGATTTTGGTGTCAGATTTAATGCAACTGTTAATGGCATTAACACTCTGCCTTCCCTCCATGATTTCTACTGAGCACCTCCAGGGGGCCTAGCCAATGGCACCATGGCACTTCCAGAGCCATGTTGCCAGAATGAAGAGCGTGCAGCTGAGCAGTTTGGAGATACAAGTCATCCATGTAGATGACTTATCTCTATGGATCTGGTATTGTCCTTCCTGTGGATATGAGAGTCTGGGAGGCCTGGTCCCCTTCTCACGCCACATTCCTACCTCCAGAAAGATTTTTTCCATATTAAAGAGGCAATTTACAGTTTAGAGATCTCAGTAGGATCACCCACAAAAAACCTGGAATCTAGCTTGTGTGAATACATTACTTTACCTGTTTAATTCATTCTTATGTAGAGGGCTTCCTGTAAATGCTATCTCTTGCTTCTTAGGATGCAGGAGTTGAGGAACATCACATCATCTCAGAATAGAAAGCTGGAAGATCCAATTTTAAGCCCAATTGCCCCACCTTAATTGCACTGTCCCAATGAACAATATATTTTTCAGAACTGACGTCAGTAATTGCTGGCAGGCTCAGTCAAGTACTGTAGTTCACTAGAAGGTATTCAAGAGTTCTGTTCATAGAACATTGAATAAAGTCACTAGAATAGCTCCAGAAAATGAACAGCACAGTAGCTTTTTTCATAGGCATTTGAGTAATTATTAGGTCATAGAAAGTTCAGCTGTCAATGCTCTCTCTAGATGAGTCACGTACTGACAAACAGATATATAAACAAACTATTGATAGTTATGGAAAGAGAAGTGTGGAGTTCCTCATAGCAACTCAAACTTTGCTGAACGGTGTACAGTATTGACAGAGTCCTTTAAGGCATGACATCTAAGTTCTTGTGGTAATGGGTCACTTCCCGCAGTTGGTAGCTTGTTTCCAAGTGCTCAAACTTCGCTGCATAACATTTGAAGGTATTTCTTTGTGTGAACTTCTCTTTTAATAGTACTGTCACCAAGCAATATAGCCAAGCACAAACATCTCCAGGTTAACAAACCACTAGACATTTTTGTAAGGTCTCTCTTGTATAGCTGCTATAAGAGCATTGTGGAGTTAGACTTGGGCCCAAATGTTCCCCTCTGTTTGGAGCCAATATGTGGAAGCAGCTCAAAAGTTGGGGGGAAGGAGTGGAGTTTATATTGCATGTTCCTCCACAGCTATTTGGGAATAAAGTTGGTTATGTGGGGCAAGAAGTTGAATAGCCCTCTAGTCACTACCCCCCCCAAAGGAAGAAAAAAATTCCCCCAAACAACCTGAATCCTGTAAAAGGACAGGAACTGCAATCCAGAGGAACTCCAGTAAAGAAATACACTGGGGAACCCTGACAGTGTCTCCATAGGCTGATAATAGAAATGTTTCCTTCAGCAGCTTCCCCGAACTTTCTGTAAAGAGCTCTCTTTGGCATGAAAGCTCAGGCTTCCTCCTAGTTAAAGGATAACGTCTTAGGTAAAGTGTGCGCCAGAGTGTCATGCTTCACAAAAATTTGTTCTGTGGTGATATGCCTTGGTCTTCCCACCCACCCAACTACCATATACTTTGTGGCAGAATGGTGATGTTTTTGTACATATGAAGACCAATGCATTTTTATTTAAAATATTCATTGGTCTTCAACAAAACCTAGGTGCACATGACTTTTTAAAACATTTGAAAAGGCTGGGTGGTTAATCTTGGAGTTACTACTACTAATAAAGAGCTTCATGAAGTCTCTAGCAACTATAAATTCTTCAGGAATGTGTAACCTACTCTCTAAACTCCATAAAACTAAGTAGCTCTTCTTTAAGGAGCTTACAGCAGACATTTTATCAACATGCTGAACAGAGCCCAACAGCAGTTCTGAAAGAAATTGATTGCCTCTGAGTGGTAAGGTTGTAAGTCTGCAGGCTTTGCTGGCAGAGCTTACAATGCCTGCTGGTGCAACCCATCCTATGGCTCCCTGTGCAAGGTGCTGACCACCATGGATGTTACAAGGTACTCTGATTTTATCTACAGAGTTCCTTCTCAAAGTCTACACACTCTATAGTGATCATGAGAGTAGGGCAAATAACTGATTTTTTTTCAGTTTGTTGGCAATTTCAGAAAAATCAAAAACAATTTGTTCTGGGATAGACCGAACACAAACATATTTTAAATTTTTTTGGCAAATTGAAAAGTTGAGAAATTCATTTTGTGGTGAACAAAACATTTTGTTCAGCTCAAAATGAAACCCTTTTCAAGCTTTTTTTTACATTTTTTAAAAAAACTTTAAAATAAAATTAAACAAAATTTCAAAATGAAAAGTTGTTTCATACCAAAAATCAAAATGTGTTTTGTTTTGAAAATGTCAAAGTGAAAAAGTATTGGATTTTTTTTAAAATGAACAGTTCAGTGAAACTTACATGAATTCATGAAATATTCACTATCACCAAATCTGCTTTAAAAAAAAAAATTTGGTAAGTAAAATTTTGTTGGGCTCCATTGACCACTTCAGAGTCCTTTCAACTCTTGCAGAGCTGGGCCTGTGGACCTTTTCCTGTTTATGTGACGCACTTGCTACAAATGAAAGAACCACATGTGCCAAAATAGGCTCAGGTTTTACTGTCTCCCCACAAGGGTGGGGAGGAGGAGACAGCAGCCAGCGGTTGTGTAGAATGTAATAAGATGTTGTTGTTTATAGTAAACAAAATGGACAGCTTTTCTTGTATAACATTAATATACTTGTATATCCATGTGACAGGCAGGGATATGGGATTAGAATTAAACCTTAATTCTGATTTCATTTCCATTCTAAACTCTAAACAAGAGTTGTTAGATCATAGTAGTAAGTGTGTGTGCGTTAACGTCTAACTCAATTCTCTAGGTTATGATATTGTCAACTTAAATGCTTTAAATTCCATTTAAGAGCAAGCTAACACTTCTAACAAAATGTAGAAATCTTTCACCCCTTCAATCAGCATAAAGGTTTCTGCATCTCTAATCTTTTAGAATTTGAGGACATGTTAATTGTGAGTAATCCTTACTGATTGAAGATGTTCAGGGAACAGCATTTTGATTTTTTTCCTTCCCTTTCTAAAACTGATTTTGGTTTTTAAGGGTAACGTGGTGGCTTGCCTATACCGACACTTTCTAATTTCCAGAACAATCAGACCTCTGTGATTCTTGTGGTGTATTAAACAAATCGCTGAATTAGTGAATATATATCACGATGAATGGCAATTGCTTTCCAAAGTGCCTGTGTAGTGGGAATCGACATCATATTACAATGGGTATGGGTTGTTTGGCAAGCTTGTTCAGGGTAGCTATTAAGTAAAGGGCTCCATCCTGTTTGCCTTATATTGCTTGCACTAAAGCAGGTAGCACACTTTCTTTGGATTTGTTTTAACTGCTTGAAACTGCCATCGTGCTTGATTAGAGTACAGCATCTATAGATGATGGGTGACATTCGCATGACTGCTCTGAGAATTCATTATGAATGCTGTCTAGACAAATGCCATGCTTGGGCCAAATGAATTCATGATGGCAAACTTCTACAGTAAACATTTCCCAGCTACTTCTGATTGAGATAAATAAATTGAAGATAGAAGGCAAAATTCTGATTTCAGTTACAATCTTGCGACCACATTGGCTTCAGTGCGATTGTTCCCAAGCATAGCACTTGGTCCAGCATGCTTGGCATTGTCTGCTGTGGTAAATCAGAGAGTCAGTAGCAATGTCGGATGAATACTTGCATCGTATAGTAAACCTGATGGTTAACAATTAAAAAAGAAATACTGTAAATGCTTTGGCAAACTTTAATTAAACCAGCTTTGTGATTCTGGTCCCTGATTTAATTAGCTGGGGAGGCAGTTAAATATAATCCTGTGATTCTGGACTACTTTGGCTCCCCAGCTAGTTAAATCCACTTGCAGTTCCTAAGAGACTAAGTTGTCAACGTTAAATATCAAGGTTTAGAACACTTCCTAGCTAATTTTACTGCACGTTTGCCAGAAATACAAATGTGCCACTTTAATCTTAAATATTGCATCTAGCACTCTTGTAAAAGTGCTTTACAAAAGCTGGTAGGTATTTTCCCTGTTCTCTGGGTGGAGAAACTGGCAAATAATTGTATTTCCAGTTACTGACTGGTATTATGGCTTCCATCATTTGAGAGGATGCACGCAGCCTTAAGACTTCCTAGTGTGGACTCTGCACAGAATAGGTTAAGCTCCAAATCTGAGGTAGATTCTGTCCCCCTCCCACATTCAATTTAATCAAATTTAACTGATTAATACGGGGTGTAAGGCAGTGCGAAAGGGAGAGAGTAATTTGTGAGAGAGTTCAAGTAATTCAAAATAATCTTTAAATTTGATTTATAAACTCTCTTGGTGAGATATAGACATTCCCCTATGATGGGCCAGATACTCTGCTTTGCTAACAGCTCTTTGCACCACCAGGAAAGCGCAAAGGAATCTTAAATCTGTCCAAAATGAGCAGCTGAGGATTCCTCTGGCTTGTTTTTGCTATTTAATATTCAAAATGTGTTACTTAGTTGTGATGGGTCACAAGCCACATGAAACAGAAGTGTTGTCCTAATGCATGAGCATGCAAATGTGTCTGATGCAAACACACGGGTGACTTTGGTATTTGAGAACTTTTGAGTTATCATCTTGCTCTAATGTTCACAGAACTTCAGGCACAATTGAAGAAAGCGTGGGTGAAGTACATTAACTTTACAAATTGAATGACCATCGGTAAAATTTTCAAAAGCACATAAGCCCCATTTTCAAAAGTTCCTGAGGCACTTAGGCCCCTAAGTCTCATTTCAAGTCAATGGAATTTAGTGTCTGAAGTCACTTAGGTGCCATTGAAAAATTTTACACCATCACACATTGGACCCCAGAATGAAGTCTAGTATTGTACACTTGTGCAGTGTTGACTTGAAAGGGCAACAGTAGCATACACTGTAGCCTAAACTATAGGCTGCAGAAATGTATTCTTGGGATGGTCCATAGAGCAACAAGAGAATTAAACGATACACAAAGATTTGCAACACATGGTTGGTCAAAATTAATAGTGTCATAAGAATAGTTTTGAAGATTGAGCCTGGTACAGGTTTTGGCTAAGCCTAAAGAAATCCCTCGTTTGTGTTTTTAAATTGTTTGAACAGGCTCAACGCTTGGCAGAACAAACACCGTTTTCTGTGCAGGTAAGTGGCTGAAGTGATATTTCCAGTCGCATACCACAGGCTAACCAGGCTGCAGCTGCACAGCACTACACAATTGACAAAAATTGTAAACCTTTTGTCCCTGAAGTAGACCTGATATTTATTTAATTTCCGTACCTGCCCTTGTTTGCTTACTGGAAATTTGCAGCATGCTCTTAAACATTTACAGGATTCACATGGTATAAGAAAGCAAAGATTCGTGTGCATTTGCCAATGTCTTAGTTTCACTGGAGGTGGGAAGTGTTCACCTATATGCCAGTTTCTAACAACGAAAATATTAAGCTGTCTAGTCTCTGAGGCATGCACAAAAGAGTTGTGATAGCATTACTTCCATGTATTAGGGCTACTAATTTGACTGTAAAGATTGCATTCAGATCCATATGTATGTGTGTCTGGGGCGGGGGGAGAGAAATAGAAGACGCTACAGGCTTGACCCTGATTTTATTTATGCCATTGTAAGTCATGACTATTTCCATTGAAGCCAGTTGAGTTATACCAGTATAAACAAGTGCAAATAAAATCAAAATGAGGTCTCAGAGCTACAGTTGAATTTTGGATGAATAGAAAGAAACTGTCTGAAATAGTCACTGGGCATGCTCAGTACTGATATGAGTACAAAATATATTCGTTTGTTTGTAACCACAATATACAGACACTTGCAATAAAGCTAAAGAAAAAGAAACTTGCTTATCTTCATCCAACACACTGACTCCTGTGCATCTTTCTCTTCTCCCTCCCCCACAATATTTATTTTAGTGGATTGACTCTTTGCACAAAAGGTTCCTACATTAACTTGTAACAGGACAGTCTCTAGTAGGTTCAAATATACTAGTTCTGTTCATGGTCCTTCATTTATTCCAGTACACTAAATGCAAAGTCAAAGAAAAACTAATATAGTAGTCCAATACTGATTCCATTGAAGTTAGGGTCAAAAGTCTCATTGATGACAGCAGAAGCAAGGTTGGCTCCTTTATCTCTAGAGGACACCTATCTGTAGCAATGCAATTGCGCCATGATGGGCAGTTAGGTCAGGAAAAGCCATAACTTAGAACAAAGCTGCTGTAGGACGGGATTCTTCTGAGCAGTGGCAAAAGTCTCCTGCACCATGCCCACACAGTCACTTCCTAGTATTAGATTTGAAGGCCCATATAACGGGTATAAAGGGGCTGTAGGGCACACATAAACCCCTTCCTCTCAAATACCCCAGTGCAGGGGGCCTGTATACTAGGAACAGAGGTGATGGTGGTGTGTATTGAAGGAAGGGGAGTGTATAGCAGGAGAATAGGGGGTGTGGGCAGGGTAATCCACATCGCTGCAATAGACTTCTGCACAGAGGCCATTGAAGCAGGGGTGTGTGTTAGATTAGCCTCAGGGCTGCTCTAGCTTGCGCCTGGGGCTGCCTCAACCTCCTGTGACTAGAGTGGGTGACATTGTTTGCCTGAAACTTTTTTTGCTGAAAAATGCAGATTTGGGTTGACCGAAACAGTTCACAAAGCCATGTTAGTTTCCGCTATTATTATTATTATTACCTAAGCAAACAGAAATGGTTCGACATTTCTGGAATAAACCATTTAGCTTTTTTTAGGCTACATTCACAAGGAAACCACTGACATTCACAAAATAAGGGTTGTGGTGGTAGTGCCCTGTAGCCCAATGGTTAGTGCACCTAGCTGGGAGTGGGGAAACCCAGGTTTGAATCCCAACTCTGGAGCCAGGAACTTGGGCTCAGATTTGCCACCTGCCAGATGAATGCCCTAACCATCAGACTATTGGGCATTCTGGGGGTATTTGGGTATTCTGGGGTCAGCTGCTCTCAATGTCTCCTGTTGAAGCTATTCCACTTTGTATAAATATTAACTGGAACCTGTCCTGTCCAAGGCTATTGTCATTGTCTATCTGTCTCTCTCCCTCTGGATCAATAAATATTGAAGTATTTCATGCTTCAGTAGGAGTGATGAAAAGAGATCTGTCCCAGAATATCCAATATCCCACTGATTTGGGCACTCACCTGGAAGTGGGGGGAGTTCTGAGTTCAAATACTTCCTCCAGAGTGGGGATTCAAACCTGGGTTTCCCACATGCAAGGTGAGTGCCCAACAGTTTGGTGATAGGGTATAGTGGGGGCACCATTTTGTGAATGCCAGGGGTTCCTAAATCTCCTTGGCAGTCCAGCACCTTTTTATTTAAAAGGGGGGAAAATGCCAAACACAAAATAATTTTTCCCAAACGCTTTGATTTGCTTAAATTCTGAAAATATTTGATTTCAGGTTCCGCCCAACTCCCCCCCAATCCACCCAACTTCCAGAACTGCCAGTAAACTGAAAAATGAGTTAGGCCTGGTCTACACTACCCCCCAAATTCGAACTAAGGTACGCAACTTCAGCTATGTGAATAACGTAGCTGAAGTCGACATACCTTAGTTCGAACTTACCGCGGTTCAGACGCGGTCCACACGCGGCAGGCAGGCTCCCCGTCGACTCCGCGGTACTCCTCTCGCCGAGCTGGAGTACCGCAGTCGACGGCGAGCACATCCGGGATCGATTTATCGCGTCCAGACCAGACGCGATAAATCGAACCCGGAAGTTCGATTGCCAGCTGTCGAACTACCGCGGTAGTGTAGACCTGGCCTTAGTAGCACACTTCTAACAGCAGCCACCCATCTGTCCATATGCTGGCCTGAGCAGTGGTGCAGCAAATGAATCTGGCCTGGGATGAACTGCCTGTGTGTTCATAAGAAGTCCAATCAGGTTTTAGTAAGTGCTACTGGAGAGCTGTAGCACAAGCAACAGGAGTGTAGGATGAAGTGCTAAAAATGCTTGTCAGAATTGAATTCAGAGTTAACATGCCCTAGGAAATTTCTGCATTTCCCCACAACGTATTATGTGAATGCTGAAGATTAAACTCTAGAGCTAAGCAGCACTGATTTTTCATAGGAAACGTCTGACACGTATAACCCAGTTATATTTGACATAATTGGTGTGCCCCTACCAAAGCCTTTTCTGCCAAGAGACAGAAAATAAACATGAACTTTAGAATCAACCCTGAAGTTTATACTGAAGGATTAAAATGTACTTTCATCTGCAGCAGTTGAGAGGGAAAAATTGTCTCCACTTTCCAGCATGATGTGACTAGCCACTTTCCACAATTCCATCTTCGTGGGGGCTTTGGGATGCAAGGCCTTGAAACTTGCAACACTGCACAATCCTTAAGGGCTAATGAGGATTTGTGGAAAACCAAAAGAGCCCAGCAGTATGACAGCTCATGGGATACAATGACTATACTGTGAATTATTTTAAAATTGAATAATTCTAGTGGGTATTTGGTGGCATCCCTTATAGCCCCAAGTCTTCCATACTTGTTCTCTGATCAAATGGGGGATTTTTGAGGGAGGCAAATTTGTCTAAAATCTCATCAACAGTTTTGAGTGCAGTAGTGATATAAAAATACTTATTTTAAATTCTATTTATTTATTTATTTATTTAATTTATTAAGAGGGCTATAGCCAAAAAAGCTTGAGATTTGAAACTTGGCAATGACATCGTCTTAAAGGCTAATGGCTTTGCTTGGATTTGTAAATCAAATTCCTATCCAGGCATATATTTCCCTCACTCCCTCTTCAAAAATACCATGAATGTTTGAAAATAGCAAGCTGAACACACTCAGAAGATGTTTTTCCAATAAAATCTGTAGGTGTATCCTTAGCTATACTGTGTATGTTTAGCTAAGGACTTGATACTGCTTCAGTTTAAGTAAATGGCAAAACATGAGTTGAAGTCCTGCCTCCCCCTCCCCACCCAAAAACGTCTGTGGCCAGAATTTCACTCTGTTTCTAGAACTTCTAGGATTTTTTTTTTTTTTTTTGGTAATTCAATCCCTTTTTGGACTCAAAATGTTTATTGAAAAATGTGACCTTAAAAAAATTATAAAACTTTTTATCAAAAACTTTCATTTCTTTTTTTTCCAAATTTGTGTTTAAAAAAATTAATTTTGAAAAGACCTTGTGATGTTTAGTGTGTCCTAGTTACATTGTGGAATTTTTGAAAAATATTTCACTTAAAAAAAACTTATTTTGCAAATTAAAACCAGTAAATGAAAACTTTCCGTAAAAAAAGTTCTGTTACAAAGACTAACACAATGAAAATGATTTCAAAATGTTTGAATTTTTTAAGAAAACTGTTTTGATCAGCTCTGCTATTGACTTACCAAGAGTGCACTAAGGTTTCAAAGACCAAATTTGTAAGTCAAATGATAACTTGCTTCAGAAGGTGAAGTATAGAGCTTGCTTTGATCTGCCGCAACTCTTGGTTTCCAATGGACATTAGCTTATTCAAAGTATACTGCTTGATAAAACTAAACAAGATCAGTGATCAATAAATGAACATATTAAAATATTTGAATTAAAAACAATCACTATCTTTGTGTGCTGATACATAACAAACTCAACATAGATGAACCAAATAATGTAACATACTCCTTAGTCTACATACATCTGATTCATTATGAAAGATTCCAAAACTTTTAGTAAAGAAGGGTCTGATCTTGAAAATATTGTTAAGCATAGGGCTTAGTAGTTTTGATTCACTCTGCTTAGAAGCATTTCTAGGATTGGTCCTAGATAAATTCAGGTATTACACAGCCACCCCTAGAATAGAATGTCAGCCATTTTGGTCCAGCAACACCATGCAAATCTCTCTTAAGAAGGGAAGTGAAGAATATTAACTAGGCAGGATATAGTTACCTAAACTTAAGTCTGGCCTTGGCACTGAGGCAATACCCCTACCCTTGTGAAACATTCTACTCTGTTATGAGGCTGATCAAGCAATTACATGCCCATCTCTTCTAATAACTCATCAGTCATGTCTACCCTACAATGACACCCAGTGCTAGATCTCTTCTACATATGTACAGAGACTAGATTTTTAAAAAATATTACTACTGCTGTAATTTTTGAGAAACCAATTAGGAGCAAGCCTTCCTGTTCCAAACAATGGGTGAAAGCTGGACAACAGTTGGAAATATCCTAGCCTAGTAAATTTAGGCCTCTGTCCATTCATTTTCTTTGAAGTCATTAAAATGAGTATCAATGTTTCAATACTAATAACGGCTGCATAATACAGACTATTGAATGTCTTTATTCAGTTGTTTAAACTGAATAAAAAAGTACTGTACATAATCCAGCTGTGAGTGTTGCATAGACGTGTAATGCAAAATACGTTGAATGCGTCTTCTCTAATTTTATTTAAATGCTTTGATTTAGTGAGCTTAGCTCTCTATAAATGGCTATACATTCTAAGTTCTTAAAATGAGTCTGAACTTTTAAATTACTGAATACTTAAAATTTGTATCCATATGTTGACTTGAGAAATTGCAGGAGAGGGGTCTTGTTCTATCCAGCTCATTCATTATATTAGACTTGGACAGGTGCACAGGTCTTGTATAAATGAATGACATGAGTGATTTTCAATCTCTAATATAAATGTTGACTTCGCAGGAGTCAGTTCTCTAATATGGATCACATATATGCAATACTGTTATATCATATCATAATGGTGTTTTAAGACTTTGGCTCCAAATCACTTGAGGCGCTAGTCACTAATTGATAGTACTGCCTATCCGTAAAACACATTTTGCTTGGCTCCCAAAGAATAAGGGAACTTAATCATGTTAATGATACAGTGTAATTTTATATTCAGATAACAAGTACTGTATAGATGAGCATATTTGTTTCCATTATGTTTGTCAGGGATATGAATCTATTAATAATAATGGTCTAAGATGAAATTAAAGTTTTGCGAATAACGTTTCAGGAGATTGTGATCAGATGGAGTAATCCAGTCTACTGCTTGATTAAGGCAATGTGAATGCCCTTTAGGTCTGAGCTCAGATGGTTAGCCTGAGCTACGGCCTGTGCCACAATGTCCACACTGCTATTTTTAGTGTGTGAGCTCGAGCTAAGATAGTGCAAGTCTGTCTACCCAGGCTGAGACACCTCTCAGCTGCAGTGTAGAGATACCCTTAAGGGCAGGGCCGGCTTTAGGCCAATTCCCCCGAATCGGGCCCTGCGCCCACGCCTAACAGGGCCACGTGCCCTAAAGAAGAGTGCCTAACTTAGGCGCCTTTTAAATTTTTACTCACCCGGCGGTGGTCCGGGTCTTCGACGGCACTTCGGTGGCGGGTCCTTCACTCGCTCCGGGTCTTCAGTGGCATTTCGGCGGCGGGTCCTTCAGTGCCACGGAAGACCCGGAATGAGTGAAGGACCTGCCGCCGAAGACCCGGACCGCCGCCGGGTATTCGAATCGGGCCCCGCACTTCTTAAAGCCGACCCTGCTTAAGGGCCTCATTCAAAACTTGAAATCAGTAGAAAGACTTCTATTGACTTCAGTGGGTTTTTGATCAGGCCCAAAGGGCTGCTATGGCTTATCATAGTAAGAAAGTTGGGTGTGTGAAAGGAGCCTTTTGTGAGAACTGGAAGATACAGATTCTATATTAATTTTGTAGCAGAACTCCATTTTAATAGTATCTGGTCACTACAAAAATCTAGTGTGGATGTTAACAGTCCCCTGCACTCTTCTGGAACGACAAACCTTTCTTTCTAAATTGCAACAAAGTGAGTTTCCAGTGTGGGTCAAATGCAAATCTTGTTTATGAAAAAGCTGCTAAAGACAACTTCATTTTTAATTTCAATGAAAGAGGCTCTTTGGTGACCTTTGAAGACACGCCAATGGAATCTTCCAGCACATGCCTCAGTAAACAACAAATGATTCAGTGAGGTGCTCTAACAAGGATTGATGTGTCCACCCAATTAGAGGGATATAAAGAGTTCTCCGTTGAACTTCTGAGTTCATTTAGGTTGCTCTGTCATTTCCACAAACTAATGCTGAAGCACTGCTTGAAGGATATTGTTGGCATCAACAACTGACTTGTGCGTTAATTCTTATGTATAACAAGTGTTATTCTGTCCATGCTGAAACAGCTACTTTTTTTTTTTTAAATCTGAATATTGGAATGAAGCCAGCCATTACTCTCAACTCAAGGACTTAAGTACAAGAGCTTCTCTAAATATAGCATAACTATAAAAACATCTGAGAAGGCTCTTAAACTGTAAACATCTATTTTCAGGTGTTTATAACTTTCAAAATTTACTTTTTGGAGACCAAGTTTTTCATGCCAAAATTATGTGGTTTTGGTTTTTGTGCGTGGAATGCTCTTGGTACAACGAGGTTATCTCCAGTGGTCAGATGGAGCAATGCATGGAAAGTTCATCAAGAACTTTCAGACTGTTTCCTTTTTCTTTTGGAACATTTCTTCCATTTTCCATTTTAGCCCAAAGTGTTGACTTGTATTGCTTCAGAATGAGTTTCCTCATGCCATCTTAATATAAAATGAGAAACAAAGGCCATTTTCTCCAACTATAGAGAATTTCCATTCCTGAACAAGCACACTATGTGTCTTTTATAGAACAATATTTAAAGCAGTCATATGAGGGACATTAGGCAGGACATTACCAAAATACAACAAACCACACAGAGATCAGGTTACATTTTGTTATTTCAGCCAGGTACTCAGTGGTGTGACTCCTACATTAGTGCCTGAAGCACTTCAGGGTATGCTCTTAAGTCTTGTAGACACTATTTAAGCCTTCACTGTGACAAAATGTTGCAATTAAAGATGTACTACCTTAACTACAGTTCCAGCAAAAGAAAAGTACATCATGTGCTGTACAGGGTGCACTGAAAGTTCAGAAATACATGACATTGGCATGTGTGTAATTCTGTTTCCCAGACTATAAATGAAACACTAATTTATGAAGCAAATAATCTAAATCTAGCAGCAAACCATTACAATATAGCACATCAAAAGAAGAGCAGCTGTTCTGCTTTTTACTTGTAAACCTGTGAGGAGCCAGCATACATGTAGGAGGATGGACCTGTTGGGTTGTAACGGATAGATGTGTGGACCTCATCTCTGCAGAGAATGATTTAACTATTTCCATGGGGTTTTTTTATGGGCAGTTCTTCCCTTAATTATGATCATCAGTGATTTAATTCAGATACAATTATAAATGTTTCATATGCATAGCATTTTGCAGGACCAGCTAACATAAAGTCTTTGACTGTTTAAAAAAAAGAACAAACACATTTTTCCTAAGAGAAAATCTACCAGGTCTCTTCTGAACCCTTTTGTCATAATGTGTATTTGGCTTTACAAGGGAAGAGGAAATTAATACTCCAAAACACATCATCAACATTTAATGAAAGGCCCTAATATCTCATTTTATTACTTACAGATTATAGAGAAGTTTAACACTTAAATGATAAACCATCACTTCCTTTATGCAGCAACATGAAAACTAAACGTGAGATAAACAGAAAGAAAGATATACTGTAATATATAGTCCTTACCTTTTCATACAATAAAAGTTCTAAATATATCAGTGTGATGGGGTATACAACCCCACACTGGGCTGGAAAGGGTTAAAGGACAGTACTGGGCCCAGGTTGCCCCACACCTCTGGCCCTGCACATTATTAACTGGGTTGAAAAAGGGAGCAGCCCAGCTCAGAACGGGGAGGCTGGAGCAGAAGGTTCCTGAGAAAGGGGCTGGAGAAGCCTCCCTGAGGGAACAGTACTATACGCTGAGCGTAATTGGGGTTGATCGTTTGGTTTCTTTTTCTTTTACCTTATCTGGGACCAGAAGCTGAGGGAGGAAAGCAGCAGGAGGAGGTGACCCAGGGAGGGTAACCCTTTAGAGGCTAAACATCTAGGGCCCTGGGTCAGATCCTGGTGGAGCAGGCAGGCCTTGGCTCCCCTACCACTGCCCCAACTACTGGGTGGCCGCCAGTCACTAGGCTACCCAGCCCTCCAAGGACCCTATTGCAATTATACAATATAAAAACAATTCACTTTACTTAAAAAAAAAAAAAAAAGGAGGGGTGGGGGAGGGAAAGAACTGACATGTTAAAAGTAAGTTAATTGAAGCCAGCAATTGTAAAGCCTGATGTAGGCTTTCTCCTGAACAAGCTTAGCCTACTTTGCTTGGATTGGCCTACTCTTGATTTTAAGTTCAACAGAAGACTATCGTGTTAATGAATTCCCTATGTGTGAGATTATTTTGTTTAACTTTTTTGTGTGTCCATTGTTTATGGAGTTTTGGGTCACTGACCCACTAGCAATTCAATAGTATACAATTCAGAGGTCCAAAGTGTACATATCGGTCTTGTCATTGGCCTTTGTGTCCATAAACTTATTTGCTGTTGTCTAGTCACAATCATGGTTGCCAAGTATGCCTGCATGCCAAAGCCTTGAGTATATAAATGAACCAATATGTGTTTAATATTGAGGTTTTTTTGTTTAAGGCTTTGGCACAGGAAAATGCTGAAACTAAAATTCTGAATTAATTTCAGTAACACCATATTGTAGTGGTGACTGAAATACCATCTTTAAAGAATGAATAATTCTAATAGAATCAGATTGAACATTCAGTAGGGTGGAAGAACTGAGTTGGAATTCGTGCATCTGATGCTACTTCACTGCTCTTCACATTCATTTAGAAAATACTTACACTTAGAGGTCTTGTCTCTTTTGTCTCTATATATTACTTGCTTACATGTGTTATTTCCTACTGCATCACACCTTCCCGTCCCTGAAGATATAGTAATGAGTGCACTGTTACCTGGTAGGCATACAATTAAATGCCTTAACAATTGCAGAGTATCCTGGACCAAGCAGCTGCTCTTTTTAGTTGGCCAGTGCCACTTTGTTAACTGGAACTTGTTGAAATTCTCTTGTGGGTCAGTTAACCCCCTGGGTTTGATTTTTTTTCTACTTATGGTTAATTATTTTCTAAATGAATACCTCAGAGCAGGAGTTTCAAATCCTCTATAGGATTTGGATTAGCCCCATTATTGGAGTTTTAATTTGTAAATGCCTTGTTTTTAAATATTTGGAGGAAAATTCTTTCATATACATTTCATTATGTGCCCCCAAATCTTGGGCTGGACACACTGTGTAAGCTTGAATGTTTAAAATAGAACTTAACCACTTTAGTTTATAAACTCTGCTGCATGCAAAAGTTTATAATTTTTATAAAAAAACAGGAGTACTTGTGGCACCTTAGAGACTAACAAATTTATTAGAGCATAAGCTTTCGTGGGCTACAACCCATTTCTTCGGATGCATATAGAGTGAAACATATATTGAGGAGATATATATACACACATACAGAGAGCATGAACAGGTGGGAGTTGTCTTACCAAGTCTGAGAGGCCAATTAAGTAAGAGAAAAAAAACTTTTGAAGTGATAATCAAGATAGCCCAGTAAAGACAGTTTGATAAGAAGCAAGTGTGAGAATGCTTACAAGGGGAGATAGATTCAATGTTTGTAATGGCTCAGCCATTCCCAATCCCTATTTAGCCCTGAGTTGATTGTGTCTAGTTTGCATATCAATTCCAGCTCAGCAGTCTCTCTTTGGAGTCTGTTTTTGAAGTTTTTCTGTTTTAAGATAGCCACCCGCAGGTCTGTCAAAGAATGGCCAGACAGGTTAAACACGGCTGCTACTAACACGGCTGCTACTCTGAAACCTATAATTTTTATATTTCAGCTTATACTTCTAATATAAAATTCTAACTGAGGCTCTAGGCATCATTTAACTCCACTTTGTCAATTACAATCTCTTTCCCTAGAGCAGCTTTTGTTCCTCCAAGAGGACATTTACTGCAGCAGATCTCTCTTTTTGCACCTTGGCTTTCATTTTCCATCGGCAGGAGCAGGGGCCACTCTACCTAGAGGCAAACTAGGCTAGCACATTCTTCTTGAGGAAGTTGGGCCAAACCTGAATGGTGCTGTGATCCCGTGCACCAGGGTGCAGTGCCACTCTCATTCTTGACAGAGGGTTGGCTGGGTCAAACCTGAGTGAGTGGTGGTATGACCTGGCGCTTGGTGCTCCCACTTCTACCATAACCACAGAACCATCAGAAGGCTTGCTGTGCCTCCCCACCCCTGAAAGTCTGACATGCCCCCATGTTTGAGGAACCTCTCTTCTCAGGATAAATAAAAAGTTTTGCCTAGGCAGCCTTTGGTCAGGAATGACTGACATCATCAGACATGCAAACTCTTGTCATTTTCCTTTTTTTTAAACCAAACCCATTGCTGCAGTTGTCATGGTCAAGCAGGGTGGATTGATGTAAATCAAAATGATTTAAATAATCAATTTTAATCATGATTTAAATATTCACTTTTTAATTGTGTTTATTTGTACTTTTTAGCTATTTTTCTAAAGAAAGTTTGATTCTCACTGGTTGGTAACCATTACAATATGTTGATTTGCCACTAAAACATAGCCTTTACACTAAATTTGGTGCTTCTTTTTACTAATCAGGAAGAGACATTAAATGTGTACACATTTTATATAAGCAGTTATATAGCTTAACTTATATTTATTCAGCTTCTCAATTTTTACATGGTGAATGATGCATTTTTTATTTACTAGATAATGAACTTGGTTTTTTTGTGATTTGTGTCAAGTTCTATTTGGATGGAAATTAAAATTCAATTAATGCACAAAATCAGGATTTAAATTTTTTAAAATTAAATAAAAGCACCTTAAATTAGCTGGATACATGAGGAAAAAAGTTTATCTAAACATGTTTTGCATGTTATCTGTAGTTACTGAATTGAACTGATTGTTTCTGATAACCATGTCCTTCAAAATTTTCAAACTAGTAGATCTCATCCTTTCACACCTAGGTTTTTATTCACAGATTGGAAAAGGAAAAGAATCTTTCCTGCTTTTTCAACTCTCAATTGGTTTTTCAACTTTCATTGAACTAGGCACTACACTGAATTAGTTGAATAAACTGAAATGAAAAAAAATATTCTCTGCACATGCAGAACAGGTTGATGTCAAAAGCTGATTTAGCACTTCAACGAACTCTGTTTTCAGGTGCTTAGCTAGTGACTGCCACCAGTTCAGTGGTTTGACTTTCTTTAAAACTTGGCAGCAAACACATATTGCTTAATATTATTTTTGGATGTAATAGATTATAATAAATTTAGGCTTTAACATATGTTGTCAATTTCAAATTTAATTTTAAATAGGTTTATTCTTAAATAAGTCTATATTTAATTTAAATAAAACAAATCTGATTTAAATAAAAAATCATGTATCTTTTATCCACCCTGTTGTCTGGTACCAGTAAGTTTTTCCTCAAAAACTTTGTCTGCAGTGAGTGGTTTAATCTTTCTTCAGACTTTGGATGCTATTGACCATTTTTTGGTAAAGGAATTTATATTTTTTTCCCAATGCTCACAAAAAGCTAGGGGGAAGAGAAAAATATAGAGCTATTAGAACAAAAAGACCTCAGCTTGGTCAAAGCAGTTTGGCTGGCTTCCTCAATATAAAATGGATGTAAGCTGTGTTTGTATCATTAGCTTATCACTCTTCAGTTCGTTGCTGCCCACATAAGAAATCTAAATCAGAGATCTCAAGTTGGCAAACTTGCAATGCGTACATTTTTCTGATAAGTAACATGATGTTACAGAAACTTGAGTAACCTAGCTGGTTGCTGAGGGGAGGACAGTGTTTTAGCAAAGGTGCTGATGCTTCATACTATTGCTTCCTCATCAACACAGGCTTTGACTCCGCTAACACCACTCACCTCCAGCTATTGGCTACCCATTACCTGATTATTTGGGAGCTGAGAGTCGATTAGGTTCTGCTCAGGTCCCCTCCAGCAGTGGGCAAGGGTAGGGTACACGTCAACCAAAGCGGATGAAGCAAGAAGAGCTGGCTGGCGTTCTGTACTGGCACGTTGGGCAGCCGGACCAGATTTGAGTGGTGTTATGACCCGGCACATGGACTCCTGCTCCCAGTCCTGGGTTGCACTCCATGAGTTTTCATGAGATAAGCATGAGTATGTGAGACAGGGTTCAAATGCATGAATCTCACAACTCAGTTGTGAGACCTCAGGTGTTTGCTGAGTGCACTTAGAAGTTGTAACCCATTATAAACCATTTGTCCCTTCTGTTAGGATATGGATTAGTGATCTAACCTCCCAGGCTGAATCTGTGATCTGCACACAGTTCTTACAAAACCTTTCAGTTGAGGTTTATTCTCCTATTGAGTGGCAGCTGTACCAAAGTCATAAACTGTCTTATCTGCTACTTGATTACATTGACCCACATCTATCAAATTTATAGGCTTCCATTTGGAAGTTGGAGCCAGAGTGTGACAATAGTAGGGCAATGGAGCCTTAGTTTTGGAGACACTTTGAAAATATATAATGACTAGTGCTGGAGTGGATTTGATGTCCTGGCATGAAAACAAGACTGTCCTACTAGCTCATGCTAAGTCAGTTCAAGCACTAATAGTTGTATTTATTATAGTAGATCAGGAATGCCAAACACAAGCCTGGCTCCAGCTACTAAGTACTTCAATCTGGACTGGATTGCCAAGCAGTTATAAATTCTTTCTCTGGCTTCCAGGCTGCTGTTGCATTGACTTTGCACTGCTGGAGGCAAGGCCATCTAGCATGTGACTGAGAGAAAGCCTAAACCTTTCCCCAAACCATTAATTCTGCTGGGAATGCACAATTCAGATGGAGAGGGAGCCTTCATTAATTTATTTCAAAGCCCAGAAGATACAGTTTAAGGAGTAGACTTACTGCAGAATGGAAGAAACATGCTCCTAGATCTGGCCAGCTACTAACTTCAGTGAAGCAAAAGTAGCAGTTGGCTTAAATAAGATTGGTGCCTTCGCAATAGTGTGTGGCAATTTGTAGTTAAGATCTCTGGAGTTTCTTTTAGTTCTATTTGTGTCTGAGTATAACAACTGATTTTTTGACAAGCTCTTGTTTCTGGGCTGCTCAGAACTGATGATTTATTCACTTATTTTTTGGTCATCTTACTACTGTTCTTTGCTTTGGAAACCAATTTACACAGGTGGTCTTCATATTGAGAAGAAATAACATTGTCATTCCCTTCTCCTAGCAGCCCTAACGAAGTCCAAGGCTGAAGTATTTTTCGCTTTCACACTTCTATTGGCAGGTGCTGACAATGTGGCTTGCCAATCAGGTAGAAATAGTTTTCTTCTGCTGCTGCCCCTACTTTTCTCTCTTTGGTATGACCAGTGTATGGGAAGGAAACCTGTGTTCTTTTGCAATCTGGGATTGGTTTGTTTGTTTCATGAGACTCTTAGCTACAAGGTCTGTCTGTGCCAATGCCAGAGCCAACCAAAGCGGAGCCAGGCGAGGTACTGAGAATTTAACTTAATTGTTTATATGACAGATTTTTAATTATGGAAGACTGTAAATTTTGTGGAACTATTTGGGAAAAAAAGTATTATTTGTCACTTAGCTTGTTCCCTCTCCTTGGAGATCCTGATGGGAAAAGTTGCAAATATGCTACCAGTACTGAAGCTTACTTTCTCCCAGGATCCACTAAACACAGCTCACTAGCCTGTGAATCCTCCCTTTCTACTTCCTCATGCTTTCAAAATGCAGTAACGCGTGAAACGTAACTTGTATACTTGTTTAGAGACTGAATTAAACTTCATGATCTTGATCTGAAAAATACTTGTACTTTTTTTTGCTACTGGCACTAGAATCCTCACTGCTTGGGCTTTGACAAATATTTCCACTTTGCTTTGGGAGTCCACTTAGAAAGGTTAGGCACTTAGGAAGTATCATCTATGTGTGTGGAAAGTTGTAATGTGCACCAAATCTAGTTGATATAAAAGCATCCCATCTAGTATAGTTCAAGAGTGATATGCCACTTTAACTTGTCAAGAGTCCATGGTGATTGTGTGTTTGAAGATGTGTGGGAGCTGTAGAAATGTGACTTTACCGGGCCATTCCTTACACAGATATGTATGTACTTCAGTACTTGAATGGTAGTACAACATTAGGATTAATGATTACCGAATGACCTACATGAGTCTTATTCTGTTAGACTGCTCTTAAAAAGTGCTGGGCTAAAACAGGTTTTTGCAAAGTGTTAGGGCTTGTGTATTAAGGCTGTTTATGAAAATAAAACTGGTTGAGTTAAATGAAATGTCCAGAATATCAACCTGTTTGGGCCATCTATGAAATTATTTAAATCTAAAATCCAGTGGTGTCCCCAGGTTTTGAATTTTTTTCTTTAACTTGCATTTATATTTTTTCCTCTCACTATGTAGTGAATATTATCAGCTTGAACTTCCTTTACCACTTTTCAATTAGCTTGTACACAGCTACATAGCAGAAACCACAAATGTACAGTAAGATTACTTCATTGGCATCCAATTGCTTGCATTGACCCAATACTACATTATCTTTCTGCACAGGCATTTGGCTGTGAATCTCTCCTCTTTATGAACTATGCTCTGGGGAATGAACAAGAGGTAGCCATGTTGTAATGCTAAGAAAAACAGCAATTTAAAATGTCTTTGTCTCTAAAACATTCCTAGCTCTCAATCTGATTATTCTGATTATCTTCTTGAAAACAGGTTGAAGGTTGGACTAAGGTGCTATTGTTTGTTCATTTATTTTAACTTTGACTATCCCTTAACTCCTTGGTGCTTGAAATCACATGGCCACCTTAAAAAGCCCTTCAGAATTTCACTTATGTGCAAACTTGAAAGATAACATTCCTGCATAACAGGATCCTTGTGTAAATTGTAAGGTTAGGCAGACTTGGAATGGGAGACGACTGGAAGTTGTCTATTTGTGGCAAAATAGGAGGGGATGAATAACTGGCATAGCCAAGGCAGGTACTGTCTCTTTTACTGAAAACACTTGTGTGTTTGAATTAAAACAAGGTCATGTTAACGTACAAGTTCTGATTGTAGGGTAATACTGGGTTCTTAGGAATTATTACGCTTCAGGTTATAAATTATCTGAATCACAACCAATACTAATGTGCAATCTTGTCCTCATCCTTTTTGCAGGTCAAAAAACTTCACATAGATTGAGCCTAGGCTATTTTCTCACCTAGAGCTGGTGCATCCAGAACAGCAATGTGATACATAGTTGGGGCCTGAACCAAAGTCCATTGAAGTCAATAGGAAAACTCCTGTTGACTTTAATGTCCCCTTGGCGAGAGGGAAGATTGCACAGTCACTACCTATGCTGTATCTGTTCTGTGCAGGAACAGAAGACTTCATTCTTTGGTGATGTCAATTGAACATCTTTTGCAAGTATTAAAAATTCATGTATGAACCTTTCATGTATCCACACAACCCAAACTTAGCAATGACAATGCAATTGTTAAACATTTGTGCCACACATGGGTTTATGAGCTTGCATAAACTGTTGTGTTAGTAATACTTCAATATGTACAGTTTGATTCTGCTATCATCCTGGAATGTCATAAGGATACTTCTGAGAGTTCTTTTTTTTTACTGAGGATTTGTTTTTAAATACATTAAACTTTTCTTCAGATTACTGCTAATTTGTGTTTACAGACTAATTTGAAATCCTACCTCTGTTCTATAATATGTAGTGGTTAAGGTGTGGCTTAATCTATTTATTGTTAAGGCGGGAATCGAACACTCAAGTGATCTACTGATTTTTTTTCTTTAAACAGTTATATTTGATGTGAGGGTGTAATTAGGTTGTTCATGAAAAGTAGGTTATTCGTCAATATCCTCAACAGCTGATTTTTAGGTCCTGATCCTGCAACATCTTTGGCAGGGCAGACTCCCTTTGAAGTCAATAGTATTATGGTATGGTATGGTATTTATGTTGCAGGACTAAAGGCCTTAAGAACCAGGCTAAATCTTATTGAAATGGATAGACTCCTATTGACTACAGTAGAAACTGGATTGGGGCCCTAAATCAGAATCCATTACAGTAGGTTGAACTTTACACTGTTCAACAGCAGTAAGATTATATAGAAACTGTACTCTTGGCTTGCCAAACATTATCCAATTAGCTGACTCACAACATATTGAAGATCAAAAGGCTCTATACTTGAGACAATGTATTCTGTGTTTGGTGAAATATTTGATGAGGCTCATCTTGCTCTCTTAGTCACTGTTGGAAATAAGCATATTTGAAGTGAGGAACACAAAATTGCCACTAAAAATTGTAAATATTCTGAGAAGCATTGTCTGGGAATGATTTTGGGGAGAGAGCATGGGAAAAAGGGGGAAACATACATGGATATAAGGAGGGTTGATTGACCCCCTGCCTCCCCCCCAAAAAAAGGGGGGGGTGTACTGTGTGGTAGTTATTTCTGCTGCAGCTTGATTGACTTAGTTACCCGCCCAGTGAGCAAAATAAAAACAACAGCGAATCTGTCAGGAATAGCCTTTAGTGAGAAGCACTACTGCTCATTTGGATTGGAATTGGAATGATGGGACCTGAAAAAGAACCTGGACTACCAGAAGCCACAGGCCTATAGCCTGTTGGTAATCATGTCTCCACCCATGAAACAGCCCTCCCTTGTAAACAAAGCATAGTCAGTCTCCAGTTGGTGTGGAAAGAGAAATCATAGGAATAGGCAACTTGTATACTCCATAAGGGAGTGGGTGGGTATGTAAGAGGAGGGGCTGGTTTTCTATTATAGTACTGTAGTTAGAAACAGTGGGATTATTAATCCTTTAGAATAATTTCACTTAACCAAAATACCTAGATTTATCTTTCTCGGTAAATTGAGGGAAAATACAGTTTACTATATTGTGAATCTTTAAGTTGACATGGATGCTGGTTTTCCTTGTTGCTATGGGAACAGTGCTAATGGATGCTGCAAAAAGATCAGAAACATCAGTATTTGATTTGAATCCTTTTCTAGAAGCCTGACACCATGTCCACTGAGGACTTGCGTCTCTGGAGCCTGAAGCTCTAAGACTCTTTTAAGATTGTCTCACTGGTACAGACTCCTTCCCAAAACAAGTCAGTCCCTTTCCCCTGTATGTTTGGCCTTTCATCCAAATGCCAGCAGAGCTCTGTCCATAATGGCTTTCCTGGTTACCATATCTTGGCTTGGCTAAATAAGATGCAGTTATAGAACTTGGGAAACAAAATAAAAATGGAATGATCAGAAATAGCTTTACTATTACAGCTTAATATGATCTTCACGCTATCAGAAAATTTTGTCACAGAGTGACATAGGCACTCACATACTAGAGTGGCAAAGACCATGTAGCTCCCTGGAGAGAGTGGATTAACAAAATAAATCCTAAAAACAAATGCTTGTGTTCCTTTATTTCTTGCAGTTGCCAGTTAGCTTTTTGGAAGTGATGGAGCTGGAAGAAGAAAATACTTCCTAAATATGTAATGTTCAAACTCAATGGTAAATATATATACAAGTGCTTGAAAGTTACCTTTTTATCTAAATATAAAGAGAAATGCCCAATTTACTATAAGAAGTCTTGTCAGCATAAAATTTAAATTTTGACTGTTAAATATAAGTTGACGTTTAGATGGTGTCCTGCATTATACTATTGGTGTCTCAAATACACTATACTCTGCATTGCTGTCCCTCCCTCCCTCAAGAACTGTGGCAAAACAAAATGTATGTCTTATGAGACTACCCTCATCAGAACAATCTTAAATAAATATGGGGTGGGTGTGTGTGTTGCGGGGAGAAGTAACAAATTTTACCCTATCAAAGTGTAACATATCAAGAAGTATGAGGCTGGTGTTTATGATATTACTGTTTACAAAATGAGCCTCTCAGACTTTGGCATAACAAACTATAAACAACTCACTGAAGAGAACAGGAGGACACAGGATAACCAGAGTCCATTCTTAGCATGCTCATGAATTATGGACAAAATACTGCATTAGGAAAGACCTATGGAATGGGATTATACACTTACATCCTGTGAAAAGAAGATCTAACTCATAATCTTCAATTTGGGTAGGAATTTTGGTAGAGATCAACCCAAAACAAGACCACACATATATTCACAACCTATTCTTCCTGTTTCGGTGGGGAGAAGGGTTGGGTTTGAATTGCCAGAACCAAATCCAGCTGTATGATATTTGGGTGTGGGTCAGATCCATAACCAGAAATATCCTGTTTCCTGGAAAATAAATGTTTGCAGCTATCATCCATAAAGTCTGATATGCTGTTCCTTGTTTCTGAATATAGTCTACAGCAAAGGGATTTCTTATTAAAAATCACCAAGGATACAGGATCCCTGTAATCTTGCAAGACCTCTACTGATTGTCTACAGCTGCAAAAGTTAAACTCTGTGCTTAGAACTGCAACAATGTTGACATGGATTTTTCCTCCAAAATTACAGTGAAGGCCTTAATAAAATGAGCTGAAAATCAGCTGAGGAAGGAGGGAAGGGAGCACTCAGATGGATAGGATGTTTGTGGGGTCTCAACCTATGACAGTAAGACCAGCTTGTGGCCCAGTCTCTTAAGCAGTGTGCATTGGCAGGGAGGGGAAGATTTTTGCATTGATACACTTCTTTCCTTTTTCTTCCAATCATATCATTGGGGATGGGAAAGTGCAGTTTGCCCATAAACTGCTGGGTTATTGTGGGGTGCCCGAAAGACTAGTGTGCTGAACAGAACTGGTTGGAACATTTTCAATAAAATTTCATCTAAACTTACATCCCCACAAAACATTTATCTGTCTTATCAGTCTTGATTGGGAAGAAGTTTTTGGATCCAGTGTTCTTTGGTCATTTTTGATGGGAAAGAGAGAGACTTTCTCACACACACCCTGATGGTTAGGGCACTATGCTGGTGTGGGAAAACCAAGTCCTTTCTCTGTCTGATTTGCAGCAAAGTTTTTCATCCCAGATCATACTGAATCCATCAGAGCAGGGACTTGAACCTGGATTAGCCTCATCCCAAGCTAGTTCCCGAACCATCAGGCTATCAGCATATGGAAGCATGTCTTTTCAGAAGTGACTGTCTGGAACCACTCCCAGTTTCTCAAATTGAAAAGCTCATGTTTTAGTATAGGATTCTTAGAGGCCCACTCAGTACTCCCCATCAGTCAGAAAAGGTAGTTAATGGCTCAACAGGTTAGCCAACTATTGCATATGTTATCTCTTAGGAATCAAAATGCCACCATAGGAGAAAGGGGCTGTCATTACCTGTCCCGTTACTGCCTCTCAAATAGATGGCTGTGAGTTTTCATGTACACTAGTGCTCCTCTTAGTCAGTCTGCCCTTAATGAACAAACTAGAAATATTAGGCCAGATCTCAGATGGAGTAAATCCATAATCAACATTATGATACACACCAGCTGGAAATCTGGCCCATTATGTTCCTGCAGTGAAAAATCAGACAGCACCTTCTGGGTTCTAGGTCACATTGGGTACTTGACCAAATGGTAATGAGGGAGGCATAGATGAGATTATCTTGGTTAAGTATTTGGAGCAGAATTGTCTTACATCTATATACCTTCAAAGATAGTACAAAAGGCTTGCATTGATGAGCTGATAGCAAGATTCTTCAACTCTAACTCTTACCAACAAGTTTTTCTAAAACTGTCCGTGGCAATGCATAGCAGCAGCTATACTCTAAACCAGCTATGTTTAAACAGTGGGATTAGTCTTTCCAACATATGGAATGTTGGAGGTGCAAGTGTGAGAATATAACAAAGCAATGAAGCAGGAAATGCTAATAGATGGGAAAGTATCAGAAGTTCTCTGGCTGATTCTAAAATCCTGCACACTTCTGATTTGTAAATTTGTCAATAAATGTGAGCTGTACATGAAATGGAAGGATATTTTGAGCCAAAATGTGATTATGGCAAGTGTAGTGAACAGGGGAAAACTGTGGCTTTAATCAAGAATGCATATTACATAAGGGTTGCTGGTCTACACATAGTTCTTGTACTCATTTAAGCGTAGAAACCTATATGAAACTAAACTGGTGTAACCATCTAGTGTAAACACAGTTATGCCAGTAGAAAGGTGTAGTATAGTGTAGTATTTTAGTACAGTATAGTATTCAATAGCATATAGTATTTCAGTAAAATTAATCTCACATGCTCTTTAAAAAACAAACAAAAAAAGTTCTCGAACAATGGCTGTGTTGCCAAATCTAAAGTTATTAAATTTATGCCTAAGGTTATTTAATTTAAATGCTATGGATGAAATTAAGGCTGAGAATTTTTAAAATGATGTAAAGGATTTTTATACCCATTTTCCATTAACTCTGGGAGATCTGATGGCAACGGAGCATCCTAATCCCTTAGGCAGCTTTGAAAATCTAAACCCGAAGGCATAATATTGTTAGTTGTACCATTGCCATTAACAGAAGGAGTGAACATGCATACTCTAGCTTCCCATGAACTCCGCTGCAAACTTGCACTTAGATGTCTTTTTTGCAGGTACTTGTTCTAATGTAATTGATGCCACCCCACTGCCAATAAATGTAATTCAACAGCCAACCTTCTAAAAGAGGCAGATTAAAGTATTTTAATGTTGCCAGTGCTGAAACAAATATGCTAAGACTGCAAAGTGCTTTTCCCCAATGCCGGAAGTGCTACTGACCAGTCTACAAGATTAATAATGCCTTCATGTTTAAACTTGTATGTTTCTCATCCAACTATTTTGATTGTAAGCTGTCTAGGTTAGGGAACTGCTTTCCTGTGTTTTTGTGCAGTGCCTAGCACAATGAAGCCATTATTCCACTTGGCTCCATGGATTGTGGGTACTCTTCACGTACTGAACTCCTACACAATAGGGAGGTGCGCGCTGCCTTTGTGGGCTGAATATAACTTATCTGTGTGTGAGGAGGGAGATGGGCAGGCCTACTAGCTGCATTTCACTCCTACCTCCAGCAACCAGTGGAGAACCCACTTAGGCTGTGTCTATGCTACACACCACTTTTGGTGGCATATAGGGTGCAGGACTGGATTAACTTTTTGCGGGCCCGGCGCCAAACATATTTGTGGGCCCCCATGGGGCAAGGGGCAGGGGGGCAGTCTCCAGCGGAGCCGGCTCCAGCTTTTTTGCCACCCCAAGTGGCGAAGGAAAAAAAAAAAAAAAAAGCTGCGATCGGCGGCACTTTGGCGGCTGCTCTACTGCGCTGCTTCATTCTTCGGCGGCAATTCGGTGGACGGTCCTTCCCTCTGAGGAACTGAGGGACCCGCCGCCCAATTGCCGCCGAAGACCCGGACGTGCCGCCCCCTTCCATGGGCCGCCCCAAGCACCTGCTTGCTGCGCTGGTGCCTGGAGCTGGCCCTGGTCTCCAGAGTGAAGGGCGGGCTGGGGTTAATGAGGCACAGCGTGGCAGGAGCAGCCCCGTTCTGCACAGCCCAGCAGGAGGGCACTGTTTACAAACCTGCAGCTGCCAGACGCACACTGGCCTGCCCAGCCCTGTGCTGCCAGCATGCCCCTTCCCCTTGAGGGCGGGCCCGCACCACACCGCCCCCCTGCCCAGTACCCCACCCTTATGCCCAGTGCCCCCTCGCCCAGAGACCTCCACCACAGATCTCTATGCCCAGCCCCCACCCGTCCTAGAGATCTCCCCCGCTGGCCTCCCACCACAACTGCACAGCACCCTGCACATCACACTGGTCGCCCAATGCCCCCCACCCATAGACCTCCCCACTGCCCACCACCTTCCTCACAGTCCCACCATCACAGCTGCACAGCACCCCATTTTCCTGAGGGGATTCTGCACCAAAAAATTAAAAATTCTGTGCACAATATTTTAAAATTCTGCAAATTTTATTTGTTAAAAAATAAATGTGGAGGCAAAACATGGCAGTGGGAAGCACAGGCCACTGGTTGCATGGAGGTGGGAGATCACCCTGCAACCTCCCCCCACCCCACCCTGGGACAGGGACTCGGCAGTGAGGCTGCACCCGACCCTGACACAGTGCAAGGGCCAGGCCTGCCCCAGAAACACCCTGGGGCCCTCCCCCCGTGTGCCAGGCACACCAGGTGTGGGTGAGCAGGCTCAGCCCGGCAGCAGGATCCAAGTGCAGAGGGACTTAGTGTGGGGGGATCCAGGTGGGGGTAAGAGAGTTCTCTGTGGGGCAATATGGGTGCGGGCGGCTCAGTGGGAGATCTGGATGCACAGAAGCTCATTGGGGGGTTCAAGGTGCAGGGGCAATGGGACTCTGCAGGGGATCCAGGTGAAGGTGTTTGAGGCTCAGTGGGGGGTCCTAGGTGCAGGGAAGGTGGAGTTCATTTGGCTGGGGGTCCAGGTGCAGGTGGTTGGGGCTCAGTGGGGAGGGTGTGTGTGGGGGGCTCATTGGGGTGGTACAGATGCAGGGGACCTGGGGCTTGTCAGGGTGAGGGTTGGATGGGCCTGCTTAACAGGGGAGCCCCAACTTCTGCTAAGGGGATGCTGCATGCTGGGCTCCAGATTCCCCCATCCCCTTCTCTTCCCCATCCCATGCCCCTTCCCCACCGCTCCATCTCCTCCCCAGGCTTGGGGGGCAGGGGGAAACCGCCCCCCAGCACGAGCCGGCAGAGCGGACTGGGGCCGGGTCGCTCCACTTCCTGCTGTCCGGTGAGTGCAGGGCGGGCCCGACCCCTGCTGCAGTCCCCACAGGATGCGTAGCTCGGGGGGTTGGGGGGAGCTTGGGAGGGAAGGGGCGGGGACGGAGCAGGGGCGGGGGCGGAGCAAAGGCGGCTCAGCTTGCTGGGGGATCGGACTGGCCAGGGCCCCTTCTGACTCTGGGCCTGGTGCCATGGTAAACCCGGTACTGCACATATCTACACATTGCAGTGAAAAGCAACCTGCGTCCACGCTGTGGTGTGTAGCTACGCATGTCAGTGAAAGGCTCTGGCAGAGGGAGGCAGCAGGGAAAGGCTTCAGCAGCTCCCTGCTGCCGCCCCTGTGCCAGAGTCTTTCCCTTCTGCTGGACCCTTTCCCTCTGGAAGGGGAAGGCTCTAGCAGCAGGGAGCTGGTGAAGCCTTTCCCTGCTGCTGGAGCCTTTCCGTGCAGGGGGGAGGCAGTGGGACACTACACTGCTAAAAATAGCACTGTAGCTGGGGAGATACAGCTTGGGCGAGTAGAGAGAGACATGTAGGGCATGTACATGGGTACATACCCACACCCTTCAGGCGTGTCTTTACTCACCTAAGCCGTGCCTCACTGTCTACACTGCTACTTAAACCCTTGCAGGGAGGCTACCCGCGTACATACTCTATATGCCGCTGAAAGAAGCATGCAGTATAGATGTAACCTAACACAAATAAAACCTTTGGTTTTCCCTCTCGTGTAGAACCTCTGGTCTCAATTTCCCACTGCCCTGTACTTTTATATAGGGATTTATGCCAATGCAAAGTGAATGTAAAATTATATTGTTTGGTGTGGGCAGAAGAGAATCAGGCTTTTCATATGCTGTGAGTTACACAGAAAGCATCCAGTGGTGAGGGGAGACCATTATTGGCATGGTGTAGAGCTGTGATTATTGGGGCAGTGGAGGGGGAAATGGTTGGGGATGGGGCTTTAGGAAGTCACAAGGAAACATATATCTGCAGGCCCTCTGTATGCATGGGTGTGGCCTCTGACGGAGATGGAGATGAGAGGAGGTCTTAGCAGAGCTCAGGGCTGAACTTCTGCCTACTCTGTGTGAGGCACAAGATGGAATGACCTGTCGAAAACTCCACAAGGAAGACCTCATTGGATTTTCCTTCCTCAGGTCCTTTCCCCATATTTTTGCCATGGGAGGGGTGATCTGGCTTGTGACAGTGTTTGATATAAAACAAGAGATGGGATATAGCCCTTCTAGGAATATTCTCCAGAGACTAGGCTCTCTTCCCCCCTAAAAACAACCAACAAACAAACATAACCCCCCAAATGAGACCAAAACCATACAAAACTTTACTGCACACTACTCTCAGTTTTTAAGTTACCCTCTGTTGTTTAGCAACCAATTGGCTTCTACAAAAATCAGTGGTGTCTGAAAGCCTTGGTGGGCTGCAAAGATGTACCTTTGACTTAATGCTTAGAAAATCACTGAATAATGAAAATGACAATGCTTTTGGCATAAAACCCCCAGAAATATCAGTGCTAATCTGATATAATTTATCTGACATTAACTAATTACACATTCAATTCACTTTCTGTAGAGAATCTTGCAAAATGGAACTTCAGTTTCTAGAAGCATACTGATCAATGCACATTCATCCTTCACAATAGACTAGCCACAGCACCAATATACAGCTTTAGTTTAGTCTCTGTTCAGAACTTCTTTTTAGTTTTGTAACCCAGCACCATCAAATCTTTTGCCTTCAAGTTCAACACACATGATTTTCTTGGCAACCAATCCTCTTCTAGTGTCCAGCTGTGACCCCAAATGGCTTAATATGCTTGACATCCGAAACACAATGCTGTAGGTAACAGAGCCAGAATGCTTCAATAGACGAGTGTAAAACAGAAAACTGTGGGAAAAGTAGAAAGTAGACAAAATGAGTTCAATCATCTAACCAAATTATGCAAAAAGTCCACTGGTTTCATTACAAACATGAAACTCCAGCTAGGTTTCTAAGCCTGTGGGATGGGCTATTTTTCTTATGAGGGGTGGGGGAAATAAACTCAGGCAAAAGTGGTTTTGGTTGTATTTTGATTTCAGAGTGTAGTTGAAACTTTAAATCTGAGTGGGAGTGGGGGTTGCTTGAGAAGACAGAAACCCACATAGACCTATAATACTCATGTTAGCACTTAAGTATCTGATAAGGATTAGTCTTGCCTAGCTTTATGGAGACCTGCTAGTAATTCATGAAGAATGATACATAACTAAAGCTTGAATATGTCCATGCACTAAGTTTGAGGAAATGGCTTAGTGACCATTGTTTCAGTATGGAATAGATGTTTTAGTCTTTGACTGGAAGTTCTGCCTATAAAGCTGAATAAATGGTCTTTAGGAGTGATAATACCTCACCTTTGTGAAAGGATGGGTGATGAGATATGGAACCTTTCAAACAGTGCTTAATTTGCAATGAAAGAGGTGCTGGGGCTCAAGCAATTTTTTTTTACTTTCTGAACTGACGCAGCAAACCTAGAGGTGTCGGTAATTGGTAATCCTGGCTGGTTAGGGTGTAGCTGGAAAGTAACAGCCAATAGTTCTTTGGATATTTGTGATACCCCCTATTGCTCTCAGCCCATTCCTGATCAGCAGGTGTGTACATAACAACTGGCATGTTTCAACTTCTAAACAGAGAGGCCAAGGACTCTGCATGGGAATGCAGAATTAACTTTGCTCTACTCCTAAAGTGAATAGCTTCAGGTCAGATTTGAGGCAAAATGGCAAGATAGCTTGAGGAAGCTTGCTGCACCATTCCCATACTGAACTTGCTCTATAGAGAGGGAACAACGTTTTCCAGTACAGTAGCTTTGTTTCCTTCTTACAAAATTTAAGTGCCCTTTAGATAATGGAAAACTTTCTTTCCTGGTAAATCTAATCTCAGCCGTGGTCTTGTATTTCCATTGATTAAAATACAAAATATGTCTGACAAAAGCTACTCTCCATCAGCCCCTAATCCTTTTTATTAGCAGATCTACCAATAGCCCAGTCATGTTATCTGAAGGAGGATTGGGCTTTGTTTCTCTAGTTCAGCTCAGTATTTATTTTCCATGAGAAAGTTCAGACTGTAAATGAAGTCAGGTTTTTAATTTTGCCATCTGATGGCACTGTAGTATTCCACACACTGTGACTTATATATCTCTGGAAGGTCAGATGTGATGTGGCCTCATAGTAAACGCTTTAGTTACACATACTTTTTAAACAATTACTCTGAATTTGTATGTCTGATAACACTTTGCAGCATATTGCTGAGATGTTTGCTGAGGCAGTGTTGTAATTCACAATGTTTGTCAATGTAACTCTCTGAAATATGCGCCCTGGTTCTACAATGGGAAAGTAACCCTCTAGAGTTGTAAAACTTGTTTTCTTTGGCTACTAGCTTGCAGGGAGCAGATCTTGGTCTTCATCTAGGTACAGCATTTTGGTATTTGAGTCCTCTCATCGGAGCCTATCTCCAACAACTGAGGATCCTGAACTGTATCTGTGGATATGACATGTTGGTATGCAATACCCTGGTGACCTTTTGGTAAATTTGTTAAATCTAGAGTTTAGTAAAGCAAAACCAACTATAGTGTCTTTGAACTAGTATTCCTAATTCACAGCCCATAATTCAGTTATCCAACCTGACACATCAAGTCTTCTGGGTCTCCTTGTGCCCCTATTGGCCTCAGCCAGCTTCCTTATTAAGGTGATTGGAAGGGGCTGTCATTGACAGAACCCAAGCCAGTAATCCACTCCTGACTCATCCTTTCCTGAGAGCAGAGTCTATTCTCCTCCTCTTTTCTGAACTAGGGACACTGGCCCCCAGCCCTGTAAAGCTACTCTGTGTGGGCAGACCTCCGTGAAGTCAATGGGGCTCTGCCTGTGCAGAGGTCCCTCCCCTACATGCTGCTTACAGTAGTCGGCACCATCAATTCTAAAGCATCCAACCTTGAACAAAACACTGGGGGCTTATTCTAAGGTCCCAGTTAAAATTCAGTCTTCTAAATTTTGAATCATCACCCTTTGAAACAGTTCCCTTAAAATGACAGAATTGCATCCTTTTGTCACCGATTACTGAAATGTGTGTTTAGCATTGCTAACAACTTTTACTATTTGAGTTAAGCAACGCAGTTATTCTTAACGGAGTCCTTTTGTAAAGGCCGTATTTCAGCTTTGCAATATTAACTGTATAACCAGTAAGGCAGGTGGGAAGAACTGTACCGATCATGGCTAAAATTTTCAAAAGCACTTAAGTCCTAAAGATTTTGGCACACAAGTCTTTGGGACTTAGGCTAAACAGTGACTGAAGTGCTTTTGAAATTTCCCCACTATATAAATAAAAATGAGTACTTCAAAAAACAAATTAATCTTTCCTCTCTTCCTTATGTGGAAAAACCCGGCTCTCTGTTGCAGCATTGTAATAACACATTGATTTATACATTAGTTACCTAGTGAAGAGGATAATACATAATACAAACATGCCATTTAGAAGTGGCAACAGTACTCTGAACAGATTTCAGAACTTTTTTTTTCTACTCTAGACAATAGAAAGCAGCTACTTGTAGCAAAACAGATTTGCTGATTAACTAATAATTGTAGTGTAATCAGGTGGGGGGAGGAATGGAGATGAATGTCTGGAACAAACTGTCAAAATGGCCTACCAAGCAGCTAATTTCAAGTTCCCATAGATTCAATTGTGGTTCCTTTATGCTCCATAACTAATTAACGTGGCAGTAAATTTCAAATGACTAATGTATTAAAATGCTCTAAGAAAACTAAGAGAGCAACAGAAAGTGCAAGTGAACAATGAAAGGCATATAGTAACAGACTCTTAAAAACTCAGAAGACTGATGGATGAGAATGAATTATGTATGCAATCTTGCAGTGATTACAATAACTAGTTAGTAGATTACCTTATCAATGTCACAAAAGTGAGGGATGGTAAGACTCAACTGGTGTTGAGTCTCTGCTCCCCCAGAGACTTAAGGATCTCTGATTCAAGACTAAAAAATTCATATCTTTCTAGAAATTATAGTCACTTGAGAGTGATGTCTTTTTAAGATCTGCTCATGTTAATTTGAGGATGAAAAATTGGTAAGCGTGTTCTTTCTTTAGGCTAGCATCAGCGACATTGGCAGCCTCTCTCTTCTTCCACACTTTTGAACATATCATGTACAGGGCACTTCAGCTTCCTTTTCTCCATTCCCACCCCTTCTTTGTGGCCTTATTCAGAGGTTCTTTGTCAGGCTTGTTTCTACTGACAAGGAATGATACCAGCTGCGTCTGAATCTTGAATGCAGAGGTTAATTAATTCTTTAGCTTGCTTCATTTTACTTGGTGCTCATCTCAAGAGAAACAGAGGCATATGTAGTCTATACATATGGATTCTAAATAGTTGACTAGTTAATTAGCACATTATTTGTGCTTTGCAATATTCTACTGAATGACAGGTTAGTAGTGATAGTGTCTCTGTGTAAAAACATTAATATATCCAATTCACTTTTTATGAAGGTTCCACATGTTTTCCTCCTCTCCCCCATATGCATGCAGCATTGCCAACCCTAAGCATTCAAAAATTAGTCATAGCTACAAGAATCATGAGTAGCTTAAAAATCATGAGACTTCAATTGAAAAAAACCCTATATATTTCTTTTCTGTGTTTTTTTTTAACCTTTTAAGGTTCCTGATTTCAAAGTTTTCTCTGCAACTATAAGGTCTAGAAATGAAAGCTGAGATTATTTTGTAATGACTCCTGGAGCTAGTCTTTAAGAAAAACTCCAGATTTCATGATAAAATCCTGTGGTGACATTGTGCATGTGTTTTTAATATAACCGCATAGAATTCACATGGAACTGAACACCACAGTTATAATACAAGCTGATTTGCAGTCCGAACTCCATGTTCTCACTTACTCAAGAACCTCTACAAATTCTTTTTGATATGCACGACATTCTCCATGCTTGTCTCTGACTTTTTCATCCATGTTTGTAACTTTCCCTCAGTTTAAAAAAAAAAAAGTCTACTTTTTTTTTTTTAATTATCTTTTGCACTTACACAACACAGATGGCTGAACCTGGAAATTTGACCTGCAAATAGTGCTTATTTTTGAAGCCTATTCAAATTTTAAAAAAGAATTTGACTGTCTAGCTGGCAACTGGAAAGTAAGTTCTGAATATGCTCAGTAAATGCTTAGGATGGGATTTTCAAAAGCATTTTGTTGGCCTAACTCTGCTCCCATTGACTTTAATGGGAGTAGAGTTAGGCCAAAGTTGTGTAATTTTGAAAATCTTATCCCCGATGGTTTTTTTTTAATAGAGTCCAAACAAGAAATGCATTTCTTGACTTTTTTAAACTGTGCAGATTTAAGTTTGCAGTAACTGTCTTTGCAGTCATACAAAAATACCCGCTACTTGTATGTAAAAAGAAATATATTTTATGTCAAAATTTCAGGCCCAATTTTAATAGAATCATAGAAGTAGGACTGGAAGGAACCTTGAGAGGTCAATTAGCGCAGTCCCCTGCTCTCATGGAAGGACTATGTAATGACAAGACCATTCCTGGTAGGTGTTTGTCTAACCTGTTCTTAAAAACCTCTAGTGATGGAGATTCAACAGTGTCCCTAGGCAATTTGTTTCAGTGCTTAACCACCCTGACAGGAAGTTTTTTCCTAATGTCCAACCAAAACCTCCCTTGCTGCAATTTAAGCCCATTGCTTCTTGACCTATTCTCAGAGGTTAAGGAGAACAATTTTTCTCCTCCTCCTTGTAACAACATTTTATGTACTTGAAAACTGTTATCATGTCTCCCCTTAGCTTTCTTTTCTCCAGACTAAACAAACCCAATTTCTTCAATCTTTCCTCATAGGTCATGTTATTTAGACCTTAAATCATTTTTGTTGCTCTCCTCTGGACTTTCTCCAATTTGTCCATATCTTTCTTGAAATGTGGTGCCCAGAACTGTATACAGTACTCCAGATGAGGCCTAATCAGCGCTGAGTAGAGCAGAAGAATTACTTCTTGTGTCATGCTTACAACACTTCTACTTTTATATAAAGTCAAAGGGGAAGAAGAGACTTAGAGGTTCCCTAAGTTGACCCTTGGTTTAGAGCTGAATACATCTCAGAAAGTTCATTTGAAACTTCACAGCTGCAGGTTTTAAAAGCATAGACCTTTATATCCTGTGGCTGTTCATATTTAACTGCTTGGGAGTTGGGGTTTCCAAGCAAGATTTGCTGCTTTCCAGGTCTACCAATACTATTCTCTAATTCAACATATATGGACTGCTCACTTAGGGCTGGTCCACACTAACCCCCCAGTTCGAACTAAGATACGCAACTTCAGCTACGTGAATAACGTAGCTGAAGTCGAAGTACCTTAGTTCGAACTTAAAGGTACTTACCAAAGGTCCACACGCGGCAGGCAGGCTCCCCCGTCGACTCCGCCTACTTCTCTCGCAGAGCAGGAGTACCGGCGTCGACGGCGAGCACTTCCGGGATTGATCCAGGATCGATTTATCGCGTCTAGACAAGACGCGATAAATCGATCCCAGAAGATCGATTGCTTACCTCCGAACCCGGAGGTAAGTATAGACGTACCCTTACATACAGGTCAAAGCTTTTAAAATGGATATTCAAATTGGGAGTGGAGAGGGTATGTGAAAACATACAGTAACATTTCTGCTGCTCCTTAAAGCAATTTATCCAGGTTCTCAGGGTTGAGCCAGTGCATTACAAATCAACAGAGCCAGAAGTGTACCCAGAAGCCTCGTGCAAGCCCAAGAAAGAAACCAGCAGAACTCCACTGGCCATCACCTACAGTCCCCAGCTAAAACCTCTCCAATGCATCATCAGTGATCTACAACCCATCCTGGACAACGACCCCTCGCTTTCACAGGCCTTGGGAGGCAGGCCAGTCCTGGCCCACAGACAAACCACCAATCTTAAGCATATTCTCACCAGCAACCACACAACGCACCATAACAACTCTAACTCAGGAACCAATCCATGCAACAAACCTTGATGCCAACTCTGCCCACATATCTACACCAGCGACACCATCACAGGACCTAACCAGATCAGCCACATTTACCTGCACGTCCACCAATGTAATATACGCCATCATGTGCCAGCAATGCCCCTCTGCTATGTACATTGGCCAAACTGGACAGTCCCTACGTAAAAGGATAAATGGACGCAAGTCAGATATTTGGAATGGCAATATACAAAAACCTGTAGGAGAACACTTCAACCTCCCTGGACACCCAATAGCAGATTTAAAGGTAGCCATCCTGCAGCAAAAAAACGTCAGGACCAGACTTCAAAGAGAAACTGCTGAGCTTCAGTTCATTTGCAAATTTGGCACTATCAGCTCAGGATTAAACAAAGACTGTGAATGGCTAGCCAACTACAAAAGTAGTTTCTCCTCCCTTGGTGTTCACACCTCAACTGCTAGAAGAGGGTCTCATCCTCCCCGATTGAACTAACCTTGTTATCTCTAGACTGATTCTTGCCTGCATATTTATACCTGCCTCTGGAAATTTCCACTACATTCATCTAACGAAGTGGGTATTCACCCATGAAAGCTTATGCTCCAATACGTCTGTTAGTCTATAAGGTGCCACAGGACTCTTTGTCGCTTTTTACAGATCCAGACTAACATGGCTACCCCTCTGATACTTGCATTGCAACAGAAATTTCAGTTCCTTGTTCTGTAGCTACATGGTAAAGCATCTCTTCTAGCAGCCTTGTGGCATATCCACAGCAATGCTACATTGATTGCTGTGGATATATAATGCACTTGCTGATCCCTCCACATGAGCTGAGGTGTTGAAGGCTGTCTAAGCAATGAAAACTAACCAGCCTCCTGGTTCTGATGTCATTCCAGCTGAAGTTTTCAAACACAGAGGAAATTTTCTCATTGACAAGCTTTTTGAATTCTTTTCACATGTCTGGCTTCAAGAAATCATACCACAACAACTGATAGATGCCAACATTGTCACTATCTATAAGCACAAAGGCTCAAAAAGCTATTGTGGTAATTACCGCAGCATGTCCTTGCTCTCTGTGGCCAGTAGGATTCTTGCACAGATCTTCTTGAACCAGCTCCTGGCCCAAATCAGAGTTACAGGGCAGCTTTTGTGCTTAGCGGAGCATTGTTGACATAATTTCATCACTGGACAATTACAGGAAAAATGTCACAAATAGCATCAAACTTTGTACATTGTGTTTCTTGATCTAACCAATCTTCACTGCAATGCTAGAGGAAGCCCTCCATGGCTCTTCAAATGACGTCTTTATATGCTTTTGCACTGGCAAGCTTTTTAATCTCTCTCGTCTACGTGTAAATACCAAGGTGATTGAAGTGTTGATCCAGGAACTGCTCTACACTGATGGTTTCCTTTTGGTGGCACACTCTGAAGCAGCACTAAAGATATTACAAACTGCTTTGCTGTGGCGGCTTGTAACTTTTCTTTACCATCAGTTAAACAAAAACGGAAGCTTTGTACCAGCCAGCTTCTCAACAACCTTAGCAAGATCTATCAAAATGTTTGGAAGTTACCACATTCCAAGCAGTCAAACTGTTTCCTTATCTTGGCAGCATGTAAAACAATGAAATGACAATCACTTATGAAGTAGACATGTGAATTAAGAAAGCCAGCACTGCATATGGTCGCCTTTATCACCAAATCTGGAAGCAATACCAAATCTGCCTATAAACAAAAATCAAAGCATATAATGCTGTTGTTTCACAACCACAGAGCAATGCCGTTACAACATGGACCTGTTATCAACAACACATTAAAAGACGTGACAGTTTCCATTTGTGACATCTACAATTGCTGGGCATCAAATGGTGGGACCGGGTGTCCAACATGGAAGTCTTGGCCAAAGCTGGTTCAGTCAGTATTGAGATTCATTTGATTTGATTTGCCCGGACATGTAATTCATATGCCCGAGACCTGTCTGTCCAAACAAATTCTATATTCCAAATTAAGTTCTGGCAACTGTAAGCACGGAGGGCAGATGAAATGCTTCAAAGATACCCTGAAACAAAAGCTGCACAAGACAAATATTTCTGATTTGATCTTTGAGCAACTGATAATTGATCATATTGCCTGGCGCTGCGCTGTAAGGGTGGGTGTCCATGACTTTGCACAAAGCTGTTCTTCTCAGTTGGAAGTGCAGCACCAGGTAAGGAAATAACATGCAGCTTAAGCAACGCAACCAGGCAAATGACTGTGGTCAGTGCAGTAAATGTTGTAGTTCTTCCCAAATTGGTCTCTGGAGCAGTGCAAAGACCGATTAGTACAAACTGTGACTGTTGTTGATGTTGTTGTCCTTGAAATCGGGGTGACTAGTGTTGCATTGCTGCATCTGTACTGTTGAGATTTTAATTACTTAAATGGAGGAAAGTTTAAAACTTCTGGTTTTCAAAATGATTCTGCCTTATTGCAAGTATGGAGTAGCTACAACTCAACACCTTATGCAGGAGAAAAGCTGCTATATGCAGCTTTGAATTTCCTAACTTGTGTGATTTTTAACATTTGTGTTGATATGGAATTTAAAAAAGAAGGAATCTTGAAGCACTTCTGAACTTCCTCATACAACTCTGCCTGTATTCAAATGATCGTTCTGAAACAAATGTCTTTTGAATATAGAGTTGTGAACTTCTACAGGTATAAACATCCATACAGCATAGCACTGTTCACAACCTCTCCACTTGATTCCTGGAAACATAAGGAAAGCAGCTTACTGTGGATGTGTCATAGTTTATTCTCAAACATTCAGAACTTCATATCTGAACAAAATCACTTCAGCCTCCTTATGTCCATAGTCCTCAGTAAGGGCTAGTGGAATGTAACAACATGACTTATGCACTTGAGCTTTCTTAACTTGTGAAAACATCCCTCTTTTCTAGTGCAGAACTAAAAGCTGATAGAAATGTGTGTATTTGCAGTTTTAAACTGAAATTTGCATGCATAGATTTGCCTGTGGGCCAAGAACAAGTAGGAAAAAGCTCAACTCCAAAGGCAACTTTACAGAAGCATCTGAAAACCTTGAGCTGCTATGTGTCTCTATATTGTGACTTGCATCATTAATGCAATATTACTAGCATGGAAAGTGCTTAATTAGATTTTATCATGACTAGAGTAAATTTGATTGCTAAATATGCACAGTAATAATAAATCAATGCAACTATAATGTTTGGATTGTAAGTAGCACATTACATTGTTCCTAGACCCTTTCTCACAGAACACGGTGCTTGTATCAATAGCTATGCATACTCCATACAGAGGTGTTCTCAGAAGTGGGGTCAAAATGTGCAACTTTTAACTCTGACCATGTGGTGTGGTTAGAAAACAAGGGATTTTTTAAATGAATAGAATTATGTGGGTCTTTCAGCTAGAAATAGGTCGTTAAAAAAAAAAAAGTCAGTAGCTCTTATATAACAGTTCTCATGAGTTACCTGCCTTTGTAAAGTACTTTGAAAGCAAGTAACACTATAGGGAAACTGAGGCACGGAGCGGTGAGGTGGCCTGCCAAATGTTGATGCAGGTCAGTGATAGAGTTGGGATTAGAACCCAGGCCCTTGACTCCCCCTTCAGTGCTCTGTTTGGATCAGTGCTTAAAAGCAGAAAGTAATAGGGGAGCCATAATGAGGACTGGGAAATCCTATTTACTAATTTGAATTATGGTAGCCCCTGGAGGTTACAGTAAGGGAATAGAGCCCTATTATGTTGGTACTGCGTGTATATATGCACACACTGGAAAGATGGTTCCTGCCCCAAATGTGGGTGGAGGAGTAGATCGAGGAGTGGGGATGTGTGCGGGGTACGCTAGACAGCAGGGTTGTGAGGCAATATTGAACTTTGGACTCTATTGCGGGGGTGGGGAATTGAGCTGAGATAGGTTCGGTCTGTGACGAAGCTTAGGGGAGAGTAATTACATTCTGACACCCCCCCTGAGGATCATCAAAGTACAACTCCACATGCCCACCCAGTCCCTTTAGCTCCCCCTTTACATGGTTGCGCACCCCAGGGCTGCTTGGTGATGATTTGAGAAGGATAAATAGGGATGTGGTATGGAGCAGAGTGGGGAGCAGGGTTCTGAGGTGGTGCATGGGGAAGAATTGGGGCTTAAGTTGCAAAGGTGGGAAGTGAAGAGGAACTCTGATCTAATGAAGCAGAGGTCACAGCTGGCATCTACAGGCAAACCATAGGCTTCACGCACAGTGCTCACCTACAAATCTTCTACTGCCCAATCTCATTCCTTCCCCCCACCTGCCCATTGTCCCTCTGAGAAGTGGCAGGCGAGAATGGGAGTAGATGATGGAACTTGATGGTGACTTTGGTAGTCTTGGCTTAATGCAGTTGGGTTATCCTTAATAAGGGGAATAACTCCCAATGCATCTAATTTTAGCACTTCAAAAGTAGTTTATGCCCAATAGTTATTTACGGGTGGGGGAAGGGTGGAGAGAGAGATTTTTGGAGTTTGAGGATTGTGATGGTTTAGTTAGTAACCCCCACCAAAGCAATAAGAGGAAACAAGGCAAATTTTCCAAAAAGAAACATTTAAAAATCTTTCCGCTGAAAAAGTTAGAAGCTGTTATTCTAGCAGGATTAAAATTGTCCTTTGAAGAGTTAGTGGGCCAAATTTGGAGAGTAATGCAATCACTTAAATACAAGGGATTTTTGTCCTGCTTTAAATGCAAATTGCACAACACTATGGAGTTACTGCCAGTCCCTCCATGATTAGAAACACCCTTCTTAGAATCTCTAAGTAGTACATGGGACAAATGCAAATTATGTGTTTGAGTTAGGGGGCTTCTAAAATGGTCCTATTTCTCATTCCTATAAATTGGCTCACTTCTTTAATTTGCACTGAAGCAGTTTGAGGCTCTTAGGCATCCACATTTGGAAATATTGGCTCAGCTTTATGCACATGAATCATATCTAACTTTAGGCTCCCAGTGTGGGAAGTGTTGATCTTAGTGCTTAAACTGGATGTAAATAGGGTGACCATATTTTCCCTGCCCAGCGCTCCCCCTCCCCCTCTGCAGGGCCCGTCCCAGCCCTCCCTGGCTCCCACCCACAAGGCTGGGCTGAGGTCCCCGAGCCTCCCCGCCGCACCCCCCAGCCCGCCCCCGCACATGGGCTGCCTGTGGCCACCCTCCCCCTCCCCCCGCACATGTGGGGCTGGCCAAAGCCCTTCCTGCCTCCCGCCCATGTGGGACCAGCCTGAAATCCCCCTCCCCACTGGTGCCCGGGGACAGCCCAAGCCTGCCCGTCCACCTGCACCCTTCTTCCCCCTCACAGTCCTGGTCCAAGCCCCCCCACTGCCTGCCTGTGCATGGGGCTGGTCCTCCAAGCCCCCTCCCACCCCGCTGCCCACCCATGTGCAGTGAAAATGCTGCTCGCAGCCTGATTCCCCTGCCAGAGGGCTAGTGGAGCCTCTCTGCCCGGGGAAGCAGGGATCCTCCTGCCGGGGCTTAGCAGGGACCCTCTTTCCTGTGGGCTGCCCCAGGTGCTGGGCAGGGGGCACATCAGGTGCGTGGAGGGTGGGGAGCACGCCATGCCCCGGCTATTCACCTGTGCAAGGTGGGAACTGGTGGGGATGTGGTAGGGGTGCTGCCCGGGGGGGCGGCGGGACAGGAGCAGCAGTGGGAGTTGGGGGGGGTGCTCTTGCTGCCCATCCCTGCTGCTGCTGCTGTTACTGGAGGAGGTGGCAAGGAAGACTCCGGTGCGTGCGTGCGCTGGGGGAACCAAAGGGGGTGGGCAGGGCCGCTTGCTGCTCCCCGCTGCCGACTCGGTACCACGATCCCTCCACAGTACCTTCCTGCCCGTCAGCCCAGCCCCAACTGTTTCGGTGCCCCTGCAGTCAGCAACTGAATTTTGGGTGTCCCGTCACTGTTTCTGACCAGACACTGTCAGGTGCCCTTTTCGACTGGACTTTTCAGACAACCCTACACACACCTATACCCCTCTCTAACACATGGGGGTTGGGGGGGGTGACTGACCGATCAAACCCTCCCTGACTGGTGCCCTCCTAGCCCCGCTGGGTCCCCGGACAGGCCCACCTCTCCCAGTACCTGGTGTTGCATCTTCCCAGCCAGAGTCTGCCACCTGCTCCCATTGACCAGCTGCCACAGCTCGCAGCACACAGCCAGCATTAGCGGGAAACAGGATGGGGGTTGGGGGGCTGTGCTGACAGACCAGCTTGGGGAGCCCCCTGACCGCACATGCTGCAGCTTCCTGCCACCAGCCTTGCACACCCACCCCCATCGTCGACCCCCCACCCTCCCCCTCACTCACCACTGGTTGGGACACCTGGAAGAGGGCTTAAATACAGGACTGTCTCGTTAAAAACAGGACGTCTGGTCACCCTAGATAACTGCAGTGAATAGACTGGTTGTTTGTGGGTGTTACTCCTGTAGTGCTGTGTGCTCTTTTTACTGGTGGCAGGCTGTTTTTCCATCACAGGAAGCATACTTTTTTGCCCCAAAACAGCTCACCCAGAACTAATTTTCTCTCTTTTCATCCCTCTACTGCTAAATGAAACAGAAGGATGGAGGAACAGGAGTCACCATTTACTATCACTTCCCTAATCCCCATATTGCCTATAATAGAGCAGGCCCGAGGAGTTGTCAATGCCCACACATACAATTGATCAGGAGGGATATTTTGGTGGAGCCATGCTGCTGGATCTCTCGCTGCCTTGAGTGGGCGGCAGGAGAAAGGGTGAAGCAGAACACTGCTCAGTACAATAATTTCTGCTTTGCCATTCAGAGTCAATTCTAAACAAGCTTAGGGAAATGCATATGGAATCTTCTCTAAAATGAATATCTAAAATGGATAATAGGGGAGAATTTGCAGTTAGGTGCTTAACTCCCATTGAAAGTTGGTGGTATTTAGGTACTTTCCTTCCTTTTGTTCCTTTAGAACACTGTAGGAGATTTTCAAAGTGACACTGGTAACTATCGTAGTTCAGATAGAAAATGTAGGTTTCGTAATTTTTTTCAAAACTCAGTATGAATCAAAATCTAAAAAATGGAAACAGGATTGTTTTTTCTGCGGTGCTGGAATTACACAAACATGTATGAGAACCAGAAATGAAATGCACCAAATAGACTAGCGTAATATAATTGACCTCGCTAAAGTGAAGTGAAAAATGGAAACAGATCAAATGATTGCTGGGAAACATAAATGTAAAACTTTTTTTTTTCAAAGATCTTAATAACCTAAGATGTTAAGATTTCTGACTTGCATCTTTCTCGGTATCTTTGGCCTTGTCTTACAAAACTTTATTAGAACGCAACTGTGTAAGTTGAGGAAGCTAATATGATGCTGACCCTTGATGATGTCATCACAAAGCTGAGTGGTATTTAGCATCGTGTAAACTACTTATGATTCAATCCAGATCCCAGTAAGGCTTAATTGCAAGTAGTTTTATATAATGCAGAACATGACTTGCCTTGTGTACACCTAATTCATTGCTGCATTCTAGCACAAAATTTTGTACTGAAGACAGGCCTAAAAGGCTAAGGATTTTATTCCAAAGATGAAATGTAAGCCTCTTCAGAGTCTGTATAGCATATAAATCCCACTGTATGGTTAAATTACCACTTAATGGTGCATAGACTTTGTGCTAGCCCTCTGCAGAGGTGTAAATTTCAACATGGATGCACATGAAGCACTCAACAGTATTACAAGCACACAACAGTACTGTGTATGTATGTGTAAATAGCATGATATATAGCCTCATTCTGAAGCCCTAACTATATCCTGCCTTCCTAAGAAACTATTATTTAAGGACAAAGGTTAGCTTCCATGAGCTATCGATTAGCTTAATGGTCTCTGAGGACTAAGGCAGAGCATATTCCAATAATTAAACCAATTATTTGGGATAATTATTAATAATCCCATATTAACTGGAAGAGGGACATGGCTTAATTCTGTGACACTGCATCTGTTTTAATTATGTAAGACTCTTCCATTTTGTGTTCAGGGGTGAAGAGCATTCACATGAAGGTTGGTGTCTAAGAACCGTCCTTCTTTTCCCGCGTCTCTTTCCCTCCTTCTCTGTGGTACAGCTATGATGTCAGTATGCTGGAGTCAGGAGTGCTGATTTGTAATATAATTGGAGTCAAATTCTGCCTGTGGATACACATGTGGCTCCCACTGGCTGCAATGGGAGTGCCATGTATTAGAATATAGATATTCAGGCCTACCTGTAAAGGCCTATACTCTAAGAACTCAGGTGTATTTTTATCACTCAGGCCTTGGCTACACTCAGGACTTCCCAGCGCTGCTGTGGCAGCGCTGTGAAGCGCGAGTGTAGTTGCGCCGCCAGCACTGCGAGAGCTCTCTCGCAGCGCTGTAAGTACTCCACCTCTCCGAGGGGAATAGCTTGCAGCGCTGCAAGCGAGCGTGCAGCGCTGCAGGCTCTGATTACACTGGCGCTTTACAGTGCTGTACTCGCTGCGCTCAGGGGGGGGCGTTTTCACACCACTGAGCGCAGCAAGTTGCAGCGCTGTACAGCGCCAGTGTAGCCAAGGCCTTAGCTAGTTACAGGGGTATAAAAACAAAGAATCAAAATCGCAGTTCGCCTGTATATGGGCCTTCTCTCACTAGGATAGTCTAAGGCCTTGGCTACACTTGCAAGTTACAGCGCTGTAAAGCCTCCCCCAGCGCTGTAACTCACTCCCCGTCCACACTGGCAGGGCACTTACAGCGCTGTATCTCCCTGGGTACTCCACATCTCCGAGAGGAATAACAGCTGCAGCGGAGTGGTTACGACTCACGGGTGTGAGTGTAAACGCTTGCAGCGCTGTACTAATCACCTTGTCAAGTGGCCAATCCTCTCCATTGTTGTGACCGGCTGCAGGAATGCGGAAGTGCCGGTTTCAAAGCTCGTACCACAGAGAAAAGCAAACAGTTTGCAGCTTGCTTTGAGTGAGTGAATGAATGAGCAGGGGGCCGGGAGTTCGGAACTTGCAAAATAGAGTGCTGACATGCTCCAAAAAGCACTCTCTCTCCCCCCACACTCTCTGTCACAATCCACCCCACCCCCCCATTTGGAAAAGCACGTTGCAGCCACATGAATGCTGGGATAGCTGCCCATAATGCACCGCTCCCAACACAGCTGCAAATGTTGCAAGTGTGGCCACACCACTGCGCTGGCAGCTGTCAGTGTGGACAGACTGCAGCGCTTTTCCCTACTCAGCTGTACGAAGATAGGTTTACCTCACAGCGCTGTACTAGGGTTACCATATTTCAGCAAGCAAAAAAGAGGACAGGAGGAGCCCCGCCCCTGCCCCTCCCACTTCCTGCCCCCCTCAGAACCCCCAACCCTCTCCCCGTTCCTTGTCCCCTGACTGCCCCCTCCTGGGACCCCTGCCCCTAACTGCCCCCCAGGACTCCACCCCCTACCTAAGCCTCCCTGCCTCTTGTCCCCTGACTGCCCCCTCCTGAGACCCTCCCCCCATCCTAACTGGCCCCCTAGAACCCTACCCCCTACCTGTACCCTGACTGCCCCAACCCTTATCCACCCCCCCACCCCCAGACAGACCCCTGGGACTCCCACGCCCCATCCAACCACTCCCCACCCCCTGACCAGCCCCCCCCCAGAACTCCCGACCCATCTAAACCCCTCTGCTCCCTGTCCCCTGACTGCTCCGATCCCTCTCCCCACCCCTGCCACCTGACAGCCCCCCCCCCCAGAACTCCCAAACACCCCCCCCCGCTCCTTGTCCCCTGACTGCCCCCTCCTGGGACCCCTGCTCCTAACTGCCCTCCAGAACCCCACCCCCTATTTATGTACAGGCGTGACTACCTGCCCTTTCCTGGTTATTATACGCGGCCAGTCCGCATCCATATCCAGTAATTAAATAAACTAATAATTTAAATTGGAATTTCATCCATTAATAAGTATTTATTATATAATTAAGCCTCCCTGTTCCTTGTCCCCTAACTGCCCCCCAGGACCCTACCCCCTACCTGTACCCTGACTGCCCAAAAACCTTATCCACCCCCCGCAAAAAGCCCCCCCCGAACTCCCGACCCCCCCCCCCCCCCCGTCTCTTGACTGCCGCCTCCAAAATCTCCCTGCCCCTTCTCCTGCCCCCTGGCCCCCTTACCCTGCCGCTCAGAACATGGTGTTGGGCTCTGTGCGGAGCCAGACACGTGGCTGCGCTCCCCAGCGCAACACACAACCCGGTCCCACCCCACCCAGTGCTGCCGGAGCGGGGCGCTGGGCAGCAGGGGAGGAGGAGCTGCCGAGGCCCGATGCAAACGGCCTGGCAGGCCGGCCGGCTCAGAGTGCGGGGGGGGGGGGGGGGGCGGGGAGGAGGAGCTCTACAGCTGCTCCGGAGTCCAGCCCGGCAAGCTGCGGGGGAAGGGCTCTGGCTGCCAGAGCCCCATGCGAGCGGCTGAATTTCCTGCAGCCCTCCCAGCCGCGCCTCGCTTTGCATGGGGGGGAAATCCCGGACATTTTTAGTGATTTGCAAATTCCCCCCCGGACGCTATTTTTAACACAAAAAGGAGGACATGTCCGGGTAAATCCAGACGAATGGTAACCCTAGCTGTACAGCTGCAAGTGTAGCCAAGGCCTGAGGCTTTGTTCTTAGGCTAAGGCCTTTGGCTAAGCAGCAGGGGCAGCCATAAGATGGGAAGCGTACGGTCACATCCTCACATCCCAAACCAGTCAAATTGAAATAAGGTGGTATTGGGCTGTTAGGAAGACGATCCTGTCCTGATAGTGCCCATCACCACCAGATAAAGAAACAGATCTTAAGATGGTTAAAGAAAACTTAGTTTGATAGCATCCTATCTGGCAAGAAATCACTTATCAATGGTTGTGGTTGTGAAACCCTCATTTCTGTATGTTTTATCTTTATGGCCCCCACTTTTCTATTGTTAATCTGTCTGGTTCTCTAATTGTTTCTGTCTGCTGTATAATTAATTTTGCTAGGTGTAAGTTAATTAGGGTAGTGGGATATAATTGGTTAGAGAATTATGTTACAATATGCTAGGATTGGTTAGTTAAATTTCAGTAAATGATTGGTTAAGGAATAGCTAAGACTATTACTATATAAACTAGGGTCAAACAGGAAGTGGGAAGAAGGGCAATTGGAATCATGTTTGCTGAGAGGGGGAACGGGGAACGGGGAACAGGGACACAGGCAAGGCTCTGCGGTGTCAGAGCTGGGAAGGGGGACACGGGGTAAATGCTCTGCGGTGTCAGAGCTGGGAAGGGGGACACTGGGGAATAGACTCTATCAGTGTATAGAGATAAGCCCAACTGGTGTGAAGGGCTTTGAAATATGCTTACTTGGAAACTAACCCCAATAAACATTGCATTGTCTGCACTTCGAACTTCTGGTCTTTTGCTGCTTGCTGTCTGCGTGACAAGAACCAGGGAAGTGGGAGGGTTGAGGGAAAGCCCTCTAAAACTATGCACAAATGAGAAGAAAAAATATAGTTTGAAGAGTCTTGGGAGCTATTGCAAGTATTCACTACCTCTTTGTAATCCTAGTCCCAGTTACTGGCTCCATCTCCTTATCGTGTGCTCACACATGACATTTTCAGGCAACCAGCATTGTACGAGAGCAGACTGTAGTCAGAAAGGAAAAGTCTCTGTAAGAACTTAATAATTACTTTGAAAATCTAAAATTATATTCCACAACTAATTTTTCCACTTGAAATCTGAGAAAAAAAATGAAATGATTACTTTACAGTATTGTGCCAAAGTTTATATTCCAAGAACTCTGCCTAAGCTGATGCAGAAAGTAGAATGGTGTAGCTCAGTGGTCTCCAAAGTGGGGTGCGCAAGAGGATCCTTGGGGGTGCGCGGCAGGAGGAGCGGTTTTTTTGGTTTTTGGTTTTTGCTTAGCCAGGCGGGAGTCTGAGCGGCTTTTTTGCCCTTTTTTTGTTTGCTTTGGCGCAGCAGGGAGTGTGTGCTCAAAATTTTTTTACTGATAGGGGTGCGCGATCAAAAAAGTTTGGAGACCACTGGTCTAGCTAGTAAATACATAAAGTTACATATAGTTGTAAGTGAGAAACATTAAAGGGATATAATAACAAATTACTTAGATCCCAAAACATACATTATTTTGAGGGAACGGTTATTAACATAACTTTCTAAAAAAGCTTGTGTATTGTATTTGTGGGCTGAGTTAAGACTACACATCGGTTGCTCAGGATGAGGGTAGGGAAATGTGGGCAGTGTGTGCTGAAAGTGCTGCCCTCATTTTCCAGCACACAGAGGCACCAGAGTGCTCTGAGGAGTCCCTCAAGAACTGAAGTCTTCACCACATCTCTGCTCTTCCCCAGTGCTGCATCCCACAACTTCCTGTTCAGCTCTGGCTGTTGCCTGGACCCAAGCCTTATACTGTATTTTCAAAAGTGACTAGTGATTTTGGGTGCCCAATTTCAGACATCCAAAAGATAAGATTGGCAAGTACATATTATAGACGTGTCAATAAATGTGGGCACAGGATATATGGGAGGGACACAATATGAATAGAATACTTGTGACGATGGAATTGCCCGAAGCATTGAGGATCTTGTTATCTTAAATATTTCTTTAGCTAGACATTTGGATTGTATATTAAGTATTAGAGAGGTGGTTTGGCCATAAATGGAAGCTGGCCTGGAACCCTGTCTGGTTTCCAGAGGAACTTTGTTGAAATATGTCTCTGTGGAATGTTTTGATTTTGACAAATCAGCAAATAGACAAAAAACTGTTTCATCGGAATTTTTCTGACCAGTTCTATTTTTCACAACTAATTGTGAAAATTCTTTGGATCTGAACCATATTGGGAGCTCTGGGTGTTCAACACCTCTGAAAACCAGGCCATTTCTATTTAGAAGTCCAAATACAGATTTAGGTGCCTAATATTAGGCATCAAGGTTTGAAAGCTTTGGCTAATGTTGTGAAATTATTGAACAATATTTCTTGGGGAGAAATGCACACTAAACAAACCAATATGGCAGCTTGTAATTAGTATGCAAAAGGAATGTGCCAATTTTTGGCTGTTGTTTTAGTTTATTGTTAAAGACCTGGAAAAAAAATTGTTTTCAGAAAGGTTTTCTTATAAAATCTATTTCTATTAAAATCATCTGAAAAGAAGGAGTTTGTCAAAACCCTTTCTTCCAGTTGTGAACAATGGTGTGATTAAGATCTCTGGTCTGGGGCAGACTGACTTTTTGCAATCCATTTTTGCAATGTTTAATTTGGTGCAAAGGTCCCTTTTATTGGAAGCTGACAAAAGAAAATGATCCCGCAACCTGAAACATCCAGTACTGTAGCCAACGTCTTGCATAGCTGATGGCAAGCTGGACCTCCATTGTGTAGCAAGTTTCCTAAATTCTGCAGCACTCTGATGTAGCAAACTGAAAATTCTGTAGCTGCTTGTTTTAAATTAAAAAGGGAAGTTTTGAATGAATTAAACATGAAGATGAATAATTCAGCCAGTGCGCAGTATTTGTTAAAATAATCTCTTATGCTGTTCCTTCACTTTACAGTTTTCCATGTGCCAAATCTTTTGTGTGGACAACGCATAACTGCCTTGTGGAAATTATGGAGGAGGAAATTGGAGTCTTTGGCAGTTGTGCAGGGGACAGTTGGTGCATTTTTGGCACATGGAGAGTCACTGGAGGCAGTTTGGGATTGCATGGCAAACACATTAGTTGATTCTGTTTAAAATCCACAGTAGTGCAATAGTTAACAATGGTGACGTTTAAAGATGACTTCTCTGTTGTAGAAAATGCAGTGAGGTTAATGCAGCAGTTCACACCTAGCAGAGCTGTTGTTTCAGAGTGCCTGTGAGCTCAGGAAGGCACATTGGTTTACACTGTGTTCACGTATTCAAGGTTTTCTTTGCAACCATAAGGCTAGAAACATAACCTTTTTTTATAGACCACTGTGTATCATGCTGACCAATATAGTTTCATTGCTTCTTTTTACCCCCCTGTAATCCTTCTGTTCTTGTTTTATACTTTGATTGTAAGCTCTTTGAGGCAGGGATTGTTTTTTATTGTTTGTGTAATATCTACCACAATCTGGTCCTGGTCCAAAAATGAATAGTAATAAATGATGGGTTACATTCTGGAGTACAATTCTACAACAAGTTGTGGATTCTGCAACAAATGATGTGATCAGAGAAAACAGGGCCCAGGCTGTACAGTACCAGACCAATATGACTTGAATACAAGGTGACAAATAATATGAAACCACAAAATCAAACACCTTGAGCTTTTGGTTTCCTCTGATAGAATCAAACATGCTTGCTTGTTTCTATGGCTACTCCTAAAACCAAAATAGTTTGAGTGTCTGAAGCCAAGTATATTATGTCTTCAGTGACCATACGGGCTACAATATTCAGCTATTCCATTAAAACGCCTCCTGAAACGTGAACGGTGTTGGGAAAACTAAACGACCTTGCAGCATTAGGCCAACAAGCCATGTTACATGGAGCAGAACAACCTATTAGCAAGGCTTGAAGAATGTTGCTATTTGAGCCAAGGCTACCATAATCTGAAATACATATGTATATTTAACTAATTTAATTCCACTCCAACACTTCATATTGAAGTAACACACTTGATCAGTATATCTTGAAATATTTCAGTCACTTAATTGATCAATTATACTTTATTTGAGTACTTTCTAGCTGGCTGGTTTTCTCCAGATGTGGCGATGAACATGACTCATTCGAGCAGATTACATGTGATTTCAGTTTGGTGCTAATTGGATGTGGTGGTTTTGGCAAGTCTAGTGTTTTTAATGAATCTGCTGGCCCTGAGACAGAGTTTCATCTCTGTTCTTTGAATAATAGATTCCTCACCTATTTTTCATTACTGTATCAACAAGTATCTGAGATCAAGTATTTCAAGTAAATGTGGACAATATCTCATGTATTTTTTTCCCTTTTTGACCTGTTCCCACAATATTGATAGTTTTGCCATGTGTGTGGGTTTTTTATTTTGGTTTATAGCTATAATTGTCCATTCCCAGCTGGGCTGGTTATTCAGTACCTTGTGGATATTGTTCTATGAAGAGACATTGTGTTTGGACTAACAGAACTTGGCAAATTCTTGAAACTCTGCATTTGACAGTTGGGGTCTATTGTCAATAATCAGAACTTCTGATAGTCCATTTCTTCCATGAATTTGGAATATCTCTTAACAGAATCTTTTTGGCCATATCCAAATAAATCCTCACTCAGCCTTTTCCATAATATACAAGGGATTACATGACCCTGCCCTGGCTATTCTGTTGGTATTTTTCAGAAGAAATTAAATGTATCGCAGTGCGTTAGTCTGGGGGGGGGTAGTGGAATAGTAAATTACCTTCAATCATTAATCGGAGCTGTATTTTTAAAAATTATGGGGGAGACACACTCCACTTCTACAAGGAGAGACGTAAGAGTGAAATGTATCCATCTGAGAGCTAAACACCTAGACTTGAGATACTACCTGCTGGTAGTGCCATGTTGGCTTGCACATAAAAAAAAAAAGTCAGCTTCGATAAGGAACAAAGGATGGCCTATATCTGCTTAATATGGCATGTGGGAAATTAGGTGACCACTGCTTTTGTATTTTAAGGGATATCTCCCCTTACAATAGAGTTCCTTACCAGACGTGGAAATTAATGACGTTTTTGAAACAGTGCCCATGAGGAAGAGGGGAGAGAGTACCAGCAGCAGGAGTGTATGTAGCCTGAGGAAGCGCAAAAAAGATCTTTGTGGCCAATATAAGAAACAGGCTGACCCTTTACTCAATGATGGCCAAAGTCAAGAATCTCCCATTTTATTATCCTATTTCCCACTGCAATAAACAAATGCAATTGCTAGATTTTAAGAACTTAAATTGAACAATTTGGGGCATCTGGAGACTGCTGGCCACCTTCTGTTCTGTTACATCCATGTAATTAACTCCACTGATGTTGATGGATTTATTTCATATATACATCAATGTAATAAGAGCCAAATTTGGTCATATACCTCCAGACTTTGATAACTAAAATTTCCCAAAGCCGCTTAATTTCTTTGTCTTAAGAAGCCTGAACTTGAGCTAGGGCCACCTTAATCATGTCCATCATGTTAAGCAATTAGGTCAGGGTTAGCATAAGGGTGATTGAGGATAAATGTGAATGGGTGGGGAACCATGGGCTTTTGGCTAAGGACTGGGAATCTGACTCTGACAGACTTCTGTTGACTTTGGACTAGCCCAGAGGTAGGCGAACTACGGCCCATGGGACCGTCTAGTCCTGCTGTTGAGCTCCCGGCCGGGAAGGCTAGCCCCTCCCCTGCTGTCTCCCCTCCCCCTCAGCCTCAGCTCGCTGTGCCATCAGCGCTCTGGGTGGTGGGGCTGTGAGCTCCTGCCGGGCAGCAAGGCTGCGAGAGCTGCTGGCCTGCCCCGGTGCTCTAGACTGTGCGGTGGCGTGGCTGGCTCCGGCCGGGTGGCATGGCTGCTGATCCTGGTGCTCTGAGCGGCATGGTAAGGGGGCAGGAAGTGGGGGGGTTGGATAAGGGGCTGGGGGTCCCGAGGGGCTGTCAGGGGACAGGGAACAGGGGGCAGTTGAATAGGCATGGGAGTCCCGGGGGGCCTGTCAGGGGGCAGGGGTGTGGATAGGGATCAGGGCAGTCAGGAGACAGGGAGCGGGGGGGGGGGGGGTGTTGGATAGGGGATGGGGTTCCAGGGGGGTGGTTAGGGGTGGGGGGTCCCGGGAGGGGGCAGTCAGGAGACAAGGAGCAGGGGGGTTTGGATCAGTCGGGGGTTCTGAGGTGGGCGGGAAGTGGGAGGGGGCAGATAGGGGGCAGGCCAGGCTGTTTGGGGAGGCACAGCCTTCCCTACCCAGCCCCCCATACAGTTTCGGAACCCCAATGTGGCCCTCAGGCCAAAAAGTTTGCCCACTCCTGGACTAGTCACTTCATCTCCCTGTACTGGTGGTGGTGGGAATTTCAGAAAGACTCGTTGGTACTTTAACCTAGGTTTTGTTGTGAAACAACAAGTTAGTAATTTTTCCCCCTATTGCAATGGAAGTAGACCATCGGGATCCCAATTTTCAGATTTTCAAAAGTGTGAAGTGGGAGCTGTTGGGTGCTGAGGTACTTGTGAAAATCTGCCCCTAAATGTATATGTAACTCTACTTCTTGACTAAATGCTTTAAACACTAGAACTAAGTTCTTAATACGCACACTTTTTTTTATGTTAAACTTCTATGGCTTTTTCTAAAAACATGAGTACACAAGTCATTGAATTACTGAGCTCCATCAATGTTTGATTACTTACAGTTTGTTGCAATGCCTTTATTAAATGGCAGTTGGCTGGGTAACCTGCAGGAAGGGTACCTATCTATTTATTTTGCAATGTTGAAATTCTGCTTTGAATTGTAGACTTTTGTTGTACAATACTTAAAGCTGGGAATGAGATGGGAAGTATCTGATGCTGAGGTAGCTCGGCAGCTGATTTTTGTAGTTGGTATAACTGAGACTGACCTGTTACTTCTGCCAAATAATCTGTTGAAGCTTACTTTCATTCTTCTATGGTATGCCAAATGTGCTAGTTTAGGCCTCAGTTACTTAAGCACATGCTTAAGTCCCATGGACTTCAATGGGATTTAAGTATATTCTTAAGTGCTTTTCTGAAGTGGGGTTTGGGGCTTAATGTTTGGCAGTGCTGAGCACCCCACACTCCCATTGAAGTTGAGTGGGAACTCTGGGTGTGTAGTTTCTTCTCAGAAGCAGACTCTTAGTTTATGGGGTCGTAGCCTTTCCAGCCTGTAGTCTTTCTAGCCTTCCATCCATCCTGGAAATGTACAGTTCTCTCTATTAAGGATGTTGGTAATGGTCAGTCCTAGTCTGGTCGCTCATTAAATGATCTGACCCTTTGCTGCAATGTGAAGGCTTTTACTAAATGATGCTTTATATAAAATATGTATGTGTATACAGGAAGTCATAACTTTATAGATGAAACCCTGAAACAGATGGTTATATAAAGAGATAGGTCTATTGACTTTTTTCAGAAGGATGCAATTTCATTAGAGAGGCACAATTTAATTATGACTCTTAAAAACTGTTCAGTCAGATTTTTATACTGTACTTTTTCCCAGGGTCTGTTATATTGGCCTATTTAAAGACCAGTTGAATTTTTTAAACATTATGTTCTGTGAATACATTACTGTAATCCATGATCTTAGATTTAAAATTTTGTGACGCTGTCATCCTAGGTATCCAGCTAATCATGTATATTCCATCTTGGGGGAGTGTTTGACAGTATGTAGTGGGGAGGGGGGAAGGATAGTTGCTAATTTACTGATATAGAAATGATTTTTTAAAATAAACTGTGAAGGATACTCAATTCTGGTGCTACTTTCTGGGAGTGATAGAAAACCTCAGGGTGAGTACTTTAATGCAGAGGACAAAGTCCCAGATTTTAAAAAATTTGGCCCAAGCAGCTTTTAGAAGGAGTTGAACAAAGCCTATACATATACACTGATCTTCTTTTAGAACATCTTCATTCTAATATCTGCATACAGGTTATTTTTTCTTAATGTTTCCTCTACCTTTGGATGAACACTACAGTGAAAAAATTCTGAATGGATTGAAATGCTTTTTATCTCCGGTGCAACTTGTAAGTCTTTTACTTCACTCTACTTGGCTGAACTACTGCTTTGGAACCTCAGAAAATTATTGCTGTTCACTACTCATACAGAAACAGCCTATATACTACTTTGCTTTTCCTATTTCTCTCCAGCGATGGAAGAGCACAGATATCAAAATTCAAGGGACCTCTTCACAATAATACAAACTGGCCCTCTCTTTGAGAGTGTTTGATTACACAAATTAAATTTCACCACATTCAGCTGGTAACAGCTAGAGAGAGTTCCAAAACCAAACTTTGGATTTTGCGTACCCCTCAAAGTTTGGGAGTGTTTTGATCCAAACATATCTTTTGAGGCTTGAGGCTCATATCTTTCAACTGTAGCTCAAGCAGTTATGATATTAACCTCTATAGATTTGTAAACTCTTCAAGGACCATCTTCCCAGATACATAGACAGTGTTTAGCATATTGTGGATGCTACCACAATACAAGTACACTATAATACATTTACTTGCGTTGAATGTAGCTCTCCATATTTTTCTCATTCTTTTGAAATTGAAAAATTAAACAAAACCAAATGGGCTACACAGTTGGCACACTGGAAAGTGCAGGGCAAAGGCCTCTACATGTACATGTGCATCAGCTTTCTCCCACCTTTATTTGGGGTGGTTTTGATCCTTGAGTCAACATGATCTAATAGATTATTCTTTAGAATAGATTGTTTTTCTTTCCATAATGTCATGTGGCACATTTTTCAGCGTAGTCAGTTGGGCCTAGATTTTTGAACCTGGTTGCCTAAATTTAGGCACTCAAACCCACATTAAGAATTGCAGTAAGTGGTCAGACTTTTAGCAAAGCTGAGCACTCATATCTCCCACTTAGGTCAATGGAAGCTATGAATGTGTCTCTGAATATACACCATTTTCTTTACCTAAACATGAAAACAATACCAATACAAAGGACTGTCTTTTGCTCCTGCCTCTCATAATGAGGCCATCTAAAACCAGCGTTATTTCCATAAATGAGTCTTTTCTCCTCCTTTTCTCTCTCATACCAGAAGGGACTCTGTGTGGTGGCCAAAAATAAAGCAAACCTTGGTATGTTGTCATTAAATTTAAGATTTAAGATGTTGTCATTAAATTTAAGGGTATATTTAAGGAATCTTTTTTGCCTTTGGTTTGAATTGACCCAAATATGCATATTAAAGCTGGTATTTGACCCTTCAATAGTACAATACTCTATGGGAATGGCCTCAAGAGGAAGCCTTGTATATACATTAGACACATGGTTACATGGCACCAGACATCATGGGCTCTGCTGTAGTCTCTTTCTTCTGTAGTCTCTTACCAACAGACCAGTCTTGAATTCTGCTTGCTAAGTTTCTTCCCTTCTGGTTCCTGCTCCAAACATTTTTTTTTAAATATTCTGTTCAATTATGTGCAGCAGGAGCCTTTTGTGTCTGATGTACCACAGGATGCTTTACACTAGATACTGAGAGCCTTCTTTGAAGCATGGCTAGAATGGTGGTAAGCGTTCTGGGGATAATAGCACCCACTTCAGACAATGGTAACAGAAATAAAGACCCACTTCTGGAGGAGGAAATCAGAGACAGAAAGCGAGAGGGGACTTGGTGCATTGAGAGAAAGAGTAATTGACTGGAAGGTAGGATGGGTTGGGGAGAAGAACATCAAATCCCATCTTTACCTACAGCACAAATACACCTCCATGGTAGCACTGATGGTTCCTATGTCCTCATTTTGTGTTATACCTTGATAAGCCAGGAAAGGAAAAGCAACAGTTCATCTGGTTATAAAATGAATAGAAACAAGGCAACTGGAAAACTTACTGAGAGGATGAGTGATCTTCATGCAGCACTTTCAGTTAAGTAAATGACCGTTACTGCATGACTGGTAACAACACCTACTAGCTTAGGAAACAGCTGTCTAATAAGCTGGCCTACAAGTTCCAGAGTGATCTGTCTTTTTTAAAAAAACCCTTATCTGCTTTGGTTAGCTTATTCTCAAGGTTGGAAAGTAGCAGTCCATTTTTAACTCTAAGCATCTATAAATAGATCTGAAAATAGTTTGTACATCGTTCCCCCTCCTTTCTGTCCTAATGCATAATACCGATTGGCTGCAGGTAAATCTGGGGCACAGGAACCACACAGAAAATACATCAGAACAAATAAAATCTATTTCATAGGTTCTTGAGCATGTATTTTTCTTTTAAGCATGTATATCTGCTTCTTGAAGGACCTCTACCCTAGAGCATTTTGTGACTAGCAGTATTCAGAGCAAAATAATTTGTATTAAAAAAGCAAGGTTGGCAAATTGCAATACATGTTATAGTAAAATCTGGAAAAATACAGAAGGTGCAGAAAATGAAATTAGGCTCATGGTATTTGGGCACTAGTATTGGAAAACAAATAGAGGTTTAGTTAGGGATTGGAAATCTGGAAGTGCACACAGCTCTGGTATAAATCTCTGTTCCTGCTGAATTGCAGAAACCCTCTGAAGCTCATCAGTTGTACAAGCGTGTAAACCGCCTTTTGTTTCTATAAGAAGTGCTGGAGCTGAAATCAATGGACTAGACTAAGAAGTAGTGAGAATTGGGGAGGCCATGATGTTATCAGACAGCAAACAAAGTCCTTGGCCTTTTTTTTAAATAACTAAGAGGTTGAACTTCCTTCAACAAAAGTAGTCCTTAGAATCCTCCAGTATTGTTCAACTAGGGTTAGAATCCTTTTACAGTGGTTCACCCTTCAATCTCTTTGGGAATAGCATATTACTTCTCAGCATAAGGCTCTTAAGATACATTACCATTGCGGGACTCCACATTTCCCCGTTACCCACATAAATAGTTTCCTTGTGATTACTCTCCTGTTTGAGGCTTGCGACCTGACAGGTCACTGTCGATCATAATTTCCAATTTCAACTGAACATATACAGGGGAGCCACTGTTAGACTGTGCATATGCCTTGTTGATACAGCAGCAGGAAATCTACCTCTCTGCAGAAAGGTCCCTTGTCCAGGCTGCTGAAAACAAATGGTCTCCATCGAGATCAGTGGTAATATGCTAATCCAAAGAAATGAGGACTGAAATGGCATATCAGTGCTACTTGTCAAGTAATGTACTAATTAATGGGGGTTGCATTTCAAAATCTGATAGGAAATGGGTAGAACATCACCAGATGGTGTGTAACTTGAGTGTATGATGGATATTTTGGCCACCATGCAGAAGGATGGAATGGATTATCCCCTCCCCGCAGTTGATGCTATCGCTATTTTGGTAAATTTGATATAGAGTGCTGTTGTATCTTAAAGGGACACTCATAGTTCAACTTCTGCCCTAAAATTAGATTTGTGTTTGCAGTAAAATGCTAATAGAAAGATGTCAAGGAAACAACATATTGCAGTCTTTACAATATAAACATTGCAGGATTGTACTAGAATAGAATTTGACTAGTCAGTTTCACTTTCATTTTTTTCTAGGTTATCTTCATTTCCCAAGCTAGGAGAAATACAAAAAGAGTATAGGTGGTGCAAATTAAATTAGATTTTTGTAAATGGAATTTCAGGAAGATTAAGATGTTAAAGGGACATAGTTAACTTGAAAGGTAGTGATTTTAAAAAATGGCTTAAGAGTAATTCCTGATATTATATCTGCCCCTGATTTTCCCTAATAATTGTGAATGTAAAAATACAAAAAAATTCATATATATTTTTTCTCCCCTATAGCTGTGTGAAAGAACCACCCAAACAAGGGAAACTTAGTAATTTGACTCTACAGAGGAAACTCTGAAATGGAACATGTATTTGACAGTACATTTGATTGTTCGCTGTCTTCTAAATATAAAACTGAAAGAGAGAATTTCCCCGCTCTAATCTTTCATTTATGATGCTCTCCAGTTTGCAACGGTAGTATTACTGGTAACAATAATGGGTAAATATTTTTCAGACAGAGTGTGGATTTTCAAGTTGGGGGCCCATTAATAAGGACATCACCTTTCAATCTCTCCTTTGTTTTAACCAGACCAAATTTGTGTTTCAATGTACAGTTCAGGAGTAAAGATCTTGTTAGCTAAGACTTGAGTCTTTACTCCTTACCAAGGAGATATAAATCCTCACATCAAATACAGAGGTACACACCTATTGACAGAAGCCAAAATTTTCAGAAATGATGAGTGATGTTGGTTGTCTTCGCTTTTGCATGTCCAGCTTGAGGCATATTTTAAAGGGGCCTGACTAAGGGTGGGGACTTGGGGGTTCTGAAAGTTGGGTCTCTTTAAGGTGACAGGTTGGGGATCCAATCACTAGTACATCTAAAAATCTTGGCGAGAAGCTGTAAGAAAGAGGTATAACATTTTAAACATGTTAAATAGATTATATTACATTGTGTACTACATATAAACCTGCATGTAAAAAATCCCCACATTGGGTTTGTTTCTCTCTATTAGAAGAGCGGTAATAGCCTTGCTATATTTCAGCTTGTCAGTGTTGCTGTTTCTTAACTCAACCTGCTGTGCCCAAGTATTGCAGCTCATAAGGTTCCTTATGTGACAGAATTAAAACAGTGGGAGATTTTTACATACCATATGTGCTGCAATATGAAGGAACAACAGGATAAATTGCACAATAAGCCAGGTCAGTCCTTATTCCAAAGTCCTTCCTGATTCTTGATTCCATTTTAATTTTGAATGTATTGGACATGTCCACTTAATCAAACTTGAATTTGTGTACACATTTTTGTCCTCTGTGCATACACACCCAGTGGACAATCTGCCTTCTTAGTGGGAATGAACTATGTAAGTCACAGGACATTGTTGTGAAGTATATGCAGTCTTTTATGTTGGGTAAAACATAAATCCGTTCAGTGTCACTGTTAGTTGGGTCAGCACTTTCATTCTAAAACAGTTTGAATCAGTTTATAGCTTGGCTGTAAAAAACAACAACAAAAAATTCTTTCTAGGCTAAAACTTGGCCTGTGGTCTCAGCTCTGGATCAAAATATAAATAGCCGAGTTATTAACATGTGAAATCTGGCTACTGAACATGCACTATTTGTTTGCGGTTTTTGTTATACCAAGCACCCCTAGTATGGATCAGTGCTGTCAAGTTGCTTGTATGTGATGGATTCATTTCAATCACTGAGAAGCAATGACCACTTTTATTCTCAAGGCCTCTAAAAGCATTTCTGGGGACTAGTAAATCCATAACAAGTTTTGCTAGGGACTGAGTAATAGTGGACTTTCGTGCTAGCCAGAGATGGATATAGCAGCTAGGGTTTGTAAGGATTCAAATTTAGTATTTGTCTAACTTGAATGGTACTCCTGAGCTCTTCTTCTTTTATTCCTCTTGAATATAGGGTGACCAGACGTCCCGATATTTAGGCGTTTGTCCCACATCCCGACCGATGTTTGGTCGGGACGCAATTTGTCCCGATATTTCGCAGCACTTCACTTTTTTTGTGTGTGTGCTCCTTTCGGTGACCCCCCCCCCCATGTGTCCTGATATTTTCTTCCTCTCATCTGGTCACCCTACTTGAATACCTTTCCGAGACATAAGAGGATAGGGTTGCATGCTTCCTCTTCCTCCCTTTTCAGTTCCTCCTGACATAAATTGGAAGGTGGAGGGGTAAATAGCACTAGCAGATGATTCTTCTTGACTTCATGGGGTGATGATTTAAGGATCTGGTGGCACAAGTATTGCAGGGCCTCTGGGGCAGGGCAGATAGTGCCCTGATAGGTGTTTGGCAAGCTAGTGGATCATTGTGTTCAGTAGCTAATCACTGATCAAGTTCCTGCATTCTCTGCTGGAATAGCCAGCACCCAAACTTTCCAGCTGCTGGTGTGAGAAGTAGTAAGGAATTTAGCTTTGAGGAGGCGAGGTAGAGGTTTTTGTTAAACGTCTTTTTTCTCTTTTTTTGCAGAACTCCAAACATGGGAGGCAAACTTAGCAAGAAGAAGAAGGGGTACAATGTGAATGACGAAAAAGCTAAAGACAAGGACAAGAAGGCTGAGGGAGCAGCTACTGAGGAAGAGGAGACTCCAAAACAGAATGAGGATGCCCAGCAAACCACAGAGACCGCAGAAGTGAAGGAGAACAACAAGGAGGAGAAGGGTGATAAAGAGTCCCAGGTTGCTGCCAATAAGACAGAAGACAAAGAAGGGGAAAAAGAAAAAGCCGTGAGCCAGGAAGAAGTCCAGAAATCTGAACCAGAGAAGCCAGAGGCCGTTGTCGACGCAAAAGTGGAGCCACAGAAGAACAATGAACAACTGGCATCTAAGCAAGAGGAACAGACTTCAGCCTCTGCTCCTGCTGCCAGTAGTGAAGCACCTAAAACTTCTGAGCCCAGCAATGATGCAAAAGTTTCCCAGCCTTCAGAAGCCACAGCTACTAGTAAAGCAGATGACAAGAGCAAAGAGGAAGGGGAAGCCAAAAAGACTGAGGCTCCCGCAGCACCTGCAGCGCAAGAAACTAAAAGTGATGTGGCCCCAGCTTCAGACTCAAAACCTAGCAGCAGCGAGGCTGCACCTTCTTCCAAGGAGACCCCAGCAGCAACAGAAGCACCTAGTTCTACTCCCAAGGCTTCAGCACCTGCAGCCCCACCAGAGGAAGCGAAATCTTCTGAAGTTCCAGCGACTAATTCGGATCAAACCATAGCAGTGCAAGATTAAATTGGACAGCCTGTTGAAATTAACCACTTAAAACAACCTGTGTCTTTTTTTTTTTTAATTTTTTCAGCTATACTAATTTGTTTCCGATCTGAAATAACAATATGTATTGCCCAGGGGGGAAAAAAAGGATGTCCCATCAAGTTGGGAGGGAGCAAGGGAGGGGGGAAGAATCCAAATAGTATTTTTGTGGGGAAATATCTAATATACTTTCTGCCAGGATTTAAAAATAATAATGAAAAATATGGATGTCTGAAAGTACAGCACATCTTTTGTATCTGAACTGCTGTAAATGCACTCCACCAATGTATCAAAATCTTTTTTTGGTTCTGTAATGGGGTTTGGGAGTGATGCGTTTGATTCTGCCCGCTGGGCTTGTGCCAAGGCAATCAGATCTTTATGAAAGCAGTATTTTCTGTGGGTGTTTTTTTTTTTTTATTTACAGCCTCTTATTTTGATATATTTTTTATGCAGTGGATGAATGCCAACTTTCAGACAAAACCCACTTAGCTGTCCACATTTTTCTCAATGCCAATCCTCCAATTCTTCTTCCTCTCCAAATATTTTTGGGAGTAAACAGCATTCTCATCCTACTTAGCCTACCTAGATTTCTCATGACGAGTTAATGCATGTCTGTGGTTGGGTGCACCTGTAGTTCTGTTTATTGGTCAGTGGAAATGAAAAAGTCTGCGTTCATTGCAGTTCCAGTTTCTCTTCCATTCTGTGTCACAGACACCAACACACCACTCATTGGAAAACAAATGAAAAACAAAATGTACAATGGATGCATTGAAATTATATGTAATTGTATAAATGGTGCAACAGTAATAAAAGTTAAATAATTTAAAAAAAATAAAGGTGTAAAGATTGATAGTTTATTTAGACTAATTCTTCATATTTACCCCTGACAGCCTGGCATCCACAATCCACATATTCAGAGGAAAAGGATGATTATTTGAGGGCAAATCAAAATCACTGTGGTCAGGATTCAGCTACCCACATTCACAATTAGTACCAGTATAAAGTGCTACTCAGCATCAGTAAGGATATTCGAATCTGACCCTAGAGATATTTTGCCATAAACTCTCACATGTGGCACAGAGCTCCATGAGAGATAGTGAACAGGAAATACTTTATATCCTATGCATAAGCAGAATATAAAGTCTGTCATATGCCAATGCCATTTTTAGTAAAAATAATGGCTTTTGAATATGCTCACTTGCTATTATACACAGCTACAGGTGTCCTGGTTGATTTTAAGTTTTACTTGGTGTAAGATGAATAATCCATCAGGAAAAAAAAATGATACAATACATTTTTTTTGTAAAAGATGCATCTTTTAAAATGATGCAATAGAGCTTAATCCTAGATTAGTTGGAGTCCCATTAAAATACTTCTTTCACTATTAAATTTGGTTAACTTCTCAACGCTGCTATGCAGCAGATGACCTTGAGCTCATGACTTACAGTAAGCCAAATGCTGCTTCCTTCAAATATGGCTATAGGTGTGTAAGTGAATAGAATTTATCAAATCTTTCTTTCAATAGAATTTTCCATGTCATGTCATTTTTAAAATCAGTCTGAACTGCAAGATAATCACAGGCAAGGTGTCCCTGTCTGATGCAGCTCAAGATTACCATATGCAATCTAGAGTTCATAAAACAAGGTTTAGAAAGATTCCTGCTCTGGGATATTATTCAGGGGCATCATAGTCTGTCATTCACCATACTCAATCTGCTGTTCAGTGATAATGAGAGAAGCAGGGCAGTAGTAAATAAAAACAGAGTAACTTTTAGACCTACCACATGCATGAATGGATATGTTAAACAGGAATCTTGTTTTAAAGGTAATATAGATAATACACACACAATCCAAATATCAGAAATCATGACTCAACATGCTTCCTTTGGGTTTATCCTTGAAGGGTTTACACAGAGAAAGGAGGGGGCGGGGTTCATTTCTTAAAATTGCATTCAGAACATGTTGTAGGGTTTATGTATTTCATTCACATAGAGGGGACAAAGCACCATGGGCCTGATGCAAAGCCCATTGGAGTCAACAGAAGTTAGTCTTATTGACTACTGACTTTTGATCTGGCTCCAGAGACTTAAGTGGAACTTAAGGCCAACACAAGCCCAATGCATCCTTGTGCACATTGGTGAATTTCACTCCTAGTGTGTCAAGATCAGATTTGCTTTTTCATGTACCAAAACTTCAAACAACTCACTGTTGATTACTTTTTAAAAATTCAAAGTAAATGTGTCTTCTACTGAATGACAATACCTAAAGAATAGCAGAGTTCAAGCAGCCAGTGTGCAAGTTAGTCCACCAAGTTCTGTCAATACACCTGCCACATCCTTTCCTTGTCAATCTTTAGGGTTCCCTGCAAAGTCTATTGCACCAACGTGGATACATTTTTGGAGATTTTTTAAATTCTCTCCAGCACTCATCGCCATAATATCCGAGCATCTTCCAGTAGTGCATTAATCAATGTGACTATACATCTTGTCATGTGGTGTTTGTTCTGTCCTGGAGATGGAGAAGCTAAAACAAGAACCCCAAACTATTTTTTCTTACCTTGGTTGAAACTAATTCAAGATAGAAAGAGGTAATGCACTGAATCTAGCAGACAAAGGTACAGAAAGACCCAATGGCTGAAAGCTGATGCTAGCCAAATTCAGACACTAAATAAGGTGCACATTGTTCAGCAGTGAGGGTAATTAACCCCTGGAACAACTTACTGAGGGTTGTGGTAGATTCTTTGTCACTGGATATTTTTATGTCAAGATTGGCTTTTTCCCTGCCCAAAAGCTATATTCTAGTTTAAACAGGAATTAATTCAGAGAAGTCTTATGGCCTATGTTATACAGAAGGTCAGATCAGAATGATCACAATGGTCTCTTCTGGCCTTAATCTTTGAATTCTCTTAGTTATCTTTGTTAATGTAGTATGTGAATCAACCTGGATTTATTGGGACAAAATCTGCACTCTGACCCTGCTGCCTTTGAATGGGAAAGCGGATGCTGAAGCAGAATAGGTATGTAACTTGTTGACTATGGTGATATTCAAATAAGCATATTCCTTCTTCAAACGTGTCACCTCATGGCTGGTAACAGTCATACTCCAGCACTACACTGTCACCTTCTATATAATGTATAGAAAAGCATTTTAATCTCTCCCAACTTCATACAGCCTGAACAAATACTTTAGCTTTTGATTGACCCTGGGATATAGAGCAATTAGAAGAACTCAGATGATTCCTCACATTAATGCTTCATTAGTGATGGGAGACAAATGAAGTAAACCCAAACACTCCACAGCAGTATCCACATCAGACAGACTCAGCAACACTTGGCAGTAAATCTACCCACAAATTCCACAGACTTTGCAGTATGGCTTTTCCTCCTTATCTTGTAGATGACAATGGGTATGAGGTACTTTTGCGGACAGTTAATCACGAGACATGTGCAAAGAAAGCAAACACATGCTTGCACTTGAAAAATGGGGAGGGGTGGAGGGAAATGCAACCACAAGTAGGTGTTTTAACTAACCTGAAATGGCTGGGCACTTCTTTTGCTATTGTACATATGGTTACAAAATTGATTCTGTCACTGCAGTCAAAACTTTTGGTGACTTGTATTTATTATACTAACACCTAGACACCCCACCAGAGATCTGGGCTCCATTGTGTACTCTTGCATTAAGAGACAGCCCCTGCCCCAAAGAGCATACACGCTGAGCAGACATCGGATGGGGAAAAAGGAATTGGTTTTCCTCTGGGAACCTGAAGCACAGCGATTGATATGCCTATGGTTACAGATAGGGTGACCAGATGTCCCAATTTTATAGGGACAGTTCCGATATTTGGGACTTTGTCTTATATAGGCACCTATTACCTCCCATCCCTTGTCTGATTTTTCACACTTGCTGTCTGGTCACCCTAGTTACAGATGTGTCTTGTGCAGGTAGTGTGACATGCTCCTTAGCTAAACCACTACATTACTTTGGGCATCAATCAAGGACAGATTTCATTTGGGGGGAGGGATAGCTCAGTGGTTTGCGCATTGGCCTGCTAAACCCAGGGTTGAGAGTTCAATCCTTGAGGGGGCCAGTTGGGGATTGATCCTGCTTTAAGCAGGGGGTTGGACTAGATGATCTCCTGCGGTCCCTTCCAACCCTAATAATCTATGATTCTATGAAAATAAAATCCTATATAGCAGTATGTTAGAGGTGTACCATAACATGTGTCAATGAGACTTTTGCTGTACCTAGAACCTACATAGCCTAAAAATGGGTTGTCATGTTTAGGGAAGGGTTGGGAAAATGTCAAAAGATTTGGCAAAGCATCAAAATATTGAGATGGATTAATGCGTACCAGTTGGATCTTGCTCTGCATTTTAATACGTATGGGCCAAATTCTGCTCTGTCACCCATGGGTAATTCTGAAATAACCCCATTGAAATGTTCATACCAATGACAGCAAAATTTGTCACTATAGTAAGGTCTTGGAATTGTCATCATACTCTGTACAACTGCATTTTCAATGGCTCCTGTGTTTCAAACTGGTGTGCCAAATTTTTGGCAAACAAAAGGTGTGTTTCAGTATCTGTCCATTACGGAATTAACTTTGGTATAAGTTACAAGTGACAGACTGAATCTGGAACATAAGTGAATCGCACTGGGTTCTTTTCAAAGGGATGGGGAGGGGAGTATGTCCTATCATTCACTTTTAAATCCTATCATTTTTCAATGTGTATTCATATTTTTATACCCTGAATTCATTTTTAAATAGTTCTTCTGGACCGTCAGCAATACTCTGTGGTGCTGCCATTTTGTAATGTAGGTTGTTATGTTGATTATGGGGCAGTGAAGCACTTGGCAAAGTCACAATAGCATGCACAGTCTCATGCCTTTACTACTATCATTTACTCAGAGACTTTGAGGAAATCTAGAGCCCAATCCAGTTCCCATTTAAAGTTAATGTGGGACTATTTCTATTTACTTTAATGGGAGGCCTATCAGGCCCATAATGTCAGGTATACACAGTTTTACCTGAAAGTTTGGTGTAAATTCAGGAATAACCCAGCATACTGTGAAGAGGTTAAAAAATGTGAACACACCAATGTTACCAAAATGTACTTACCATCTGTTAAGTGTCTTGGGAACCAAAGTGAAATGAGTTGGTGATCACATTCCAGTTCCTTGTGGGCAGTAGAACCAGAGACCATCAAGGTAAACAGAACTGGTTTACAATCACAGCTAGAGCTGGGCAGGAAACAGTTTTCTCATCCCATGAGAATTTAAGATTTCAAAAATTTTCCCCGTCCCAAATCTGGACAAAAAATGGAATTCTCAAAAATATTCACTAACTGAAAATTGGAACAAGTGCTGCCCACACTGTAAATCCTATAGCATTAGAATGGTGGAGGCTCTTAATATTTAGTGTTTTGAATACAATCCACAAAGTGGCTCTCTGAAAAATGGGTTGTTTACCTACAGTACTTCCCAGAGGAAATCTACAACTGAGATTGACTTCTGTACCTGAGACCACAAAAGAGACTCAATGTAACTAGACTAGAAGGTGGGCTTACGGTCCTATATTTCAACTACATGTGATCGGAGAATTCCATGATACCTACCCTCCACTAATTAGATTTTTCCCTGCTTCTCAATTGTGTTTGGACAATTTCAGTGACCTAGGATTTGGGACCAATGAGATCTCACACAATTCATCAATCAAATGTGGCTAAATGGATCTAGTGGGCTGGACAGGTCACAGATTTTTATATTGATGAAAATTGGTACAAGGTTGAAAGAGCAAACCTTTTGTTTTACAATAGCCCTGGATTCTGAAATGGAATGCTGTAAGCTAAAAGACCCTGCATAGATTTCAAAAGATATCACGTCTGTGTGCTAAACACATTGTTGTTTTAAGCTCCGCTGCCCTATCTGATTATCGTAATTTTGTCAGCTGCACTTTATTTTTATTTTTAAATAAAAGGAAGTATTACCAAGCGAGCCTTTTGTGTTTCAAAAGACAAACTACAGTAGCTCATAATCAGTATGGTGCACAGGAACAATTTCAATCCCATTAAACCTTAAATAACCTTTCATAGTATAAGAACTTCTAAAATGTATTATTTAAATATTTTATCTGACATTTAAAACATGTTCATTGTTGACTGAAGCTTCAATGGTACTGATCAATCCATAAAAAGGCAAATTTTCAAAGATTAGTCATAGTTAAGCATTTGACAATCCATTTAGCATCTTACTAATTAGATTCTGAGCCAGATCCTCAGCTGCTGTAAATGGGTGTAATTTCAGTCAAGTCACAGGAGCTACACTGTTTACACCAACTCAGTATCTGGCCCCCTGTACTCAAGACTTGTCCTCCATTTTAGTTTAATGAGCTTAGAGTGACCAGATGTCCCGATTTTATAGGGACAGTCCCGATTTTTGGGTCTTTTTCTTATATAGGCTCCTATTATCCCCCACCCCCTGTCCTGATTTTTCACACTTGCTGTCTGGTCACCCTAAATGAGCTATTTCACACAATTGTGCAAAAATATTCTCGTAACTATCATTTTGCATTACAATACGCTGTCAGTCACAGGATGCTAGAGAATTAAACTCTTATTCTTGGTGATAACTTAATTACTGATAAATTTGGATCTGAATTGCAGTTGTTTACTGAGTACTAATTATATGAATGTGCACAAAGTCTCATAGCAGATTTCAGAGCTTATTCAAGACTTTTCATAATCTGCTTTTTATGAACACTGAAAATTGTATATATCTATGAAATTAGTGGGAAAAATTAAGGATACAAATGCATGCACACAGAGTGAGGGGAGAAAATTCATAATATAAAGGGAAGAAAGTGATATAATTTTTTTTAAAGGTATGAGTTGTAGGATGGCTGTATTATTTGAGCAGTGAAGCTGTAATTAGTACTCCAGGTTTGAATTTTACCCCACTCCACCTGCTACGTTTTGTCATAGCTTACCTGTACAATACATATTGGACCAGATCCTCAGGTGGAATTTTGATATTGTCTTCCCAAAACATCTTTAGTTCAAGTAAATGGTACAGTTATGGTTCTGTGACAAATAACGGGAGAGAAGTTAACGTGCATTGAAAGAAGAGAAAAGAGAAGTGTTTGGGAATTTGATTAAATTGATCATTAATGAAGCAGAGAGGCACTGTAAGAAGGTTCTGGACAGTAGAAGATGCAGGAGAAAATAGTCTTTCACCACAGTAGTAAGATTGCATGGAGGTAGAGAGAAGAGACCACGACATGAATGGCTAGAGGAGCTAGGAAAAAAAAGGTCTGTCAGATGCTGCAACAAGTTCATGGAGAGCTTTTAAAAAAACATTAGGGCAATCTGGAAAATGAATGAGAAGCCAGTGAAGTAATTTGACATAGGAAGCAACATTCTGCACATGCTGCCACCTGGAGAGGACTAGGATCTGGGGAAGCCTTAGATGAAGAAATTACAATAGTTAAGATGAGAAATTAAAGCCTGCATTCTGATTTCAGCAAAACTGGAATTAGGGCAGTGAGTGTCATACATGGATGACTCCAAACACAGGACAAGTGATGGTAATTCAAAGGTTTGACCTGAGGAGAGAGTTCCTTTGGGAAAGACGAATAGCACATTCGGTATCTCAAATGTTTACTGGAGAAGCCACAAATTTACTTGGTCAAGGCAAGCAGAGAACAGACAGGGAAGAATCATGAAAGCCATCATAGGTAGTTGGGTATTAGTGCAAAAGTGACAATTTAGGTTAAAGATAGACTTAAAAATGAAGATGTAGAATGTATGTAGAGAAAAACAGAAGGGTAAACATTGACTCTTGTGTGATGCTACAAAGGAGGACTCCTGGTGCTGAGATGTAGCAATCTTGAGAAAGAGAAATGACAGTTACATAGGAGCAGAACTATGCTGTCTGCATAGCCCCAATGAGGTCTATGGGGACGCAGGGATATACTCACACCTTCAGTCAATTGCAGCATTAGGAGCCAGATTTGAAGCCTACCAACAGGTTTTCCAGTTGAGGGCTTAAATTTTCTAAAATTGACCGTTTCATGTAAAATCTGAAAATTTTGCACACTGAAGCCACTTTAATTTTGCACACTGATTAAAGGAGTTGGCCTTATTTGAGATTTAATTGACAAATGTCATGCCCACGGGAGAATTCATCTATTCAAATAGATCAGTGTGACACACATGGTTACAACAACACTGCACACGATGCAACACATGCCATTTTGACAAAAAGAAAATTTTCTGCACCATGAAATGCCAGAAATGAAATTACAATGATGTTTCTCAGGAAAATCTGTGGGGGATGGGAGGTGTCATTTTTGCAGACAGTGATCAGAATGATCACTGCCAACTGATCAGCTGAAATAAATAGAAGCTAGTTACTTTTGAGGATCTGGGGCCCAAATCATTTTGAAAATGAGATGTAGGATATTAAGCCAATTAGGCACTGAAATATTTTTAAAAATTGGGCCTTGTAATATTATCAGTGGAATTGGAGTCAGAGAGCCCATGTTTATGGGCGGGGGGGGGGGGGGCGACTGTTAGTGATGAGATAGCAAGATAACAGAGAAGATGGGGAATTAGACTGGAAGCAGCTCAAGCTACATGGACAGAACAGTCCATGGGGTTTAATAATGTTCTGCTTGTTCAATTTAATCTGCATTCAGCTTCCTTCTTTGTGAATGATGCCTGGTGGCAGTGGGTGAGTTGTTTGCAGTGCAGCACCTGGCAAGGTGAGCTATGGAACTCAGTCTGAAACTTCCCCGAGGCCTGGATTTTGCAGGCACAAACTTAGGAGGAGGAGTTAGAACTTTGTACAGACCTAGCCACGCAGGAGGACGACAGCAACAGAAAAGTAAAACTCCTCTTTTACTTCATTGGGGAACAAGGAAGAGAGGTCTGTGCTAATCTGAAGCTCATCACTGCCTAAAACCACACAGCTGTCCTAGCAGCCTTGGGGGACTATTGTTCCAAAAAAAAAAAAAAGCAGAATGAAACTGCGCAGTGACACAGGTTTTTCGCTCGATACCAATCCAAAGGGGATGGGATAGAGTCATCTGTTACTGCCGAGTGCTATGTGCAATTTGGGGATTTAACAGACTCCCTAATTTGGGACAGGATAGTCTGCCACACTTGAGATCACCACCCGCGGGAGTGGCTGCTCTGGTAAGGCAAGCTCACGTTAGACAACACTTAGACATGAGGCATGGAGTGGAAGCCTCAAGAGAAAGGATGAAAGCCCTAGGAGGCCCCTCACCCTCAGAAGTACATGTAGTGAGACAACAGCAAAGGAGAGCAGGGGGCCAGAGTTCCATGTCCATAGTAAGATGCATTTCCTGTGAGAGAGAATATGAATGGGGAAAAGAGAAGTGCTCCCACGAGTACAACATTGCAAGCAATAGGGCAAGTTGAACCATTTCAGGAGAGTGTGTAAGAGCTGAGGAAGGTCTTGGGAAGATTCAGTCAGACTTGTACAAGAGGGGGCAGACACATCAGACATCTTGACTCTCTCCAAGAGCATGTCAGGTTCAGACTGTCAGGAAAGGAAAGCAACAAGGACCAATATTAACCTCCATGCATGCAGCAATGTTAATAGGGAAATACCTTGTGCTATTTGAACTGGATACTGGGGCCTTCTGCAGTGTGATTCCTTGGGGTGAATTGGACTCGAACACACCCATTACAAAGAGCATCCACAGTCCAATAATGTACAATGAAAGCATAATGCAGCCTGTAGGAAAACTTAACCTCATAATAGCTAACCTGAATAACAGACTGTTCCTTCATGGGGAATACAGTCATACAAGCCATGGATCTGATCAGGGCATATCATCAGAATTTTATAGCTAGAGTGCAAGAAGCGAAAGGGGGAATCTCATGGACAATGGAGACAATTTTAAAAGTATATGGGGATGTTTTCACAGGTGATGAGTGCCTCAAAGGAAAGCTATGACTGGAAGTAGATGCCACAGTGGAACCTGTGTGCTTACCATAAGGAAAATTCCAGTGGCACTATGTAATCCAGCACTTAGGCAGCTCAAAATTCTGCAAGGCAGGGATATCATAGCACCCATCAAGGCCAGAACAGCCTGGGTAAGCAGCATGCTGGTGATAAGGAAACCATCAGGCAAATTATGTATCTGCATAGACCCAAAGCCACTGAACTGGGTATTGAAAAGATGTCACTATCCAGTCTATGATGTGAGGAATTGTTTGTGACACATAAGCCTGGATAAAGAGTCCCGCACGCTGACAACCTTTGAAACTCTGGCATGCACAGCCTTCTGCAGTGACCAAACAATGTGCATAAGCCCAGCACCAGAGGTGTTTCAGAGAAGATTCATCCGAGTGCTGGAAGGACTGCCTGGCGTGAACATACTTGCACATGATAGTCTTATTGTAAGTGAATGGACCAGTGATAAAGAAGTTGAACGAGACCATGACAGAAAACAACAAGCTTTTCTTCAGCGATAGAAGGACAAGAACATAAAACTCAACTCAGAAAAAGCGTAGCTCAGATAGCATGAGGCGACATACATTGGATGTCAGCTTGCAGCAGAGGGACTGAACGCAGAGCCCAACAAGATCAAAGCAGGCAGCTCCAGTAGATGTGACAGGATAACAGCAATTCAATTTCTGTCGAAGTTCTGTCCACACCTGGCTGCAGTAGTGGAATACGTATGTGAGCTCAGAAGGCAGGGCTGTTGAGTGGGGCTGGGCAGGTCCCCAAAGAAAACATCAGACATGCTGTAACAAATTATACCAACCAGGACAGTAATTGATGCTCCAGTATGATACATGAGAGAAAGGACTGGGTGTAACTCTTTTGCAGTGGCAGTCGATCGCTTATGTCCTGTCAGAGACTGAACAGGGGTAAGCCCAAATGGAAAAAGAGCTTCTGGCTGTGGTATTTGGAATGAAGCAATTCCATCAGTACACCTCTGGCTGCCCACTAATAGTTAAATCAGACCACAAACCCCAAGACTTAACAATGGCAAGACCCTTTCATAGTGCTCCAAAGAGATTGCAGCACATGTTGATCAGCCTCCCACACTACTAGGTATAAATCAGATATTGTGGAGGATGATTACTGGTGTTAGCTGACACCCTGAGCAGGGCATATATAGCCAGCATCTGTGAGTTGGAGGAAGACAATCAAGACATGGAATCTATTACAATGCTGCACTTGCTCCCAGTTTCAACAGCAAAACTGTTGGAAATCTAAGAGGCTAAAAAAAAAAATAGGCCATTCAACTACAGGCAGTCAAGGAAGCAACAGCAGGGTTGCCAGAAGACAAAAGCCAAGTAGGAGCAGATCCATATTTTCAAATTAAAGAGGAGCTGAGTGTACAGGATGTAATAATATTTTGAGGACAGAAAGCTGTTGTCCCCACCTCATTACCTAAGGATGTCATGGAAATAAATACATGCCTCACATCTGGGCATTAAAAGCAATCTTACATGGACTCAAGAATGTGTTTACTGGCCAGGAATGAATACACAGCTATCAATGTTCACAAAGGGTATGACATCTGCTGGTCATGTGCTAACTATCAGCAGAGAGAGAATTATCACATAAGCTGCCCAACTGACCAGAGGAAAAGGTGGGAGTGGACTGACTTACTGTCAAGGAAAAGCAGTACTTGATTTATAGTGGATTAATCAATTTTTGGGGGATGTTGATGCCCTGCCTGATACAAGAAGCACATCAGGGACTAGAAAACTGAAGGCCCATTTTGCAAGATATGGAATTCCAGACACTGTATTCACTGACAACGGACTCCATTTTGCCTCAGAAGAATTTGCACGCAAATGGGAGTTTGAGCACCACACCCCAGAGTAATGGTAAGATGACTCACCTTTGAAAAAAGCTAAAAGACTGATACACAAGGATGTTTCTTCCGGTTCAGATCCCTTCTTAGCATTTTTGATAAACTGCAATACCCCATCGCGGCGGGGGGGAGGGGGCGGCAAAGCAGCCCAGCACAGGCCCTGATAGGATGAAGGCTCAAAATCTTACTACTAATGAGGGCAGACCTGTTGCAAACTGAAGGATGGAGACATCAGCAAGAGGAGACGGCCATGAATCAGAGAAAGCAGGCACTAGAGTACCACAGGTCAGCCAAGGACCTCCTGGCCCTGGAGACAGGTACTCCTGTGAGAATCCAGCCACTAGAGAGACACCAAAAGAAGTGCACTAAAGGAGTCATGAAATGGCACTCAGGTCATACAAGGTGATTACACAAGAGGGGCAAGTGATCCAAAGGAGCAGGAGATATGAGCGTATACACACAACACTGAGAGAGAGTCTATAGAGATCACCATAGAATGGAGAGATGGAGAACCATCTGGAGGCCAACACCACTGGCAGGGAGGAGACTCCACACAGAGAGAGTTTGCTAGACTAGAAAAGAAGTGACAGAGAGAGGTCATTGCTGGTGTCATTGCCTGTTGAGGAGACCAAACTATGTAATCAGCTGAGTCTGTGGTAAAGAGGAGATTCCAACATGGCTATGTGCTAACAACCTCTGGCTGAAGGGACACAGGATGGGGGTCTGCGTGTCAATTATGTGGCTTTAATGCTTTATTAAAATGTTTGTAAAATAGGGAAAATGTATCATGATCAGTGGATCTAAAGTCAGAGGGCCCTTGTTCCCTGGAGGGATTGTTATTAATATTAATGAGATACCAGGAAAACAGGGAATGTTGGGAGGTAGGATGGAAGCAATGCAGCGACATGGACAGCATTTAATAAAGTTTCACAGGTTCAACTTAACTTGCATTCAGTGTCACACTTTGTAAAAAAGCAGGCTTAGCACTTGGCCAGCTATCTGGGCATTCCCATGTGTACGGGGAATTGTTGGGTGACATAGTAGCTCTATGTAACCTCCAACGCCACCCTTGTCACTGAGGTATGGTTAGGGAAAAGGGTGCATGGCTGGAGCCTCACTCTGCTTTGGCAATCATCATTAGGGTCCTAAGTAGCAATCTTGATTAGCAGGGCATAATTTAGAACACACCTGAGGCTGCTTTAATCTGCTGGCAAACTGGCTGGCAGATGGATGTGGGACTGAGAAGTGACAAAGGAAGTGCAAAGTCACCTTTGTCGCCCCACTTCCTGTGGTCCTGCAGCAAGTGCTGTTGGGCCAAACAGCCTGTGTGCTTTCCACAGATGTAGGCTCACGAGGCACAAAGTTCGGTTTCCATAGATTTTGTATAGAGCCCCTGCAGATCCTGTCTTCTTCATGAAGAGGCCCAGGTTTCAGGAACCGAGGGAAATGTCTTTTTGCAGAGTAGGAATCACTCCTCTTAATTCAAGCAGAACCACGTACTGATTTTTTTGGGGTAATAAATAATGACCCAGATTCTGTTCACTGGTTGATTTTAAAAGTAGTTGCTCAAGACCTACACTGAGGTAAATGAGATCTGAATCTCTCCCCTCGGGTTTTAAACTGTTCCATGAGTATGCTGCTTTGTGAGGAAGGTAAATGCTGCTGGCACCTTCCATTGTGTGGAAAGATGCCAACAGAGAGAGTGAGTGAGTCTGTAAGTAACAGAAAAACCTGCATGCAATTTATCATACATTTCTCTCCACTCCCTTTCTGCATCTCTGAAGGCAGAGGAGGGAGAAGGGACAGGGCTGCCAGTACATGTCCACAGCTGGCATGATACTAATTTGCATTTTGGAACTCTTAAAGGGCCCAATGGAGATTGGGACCCATTAAACTAGGTACTGTACAAATGTATAATGAGAGAGAGAGAGTCGAGGCCCTGAGGAGCTGACCCTGAATTCCTGCAGTGTTGCTGTAGGTCTCAACCAGGGCTGGCAAGACTGACCTTGTATTTGGCATGACACATATTGGCAGCCCTTTTCATGCATTCTCCTGCTTTCAGCTGGCCTCTGGGCAAGGAGCTGCAGTTGCTCCTCCTGGCCAATGCAGTGCCTGGCTTCAGGAAGCTGGGACCTCTGCTTCTCCACACCCTCACCCGCACTGCTGGTTCTAAGTCAACATCAGCCTATGGGGCACGGGAAGTGGCTGCTGCTAAGGAGGTGAAGGAACCAGTAGAGAGGACAGGCTGGAGGGTAGTGAGGAACAGAGGACAGAATGGGGGTCAGAAATGGGGAATCTGGCCCAGATTCCTCCATCCCCAAACTCCTTCCTCCCTAGGGCCCAGACACTGTCTACCTCCAACACTCCCCTCTCCAGGCTGCCCCATGTTTGCGCCCTCCTTCCCACTAACACTGTCTCTTCTACGCCAACCCCCCATTCAGCATTCCAGCTCC